>NC_137845.1:47621584-50021584 GCF_948465745.1 Chenopodium album | reverse complement strand
TTCAAAGAAAACAGATTTCATAGAAAACTTATTTAATTGTGACATAGTTTAGTTTTTAATTTTCATAGAAAACAGAAAACTGATTCTCAAAGAAAACTGATTTTATAGAAACCTCTTAATGAGTGATTTAATTGTGAGATAGTTTAGTCCTTAATTTTCATAAATTGTTGTATGTACATAGAAAACTAAAGACTGAAAGTTTGACTTCTATGCTATGTTGTCATATTAAAAACTGATTTTATAGAAACCGCCAACTTTAGGTCAATATATAGTAAGTGTAACTCTTATTAGAGCTGGAGTTACTTAGTTATTTGCATAGACAATTAATTATTTGATCCTTTATAATAGTGGAGCTGTTTATATTTTTTGAATAGATGTGTTGGTATTTCGAAATTATGAGCTTATATCAGAATTTGCCGTCTCATGTGGTGCTTTTTCAAGAAGAATGTCGAAAAGAGCTGGTATGGAAGAGATTTTTACTAATTATAGCTAACGCTTTTCTTCTATGTTGTAGAATTGCCTTTTATGTTATTAATATTTGTTACAGGAACTACCTGAAAGTTGGACTTCTATGCTATATTGTTTATCTAGCCCGGTGGAAGTCCTCCGCGGGAACAATAGTCGGATTTGGAATGTTGAATTGGCAAAAGTCATAGGCCAAACCAGAGAGTATATGACTCTTGGCATTGGTTGGGAAGTGTTCGTAAACGATAACCAAATATGTGAAGGCGAAGTTCTTATGATATATTATGGCGGGAATAAGTCTTTTTATGTGAGGAAATTTTCAATGTCAATGGTAGAAAGATTCAGTCTTATTGAACCTTTACACAAATTTAGTTCAAGTGATGCAGTTTGCTCCTCTGAAGATTAATATTGTCTTAAAATCTAATAATAATTGAGTAATGGATTTATATCCAAGCTTTTTTTTAATTGTAATACTTTCAATAATGTCAAAGAAATTTGTATGGGAAAGCTTTGAATAATCTGTATGGAGAAGCTTTACATATGTAATGGATTTACTCCTTTGATAAAAGTGACTGATTTCCTTACATGTTTACCTTTTTTTTTTGTTTTTTTTTTCCTTTTGTTTTCTTCTGTTTTTTCTTCCTTTTTGCATTGATATATCAACTGAAATAAGCAAATTCATTTATAGTGTAGTTCACATGGCTACAGTTCCCTTTGATTTCTTATCTTAAATATATATATTTTTTAAAAAAATTATGTAATGTTAATGAGTATATAAAAGAGTTATATAATTTGGAGAATTAGAATTTTTCATTTGCATTGGATTTATAGCCTAGTAATAATGGTATGGATATTTGAACATGAAAACTGATGATAATTATATATTAGTGTATTATAAAATATGTTCATGTTTGTTTGTTTTTGGTTTTTTTTTCCCTTTTGGTATTTTAGGCTGATGGCAGTTGTACAATGAAGTGGATTCAGAGATTGGATGAAGATCATCTACAAGTAGTGGTATAGTTAGCTATTTTTAAAATAAAGTTTACTTTTAAACTTGATAAGTTTATGTGGCCTTGATTAGGGTAATTGTTGGTATTGTTTAGGAGATTCCTTCCATGTTTTATCACATTCTAGCAGATCAATGTGGAGCTTTTCGAATTTACCGCGGTGAAGATGGACTTGCATGGGATATAGTTGTTTATAAGACTTGCATTGGAAAGTCGATTACTGGTATGTATATTGATGCAGGCTGGAAAGAATTTATCTCAGATAATGATCTAGAAGTAGGAGATACTTTGATATTGTATTTCATGGGTAGTGGTATCATTCACACCAAAATGTATAATTCATTCGGGGAGGAAAAAACACATGTAAATGTTCCTACTAATCGAACTATCCCTGTTCGAAGAAGGCTCCCTCTGAGTGCTGAGGAAATGGATAGACATTTAACTCAAATGCAAGAACAATGCTCTGATCCGTCATTTAAGTATGTGTTTGATCGTCGATCCATTTTCCAGGGAAAAATTGTGAGTTGTTCGTTTATAGTTGATTATGATCATAATTTGTTGCTGTCAGAAACTGAAATAGTTTATGTTCTATGCAGGTGATTCCTCTATTATTTGCAAGGGCTCATCTTCATGAAATAGAACCTTGCACTTTAGTTTTACTCCGGCATAGAATGAAACAGTGGCCTGTTGAACTTCATTTAGTAAAGGAGGATAACCTTATCACTAATAGTGTTTTGAAGAATGGAGTTAATTTGTTCTATGAAGATCAAGCAATTGTCGATGGAGTCGGAGCGTTAGTTGTTTACCGACATGGTTATCCTATTTTGTTTGAGTTGTTGCTTGGACCAGTTTAGGAGCTGTAGGCTGATTGTGTTTAAGCTGTAGAATTATTGTTTTAAGAGTATGTTCTTAGATTACTTAGTCTTTATCTTTGCCTAAGATTTAGTATATTTAAATTGTATTTGTGTACACTAAATAAATATAGTATTTTACCTGTTGTAATATATATTGTCATTTGCATCTTTTCTTGATTTCTTACATTTTCATTTGTTTTTCTTTAAAAGGTCTATGCAATTACATATAAGAGTAATAGCAAGATAAGCAGTTCAATTTTAATAAACATATTTTTATATAGATTTATATAAATAGGAGTACATAAGACAAAGTTTTAGTTAGTTGTTTGCTAGAAACAATAACCACTGTCATTGTTTCTAGGAAACCCCTCAAAAGACATCTTTCTACAACATCCTTCTTCTATATACATAAAACCATAAGGACATACTTAAAGATGATCCTTAGAAGATGCTAGAGACAGAACATAAGGCACCTAATGTGCCATTTGCTAGATAAACTTGAGTAGTTGTGTTTTTAACATAGCAAAAGGAAACAGCTATGGTTGCTTAGATACTTGAGAGCAGCAAAATATTTAATATTCAAAAGGTGTGCAGGAAATGCACCTTAATCGGCCGATGTTAGATAGTTGATCACTTTACTACATACATTGCTTCGTCTTCTTTAGGTAGCTGATATATCGGGTACTAACTTCCATCAGTGGCTGGTTCAGTGGAGGCGTTTTTGATTTTTTCAGTCTTCACAGTGATAGGTGTGGTTTGTTTCTGATCAGTTTCAGTTAGCTCAGCAGCATCCTCAGCATTACCTCTTCCCAGAGATGTGGTTTGGCCTTGACTTTTAGTGCGCTTCTGTGGAGACATTCCACCAAAGCAAAGCTTTTTCTTTGCAGCAGATTGTGATTTTTGCAACTGTGATGTGTCTTGCTCAGCTTCAGCTTCCATGGGCCTTTTCCCTGCAGATTTTGCTTGCTTGATCATTTCAGAAGGTTGCTGAGGTGATTCAAGCTCCTCAGTAAAAGGCTCTTGCTGCGGATGGTTCCTTGAAGAGATTTTCAGGTTTGGTGTAGGAATAAATGGCTCAGAACTTTGCATCTCAGTCATGATGTTGGTCACTTGCGTTTCATTTGCTCCTTGGGTTTCATCTGTAATCTCCTGTGTGTTAGGATCCTCTTTCAGCTGCACAGATTTGATTGGCCACTCTAGGACATTGTTTTGAGCCAGATGCAAAGTTGGCCCTACTTGAATGTAGAACGGGATGCTGCTAAGCGTATTCTGAATAGCTCTGAATGTGTCGTAATCACTCTGTATTGAATGCATTATAGTAGCATATGTCAGAAATAAACTCTAAAAATGTAACAGGTAAAAGCTACATCTTTGATTTTGTAGGTTTGTAAGACTTTTTATGTGGTGTACTCTTTGATTCAAGTGTAATTTTGGCCATAATTAGCAGTTTCTTAATGATAAGAAAAAGTTGCTAAGAAGAAGTTGCTTAAGTGCTTCTTCTATGTATATTCTCAGTTGTAAGTAAAATAATATGAAACTAAAGAGCTAGAATGGTGATTGTAATGTTATACCTCTTCTTTTATAGCATAGATTTCTGCAGCAGTTTTTCTGAATAGTCTTTCTGTATCATCGTTGAATGTAGTGAATGTCATACTTCCTGTGTCATCGCTAGCTTCGAACTTAAATGTTGCTCTAGTATAAACAATAAGTCTATGTCATTAAGTATAATAATACTAAATAGAGTCTAATTTTGAACTTAAATGTCGCTCTAGTCTAGTATAAACAATAAGTCTATGTTATTAAGTATAATGCTACTAAATGAAGATAGTTATATAAGTCCATATGCATATACCTCTCTGAGCAGATACTCTCTTTGTTTGAACAAGAAGAACATGTGAAACGCTTCTGCAATGGGAGATTGGAGCGCTTTGAGCAATTAGAACATCCTGTATATGCGTTCACCTTGTCTAAGTCAGCATTTTGAATAGTCACTTCAATCCAAAGAATCTCTTCTTGCATGGTGTTGCTTGGCTATGTACATATTATAGTTAATGAATATTTGTTAGATTTCACATGTCTAATTTTCAGTTAGGTATGAATCTTTGAATGAATTCAGTAAGAGCAATATCTTACCTTTCTTCGCTTCAGGTCAGCAATTGAAACTATCTTTTTGTTTTCACTTGGGTATTTAACATCTAATACCATTGCCTGCCTGTCAACTATTCTCTGGTGGAAGAGTTTTACCCTGGCATAAGTTTTAGTGGAAACAGAATTAGCAAATTATAAGATTTATGGTGCTGTTATTTCTGAATCTATTTCTTGCAAAAAAAAATTACCAGTCTTGCAGCACACGTGCTCGTTCTCCTTTAGGTTCATATATAATGCGAGTAGACATACTTGAGTTCATTGAAAATCCTATATAAAGCAGCAGCAATGTTATATTCATGGCATTAAAATGTTTGAGTAATTTAATAGTAGCAATTTATGCCTCACCACGACGAGTATATGGTTTGAGTGCTCTAAATCCTATGACTTGGAACGAATCTGCCCAGTTCTTTAATCCGTCGAAGTACCTTGGTTCTGTCAAGTCATTCCACAGAGAGATGGAGAGTGGTTGATCGCAGCTATTTCATGACAAACACATTTTTAATTATTGTAATACACAAACATGATTAAATAAAATTTTATATTTTGTTTGACACCGAGTATCATGTAAAGTAACCTCTGATCAGTGATGATTATTTCTCGCACTAAACTATCTCGTCCTCCATCCTTCCCTTCAACTGTTCTTGGTTCGTCTTCTACATAAAGAACCACTCCTACAACATCTGTGATTAAAAAATGCTAATTAGTATTTTTATTATATAGAGTTATTTTGAACATGTCAAGTTATATTATCTTACCATATCTCTCATCTGGATCCACTGCACGAGGAATAGCTGCTATTAGCTGGTAGTTAGGTAAAACTGGTCCAAGTTCGGGATCAACTGGCTGAATCACAGTTCTACTGCCAAAAGTCATTTGGTAAGGAAACTGATCAAGGTCAGTTCTCCATTTTTCATCTATAAATTTGATTGGTGCAGACGAAATATCATATTCTCCCAGATACTGCAGTGCATCTTCAAAAGCCTCAATCTGATCTCCAAATAAAGTACCTCGCATCATGTTGCTCTACAATATTGCAGCACAAACTTGTAAGCCACTCGATGCTATTAGCATCACATTGTAAAGAAAATTCAGCAATCTGCTTCTGCTTGTTAGTTAGTCCAATGCATTTATTTGAATTTGCAAGTCAAAGTTATAAATATAAATAGCTATCTTCATATCTGGCAGAAAAAAAAATGCTGTCATTAATGTATTAGAATAATCCTATTATATAATGTATCTCTCTTGTAGAAATCGTCGAGAATTTTGTTTCAGATCGAATTATGGTAAATTTATAATATAATGATAATGATAATGACTCTTTTTTTTTTTTTTTTTACCAGCTCAAATTATAGCTAATTTATAGTGTGGTGATAACCAAATGGAAATCCAAATATTTCTCAGCTTGATCTGTACTTTTTCAAAGCTACCAGCAGATATAGTACAGATCAAGCTGAGAAGCCGAGGAGGAGCTTTGATAGGTAACCAAGTGTGCTGATAAATTATAGCTAATTAATAGAATGGTGATAACAAATGCTAATGGATAGGTATAAATGATACTAACAGAGTATAGTATAAGATGTGATCAATCTATTAATCAATCTAGATGTCACTTATCAACTTATTGATTATTTTATAACAAGATCCGATTCAAAGTAACACCTGATCATGTACATTTACTAATAGCAATTTATGGTCTTACCTCGTGGAATAAAGTGCATAAAATAGCAAAAACAATTTTACTAATAGCAATTTATGCTCATGACTCGTAGAATATAGTGCATAAAACAACTCATTGAAAGGAATTACATGTATCAAAGTTCAGAATGCATAATTGGAATCAAACAGCATAATAGGATATTAGAGTTATCACCAAGTCTTTTTAAAACAATCATAGGCAAATATAATACGTAGCAGCAACCTAAAGCAACATGGATATATAACATCTACTATTACCTTGACTAAAATAAGTCTATAGTTTACAAAACTAAGCAGCATGTTAAAAGCATCATATACTCTGATTTTATTGTCTAAGCATTTTTGTAACAAGAAGATCTATTCCCCCTTTTTTTTTTCTAGTCTAAAATCTTTCAGAAGTGTTTGCCTATTTTCCATTGACTTTTTATTAATTTATGTGTTTCTCTTTTTTATGTGGAGCAAAGGTGAACACTAAATTAGTTAGACTACTACATACAATAATAATAATGAAAGGTTTGTACTTGGAAAGCACTTAGATTCTCACATCAAAACAGTCCAACCAAAAATGAGTGGTAAACACTTAGATTCTCACATTAAAAACATACCTAAAATAATATGGACTTATAATCTTTTAAAGCAGAAAATAGATAGCTGCTCATCCTTCAGTAGCAAAGTCTGGAATCTGACAGTTTTTTTGGAAGATAGTATGTCCCTTCCCTTTTCAGCAACTACTACTCTGACTATGTAAGACTTGCTTGATGCATTCAACTGATTCAAATACACATACTGTGGTTTGTGTCTAGTTGTTCTGAATTTTAACTCTGTGCATATAAATGTGTACAGAATTTCATGGTTACTATCGGCTATAAATAGAATCTGCAATGCTTTTTTTTTTTTTTTTTTTTTTTTTTTTTTTTTTGCTAAAAAAACAAACAACTAAATAACAATAACTTTCTTAGAAAAGGTAAACGAAAAGAAGCATTCTAAAAATTAATATGAGTAGTTATTGCATAAAGGAAAAACCATACCTTCCATAGTTCAGGAATTAATGCTGAGAATATTTGCTTCTGTAAACCCAAAAAAAAAACGCATGACCTAGCAGCAAATGCTTTTATAGTGCTTTAGGAAAACATGTAGTGCTTAAAATCACAGGTAAATTAACTACAATAGCCTTGGATACTTCTAGAGATACATTGGAAAATAACCAGTGAGGTTTTTTTTTTAAAAAAAATGTTGCTGTTACTGTTTATACTGTTCATCCCATACCTCTGATTTGCAAATCTGTACTCTGAGCTTTAGACTGCACATTCTATGCTTTTGGTTAGGTATTCAAAGTGTTTTTTATATTTGATATGTCTGATTTTCTACTTACATATAAGAAAATAATAAGTTATATGTTTTTTTTAAAAAGTCTTTAAAAAAAAAGAACTCATTGGAGAAATTTCATATGGTCCAAATTCTAAATTTTGGCTGAAAAGTCTATGATAGGTTGTCAGATCTTAAGCCACTCTAAAAGCCACCCTAAAAGATAGCCTAAATTTTCTAGCATACTCTATGATACTACTATTGCAATATAATATTTAGATATTTATATGAGTAATATAAATGAATTTTTGCTTTCTAAGAAGGAGCACTTCATATTTATATTATAATCAAAATAATAAAGAGTACATGATGCATCTTAGTAGAACATTTGATACAGTCATAACTTATTCTAAATTGCTATAATCATAATGCTATTGTTCAAAAGGTGTTCAGAAATGTACACAAAATGACTTCAGGCTTGGATGTAGGTCCTTTAAAACCGGATTTCCTGCAATGTAAACACGTAAAAGAAACTGAATTAAGGATTTATGTGGTAATGCATATATATTTTCTCAACTAAGATAATATGTAATTAGAGGCTAGTTTTTTTGCGTTCTTATCTAGATCACTCCTGCTAGTTTTAAGACAGTGTACGAAACAACATTTTTAACAGATGTTTGGGCGTATTCTATAGCAGGAGCAACTGATAGGACTTTGATTTTATCCGCTGTTCGTGCACGTGAAAGAGTGACATATAATTGACCATGCGAAAAGCATGATCGAGGAAGATAGACCAACACTTGGTCTAGTGTCTGCCCTTGAGACTTATTGATGGTCATTGCAAAACTTAATTTGATTGGAAATTGACTCCTCTGAAATTGAAAAGGATACTTCTGAGAACTTGATGGCCTGAGTTTAATTCGAGGTATAAACACATGTTCACCTTGATACTGTCCAACATCAATCACACACTCGATTAAATTTGAGAAAAATCTCTTACATATGAGCCGTGTACCGTTACACAGACCAGAAGAAGGTAACAGGTTTCTGAGCAGTATTACTGGGCAATCCTTCTTCAACACAAGGTTGTGAGGACTCATTCCGCCTGGGCACAGTTTGTTCAGAAATTCTGTAGGGTATATGTTGCCAGTGTCATCCAAAATAGTATCATAGCTTGTATATGTTCTTGCTTCCCCTGGAAACTTATCAATCATGAACGAATTTATAGAATCGACATCATCATTTATAGGAGTTAGAACAGCTCTCCTTGAAAAAAATTTAGGATCCAAACTGCTTGAACTCAATTCTGGAAAAGTCGATTCTAGGTATTCTAATATTGGATTTTCTTCGGGCGGAAAAGTCTTCACTATCTGTGTTGGTAACTGAACAAGTTCACTTTCCACAGCTTGCAATTCTCCATTTCCTAATGCAAGCAAGAAATCACTGAATGCAGGGTCTTCTCTGGCCCTTAAGTTTTCAGTCAATCTGAATCTCTTTAAATGATTCCATATATACGAACTCACCACACTTGCATCAACTGCTTCTTTCTGAGACTTATTAGGAACAACAGGCAGCACCTGTTGAAAATCCCCTCCAAATACAATTACTTTTCCACCGAATACAATATTATTATCACATACATCCTGTAACAACAAGTCCAAGGATTCCAAATTTTGCTTGTTTGCCATTGATGCTTCATCCCATATTATAAGAGTTGTCTCTTTTATCAATGCTGCTAGGCTACTTTGCTTAGAAACGCTGCATGCTAGTGAGCAATCACTGTCTACTGGTATTTTGAATCTTGAGTGCGCTGTTCTACCAGAAGGAATGTTTGCTGCAGCTATGCCAGAGGTTGCTGTCGGCAAAACAATCTTATTCATGAGGCGTACCTCTGCATACAGTGCATTGTATAAGAATGTTTTGCCGGTTCCACCTGGACCATCTACAAAAAATGCTCCTGGTTTTCCTTGTATTACATGCTCCATCATAGACGTAAATGCTTCCTTTTGAGCTGCATTTAAGAGGCTGCGACTGTCAATACAGCTCTGAGGAATTGGGGCATCTAATGCGTCTTGTATATCCTTTGTTCTGTCAATCATGCTATCAGTGCTATCACTTAAAGAACCCAAACCACATTCACCCAATGACTTTCCCATAGCTTCTAGATGCTGCTCAATTGATCTGATTGTGAGCTTTTTAATTTTGGTTTCTGCACCAAGATTTTTTTTTGCAAAATCTTATGACAATGCAGCATAGTATCTGCACCATAGTTCTTCAGGGTTTTCTGGCTGACAGAATATAAGCACAGTAGCAAACAAGCGGCGTAAAGCTATTGGCAGCTGAATTTCAGTTGCTTCAGCTAAACAAATGTTTGCAGCATCATCCACTTCTAAGATACTAGCTTTAAGGCACGCCTCCTTGAAGCTCGCACATACATGCCCGTGAACTGTCCGTAAGTCTGTAAATGACTTAGGACTCTTGACATTCAGCAATAGCAACCGCAAATAGAAGCGCTCACCTTCAGAAGGAGCTACGAAGGTTAAACGGCCTACCATTTTTGTTTTACGTTTCCGCCTGAACCATGCTTTTGCAGTAGCATCCCATCTATAGTGCTCTGGAAATTCTCCATAAAAATACCCCAAACCATTCTCAGAAGCAGCATTTAAACGGAGAAACTCAGTTAAAGGAGTCTTTGCATAAACACCACTTGCAATTCCCACATCTAGTCTTTCATGTGGCCGCACACACACGGTGTTCATTTCTGGCATATGAACTGAGAGAGGAATTACCGGTGGATATATCTCAAATAAGTCAAATCTAAAAATTCTCCATGCTGCTTCACATGGTGACACCCACCTACCTGATTGATATTGAGCAATCTCATCTCCAGAATTTCTATCCTCAGCTGAAACACTAAAGGCAACCCGATCATGTCCCTTGTAAACATATTTGTACAAGTACTTTACTGCTTTTATAGTTGAACAAACCTCAACATTTAAATGGCAGTAAAAAAGTGAAGACAGATAAGGGTTATAAGGCACAACCCATCGATTGTCTAAGTAAGCACCCCTGACCTTGACTTGTTCTCCAGTATCCGTCCTGCGATAGCATGGGTAGCCATCCTTATTTGTTGTTGTTTGTGGTGTAAATTGTTTTGGATACCCATTTTTACAAGAAGATACACTATCTTTCTTTCTCATACAAGGGCATTCTGGATTTAATTCCCCACATGGTCCATGCATCATATGCTGCAACACAATTTTACGGAGTTCGGGTTGATTCACAGAAGGTATTTCTGCGCAAACAAATTTATCATAATCAGCAGGACACTTCATCTTGTACTGTGGCTGTAGAATTAACAAGAAATGAGCATGGGGTAACCCTCTTTTCTGGAATTCCACAACATAAATCATAGCAGCTACTTTGCCAAATATTTTTTCTTTCTTGATTTTTTTCCTGAGAGCAATCAACTTTGCTCGAAATATTCTAGCAACTAAATCTGGCCGATCCTGAGCAGCTTCACCTGGCAACAGTTCAGCTTTTATCTCTGGCAAATTTGCATTGTACGTCACAGTAACGAAGAGATCAGGTTTTCCGTACTTCTGCACAAGCGCCATTGCATTCAAATATCTCCTTTTCATATCACGAGGCCCTCCTAGAAAAGATGGTGGCAAAATGAACTTATGTCCAACATTTGCTGCATTTGTTTCTCCACTTTCAACGGTATCAAGAATCCCTTTATATAGATCAGCTCTTATTGTATCTTGATTCCTCCGAAAAAAGTCTAATCTAGTATTTTCAACTTTGATATACATATCTACAATGTACTGCAGGAAAGCACGACCCGCCCTTAGAAGCATGTTTCCTATCCTGATTTGAATCATGTAGGCATAGTATTCTCTTGCAGAGATGTACTTATCGGCCCTGGTATGCCTTCCAAAAGCACCTATAATAAGCACGAAGTGATTAATTATCAAAATGAAACAATGTTATGATCATTGAAAGGAAAAAAATTAAGTAATTAAGCAATGCTAGAGGAAATAGCCAAAGGAATAATAATAATAATAATAATAATAACAGCCAATGGAAAGAGCCAAAGAAATAATAGTAATTTAGTAATTAAGCAATAACCAAAGGAAATAATAAGCATTAAGTAATCAAGCCTATATAAAGGAAGCAATGTTATAAAAGCAATGTTAAAAATTAAGGTCTTTGTGCAAACTCACGGGCGGCTTCTGCATCCAGAAACTCTGCTGGAGTATGTACCGCGCAAGACTGAATAGGATCAGGTTCAGTGGCCAATTGCCTGTCTCTACCGTGCGAAACTTTTTTCAGTCCTTGATGCCAACCACATTCACCTTTTGGAAAGAGTAGAGGATACTGTAAAGGGTCATAGCACCCATAATAGTGGGCAATTCGGTGAATTTCTGTAGATTTTCCAGTTACAAGGATATGCAGCCATGAACTCTGGCTCGACGAAACACTATCAGGCCAAATAACTGCAACTTCATCTGAAGTGGGAGCATTATACACTCTTTGATCTGGTACAGTGTTTGAATTTATTATGATGTTAGTACTTTCATTGACAGTTACTTCTTTCAAAGAGCGAAAAAATCTTGCATATGGATTATCTCTAGTTACTCGCATTAATATGTCAATTACATCTTGTCTTAATTCAGGAAAACAATCTGCTCGATGTTTAAGTTCATTTTGACCATCATAGAAGTACAGCTGCAAGTATTTTGGGCCTTTTTCATCCGGAATTAAATCTGGTACAGAATGGTATATTTGACCATGTAATTTAAAGACATATATTCCTTTATGTGTTTCTCTTTCGTATTTACCGCCAATTGAACTAAAAGCAAATAAATTATTGTATAATCTAGCATACTTTCTAAAATGCACAGCATCTTCATCCTTTGAAGTAAAAAGCCTTACTAATTCTAGGGGATAGTCATTAGCAACTATCTTAACATCTCCATCACCACAACAGAAATGCTTGGTTTCAAACTGGAATTTCTTAGCTCCACATTTGGCACAGTAAGTAGGCGAAGCTAACTGTAATGGTTGTGTAGGCAGTGGCTTCCCTACAGCAGCCACAGGTGTTTCTGTAACATTATCAAAAGATAACTTGTTAAATTCCATCACACAACAACATATATATACTGATCCCATGAACTGCAACTATAAATAAAGACTTACTTTTAGCCGCATCCCTTAATTGCTTTGAAGTTTGTGCCGGTGCAGATACTGACACTTTGTTTTTCCTTGTAAAATTATAACATTAAAAAAGAACAGAAAGTAGTAAACAACATATTATACAGCAACATATATAGATTTTCTTTGAAAATCGTAATTACAATATGATCTCACCCTTAGCCAAATCCTTTGATTGTTTTGAACTCTGTCCAGATGATGCAGCTGCCTTAGTAGCCTTGCTTCTTTCTGCCATATACCAAAACAATTTAAAAAAAAAACTTGCTTAGTAAATGCACCCAAATATTTCTCCCACACAGCAGCACACATACACTAATTAACCCTTTAAACTGAACCTACACCAATGCTTACTTTTAGGTGCCTTTTGTAGCTGCTCCGAACTCTGCGCACATGATGGAGCTGTCTTAGTAGCCTTGCTTCTTTCTGTCATATACAAAAATAATTCAAGAACAAAACCTACTAAGTAAATAAAACCAAATATTTCTCCGACACAGCAGCACACATACGCTAACCCCCAAAATTAAAGCAATGCTTACTTTTCGGCGTCTTCTCTAATTGCTCTGAACTCCGCGCAGATGAACCTGTTGCTTTAGTAGATTTAGGTTTTTCTGTAATGCAACATAAATAAAAAGAAAGAAAGCTTATTATATTGATGCACATATATGTCCTCTTTATAGCCATAAATCAAAACAAAATGCTTACTCCCAGCTGTGATGTATGTCGAAGGCCTTGCTCTAGCCTTTTTAGGTCTCGATTGCTCTCCATCACTATACAAAGCATAAAAGACAGGTGGATTTATTTTCTTACATAATTATACCTGACATAATCATAGTTGTCATAATAACCTAGTACCTGATAGAATTCGGTGGCAATGATACACTAAGTGCTCGTTTTGACTGTCGACCTTGAGCTGATGGCCTCTTAAAATTATAAGGCACCTCAGCTATTACATAAATATTGTAAAACAGCAATAAAGCAGCTATTCATTAAGGTGATAGTATGCAACAACACAACATTCAAAATAAATAAGAAATTTTTTTCTCCTGCAAAAATTATTTTACTGCAAACGCACCCATCTAACACTGGCACAGCTGAAACCACCTCTAGATCTTATATACGGTAGTAAGAAAGCTTGCGTTTTTTGTTCTTTTATTTCTGCATAAAACCACAACCAACAATCCAATATTACCTTTTGGAGCCAACTTAGTGTTCGACATTTAACTAAGCCTTATAGAAAATAAAATTTATTTTGATGACTATTTCAGAGACAATAGGCAAAGGATAAATAATATGTCTGTAAGTAACATAAAACAATGTAAACTTAAACAGGGCAATCAAAAGGTGCTTTCATTCATTTAGAAAGTACATTACATTATATTCAAGCCTTATCATACATACGGTTTCTTTCATGCGGTTTCTACATACTCAAAAGAAGCACTAAATCTAAACGGCAAAAGAAGAACATAAGCTCATATAATAGACCTAGTGCACACTAAACATAAACACTAATAATAAGGCAAACATCATGCCATGCCACCTATTAACTATAACACTAAGTAACCTAAGCAAACTTAGCGCGCTTCTAAACAGTCTCTAGTTCAGGAATGCCAGAAACTAAAGGTTCTGTAACTCTGACAGAAGAAGAAGATGTGGTGTCCATTGCTGCACTTGAGCGACGCTTCATCGGAGCAGAGGGTGGTACAGTAGACTTAGGAATCTGAAACCTTTCAGATGTCGGAGTCACACAGTCTCCTTCAGGAAAGCGGTCACCTCTAGCAGCTAATCGTTCCTTGAAATGATAAAACTTAGCCTTTAAATCAGAACAAGCAGCACCCTTCTCTGAAGCAAGGCCATAATTAGCATCTATAACCTCAAGGTTATACTGGGTGACCAAGTAATAGATTGCTCTTTTAGCAACCTTTTGTCTTGCAGCTGCTACTTCAGCACAAGGATCACTATAAATGCATTCCATACCAGTTCCATTGTGAGGGCAAGACACAGTTAGCCAAGCCACAAAACCCAAACCTTCAGCCCAAATAGTCTCCAATGAACTTACCTCTGCTCCCGTTTTTGTAACAACAGCACCTAAAAAGCCAACATAATTCATCGTCACATGGACAACATCCTCAGTTGTTCTCCTTCCTAAATTGCCTTCAGTTATAGGCATCTCTAACCCTTTCTCACGACATAATTCAACAACCTTATGCTTATAAAGTTTACTACACAACTGATACATTCTTGCTCTATCAGCTGTGAAATCATTCACCCGCACTCCATAGTAGCTGATCATTTTCTGTACAGCTTTTTTAGCTGCCCTTTCCTGTGACTCCTGAATTGTATTAGCCTCCCCACCAAAGAATACAAATTCAGATCTGCCACACTCAGTCTTAACACGAACAAAAGCATTGTTCCTATCCTTATCTACGTAACCATACACTGGTTCAGGGAAATTTAAACATTCAGCTACCTGACCTAATAAAGGTCGAAATGGAATGGTAATTTTGTTTGGATGAATGGCCATAACCTGTAACCGGCAAAAAATAGCATCTTAATTAAAGCAACACAAGCACCAACTAATCAAGCACACCTATCAAATTACAAAATCTAACAGCAATCCAGCTAAGAAACCACATACACTCGAAACATTCAAGTCCAAATTCATCACATAAACTTACTAATATTAGTATTGCGCAGATTCACCACCACAGCTAACCCAAGATGCAGCTTCCTATTGTTCTGTTTTATTTCATCAAGAAGAGGGGGGCAAAAAGGAAAAAGAAAACACATAAAACACCAAAAAAAAAAAGCAACATAAGCAACAACATTTAAGCCAGATCTCCCAAAATACAACAATATTAGCACAAGTACATAAACTAATTAACAACTAAACTAAAACTTGTAGTTCATATTTCCAGCTAATTTACATTCCTTTATAGTCCAAAAAGTCAAGTACTCTTTTAATCCAAGAATCACTATGTCAATATACAAATCTGTTTATATAACTAAGTTTCAGTGAAATATGTTCCATTATCATGCAGTGTTCCCATCAAAATTAGCCAAAAGAAAATAGCCTCAGTCAAAGTTTCATAGCACCAACCTTTTCTATATGAAGAACAACAAAGAAATACATACAAGAAATAAGAGAAATATGTGCTGGTATAAAAGGCAAAAAAATAAACCAAAGGACACACCTATACATATTTTAATAAAAGAAGAAGTACATCACAAAAGTATTTTAAGCCTCGAAATTCAAATATGTTCTCTACTCAGTATATCTAAATGCATTAAATATTCTAGCAATTTTGCAGTACAACTCAAACAGCTGCACCACATCATTCCTTGTGCAAACATTGTAGACTAACAGTATCCAACCCAAACCAATTTTCCGATTGCAATAACTAATCACTTAATTAACTAAATTGCAATAACTAATCACTTAATTAACTAACCACACCGTATCCTTTGCTGCTAAAATAACAATTCAAAACAAATAGCCCAGACAAATTTTCCAATCACAATAATTAAACACCTACTTATCTAACAATACCATAACCTCTGCCACTAACATAAATCATACAAAATGAAATTCCAAAGTAAATAGCAAATTAACACAGCCAACCATAAATCAAAGATAATTAAATTTCACAAGGAAAAAAAAGGGGAAAAAAAGAGAACCCACCTTATAATAATCCATAAGCACCATATATAAAGCAACAACAACCCAGATTACACGGAAAATCTCCATTGAACTATGCTCTGGAAGAGAAGAAAACGCAATTAACAAATAAATTGGCTAATTACATCAAAGATTATTACATCAATAAAGAAAGAAATATGGTTCCCAAGAAGCATAGCTGTATACGTGGCCAACAGCAGCTGACAAATGTACACCAAGCAAGGGAAAACGCGAAAGGACAACCCTACCCCTGGAATTTTGGTGCTCCAGCACGGGAAACTAAGGGCAAAGGCGTAATTTTACTGTTCCTAATGAACAGTAAAATTGGAAGCAACTTGGGTGCAACAGTAAGTTGCTTTGGGACTTTTATAAGAGTTAAGGATTTTAAATTGTAGGAGACTTCGAAGTGAGTGATTTCTATTAATTGTGGCGATATTAAGATCATATTCAAGGTACGTTCGCGTACTTAGCATAATTATGTTGATGTAATAGCATGCTAAATGTGTTTGATTGACTACAAGTAGTATCATGCTAGGTTTGGAATGGAAATTATGATTTGGAAGTTATTGGTGATTTGATTATGAAGCATGATTTATTTGTAATGGATTATTGGATGGAAAATAATAGTTTGGAATATTATTTATGAACCACATATTTATTTATGGCGTGTTAGAGAGCATGTTTAATCAAACTAAATGTTTAATTTGGCTTGGAATGTTGAAAAGGAATTTATTTATGGTTCATAATAATTTTTATTGATGCTATAAGCATGAGGAAAGGAGCTATATAAGTGTCTATGTACACGAGAAATAAATTGTATGTTGGTGCCTTAGTGCACTTAAGGTGTTATTAATACCAAGGGATAGGATTTGTGGCGCTTTATGCGTTTAAGGTGTCATTGGCACCGAGGTAGAATTAAAAAAGGTTCAACATTAAATTAAATATTATGTGGTCACTAATTATTCAAGAATTAAATTGAAATATTTGATTGTTTGAATAATTATTGTTGATTGAATGATTATGGTTTGAGAGTCATCACCAAGTTTAATAACTGGTAAATAACGTAAAGTGAAAGAGATTACGCACCAAAACTCTTGGAACGTATATACCTTGAGTATGAACATATGGGGGGAGTTATAGGGTTTTATATTTAACCATAACTTCTAATGGAGTACATGATGCTGTATATTCCTTTTTATTATTATTATGCGCAGGAATTTCGCCACCTATGTGTGGTTTTTGATGCTGGCACGGTTAGCTCCCGTGTCAGTAACCTCAATTTATTGGGGGAGGTTAGGGGGAAACCCGTTCGATGCGTAATCAATGCTAAATAAATTATTTAGTGTCTAGTGAGAATTTTTATTGAATGTTGTATGCTTGAAAAACAGGTGCAACAAGGTAAGTCGTGTGTTGATAGGGAATTGCATGTTAGTGTGTTAATTACGCTTATGTACTCAGCTTTGCTGATTGTATGTTTTGTGTGTTTGTCGGCCTTGTCTTTATCTTGGCCCTATGATGACCCATTTATAATGGAGAGTAGTGGAAATAGGTAGAGATAAGCTTTTCAGGTGTTGAAACATATTTATGAATGGGCATGAGTGAAGAGCGTATCATGCTAGTTTCCATAAGTTTATGATGTGTTTATCGCCTTAATTATTTAAGATAATATTATTATGCGTGACTAACGAAAAGGTTTTGAATTTGGTTTGGTTTTAATAAGGGCCTAAAATGGTTCCAAGTTGTAGGTTGATTTTATTTTATTTCGTTTGACTTTGGTTTGACTTTACTTTCGTTGATTGACTTTTTAAGTTGACTTGTTTTGAAATGGTTTGAAATTAGTCTTCCGCTGTGTGTCTTTGATGGTTGCCTTAGCCGTTATCACGGTGGCGGTAATGTCTTAGATGTTCCTAATTAAATTTTTAAACAGGGCAAAACAGGTATTTTAAAGGTTAGGAATTTCTAGGGTGTTACAAAGTGGTATCTGGGAGCTTTGGTTGAGATTTTATTACCACTAAAGCCAAAAATGTGTTTTAAAGTGTTTTAAATTTAAACTTGGCCAAGTACTTATTTATTGGTTAATTGTTTTTTTTAGAGAATTAATTTTATTTTATTTTATTCTATTCTGATTATTTTATTTTGGGAAGATTAAATATTTATTTATTTAATTTAAAACCAATTTTTTTTTATTTGGTTTGAAATTTTTTTATTAAGAGGGGTCGAAATTTTTTATTTTTATTTTATTTAATGGTCCGAAATTTTTTTTTAGGGAAGGGTTCGAAATTTTTTTTAGGGAGGTTCGAACTTTGCCTTCTTTCTTATTTAATTTCGAAAAAAAAAATTAATTAAAAAGGAGTCCAAAATGTTTTTAGTTTGTTCATTTTGCAGGAAAGCAAGGATTAAGGTAAGTATTATGTGTTAATAGCTTTTAAAAAGCATGTTGGCGAGATTGGGTAGGAAAGAAATTGGGCATATAAGTTAGAAATAATCATGTTCTTGTATGCATTAATATTTAGGTTGTGATGTTTAATCATGTTTATGGACTACTTGTGAGCATGTATTTATGTGGTTAGAAATAAGAAAATTGTTTGATTGAACATTGAACCTATTTCATGCAAGAACTGTATTATTTTGTTTTCTTTGGGAAAGGAAATTCTTTTCTAAGTCTTTTCCTTACAGGATGCCGAATCTTCCTAGAAGATACACCGAACTAGGCACTCTCACTAAGAAACCAAATGAACATCCCTATGATTACGTTCAAAAGATTCGCTTTTACTGTTCCTTCAGGAGCAATGTTTTAAAGGACAGAGTCTTTGATAGCCCTGATCGTATTTCAGCTATGATTGTTCGTTGCTTGCCGGATGAGCCCCCTTATTATGCTGTCAAATCCAAATTTTCTGATTTCTATTTACCAGGGGACATCCCAAACTACTACAAATATAGGGACTATTATGGACAATGGTACCCTGATTACAGATTTTTAATTTCCTACCTTGTTAGGGTCGAGAAAGCCCATTGCCGACAACTTCACCTTCCTTACCATGATTATTATTTCGAAAATCCAGTGGGGCAAAATCCACCTTCTCCTAGTCATCAGTCAGGAAGTTCTTCTTCTTCTTCTCATTCTTCAGGGGGAAATCAAGCAGAAAATGAGGAACAACAACAAGAAGATAGTTCACTCATGGAAATTTCTAATCCATATCCACCTCCAACTCCAGTCATTATAGAAATTTCTTCTGATGAGGAGGAAGAGGGAGAGTTCGTACAGGTGGAACCTGAACCAGAGTCACCTGAGCCAATAGAGGAGGAAGATGATTTGGAGTTCGAACCGGGTAGCTACAAGCAGTCGGCCGACAAGAGAGATGATGTCCGAAAGGATTAGATTTTTTATAGTTTTCCTCGTCATGAATTTTCAATTTTTATTTCAGTTATTATCACTTTAGTTTTAAAATTAATAAGTGGCATGACCACATAAGTTTCTAGAAAATAATTTTATTTTAGTAATATTAATAAAATCTTATTTATTTCTTTGTTGGAATTTTTATATGATTAATAAAGAAATTCATCTATTTTCCAAAATCTTCCATTTCACATCACTATTCCAATAGCCAAAATTCTAAGCAAATTAATTCCAATAAATTATTTCTAGGTTATGGGAATCTATGGGAATTATTTTTATTTATCTATGTGATGCTTTATTAAGTGTATGGTTAGTTCTTGTCAAAAAAAAGTGTATGGTTAGTTAGCAATCAATAATTGATTGACAAAGCTACAAATTTAGGGAATTCTTAGCTTTTGCTATTCCAATTTGTTAGCTTCAAATTTTATTGTGAATGTTTCAAGGGATGCTAAGTAATAGATGAGTGTATGTTTTGAGAGTTAACCATAGCCATTCTCTAATATAGACCCTTGTTCTTAATTCAGGAGAAGCAAAATGGCAGGGGGAGGTAATTCTGGTAATAATGGGGGTGAGTTGAATGAGGTTGTTAGGCAATTAGCAGTTATAGCCCAGCAGTTGGCAAGGAATTCATCCACCTATGGGGATGCTCAGGGAGAATTTTTTAAGAAGGTGGCTCAAAGCAAACCACCAACCTTTCAAGGAGAGCCTAACCCTACCTTATTGGAAAATTGGTTAAGGGAGTTTGAGAAACTGTTTGGGGCAGTTGGGTGCCCAGAAAATTCTAAGGTGGGCTGTGCTACCTACTACTTGAGAGGTGAAGCTGATCTTTGGTGGCAACAAAATGAAACAACTATTAGAGCACTGCCTGGATTCAATTGGACTAAGTTCCAAGAAAAGATGAGAGACAAGTTTTACCCTAGCTTCTTACAGAAGCAAAAGGCTGAGGAATTCTCAAACCTCAAAATGGAGGGCATGTCAGTGACTGAATACTATACGAAGTTTATAGAGCTGTCTCGTTTTGCTGAATAGTCGGTTTCTACGGAGAAGGCAAAGGCTAGGAAGTTTGAGAGTGGGTTGACTACTGATTTGCAGCTGAAGTTATGTGGTCAAGTGTTTGAAACCTTGGATGAAGTATATGGCAGAGCTGCGCACTTGTATGCTTTGGAGTTGAAGAAAAAGAAGGAACTGGCGGGTGTGGAAGTGAAAGAGAAGAGAAAAGAGATGGGACAAAACTCTGGGAATCAACAGGGTAACCAGAATAGCTTCAAAAAGTAGAAGTACCACCATAACAACAACAACTTCCACAACAACAACAATTTCCAAGGTAACAATCGTCAAGGAGGATGTAACTTCAATGGAGGGGTTAGAAATAATAACCAAGGGAATAACAGAAATGAGAGGCGTTATTTTTCCAGGAGATGCAAGAATAACCATCTTGGAAAAGATTGTGAGGGCAACTTGGTCGCTTGTCGTGCTTGTAACAAGCTTGGGCATCGAGAGTATGAGTGTTTCTCTAAAGGTTCTAATGGGAATAAACCAAGCAATAATTCAGGAGGGACCCAAAGGAACTTTCAGGGAAACAACAACATCTTCAATGGGAATAAGGGAGCGCAGCAGAACGGAGCAAGGAATAATAATAACAGCAGCAATTGGAATAATCAGCAGAAAAGTGGAGCTGTAGGAAAATTGAATGTGTTGAGTAGGCATGAGGCAGATTCCACAAAAGATGTCATCACTGGTACTTTTTCTATCCACTCTATTCCTGTTAAAGTTTTATTTGATTCTGGTGCAACTTTTTCTTTCATTTCAAAAAGAATTGCTTCAAAACTTAAAGACCGTTTGAAAACAGTAGAAGCAGTAGATTTACCAATAACCATTCCAACGGGTGGGGTAGTGAACTGTACCAAAACCTTTAGGAATGTACCTTTAGAGATCGAAGGGAAAGTGTTTCAGTCGGATCTGATTGAGTTTGGGTTAAAGGATTTTGATGTCATCCTAGGAATGGATTGGTTGAGCAAGTACAATGCAGAAATAGGTTGTCGATCGCAGAAAGTAAAAATGACCACAAGTGGGAATGAGGCAATGACTTATTGGATGCATGGCAAAGTCAAATGCCCTAGATTGATTTCTGTATTGAAGTTGGCAAAGTACATGAGGAAATGGCATCCAGTATACTTTTGTAGTGTGAGGAACATGGATTATGAGGAGGCAATTAAGCCAGAAAATATAGAAGTAGTAAATTAATTTCTCGATGTATTTCCGGACGAGATCCCTGGGATGCCACCTAAGAGGCAATCGATTTCACTATAGACTTAGTCCCAGGAACAACACCAATATCCAAGGCACCATATCGGATGGCATCGGCAGAAATGAGTGAGTTAAAGGAGCAATTGCAAGATTTGTTGGACAAAGGGTACATCAGGCCGAGTGCATCCCCTTGGGGAGCACTAGTTCTGTTTGTTAAAAAGAAAGATGGAAGCATGAGGTTGTGTATCGATTACAGGGAACTAAATAAGGTGACAATAAAGAATAAGTATCCAGTTCCAAGAATTGATGAATTATTCGATTAGCTAAAAGGCGCAACCGTGTTCTCTAAAATTGACTCGAGGTCTGGATATCACCAGTTGAGGATTGCAGATGAAGATATTCCTAAAACTGCTTTTAGGACGAGGTATGGGCACTATGAGTTTACGGTGATGCCATTTGGATTGACTAATGCTCCGGCAATCTTTATGAATTTGATGAATAGGGTGTTTCATAAATTTATGGATAAGTTCGTTGTGGTGTTCATAGATGACATATTGGTGTATTCCAAGAACAAGGAGGAGCATGTGGAACACCTGAGAGCAATTCTGCAAACACTGAGAGAAAACAATCTTTATGCAAAGTTCTCTAGGTGTGAATTTTGGTTGGAAAAGGTAGCATTCTTAGGTCATTTCATGTCTAAGGATGGTGTGGAAGTAGACCCAGCCAAGATAGAAGCCGTAAAGGGTTGGCCTACGCCCAAAACAGTGTCTGACGTTCGGAGTTTCTTAGGTCTAGCAGGATATTATAGGCGTTTTGTGAAAGATTTCTCGAAGATTGCTAAACCTATGACTACTCTAATGAAGAAAGATAAGAAGTTTGAGTGGGATGATAAGTGTGAAGAAGCATTCCAACTCTTGCAACAGAAGCTGGTTACAGCACCAGTGCTTACACTGCCAGACGACAGTGGTATCTATGATGTGTATAGCGATGTGTTAAAGAATGGTTTGGGGTGTGTGCTTATGCAAAATGGGAAGGTAATTGCATACGCATCAAGATAGTTAAAGACTCATGAAGTCAATTACCCAACCCATGATTTAGAACTTGCTGCGATTATCTTTGCCCTAAAGATCTGGCGTCATTACTTGTATGGAGTGAAATGTAGAATTTATACGGACCATAAGAGCTTAAAATACATTTTCACTCAAAAGGATTTGAACTCTCGACAGAGGAGATGGTTGGAATATACGACGGATTATGACCTGGACATACAATACCACGAAGGGAAAGCAAATGTAGTTGCAGATGCTCTAAGTCGTAAGACCAGTCACGGATTAAATACCTTGATAGTGGCTGATGAGTTATGTAGGGAAATGAGGAAAATGAACTTAGAAGTAGTAGAATGGGGAGTACCAGCTGGCATTCTTGCGAGTCTGACTATCCAACCAACCATATTCGACGAGATAAGGGAAAACCAAGCAGGAGATGTGAAATTGGATAGGATTCGAGAGAAAATAAAGCAAGGCAAAGCTACAGATTTCAAAATTTATGAAGATGGAAGTTTGAGGTATAAGGGTCGATGGTGTGTACCTCAAAAGTGTGAGGAAGTGAAGAGAAAGCTAATGGAATAGGGGCACAATACGCCCTATTCAGTACACCCAGGAGGGGATAAGCTATATAAGGACTTGAAAAGGGTGTATTGGTGGCCTAGAATGAAGAATGAAGTTGCGGAATTCGTAGCAAAGTGTCTGACTTGCCAAAAAGTGAAAATAGAGCACAAGAGGCCACAGGGAACGGTGCAACCATTGGAAATTCCTGGATGGAAGTGGGATTGCATTTCGATGGATTTTCTGACTTGCCTTCCAAAATCAAAGAGTGGAAATGATACCATTTGGGTAGTGGTGGACGAACTGACAAAATCTGCGGTGTTTATACCAATGAAGGAGACTTAGAAGATGGAGCAACTTGCAAAGGCTTACATCAAGAATGTTGTGAGGTTACATGGAATTCCAAAGGATATTGTGTCTGATAGAGATTCCCGGTTTCTCTCAAAATTTTGGAGAAGCGTATAGGAAAACTTTAGTACGACACTTAAGATGAGTACAGCGTTTCACCCTGCCACAGATGGGAAAACTGAGAGAACCATTCAAACCTTGGAGGACATGTTGCGAGCTTGCGTTATAGACTTCCAAGGAGGATGGGAGGATAGCTTGGATTTGATTGAATTTTCTTACAATAATAGTTATCATGCGAGCATAGGAATGGCTCCATTTGAGGCATTATATGGGAGAAAGTGTCGTAGTCCAATTTGTTGGAACGATATAAGCGAAACAATGATTCTAGGGCCTCAAATGATCGAGGATACAATGAAGCAAGTAAAGGAAATTCAAGCCAAGATTCAAGCAGCTCAAGATCGCTAAAAGAGCTACGCAGATTTAAAGCGTAGAGAAGAGGAGTTTGATGTTGGTAATAAGGTGTTATTAAAAGTATCACCAATGAAAGGAGTAATGAGACTTGGAAAGAAAGGGAAACTGAGCCCAAAGTACATTGGTCCATATGAGATACTGCAAAGAATAGGCAAAGTAGCTTATAGGTTAGCCTTACCTATGGAGCTAAGCAAAGTACACGATGTATTTCACGTGTCTCAATTAAGAAGGTATATACCTGACAAGTCCCATGTGCTACAACCTAAAACCATTGAGCTAGACCAAAGTTTAACCTATGAAGAAAAACCTATCAAAATTCTTGATAGTAAAGTGCGTAGTACACGCAATAAGAATGTTAAGATTGTGAAAGTGTTATGGTCTAATCAAGAGTATGAGGAAGCCACTTGGGAGGCAGAAGATGAAATGAAAAAGAAATACCCTGAGTTGTTTCAGGTATGTTGAGTTACGGGGACGTAACTCGTTTTCTTTTAGGGGGTAGAATGCGGTAGAATTTCGCATTTTTTTACCCTATATTTTCAGTTATTTTTGTGTTTTTGCACAATTTTATCGAATATTTTGAGTTCTTGTGTTCTCAATGAGACGCAAAAAGGGTAAAGGTATGACAAAAAGTACAGCAATATAATACTAATTAAGGAAAAACTTCGGATTTCATTCCCCAAGTTTCGAGACGAAGCTTCTTTTAAGGAGGGTAGACTGTAATACCTCGTATTTTTATACGTATTTTATTTAAAATAAGTATTTTGAGAAGTATTTAATTGAATTTAAATGTTTTATTTAAAGTATTTTAGTTATTTATTTTAATAAGTTGGAAATATTTTATAAAAGGAAAGTTTATTTAATTAATTATTTTAATTAAGTTGGGGTTTAATTTAGGAAAGTTTATTTTAGTAAAGTTTTATTAGGGATGGGATTAGGAAAATTAAAAAGGGAAAGTTTGGGAGAAGGGTCTTAGAGAAGGGGTATAAATATCTCACATATGAGGCAAATCAAACTTTGCCCAGAGTGGAGAAAACCCAAGGTAAACTTCTCTCTCCTTTTTCCTTATTTTCTTTCTTTTTTTTCTTTCTCCTTTTTCCCCTTCCCCTTCTTTTTTTTTCGGCCACCCCCACCACCACTGCCAGCCACCGGCAGCAGGTGGCCACCGGCGCTGGCAGCCGGCGTGGTGGATGCCGCCACCTCCTTTTTCTCCCTCTTTTTCGAATAAAAAAAAATTAATTTTTGTTTTAAAAATCAATTTAATCCTAGATCTAAATATTAATTATGGGTTTTGTGATTTGATTTTGATGTTTGATTATAAGTATTATGTTAATTAATTTTCAGATTATGTTTTTAATTAAAAAGCCCCAATTTTTGAAACCCTGGGTTCTTGATTTATAAATTATTGAAGGATTATGATATATAATGGTGTAAACCTTTGATTAAAGTGTTTTAAGACTAAATTACAGCAAGATTTAATTAAAATAAAGTGCTGGAATTTTTGGTAAAGCATTAAAAATCAAGTTTCTTTAAGGAATTTTAATCACCCATTAATTGAGATTGAATTATGATGTTTTAAATATAATTTCAGCTTATTTTAAATAAATTATGAGGGGTTTTATAATAGTGTATATTGCTGGAAATTTGTATAGAGTGGGTTTTAATATTCTTTTATGATTTTAAATTGTAGGAGACTTCGAAGTGAGTGATTTCTATTAATTGTGGCGATATTAAGATCATATTCAAGGTACGTTCGTGTACTTAGCATAATTATGTTGATGTAATAGCATGCTAAATGTGTTTGATTGACTACAAGTAGTATCATGCTAGGTTTGGAATGGAAATTATGATTTGGAAGTTATTGGTGATTTGATTATGAAGCATGATTTATTTGTAATGGATTATTGGATGGAAAATAATAGTTTGGAATATTATTTATGAACCACATATTTATTTATGGCGTGTTAGAGAGCATGTTTAATCAAACTAAATGTTTAATTTGGTTTGGAATGTTGAAAAGGAATTTATTTATGGTTCATATAATTTTATTGATGCTATAAGCATGAGGAAATGAGCTATATAAGTGTTTATGTACACGAGAAATAAATTGTATGCTGGTGCCTTAGTGCACTTAAGGTGTTATTAACACCGAGGGATAGGATTTGTGGCGCTTTATGCGTTTAAGGTGTCATTGGCACCGAGGTAGAATTAAAAAGGGTTCAACTTTAAATATTATGTGGTCACTAATTATTCAAGAATTAAATTGAAATATTTGATTGTTTGAATAATTATTGTTGATTGAATGATTATGGTTTGAGAGTCATCACCAAGTTTAATAATTGGTAAATAAAGTAAAGTGAAAGAGATTACGCACCAAAACTCTTGGAACGTATATACCTTGAGTATGAACATATGTGGGGAGTTATAGGGTTTTATATTTAACCATAACTTCTAATGGAGTACAGGACGTTGTATATTCCTTTTTATTATTATTATGCGCAGGAATTCCGCCACCTATGTGTGGTTTTTGATGCTGGCACGGTTAGCTCCCGTGTCAGTGACCTCAATTTATTGGGGGAGGTTAGGGGGAAACCCGTTCGATGCGTAATCAATGCTAAATAAATTATTTAGTGTCTAGTGAGAATTTTTATTGAATGTTGTATGCTTGAAATATAGGTGCAACAAGGTAAGTCGTGTGTTGATAGGGAATTGCATGCTAGTGTGTTAATTACGCTTATGTACTCAGCTTTGCTGATTGTGTGTTTTGTGTATTTGTCGGCCTTGTCTTTATCTTGGCCCTATGATGACCCATTTATAATGGAGAGTAGTGGAAGTAGGTAGAGATAAGCTTTTCAGGTGTTGAAACATATTCATGAATGGGCATGAGTGAAGAGCGTATCATGCTAGTTTCCATAAGTTTATGATGTGTTTATCGCCTTAATTATTTAAGATAATATTATTATGCGTGACTAACGAAAAGGTTTTGAATTTGGTTTGGTTTTAATAAGGGCCTAAAATGGTTCCAAGTTGTAGGTTGATTTTAATTTACTTCGTTTGACTTTGGTTTGACTTTACTTTCGTTGATTGACTTTTTAAGTTGACTTGTTTTGAAAGGGTTTGAAATTAGTCTTCCGCTGTGTGTCTTTGATGGTTGCCTTAGCCGTTATCACAGTGGCGGTAATGTCTTAGATGTTCCTAATTAAAGTTTTAAACAGGGCAAAACAGGTATTTTAAAGGTTAGGAATTTCTAGGGTGTTACATATGAAGAGAAGGAAGGTGGTGTTGATAATGAGAGACGTTCAATTCCCGAATTTCGTGACATTTTACAGGATTGTGGGTTACGAGATCTTGGGTATGAGGGTCAATGGTTTGCATGGGAAAATGGTCTTTCAGCGAAAACTCACATCAGAGAACGCCCTGATCGGTTTGTTGCTAATGGCTCATGGTTCCGCAATCATCCTAGCTCGTATGTTGAGAACTTGATTCGTGTCAAATCTGACCATTCTCCAATTTTCCGTAGAATTGGGGAGCACAGGAAAAAGAAGAAAAAAAAGAGGTTTTCGGTTTGAAACTTACTAGCTGTTAGAGAAGGAGTGTGAGGAAGTGGTTCAGAGTGCTTGGGTTGGTGTTGGGAACCGAAGCACTTATTGGGTGAAAGAATTTGCTGGGAATTTGAAGATGTGGAGTGGCAAGAAATTTAAGAATTTAAGCAAACAAGTGAGCGACATTGAAGGGGAATTGAAGGTTGCGTAAGGTGAGGAGGTTTCGGATGAGTCAATCGCAAGGTTTAATGAGCTCGAAAGGAAACTGGAAGAGCTTCTTGATAAACACAAGTCTTACTAGTACTTGCGTTCTAAGGCCTCTGATATCAAGGATGGAGATAGAAATACAAAATATTTCCATTATAAAGTATCACAGCATAAGAAGAAAAATGAGATCAAGGGTTTATTTGATTGTAATGGGGTTTGGAGAGAATATGAGGAAGATTTGGAAGAAATTGTGCAAAACTTTTATCGTAATCTTTTCACTGCTGGATCCTAATCCCAAGAGGCTTGCGATTATGTGTTGAATGCGGTGGATTCCATCATTACGCCGGAGATTAATGAAGAATTGATTCGACCGTTTTCGAAGGAAGAAATTTTTTCAGCCCTCAATCAAATGCATCCTTGTAAAGCCCCGGGTCCGGACGATAAGCATGCTATTTTCTATCAAAAATTTAGCATATTGTTGGTGATGATGTCTCTCGATTTGTTAGTAATATTTTGCAGGGTAATGACTCTATTAGCTCTGTGAATAATACTAACATTGTTCTTATCCCGAAAGTCAATTCCCCTACCTCATTGGTTGGATTTAGACCAATGTGTAATGTATTATAAAAAAATTGCCTCTTGTAGGCGTCGTTTGAAGCGCGCCTACGTAAAGCATGTGTGAGTATGCTTGGCACTCATAGGAAGTGGGAATTGACATATACGATTAGGGACAAGGAAAGTAAGGAGTTGTCAACAAGTTTTTAAGGAACTTGTAAACCGTTCACGAATCATAAAAGGCAACCACGAATAAGGGAAAACAATAGGAAAAAACGATTGACCCGTGAAGGTCACACCCCATTCATAATCCATGAGATTACTAACTCCATATGGTTCGGAACCACGAAAGGAGGATCGGGGATGATGGTACGAAGTGAGTAACGGAGTCACATTCGCCCGTATTGGCCTCTACTCGATTCTTATAATGAAAAGTGATTCCTGCGATCTCAAAGGCATACAAACAAAGATTTAATTTGCTCCAAACTATTATTAGGCTAAATTGGTTGAATATTAATGCAACGCATAATTCTAATTATTGGTGATCACTTTATTTAATAACAAGATTAAAGGAACCTAAACCGGTTGTCCAAATTATCTTATTAGGCGTGATTTTCAATTACATATTCCTTTTAACATGCAATAAACATTAATATTGGAAGAAATTCAACAATAATCCAACAATTAATATATGACAAACATAATAACAATTGTTAGAAAAATAATAGAAATAAAAGGAACATGATTCCTTTGATTTTGTTTGCTTGCAACTACAAAATAATAAACACGTTAGTAACTTCAAGGAAATTAATAAAACAATAATTAAAATTAAATTAAATTGAGTTGATTTGGGGCCAAACCCTCAGTTCTACCTTTCACGCCTTAGTTTAAATACAGAACCTCGGGTAAAGTACGGATTCCTTGGAGTGCTTGGGGGAAATATTGTGGAAGAATAAGGTAGGCTAGTGTTTAGGCTAGCGCATAGAAGAGAGAATAGAGAATTATTTTATGCCCCGAACTGCAGAAATAAGGCTCGTATTTATAGAGGAAATGAGTAGAGGGAACACAGGAACCTTAAAAAGATAAAACCCTAATTTTGGGGAGCCGTGACACGGCAGTGGCTGCCATGACACGGTATAGGTTACCGTGTCGCGGTGCACTATTTTACCCTAAAATGATAAAGCGCGTGCAGTGTGTACGCAGAGAAAACACGGAAGAATCCCGTGTCACGGCATGTGTACCATGACACGGCAAGTGTACCGTAACGCGGCAACTTCCACCGTGGCGCGGCACGTGGCGCCGTGTCACAGTTTACTGTTTTTTCCGAAATGCGTCCAAATTCATTTCTAACCTAATTAAGCTCGGTATTTTAAGTGTCGTTTCGTAGTTTCGGGCTATTTAGCTATATTATTCATTAATCGGGCTCAATTAATAAATAATACGAAATGAATTAAAAGGGTTCGGGCTAAAATACAAATTGGACTACGCTTTGACTAAACATTAGGATTGATCCGTTGACTATTTTGTGAGCTGAGTTTAATTGAACAAAGATTTCAAGCACTCTCAAGGATTAAATACTCAACCCGGCCAATAATGGCGGTGAAAGGTTGTTCATCATCGGGTTTGGTTTCGGGGAGACATTTTTAGGTGTCTATAGAAGCCCCCACTTTGACTGAGTTTGTAGAAATGTCAGTGTCGAAAACGATAGTCAAAGTAGTCGATTGGGACGAAGAATGATTTAAGACGTTCTGCGATCCAAAATCACTCTGTATACGTCGATACCTGTAGAAAACATTAGTTCCACAGATAAAAGAGTAAAGGGATAGAATGCTTATCGGACACCATTGTATCGGTGGAAAATAAATTTGGTAGTTTTCTATGCTTGAAGAAATTTACCAGATGATGTTTGTAGAGATACTTTCCCTGCTTGAGGAAAGCCGATAGATGATATAATCGCTAACTTCTTCGCCTTAAGAGGTGGCAACGACCGACAATTTTCCATGCTTGAGGAAAAACTTGTCTAATGACGAGATTGCAAGTCTCTGTGTATCGAGAACCTTGCGTCGTGAATCGTCTTCGCTTGGGAGATGATCACTAAAAATGATGATGGTTCGATTATCCCCGAACATGGGTTGTAGATGGTGCGATTGTCCCCGAACGTGGGCTGTAAATGATTAGACCTTCAAGCCGACTATCCGATCGTATTAGGGGCTTGAAATATGACTTTTATGCTTGCTAGGGGTAAAATGGTAGTTTTGATACCATTTAAATATCAGTTAGAATTTCCCGCGAGTTTTTCGGTGGAAAAATAACTGACGAAAGCTGCAGAAAATCGTTCAAACTGGTCAAAGATGCCTGGAATATTCCAGAAATATTCGCTGAAAAAGCTCCTGCAGGTCACGCGCGTGCACCGTGTCACGCGGCTGGGCGCTGTGACACGACGATTTCTGTCGTGACGCGACAATTTATTTCGTGACACGGGCCACTTTTTCTGCTGCCGAATTAATCAAAAGCTGTCAGGAATATTCGCTGGCAGATTCCTGTAAATGTGCAGATCACTTGCATACACCGTGTCACGTGGCTGGGCGCCGTGACACGGCAATTTCTGTCCTCACGCGGCATTCTTTTGCGTGACGCAATGTTTCTTTTCATGCTGAAACAATTACGCGTGCTCGAATTCTGTGCCCTTTGACTTGCTGTTTCCCGCGCCACGTCAGTTGTACCGTGACACGACACTTGTTACCATGACACGGCATAGGTTACCGTGTCACGACACCCATGTGTTCCTTTAAATTTCGAAAATCGCAGCTCCTTTTCCATTTCAATTTCTTGTTCTTCGCTGCTCTAGTTCAATGCTACTGTCGCCAGCATTTTCGAGCTTTTCTCACTCGATTCTCCATCAAATTCACTCAAATTTCTAGCTAGATTCCTCATTTTCGAATTTCTACAAGGTTCTATGTAAGTTTACTTGCCTCTATGTAAGTTTATTTTGAGCTTTTATGTCAAAATTCTTGCCATGAATTAGCTTGTATATGAATGTATGTTGGTTTGTGAGCAATTTGAGACCAAATTTGCATGATTTGGTGAAGAAATGAGCAAATCACCATTTTTGGTACTACTTTGTGCATGAAATGATGTTCTTGTTGTTCCTTGTTGTTTCTTGCACTTGATATGATGATCTAATTGTTATAGATCTTGTAAAACATGTTATGATGTGCCGATCTATTGTTCTTGTTCAATTTCGAAACATGCTCTGTTTTTGTGTATGTAATACATTGTCATAGTATCATGCGATTAGGAGAATTGTAGTATTAGTTTGTCATGGAGAAACTAAATACTAGAAATGATTCTATTATTTTATTAATTTTTAGCCTTGAGGTAAAAATTTAGCGCATAATGGGAAATGCAACTTGAGGTAGCCGTTAATGCTGCTTTGAATAAATAATCAAATAGCTTAGGAAATGATGCTAAGTATTTAGATATTTATCTTTTTTTTAACATAATAGCATGCCTAGACAACGAGATCGAGATATTCATACTCGTGGCCGGCGTTAGGCTTTGAGAGAGGACACTCCCTCGGTTCCTAAGGATATAGATGATGTCTTGGAACCTGAGCCTCGCTCCTCTACAAGCAGGGGTAGATGGACTCCACCCTCGTGGACACTAGACGAGTTAGTTTTCTGTCATGAGAACCGTATTTCTCACCATCCGCTTACCGGATTAGTCGATGGTGTATTTCGCCATCATGGTTCAGGAGCTGGAGACTTGATTTTTCGGCTGTATGGGGTCATCACAGGGGATCTCATTACCAATGCATTGAAGGAGTCTGCTGGTTTAGGCGATTTTTATTCAGCAGTTGTGGGAATTCGCAGCCCCCAAGGTTGTGGTTCGATAGTCGTTTGAGCGTTGTTGGAGTATTTTTGGGATACTACCAACACTTTCCACTTCGATTGGGGGGAGATGACGGTGACTCCTCTCGACTTCAGCATGATCAGCGGCTTGCGTTTCATTGATCGCCCCGTTCAGCAGATTCCTGACCTTACTTAGGGGGCGGGTGACGTAGTGGACTTGTTAGGTCCTATCGTTCACCATATCAGGACTCAACCGGTGCCTCGGGGTGGTCCTCTGAGTGGGCGGTCAGATTCGGCTTCTGTACTTGCCCATGGTTTTGATATTGCTGAGACGACACCTGAGCAGCGAGTGCGGATCTTCATCTTGATCCTTATTTCTGGGACTCTTTCTCCTGATAGGAGTTCTCGCGCGCTCCTTTGTTACCTGCCGTCTCTGACCAAGATCGCTGAGATAGGATCCTTTAGTTGGGCTAGTCTAGGGTATGCTGATCTGCTCTCGTCATTGCGTCATGGCTGTAGGCAGTTGAACGATCAGTCCCTTGTTGCCGTCTATGGTCTTTGATAAGTTGTAGAGGTGACGATCCTTTTTCTTCGTGTTTTGCTTTTATCGGTTTGGCTCATGTATTTAGAGATTATTCTTGTTGCAACTGTGATTCTACGAGTACTTTCTAGGATTAGCCCCTCGACGGCATCGCGGAGCAGTCCACGTCTTTCCTGTCGGTGCCAGCTGGCGTGACCGGGGCGAGTCACGAGTGGTGTCGGTAACGAGTCTACGAGGGTTGTTGCGTCGGGGTACCACCACTGTTGGCGTAAGGATCGACTTCACAGTGTATTTCTTTCATTTTGATGTTATTTCTCGGCATTCACTGCATTCTTTTATGGTTTTCAAGTCCCGGTCGAGATCCAGTATCGACCTTGGGCTGGCTTGACTGACCTTCCCGAGGCTTTGGAGCGCTCGGCGTGTCGTACTGTCTTCTTTGGTACATCACGTCTTGTCTGGTACCTTGGAGAGTGCGTAGTCCGTCAGCACAGCGTTGACCGTTTTGTGGTGCCATTGTAACACCCCCAAATCTCCCTCTACGAAAATACTAGTATAATACGTATAATTATACCGCCACGTGATTACGCAAGGCTACTCAAAATATTTAACTCAATAACAAAACTTGCAGCGGAAACTCAACTTTCTTTTATTAATACTTATAAAAATAGTAACATTGTTATGAGTACTCAAATAAAGACGAGACCTACATTCCTAAACTAGGTGAAGCAAATCCCTAGACTCCCATATGCTCATTCATGACTCCACCTGAAAATAGTCAACACTGCTTATCATTACGGTAAACAAGGCGAACCAAAACAAATAGGAAATACGGATTAGTAAATTATGCTAAGTAAGATAAGTGCAAGATAATGTAAACTCAATTTATTTGCAAACATGCTTTAAAAATCAACTCCAATAATTAATCCAATAAATTCCAAACACATTATTCCAAAACCGATTTCAATGATTCAATATTCAAAATAATAGTTAATAAAACCAATTCCTTTATTAAGAACCAATTTCTTTTAATCCAATTTCCTCACCCAAGTGTGCACACCCCCCAAGCTAGTCTCCTTATATTACAAGGCTATTCTTAAGGAAAGACCCGGTCATACAAAGTCCAAGGCCTTATCAATAAACCAAATCCGCATAGTGGGATTACCAACATGCTTATAAAGCATTAATAATAATAATTCAATGGTTCAATAAATCCTTTTAATATCTAATAAATTCCAATATAATTCAAACTCCTTTTTAATAATTCCACATACCTTCAAAATCAAAACCTTTTAAATAGATACTTGAGAATAAAATCTCATATTAATAACTTTTCAAAATCAATAACTCTTCCTTAAAAAACCTTTTATTTTATTCAACAAATCTTTTAAAATCAATTCCTTTATTTAAACACGATAAGTAATTCAAACCATTCAAAACATGATTTAAAAATCAATCATTCAAAATACTTTTATTAAAATCAATATCTTCACACATAATTTATTTCAAAATCATAATTCAAATCAATTTAATTCAATCACCAATCAAATCATGTAAAACATGTTATTCAAACCAATCACTTTCAAAGGTATCTAGCCACCTAAATGTATCCTTGCTAGAAAAACCACACAAAAAGAACCTCAAGAACCTTGATTCCGAATATCAATCAATACTTTGCACTTTCAAAGTTCAATCACGAATACACCTTGCAAATAACATAACCATAAGGTTATCACAACATAAACTCAAATCTAATGTGCATGGACTATAAAACTCTTTTAAAATAATACTTTAATATAAAATTATAGCTTTGAAATAGGTATTTGTATTTTAGAAAACTAACCATGAAGAAGATAAAGGAATAGGATTAAAGAGAATTGAATTTTCGTTGGAAAGAATAGGCAGAACTTGCAGAAGTCATAACTCCTTCAATATAACTCCGAATTGGGTGATTCTTCAGCCTAACCTCAAGGATTTTTTGAGAGGAACAATCTTCCGTGAAACATCAATACCCCAAAAACTGACCAGAAGTGCCCAAAAACTGGTTTCAAAGATAAACGAGATGATTTGTGTAAAAAGAGGAGAAGAAAAGTATGAAAAGGTTTGGGGAAAAGAAGAAGAGAGAAGAAGAGAATTGGGTTGGTGTGAAGAATATGAGAGGTATGAAGGGGTATTTATAGGCTCATGAATGAGGGAATTATGGTAGGAGAATGTAAAGTGAATTATGGTAAAAAGAATTACTTGGAGAAGTGAATACAGAAATATGAAAACTTTTGATATTAAGGTGATTAAGAATAATAGAATTTAGGAAAGTGTGTTTGTCATGAAAATAATATGGCAAAAAAGATTAATTGGGGAATAATCAAAGATGAAATAAGGTAGGAAAATAAGATGATCAAATATTTAGTAAATGGGAAAATAAAAATTAAGGAAAATTATAGATTTAAGGGAAATAATTAAAAATACAAATTACCAAAATAAATCACCCATAAATCAACCAAGGTGGCCGAATATTTTGAGCTTCCATAGCTCAAAATTTCGGACCCCTTATGTAGAATTTAGGAAATTATTTTGCTAGATTTAAGGAATTAAAAATAATTGTGTAAATAAAATATGATGTATAAAATAATTAATTAAGAAAATACCAACTATTCACTAAGAAAATCATATTTTTTACACTTAGAAAATCCAAAAATCATAGCTTATTATTTAGGAAATTCGGACCTCCTAATTAAATAATTAAAATATAATTTTTGATTAGTTAAAATATCCGAAATATATATAAATAATCCGGTTTTTAAAATAAAATATATGGATAATAAATCTTATCCAAAATCCAAAAATAATAATTGAAAGTTTTTAAAATACTTTTGGTGCCAAAATTCAAATATCATTTTGGCTCCCAAAATATTTATTAAAATACCCTTTTTAAGAGAATACTAATTAATTAATTAAAAAAAATACGTTTCAAAAATATGGGGTATTACATCCATTATCTCCGCCTGAGTCGATGTTGCACTCACACTTGTTGGAGGCGCTGGTGAGCAGAGGAGAGCGCTATCAGTTTTCTTGGCGAGAGCTTGTGCGCATGGACGGCGACTACTCACAGGACTTGCTCCCTTACTTAGCTCCTCCACCCTGGCTTCCCAAGGTTTGATTTTTTTTTTTTTTAATTTTTTTTATGGTAGTCCCTGTTTAAACCATCGAATAACCTGATTATTCGATCATGTTTTAGGCGACTGCTCGTCATAGGGGAAAGATCGAGATCCTGTCTCAATTCGTCCGTTACTCGGGGCCAATTGGTATGGTCGAGGACCATATTGCTGATGCACCAGAGGGTTTTAGACAGGCGCAGGAGTCCCTACCTAATGAGTTCGAACCGGTAAGCTTTCTGACACAGCTTTCATTCTTCTTAATATTGCTTGTTACTGATTTTTTTGCTTTCAGGTCACACACTCGGATATGATGAGCATAATAAAGCTGGTTGGTCATCAAGCTGCGTCGCGGTACGAGTTGTCGGAGTAGTTCAGACGATGTTCACGAGGTATGTTAGCCTGTGTTTCCCTTGTTTACCTTTTGTTTTATCTTACACCACTGATATCTTTTCATCTTGTGTATTTCAGGAGCGACGGAGGTCTCGCTCGCGCTTGAGGCATAGAGGCTCGGACGAGGGGGAGCCTAGTCGCCGCAGACAATCCCCTAAGATTCGTCGGCATTCTCTGACCCAGTGGCAGCAGCCTTAGTCTTCTCAGCCATTTCAGGAGTTTCAGGCTCAGTGGCAGCAGCTTCAGTCTTCTCAACCATTCCAGCACTTTCAGACCTAATGGCAGCGTCCTCCGTCTTCCCAGCCATTCCAGCCTTCACAGCCTGAGTTTAGGCCGATCATTACTCCCGTGGATTGGGGCTTATTTTCAGTTCCATTTTCTAGGACGATGCCTACATCTTGGAGTCACCCAACGCATTTTACCAGCTGAATAGGAACTGCCTTGACTATGTCTTCTACTGGAGTTGTAGAGACTAGTAGGGACACTACTCCTCGTACTCGGATGATGGAGGGCCTTTTTGGTCCGCTATTCCCTTACTCGCAGTCTCGTGATGACACTGGTCCTAGTTCTTCTAGAACTGGAGATTTTTTACTGAGGGTTTTATTATGTACATTGACACTACTTATGTACCATGACTCATTCTTGTGCATTTTATTCACACTCTCTGTATTTGACACTTTATTTATTCGATTAATGTGTATGTTAGTGTGTGCTTGTGACTGTTTGTGTGTAATTGTGTATTTATTAATGACGTGAGAATCGTTATTTTTTCGTAAGTGGGGGTACCGACCTTCTCTCAAAGAAAAAAAGATGAAAAAAGAACAGAAAAAGTTTTACAACTTCCCCAAAAATAAAAGGAAATAAAAGAAATGGGACAAGTTTTACAACTTCCCCAAAAATAAAAAATAAAAATAAAATAAAATAAAAAATAAAAAATAGGACAAGTTTTATAACTTCCCCAAAAATAAAAAATAAATATAAAATAAAATAAAATAAAAAATAAAAATTGGGACAAGTTTTATAACTTCCCCAAAAATAAAAATAAAATAAAAATCAAAGTAAAAATAAAATATATGGAGAATTTTATTAGGAATAAAACTCTCGAAAAAAGAGTTTGAATGATAAACGGTTAAGGAAAACACAAGAATAATCCAGAAAAAGAAGGTCAAGGATAAAAAAGGTGACGCGTGACTACCGTCACACGTGGCCATTGCCGTGTCACGGTAATTATTGCCGCACCACGGTAATTATTGCCGCACCACGGTACTCATTCTTATGACACGATAGTCCTGACTGTGTCACGATGTGAAGATATTGCAGCGGTGTGTTTGCGCGTGGGACAAGATAATTTTTTTGCGTTTCTGGACTCTTTTGGTTATAAATTACGACCAGTTAATTCGTGATATGCATAATTACGAAACGTAAAATAGCTAGAATTTCATATTTCAATAATAATGTCTTAGAATTTTGATAATACATTGCGTGACTGGTCATATTCTTTGACCAATGCAGAGAAAAGAGAGCTAGAATTGTTTCATGTCAGAGATTTATTGGCAATAAGGCATGTAGCAATTGAACATGATTTTCTGAGAGCGGCCTTAGACTATTGGAGTCCGGAAACCCATTGTTTCAAGTTCGATTATGATGAAATATGTTCTCTGTCGGAGGAATTTGGTGCTATCTTTGGCTTCCCCGCTAGAGTTCTCGTTGCAATGCCTATCTGCGTGAATATTATTACCAGGATTTGTAGGCGTCGTTTGAAGCACGCCTACGTAAAGCATGTGCGAATATTATTACCAGGATTTTGAGCGTCACCTAAATCTGACAGATCCAGATTTAAATAAAATTGTGTGTGGTAACGAGGTAGATCTAGAAAAGTTTGCAAATATTTATATTTCAATCGTCCTGTCTCTGAGTCATACCATGTATACCGTAGGAGAGCTTATATTTTTTGCATGTTTAGCAAGCTTTTTTATTTGTAAACGGTAGAGTAGGACATGCTAGTTTAGCATTTGTGCTTGAACATGTTGAGTTTGGAAGATTCCCTATGCCTACTTGCCTTGGAGAAACTCTGTGTGGTCTCGACAAAGCAAAATCTGACTGGAAAGCCGTCAGGAAGGGCTCTCTAGTACTATTGCAGGTAAAAACGAGTTCTGTCTAACAACCGTGACACGTGGCTGGCACTGTGCCACGGTATTGTTTGCCGCGACACGGTGCAATGTGTCGTGCCACGGTGTTCCATCATTTTTTTTTACCATCTGCATTTTTTTTCGTAGATTTGGTTGATGGAGCGTTTGGAACTCTTTGAAGCCCCCGACGATATCAAAAAGTATGGTCCCAATGATCTAGTTCGTAGGAAGAAAAACTACACTACAAACATGTCTTATGATGATTGGAAGTTGTTCTTTGCGAAGAGAGAATTTTCCATTCGATCGGTGGTGCCTTAGTGGAGGCTTACTAGGATGGTTGGGACGAATGATACCCCGTATTGTCGTGTTCCTAGTCTCTCGAAATTGACTTTTTATTTCCCTTCCCGATTGATGCGACAATATAAACTTGAACAGGTAGTTCTACGCTATAATGATAGCCCTCGTTCATAAGTATGAGATATATTGGATTAGAAGACCTTTGTGGACCATTTCTGCGAGTAATCAACCTCCTCCACCCTTGTCTAGTGCATACAAATCATGGTTAAATCCTCAGAGTAGGAGAGAGCGAGTTGGATCACAAAAGTTTCACGGTGATGTGAAGGAACGACTTGGAAGTAAGAAGGCACCTCCTTAAGATCGTCTTGGTCCGAGAACACAAGGAATTGAGTTTAAGATTCCTATCATGCCTAAGAAGAAAAGTTGGGTAAAAGGAAAGGGTAAGGACAAGATGGTGTATAGAGAGAAACAACCTAAGAAACCTGAGAGAGGCGAAAGGGGTGAAAGCTATACAAGGAGTGTGACGGTTCGAGCTACGAAAGACACGCTAATGGTGAAGGCCGACCTAGTTGAAAAGAAGAAAGAAATTCCTAAGGCTAAGAAGGATTAGACCAATAGTGCTTTGCTTTTATGATTTAAGTTTTAATTTTAAATAAGGCGTATGATGCCAATAATTGTAGTGAAATTTATTTTATTAATAATAGCATATTTATTTTTGCCTTAATTAAAACTTAGAATGACTTTTTAATATTATTATTATTTTGTTTAATTTATCCGAGTCAAGAAGTCGGACGCAATGGAAGAATAAAAATTGTCAAATGAAATAATCGTAAAACAATTAACAAAATGCAAAATCCCGGAAAAGGTTGTCTGCCGCGTCACGGTAATCTTCGCCGCGTCACGGTAACTTTTGCCGCGTCACGGTAAGTTTTTCCGCGACACGGTGCTTCTCTACTGCATTTTTCAGCCAAAATTCCGCTGTGACACATTGTATTTTGTCGTGGCACATTAGTCATTGCACTGACGCGGTTTTTTTGCCGTGGCGCGGTGCATTGTGCCGTAGCATGGTAATTGCGAAATCTAGAACTGCTACCATAATTCTGTCGTGCTGCGGTAACTTGCGCCGTGGTGCGGTGGATGTTGACGTGGCACAATGGTGGCTGACGTGGCACGGCGGTTGCCACTGTGGGATTTTCTTGGCTTTGTCGCATTTTACTGTCTTGTTTACTGTACTTGGCCGGCGAAGGAGGGATTTTTAAAGTGGTCGGGTTTCCTTGAGGGGTTGCCTACGTATCTTTAAGAAGGAATCAGGCCAAACGTAGCTCTATCGGGTCTTGAACCCATTCAACTAGGCATAAAATTTCTTGAGTTGATCCAAGTTGGTTAAATTATGGAAGCCGTTGCCATCCATGTCTACTAATTGTGCCGCTCCGTCCGATAAAATGGACTTGACAATATATGGACCTGACCAATTTGGTCTAAATTTCCCTCTTGGGTCTAACTCATTTTTGCGAAGTGCCTTAAGCACTAAATCACCTTCTTTGATATTTCTATTCTTGACTTTTTTTATTGAAATGTCGTGCCATACGCTGTTGATAGATTTGGACATGATGCAAAGCTGCCAAGCGTTTTTCGTCAAGTAAGACTAGTCCATCATATCTCGCTTTAATCCAGTCGACTTCATCTAGTTGGCTTTCTAACGCAATCCGTAGAGAGGGATTTCTAACTCGATTGGTTGTACAGCTTCAACTCCAAAGACTAAAGAGAAAGGGGTAGCCCCCGTTGATGTACGAACGGAAGTTCAATAACCCCAAAGGGCGAAATGTAGCTTGCTTGGCCAATCCTTGTAATTTTCCGTCATCTTTTCGATGATAGTCTTCACATTCTTATTGGCCGATTCTACCGCACCATTCGTTTGTGGTCTGTAGGGTGATGATCTATGATGTTTGATATGATATTTCTACAATAGTTCTGCGCACTCGGCTTGGAAATGCGTCCCATTATCGTTGATCATTTCATGAGGTACACCATAGCGACATATGATGTTTTTCTCGATGAATTAAGCTACATGATTTGCCGTGAGCTTAGCATAGGAAGCAGCTTCGACCCATTTGGTGAAGTAGTCGATTGCTACAAGGATGAACTCATGTCCCCCTTGTCTTGGTGGCGTTATCTTCCCAATGATGTCGATTCCCCAAGTAGAGAAAGGCCATGGAGAAGTGTATGTGTAGAGAAGCGAAGGTGGAACGTATTGCAGATTTGCGTAGACTTGACACTTCATACATTTCTTGACATATTCGTGGCAATCTATCTCCATAGTAGTCCAATAATAACCTTGTCATTGAATCTTTTAGACTAACATCTTGGCATTCATATGCGATCCACATATTCCGGCATGAAGGTTTTCCATGGTTCTGTATGCTTCTATTTTAGATGTGCATAAGAGATTTCTCCCTTGTGCAGTCCTTTTATGGAGTTCTCCCCTGATGAGCACATACTGTGAGGCCAGGAGCCTCAAAGCATGGCATGCCCTTTTATTAGTGTTAGGAGGGTATTCTCCCTTGTCACATAGTTTGTCTGTATACCATGGTTCTTCATTTTCTTCTTGTGATTCTTGTTCATTATCAAGTGCGTGAACATAAGCTGGCTCATATCTTCTTTCTATAATCAATGGCATTCTGACTATGTCTCTTGGAATTCGCACCATTGATGCCAACTTAGCTAGTGCGTCGGCAAACTGATTCTCTTCTCTAGGCAAGTATGTGTATTCCACTTCATCTAGTTGCTCCGTGAGATTTTCCAAATGAGCTTAATACGTAGCGAGACTTTCACTTCTCACTTTCCATCTCTTAGAGATCTGGTTGATGATTAGCGACGAGTCGCCATAGATTCTAAGCTTCTTAATTCCTAAGGCCACAGATGTTTCTAATCCCAAGATGCACGCTTCATATTCTGCAGCGTTGTTGGTGACATCAAAATCGAGCTTCATGGAAATTGGGATGTGTTTTTTGTTGGGTGATACGAGCAAGACTCCTACACCACAACCCTTTTGGTTCGAAGCTCTATCGAAATAGAGCGTTCAGCTATCATCTTCGGTCATGAGTAGATCTTCATCAGGGAAATCATACTCTTCTTCTTCTTTCTCAACTTCTTCTAGTGGGAAATCTGCTAAGAAGTCAAAAACTGCATAACCTTTGATGACCTTTTGCGTTACGAATTTCAGGTCAAACTGAGCAAGGTTGACTATCCACCTTGATAATATGCCATTGAGTGTTGCCTTCTCGAACAAGCACTTGAGAGGATCCATCTTTGATACGACATGCACTGTATGAGTGAGCATGTAATGTCTTAACTTCTGTGCGGCCCACACGAGTGCGAGACACAAATTTTCAAGTGGCGTGTACTGAGTTTCATAACTTTGAAGCTTCTTACTCAAATAGTATATTGCATTTTCTTTGCTTTAGATCACTTGTGCTAGCATTGCTCCCATCATTTCTCTTGTGACCGTAAGGTAGAGTCGAAGAGGAAAGTCGGGTATTGATGGCGCTAGCACAGATGGATTTGCCAAATACTCTTTGACCTTGTTGAAAGCTTTTTGGCAATCGTCATCCCATGTGACTAGAACATTCTTCTTAAGTTTCTTAAACATAGGTTCACATATCGTAGTTAGTTTAGATATGAACCTACTTATATATTGCAATCTTCCTATAAAACCTCGAATCTCTTTCTTAGTCTTGGGTGGTGGCATGGCCATGATTGCCCTGACCTTTGTGGGATATATTTCAATCCCTCGAGAATTGATCACATAGCCAAGGAGTTTGCCTGATGTAACTCCGAATGCACACTTTGCTAGATTCAATCTCATGTTGTATTTGCAGAGTCGTTCAAAGAATTTGCGAAGTGCAATGATGTGGCCTGATCAATCTTTTGACTTGACGATCATATCATCAACATAGACCTCCACCTCTTTATGCATCATATCATGTAACAATGATGTGGATGCTCTTTGGTAGGTGGCACCCGCGTTTTTCAACCTGAAGATTACCATATAGCAATATGTACCCCATTGTGTAATGAATGTGGTTTTCTCCATGTCTTCCTCGGCCATCAGTACTTGATTATATCCAGCATAGTCGTCCATGAAGGAGAGGAGTGCATGGTTTGTTGTGTTGTCAACCAGAATGTCGATGTGAGGCAGAGGGAACCCATTCTTTGGGCTTGCCTTGTTGAGATCCCTGTAATCAACACACATTCTGACCCTTCCATCTTTCTTAGGAACTGGAACCACATTAGCTATCCATTCTGGATACTTGGACACTTTGATGAAACCTGCCGCTAGTTGTTTTTTGATTTCTTCCTTGATTTTGAGAGCCACATCCGGTTTCATACGACGTAGCTTTTGTTTGACAGGCTTTATACCTGGAATGAGTGGTATCGTATGCTGGGCTATATCCCTGTCAATACCTGGCATATCTTGGTATGACCAAGCAAATACATCAACAAATTCACTAAGCAAGTTAGTTAGCTCTTTGCGTTCGTCTTGACTTAGTGTTAATCCAATTTTAACTTCTTTGAGAGTCGTATCATTGGAAATATTAACTGTTTCTGTATCTTCAATAATTGTTGTTTTATTTTCATGTTCTTCTATTGCTTTTATTATTTCTTTGTCATTTTTATCATTAGCAAAGCAATATTGATCAGAGTTAGGGGAACGACTCGCATCGTAAGCAAAGGTACTCATCTTATTGAATTCATTAAACATTACATCAAAGAGGGCGAGGTCAGCTGGGACCTTGCCGGAATTATTTGGGATAAAGGGTGGAGACTCGACAAGAGGCTCAACACTAGGAGAAACTACAGAAAAAGACTCGATAGCAGAAAGGGGGTCGGCCTTAGATCCTACAGGCTCATCAACAGACTCAAACTCGGACTCGGACTCGAACTCAAGACGATTCAGATTCATCAAACATAGGGCATTTCCCAGTGGTCACTTCCAGCTTTTCTCCACTCGGCGTAGTGATCTTCACCGTTTTGCACCAATCCTTTAGAACACCATCAGCTGGGACAATCAACTTAGAGGGGTCAAAATCTTTGCTTGACATGACAGCTTGAATAAGCTTAGAATTATTATTATCGATGTGCTTAGGTTCATTCTTTTCCATCCTGAAAAGAAGATTAATATTCATATCATCAGAGCCTGGACTAGTTGGTTTCTCAGTTGTTGAGAACACATCGCCTTTGTCGATGAAATCACAATCCATGAACACCTCAAACCCTGGCTCACGTTTCCCATTGTAGATGAAAGACTCGGGAAATTCATAGCATGGAAAGTTCTCCCCTTCCTTGATGTATTGGCTATTGAGAGTGAAAAGATAAGGATCCATGGTCATTTCTGTTTTCATGGTTCGAGCATTGTTGCGAGCCTTCACCTTCAAGAGAGTTTGTTTCATATCTTCTTTTGTTGGCTTAAATCCCAAGCTAAAGGTGTCTTTCTTGGGTGCACATGGGTGGCCCCAAAGTTTAGCCATCTTTTTCTTGATGCCAAGGGTCATTCCAAGGAAATGCCCTTGCTTTTTCATGATTGCATTAATGTTGACATTTGAATAAAGATCAAAATCGAGGTGAAACTTCTCTTCTTCTTCAATCATGAGAACATATTCTAGAGAAAACCCCCAGAGATCTCATCTTCCTCATCATGCTCGACATGAACAATAGGAGTGTCAATAACTTGAATACGCATAGGAGAGACATCAATGGTGATTGGAACCCCTCCAACTATGGCTTTGACTTTCTAGTGCAGCGATGATGGGATTGCCTTTAGCTCATGAAGCCAAGGGCGACCTAACAACAGATTGAAAGAAGCCTTAATGTCCACCACCTGAAACTTGGTGCGACGTTTAATGGCTCCAGTAATGATGTTCAACATGATAGTACTCACGGCTTGACGGCGGGTATTATCATAAGCACGAATCCCTTGAGTAGAGGAAATCAATTCTTCATATTTTATGCCCAGCTTCTTCGCAGTGCGCAGCGGGCATACATTGGTTGCTGAGCCATTATCAACTAGGATCATGGGAACATTCATCTGCCTACACACCACAATAAGGTGTAAGGCCTTGTTATGTTGATCCCCTTCCGGAGGAAAATCCTTATCAGAAAAGGAAATCAAATTGCTGGTACTCGGCAATTCCGTAGTAAGAAAACTGACTAGCCCTTGAGGAGTCATATCACTATCAACTCTTATCTTCACAAGAGCATTCATTACAGCCTTTCGATGCTTGTGGGAGGTAGCCAAAAGCTTCCAAACATTCATTTCCACCTTAGTCTTTTACAATTGTTTGATTACATCGTTGCTTACAAGGTCGATGGGATCAACTATTGGTTGTGCTTGTGGTGAAGGTGGAGGTGGATTAGGTTGCTGTAGCCTTCCCTTCCTGGTGAGAACCTTAACTTCAAGGTCCCCCTAAACATCTTCGCTATCTTCATGATTGACAGCGCCAAGAGATGAACAGGCTATATCTTTGAGATAGATGTCTTCATCGTCGCTATCTCGAATTCCATTAACTTCTTCATAGCTTGAAACAAAACAAGCTCTGGTAGAGGTTCATCCACAAATTGGATGAGTAGTGACGGATCAAAGGAGATTTCATCTCCTGTGATAGCCAAAGCATCAGAAAGAGGATCTGTTTGAATATTAGGCTTCTTAGCCCCTGGAGGGACAGAAAGCTGATTAGCATCAATCAGGTCTTAAATTGCATCCTTTAACTTCCAGCATTTCTCAGTAGTATTACCTTTGCCTTGGTGAAATTTGCAATGAGCATTGGGGTCATAGCTAGCAGTTCTGTTCTCAGGCCTGGGCTCCGGAAACGGTCCAATAGACATGATCAATCCTTGACTGTGCAGGCGATCAAAAGTAGTGTCATAGCTCATTCCCAAAGGTGTGTAAACCCTCCTTTTCCTTTGGAATCTCTGAGTGGGAGCACTAAGAGCCAACACATCATTGAGGTTAATGTTGTTGGTAGCATTGTTGGGCTTGGAGGACGAAGAAGAAGGATTGTCGTTCTTCTTGTTTTTCCAAGTGTTATTGTTGCTACCAACAGTCTTCATCAACTCGTCCTCAATGTTGATACCAATATCATACACAGCTTCAAAAGTGTTCAAAGGAAGAAACTTCAAATGTTGCTTGTACTTATGAGTCAGATTTTGAATAAAGAGGCGAATCATCTCCTTCTCCTTGGGAGGATCCATCAAGAGTGTAACTATTTCTCTCCACCTGTTCATATATGTAGTGAAGCCTTCATTCTCCTTCTGTTTGAGAATGGAGAGTTCACGTTCAGAAGTCTTGGCTTGGATGTTACACTTGTAACAACTCATGAAGCTTTCAGTAACATCCTCCCAAGTCGCAGTATGCTTGGAATCCAAAGAATAAAACCACTATTGACAAGCGTACTCCAAGGAAAGAGGGAACACGGTAAGGAAGAGTGCTACATCTAATCCTTTGAGAGCCATAGTTGCAGAAAAAGCCTTCAAGTGAAACATAGGGTTATCAATAGGCTTGAACTTTGGGATGTCAGCAGTAGAAAACTTCTCAGGAAGCTTGTCCTTGACATTTAGAGAAGTGGAAGATTGCTCCACATAGGTGAAGTCCTCAGAAATCTTACTCACTTATTCTTTGATCTTGTCCATTGCAGCCATAGTGACATTAGTCTGTTCCATGGTGGAGACTTTAGTAGTGAGCGTTTGCACCATGGCAGCGAGTGCCTCAATGGTCTTGTTGAGGCTCTCGAAGTCTTCCTTAGTGGCCATTGGAATGAACTCAAAATGAACTGGAGACGAAGGTGGATTCTGTGGAGATTATTGTGGAGGTTTCCTTGTACGCCTCTTAGGTTTAAGAGGTTGTTGAGGTAATGATTCGAACCGTAACAATCTACCTCTACTTCTCGACCAAGCGCTACGATATTAAAAAACAAACGCACCTTTAATGATTGGACTCAACCTTGACCCATCCGGAAAAAAGAATTTTTTTTAGAAAATAAAAGTATGTATGGGAGGATACCATCCGACTTACTCCCTAAAAAAACGGATTAAACATAAGACCTCCCTAATGTACGGTCATGAACGAAACAGTGCACAACTCAAGAAAAAGTGTGTGAACTCGACATGACTTGTGAGTGATTAAGTGAGGTTATAGACGCGTGTTATAACCGTACAACTAGACATGGCACTAAACCGAACATACAAACCACATAAGTATGCAAAAAAAAAAAAAAACTGACAGGGTACTTTTCCTGGGCGCCGTGTCACGGTGACAACTGTCTTGACACAGTGCTGCATACCGTCAGATGGTACAAAGCGCCGTGTCACGGCATTGTACACCGTGGTGCATTATATCTTCCGTGACACGGTGCACAGTTCCAGGTCCAGTTTTGTGATTTTTCTAGATTTTATTCGATTTAAGTCCGTATTAAACTCTATGTGGAATAAAAACCCTCGGTCATAGGTTAGTCCAAAAAAAATGAACAAACACATGTGGGGTTAGCACCAAAAAAAAAAAACACGTAGCACTTAGTCACGATGATGCAAAAAAAGTTCACAACCTAAGGTTAAGATCTATGTTCAACTATGGTCAAGTTTTTGGTGTCAAAGGGTACCATGGCTAAGAGTTTGGACGCGTTGGCAAGGCAGCCTCCCTTGAGGGTGTATGCCAACGGGCGGCTCCGCGAGTTTGTGATGAAATCGAACTCGACTCCATGGTTTGGGTGGATTTGATAACTCGGATGAACCCTTATTGCCATGAGCGTTTTTGGGTTGATAGAGCTTAAATCCCCCGGGGCTAAGACTTATGTAGAACACACACGTTTTTTCATAAAAATCGAAGGAAGCTGACTGTGAGAAGAAAAATAAAGCCACTGGAAAGATTTCAGGACTGCCGAGACACGGCAGAATATATCGTGTTACGGTGCTGAACACCGCGTGACGATGCCTTGTGCCATGACACAACATGCTCTACCATGGAATATTTCAAGAATACTTTTCAAGAATCTTTCAAGTCTCACCCACTCATCTTAATTAAATACCTGTAGGGAATATTTCAAGCATCCCACACTTGAGCCCCACTATGATCATACACTTAAGCATGGTGGCGTCCAAACGGAAAGAAGCTAGAGCAAAAGAGTTGCCAACAAGTTTTAGGAATTTGTAAGCCGTTCACATGGTGAAGGTTATACCCCTTCACGATCCTAGAGATCGATAACTCCATAGTGGTCCTGAACCATGACTGTATATTCGGAGATGAAGGTACAAATCCAACCTAAAAGAGATAGAACCTGCCCTAAATAGGTCTCTACTTTATTCTTCTCATATTCATGTGCGCTTTCTGATTAACATACAATCAATAGGTTAATCCTAAACTTGTTTAATCTATGTTGGTTGAATATTAATGCACAAACAAAACTATTATTGGCGATCACTTGAATTAAAATCATATAAAATTATTAATTATTTATTAAGCGTGATTTCAAGTACAAATTCCCTTTAAACCTGCAAGAGAGGGCGTGATCAAGCAATAACAATAATATCAAGCAACATAATAACAATAATCATCATAATAATATCCTCATCAAAGCATAATAATATTAGCAAGATCCTAGGCATGATACTAACATGATTAATAACAAATCCTAGCATGTCCCTAAGCAATAAAGATCAAACCTTTAGCCCTAACATGATACTAATATGATAGAAGAAAATAGAGAGCAACCTAAACATGATACTTGAAGGCAATAAGTAACATCCTAACATGATACTAGGAATTAAAATAATATAAGTATGCTTCCAAAATATATAGCAATAAAATAACTTACTTTGTTGTCTCGTATCTCTTTCTATCAAAACAATACACACGTTAGTAACTTCAATGAAAATATTAAATCAAACAATTAATTTAAATAATTGAAATAGGGATTTGGGACCAAACCCTCAAAAATTATCAACCTTTCATGTCTAGGACGAAGGCAACTTCGAGCTTGGCTAGGTGTATTCGAATCTCGTGATGGACGGATGTTGTTTTGAAAAGGGAAGGCTTAGAAAGAGGGGGAAAGAATAAGCTTCTAGTTTTGAGAGAGAATATAATAGAAAGATGATTGTTGGTGATTAAGCTTGTTGATTGTTGGTGATTAAAACGGAGGAAATTGACCATATTTATAGAGAAAAACGACCGTAAATGATTAGAAAAGAGTTAGAATTCGAATCGGATTAAAATTCCTTTTGACGCGGCAAGATAAAAAGTATCGCGACTCGATAGGATTATCGCGTCACGATAAAAATAGTTTTTTGCGGATTATGTTTTTATCATAACTTTTGATCTAGAACTCCAAATAAGGCATATAATATGTCGTTGGAAAGCTCTTGAAGTCTACTTTCCAACCCAATTGTCTTTTGTAGAATAAAAGATATGGCCGAAATAGTGAAAAGGTGTCAGTTTTGGATAGAGTTCCGTATTTCTTTCATATCTTTTCCGTTATTGCTCGAAATTAATATTACAATATCATTGGAAAGATAATTTCAAGATCTATACAATCATATAAGATTTGGATAAAAATTATGAGGCACGAAAATAATATCTGAACATATTCCATTTCGCACAGAACAAGGACTCTAAAAAAGAGGAGTTTTATTCAATTTCAAATTCTTTGATCTTATCTTTTCAAAAAAGGATAATTAAGATCTCTTAGAAACTTATAGAACCTTCTAATTAATCCTAATTGGTTTATAAATACAATTAAGATTAGTGAACTCTCCACATGATCATTGGGTCGCACATCAAACTCGTTTAGACCCATTTTAGTATTTTGACCATAACTTCCTCATTATAACTCGAAATTGAGCTTATAATATATTGTTGGAAAGGTCTTTTCTAGCCCCATCCAACTACACAATTATTGAACCCTGATTATGGACTATATTAAACTGGATTGGACGTTTTTCTTAATAGGATACGAAATGAATGATTTTCGAAAACAGAAATGAGTATTTTTATTAAAAACAGAGAGATTCACGAGAGTCTTTTACATTTCACCTTATTCGATATTCATGACGTGAAAGATATTGATCACTGGGTTTGGTTTTTGGGGAGACACAATCAGGTGTCTACAGTAACATATACACATCACAATTCTTTTTTAACTTCAAAAACTATGTATCAAATTGTATGCAATAACCTAAGACATCGACCATATGCCAACAACTACAATAGTTAATATCTACTTCGTATAGAATCATATTTATTGGATTAATCAAAATCTAAAGTTAAATTTCAAATTTTCACTTTTTTTTTTTCAAAATCAAGAGTATACACTTGTATCTTAATTACTAGATTGCGTCTTTTATTAAAAAAAAAAAAAAAAAAAAAAAAAAAAAAAAAAAAAAAAAAAAAAATTACAAAATTGTGTCTATTATCAAAACGCAAATCGAATTTTTATTTGATTTTCGGTTCAGTTCGATTTAATCTAAATTGCTTTTACCCATAGCCTCTTACGGCCTTAACTCATCCCCTCATTACCATACCAAAGAAAACAAAATTACACGCTGAAGGGCTAGCCGCTAGCCATTCTGAAAGTGGGTGGGCCGTAGAATACCCGGAATATTCCCCAGATCACTACACACTTTTAACACTTCCAGTTGATAATCGATTTGCGCGGACTTTCCCAGAAAAACTCCAACAACTCCATTATACAGCCGCCTACCATTTTTCCCTTTCTTTTATAAGCAACTCTTTTGTACCTACCTCACCTTTACACTTCCATCACTCCATTAAAATAAGAGGAGAGAGAAACTAACAGAGATCACCAACAAACAGCAATGGCGACTACAAGTTTGGTGAAGCTAAACGCTGCATCTTCCAATTGGATCGGTCAACACTCCTTCACTCAACGCACCGGATCATCTTCCTCCTCCTCCTCCGTCGCCCTCCCTACTCGCCGAGTCTCCCTTCCCGTCGTCCGCGCTTCCTCTTACGTCGACGAGCTTGTTCAAACCGCCGTAATTTTCTCTCTATTTCATCTGTTTTTACATCAATTTTGAGTTTTGATCGTATAACTTTGTCTGAAATATGGATCTGTGATTTTGATGTTTTTTTTGTTCGAGTTTTGATGATTGTTTGATTTTTATTTTATGATTGTTGGTCGCATCAGTGTAATTTGGTCTTTATGTTGTACGAATTATGATTTTCGATGTAGGTCGGAATAGTCAGTCACTATCAATAATAATTAGTGAAAATTATTCAATTGTCCTACTATTAATGTCGTGTTCTTAGATATTCATGAGTGGTGGGCTCAACGGCTTGTTTGAAGGATGCTATATAAGCCTTGAATTATTATCTACTTGTATTAATATTAACCTTATTATAAATATTAAGTTGTGTTCGTTTTATGACTAAATTTACATTCCAATCTGTCATAAAAGAACGAAGCCTTTATGATTTTTGGTTATAGATTTGGATCATAATGTTCACATAGTGAACTAAATTAATTTGTAGGTTTGAATCATGCTGTAAAACGTTTAGTTTGAATGATGGAAGTTAATACTCGTATATGCTTGTTCACTTGAAATGCTTTTTATAAATTAAAATAAGTTCATATGAGTTGTGAAAATGAGCTACAAAGTTCATTTTACAGCTAAATTTGAGCTTCCGATGAGGTGAAGAGAACGAATCCTGTATGGTCTTTAGTAATAGAATTAGATCATAAAAGCGAGTTAAATTAATTTCTAGTTTTGAATCCTGCTGGATAAGTGCTTAGTTCAAAAGACAAAAGCTATTATATCCGTGTTTTTGTTATGTCTTTATTCCGTAACTTGAGTGTGGTGTGGTGTAGTAATGTGCTAGGCATTAGCATGGTTTCCAGCAGTAATAATGACAGAAAATTAGGAAGAAAAAGACTGATTATAGTATTAAGATGAGAATTACAACTAATTGAACGATAATTCCACTTTTGAGAGGTGGATTCTCTCCTAACATGAGCTTTCGAGAGGCTCACTCTCTCCCAATAAGAATCCTCACAATATTCAATATGATGATTATTCCTCCTAATGAGGCCTATTTATAGAAAAACTCTCATAACAAACTCTTAACTTATTCCCCAAGGTACTACTAATAGGCTATGACTAACATACCCTTCCCCTAATATGGATTCCTTGCATAATGCAAGTTGAACCTGATACAGAGTATTAACTTTGTGCGTTGTCTAATAATTATTGGTTGTTAAGTGATTGCCTTGTTGATGATTTTCTAAATGGATGCTAAATCCCCATACCTTGGATTACTGAATGTGAGGAATTTTGTGAGACAAGAAGTGTATTGATGGTTTGCGTGACATGTAATCTAAATGTTCTTTGCGTTTGTCCTCTTCTTCTGCTATTTTTCTTATTTTTTTAGAGAATATAATGAATTCATAGGTGTATAGGAGGGAAAAAAAAACCCTATCAAATAGAGTTTCATAGATGGTTTGTTATAGACCAAAATGTAGTCGGTGACATCTTGTTTACCAATGTGTTATACACCAAAGATGCTTCCATCTGAGTTCCCTGTTATCTTTCTAGTCTTCTGAAGACTTTTTATTTCGTTTGTGGTCTGATTCATGCCTTCAGACTTTTATTTAATTTACTTCTAATAGTCTCGTCATTTTTATCTGTATTTATAATTTCTGTTGTGATTATGCAGAAAACTATTGCCTCTCCCGGACGTGGTATCCTTGCCATTGATGAGTCTAATGCAACTTGTGGAAAAAGGTTGGCGTCTATTGGCTTAGATAACACAGAAGCTAATCGTCAGGCGTACAGGCAGCTTCTCCTTACGACTCCTGGCCTGGGTGAATATATCTCTGGTTCCATCCTATTTGAGGAAACACTTTACCAGTCTACAACAAATGGAAAGAAGTTTGTGGACTGTCTACGTGAACAAAACATTGTACCTGGCATCAAAGTTGACAAGGTATGGTTATTGAAGAAGTGGCTTGTGTCTTCCAGACCTTCATGATTGTCTTGTATTGTATAACAAATGCTCATTGATGGCTTTGTATTTCCCTCACGGTTCTGTTTCTTTCGTCTACCTTTCAGGGTTTGTCTCCATTGCCAGGGTCAAATAATGAATCTTGGTGCCAAGGGTTAGACGGGTTGGCTTCAAGATCTGCCGAGTACTATCAACAGGGTGCTCGCTTTGCAAAATGGTGAGCCAAATTTAACCTGTGCTCAACTCAGAATTATTCTCTTATATCGATTTCTTTGGGGCTAGGGGTTGGGGTTTTGAAATGTTTAGCAAAGATACTTTTGGTACCGATCCCTTATTCAGATGCTAAGAAGCAAATCTTTGTTTTTCCCATCTTCTGCAAATATCTTGATAATTTGCTTGCTTGGTTTTTACAAACATAGGCGTACAGTTGTAAGTATTCCATGTGGACCTTCTGCTTTAGCTGTTAAGGAAGCTGCATGGGGACTTGCTCGTTATGCTGCTGTTTCTCAGGTACACAAAAAACTTAATGCTTTTCTTTGAAATGTTTTTAGCTTATTTTAGACAGACTTCAATGTTTGCCTTTGAACAACTCAAAGCACTTAGATTTACAGTGGTCTGTAATTAATTTTGTGAATCATATGTGATATAAGTGTGTACCATGCTATCATTTTTGTGTGGTGCTCTGGTGCCTTTCAAGTCTAGTCCTGTTTAATCTCCAGCACGGGAGATAAAAACTAAGTTCTTATTGGAAGTTAACAGGCTAGGCGATGAAGTATTCTTGTTGATCAATTGGTAGTTTGGATGTCTGAGCTTTGGTAACTGTATATTGTAGACATCTTTTTCACTTAATTCAATTTTAACATAGTATAGCAAAAATTTATTAACCTAGAGGTCTGAATGACCTTTTATTTCACATAGCAAGGCCACCTCTTGTTGGCATCAGCAGGACCTCAAATACTGTATGATGGAAAATCTAGGGTGATCAAATGAAGCCCAACCTGGTTGTGTTTGGGTTATCGCTATAACCCACCCAAACTTGCCAATACTCCTAGTTGAGACCCGATGCTGAATAGAGTGATTCTGTGCTAACATTTTTTTGAAAAACATGAAGCGTTTGAAGTTCTGAGATCTTATTATCTGTGTTATTGCTTGTACTAAATTTCAAATTATTATTCTTTGGTGAAGCTTAAAGGGTCCAGACAGATAGTCCAGGCTTTTTTTTTCTTATTCTTATTTTTTTAATAAATATAAATAAAATGCTGTTAAGGCAGAATTGGAGTCTTCTATAATGTTCTTTTTTATGAAGAAAATTTCTCATGTTCTTTATGCAAGTTGAATGAGCTAATCTAGTTGTATAAACCTATGTAAGAGTAGGTTCTTGTATAGATGGTAGTGTTTTTGGACAGGTTCTTGAATTCAATGTATTGCTTCATAAGTTGATTCCTACATCCGATTAGTCCTTCAAATTTATTGTTTTTGTAATTGCTTGTTTATGCTTCAGGACAATGGCCTTGTTCCCATTGTGGAACCAGAAATCCTTCTTGATGGTGACCACCCAATCGAGAGGACTCTGGAAGTTGCTGAGCGGGTGTGGGCTGAAGTCTTTTTCTACTTGGCTCAGAACAATGTTGTTTTTGAAGGAATCCTTCTAAAGCCGAGCATGGTTACCCCAGGAGCTGAGCACAAAGAAAAGGCTTCTCCAGAATCCATTGCAAAACATACACTTCAAATGCTTAGGAGGAGAGTGCCTCCTGCTGTTCCTGGAATCATGGTATGCTGCTTTTAAACTTTCTTTCATTTTAATTCTGTAAATCAGCATAGGTTTTGTTGCTAACAGACGTGACCGTTGTGGAGAAAAATTGAGGACCGGGAAGGTGGGAAAAAAAAATGAATAATTATATACATACAAGGAACATGAGCTAAATCAATCATTTGACGCTTCTTTAATATGAGTATGGGTGTGTCTATGCAAATGGTGAAACCCAGGCATACAACTGAAATGACTCCCTCTTGCCCCTGCCAGTAAACTAAGGGACCAGGGACCAGACAAAGGGACCAGAGAGGTGCCTGTATCATACTTTGTATATTGGAAGAACAAAGGAGACTATAGTCTCTAATTTTTGATAGCAATCAAGAAAAGGATATAGTCTGAGGGTGGGGAAGAGAAGATCCATGGAAAATCCTAGATCCCAATTATGTAGTTTTCCTCATTTCGTGCACTCAATTCTGACATTGGGACTTTTCAAATGAACTATCTGTGCCAAATTTTATGGCTTTTTGATATTGTGGCTGTGGGTTGACCTATTTTCTAAATTAGCTTGGTGTTGCTGCTCTATGAGCTCTGCCTTGACTTACCCTTTGCTTTCTCATTAATTAATTTGTTCATGGTATTTATCTGAACGCAGCTTAGCGTATTGGTCCATGTTCCTTATTACCCTTTCTTTGTCCCTCAATCTCCAGCTGATCTAATTAGGTTTCAGGTAAAAGGGGTAAAATTAAATAGGGGCAGTGAAAGTTTGGCAAGGCATGCTCTTGTAAGGGTTAGAAAATCGATTATTATACGGATTAAAAAATTGATCATTATTGTCTATTGATTCCTTGATTGTGATTGTTTTTGTTAACTTGACGTACAAAGAGATCTAACATCATTTTTTCCGTTTGTATTAGTTCTTGTCTGGAGGTCAATCAGAAGTGGAAGCAACCTTAAACCTTAACGCAATGAACCAAAGCCCCAACCCATGGCACGTCTCTTTCTCATATGCTCGTGCACTACAAAACAGTGTACTTAAGACATGGCAAGGACGCCCAGAGAACGCAGAAGCTGCCCAAAAAGCTCTTTTGGTGCGTGCCAAGGCAAATTCCCTTGCTCAGCTTGGGAGGTACTCTGCCGAAGGGGAGGATGAAGAAGCCAAGAAGGGTATGTTTGTCAAGGGCTACACCTACTAAGGATAGTGTTTTGAGCTATCTATAAGTTACCATTGTTAGAGGTGTATTTCATTTTCTCCTCACTAATTACTTGATGTGATCGTCAAGACTCAAGAGCAAGAGAATTGTTTTAATTAGATCGTCACTTGCATTTCCCCTCGTATTGTTGTATGGAAGTATAGAGGTGTTTGAATGTCTGCTTGTTATCGCCTCTGTATTGGCATGAGAATAGGTAATGGATAAATCGGGAATAGTGAGGTTTTTATTCCCTACCTCTAATTATTTTCTTACTAACTAAACAAGTAAGAGATTTTGCATTTCTGACTCATAAATCATTATTTTTTTGTTCAAGTTAAAGAACAAATTAATAATCACTTTATCTTTTTGCTATATTATTAAAATATATTTCAAGCCAAACAATTGCACATGTATTCTTGATAAAATTATCTGTTGATGGGCCTTTTTAGGTACAGTTATGTAAACTGGAAAGCTTAAAATAAATCAAATTTCACTTATAAGTTAACTAATCAATACTTTGCTCCAACACTACATCATCCTATCTCCTTATCGATTAACTCCAAAAGCCGATACTCATTGGAAGCATCTTAATTCGACTCTAACTAATCCATGGTATTTAAAACTTACGGCCACATTACAACGCACTAGTATTATTTTTTTATTTTTTTTGAAAGGACAACGTCCTATCAAGCCCTAATACTTAACTTTCTAAAATATACTACGTATGAGTATATAATAGTTAACTTTTCACAAGATATTTTTAAAAAAATACTTCATAATAATTATTGCAATAATATCTTTTAATTAGATTCTATCTCTTAATTAATATCACATCAATAGCTCAAAAGTACGAATTACAACTTTACAAGTATTTATCATTCAAGAGATTGCAATCTATTATGAAGTACTTGTAAGTTGTAATACATATAGCATCCACTAAATGTTGCCATACTTACTCTCCCTTAAGAAACTCTCCCTTACTTTGTACTTCATAAAGACAACAATAAAATAGTAAAATAACAACTAGTCGATGACGAGTCTAATAAAATAAAATTGATAAACAATTTTAATGCAAAAATATTACAAAACCATCCCATCACGAGCGGAGTTTAAATAAACACAACCAAAGATCAATGGCAAAAAATAAAAATGGCAATTTATCATTATCCCTAATAAAAAAATCCGCAGTACATAACACATCTTCATTTACGACTACTTCGTTGAATAATAATAATTACAACTGGTTATTTCCCTTGACCTTGGAAGCAACTTGACTCCTTAAACCCTCTACCGCAACCTTAAGTCGCTCAAGATCATCTAAACCCATATCATCAATCGGCTGTGCAAGAACGTCCTCGTAGAAAAAGTACGACGAATTGTTTTCGTCTGCATTAGGGTGTCCGAAAGAGTATGCCTTTCCTGCAGGAGAGAATGTAGCAACCGCACACTCAACGCCGCACATTGAACACAACTCGCTCGCCTTCTTGAACAACCCGACACGGCGTTTCGAAAACGTAACTAGTTTCCTGGGTTTGTTATCTATCGGAGTAATGTCGATTTTCCGTTTGCCTTTACCACTGACTTTTCCCACAGCAGCCATTGAACAATTGAAGAACCGTACGTGTATACAATGAAAGAGAACTAGGAGATAATGGAGTTAAACCCTACTACTTAGTTAGGTTTTTTTTAATGGTTTTTTTTTTTTTTAAAAAAAAAAAAAAATTTACGAAATACCTTAAATGGAAAAGGCAGATGAATTGGGGGTGTATATATAGAATTTTTTTTTTTCATTGAAACCGTGTATATAGAAATCATAGCACCGTCATAACTCTAACTTTGGCAGTTAAAAAAAAAAAAAGAAAGAAAAAAAGAGAAATCATGTCTTTTTAAAATTATGATTTTCCCGTTAAAAAATAATAATATGATTTTAAAAAGATTGAATTAGAGGTTTGAGGGCCATTGAGGGGTTTGAGGCAACGTAATATAAAGCATATAAAATTTTAATGGGTCATGGGTACGATATTGGGCCGCAAATTTTAAGATGCAGGTGCACATGCATATATTTTGAACAATTAGTAAATAAAATATGAACAATTGCAAATTTTGAACATTCAGTAAAAATTTTGAACATCTCAAATTTAAACTAAAAAAATTTGAACAATCGCAATAATTTAATAGTTTTCTGAAAGAAGTTTGTCTGACTCGTAATAATTGAATAGTTTTATAATATAAACTGAACATTCACTACATATAAAATGAACATTACTTTATAAAATATGAATGTATAAAATTGCATATTTATGTTCAGTTTTTGTGACGTATTCATATGGAGAAAGAGACTTTTAATTTAGGGATTGAGGGAGTATTGTTTTTTTAAAAATCTGATTACGAAGTATATTTTAAGGACCATAAAAGCAATTTGGTTAGAAGGGTTGGCACATTAACTGATTTACTTTCTAGATGAATTCTTTTTTGTAGTTCTCTTCGCCTTACAGAAATAATAATCAGTAAAAATAATTTAAGTTTAGTACTTTTTAATCTAATTACGGAGTATATTTTTCCAATATGATCTAATAGTAGTTTATTCATTGGTTAGTGCACTTGCAGTTCTCATGTTAATTAATCTGCATTTGTAAGAGTGGATTGCATGATGAAGGGAAAGCAACAATCTAGAAGCACATATAACAATTCAATTAGATGTATATAATTAATATTGGGATTTGGGACCTAATGTTCACTACCTTTCATGCTCACTTGATAGTATAGGTCAATCCATAATTTATGCAAACTTTATTTATCTTTAACATTGTTGTTGCCACCCTCAATTTAGGCAAAGTTTTCCACCTACAAAAAGACAGGATTCGATTTTTGTATAATTGTAATCATGCTTTAACATTCTTGGTATTTCTTCATGAGTTTCGTGCTTTCCTTAATCATGCATATTCAACTGGTGAACATAAATCCTTCAATGTAGGCAAAGTATGTACTATGATTGAGCAAGGTTTAAATAGCCAAATAATAACACTCCATTTAATTATAGGTTACAATTAGGTTAGATCCTTTGTCATGCACGAAATTTTTCAATATTATTATGTGTAATAGAATTATTAATTATCTATTTTATATTTTTGTATGATGCTACCCCAATCAGCTCCTTAGCTTCCATATCCCCAAATAAAAATCTCATTTGTATTTTATACAAGTTTTTAGGACGGTGAATAAAATAATAAGATTGTGGAGTTTAGTTGATTAAGGTAGATATAAAAACATGATAATGAGATTCAACTGATTAAAAAATAAATAAATCAAAACAAGTATTTGATTAATTAAAAGTATATAAATATAGAGATAATAAATGATTTAGCGTCAAATGAGAAGGGTCTTTTCATGAGAAGGATTATATGTGCATATATTTTGCATTGAATATGCATATATTTGGAACTAAATGTGCAAAATAAAAAATTCAACTCAAATTTGATATATATGCATAAATTTTGTACATACTGTGCATAATTTCAGTTTCCCAAAAAAATGGAAAATTTTCAACAGTTCAAAAATCGAATTTGCACATTTATTGAAAAAAATATACACAACTAGTGAAAAGAAGCTTTTGCACAATATAATTAATCATTCTCATTCTTTTCATTTTAAGAAACTTTTCATAGATTTCAACTCTAATAAAATAGAGTTAAGTATATAAATGGGGTCTATCTTTTTTACTTTTTCACCTTTTGGGATCTCTTAGTTTTTTTTTTCACCTTTTGAGACCTCTAGTTAATAATCCGATAAGTTAATTCATATTTAACTCACTAGAAAAAAATTTAATCCCTTCATTAATATTTTGTCCAAAAAACTCAGTCCTTTCATTAATATGATGTCATATATAAAAAACATAGGTCCTTCATTTGATTTCACCCAAGGTAAGATAGCTTCTTGTTTATTTCTCACTGTTTTCTAACAAGTTATTTATATTAGATCAATTGTGAGTAATGCAAATTAACTTATTATGAAATATACATTGATTTTCAACCGTGCTTGTATTATAAATAAATTTTTGGTCAATTCAATTTTGATCAAAATTTTGTTATCTCTTTCACAAAATTTAAATTAAAAAAAATAAAAAATAAAAATAAAAAATAAAAAAAACTTTTGTCATTTAAAGTTTGGTACTATATTAGTTTTGTCAAGTTTTATGGGCGGACCAAGTGTGGCTAGTTGCACTCAAGGGAGAACTCTATATGAAATAGAGAAGATTTTGCGTAGAACACATTCACGTGAGATCGGACTCAGCAACAAAAAGGCGCGAGTCTGAGAAACCCGATTAAAGCCCGCGCACCAATATTTTATAAAATCGATAGTATTGTCTTATTCCTGATAAAAATTATCTTATTCCTGACTAATATAGTCTTATTCCTGATAAAAATTATCTTATTCCTGACTATTATTATCTCATTTCTAACTAAAATAATCTTATTTTTGACTAAATTTTTTTAATTCCTGACAAATATTAAACTAATTAATATAATCTAATACTTGACAATACTAATCTAATATGTGACAATACTAATCTAATACATGACAATAAATATTTAATACCAAACAGTAACAATCAAATACCAAACAATAAGCATCTAATACCTGACATTATTTTCTCTTTTACCACTGACCCTCTTCTTCTTTCATGACTACTCAGATTTCACATCATCTTTAACAAACTTCTACATTTCATCATCAATTAACAATTCCACAATCAAATTTCACAAAATCAAATTAATCAAATTCACCCAAAACCGCCGCAACAAAGCCGAACCCTAGACATTAAGATTCGATTTAACCCCAAAATTAACCCCTGTTACCATGAATTACACAAAGATTGGTATCTTCAGAAAAAACAAACCACTAAGCTTCAGAGGCCGAATGGCAACGACGGTGAAATTCTGGAATTCTAGTACTTCTGATTTCATGAATTGCGATGGTTCTAGGCCAGAAGCAGTGGCGCTTCTTGACTCTGCCAGTTGCAGGGGCAGATTTTCGTTCAATTAGTTGCCAATGTCATCCTTGCATAGCTTCAATGGAGGAAGAAAGTGAAAGAGAGAAAGGGGAAGAAGGAGAATGAAGATGGTGGACTTACGTGAGTCCGTCTCACCCAAAACTTTACCTACGAAGTATCTTCGATGTGGACTTATTTTATCCCTAAATTGACGATCGAATTAACAATAAACCGGAAAATGTTAATTTGCTAATCTACTAGATAAACACTAAATTATGAAATTGATATTTGAATATTAAAATAAGCAGAAGAAAAAACAAGAACTTACTTCAAAAGCTATTTCAATATAGGAAAAAAAATTAATGACACGGTTGTTTACGAGCGTCAGATCAATTCAGTATGAAGATATTGACGGTCACGATTCAATCCAATAATCAGCCAACAAACAAAATAAATAGGGGACTATTTGTTTTAGTAGGGACTATCTTTTTATGGGCAGCTTTTTAGGGGATTGAGTTTTTAATTCAAGGGACTATCTTTTTTACTAATCCTTAGTTACTTTTTGGCCGGAAATTCCCTTTGAGATCCCAAAAGGTGAAAAAAAAAACTGAGAGATCCCAAAAGGTGAAAAACTTAAAAAGATAGACCCAAACTTTGTACTTAACTCAATAAAATAAGACTTTTTTTAAAAATGAAAATCTTAAGAGAAACAAGACTTTCATTTGAAAAAGTAATGAAGTACTACCTCCGTTTTATATTAGTTGCAATTTTAGGGTATTATTTGTGAAATATAAAATATTCCAAAGTTGCAACTAATATGAAACGGAGATAGTATTGGAGATGAGGTGTGAATGTTTGATTTATCAAATGTAAAAGATGGTAATTGTGTAGCTAACGTAGGGGATCAATCATTCAATCAATGGAGATGGAGGGGAGACGTACAACGCTATGCAAGGGGAAAATAATTCGCAGAGACCGCACCCAATAAGTTTAAGTTGTGTATACTCCATGCATCAAGACTTTTTAGGCTGTTAAATTTTGAGACAATATGAAATGGGCCTAGGCAATCCGAACAAGGAAGAGGAGAGTTTGGTCCACAAACAAGGTTTTGGAGTTTCCATACTAAAACCAATTGGCATAAGAGGAATAACTCCTCTACCTTATAAAGTGAAACCACCTCTCCTCTTTATCCAATATGGAACACTCACAAGTAGGGTACAATGAGTTTTAACATAGGCTCTAAAACATTCTACCTACATACTAGAAATAAGCACCATAATAGCAATGTGAAACACGTACATTAAAGACACAAGCACATCCATTTGTCCCACTAACAACATTCATAAACTAATTATGTCTCTATAATTAAGGACAACTACCGTACTAATTACTCTGATCTCAAGATTCTCAACAAGATCAATAAATAAGAGGATGGAACCATAAATTAGATATATATTTCGACAAATTACAAACTTACACTTTATAAGGGGAGGTTGTGGTTCTAAAATATAAATAGCAACCATGTACGTATCTAAACAACTAGCCCATAAATAAACATAGAATTTTGCATGTTAAAGTTAGAGCATATGATCAACTCAATTTGAGGAGCATGTGGTTAAGGCAACAAGTACGTGGTTTTGTCAAAAAAAAAAAAAAAAAAAAGTACGTGGTTGTTGCAATAGTCTTGTTCACTCAGCAAATCAACTTATTCCTATCAATACTATTATTTTTAAACAGGAAGTTGGAAGGACACGTGTCCTCTTTCTGCTTTTCCTGTTTTAAAATAATTTTTTAAATTAAATATATATATATATATATATATATATATATATATATACATCACCTCAATCTCAATCCTCAACCATGCCTATTCAACAAAATAATAATTTTTTTCCTTAAAAAAATATAAAAATAGCAATCCCAAACCTATACCAAAAAAATAAACTCATGTCTATAATTTAGGTTTTTTCTTTTTTTTTTTTTCTCTTCTAATTTTTACAGGGTCTTCTTCTCCAACCGGCTCAAAACTTTCATCATCAACCCATATCATTGAAAGGATTGAATCAACATCACTAACTCTATCATCAATAATACAATCAACCATTTTTATTGGTGTCCTTTGGCTTCTCTCAATCTAACTATATAATATTTCCATCTTTTCCATCTTTATTAGTATTTATATGGTAGTTATCAATTAATTAGATATATTGAACTTTATCTTTAGGCATTCTACGATACATTTGAATATCAAGGTACATTCATTTTATTTTTTTTCTATATTATTTTGCTTATCAATTAATTAGTATGGTCGACATATCAATTTTAAAACTTTTAATCATTCAAATTTTAATTGCTTGTTTTGGTTATGTCAAGTCATAAATATTTTGGAAGATTCAAATTGTGATACGAATCCAAATTTATTAAAGAGTTACAGTCTAAATTTTCACCAGGTTATTTTGAAATTAAGAACTTTTACCTATTTTCTAAATTGGAAATCATCACTTCCTTTCCTTCTTCTCCTCTCCATTCTCTTACACTTCCCTAATTCTGAAATTGATACATTCTGAATTATATTTCGTTAGTATATTATTTTAATGGATGAATTTTGTTTTTGCAATATTAATCATACTTTGGATGGTATTTTTTGGTACAAGATTGTATTTGACGATAAAATAGATTCGATTTTTTCAACACTTTGCATGTAGTTGTTGAAGGTTCTGTTTTTTTTTTTTCAGTATTTTTGTTCACTTTTCAACTAACTTAAATTGCATTTTGATGTTAATTTTTACTTACTTTCACATATAATGCATTGTTTGATTGTTTTTTATAATGTTGGATCCATTCTGGATTGCGGTTTTACTTGGTGATTGAATATTGGTGTCTCTTTTTGCATGTGATTGAATATTGGGTTGAGGTTCTTGATGAATATTTTGCATGTGAGTTTTTGCACTTACTGTGAGTTTGGAGTATAAACTAAAAATCCCGTATTATTTTATTAATTAATGTTGTGTGTCCAAAAAAAAATTTTATTAATGGAAATTTTGCGAACAACTACCGCAAAAGTTCCAACTTTTGCGAACAACTACCTTTATCTTTTTTTTATTTTTTTTAATTTTTTTGCGAACAAGTACCATAAACTTTGTATTTGTTTTGTTAACACTACCAGTTAACGATGGACGTTTCCTTGCCATATGTGGGTCCCAGTAGCCCACCCTAATTCGTTCAATACACAAATAAATGAATAATTAACCAGAAATCATAAGAAAGATTAAGAAAATGAACGAATATTACCTGTTTTTTCAATCCTAATAGCTTGAATTCGATCTCTAGGTGAGCAATTTCACCTATGCCCTAAAATTTTTCGAAGACAAACATTCAAAGATATAGAGAGTATCTAATTAGGGGGAAGATCGTTAATATAAAGGAGATATAGTTGGAGGGAAAAGGACGAAAGGTGGGCCCCACATACGGCAAGCAAACGTCCCTCGTTAACTGGTAGTGGTAACAAACAAATACAAAGTTTGTAGTAGTTGTTCGCAAAAAAAAAAGATACAGTAGTTGTTCGCAAAATTTGGAACTTTTACGATAGTTGTTCGCAAAATTTCCTTTATTAAAGTTTATTTTATTGTTTATTTTCAAAAAAAAAAAAAGAATTAATAACTATTATGGATAAAGTTAATTTTAAACAAACAAAAACCACAATACGAAAAATAGTCGTGCATCGCACGGGTTTAAGATTAGTTTTCTTTTTGTAACAAATAGCTTAATTGATTTTTCTTAGTTTTAGCAAACGTACTATACAAAAGGTTTGTAATCTTTTTGCTCCATTCAATTCTTTGACTTTTCGTTAATACTCCATCCATTTTAAAAAAAAAACTTGCTTCATTATGCCGACGTTAATATTTGATGAATAATATATTTAATTATTAATAAATATAAATTCTAATAACAATAGAAAGTTAATAATCAATTCATTGAGATGATTCCAACAAGTACCTACATGACTATTTCTTTTTTCTTATGTATAAATCACAAACATTAGTCAAAATAGAACAAATGAATAGTACAAAAATTAAAAACGGAGCATGTATTTAAAAACGGAGGGAGTATATGTTACACTTTGACTTTTTTTTTCACTATTCACGTAATGGTTTTGACTTGACTAATATACTAAATTACTAGTATATAAAAAAATAAAAAATTTAAGGAAAAATGGAAATAAATAATCCCATGTTTGTGTGGTCTGATAATAACAACCCACCTTTTGATTATTACGAGGCAATCCCACCTTTGTGTGTCATCTTCTTTTAACAAACTTTTTTACTTACAACCTATTAAACAGGTTAAAATATATTTTTTTATTATTTTAAAGCCACATGTCGCACAATAATTGGTCAAAATAAAAAAAATAAAAAAAAAAGTTTAAAACAAAAAAACATGTAAATTTTTTTTTTTTAAAAAAAGAAAAAAAACCACCACCACCACCACCCCCAGCCACCGTAACTCTAACCCTAGCCCCACCAAAAACCGTCCTGTCGCCGCCCTAAACCCTTGAAAACGGCCGACCGAAACCCCCTAGTATAAAAAACCACCCCGCCGAACAAAACCCACCTCCAAAATCACCCCCGAAATCGCCATAACCACCACAGCCCAATTCCACCACTCCGAAAACCTCACCTAGCAGCCTTAAACCTGCTGAAACACCACCCAGACGCCGAAAATCCACCAAAAACTCCACCCAACCGCCGAAAATCAGCCGAAAGCTCCATCCCAGCCGCCGAAAACTCCATCCCAACCTCCCTAACCACCCCGAAAATCTCCACCCTAGCCTAACCACCCCGAAAACTCCATCCCAACCTCCCTAACCACCCCGAAACCTCCCCCCCCCTTAAACACCCTATAAACTCATCCCTGTTGCCGGCTGGCCATTTTCGGAGGTTGAGGAGGGTGGCCGGTCGGTTTTGGTGGTGGCTGGGGTAGGGGACAGGGTTTCACGGTGGGGGTTGGTGGCTGGGTTTTTTTTTTTTTTTTTTTTTGCTTTTTTTTTATTAAAAAAATGAAATAAACCTATTACATTTTGACACGTGGCATATAACCTACAAAAAACGGTCATTAACAAGTCAGGGTCTGTTAAAAGAATATGACATGCAAAGGTGGGATTGTCTCGTAATAATTAAAATGTGGGATTATTATTGTCAGACCACGCAACGGTGAGATTATTTATTTCCATTTTTCCAAAATTTAAAACAAATGTTATTATATAATACATTGTTGGATTCATTATAATGTCGTATATTTTTATAATATTAATTTTCACTATAATCTTACTAACATATAATTAGAAAAATTAATGGTCAAAGTCATATCTCAACATGCGTGTTTGATTAAAGTGTAACACTTATTAAAACATAAAGGGAGTACAAAGTATTTGAGTTGTTACTTCGCCTTTTTTTTTTAAGGTAAGAAGAAGGACCCTATTGAAGCAGCACCTCTCACAGGTTTAGCCAACCCAACTCCGCTGGTCATCGTTTGAGAGTAGGGGGGAGGTAAGGAAATTCCTCTACTCCCAAACATTTTGTAGTTGGTAGGGCTCAAACTCGTGACCTCAAAGTCACAAGGTGAGTTCCTCACCAACTCCACCAAACTTTGCTTGGTTATTTCGCCTTTTACTTTGAAACAATGTACGAGTAGATTTTTAATACAGTGATAGTATAAGTCAATTAATCAATATCAAGCAAAACCATATAATATTCATTTGTAGTCAAAATAATTATACTCCGTAATATACTGTAGATTTTTAATACAGTAATAGTATAGTCAAAATAATATTTGTAACATTGTAACACGAAGACAATAATTGTTGAAGACCATTAATTATAATTTCTAATGATATATACTCATATAGAATTAAGATTCAATTTGTCTTGCAACTAACTAACTACGAGTAATAGAAAAAAAACAAATGAAATCAAATACGGAATACAAGAAAAACAATCACCCAAAAAAAGCATAACATATACTTCTTCCTTTTTAACTTAATTTGCAACATACCACTTTAAAGAGCATATTAATTTATTTATTTTTTTTCAAAACAAGAGCATATTAAATTAGACAAGTTAAAAAATGACTATACATATAGAGACTTTGTTGATTAACGTATGTACAAAAACAAAAAAATAAAATAAAAATCCAATAAAACATACGAAGTTTTAATATTAATTTTAAAGCATCGAGGGAATATAATACTTATCCATTTACGTCTAATTTAATGAATGTGTTCATCTTCAAGAGCTTTGCATGTTTGTACATACGCTAACTGAATTGGTGAGAGCATCTGTCATGTCTCTGCTGCAAACATTATATGCTATATTTTTCTCAAGCAAAAAACAAAAAATAATCAAATATACTGTATTTAATATAAAATCTAGTATATACATAGGATTCTATTCTATTTCTTTAGCTTTTTTTTTTTTTTTTTTTTTTTTCTCTCTTTTTTGGATGATAAATACTTAGGATCCCTTTTTCTTACAATCCTAAGTTTCCTATTTCTTTATATTGTAATTATTGTAATATATAATAATTTATATATGCAATTATGACAAGGGATGAAAAATTGAACAGATCAGCTTCCGTAGATGGGGCAGGTCGTGGCAACAATTTTACTTGCATCACGTAAAGTACTTAATACTAATTATTATTATAATAATTATATTAAGTATTATATGGTCATCATGTTGCCAATATATTGTGATAATCATAACATGTATATGTGTTTGCTTTGCATTCTTATGATTAGTTAGCCACTAAGTACTAAGTACTTTGAAGGGTTCTAGTCTTTCACAATCATTATTAGTAATTACTTTAGGAAATATATACAAGTAATATTTATTGCTCGCTTTTTGAGTCTCTTCTTCGACCAATTAGATGTATTCATTGAATCGTTCAATTGTATATATGTATTTACTAGCCCTTTATAGTTGCAAATTTGATTAAGGATATAATACGAGTATTCAAAATATTCACTCTTTAATTAAAGGAAAAATTGGTGAAAATAATCCCAACTTTAAGGCATTTACTTTTAATAATCCCAACTTTAGATTATTATTGAATAATCCCAACTTTAGGGGGTATTCGCTTTTATTGGTCCCAACCGGTAAACCAACCTGTTATAACAGGTTATGGGACACATGTCGCAACATAATTGGTAAAAAAATATATGATATATATTAAAAATTAAAAATTAAAAATTAAAAATAAAAAACCAAACAGCCTACATCGCCCACAATTCGCCTGCCCCCTTCCAACCGCCTACACTCCGGCAGCCCCCTCCCCACCACCCACAATCCGACAGCCGCTTTCCCCAAGCCCCACCCGTCGAAAATCCCCCTCCCCACCCCTTCCAACCACCAAAACAACCCCTCTTCCCCTGCACTGCCCTGATTCCCACCCCTACCCCCAAACCCCTCCCAATAAACCATCCCCTCCCCTTTCCCCCACCCCAAAAACCACCCATTACCCCTTCCCCAACGCTAATAAATGTTGTTCGGGGCTAGGCAAGGGAGAAAGGTGGTTTTCGGGGTGAAGGGAAGGGGATAGGTGGTTTTTTGGGATAGTTTTCGTGGGTGTGTTGTGGGAATCGGGGCAATTTAGGGGAAGGGGGGCTGTTTCGGTGGTTGGGAGGGGTGGGGAGGGGGTTTTTCGGCAGGCTGGGTGTGGGGAGAAAGGTTGCCGGAGTGTGGGGGTTGGGGAGGGGGCTGTCGGAGCGGGGTTGGGGAGGGGTGGCGTGATGGTTTTTCTTTTTCAAAAAAAAAAATCTTTTTTTTCTTCTTTTTTTTAGTCTTTTTCAGCCAATTAAGTGGTGCCATATTTATTTAAAACAAATAAATATATATATTACCTGTTTGACAGGTTACCGGTCACTTGGGACCAATAAAAGCGAATACCCACTAAAGTTGGGATTATTCAATAATAATCCAAAGTTGGGATTATTAAAAGTAAATGCCTCAAAGTTGGGATTATTTTTATCAATTTTTCCTTAATTAAAAGTTAAGTGACACGTATTATATTGAGAAGTGGTACATCAGATTATCTAATTAATTATCTAATTAATTAATCATAAATTATTATATTTATATTAGGTAAACTAGTACGTAGTATTACATTCCTTCCCAAAAAAAAAAAAAAAAAAAAAAAAAAAAAAAAAAAAAACTTGTATTACATGCGGGCTATTAATCTATACCTGGTTTATAAAACCCAAACAATGCAATTTATGCCACATGCATGTCTTCTCCTCCTTTAATCTTTTCCCATTTCCTTTTATATATTGTAAAAATATTTTTAATCCTAATACAATTAAATTTTTTTTTTTTTTAACGATACTCCTTTCACATTTTCCTATATACTTAATACTCCCTCCGTCCTTTTTTTTTGCCCCATTGCAAATATATGGGTCAAAATTTTAAAATTTTGACTATGAATTCTCGTTAATCTATAAGTGATAATTTATTCAAATGTGATCTTGTTAGAATCGTCTCATTATATATTTTATTAATATCAAGTTTTATAATTTTTACGCGTGTTGAATGGAGATATATACGTTTAAAGACACGTCTTTGAGACCATGAAAAGTGAAATAGGGCAAAAAAATAAGGGACATATCATAGATGGAGTAATTAATACTATTAGTACATTCAATTCTTGTTACGGAGTACGTAGTACTTAACTTTGGAATATTTTATGTCTCACAAATAATATCTCAAAGTTGCAAATAATATGTAACTATTTACTATAGTATATAAACAATAATTATTTGCAAATTTTTCTATCACTAAAATCATTTCATCGGCTATGAATAATTAAACATTACCAAGGAAAAATCATTGCCTTATTTCAAAAAATTTAAGTGACGAAATATATGGAGTAATACATGTACAATATCATTTAATTTGAGTTTAGACCTTTACCAAGGAAAAATCATTGCCCTGTTTGAGAAAACTATTTTGAGAAAATTAAGTGATGAACTACATAGAGTAATATATGTACTATATCATTTAATTTGAGTTTAAACACCTTTAAAGATGAAGAGTTTTGACTAGTGAAGATTTTGTGGGGTTATCACAACATCACAAATACTAAAACTCCAAACTTTGTGTTCATGCAACTCTTTTGTTTTACCACCAAAAAGAAGCCATGAATATGTTTATTGATATTATATTACATCATGTCATTTTCAACAAAAAAATTTGGGCATTAAATTTGGTAGAGAAGAAAATGAAATATAACAAGAGTAAGCAACTTTCATAAAATAGACACCCATAAAAAATGACATTTTGAAAGCAAAAAAGTAGTAGTAACACACTAACACAGTAACATGACTTGAAAAAAAACTGATTTAATTAAATTTTGTTGTTTTTCAATCTTATATTATACGTGAGTCCCACAAACATCATACTATGTGTGGCCCGATCTACAAAATAATCTGAGCCAGTATGGAAAGAGAAAACTCACTCAATTTCATTTTCATTTTTAGTGCAAACCCCCATTTCTCTTTTTCACCTCCAAACAAAACCTCTAATTTTCCCCTCTTTCTCTCTCTTAAAATGCTCTATTTTCTGAGTTGGGTTTTTAATCATTAATACCCATTTTCCCTCAAGCTGGGATTTTTTTCAGGTACTGTTAATTTGATTTTTCTTTTTCCCATATTTTAGATGATTTTTTTTTTTTTTAATTTTTTTTTGTGGGTTTTTAATGTTGATTTTTTTTTTTTTTAAAAAATAATTTTACTTGGGTTTTTTATGTTCTTGTAATTGGGGTTGTTTATTTGATAGTTGTTGTGATATAGTTTTGGAATTTGCTTCTATTTTGAAGGGCATTTTTTGTGGGTTGTTAATTTTGTACGCTATTATTTGTGCTTTTTTTTATCAATTAATTTGGTTCTAGTTTCTAGGATAAATGATGGGTAATTAAGATCTGCAGATGGGATTATCTGTAACATTGTTTTGCTGAATTTGAATAAGTATATATGTCATTATCTGCAGTAAAGCTGGTGCCTTTTTCATTATTTAAGCTAATTATTTGGGGGAAAGAATTTCTCTTTTTTGGTTTCCTGCATTTGTGTTTATCTATCAATAAAGCTCATTTGATTAATTGAACTGTATTAGCTTGTTTGCCCTTATGTTAGGCAACTGTAGTTGCGATTGATTTGTTTACTGTCCAAATTTCTTGCTTTGATATGGTGGTTAATGTTCTGCTCTACCTAAGATATCGTTTCGATGTTTTCGACACGATTGGTGCCTTGGTGGATAGGGATTTTAGAAATGTTATGGATATAATAGGCAAAAGAAGTACATTTGACTTGTGATTTTTACTTTTTACCTATGCTTGTAATTTTAAAAACCAGCACTGATATAACAAATTTAGTTGGCCAAATGTTGGCGGAATCGCTTCGAGACTGTTCTTATGTAAACAGACCTTCTTCTGTAAATTACCTAAGTGGGTTTTTTCTTTGCTTAGAATAACAGAGAGAAAGAGGGGGAGAGGGACAGTGGTTGGAAAACTCGGATGTAATGTAACAAATGTAACCGACTTTAGCTTTTGTGGTGCATAAACAATAGTTTTTAGATTGTCAAAAGGAAGATAAAAAAAGTGTATGATCATCCCTCTAATACGAATATTAGAAATGAATGCATTGTTTTTACTGATGATCGATTTTGGAATTCTCTAACCGTTTTTAATTATAATTTGGTAATTTGTATATTTTTGTTAGAATGTTTAGCATACATACCTCCTAATCTTCATATACATAGATATGTTTCGGCAGCTTGATGATTGACTCATCACACTATGTTTGTGCATTTCTTTAACAGGATTATTATTTTGCAATCAGAAGTACCTGAATGATTTTAGCGTCATTCACGATTATGTCGTTAGAAAACTGCAGCAGCACTCTTGTTTTATAGTTCAGATGCTTCTTTTGGAGTAGAATGGTATGATACAAACTCTTGCCCTTTTTCTGTGCCATAATTTTCGTTTAGTATGGCACATGTGAGTTTGTTTCCCGGTAATTGTGAAATTGTTGAAATAGAAGAGGAGTTGAATCCAGGAGAAAATTATAGGGGTAAGAACTATTTGACGTCTGAATTGAAAAGAGAGGAAAAGGACTCTAGATCTCTTGCCTCAAATTCTGGGAACATCAGTTCTCTAGAGGATGATCTCAATCAACTATTTGAGATGTTCAATCGCAGAGTTTCATCTCATGGGTCCCCTCATCCAAGCCAAGCTGGGACATCAAGGAAGAATGCTTCAAAAAAGCCTGTCAAATCAGGTGGTTCATTTTCGCCTGGACATGGAGTTTCAGATCGTGTCAATCTAAAGCAGGCACTTAGGGGATTGTGCCTTTCTCAGGCTTCTGAAATGGCAGCCATGAAACGCTCTTCAAAATCAGGCACATCAGAAGCTGGAAGGATATCGACTAGGTACCGTAATGTAGTTGAAGACAGTGTATCTGATCATTCCCAAGATGATGGCCGAGGGGGCATGCTCGAGATATCACTTGTTCCTGAGGAAGAAACTTTTAACACTTTCCGAAACATCCGTGGAAAGTCACCAGCATCAGATTATTGCTTTTCAAACCGAAGTTCTCTTACAGAAAGAGAAACTGGATTCACCCTAATGTCAAAAAATGAAAAAGGTTTTGAGTCAAATTACTATAGCAATCAAGTATTGAGGTCTGATAAACCTGTATCTGTATCGTCTCCATCATCTCCTCATGTTGATGACAGCATCCCTGACACGGGTCATAGTATTTTGACTCAGAAAGGAATAAATATGCCATCAACTAAAATGAAGAATCAAGCAGGAAACACTGAATTATTGCAGCAGCACATGTTTCTATTGCAGAAAGAGAAGCATGCTTCTTCAAAGTCTTCACCACGTATTAGCAATGAGAAGGGCTCTGTGGAACTTGCTCGAAATGGTCCGGCACATAGGGAGGTAATTGCAGTTGGTGCCCGGAACCAAATGTCAAAGGTTGGTATGGAGCGCAGGGAGGAAAATACACATTCTTTGCGTCATTTTGATCTCCTTGACAAAGCCGGAGAGCATAGCAAGAGCAGCATGACAGAGATTCTTAAACTTTCTGCCTCAACTGATCTTGTAAGTCAAACACCTTTGACGGGGTCACTGCAGGATGAGAATCATGTGCTTCTTCAATCCTCTTCTGGTGATGAAATTATCCCTTTGGAATATGCTAGGAAAGTGGCAGAGGAAAAGGAAATGATTTCTGTGTCAACTGAAGCTGGGAATGAACAGGTGCATCCAATGCACGAGGATGATCATGCTGATATGAGCTCTCCACATCGTCCTGACCTTGGTGATAAAGATTTGGGTGCAAGCAGCAGTAATCCAGCACCTAATAGGGTGGTAAGCAAAGAAGCTACTGGAAAATCAGCAAAACTGGGGGCCGGTAAGAAGATCAGCTCCAAGACTGTATCCTCAACTGGCTCCCCAAAAAGGAAAAAAGGAAACAAGTCTACTAGAAATGCGCAGCATCTGGTCAAACCTCTTATCAAGACTAAGAATTTGATTAAGAGGAAGTCGAAGAAGAAGATGAACACAAATAATAGCTTGAAAAACGTGCGAAGTGAATTCAATAATGACTTGTATTCAGGCCCAAATCCAATTGTATGTCCGAGATGCCAATGTGTAGTGACAGAAACCTGGAAAGAATCCAATCAAGAGTCTTTGGTATCCCAGCAGGAGTCTCCGTTATCCCAGCAAGAGTCCCCACAAACCCATCAAGATTCTCATGTATCCCATCAAGAGTCTCCTGTGCTCTTTCAGGACTCACCAGTATCTCCCTTTGCAAGTCTCAGTGCTGAAATTAGCTCAGGCAACGTTATATCAGATGTTAGCACACTTGGACCAAGTCCTGATAGCACAAACCAAGAGACAGCTATTGCTGAATCTAGTGGCAACTCAAAGTTGAAATACAAGGGGGAATTCACTCAGAGTTCAAAAGACAGCCCTGGTGAATGTAGCAGTAGTACAAGTATTAGTGAAGAAAGCATTTTGAGCAGGCCCAGCTTTTGTGATCGGCCACACATGTCTAAGGATGTAAGGTGGGAAGCGGTTCGTCATGTGAGGTTTCAGCATGGAACTTTAGGCTTGAGACATTTCAATCTTTTAAAGAAGCTTGGCTGTGGAGATATTGGAACTGTTTATCTTGCTGAGCTCATTGGTACGAACTGTCTATTTGCTATAAAGGTCATGGACAATGAATTTTTGGCTAGAAGGAAGAAAATAGCGAGGGCACAGACAGAGAAGGATATACTGAGAATGCTGGATCATCCTTTTCTTCCTACTTTATACTGCCAGTTTACGTCAGATAACTTGTCATGTTTAGTTATGGAGTATTGTCCAGGGGGTGATTTACATGTTCTCCGGCAAAGACAGCCTGGCAGGTGTTTTACAGAACAAGCTGCAAGGTAATATGTCATAATTTTATTTATTTGTTTGTTTTTGCTATCGCCCCCACTCCTTGTATAAAATGATGCCAATTAACATATACTTCATACTTCAAAACAGACAGTACTACACGGCTACACCTGTTTCCCCTCTATAACTTTTCTAGCCGCTAAATAAACCTGCAACGAGTTTATGACCAAAATCCTTGGAAGTAATGCAACTATATGATGCTAGTGAATTCATGATGCCTCTCTATAACTTTTGTTTGTTTATTTGTTTACAGAATAATATGTCATAATTTTATTTATTTGTTTGTTTTTGCTATCGCCCCCACTCCTTGTATAAAATGATGCCAATTAACATATACTTCATACTTCAAAACAGACAGTACTACACGGCTACACCTGTTTCCCCTCTATAACTTTTCTAGCCGCTAAATAAACCTGCAACGAGTTTATGACCAAAATCCTTGGAAGTAATGCAACTATATGATGCTAGTGAATTCATGATGCCTCTCTCATCTTTCCAATTCACCCATGATATACCTAGTCTCATACAGGTTCATAGGTTTGTAAATTATTGAGACTGCTTTACAAAGAGCCATTCAAAGCTCTGCCTAATCTTACTTCATTTTTTCTAGAGAAGGGGGTTGAATTCTAGGAATTGGCTATATGTTCTGAAGTAGCTTAAACTTAATGGTAACTGCATATTTCATGCTGCGTTGCTGCTTGTACAACTTACTGGCTGAATGCAAGTTGTGTCAAGTTTTTAAATATTAATCGTGTTACATCCTTGACCGTGTGCTTTGTTTCTTGTGAGAGGGTCATATATGTCATGAGGCTCTCAATTTGAACTTTCATATTATTCTGTAATGACTAAATATTGTTAGTATTTGTAATGAGGTTAGATTTATGAAACCTTGTTTTATAATGCAACATTTTATTTGCAGATTTTACGTTGCTGAAGTACTCCTTGCATTAGAGTACCTCCACATGCTTGGAGTTATCTATCGAGACTTGAAGCCTGAAAACATTTTAGTCCGAGAAGATGGGCATATCATGCTGTCAGATTTTGACCTCTCACTCCGATGTGCTGTTAGTCCGACTCTTCTGGTTTCATCATCGATGTCAGAGACCTCAAGAAAGGTCTCCCGTCCATGTGTTGATTCACGTTGTGTACAGCCTCTCTGCATTGAACCTTCCTTTCAATTAACATGCTTTACTCCTAGGCTATTAGCCTCTTCCAAATCCTCTAAATTGAGGAAAATGAAATCTGATGTCGCTGCTGAGATGAGACCACTGCTGCAGTTAGTAGCAGAGCCCACCGCAGCACGGTCCAACTCTTTTGTTGGTACCCATGAATATTTGGCCCCTGAAATTATAAAAGGAGATGGTCATGGGAGTGCTGTTGATTGGTGGACTTATGGTATCTTCCTTTATGAACTGCTTTATGGTAGAACACCATTTAAGGGAGCTGGGAATGAAGAAACCCTGGCTAATGTTGTACTCCAGACCTTGAAATTTCCAGATAGCCCCCTTGTTAGCCTTCAAGCTAGGGATCTAATATCTTCCCTATTAGCAAAGGATCCAGATAATCGCTTAGGAACTGAAAGAGGTGCTGCTGAGATAAAGCAGCACCCGTTCTTCGAGGGGCTGAACTGGGCATTGATCCGATGTGCTGTACCCCCTGAGCTTCCTGAGTATCGGAGCTATGGGATGCCAAAAGTAGCATCACTAGAAAATAATAACAAATATGCGGAGTACAGTTCTGGCTCTGGTTCTGCAGAGCATTTAGAGTTTGAGGTGTTTTAGCAGATCCTTTCCACATAATGTTTGTATTTTAAGTATAGCCCTTATATTGTAAAGTTTTGTTATATGGTACAGTTCATTTTTACAGCAAGACATTGAGAAGAGGTGGTTCTTGTGTCATTTTATGACTCTTAAAAGAACTTGAAGGTTACAATAAAATTTTGTTCAGCTGGCAAGTACTTAATGCCTTGTTGAGATCATTCATTTTATTAGTGTAGCCCCTCTATGTTTCCCTTAATTGTTGTAATGGTATTATTGATTTCATGAATGTTTCATTTGGTAGAAATTGCAACAATTTGACATTTTTGGCTAATATTTTTTTATTTAATTTTTTTTAAAAAAGTAAATGTTACTGTGTATAATTTTTATTCTAAAAAATATCAATATATACTTGTATAGTTTTTACTTATAGAATTTTACAGATTTAATGATAAAAGTTGCACATCAGCAAATATAAGTCATATAAATACCTAGTATGAGTATAAGAGTAAAAAATATTTTACCAATAGAAGGATATTTGAGAATAAAAAAGGTAAAGAAATGAAAGTAGTGTAGTAGTGCTCTGGTTATTTTTTGTAAATTTTGAATTTCCTCGAAATTGACCCTTGTTGATTTTTGGTACCCATTTAAAACTTTATTTTATTTTGGTACTCATCAAAGTTACAAAGTATAGGTTTTGGTACTTCCGTCTAACTTCTATTAAACTTTCCGTTAGTGGAGCCCATTATGTAATTAATTAATAATTTATTCTTTTAAAAAAAAGGAAAAAAAAAAAAAGAAAAACTTAAAAAAAAAAAAAACCAGCCACTGTCACCTCTCCCCCCTCCCCGTCAGCCACCTTTCCCCCTCCCCGTGCCGGCTGCCGGTGCCAAAATGTTTTCCCGGTGCCGGTGACTTCACCCCCTCCCTTCCCCCGCCGATCTCCTTCCCCTTTCCCACTCCTGGCTGCCCCCGACACCACCCCTCCCCTCTTTGCCCCAAATCAATTTTTATTAGGGTTTTAGGGTTCAATTTCTTTTCTCACTCCTCAAATCATACAACAACCTTGGCTTGGTGGTTGTGACAGCTTTGGCGTTCGCAGTGGTGGTCGCCGGCTTGTTTGGAGTTGGTGGTTCGTTTGTGGTGGTTTGTTTGGTGAAACGCGGTTCGTTTGTGGTGAAAGGTGGTTCGCTTGGTGGTGGTCGTCGGTTCGTTTGTGGTGAAAGGTGGTTCGCTTGGTGGTGGTCGTCGGTTCGTTTGTGGTGAAAGGTGGTTCGTTTGGTTGGAGTCGATGGTTAGTTTGGTGGTGGTTCGTTTGTGTTGAAAGGTGGTTCATTTGGTGGTGGTCGCCGACGGTCGGTAGGGAGGGAGGCTGGTAGTGTAGTGGCTGAGGAGGAGGAAGAGGGGGTGGCTGGGAGGTGGCAAGACCATGACTGGGCCCCACTAAGGGAAAACATAACGGAACATGGACGGAGGTACCAAAAGCTATAATTTTAAACTTTGATGGATACCAAAGTAAAATAAAGTTTTAAACGGGTACTAAAATTCAACAACCCCCATCTTTGAGGTACCAAAATTCAAATTTTCCTTATTGTATTGCTTGTATAACTCAAAATAGTGAACTTGCCTTTTCATAGGCAAATTTTGTTTTGAAATATTTTGCATGATTGTACTTTGTTACAAATCATTGTATTGGTTAATATGTTCACGTGAACTTCATAATTTTTCTTAAAACTCCCACTTGAACGTTGACATAAATGGGGTATGAGTTTTCTCATTAAAAACCTTGCTAGGTAAAACCCTATGGGATAAAACCATAGTTAGGAAAATACAATACAACGATATTATATTATATTCTTTGGTATAATGCCTCGTTAAAATCCTTGTCAAGAAAAACCCAGTAGGATAAAAATCTGGTCGAAGGAAAAAAGAGTCCAGCGCATATAATACTCCCCCAAATTTCAGCGTAGTTCACGAAGATGCCGCGTGCATTCCGATTTGTGAACTAATTGCTCAAATTTCTTCAAAGGAAGTGATTTGGCGAACAGATCGACATTCACTACTAGAAAAATATTTATTTGCTGCATTTTTGTTAAAACACTGCAAATTAAAATGGGTTTTAAATGTACATAAATTAAAACTATTAATTTGCAGGGGTTTTTTAAAAAATACGCTGCAAATCAATATTTTCCCCCTCACCCTAAACCCTCTCATCCTTACCCGCCCTAATTCATTTCACTCTCCCTCCCTCTTTCAACGTTCTGCTTCTTCTGTAAAAAAAAAAAAAAAAAAAAAAAAAAAAAAAACGTTCTTGCTTCAAACTCCACCACCTCACTTTCACAACCATCGCCGACCGTTTCCTCCGCCTCAGTCTCTACAAACAGCTGCCGCAGCCTCACCATCGAAGTGTAGGACGAAACCCTAAACAGGTAAATACTTTTTAATTTTTTTTTTTTTTTTTTTGTAAATCAACGAGTATCAATTTGAGTTAGTATTCATCGACTGTCAATTTCACAATCGTTGGGTTTATTGAAGCTAGAAAAAACGACTCTATTGAAGCAAAAAAAGTCTCATTTTGGATTAATTTTTTCGAGAATTGGCTTTCTACCTTGTTCTAGGTTTTAATTTTATCAATTTGCTGCTTCTGGGTTGTTCGGATTTGTGGTGAATTTGCTCATTGCAGCTTGTTCTAGGTTTTTATTTTTATTAATTTGTTGCTTCTAGGTTGTTCTGATTTTTTTTCATGAATTTGCTCATTCTAGCTTGGTCTGCTGCTTCTGGGTTGTTTAGTATTTTTTATCGATTTGCTGCTTATGTGAATTTGGTAATTTTTTAATGAATTTGCTCATTCTAGTTGGTATAGACGCAACTTATGGGTGTTCGAAAATAGATGGGAAGCTGATGAAGCTATTCTTCTAAGACACTGCAGATTGGTGACATACTTTGGTGAGTACTCTGAGAGGATTTATGGGGGAGTTACCCCTGTCTTGAATCCTGCTGGTGATAAAGTCTGGTCCCCTCCCCCCCCAAGCCGTTGCAAAAATAAATGTTGATGCCTCTGTGGATGCCGAGGGATGGGTTGGTGTTGGGGTGATTACTCGTGATTACAAGGGTCAAGTTTTATTTGCTGCAGTCAGAAGAATTCGTGCAAGGTGGGAACCCCTGGTGGCAGAGAGCAAGGCTGCTTTGTTCGCTATTCAAAAAGCACTCTCCTTTGGCTACAACGACATCATTCTTGAGACTGATTCGCTGCTCCTTGTTACCAAGCTCAAGAAGAAGTCTCTTTCCTTTGCTGCTGTTGATGGTATTATTGAAGACATTATCTTGTCTAGTTCGTATTTTTCTTCCATTGTTTCGTCTCATGTTAAGCGTGATGGTAATTTTGTTGCCCATCATATTAATAGGTTAGTGCCTATTAGTAGTGAACAATGTTGGGAAAATCTCGTTCCAAATGAGATTGCCCCGTATGTACTCTTGGATACTCTTACTATGAATTAATGCACTAGCCGCTTTAGGGGGGGTCAGCCACAACCTATACGGGTCTACGCTAGAAGAGTCAAACACGGGTATCAACAACACAAACCACAAAGAGCAAGGGACAAAATCAATTAAGAAGAGGAGAAGGAAAGAAAGCAACCTTAGTCCTAGGATGTTTATTTATGTTTTTCTATATTAGCTAAGTTTCACATGTTAAGCCTTAAGGTCATCCTTGACCATCTTAGTATAAGTAGTATGGGTAGTGTTAGTGGAAAATCGGGCAGAAATTGAGTGAACCTTTTGAGAGATTTGTAGCCTCAAGCTACTAGAGAGATTTGTAGCCTAAAGCTACTGAGAGATTCATAACCTCAAGTTATGGCTATCTTTATGTAATCCAACCTTTAATCAATCGAATGTTCAAGCTTTTAGCCTTAAATTAATATTAATTGTGCTTAATTAAATCAGTAGAATTCAGTCTATAACACTCAGGTGTCAATGTTGAATTCTCGATACTTCAACATGAGCTGGTATTTATCAGTGACATATACCATGTTTTCTGAGAATTGAGAAATACTTATTGTTCAATTTGAGTGATCAACTGAATGCTTTTATGATTAGATTAGGAGGTCATGATAATGGGTTTTCTGTAATGTCAGGTCCGCGATGTGCTTGGAGATGGGCGACTCATTAAGAGACGGATCCGTGATGGAGAAGGTTCAAGTCTTTTTTGTTTGTTTGTTTTTGTGAGTGTGTATGTCTGTGGTTTGGATTCTGATATTATACGCTGATTAGATAATACCAGATGATATCTTGTGTATGTCTGTGTTTGTTTGTGTTTTTTTTTTCATCAGTCCACATCTTTCACTAGCTTATGGATGTTAATAGTGGAGGTGAAAAGCTGTAGTCACATTGTGTACATATTATGATTATTCTATGCATGCATTCTAGCAGGCTGTTGTGGCTTGCAAATTGTACTCTCCATTCAGTTTGTATATACCTCCTCTTTTAATGGAATTTACGGATTTGTCAAGTTTTGCATTCCTCAGATTCCATATTGTAGTGTGCTGTGGCCAGTATGTACTTGTGGTGGCTTTGGCTTCTCTAAATTCTTTATCAAACTCATTTTTCTTGATTCTGTTTACAGTTATTTTTCTTTCTTTTCTTAGGTGGGTTTTGAATGACTAGTTGTACTGTAATTTTGTACTCCAGTAACTCCAATGTGTTGAATTATTCAAAATTATTATTTTTCGCTGCTTTTATAATTATGTTGCTGATTAATATTGCATTCAATAGTTATATTATTCGAGCTATGACACTGAAATTTTCCTCCAAAAGATATCTGATCTGGTTTAATGATATTACATACTGAAAAAAGAGGGGTATGAGTTTTAATCTGTGATGGTTTATTTGATCCTGTTTTTGATCAGGCCTTGCAATATTTCATTTGGTGTATGTTTAAGATTTTCTCATTCTTTGTGATTACTAGGGGAATTTCCCGTGGACTGCCCACTTCAGGACAATCAACTATGTGTCCATTACAAGGGCATGCTTCTGGATGACAAGAAGACAGTCTTCTATGATACTAGAATTGATAATGATGGTCAGCCACTAGAGTTCTGTTCTGGAGAAGGCCTGGTGAGTTGTTATCTTTATCGTGCACATTATGTACTGTAGATTGTATTAATAAAGAGGATAAAACAAAATGCATTAAATTTTATTTTTTGCTGTTAGATATAGTTGCTGTTATCAAGAAGAGAAAGACTCCCCTGCCCTTTGCATTAATATGAATTGGCCTATTTGTTAGTATTATGCTAGAAGAGTGTATACGCAGACGCCTTTTTTTTGTTCAAAATAAGCACAAAGCAATTCTTATCAACTCGACAATTTTTTTTTTAATCTGCATCTTACTAATATCGATGTATTTATTCTAATCTGCCCTCAACTTTTATATTTGAAAGTCACTTCGTCATTAAAATAATACTGTAATACGAATAATTTTATCTCTTTGTTAACCCTCCTTGATTTCTGCCTATAAATCTAAACTACACCTGAATGTGGATGGAAGGAGTTAATTCTGTTTTATTACCTTAGTGTTGGAGAAATGATGAGATTCCTTGTCAATTGAATAATGTGTCATAGAAGCCTTGGCAGCAGAGTGCTGTGTAGCTGAAATCATATGGTGGGAATACAATTGGCTTTGTTTTGGCTCTTAATAATAGAATCTGTATATCGTGCACATTTGGTTGTCATTGCGCACTTGCTTGTCATTGTTTCCTTGTGGGCCTAGCATTAACATCAAGGTTTTTGTGTTTTGAAGGATTAGCAAGGTTTTTTTTTTTTTTTTTTTTTTTTTTTTTTTTTTTTTTTTATTTATTTTGTGCATGTACTGAGAGATTTTTTGCTTTCTGATTAACATTAGACCGGTCTTTCTTGACAGGACTGGACTGGTTTGGATTTCAAAAGTATTATGGCCGAGACAGAGAATATTAGATCCACGGTATTGCACTATCATTGATCTACAGGATCAGTGTTGCTTTGCCTCAGTTACTGATTCGTTTGTGATATCATGCATGTTCTGTTATTTTCTATTCAGACATTTTAATTCTATTATTGTACTCTTCAATGACCTTGGAATTTAATGCTTTTACTATTAAGTACAGTAGAATTTTTTTGTGCAGCTTTTGTAGTTCTTGGTTGGTTAATTCTGCTTCAAAGATGTGGAAACTGAAACTTTCTCTGATTGTCCATTGTTAGGGTAACAGGCTTTTCAAGGAAGGAAAGTATGGATTGGCAAAAGCTAAATATGAGAAGGTACATGTTTCCTTCTTTAACATGGTCGCCTTTACTTGCATGATTCTAAACTTGTGAAAAAATCTTAATTATGTATATTGATCACTCTTTGTATAAGCACTAAAAAAAGTAAGGGAAAAGGCATTGCTTAGCAATTTGCTTTCAAAAAAAAATAAAAGCATTGCTTACATTTTGTGGAAAGGGAAGTATATAGATATACATATTTGTTTTACTCATAAGGGTCTTTCTATATCCTTCTGAGAGGTATAAGAGGGACTAGGAACAATGTGACACTAATTCTGTCATTCATATATAACCACTTTTGAACCTATGTGAGTCAATTGTTGTCCAAATGCCATTATTTTTGCATAAGTGAAGTATATAAGTGAAGTATTATTATTATTATTGTTATTAAAATTACTTTGATGACTTACTATATATATTTTATCATGTTCATAAGTTTGCATGTCTTTAAATGAAGATCCTTACATTGATGATGGTATTGAAGAAGTGCGGAACATATGGGCCTCATATTTCACTAATTATTGCGTGCGATCATAGTTTCGCGGCAATATTTTGACTTTTGTTTTGGATTGATATTTTTTGTATGTAGAAAATTGAATCGTACAATACAATTTATCATATGTATTGTGCTAATCTAATTTTATTAAAGTATTTTGTTCATAAAGTTCAGGAATACAGGTCCTTCATGGGTATATTACACGTAAAAACAGAGGAGGTGTTGTCGAAATTTTGATTTATTAATTATTTATTACCAAATAATGGTTTTTTTTTTTAAAAAAAAAATACTATTAATTAGCAGTGGGTGTTACACATTAAGCGCAGCAAATAATTTATTATTTTATTAGTAGAATGTATTTATTTGCGGGGGTTAGAATAGAAATCCGCCGCAAATAAATGCATTGATTTGCAGCGGATGTCATCGCAGCAAATCAATCAATTGATTTGCTGCCTTGGCGTTTGCTGCCACCCGAAAAACGCAGCAAATTAATGATTTTTAACCGCTGTAAATAAATGTTTTTCTAGTAGTGATTGTTGTCACAAGACTGAATTTGCTGGACATCTATTTTCTCTTTCTTTTGCACATCATGTGTGAAGAATAGTTTTGGGGATATATGTTTTGTTTTGTTTTCCTTAATATATATCCTTTAGTTAATTAGTTGAGATATGCATGTTGTATTGTCTTCAAAGATGATGGTTGGATTTTCTGTTATCACGTTCATTCCACATTCTTCTAGGATATTACTAATCATCGACCTCAGACATACACACTCTCGTCCTGCTTCCTAAAGAGCTATATGAAGGTTTTATGTCTTCGTCGAGTGCAATTACTAGATATATTATTGGATCAATATTATGGAGATAATAATTAAGTTCATTCTTTTGGATCGTCATTGCCTGTTGCTAGACGTAATAAATGATCTTTGGGCTAGTTAAATAGTCCAAATCTCAATAGAATGGATCTTATGAGGTCGCGCATAAGGGTGATGGATTGAACAAAGCATGAAACCCTTTAATGAGCCTCATGAAGAAGTAGCCGGACATATGGAGTATAAGGAGGAAGTAGTTCGGACTTGGTTAGGAGTTTCGGCTTCAGTAGGACTCTAATTATATAATAAATAGAGGCCTTGCCTAGGTTATGCATACAACACACAATATACAAGAGCATTTTATTGTGAAGCAAGCAACCAAACCCTAATCCCTATCAAAAGCCTCCTTCTTTCACTCCCCTCTTGCCGTACAACCGTACAACCCTCCCAGATGCAAGGTGTTGCGGTGGTGGTTCGTAGTGGTTTGGGCTCGGTTTTCTCCTATCCTCTTCGTAGAAGGTGGATCGAATGTGTTCATTACCAACTAACTAATATTAGTGGAGGTTCAATCCTAGCCCATGAACCAAGTAGAGGAATTGCGTTTGAGGTTTTATTCTCCTAGAGTTCGTAGTTGATCGCTTGTGGAATCACGCTTCAAAGGTATAATTATGTGTTCTTTATATGTTATACATGTTGATCTTGATTTACGTGTGAACAAATATGATTCGTGAAATTCCGCAATAGTACCTATTTCCCTACACTATCTACTCTACATGATTCGAGGATGTTGTGGTCAATGTCTGCTTTGTTAATTTCCATGATATTGTAATGCCATCATAAGTGAATAGATATCCAGTTTGTACTTGGCATTTTATGGATCTGAGAAGTATCCAGCATTTGCGTACTCAACGAGAGCAACATCTTGTTTTAGTTGATAATATAAACCAAGGTCTTGTGTCCCTCGTAGGTATCAAAGTAAGTGTCGAACTCCCTTCCAATATATATATATGTTGGTGTGTTGTTGTACCCGGTTAACGAGTTCTCAGAGAATGTTATGTCGGATCTAGTGTTGTTAGCTAAGTACATTAAGGCTCCAATTGCACTTAAGTATGATACTTCTAGACCTAGAATTCCTTCATTTGTACTCTCGGGATCTGAATGGATCGTTTTTCATATTTAAAAAATGAACAACCATTGGGAAGTTGATTGGAGTTGCTTTGTCCATGAAAAATCTTTTCAAAACTCTATCTGCATAGTTTGATTGATTGATGGGAAAAAAAAAGTTACCATAACTCAGATCAAGTGCTCAATTTGCAATCTAAGATAAAATTTAGTTTTTTCAAGGTCTTTCATCTCAAATTAAACTCTTTCATCAAGTATTTTGCAGTTCTTTCAAGCACATTTGAGGTTCCGATGATATTCAAATCAACATAAACTGCAATAATAGGGAAGCCTGATTGTGATTGCTTTATGAAATCACAGGGACTAATTTGATTATTCTTGAACCTTTCTCTCATAAGGTATTCACTAAGACGATTATACCACATCCTCCCAGATTGTTTCAATCCTTAAAGTGACCTGTTTTGTTTTATGGAAAGTAATTGTCCAGGCTTGTGGTTTTCTAGTAGTTTTGGTAATTCTGGGACTTTCATGTTAATGTCTGTATCGAGTAACCCATAAAAATATGCAGTCACTACATCCATTAATCGCATTTGCAGTCCTTTTGACACTATCAAACATACCAAAAATCTTAATGTAGTTGCAACAACTACTGGAGAATATGTTTCTTCATTTATAATCAATCCTTGGAATTCGAGAAAATCCTTGGGCTACAAGTCTTTCCTTGTATCTAACTATGTCATATTTCTCATTACGTTTTCTCACAAATACCCATTTGTATCTAATGGGTTTTACATTTGCAAGTGTAAGGGTTATTTTCAGAAAACTTCTCGTTTTTCAAGTGATTTTAACTCAGTTTGCTTTGCCTCCTTCCACTCTGGCCAATTACTTATGCGTCGACATTCTCTTCACTGTTCCTGATTCATCATCATTTTCATCAAAACAATTTCGATTGTAATGGAATTTGAAAATATTGCATTTACGATAACATCTTTTCTATTCCAATGAATCTTGGTAGAAACATAATTCATTGAAATTTCATTGTTATAGATGTCTTTGTCATCTTGTTCATTCCCCGTTGGGTTGTTTTCTTGTTTATTTCCTTTTGGATTATCATCGTAATCTTTACTTTCATCCAAATTTGGTCTTTTTGGCCTTTTGATAGGGGAACATCATCAGTCTCATTTTTTATTCCATCCAATCTGTTAAATTTCTTAGCTTAGAATATTTTGAACCAAGTGGTCTCCCTCGCTTTTGGCGTGTTTGAGATTCATTTTCAACGGCCTTATTACCGGTTGGAATTTTAATACACGCAGGGGAATTTTCTGTTGGTATATGTGATTTTGTCACCTTCTTTATGTCTACAAATGCATCAGGCAATTGATTTGCAATACTTTGTAAATGAACAATTCTTTTTTGCGTAGGTCCATTTTCTCTAACCCTAAGGCTGGGAATACTGTCTCATTAAATTGATAATCGACAAATCTAGCCATAAATAAATCATCAATCAATGGTTAGTACAAGATATTCAATTATAGAGTGGGATTCAAACCCGACATAAATTCCCAGCCTCCTTTGTGGACCCATTTTTGTTTATTGGGGTGGAGCAACATGAACAAATACAACACAACCAAAGATTTTTAGATGTGTGATACTTGATTCTCGGCCATAAACTAGTTGTAGTGGCGAGAATTTATGATAAGATGTAGGTTTCAATCTAATTAGTGCTGCTGGATGTATTATAGCATGTCTCCAAGCAGATGATGACAATTTTGACCTCATTAATAATGGTCTTGAAACAAGCTATAGTCTTTTAATTAGTGATTCAGGTATACCATTTTGTGTATGAACATGAGCTACTGGGTATTCAACAACAATTCCAATTGACACAATAATCATTAAATGTTTGGGATGTAAATTCCCTAGCGTTGTCGAGTCTTATTTTATTTATTGTTTGATCTTGGAATTGAGTTGTTAATTTGATTATTTTGGCAAGTAATTTTGCAATGGCGACATTTCTACTTGAAAGTAGACTAACATGTGACCATCGTGTAGAAGCATCAATTAAAACCATGAAATATCAAAATGGTCCACATGCCGGATAAATTGGCCCATAAATATCCCCTTGAGTTCTTTTCAAGAATTTTGGAGATTCAGTAGCAATTTTGTTCATATATGGCTTTATTATAAATTTTCTAAGTGAACATGCAGAGCATGTTAATTCATCTGATCGAGGAATTTTAACTTCTCTTATTGAATGTTCCACTGAATTTGCTATAATTCTTTGAATCATCCTTGTTCTTGGATGTCCCAAACGATCATGCCAAAAATTAATCAAATGTTTGTCATCTAACTTCTTGTTTGATATGATATTGATTGATTTCTAAGGGTCATCATATGTTATACAATATAACCCTGAAGAATATAACCATCGAAGAATATGCTAGCAATTTCTCATAAATATAGTTCTTGTCATATTATCCTACCATGAGGCATAAATACTCCTTTTGAGCTGTTGTCATTGTTTCCAAATGATAACTATTTTGGCATGCATTTTTAAAGCTTATGAGATTTCTTTGAGATTTACTCAAATATAAAGCATTATTGATTATCAATTTTGTTCCATTTGAAAGCACTATACAAGCCTTTCCAGATTCTTCAATTAATTTAGCTTACCCGAAAATGGTGTTTGTATTGGCTTCAAACAACTTTAGTTGTGAAAAATACTTTATATCTTTCAAGATAGTATGTGTTGTTCCATTGTCCAAAAGGCATTAATATTCAAAACCAACTTCAAGCAGATCCATATCTTTATAAAATAATAATTATGAGAGTAATTTAGAATAATAACATGTAAACTTTATTGATGATAAAAATTATTATTGCATGACTAGAAATTTAAAATATAATATAGAAAAGAAAAATACAGTAAAACATAATACATATCACTTTAGCAGATGGGAAATGATCTAAGCGTTGTTTTGTTCTCCAAGGATGAAATCATTTTCATTTCAGTGTCGTCCATAAAAATTAAGACACATCAAGGCTAAGACAAGGAGCATTTCTTCATTAACATAATTAGCTTCTGCGTATTTCCCTTTCCTTTTACAGAAGCTCGGTAAATATCTACCAAATACTTGGATGTACGACAAGTACGTCCCCAATGCCATGTGATGCATATATGTAACATGTGTCTTTTCCTTTTGAAATAGTTTGTTTGTGGCTTCTAGATGATTGCCCCTTATGTTTCCCAGAATTTTTGAAATTATTGTTTCTTGAAAAATTATTCCTACTACGTCCACGGCCGCGGTAATTCCCACGAGCATTATAATTTCCACATCCACCATTGTGTAACATTTGCCTCAGGTGGATAAGAATTTTTTGTTGCATTTGCCTCATGAGTGGCCAAAGACTTAGTTGGTCTAAGATTATGATTTTTCAACTGAAAATCAATTATTATTTTGCTCAGCAATAAGAGATACACTCATTAGTTCATTAAACTTTTTAAAACATCTTTCATGATAAAGTTCCTGCAACAATAAGTTGCTTACGTGAAAGGTAGTGAGTGTTTTTTCTATCATATGTTCATCGTTGACTGGATGATCACATTATTTCAATATAGATATTATCTTATGTATGGCTGAATTCTAATCAATTACAAATTTAAACACTAGTAGAAAAAATGATATTTGTTACGGTTTTTTTTAATGGTATTTGCTACGTACGGGTCTGAACTATGTAGCGAATAAGGAAAACTATTTGCTACTTTTAGAACCGTAGCCTTTTATATATGTCCCTATATATATCCTATATTTTTTTCCTTAAATTAAAGAGAGAGAAGGCTATTAAATAATAATATATAAAAAAAAAAAAAAGAAAAAAGGAGGGCTATAATAACCATTTGAATTGAGTACTGTAAATAAAGTGGGGAACTATTTTGTGAAGGAGTAAGTTTTGTATGTGGCTAGCCACAAGGTGTGGCCACATTGATGTACAAGAATAATCCTTATTTATATACTTCGTATTTGAGTAACCTTATTTCCCTACCTTATAAAAAGTGGGAAAATACTCTTGTGAATAGTGTTAGGATATTTTTAACCCTGAAAATGTTTAATTACCTTTATACCCCCATTAATGTTGTATGAGTAGTTTATGAATAATCAATGTATTTATTTTATTGCTAATTTGTTATTATTGATCAATTTCACAACATGGCTTTTATCGTTAATTTAATTGCTCACTTGTCAGTATAATCAATTTAGGATTGCTTTAATTATTCTAACCTTCATAAGTATTTTTTTTTTAAACCTAACCTTCATAAGTATGATTATGAGAGGTTTTGATTTTACATTCTTTCCTATATGAAGCACAAGGAACTATGGAAGCAAGCATTTGTCCAATATAGTGCAAAAGCAACTTGAAACTGAAATTGATATATGAGAAATCAGGCTCAAGTGTGGGTTGGTGAATCGGTTATATTTCGGACAGTAAGAGAAAACTGATGTCCATGATTTTGATATAAGTTTACAAGGGTATTGGTTCATTTAAAAAAGTTCATGAAAGTGAAATCCAAAAGATCATATGAGCAGTTCTAAAAAAAAAAAAAAAAAAAAAAAAAAAAAAAAAAAAAAAACTAGAAGCTAAGACAAAGGTTGGTCAAATACAATAACCAGAAAGTTATTCAAGAGATTGCGGTATTAATGTCATTGAGATAGTTTAGTTAGTTTGGTGACTCTTAAGGTTCAGCAATAATTGCCGAAGTTTTTATTCATTTGAACTGAAGACTAGCTTGGTAGAAATTTGAATTGGGAATGAACTTGATTGACAATTTCAAACAGTCAATCACTCAACATCTACTGTTATTAATCATTGGACCTTATTTCTCCACTTAACTTAGGGTCTATTCTCATTGACTGAACTGAGCTAAACTGAATTGGACGAGAGTTTTGATTAGTTCAAGATTTCAATCTTTATCCAGAGTTCTTAGAGCCTTCTGATCTTGCTACCGACTTAGGACACACTATGTTCGTTGATTCTGAAAGCATTAAGATATGTGAACTGAACTGAACTTATTAGAGCTGAACTAAACTGAAATGAAATGAATATTTTATGAGAGAAGGAAATTAGGAGCTGAACTGAATTGAACTTATTAGAGCTAAACTGTACTGAATTGAAAATAATCGTATGTGAACAAACCCTTAGTTTTTGAGGTTACTTGGTCCATTTTGTCCACTGCATTTTTTACCGATTCAAGAATATAACTTCATTATTTTTGTAACTTTAACAAAATAAATAATGACTTATAATATTAATTTACTCTGTAATCATTGTTAAATGACATTTACTGTAATTATTACGATCATAACTTTAACCGATTAAAACTTAAAGTGAGGTGTATTGGTATCTTATATGAATACAAGAAAAATATAGACATGTGATGTCCTGCTAATTGAACCATTTCAAATCTGTACTTTAAATATAGCAAACATCTCCATGTCTAGAACTCAATACTTTATACAACTCCTTCACTAATTCTAGAGTAATTTGCTAAAGTTTTGAGCATTGCTAAGATACATGACATTCAACATATAAATCGCATTTGTACAAATAGTTATAATAAAATATATGCAAACATGCATAAGGTATTAAGACTAACTGCAATAACTCAACTTGAAACACTACCTATACCGCGCGCATCGCGCGCATAGGATCCCCTAGTATTTATAAAAGTAACCTTATTTTGTCCACTAAAGTAATTCCAATTCATTATATGAGTAATATCAATTAATTTAAAAATAAGTAACCCCATTTGTTCATTCGAGTAACCCTGTTTTTTTATTTTAAAAACTGAAAGAACGATTCCACTTATGTAAAAGAGTAACCTTTTTTTTTCATTTAAGTAACTCACATACGTCAAGATAACTCCATCTGCTCATCTCTGTAACCTCTATTACTTAATTAATTGTCTTAAATGTGAAGTGGCCACACCATATAAGAATTTGTGTTTGTGAAGTATTGTACTACCTATAAAATAAGATAAGATAGGGTTAAAAAAATACAACTTTATAAGGTCATTTATAGTCACTCAGAGAATCTCAAAAGTCAAAATCATTTTCTCATTCCTATCTCATCTTCTGAATTCTTCGTATAAATGATATTCACATATTTTAATACTGTTTTATTCCAAGATAAAAAAAGGTTATATAACCTTTGATGCCCATCATCTCCCCCATTTTAATGAGGTGTTACCAGGCTATGAGGATATATCATCTTTAGATTGTGATTCTCATTACAATATACGATTTCGTCGATTTGTGAATGATGTGCATTGCGGGTAATTTAATGAATTGATTTTATGATGCTTTAGAATTGTCTTATATCCTTGGGAATTAGGGGGTGTTGATGTGAATGAATTGACTAACATAATTCAAATGATTTCTCATGTGCTACTCCTAATGATAGAACTACATTATATTATGATGAGTCTATTTTGAAGGGCAAATCAGTTCAAGGTGGGATATCATGATAGTGAGTTCAAATAAATTAAAGTGATTTTAATGGTGAACTAGAATTTTATATAAGTGAATTCAAATTAAATTAAAATTAAATAAATTAACAAATTACATGGTTTCAAAAAAATTAACAAATTACATGAAACTATATATATAATTTATATAAGTGATGTATATTACATTATTGACATATATATTTAATAACTTATTATTTCTTCATCGTTCAAATATTTGTAATAAGGTTTTTTTACAGATTAAATGGAGTAAATTGACTACATTACCTTAAATATAGATCCACCCCTGTTTTCTCATGTTTTCTGCTTTGGTAACTCGAAATTAACTAGTGTTTTCCAATGTGAGTTTACGGTGATAATAGATGTTGTAATATTCACTTTCCAAAAAGGTGGAGGAAGTTAATTCAGGACTAATTGTCTAGATCTGATTAAAGTGCTATGTGGACGTGCATTGACTCAACTAATGTTCGATGTTGAATATTGAGATCTAATTTAAATTTATTTTAATGTAGTTATCTAATTTAATTTTTAATAATAAATTTACATACGTATTAATTTAGTAAATTTATATGTAATATAATGTTTTAATTTTTTGTATGTAGTAAATTGTTGAATATGTTGAACTATTTTGAAGAATGATGAAGGTGGACCATATTTCTCGTGAAGCTACTAGTCTAATGAATGCAATTGCAAAAAATATATGGCGAATAATGTTATAGAGAGAGTCTATTACTTGACTTCTACAATGATTAAAAGAAGATGAAATTGGAGGAGGAAATTCCAATTTGGTTGAAAAAACTCCAAATCATAGTAAGAGGTAAACCTTATTAATTATATTAGATTATTCATTTCTATTATTAAATAAATAATTAAATAATATTTGGTTTTTATCAATTTTGTAAGCATGTTTCAAGGATTATTCCAGCATTTACTATTTAGATGTTTCTTGTGGAATTACATGTTGATGTGTAATATTAATTGCCTACATATTGAAGCTTGAATTACTTATATGAAATAAAAGAAAATTATATTATTTTAAGGCGCAATCTATGTAAGTTTTGCGATCTTCAACTTTGAATTCTGCTTTTCTTCTCTAATTGTTCAGTTTGTGATCATATGTATGGTTGTGAGTTCTATAAGCCGTGAAACATGGCCAGTATTTTCAAAATAGTATTATGTGGATAGTTGTTTGGACAAGAGACTGATGATATATCTCATGAAAATACGCTTATGTTGGAATAGATATGACTCATAGGAGGGTTAGTCCAAGAGTTAAAACCTTGGTCTTCATTTTTCTTGTACTCGTATTTTATATTGTTTTAGAGGGTCGTCTTTCTGCCTTTAGTGCTAATCTTTATAGCTTTCTCTGCTACTAGCAATTAGCTTATTGTCCCATGCTAATTAGAACTTTCAGCTTGAGGGATGTGAAAGAATTTCTTTTAGGTAGTGAATTTTGCATTGATAAAATTCATCTGATCATAAGTTGGTCAAATGGAAGGTCGTGATTGAGGATTTGTTACCAATAGTTGCAGAATGCTTTCTGCTAGTTTGAAGGTGCACCTTTGTTAATAGATCTTGGCGCATGTGATTCCAGTTTTGTCCATCAATTAGAAAAGAAGAAACTTGTTGTCAAAACTTGGTTGTTTTCATGAATTAGAGCCCACTATATTGTTAAATGGAACCGAGCTACTATATATAAGTATCTTTTCCAACATGGAGGTCTATATACCTCTATTTAGGTGCTCCTAGACAACCGAAAAATTTCCCAAGAGGCTGCATTATATGCAACAAATGGTTTGGCTAGTAGAGGGATTTTGTTCAAGCTACGATCAAGACTAGCTAAATTCAAGTTCTGACCGGAAAACAAGGAGAGATTCAAGCTAACTGTAGAGTAATTATCCCATAAAAGAAATAGACTACTATTTTACATAGTAGAATTTGCTACAACCCTTCTGTATTTTGTAATTCTGCATCTACTACTACAATTCTAAAAAAGCCAAATTCAATCTTAGACTACCAGTCTTAAAATTAAATTCTAAGATAAGTATCAAGGAGACATGTTTTCCTCTACAATAAGTTCTTGCATTGTCAGTTTAGATGGATACAACTTCAGAATTGTCAGTAAAAAGACAACTTTTCTTAGCCAATTATGTAGATATGTTCAAACCAATTGGTAAATTCCTTTATATAAGAAGTAGCTCACTAATATAACCTGAATATCCTTGTATTTTGTCCTGAACTTACAAAAAAGTTTCTCTTTTACACTTTTTCTAAGGTGATTTTGGTGCAGTTGTAAGTTTCAAGTTGTAGGTCCTAAGTTTAAGTCTGACAAAATAACTTCTCTAAAGAACAAGGTAAAGTTTACACCACGCTACTCAAACTCTTCATACCTCAAGCACCCACATTGGATCCTCGACAACCAAATATCGAATAATTTCATAAATTATCCAAGTCTAAAGACTTAGACACTTGCATAGTTACATTTGCCTAACACGAACCCCCAGTTTGATTAACAAGGATTATATATATTTAAAGCGGAGGACTTATATTACCCATGGATACATTTGACACCCTTCAGCAGACTAATAAGTCGTGTATAATACGTGTTTTTAGAGTCTATTTAGGTAGTTTTCGAGTCTAGATTAGTTGTTCATAACTTATTTTGGCTTGATTTGGTTTAGTTGTGATCATATGATGCTTTTATGGGTATATTCGTTGTTTTTTATGTATTTCAGGATTTAACGAGGCTATATGAAGGTTTTACGAAGTTATGGATCTTGATCATAGCTTGCCATTCACCTTGAAGGCTAATGTTTGATGTTGAAGGGAAAAGAAGCTAATTTCTAGCCAGACACGCCCTTGTCACTTAGAGACATGGGTGTGTCAGTGTGTTTTGAGGAGGCAGGAAGTTGGAAGTTGAAGTTCTATCTGAGGCACGCCCATGTCGAGTCAAGTGTTTCGAGCTAGCAGCGTGCTAAGGGAAGCATGGCCGTGTTCAATGTGGGCATGGCCATGCCTCGTCGAGTGAAGTTGGCCCAGCGAGACACACCCATGTCAGAATTTGACATGCCTATGTCTCACTGGAGTTTGAAGAAAAATTGATTCTGACTTTAGGCACGGGCATGTCCTGTGTGATACGCCCATGCCTGGACGAATTTGGTCGGTTTTAATCCGATTTCTTTCCTTATTCTATCCTATCTTTTGGCTTTATTATAAATACCCTTTAGTATTATAATTTCATAATCGATGATCTTAGAACCCTAGTTTTCTCTCTAGACTTTATTTTCATTGTAATTCAAGATTATGCACTCAAGATTCTTCGTTTATCTCTCGTAATTCAAGATTTGGTATTTTCTTATTCTCTTTAATTCCTTTTATTACTAATTATGTTTTCTTTAATTCTTGTTATTGTTTTCATTAATATGTGTGAGTAGTTTCCTAATTTTAAGATCTAGCGAAACCCGAATATGATTAATGCATGATTTAATTCTTTAAATTCTCTAATGATAATTATTGCAATTGATATGCTTAATTGATTGTGCTCATGCCAATACTAGATTAGGGATAATTATTATTGTTATTAATCCATTATTTTAATCGCAACGGGAGTTGGGTTTTGACGGGTTTGAATAAAACAATTAAGGGTTTGAAGTTCGTCACGGGAGTAGTTGAATGGATGATTAGGAAGTTAGAGTAATGTGCTCAAAGTCTTTAATTTACATGATTCCACGAAAGTAGGCTTGATTGTGATTAGGGAAGCCATTGATAACTCGGGAGAGACCATTGGCACATCCAGATCCACTACCAATGGCACCGTCCTTCTATAAAATTCCTCCTATTCCACCACCGTCAAACACATCAACCTCAACCCTTCGTACGGTCCAAAGAACTACCCCAGATTCGACATCAACTCCACCGTGACCCCCACCAGCAAATCCTCTAGAGAAATCACCACCCTTTGCGACCATCGGTGGTAAAAGGTCAACTTCAAACCTGCCTCGATCAGCGCCGCTTCCTCTACCATGACTACCGCCTTGGCCACCGTCGGTTCTACACCCTTCACCACCAGCCTTCTCGGTGGCACTACGTTGGATACCATTGTTTGAACCACCATAACTCAGGGAAAAAACTCTATACTCCACCACGTCCTTCTCTTTCTCTGCCACCCTCGAATCTACTTGAAGGTCTTGTTCCTCCATCTTCTCAAATACTTCCTGAGATTTCTCATTCATGTCCTCCTCATTTGGTCGTCATAACCCAGAATATTGGAGCAGCCACTTCTTCAATTCTTGCCAATCACGAAATGGTTGCCATTGGTTTTTGGATTCGAACCGCTGTAACCCTTTCCCAACAAGTCCTATTGTGGAAGCCTTAAGTTTCACCTCTTCACTTAAGTGGAAAAAATGAAAGTAATCCTCCATTTGAAAGACCAAACATCCAAGTTTCTTCCATTGAACTCATGAATTTGAAGCTCTAAACGAATGTTTCGCTCTTCCTCCAAATCCGAAATTCCATGTTCTCTCTTGCTAGAAATGTGTGCATACTCTTCACAGATCCACATATGCATATGTTGTGCTGCACTTTCTACAGCTAGCCTAAACGTCATTTTTTTTTTGAAAAAAAAAACGAAAATAGCAGCCTCCCAGAACAGAACTGCTTTGGTACCAAGTGTGATGAATTGAGTTCGGTCACCCAATAAAATCAATGTAACAATAAGAATTTCTGATTTTAAGTAGCAAATTAATAAAGATGAAAGCTTAAGATTAACTGATGATGGTGAAAGGGTTACAATAATAGGTTAATAGCTTAAGGCTATCAATCTTCAAAAGTGAGTTTAGCTCACAACTCTCCAAAAGTGACTTGAGGTCACAACTCTCAACAAGTTTCATCCAATTTTTGCCTACCTATTTCCTTCCCCTCCCTTTCTATTTATACTAAGGACTATTCACTATTACCCTAGTAAACTAATAATACTAGAATACCTATACTACCCCTCCTTAGGTTAGTCCATTACAATACCGGCCCCCTATTCTTCCACCTTGTCCTCAAGGTGGTTTAAAATTAGCACTTAATATCCTGCCTCGACAATGATGGTCATTATCACCCTTGATGCCTGGCTTCCACAGCCGATTGAGCTCCTTCGTGGTGAGTTCTCTTAGTGTCTCCTATGAAGAAACTCGTGTGAGGTGATCTTGGGAACTATTAGATGACCGAGAGTGAGATTGTGTTGTGTGGTAGTCAAGTGAGTTACTTGTAGAATAGTAGTAAGTGGACTTTGGTTGTTTATAGTAAGTAGCGCTAAGTTCCCAGCTTTGGTATAGATGTACGCTGACATTCTTTCAACAAATACCCGGCTTGAACTGTCTTTAATTTCCAGTGTCTCATTGGTAAGGCTTGTTACTCCCCTTCCTGGCAAAGCTATGGTGAAGTGTTCCTGGAGGTTGCGGGAAACTGCCGGGGGTAGACTTCAGGTTGCAGAAGTTTGGTCAGGGAAGTGAGCCTTGATTGAGTGAAGTCAAATGTGAGTTTGGAAGAATGAGAATGAGGGTTAAATATTGGTGGAGTAGTGAGTGTAGGAGTTGACAAATGGGGCTAAACAGAGTTAGCCTCGAGCCCAAATCTTTTAGCTAGATTCCATTTTAGGAAGTGAAAAATGATGGGCTTTAAATGAGAGGATGGTTTATAAAGGTGCTGGGTGATAGAAGATTGCAGGGTAGAGATGTTAAGCTTTAGAACATATATTAGGGAAGTGGGCCATGTTGTCGTGGGCCCAAGTAAGGGCCTGACTTCATAGAGTGAACTACTCACTACCACAAAAGTGGAATAAGTAACACACCTTACATAACTGTTAAGTTATATAGGCGATCTCTAGAATAATACAGAACGCCTATGTAAGATAAGCGTTTTGTATCTTGAAAACTATAGAACGCCTATCTAAGTTAACAACTCTGTATAATATATCTACATTTTACACTATACAATATAGAACGCCTCTATTCGTTAGCCGATCTATATTGCACTTAAAAATAATTAAAAAATAAAACCTCACATAAAAATATAAAAAAAAAAAAAAAAAAAAAAAAAAAACCCTCAAACCCTACCTCATCTTTCTTCTCCAGCCGTGTCACTTCCCTTTCCTCAAATTTTCTATTCTCATTTCATTCCCTCCTCAATTATACCCCTTCTCGCTCTAACTCTGAAACTCGGATCGCCACCTTCAACATTAATCACCACCATCACCATCTCAATCTCAGATCGATCGCCAACAGCCTCCAGTCGAACGCCTACAACAACCACCACCAACTGTACCTCTACAACCACCAACAATGTTCACCCACTACAGCCGACCACCACCAAAATGGAGTTATTTCCCGAGTTTCAAAGTCGGAGTTTAACACCAAGCGCAATCAATCCACGAAAATGGAGTTAGACCCTGATGATGCTTCCATCGACGATATAGATGATCTACAGTCAAATTATCTTCAGGTTTATTTCTACTTAATTTTATTTATTTATACAAGTTTATCAATTGTTGATTATATATACTTCGTATGTTAATTGGGGTTTTCTGAGTTTCTGGGAACTCCTACCTCCCACAATTTAACCACCGTCTACCACTGCCAAAATGAAGTAGCAACCTAATTTGGGTTTAATTCTTAATCGTTTTAGATCTCAGATTTCTGATTTTCATCTTTAGATTTGGTTTTAAATTCAATTAAGTTACATCTCAAATTTTTAATTTTCATTTTAAAATTTCATCTTGATTCTCAATTATTTTGGATCTAAAATTTCTAATATTCTGATTTTTCAATTTCTGATCTACAACTCTGATTTTCATTTTTTTTTAGGAAAAATTTTTATTTTCATTGTTGCTCTTATTGGTGTTAAGTGAATTGTAATACCCGAATATTTTATAATTTAATATTTTAAATTAAGTTATTTTAATTATTAAGTAACTTTCCTTATCTGCATAGTTTATTTTTGGAAGTCCAACTTTATACTCTGTGAATACGATGTTAAAAAAAAATGGAGTTCGTATTATTTTTGATTGTGCGTGACTTCCATAATCTAACCCCAATTTGATTCTTCTTAAAAGTGTCTTTCCTTTTCCAATCTCCATGTTAATACAAAGTATTTCATTCTCCAAATTCCATCATTAGAGAAACCCCACATCCCCACAATACGTTTGTAAGCCCGCAAATTACAACGTTGATCGTATACCTTGTCTTGAATGTTGTGGCTGGATTGTAACTAGTCGGAAGGTAATCGCGCTCGGTCCTTTGGAGTTGTTTGATCATATTAATTATTATATGTAGTCACACTATATTAATTTGGAGATGTTTGTATTATTTTTATTATTATTGTTGTATGTAATCACACGATCTTAATTCTTTGAGTTGTTTGATTATAGATTATTGTTTTTATTAATTGTATTGTTATTTGTATGTTCAATATATATATATATATATATATATATATATATATATATGTGTGTGATTAAAGTGTTGTATTATATGATTTGATTGTCGTATTAATTGATTGCGTTATTTATTTCTAGGGATTTAATATTGTTGTTATAGGGAGTATTGTTTTATCGAGGTTTTAGGGTTGTTAATGCAGAGTATTATTTTTGGGTTGTGAGTTAATTATATTTGCGTATTAGTTTAATTGCCCTATAAGAGTTGAGATATACTATGATTGAATCGAGTTCGAATTATTATGTTATTCGGAAACCTGTGCCAATATTGAGATATTATTTTATTATCATGTGAATGATTATTTGATCGAGTATGAGATCAAAAGGTTGAGGATGATTATTTTATTCTTGGTTTGAGGCTCGGCGTTTATTACCTTAGTCCTTGGCATATTGGTAAGAGGATGATAATCATCAATTAAGAATGAGGTACAATCTTTATTTATATTTTTCTATGGTCCCTTACAGTGGGATTGACCCATATGTGGTCTAGTTTAAGGTGTTTTTATGGTTATTGAGAGTATTCAAGTTTTTATACTTGTTGGTTTGTTATTCAAATTACCCATGTCCAAGCCTAGGTATAAAACAAAGAGCGTGGCATATTTATGGGACAGATGAGTTGAGTAAAGATTCGTATTATTATTCAAGGTTGAGTTAGACAAAGGTTATTTTCAGAGTACAATGTGTAATGTAGTTTTGAACTACATTGTTTAATTGAGCTAGAAATGTTAATTATTATATTATTCTTTGTATTCTGATGTGTGGTGATTACTCAGCTGCGTGTGTATATTGTTTTGTTGTGCTACTTGTGTTTGCGGCCATGTCTTTTTCTTATGGTGGCCTTGCGACGATCTATTTTGGAATTTGTCCTTAATGGTGAGCAGTCAAGATTTTCTTGCAGGTTTAACAAGTAATCGTAGCTAAAGGAGCTCAAGTGTTTCGATTAGTATGCTATAACGACTTTGTAAAGTTGTATAAATAGCTCACCTAGTTTATTGGGTTGTAATTTTTGGGATTTTGTAAGCCTTAACACTTGACAGGTTGTCGAGTGTGGCGGTAATACCTCCGATTTAGGTGTATGCTTCCGCAATTTTATAAAAAAAAAAAATTAAAGTTGTTACTTTTCCTTTAATTCCTGTTTATTATCCGTTAGTAAATCGAGGGTGTTACATGAATAGTATGAGGTAGTTGTTTTGAGTATTATTTTGTGAATTGAAAATCAGAAAATTAGTGAAAGGAGCAGTGTTTCTTTTGAGTATTATTTTTGTCGAGTTGCTAAATTTATGGTCTTACTTTTTTAATCATATGTCATGAGATGTTTTATAAGTTAATTGACTTTCTTTTTGGGAATTTTGTTTCATACGGAGTATGTTGTGAATTAATTAATTGTTCATAATTTTTCCATAGGTATTGAAAGGGTGAAGAAATATCAATGGATGAGGGATGGAATTCGACAAAAAATTTGCCTCTAAAATATAAATTGGCAGATAATGTTTACAATTTTTTTTAATTTCTTGACTTGTAATTTTTTTTTGAAATTGTATATTACACTGTAATTCTTCATAAATTAATAAAATGATAACATTATGGCGTATTGCTTTTTATCGACGAATTATTATTATCATTATTAATATTATTAATAATGATAATAATGATTTTTTTTTAAAAAAAAAATAATAAGGAAAAGAGAACTGTCATCTAAGATAGACGATCTCTATTTATTTGGATATAGATCGCCTATCTTAAGATGACAGTTCTCTTTTCCTTGTTTTTTATTTATTTTATACATAGAATTTGAAACGCCCATCTAAGATAGGCGTTCTATATACTATTAATTATAGAACGCCTCTAGGAGGCGTTTTGTAGACTTTATAGGGCACTTCCTCAGAAGAACGCCTCTACGGCATTCTCTATAGCCTATTTTAGACGTTCTCTATTGTCCAATTTGTGGTAGTGACTGTTGGACTCATTAGGGTATTTGAAGAACAACATTGCCACATAATTTAAAATGGTTGAGTAGATATCATGTGCTCTCATTAGGCAAACACCAGCAAGCTCAACAATTTCCTCACCCGTTGCCACGTCATCAGAACTAATATTTACAATTTCCTCACCCCTTGCCACATCATCAGAACTAATATTTACAGTTCTACTCTTACTAGTAACTTCCACTAATGGCTTCCTCTCCAAGCCAAAGACTTTAGTTAAGCTTCTACCCAAAGCTGCTTTATCTACATTCCCCAAGAAACCACATAGTAACCAGTCTAACCACTCCTCCTCTTGAAACCTCCCACCTGCTCCACCTCCAACAAAACCCCCACCGCCGGTAAAACCACCGGCGAAATCACCACCCCTTCTTGCAACTACTGATGGTGATGAATCAATTTCCCCGGCAAAAACATCTTGGCCAATGCCACCGCTCTCACCGCAAACACCACTAGACCCACCTTTCACGATGCCACCTCTGTCTCGGGCCACCGCTGGTGGTGGTCTTACCACTATCCTCGCCATTTTCGGCCATGCTACTGTCACCAAAAGAACCCGAACACCCATCAGGATAGCTAATGCCATTGCCAGCCTTGCTCGCTTTACCAATTTCTTCTCCGGCAATGCTACCTAGGCCATAGCCAGATCCATTACCAATGGCACCGTCCTATAAAATTCCTCCTATTCCACCACCGTCAAACACATCAACCTCAACCCTTCGTACGGTCCAAAGAACCACCCCAGATTCGACATCAACTCCACCGTGACCCCCACCAGCAAATCCTCTAGAGAAATTACCACCCTTTGCGACCATCGGTGGTAAAAGGTGAACTTCAGACCTGCCTCGGTCAACGCCACTTCCTCTACCATGACTACCGCCTTGGCCACCGTCGGTTCTACACCCTTCACCATCAGCCTTCTCGGCGGCACTACGTTGGATACCATTGTTTTCACATCATAACTCAGGGAAAAAACTCTGTACTCCACCACGTCCTTCTCTTTCTCTGCCACCCTCGAATCTACTTGAAGGTCTTGTTCCTCCATCTTCTCAAATACTTCCTGAGATTTCTCATTCATGTCCTCCTCATTTGGTTGTCACCACCCAGAATATTGGAGCAGCCACTTCTTCAATTCTTGCCAATCACGACATGGTTGCCATTGGTTTTTGGATTCGAACCGCTGCAACGCTTTGCCAACAAGTCCTATTATGGAAGCCTTAAGTTTCACCTCTTCACTTAAGTGGAAAAAATGAAAGAAATCCTCCATTTGAAAGATCCAAACATCCAAGTTTCTTCCATTGAACTCATGAATTTGAAGCTCTAAACGAATGTTTTGCTCTTCCTCCAAATCCGAAATTCCATGTTCTCTCTTGCTAGAAATGTGTGCATACTCTTCACAGATCCACTTATGCATATGTTGTGTTGCACTTTCTCCAGCTAGCCTAAACGTCATTTTTTTTTTGAAAAAAAAAACGAAAATAGCAACCTCCCACAACAGAACTGCTCCGATACCAAGTGTGATGAATTGAGTTCAGTCACCCAATAAAATCAATGTAACAGCAAGAATTTCTGATTTTAAGTAGCAAATTAATAAAGATGAAAGCTTAAGATTAACTCATGATGGTGAAAGGGTTACAATAATAGGTTAATAGCTTAAGGCTATCAATTTTCAAAAGTGAGTTTAACTCACTACTTCCAAAAGTGAATTAAGGTCACAACTCTCAACAAGTTTCATCCAATTTTTGCCTACCTATTTTCTTCCCCTCCCTCTCTATTTATACTAAGGACTATTCACTATTATCCTAGTAAACTAATATTACTAGAATACTTATACTACTACTCCTTAGGCTAGTCCATTACAAAACAAAGGCAGATTCTTAACAAAAAATATAAATTACCAAATATATTAACGTAGTTAGATTTATGAAACCTTGTTTTATAATGCGCTATTTTATTTGCAGATTTTATGTTGACAAAGTACTCTTGCATTAGAGTACCTCCATATAGGGATGTCAGTGGGGCGGGTCAAGTAGGAGACCCGCCCCATCCCCGCCCCAGTAGGGCGGGGATGGGTCTCAGTTTGGCGGGTGGTGGGGCGGGGATGGGGATAAAAACCATACCCGCCATGGGTGATGGGGCGGGGGTGGATTTTAAGTTGTACCCGCCCCATCCCCGCCCCGCCCCACCTGCCCCACTTCATACCCGCCCCATCCCCACCTCATACCCACATCTATATATCTTTTAAAGAAAAATTACATACTTTTATACTATTTATAAAATAATTACGTGAAATACAATATTAATTATAATACTTTGTATGACACTTATATTATAACACAAAAATGTGTGTAGAATGTTTTATTTTATAATTCGTATTAATTATGTAAGATTGTTTATTTGAGATACAGAGATTAGGTGGATCTTGGATGGGGATTAGGCGGGTCTTTGGTGGGGATAAGGTAGGGATGGATATCCAAGTGGGGGGTGGGGCGGGGATGGTTTTGGAGTTGTACCCGGTGGGGCGGGGATGGGGATGAAAATTGGACCCGCCGCGGGGATGGGGATGGGGATGGGGATGAAAATATTAGGTGGGGATGGGGATGGGAAGGCCAACATCCGCCCCGCCCCGCCCCATTGACATCCCTACCTCCATATGCTTAGAGTTATTTATTGATATTTGAAGCCTCAAAACATTCTAGTCCGAGAAGATGTGCATATCATGCTGTCAGATTTTGACTGCTCAGTCCTATGTGCTGTTAGTCCGACTCTTGTAGTATCATCATCGATGTCAGAGACCTCAAGAAAGGTCTCCCATCTATGTGTTGATTCACGCTGTGTACAACCTCTCTACATTGAACCTTCCTTTCAATTAACATGCTTTACTCCTAGGCTATTAGCCTCTTCAAAATCCTCTAAATTGACGAAAATGAAATCTGACATCGCTGCTGAGATGAGACCACTGTTGCAGCTAGTAGTAGAGCCCACCACAACATGGTCCAACTCTTTCGTTGGTACCCATGAATATTTGCCCCCTGAAAAATTATTAAAGGAGATGGTCATGGGAGTGTTGTTGATTGGTGGACTTATGGTATCTTCCTTTATGAAATGCTTTATGGTAGAACACCATTTAAGGGAGCTGGAAATGAAGAAACCCTGACTAATGTTGTACTCCAGAGCTTGAAATTTCCGGATTGTCCACTCGTTAGCCTTCAAGCTAGGGATCTAATATCTTCTTATTAGCAAAGGATCCATATAATCGCTTAGGAACTGAAAGAGGTGCTGTTGAGATGAAGCAGCACCCGTTCTTCGAGGGGCTGAACTGGGCATTGATCGATCCGATGTGTTTTACCCTTGAGCTTCTTGAGTGTTGGAGCTATGAGATGCCACAAGTTGCATCACTAGAAAAAAATAACAAATACGCGGAGTACAGTTCTGGCTCTAGTTCTGTAGAGCAGTTAGAGTTTGAGGTGTTTTAGCAGATCTTTTCCGCATAATGTTTGTATTTAAGAATAGCCCTTATATTGTAAAGTTTTGTTATATGATACTGTTCATTTTTACAGGAAGACATTGAGAAGAGGTGGTTCTTGTGTCATATTATGACTCTTAGGCCTTGTATGGTTGACAAGGAAAATAAATTCCCATAGGAAGTTATATTTCATGGGAAATTATTTCCCAAATGAAATTCCTAAGAATTTCACTCAATTGTTTGGTTGTAAGACTTGTAACAATGAAAAGTTGGAATTCCCATGAATTTTGATTGACCTAGGGAGGGCTAGGTAATTCATATCTCTGTTTTTGTAGGCGAATGTCTGTGTTACGTGAAAGTTTTAGTGCTAGCAGCTTGGATTTCTTGAAATTTGACATTCCAATAATGGCATTAACTGCTACTGCCACTGTCACTGTTCATGTCAGAGAAGACATTCTTAAGTCACTTAAATTGTCAAAGGATGCAAAAGTTGTGCTTACTACATTGTTCCGTCCAAACCTTAAAATCTCAGTATGTCTTCTCTTTTATAATGTCTTGCAACATCTCTCTTGGTTGTGCTGATTTCCAATTTAGATGCCTGGTCATGTATTCTTTTTTATTCTCAGTCTTAATGTTTATTGATTTGTTATCATGTAGATATTGCATAGTAGAACATCATCTCCATCATCTTATGTTAAGGATTTCGAAGAATTAGTAAAAGTATACTCTAACAAGAAGACAACAAAAGAAAGCAGTGGTCGTACTGGGAATGTCACGGAAGATCTTGAAGATTCGTTAGTAGACTCTGATAGCATGTTTGATACCAGTGATGTGGATGAACAGGATGATGAGTTGAGTTCACATAGAAAAATGGGTTCCTGTACCTCAAAAGAAAGACAGTTATTAGTTGAGTTCCTGGAAGATGATTTTGATGACATCCAGACTGCAGATGACTTCAATGGTATGTCTGCATTTGGTTTTTCATCTAAACTTGATTGGCGTTTGCTCTTAAGTCTTTACCACGTCCATGGTATTTACTCTTTTTAAAAAATTAATTATTATGTCATTGCAGTTTCTTGCGGTGAGTTTTGTGGGACGCCTCTGGTTGATAGTGTACAGCTCAGCGAATCCACTGAATTACCACATCCTACTCCGCAATCAGCAGAAAGTTCTCAATCCGTAAGTTGTTCTTTGGAACAAAGGCCGACCATCATATATGTTCCTACCAGAAAACAAACGATAGCTACAGCAAAATATCTTCGGGCAAACGGTGTAAAGGAAGTAAAAATTCCCATGATTTCCAACTTCCCCCATTTTAGATTTTTTTGTGTCAACCAAACAACTACTCAAATTACAAAATCCCGTGAATTTTCACTCCCTCCATTTTCTTTTGTCAACCAAACAACACCTTAAAGAATTGGTAAATTGCTTGAAGGTTACAATAAAATTATGTTCAGCTGGCAAGTACTTGATGCCTTGTTGAGTTCATTCATTTTATTAGTGTATCCCCCTTATGTTTCTCTCTATTGTTGTAATGGTGTTATTGATGTCGTTAACACTTCAATGTTTTGTTTCATAAAAGTTACATCACTACATTTGCTATTTATTATTAGCTTTTTTTTTTTTTTTTTAACAAATGCAAGAATATTTGGTAAAAAACAAAGGATTATTGGTCAAAGTTTACATCAGTACTCTCTCTGTTTTTTTATAAAGAACTCCCTCTGTTTTTATTTTTTATTTTTTTTGAATGCATCACTTGCATTTACACGGAGTTTTAGGTGAATTAATTTGCTTTTGTATTATTTTGTGCACGTGGGAAAGTAGATGCTTAGTTTGTTTGTATAAAAATATCATATCATATCATATCACTAATATATAAAGCCAGTTTCGCAGCCAGACCACGAGACATCAACATTTGACATACTAGTTTTTCGCCAAGTATTGAGTCACGTAGGCGACAAATAGGTATTATTGTGATACATAAGATGCTAAATAAGCGAATTTTGGATAGATTTTTTAAAGATAAAAATGTTGTATAATGTTTTATTATCAATAGCCTTCTAATATTTCATACATACAAAATTAATTATAACTTTTAATAAATATCTTATAACTCATTACTATTTACATCATAAAATTCGTTTTAAAAAGTTCTTTAAAATGAGACCCATTTATAATATATTTTTATAAAAAATAGAAAATCATTAAAAATAAATTTTAATCAGAAAAAATAATTTTAGTTTCGTAAAAATACTTTCAGTTCATTAGAAATAAAGTGCAATAAAATATACCAAGTTAATAAAAACATAGATATCTATTTTTTTTTTAAAAAAAAACTACCAAAAATACACTATTATATAAATATATAAGCAATATGATATCGTATGTCTAAATATTTTATATTATCAGAAGGAGTTATATGATCATATTTAACATTCAAGCTTAAAAGTTTAGGACAATCCGAGCATCGCTCGGACACAAAACTACATATCATATCATATCACTAATATATAAAGCTGGTCTCGCAACCAGGCTACGAGACATCGACACTTGACATTCCAGTTTTTTGTCAAGTGTCACGCTATGTAGGCGACAAATAGGTATTATTGTAACACATAGGACGTTAAGTAAGCGACTTTTGGATAGAATTTTGTAGGATAAAAAATGTTGTATAGTATTTTATTATCGATATAATTCTAATATTTTATCTATACAAAATTAATTATAACTTTTTATAAATATATTATAACTTATTACTGTTTCCATCATAAAATCATTTTAAAAAGTTCTGTAAAATGAAATCCATTTAAAATATATTTTAATAAAATAAATAGAAAATCAGTAAAAATAAGTTTCAATTAGAAAAATAATTTTAGTTTGGTAAAAATACTTTCAGTTCATTAGAAATAATTTAAGTGCAATAAAAAAATATCAAGTTAATAATAACATAGATATTTATTTACAAATAAAACTATAAAAAGTACACTATTATATAAATAAGTGATATGATATCGTATGTCTAAATATTTTACATTATCAAAAGGGGTTATAGGATCGTATTTAACATTCAAGCTTAAAATTTTAGGACAATCCGAGAATCGTCCGGACACAAAACTAGTACATATATATAAATGGGAGTTTTTTCCCCAGTTTTTAGAGAGCCACGTAAGATTTAACTTTCTTAATGCGTCATGTAGGATTATAAACTTGAGTGGTATCCAATTAAACAAGAGATTATTAAAAAATTAAATAATTCAAATACCACGTACGCAAAATTGACGAATGAGATTTTTAAGTTTAAAATTAATTAAATATAAAATATTATCTTTTAATATTAGGAATTTTATCTAAATACTCCCTTCGTTTTTATTACTTGCTCCATTTTTCCATGTGCGGAGTTTTAGGAGAAATTGAAGAAAGTAATAAAATATAGAGATAGAGGGGTTAATGAAAGGTAAGTGGAGGAGAGATAATCTAAAAGTAATAAAATTGAATCCCACTAACTAAGAGAAATGAATTAAATATTATAAAAGATTTCCAAATAAGAAAATACAACAAGTATTTAAACGACCATAAAAAACAAAAAAGTGGAAGAACTATTTAAAAACGAAGGGAATATATAACAAATTTTAGCACCTAAAAAAATAAAATGCGGACTATTAAGGAGATATTTCTAATATTCAAGATTTTACACTTCCGAGTTCCGAGAAGCGGACATTAGCAGTATTTGAGTTGATGTTGAATGGCCGGCATAACACCGTCGACGGAGAGCATGAGTGGGTGGTTCTGGAATGCAGAGACCCCATTTTCTTCGACCATTCATCGGAAACCGCCGCCGAAATCTTCATTACTACGGCAGATATTTCTTCCTGGAATTTGCCTTTTATTCTCACTCATCAAATTGTCAAAGTCAAGATCAATCGTACTAGGTAACTCAATTATTACTCCAATTTTTAATTTTTTTTGATTAAATTTCAACTATAATTACGCTTTGACGCTTTCTTTGCTAATTTTTATTTCAGGTTAATTGAACATTCTTCTTATTTCCAGAGCTTACTTTGTGGAAGTTTTAGGTAATCAAGGTTTTATTTTATTTTTTTGAAATTTGCTTGTATTTCTTTAACTTGCTTGCTTTAATTTTTTTCCTCTTTAATTATTCACAGCTCTAGCTTTTTAGAAGGTAGAATTATGTGTTTGTTTGCTCGTTTTATTTATAATCGAGTTTTAAAAAGCTGATTAAACTAATGAATTCACTCTTTGTTAAGGAGTTTGAAGTAATTAATTATATAATGTGTTAATTGGTTGTTACATTATTAGTTCAAATTACACTATTAACGTGACTATCACTTTTTTTTTTTTTTTTTTTTTTTTTTTTTCCCGAATGAAAGCGTGAATATTACTTTGTGGAGGTTTGAGGCATCCTAATTTTATTAGACTTTTAGTAAAATATCGATGGAGGATATTGTCAATTTGAACTCACTGTGATCGTTCAATTTTGGTTAATGATGAGCAAGCCTATAGTCAAACCATCCATAATTTTCCGAGTTTAATTTAAAAACTAATAAGTTAACAAGGAGTGGTAGATTTGTCCGTGATATAGAATTTTACCGAATAAAATCCTGTAAGGCAAATATATTGTATATTCTTAATATTTTAAGGCTTGAAACCAATTTGATACTGCAAATATATTGTATATCCTTCATTGTTTTTCTGATTCTTTGATTTCTTTCTCCTATTTTAAAACATTTCCTTTATGTGTATATCCTTGATCATCATGATTTTGTTTGACTTGCAGTGAATCATCCATGCTTTGCATTTCTATCCAATGGAACCGTGATACATTTCTACATATATTGAGGTTTATACATGGATGCCACACAGAAGTCACAATTTCTACTTTTCTTCCAATTTGTCATGTAAGCGTTTTTAATCCTGGAAAAGAGTAAAACGCAAAATTTAATGCTATTATTTATCATATACCAATTCACCTAGGCATACCCAATGGATATTGCATGTCAATTCATTGCATAATAATTCAGTTTCTTGCATATACTAAGATACAAATCATGCTATTACCCCTTTCATTTTTGAGCAGCACATTTGATCTGATTCCAAAACCAATATTATGGTCATATAACTTGTACTTGTAGTCTTGTATGTTTATTTATTTATAATTGATAGAGGATATTAACGTTTAGTAGCCATCCTCTATATTTTTTGTTAAATAACACCTTATGCCCTTTTACTGGCATGAAATAAAATGTGGATAAAAGAAAGCGGTTGAGCCTCTTTGCTTGTACATATTTGTTATTTACAGAATTGGGAAACAGTTGTGGTGTCACGTAAGGAACTATTGACACTAGCTCATTGACATTGCAGTGCTTGACAAACAATAGCTATTACAAGTAATACCTCCAGATGTTGTATACTTGTATGTAGTAATATTGTCAATCTCGCTTTTGCTATGACTTTCTGTTTTCTTCCCTGTCATGTGGCAGGCTGCACTTTACTTTGGATTGGAAAGGCTTGTTTCAGAGTGTAGAGATTGGTTTTCTGATATTTTAGTGATGGAAGGGCTTTCTTCTCAAGTAAAGTTGGATGATTTAATTCATTTTTGGGAATTTGGTTTGGAGCATGGTAAAACTTCCTCTTTATCTGTATTTGAATAGCTTTATTTATTTATTTATTTTTATGATCATTTTTTGGCATTGAGCTTGATGTTAAGGTAAACATTTTATATTGCAGCTATCGATTGGATTTCGGGACTATGTATAAGCTTTGTTGCTAGGAATTTTGTATGTATCTAAATTTAAACTTATTTATTTAATATTTTATTGAGTAGCCCGTGTCACTTGTTATTCCGTCTGCTTATTAGTATATGGTCATAAGATGGACTGTATGTCTGTCTATGCTTTTCTCAATCATCAGTGCTTCAGTTCTGAACTTGGCTATGTTTATTGTTATTTACATAATAATTGAATTTGGTATAGTAGTTTCAATCTAAGATTGCTCCTTGGATAAGCTTGTTCTGTGAACAGCCATCACACAAGGAAGGTTCCCTTAGCTTTGTGTCTATTGTCTATGCTAATTGTCATCAACTTTGGTCATCTACATTCCTTCAGTAAAAGTAATATGTTTGATTTATATGATACATTCTTTATTTCAGATGTGGGCTTGCTCCTGTGACACATTTGTAGACCTTCCATATGGTTTCCTTGCTACATGTGTAAAGCATCCTAATTTGACAGTAGACAGGTTAGTTCGATATGTCATTGTGCCCATTGTTGGTAGTACCTTAGCAATAGTCTTAATGATTACAATTGACAGTGAAAGGCATCTCTGTGAAGCATTATTAGCATGGCTTCATGCAAACATGGAACCACATGGACAAACTGGTAGTGCTGATTCTGCTGAAGATGGTGGGAGTGACAAAGCAAAGCAAATGATTATGATTACCCATGATTGGACTAGTATCCTTGATGAGGTAATTGTGTAGGAAAGACTCTTACCTTTATCTTTTTTGCCTTCCCTTTTCTGTGTTTTTGGGCTGATTGGCATTCCAAGAGCTTAGTTGCAGTATTGAATAGCACATCAACTCTATACTAATACATGCATGTTGAACTAACAATTGGCTACTTAAAAAAAATAGATATATGGCAAAAGCAACAATATTATTTTAAACAGTATAGCGATCTAATTGTTAATAACATGATTTTGCAAGAAAGTAGTGTTTGATGACGATCATCTTTGAAACTACACTATATTTTTCAACTAGGAAAACCTCCATTATCTTGAGGTCTATGCATCTGCTTAGTTGTTGTAGTAACGGAAACCAAAGAGGGGGGCCACTCATGTGGGTAATTGGTTAGTAATTGGTTTTGAACGTTGCTAAAAATTAGTGTTCAATGAAGTGAAATATTGTGTTTTGCATTTATGTAATGAATGCAAGCATTTTTTTTTTTATTCGTCTCATGTTTCCTCTTTTTTTTTTTTAGTTCCAACACATTACCGCACGATTTGCAGTAATAGTGCTTCATGCTGTTTACAATTCCTATTCCTTTACCTCGACCTCAGCCTTTGGGTCTTTTCCCATCGGTTCCCTGTTATTGGTTATTGCCTTGATACCCTCAACCTGAATTCAGGTTGTTGTACTGTAGCTTCTTGTTCCCATGGTTATGAGAATTACCTCCATTATGATTGTTGTTCCTTTAATCTTCTTCTTTTCTCTATCCTCATTAATTTCCTTTTCCAGATCTCTCTATAGTGCCAATAGCTCTATTGCATGCCTTTGTGAAGTTTGACATCCCATTACAAAGATGGGTTTTTGAGTCTTAAAATTCAGTCCTCAAATAAACATTTCAGTTTCAGCTTGCTAATCGGGAACCATGGTAGGTGTAAACCTAGCTAATTCTAGTAATTTGAAGTAGTACTCCTGAATAGATATATTTTTCTACCATACCATAAGGTAGCAATTTCATCTAAGTTTTGCATTTTAAGTATTTAACATTCTGTGGGCAGATAGTATGTGCTGTTAAAGCAGCTGTAGATGTCAACCAAATGTTTACTTCTCCTTGAAGGTAGTATGTAGCCATAGTTATTCTCTCATCTTCAGACATCCTATTTCCCCAAGCAGCCTTGGCTCTTATTGACCCTCAAAATAGGTGAATTCCTACCAGCAACCTTGTTAGCATAGTCACATTGATGTAGATGTTTGTTCAAATTTGTAGTACCCATTGTCTGAGTTATTGAGTTAGTTGTTGCAATTTCTTAGTCAATCCACCATCAGGGGGTGCTAGGGGGTGCTAGGTGGGTGATGGCCTCTTTTTAACATGTTTCATGCATTAAAGAATTGGTGTGGCCACCAATTATATACTATACTTATAAAATTATACATATATCCAGTAAGTTAAGTAATACATCTTTGCTCATTAAGTAAAGTATGTGGTAATCTCTTTTAATGTTCCAAGTACTGGGTCATAACTAGACCTAGCAATCCTCATCCGACCCGACCTGACCCAAATGACCCGACTCACAACTCGGAAGTTGACCCGAAACCATTGACCCGAACCCGAACTAACCCAACCCGACCACCCGAAGTGACCCGATGTCCGAAATGACCCAACCCAAATGACCCGAACTTGACCCTGCCCGAAGTAACCCGACCCAATTTAAACCCAAATTGATTGACCCGAATTGACCCGTCCCGAAGTCATCGAGCCAAAGTGATCCGATACCTAAAGTGAATAGGGTGAAATGGTGAAATATTTATTATAGGGCTTCTTTCTTTCCTAAGTAATAGTTACTCACGATATTTTTTATTTTTTTACGATTTTACTTTATTTTTCCAACTATATATTTTTAAGTGAATTTATTTTGGTGACCCGACCCGAAATTGACCCGACTCAAATTGACCCAAAAATTGGTCCTAAAAATTGACCCGACCTGAACTAACACGACACAAACTTCGAACTTAACCCGAAGGGCTGACCCGGATTTGTCCGAAACCCGAATTTACCCGACCCGACTCGAATATTTTTGACCTGAAATTGACCCGACCCGAACGACCTGTTTTCCAGGTCTAGTCATAATAGTGCAAACGATGTTTGTATATAACATATATGTTTTGATGTTTAGTCAATCTCATATGCTCTATATTGAATTTTAGATGTTGCACTTCTTAGTTCTTACACTGTAACCATAATATCACCATCTTAATGTAGCTATCAGGTGATAGTGTCACTTCAATCTACTTAGCAACATTTGTGATTTAACATATAAAATTTGTTGTTGAGTATACAACAAATATTTTTTATAAGTGATTATGACAATTTTGAACATATACTAGCATTTGTAAGCTGACGTGGAATATGTGGGCCCTACTGTTGTCAAGGCAGCCCTATGCTACCCTTTTATCTCAGAAAAAACTAATTTCCCTATGTGTTTCATGGTAGATAATTCTACAATTTCATGAAAAATGAAGGTTTTGAATCTTTTATTTGTTCTCTTTGGAGTTCTTTATTGTAATCTTCCTCAGTTCTTATTGGCTGAATTGACACATGAAGAAGATAACTATGGATTTTCAAGTGGTTTCAATTCTTGATTAGCTTTCACTTTTTTCAGCTTATTAGTTATACGAGTTTAATGTTATTCTTTTAACAGGTACATGCCAACCTTTTACCCCTTTGGTTCCTTATGGGTATGTAATGTATATCTTGTTTGTTAAAGTCACCTATTATTTGAAATATATACTTGTATTCAATTTCTCTTTCCTTGTATCATTTGATGTGTATAACAACACTCCTGATAGTCTGAGTGTATTGCAGGAAAATCTAGGTGTCATTATTTTTCAGAAATTGCAAAGCAAGGTATTGCAGCAAGTATGACTTTGTTGAACAAATTGTCCGAGGATCTGAATTTAATTGTTGATGCCAGTGATTGGAGATGTATGAAAATTAGAATGACAAAGTATTCAAAGGTAATCTGCTAATTGGGCCCTTACATTATATAACTTGGTAAAGATAGTTTTGGTTGGGAAATGTTTCTCTCTCCTCTCCCCCTTTGCATTTTTTATGCATCATCACTGTCTTCTTTATTTTCCTCTTTTGTTAAATAGTTTTCCTTTGTTTCTGTAATAGTTATGTAGGTTTTCAGGACTGCTGTTTGATATAATTATTTTGTATGGCTCATTGTGGTTTTGTATTATTTCTTGCTATTTGATTTATGTACTGTGTCCGTGTGTGGTTAAAATTGGTTCAGATCATTTGCTGTTATCTTAGATTCAGTTACAATCATCAGTTTCAAATCCTTCTTATGCATTATGTAGCAAGTTTGAAATTACCTTCACAAAGTTTGGCTTATAAAAGAGTTCATCATGTATTGTATTGTAACATCTTCATGCATATATGGAAATTAGTTATGATATAATCTCTCTATGAATTTAGAAATTACATATAGGTGGACGTGGAATCTATGGTATAATCCCTCTATGAAATTAGAAATTAGTTAACAAAACTATTTCTAGGTCTGTTGTTTGACTGCTACATTTGGATCACTTATATGCTCTGTTGAACTATATGGAAAGTGTGAACCCAATTCTGTCTACATTGAATAGCATGCAGCTTCTCAGGATTTTCTGTAACTTTTTTTTTTATTTTTTATGTTGTGGTATTCCTCTAGATAGTAGTTATTCATTGTTTGACTAGATTTTTTTTTTTTTTTTATGCAGAAACTTGATCTCTCTGGATGCTCTCAAATAACCTCCTCAGTATTACTCCTTTCCATTCTTCATCAAACAACCTCAGTGAGTCCCTTATTGTTGGAGAGTATAGGACAGAAATCAATGGATCTTGAACATCCAAGATGGCTTTTGGGTTTATCTACTTCGTCTTTTGAAGGAATGGTGGAAGTTGATGTTTCCAAGTGTTCTCGGCTGCATCTTGGTGCTGCAATGGAATGCTTTCGGAAGTCATTTCCATTCTTAAGAACTGTGCGAATGGCTTACTTTTTGGATTTTGAAACAAAAAAGTTGTGCCAGTTAATAGAGAACTACTCTTCAGTCTGTGAAGTTGACTTGACTGTTGATTTTAGTCCTCTGACATTTCCAAATGTATCTGTCTTATTTTCTGAATCTGTTAATAGGCCTGCATTAAAAAGGTATTTTGATATGTCTCCATGTTCTGGAAGAAGTCTAATCGTATCAAATATAACAAAGCTTACATTGGAAGGACGAAGTGATTTCTCAGGTGAGAACTTCATCTTTTGTACCATGGAGTTTCAATGCTTTAAAGAAAGAGGATGACCGAAACCATGGGTGAGTGTGGAGGGTGCATAGAGCTAGAGAAGGCAGATGTAATGAACCGGCTTAGGGGAGGGGTATTATGGGTAGTTTATTATGTTAGTAGTAATCAATTTTAGTGCATAAGATAAAATATGCAATGAACTAAGAGATGCCACCTGTGCACATGAGACAAAATCTCAGTCTAGAATCATCTTAGGGATGGAGAATGTAAAAATATGAAAATGGAAGAGAGGTATTGGGAAGATGGGCATAAATTTGTATTGAAGGGAAACCTTAGAGAGTTATGGCCTCAAGCCATTGTAAGAGCGTGATAGCCTAAAGCTATTTTGAGAGTAATAGCCTAAAGTTATTAACCTATCTTTTGTAACCCTTTTGCCATATTCAAGCTTTAATCTTAATTAACTTGCATTGTCAAATCTGAAATATAAAGCCAGAAAATCAGTCTAATACAGCAGAGCTAGTGAGGTAAGGGGAGGGGAAAGAGAGAATGAGTGCAACTACCAGTCAAAATGAAATGCAATGTCAGGTTTGCAAATCAGTTTTTTTCTTTGTTGAAGAACTTTGAAACTAGTAGCAGTTTCACAATCTGATGTTGCCAAACACAGTCGATCGGCATGTAACAGATACTAATAATTTAATAGTTAGCATTAGTGAAAACAACTTTATGCAAGCTTATCATCTTGAATCACACTTAGCTCCATTCATTGGAAGTATGTCATTCTGTTTTTGGGATTGACGGCTTTTAGTTAGGTTTAAAATTGATGTTATATACTAACTTAGATTTTAATTTGTTGGCACCAGATCTGGTATTCAATCACATTGCAGAATTTTGCGTCTCTTTAAGTTTCTTGAACATTAGAGGTTGTGTATCAGTGTCAGATAGTGGTATTGCAAATCTCATACTCAGATGCAGGAACCTGCATTCAATTATAGCTACAGATACCGCATTTGGGAGAAATTCAGCTTCTGCTCTTTGCTCCAGAGATCTGGATAGTGGGTTTTCTAAGCTGGAGATGGATAATAAACATATAAAACTACCTGATCTTTATCTACAAGTGCTGCATATAGGTGGCTGTACAGGTGAGTAAAACTCTTTCTCAATTTCTCAAATGCTTCTGTGTGGCTTATTGTGGAAAACAAATACTACCTCTGTTTTTTTTTTGTTTTTTTTGGTTGACACGTTTTGACTTTAGCACTATTCACACATTTCCCTTTGAGCATGTTTTGTTATTTATAGATAATAAAAATATAGTTATGTGGGATCTTGTTAGATTTGTCACAATACGTAGTATATATTTTCAAAATGTCAACTTTTTATAATTTTTGCTTATCATAAATTAAAGATATTAATGTTGAATTTGTGCATTGGCAAACATGACAAAAGAAACTTGTCAACTAAAAAGAAACGGAAAAAGTATTTAATTTGGCCTTTGGGTACTCAAGGGTAGCAAAAAGCCAAAAACTTCCACTTTGGTGACCTTAATTTTTCATGTTATCATCTTGGGTGCCCAAGTCTAATTTTATCATCTTGATTACCTAGCCCAAAATTCCACCTTGGTGACAATAATCTTAATGTAGTCAACCTTCTGTGGCTCCATATATATTGATAGTTGGACATCATCATCAATCTATCACAGTGACATGTTGACTTTTACTGATTAAAAAATTATGGTTACTCTTCCTTTTTTCTTCCCCTTCTTAGATAACCAACCTCCTTTCTGGCATGAATAACCATTAATAGTATAGCACATAGGACATTGATTATAGTTACATTACTCATCATTCAGATGCCACATATAAGTATAACAGTAAAGTATCCATCTCAACTTTTTAACAGAGTTTCCATTGATAGCAAACTGAAACAAAATAGTGTAGGAGAGGGGTAAGGTAGATGAGTTTTACATTAACTATCTAATCAGCCTTGAAACTTGGCTCTTCTCTCTGTCTTTTTGTACTTGGGTTGCTTTGATGACCATGACCCCCTGCAGCCTTAGCCATTGTATTATGCAACTGTTCATTTTACAAATTTGTCATCAACTCCTTTCTCAGTTGACAAGTGCAATGATAATAGTGTTCACATGTGATAGATTACTCTTTAATTCAAACCACAGCTTTATATTCAGGGGCAGAGTTATTGGTTTGGCTGCAGTCTGGGTTTGTTTGGATGTTTGCTTGCTGCTTTTAATCCTCTTATGATTTATTATGGGTGGTTAATATATTCCTTATTAGAACAATTCTATTGAGAGTCTGTGTGTAGATACAGGGTATGTAGTGATATGTTTTGTTTGTGTGAGATCTACTGATCTTTATATATTTTCTATGAAGGTGCTCCTATTTGAAATTGCAAAGTAATTGAACTCAAAATTTTGCTGACAGAAAATTTTATGGGCAACTTCGTCATGAAACAAATTAAGGCTGGGTTTCAGATAATATCTAATGGTGTTCTAGCCTACTGTTATACATTAGATGCTGTTACATGATTCAATTAGCTGCAACACACTACAGTCCCAAAGCACAGCAAACTCACACAAAAGCAAGAAAAGAGATAACAAGAACGGGCAAGTTGATTGATTGATAAGTAAAAGTTTTTAGAGAATACAAGAAACCATCAAAAGGGGTTCCAAATACAAACTTTCTGAATGCTTTCTCCTTCCTACTCTCTTACTATTTAAATGACTTGGCTAAGGCCGTACACTTAATTACTAAATTTACTACATAACTACTACATCTTGTCTTCTTCCCTAAAAGCCAATGTGGCAGTTAATGAGCCAAGCATAGCAGTTGCAGCTTTAGGATGGTGCTGCCCTATGTTGTGGAGTCTGGAGTGGTGGTATTCCCCTTAAGTTGACCATTACATTCCCTTTTTTGAAGCCTTTACTTAATAAGCGAACATTTCAAGAACACTAATGGGCCTGTTTGTTAGGCAATCATAAACAGTGGTACTAATGATAAAGTTATACTTAGTAGTTCGTATATCACTCACATGACCCCCTTGTACAAAAAAATTAAAAACAATACATTTCTTACAAGTGGAGAGGCAATACCATAGAAATTTTCTTGAGAGGTCTCATACAATTGTCAATTCTTCATGCATCATCACCTACCTTATGGACTTTATTAGTTTGCACAGCTTCATCATTTTTTAATAGGGTTCCTTTTAAAACTGCCATGATGTTATAATTTATGTTTTTCTGCTCTGAGAAGGATGGTTTTTGGTTGTAGCTTCTTACATCCCAAATTTTTACGAAGATTCATTGCAGGTGTTAGTGAAGCATCCCTTTGCGAAATATTGTCTAGGGGACGGATGCTCAAAAGTCTTTGCTTGAGGAATACATTCCTGGTGGACCACGCACTGTTTAGATTTCCTGGACCCTCATTGGAGATTCTTGATGTTTCTAACACCATGGTTAGTCTGCAATCCCGAAGTTGATAATCATTTCAGTCATAAGAATTGGTAGTTCTTTTATTTAAAGTTTTCTGTATGCATTTTCAGTCTCTCTCTTGGAACTCATGCCAGCCTAAGACTAGCTGCATTAAATGACCTGTAAGCCTGTTATTGGAAATCTGTAGGCGGAAACTAATACCTGTGCTCTCATTCATAAAATTCTAGATTCAGCAACTTATTCTAATGGAACTAGCATACTCTAATGGAAAAATACATTGATCTGGGTCTAACGGATTTTTTTGTTTGAGTGTTTTAAAGGGTTTGTATTTCAGTGGTAGGGCAGGTGCTAAAATCTGTGTTTGATTCTACTAAGAGGAAAATTAATAGAAAACAGAAAGAAATTTGACTACCTTTATTGAGGACTATACTTTATTTTGCTTAAAGGATCAAAAGATAATGTCTTAATTGTGAGTTTGAAAGAATCATAGTTTATACGATCCTATTAACTTCAGAACTTATATTTATTGAATCACGAGAGTGATACCATGAACAAAAAGATGTTGCTTTTGGTTTCTGTAGCACATGTGATACATTCTTAATTCCCCAAAATGGTTTTTCTAGTGTTTTTATTTCCTTGCTGAAAAAAACCTATTTTTGATTGTATGCATCTCCATAATATCTTTTGGTTTGCTCTTCTAGATTTCAAGAGATGCTTTGTCGCATATGCTTAACAAAAATCCGGGCCTCAGATGTTTGGAAGCAAAGGGATGCAAGAACTTATGTCCAAATCAAATCAAGAATGTTGAAAGCTTATTACCCTTTTCTCCTCATGGTAAATTGTTTAGTGTGCTGGGGCAAGACTGCAAGTTGGAGGAGCTTTCAGTTGGATGGGGATTTTCTTTTTTCTCTCTCAATTCCACAGGATCTGGATTAAGATTTTTAAAAGCTGTAAATGTGGGTTTAGGTGGATCATTAGGTCCGGAAGGGTTGACTCTGCTGTGTGCTCTATGTCCGCTGTTAGAATCTGTCACCATTTTATTTCAGGTATGATGTATCATCAACTACTAATGTGTCAAATGCCTATGACTATTATTCGACTTTGCCATTCGCTTAGATTTTACTATGAAATGAACATGTCCCCTTGTTATACTAGTGGTTGAAGTCTTGGTGTTTCGGAGCTGGTGGTGGTGGTTTTGGTAGGAGAGTGGGGGGGGGGGGGGGGGGAAGGTGGGTTAAGGGTTGTAAACTTTGGAGGTTATATGGACAACATGTTGATCATTATGGTGTAAATTAGCAAAGGGGTTGTAACAACATTATCTCAGATGTTATCACTCTTCAATTTTTGTTGTTATTGTAAGTGTCCTGTATCATTTGTTCTTGTTGTATCCCTTGCGCATAGAGGTAACTTATTCTTGCTTCTGGCCATATAGAAAATTGTTAGCAAGGAAGTAGGGTCCTTCAGTTCCATTTCATATATGTGAATTTTTGTATGACGATTGAAAATACCTTTATGTATGTACTTTTGTGTAAAGATCCAATACTTTGTACAGAAAATATGGATTAATGTTTTAGATCATCTCAAATATAATACCATTCTGCATAAACATGCTCACAAGTACTCCTATTTAGGGAAGTTTCTTCTTTTGGGGATAAATGGAGATTGGAGGATGGTAGTGATAAGTGATTAGCCTTAAACCTGATGTGCTCTTTGTTAAGAGAAGGGGGGAGAGAGAGAGGGGGGGGGGGGGTATCTGTGTTTGAGAATTTTTTTTCATTTGTGATCTAAAACATGAAAAGCAGACAAAGGTGAAGCTTATTTGGATTCAATATTCATCCACCTTTACCTTTTAAATTCAAAATAAAACTGATTGAGCCTGTCTTTTGCAGGTGATATCTGATACTAGCATCATGAATCTGTTGGGAACACTGAGGAACCTACAGGCTTTGTCTATCTGCTGTTGTATTGGAGATGTATCTCCATTGTGTTTGAATCATCGCGTTCCAAATTTAAGAAAATTGAAACTGGAGAGGGTGACACCCTGGATGACCAATGATGACTTGGCATTGCTGGTACAGAATTGTGCAAATTTGGTTGAACTTTCATTGGTAGGCTGCATGCATCTTGGTGTAGGTCAGTATGCAACTTTGACTGAATCACAAAGTACTTTAATTTATAATATTTTGTGCTTGTTATAGGGGAGGGGGTAGAATCTTGGCTGTTTTCTGTCTGCGATATATTATGCTATTCTGAAAGGGCCATCTAATTATTTTTTTTTTTTATAATTTTTTTATCATTTTTTTTGGTCATTTGCGTGGCTGCTATGGAAGTTGAAGACTTGAAGTCTTCTTTTGTAGTTGAACAAACTATATAAAGTTTCAAATCTGCGTTAATAGTTTATTTTTCTTGTAGATTCTCAACAGATCATCTCATCTGGTTGGCCAGGCTTGATCTCTCTTCATCTGGAGGTACTTATGGGAATTTATGTTTCTATAATTCTCTTTTTGAACAAATACTACAATTTTATATCTGAATATGCCACTTAATCAAGGTAATAATGGAAGCACCCTTTCCACAGTTACATAAATGATTTCTATGATATGTATTAGAAATTTAGAAGAATTGTAGACTGTAGGCATGCCCCTTTCTGCAATCTCGGCAGGAATTTTTTTCTAAAATCTATACCAAGGTTTATGTGCCCATAAATGGGAGGCGCCATGACGCTAGTATGGATATATTGTGATGATTTATGGTTCAATGGGTGATCAGTTGGTCAATAGGAAGGCAAATGCAATAAGTTGACAAAGATGAGAAACACACTAAAATGTTCTATGTGAAGCATGGCTTGAAATTAAGGTTTTGTTCTCGATCATAAGGACAGTCATGGTGTTGTGGGACCGGAAATGATGCGTTAATCACATACCATGTCATGTTTATGTGATATGAATTTGATTTCGAAGATCTTTATTGATCACCACACCGGGACGAACCAGCTAGGATTTTATATTGATTTTCCGCTATTAGAGTTGTTAGAATAGACTTTTAGAGGCTTAGAGCAAGTATTTAGGAAGTGTGGGAAATCTTTTGGATCTTTGACTAGAAAGTATTGAGTTCAAACAAGCGATGTAACATTCAATTCGGAGCGATTTGAGGTTAGTACATTTGATTTTGATGAGAACACGGATTTTTAAAACACCCCTCATTGAATCAGACAATTTAGGCTCAGTTAATTGAAAACCTTTACAATATGGCCCAACTGAAACTTTTAGTAGACTATTAGTGGCTGATCTGGCTGTTCTGTTAAATTTTTTCTTTGATTTTGGTCGAGAATAGTGTCATTGTGTTTTACCCATGTCCAAGTGTCAAGGATTCAACACGGGTACTTTAGGTGAAATGGAGAGTTTAAGTTACATAGCTCTTATGTACCCCATTGGAAAATCCTTTGGACATGCTTTTTTTTGGGGGAGCTAGAGAGCAAGGGATGTTTTTGGAGCAAAATGTTATTGATACCTGGGGATGTTTTGATGTTATTGAGTTCTCTATTAGTAGCGTGGGATATATGGAACTGAGTAAGAGTGTCTCTGAGAAGTCAAAATAGTACTTTGTGGTGTTTAGTTTTGTTTTATATTTTTATATTTGTTTCAAGATGTTAGTGTACAGTTTTGTGATATACATTTAGGCCATGCTTGGATTGAGGGTAATATATTAAGGGGGTAATAAAAGTCAAACTTGAAAAAACATAAGTAATTAAAGGTGGTGTTGTAAGAGGTATGATGTTTACAAATGAAATAAGGTAGTTGTTTCATGAGGAAAAGAGAGAGATAGAGGAATTATTACCCTCATAATGAGGCTAATAGTTACACACCATCCCCCCAGTGTAACTATTACCCCCAAAATGAGCCTCTTTCTTCACCTCATGCCTCACCATTACTACATAATTTTTATTACCCTAGTAATACATTTCCCTCAATCCAAGCATGCCCTTGAGGGAATATTGTTTTCTGACTGTGTTGTCAGCATGTTTAGCTCTCACGGTTGTTTCTGGTGCTTTATTTCATATTTTCTTCCTTCAATCTTATGATTATTATAGTGACATGTACTGTATGCTCTTTCATTCATATTAGGACTGTGGAGCAGTGACTGCTGAAGGAACTAGTTTTCTCTTCGGTTGCAAGGCCCTGGAACACCTTCTGCTCCGCCATAATGTAAGCTTTTCCAACCCTATCATCAATTTATTTGACAAGGACCTATCATCAAAATTAAAAGTACTAAAGGATTTATTTCTTTAAATGGAAAACACATTCTGGGATTTTTTTTTTTTTTTTTTTTTTTTTTTTTTTTTTTTTTTTTTGTTTCCCGTGGAATACAATTTCAAGGAAAAAACACAATTATAAAATAAAAATTTCCTAACCTTGCTTGCTTACAAGAAAAATTATTGAGGAAGAAGACGGGAGTGAAGATAGAAGATGAATGGGAACATAGGAAAGGGATGTTAGGAGTAAGGAGGAAAATATGGCATTTCTTTCTTTTAAAAAGAAAATGTTTTCCACTATTGGGAAGGCTTTTTTTTCTTTTGAAAAATTGTTTCCCACCATTTACAAGCTAAATAATAGAAAATGAGTCAAAACAAACAGAGCCTAGAAAGAGGTTACTGCCTATGATGGGGAAAGACTTCATGTTTAGGCAGCTTGACATCTGCATTAAAAAAGTGGTTTATCCATAACACCTTGATATGAAATACCCCCAATTGTTTGGTACTGCACAATAATGAAAAAGCTCATGTAAATTTGTGAGCTATAATGTCTTAGTCCATAATGACATGCATAAACCTATTGAAACCATGATTATATATAAAACTGAGAAACCACTTTTGAGTTTTCAGTCAAATAGGCCCTAAGTTATTTGATTTCTGGCATATCATCCCAAAACAAAGAGAAAAGTAATGCTGAGTGAGAGAAGCTTGAGAGAATTTATGAGAATGAACTTGTGTGTGTGGGTGTGTATTATTGTAATGCTTATTTTTTATTTATTATTTAGTAAAAAATTTGCAATACGTCTAGAGATATGAACACTTGCGAAATTTCCCTAACAACTGGTATTAGAGTCAAGTTGGTAAACATTCAACGTTCATAGATTAATCGTCACAAACTATCCAAAGAAGTCAGATTTTAAGTGGGAACAATGGTCATAGACAAAGGAAATATTTAAGATGCAAATCAAAGACTGCTTATATCGCAATAATCTTTATGAATATCTCTAGAGAATGAATCACACAATTTGGAAACCTATAGATAAGCCCTTGTTCAATTGAAATTATCGTCTAGGTTGCACTAATGTGGGTAGGGATGAAAAACGGAAAATTTAAAATTTTTAGGAATACAAGCACGAGAAATATTCTTATTCTAAATTACTCACTTCGTTTTTATTTTATTTTATTTTATGTATATCAGTTTTATATTCGGTAATTTTATACCATATTTAATCATTTCTTTCTCTTTTCAAAAACCCCACTCTAAACATTTATCATTTCTCTCTTTCGCTAACCCTACTCTCTGTGACATGTAATATCTTTCATGGTCCACATTGTACTTTCATTATAATGATTTAATATCCACTTGCTCACATTGTACTTTTATAAAAATAAATTAATATCCACTTGCTCACATTATACTTTCATTATAATAAATTAATATCCACAATATAATATTAAAGTAAATAAACTCTCATAAATCTCCATGTAGATGCAAGGGATGTATTTAGTGATAGGTGTGTCGCGTACGACGTATCTATCAATAAATAATTATAGCAAATTAGACCTACTAACTATGTAGTCGACAACCAAGGGTCGAATCTAAGAGATTGATTGATGTAAATTAATTAAATTGACTTGAATTAAAGCTAAGCAACTAATCAAAAAATATATGAAATTATACTAAACTAAATTCTAGCAACGAAATAATCAAGAATTAAAGACATCTAGGATTAAGCATCCCCACTAATAAGAATCAATGCACTAAAACAATCCCTCTTTCCATAATTAAATCAATAAATATTCTACGGGACGAATGTTCCCTATAAGCTTCCTTAACATGCGATCATACTTATTCTCATGGAATCATACATATTAAAGACACCGAGAACGACATCCAATAAGTCCTAGCAAGAACAATTAGCTATTCTCATGCATTAATGTTCTTATTGTTAATTAGGGTTCTAAAATCAATTAAGAATAAACTCTCGTTGCAAACCTAATCACATTCAATAACAATATTTCTAGTTGTTATTGATGTAAAAACCAATCCTTATAAAGAAGAATTATCAATTAATAAAATTAGGTTTTGGGATTCAATTAATACATCAATCTATACTAGGGTTCATCCTAACCCTACATTATAAAACTACTTACACATGATAATTAAATATAGTAAACAGTAAGAGAAAACATAGTAACAATAATAATAAGAAAATAAAGAAAGAAAATACTTGAATTGTGTTATAAAATAAGGAACAAGTAAAAGAGAATATCGAAGAAACCCAGACTGTAATGTGTTTTTTCTCCATTTCATTAGACCATCCTATATATATACATGATGAGAATATGTAACCTATATGGACAATTAATAGTCCATTCATGTGGGGGTTATAATGTGGAGTGAAGGTATATGGGGGTTACAAGGAGGTTACAAAGCGAGTCATAATATTAAGGGACTTACAAGTCATAATAGGCATACACAATTATTATATTTTGTAACACTCCTTCTTGGATGCCCATTATCTAAGAGAGATTTAATGCGCTTTTATGCATCCTCATGGATGAGGGAAAAAGAGTGCAGCGCGTAGTTACTCCCCCTTATTATTATATTACTGCAGATCTTTAAGATAACACAATCCAATATGATGAACTAGCTTTTTAAATGTTGCAGTTGGAAGAGCCTTAGTAACTAAATTTGCTAAGTTTTCACTTGAACGAATCTGCATAACATTTATATCTCCATTATTTTGAAGATCATGAATGGAGAAAAATTTGGGTGTCACCTTTGATGTATCCTTCCTTAAGTTGAGCAATACAAGCTGCATTAATATTATGAAATTTCCTTCACAGTCAGATTAGTGGGAATAAAAATATAATATAAATACTACAAATAAATGAACAGATATTTGTATCTCTAATTAAGCTGCAAGACTTTTATTAAAAAAGATAAATAATACACAAGTGTTCAAAACACTTGTTATAATTCACAACCATATGCACCCCAATTGCACCCGAGAATTTCCTCTAAAAATTCTCTTAAAGCTTCTCTCTGCTTTATGTTTTCTTTTGTTTGTGGGATGATTACCGCTGATTCCAAACTACAAATATATAGTTTTCAACTTTCTAAAAATGGTTGTCTTAATTTAGCAAATTGATAACCCCCTTTGAAAATTTTAGGCATCCTAACTTTTCAAAGGATTGCATTTGTTTCTATTTTTATTTCAACTAAAATAATTAGTGGATGATAATCATCTAACAATCTCCTACTTGAAGATTGATATGTCACTCATGTAGGCCAACTAAAGTTGGAACACAACTTTAGTTTGTCAATCTTCACTGTCTTTGTTAACATATGCTGGACTCTGAGTTCCTTTAATTTTCTCTAGTTTCAACACTTCATCTTCTAGTAGAGATCTTATGAAATGATATTGAAGCCCGATATGTTTAGTTCGAGAATGAAATGCTGAATTCTTTGCTATGTTTATCGCACTTTGACTATCATTATACAATACATTATTTTCTTGCTTGAATCCCAACTCAGTTAACAATACTACCTTCGGTTACCGTATAATCTCTGTAGTGGAGCCTATGTAGTGGATAGAGCAACAATCTTCTATAGTTTCGACATCCAACTAAGCTTTGTATTTCCAAAAGTGAATATATAACCTATGGTGCTTTTATGACGATCGACATAACCTTCTATTGTTAAATCACTTTTACCAAAGTACAAGCACTTCTCTGAGTACCTCGTAGATACCTCAAAATCCACTTCAGTGCTTCCCACTGAATTTTTCACAACTCCCACTTCATGTCCAATGTCCAGTCTTGTACAAACCATTGCATACATCAAACTCCGAATAGATGAGGCATATGGAACCATAGCCATATAATCTTTATCTTCGTCTGATCCGTAGATAATCAAAACATATTAACTCTCTGTAAAACACGTTTGATGTACTCTGATTGAGATAATTGCAATATACCTCTATGCTTATCCCTTGTAATTTGCATTCTAAGAATTTTCTTTGCTGGACCCAAGTCCTTCATGTCAAATTCCTTTGACAATTACTCCTTTAGCCTTCTTATATCATCCATATTTGAACATGCGACTAACATATCATCGACATAAAGTAGTAGAATGATATAACTCGATTGATCTCTCTTGATGTAGCAATAGTGGTGAGCATTGCACGTCTGGAAATCTTCCTTGTGCATGAAGTTATCAAACTTTTTGTATCATTGTCTCGGGGCTTGTTTTAGGCCATACAAACTTTTCTTAAGTTTTCACACCATATTTTCTTTTCCATTTTCTAAGAAACCTTCTGGTTGATGTATGTATATCTCCTCATCCAGATCTCTATGAAGAAATGCAGTCTTCACATCTAATTGCTCCAGATGAAGATTTTCAATGGCAACTATACTGAACACTGTTCTAATGGTATTAAGTTTCACAGCAGGCGTAAAAATCTCATTGTAGTCAACTCTTTCTTTCGGTTTGAATCCTTTAACTACTAATCGAGCTTTGTACCTCTTGGAACCATCATGCTTCTTTTTCACTCGATATACCCATTTGTTGTGAAGTGCCTTTTTACCCGAGGGTATTAATTCCCATGTTCGGTTTGAAATGAAAGATTTGATCTTATCTTTTATTGCAAGCTCCCATTTGCTAGCATCACTTACCTGACATGATTCATTATAGCATTCAGGTTCCCCTTCATCCTAGATAAGTCACGTATTTTCTATTTGGTACATGTGGACGAGTAGTCCTTCTCAATACTGGTGCTGGAATAGAAGGTTGTGGCATGTTGGACTATAATGTACGAATTTGTCCAACAAATTCTCCTTGTTGAGGTTCTCTTACAAGCGGGTCTTTCACCGTACTAAATGGATATAATCTTCATCTACAAACACCGGCCTACTCTCCACCGAGTCACTAGTTTCAATTTTGTGTCTATCTTTGTACATGACTCTTTCATTGAAAATCACATCTCTAGAACGGATCACCTTTTTATTTTCATCATTTCATATGCGGTATCCAAACTCATCCCCGCCATAGCCAATAAAAGTACATTTTTTAGATTTAGGATCAAGCTTATTCCTGCTTTGATCACTAATATGCACATATGCTACACAACCATAAACCTTTAAGTGAGATAAATTTATAACTTTGGTATTTTGTAGTCTAATGGAGTCGATGGTCCTCGGTTGATCAAGTAAGATGTTTGTTGTGTTGACTGCTTCTGCCAGAATTGCTTCGGTAAACCTCACTGTATACGAATACTTCTGCCTCTTTTTGTCAACGTTCGATTCATACGCTACGCTGAGCTGCACCTCTACACCATTATGTTGAGGTGTACCCGGCATCGTTCTTTCCATTTTAATCCCATGCTCATAGCAAAACTTCTTGAATATGGCATCTTCATATTCACCACCATTGACGGTTGTAAATTTAAAAAAAATTTGTTTTAGGAAGTAAACCCATACCTTCCGGGAGTCATCATCCATGAAAGTGACAAAGTAGTGTTTTCCACCAATGGATGAAGTAGTAGTTGGCATGGTTTGAAAATGCGGTATCGTCGCGATCACAGAATTGGTGGCGGTAATTCGGTAATGGGCTTGATATGTTGGTCGCAGACTTCATCGCGTTTGTCGCGCAATAATTTTATTTTATTTCGTTTTAAGTCTTATGTATTTTTTTAAAAAAATAATTAAAAAATGAACTTTTCCAAAATAAAAAATAATAATAATAATATATGGACTTAATTCTAGTCTAAAGCTAACTATAATAAAGGGGTTGGGGGTCACGTGGGAAAGAAAAAAAAAAAGAAAAAGGGGAAGAGAAGGGGTAGTCACTAGTCAGTTGGTGGGGTCAAGATAAAATTTAAAGAGTTACTACAGAATATTCTAGGCATCCAGCTGTCATACATACTTTATTGCCCAACCACTCTAATTTTTTTAAAAAAATCTCTTTTATTTCACATAAACAAAGTCGACTTTCATGGAGATGCCGCGAATCCTCGCCGGAAAAGTAGTTTTATAGCTTAAAGTTTTGGTTTTTTTTCTTCGAATCTTAGTAAATAACGTTAAATGTGGCCGATATTCCGTTCAAAACGGCCGAATTGGCCGAAATCTCGGGGTTTCAAAAAGCAGCGTTATGAATCGGGAAATATCGGATCGGCAACTTTGAAATCCGTTACATCTCGGCCGATTCGCGATGTAACGGCCGAGTTTTTACACCATGGTTGTTGGTCCCTAAACATAGGAGTGAACAAGCTCTAATTTTTCCTTCAGAATCCATTAGCTTCATCCCTTTCTCACTCATGTGGCCAAGTCTTTAGTGCCACAATTTGGAATTTTCATTTCCTACTGCAACTGAAATTCAACAACACGCCCTTGCTGTCATGTAAAGAGTACCACTCTTTTTACCATGAGCAATTGTCATTTCTCCCTTTGAAATTTTCTAATTGTCATCTCTGAAGTTTGTAGTGTAGCCTTCGGTGGCCAACTGGCGAATTGAAATCAAGTTCTTTTTTAGGTCAGCTTATAAGCTTATAAACTAACTGACGCATTTAACTTAATCTTCACTACACCTTTACCAACAATATCACAAGGTTGGTCATCTCCAAAATATACTTTTCCAAGGTTTCCGGAACATACTTCTCAAAGAATTCTTTCTTCGAAGTAGCGTGGAATGATGCTCCAGAATCTTACACCCTAGATTCTTCCTTGCTCTCTAAAGAGCATATCAATGCATCATCTCCTTCTACGGTAGAAGTAACATTTGCCTCTGACTTTACTTCTTGGTTTTTCGGTGCCACTGATTTTTATAATGCCCTGTCTTCCCACAATTCTAACACTTAATAGACATCAAGTTCGGGAAATTATTAGGAGTCCTTTATTTTGATCTCTTATCTCTAGATTTACCTCGATAGCTTGATTTCCACGTTCGTTTCTTTTGGTTGAATTTCTTCCTTTGGACTCAGTATGTAAAACTGAAGAGGTTTATGGTTCACCTGACTCTCTCTGTCGGATCTCTTCGCTGAGAACCAGGTTACGAACATCGTCAAATTTCGACTTATTGCTTCCTGTCGAGCTTCTCACAGTTGTGACTGTAGCATTCAGCTATCAGGTTATGAAGACAAAGTATCACTGCTCGAACTTCATCTTTAAAATCAATTTCATTAAGATGTTGGGTGAGTAGCCTGTCATCTGCAAATGGAATAAGCGCCTCATTAAATGAACTTTATTAGAAGCCGATGGCTTCTCATACATACTAGAGAGAGCTTTTATTAGATCTGCCGTGGTCGTTTCCTTTGCTATATTAAAAGCAACATTGCGTGATAACGTCAACGGAATAACTTCAAGGGCTTGTTTATCTAGAAGATTCCAATATTCAATTTTCATACCCAGTGGCTTTTTTTTCCAAGAGAGATTCATAAAGCTTTTTTTGGTATAGATAATCTTCAATCTGCATCTTCCAAAACCCAAAATCTGTACCATTGAATGTTTTGAGTCTTACCTTTCCTTCGTCTGCAGCCATTGCTCCCACTCAAATCTAACTTCTTAGGATCGTTTTTGCGAATTCTATCCGAATGTCGACAGAATACCAACTCTGGGCTCTGATACTAGTTGTTAGCAAATATTGTGAAATTTCCTTCACAATCAGATTAGTGGGAATAAAAATATAATATAAATAATACAAATAAATGAACAAATATTTGTATCTCCAATTAAGCTGCAAAACTTTTACTAAAAAAGATAAATAATACATAAGTGTTCACAACACTTATTATAATTCACAACCATATACACCCTAATTGCACCAGAGAATTTACTCTAAAAATTCTCTTAAAGCTTTTCTCTCTACTTTATGTTTTGTTTTGTTTTTGGGATGATTATTGTTGATTCCAAAATACAAATATATAGTTTTCAACTTTTTAAAAATGGTTGTTTAAATTTAGCAAATTTTCAAGGGATTGCATTGCTTTCTATTTTTATTTCAACTAAAATAATTAGTGGATGTTAATCATCTAACATGTTGAATTACCGACTTTAAACATATACATTCACGTAGCCTCGTGAATTGCTAGAATCTCATAATGATTGGGAGAAGTAGCTATAATGGTTTGTTTCATGGAACGCCAAGGGCAGTACCGCCATATGTGAACACATATCTAGTTTGTGATTGAGCATTATGTGGATCAGATAACAAACCTGCACTTGCAAAATCAATCAAATTTTCATAGGACAATTTAGGAAAGAATAAACTCATATCCTTCGTACCTTGGAGGTAACAAAGTATATGTTTAATCCCATTCCAATGGGAAAATTTGCGAAGAATAACACGACCTTTCAGCGGTCATCCAAAAATGAAACGACCTTTGGATTATTTCAAAATAACACGACCTTTGACACATATCTTCTAAAAATACAACGAAAAACCGGTAACTTGTTTTACCAGTTACATTTGACACGTGTCTTATTGTAATTTGTTAAGTTTTTTTTTTTAATTTTAACATTTTATTAATATTAATGATCTTAATTAAAAAAAAAAAAAAAAACCAAACAAACATCACTTCTTCCCGTGAACCTCCTCTACCTCCACATCCACCACAAACTCCCCGAAAACCACCCCAATCCAGCCGAGCCACACCGGAAACAACCCCTATGCCCGGCACCACCGTCAAAACCTCCTTCCCTCCTACCCCCATACTTAAAACAAACCCACAAATCCCTATCACTGTGAACCGCGCGTCGATCCAACTTCGAAACCCAATCAAACCCTTACCGTGGGAAAAGAGAGAACTAGCAAGAAGGAAAAGGGGTGCAAGCATCTGAAACATGGTAGGGAAAGGGGACGAAATCGGGAATTGGGTAGGACGTGGGATCGGGGACAGGGATGGAAAGGGCGGATGGAAATGGGGAAGGGAAGGAAAGGACGCTGAAAAAGGGGTCGGGGGAGGCCTGACGCCGGCGGGGAAGGGGTAGGACGACGGCACGACACTGGCGGGGATAAGGGGATTGGCAATGGAGGAGGAGGGTGGTAGAGCCGGTGGGGTTGGTAAGGGGTTTTCTTTTTTTAATTAAGGTTTTTTTAAAAAATGTTTTTTTTTCTTTTTTTTTTTAGTTTTTAATTTTTTTTTAAGAAAAAAAGAATATTGTAAAAAAAAAAAAAAAAAATTGACCACTGACACTTTGACACGTGTTCACGTTCTATTTACGAAAGATATGTGTTAAAGGTCGTGTTATTTTGGGATAATCTAAAGGTCATTTCATTTTTTGAAGACCAGTGAAAGGTCGTGTTACTATTAGCAAATTTTCCTATTCTAATGCCTTCGGGCTGGACATGAACTAAACCTTGCTAACAAATTAATTGAAAATAGATATGTCGGGTCGTGTATGACTTGCAAGGTACATTAGTGTTCCAATCGCACTTAAGTATGACACTTGAGGACCCAGAATTTCTTCATCATTATCCGGAGCTCAAAAGGATCCATCTTTACATCAAGTGATCTTACAAACATAGGGCTGCTCAATGGATGTGCTTTATCCATAGAAAATCTCCTAAGGATCTTTTCTATGTATGTTGATTGATGCATAAGGATTCCATTCTCTAGGTGCCCTTTATAAAAAACCAACCCTAACAAAGAAGAATCATCAACATATACTCCAATTATAACAAATCTTGATCCAAATTTCTTTATAAAAATATATGGGCCGATATGAACCTTCTTTTAACAAATAATAACTTAGATGGTTACCACATACGCCTAGATTGTTTTAATCCAGAAAGAGATTTGTTTAATTTAATTTAGAAATGTATTCGAGAACTAGATTTTGCTGCTTCTCTCAGCTTAAATCCTTTCGAGAGCTTCATATAAATGTCATTATTTAGTGGGGCCATACAAGTGCTGTGACTACATCCATCAAACATAGGTCAAGTTCTTCTCTTACTGTCACACTAATATTTAAAAATAGTTGCATCCATGCCAAGTTGAGAATCCTTGTGCAATTAATCGTGCTTTATATCTTACAACTTCACCCTTTTCATTTCTCTTTCGCACAAAGATCCATTTATATCCCACAGGCTTTACATCTTTTTTCCAGAGATTTTAATTATGCTTCAATTGCTTCTTTCCATTTTGGCCAATTTTGTGTACATGCTTCAATGGATTTTGGTTCATAATCCTCATTATTATCCATAATATCTAATGCTACATTGCATGCAAAAACATCATCGATGTAGATTTGTTTTCGGTTCCATGTAATTCTAGACATGATATTATTCGTTGAAATTTCTTCATTATCGAGTACCTGCATTTCTTCTTGTATCATGTCTAAGTCTTTTTTGGATATTCTTCGGAAATTGTTTCTTCAATTTAACCTTCATCAATCATTGCTCCTTTTTTTTTCAAGGATTCTTATCTTTGGAACTTATTAGTCTTCCACGTTTCTGACGTGGTTTAGACTCATTAGTAAATTTGTTTTGTCCTTGTGAGACATCAATTTTAAATGGAGGATTTACGGCTAGAATATGTAATTTAGTTACTCTTGTTGGGTGAATTAGCTAAACTTTGTAAATGAATTATCTTTTGAACTTTTAGTTTGCATAGTTTGCATTGTTTAGTTTGAGGATCAAGATTAGATAATGATAATTCATTCCATCTAATTTTCTTTTCCAACTCTCTTTTTTCTCCTCCTAATGTTGGGAAAGGTGACTTGTTATAATGACACTCTGCAAAACGAGCCGTAAATAAATCCCTTGTTGTATGCTCAAGATATTTAATTATTGATGGAGATTCAAATCCAACATATATTCCAAACCTCCTTTAAGGACCTATCTTAGAGCGTTGTGGTGGAGCTATTAGGACATAAACTGCACATCCAAAAACTTTTAAATGGCAAATATTTGGTTTCTGACCATAAACCAATTGTAATGGGGAGAACTTGTGATAAATTGTTAGTCTGATGCAAATTAATGTTGTTGCATGTAATATAGCATGTCCTGATGAAGAAATTGGAGGTTGGATTTCATAAGCAATGGTCACGTAATTAATTGAAGACGTTTAATTAATGACTCTGCCATATCGTTTTGTGTATAAACATGTGCTACAGGATGTTCAACGTTTATCCCAATAGACATGCAATAATCATTGAAAGCTTGAGAAGCATTATTAATAAAATAATAAGAGTATCTGAAAAACTGTGCACGTAACTTAATTAATTAGGCAAGTAATCTCGCAAACGCCAGCAACAAGGACACATGCGACCATCTAGTCGATGCATCGATTAAAACCATAAAATATCTAAATGGTGCACATGGGGATGTATAGGCCCACAAATATCTCCTTGTATACGTTCTAGAAAACTAATTGATTCAAAATTTATCTTAGTCGGTGATGGCTTGCCTTTTGAGCAAGCAGCACATAGAAAATTATTATGATGAATCTGCTGGCTTTTCAAAGAATGTCCACAAGAATTTTCAATTATTTTTCACATCATTATTGGGCTAGGATGGCTTAATCGGTCATGCCAAATAACAAAATTATATTTTACTATGGCTTCAATAGCATTGATTTTTGTGAGGTACAAACCAGTGGAGAATGTAGGGAGTTTCTCTAAAACATGTTTTGTGCCTTAAGTTGTATTCGTGATTTGAAGGAATTCATTATTTTCTTCATTGATTGTCTCATTATGATAACCATTCTTGCGAATATCCTTGCAATCTCAAATTCAACCAATGATAACAGGCTTTACTTTTCCTTTAGATTACTTAAAAGGATTTGTGGGTCTTTCAAAGTTAAATATTCATTTTTAAGCCCTTCATGGAGGTGATGGCGAAGGAATATCATGGCCTTATCCTTATCTTGAGTTGTTGTTGTATTACCATCTTTGATTGCTTCACCAAGCCCTACCCATGACAAATAATTCTTTCTAGTAATATCAAGGGCCACAAATTCAAGTTTGGCAAGATTCGACATTTTTCACTATACAAAATAATGTTCAAAAATTAGATTTCATAAAATATAAAACATATACATATCAAAACATAATGGATGATAATAAAAGCGTTGATACGTATCGACAAAATCAAGCAGTATTATTATAACCAAATGATGCATAATATAAAGGCTTAATAATATTAAGATCTTATATTATTGTTAATTTAACTATGCATGATAATCATATATACTTAATCAAGTAAGCAAATTATAATTAGAGACCGAAACACTATTCAAGAGTAATGCACGAATAAAAAAAAATAAATGTTGCATCACTAAAAGAGTCATCATAATAAATTAAATCACTAGCAGTCATGATTAGTAAAAATTACTAGTGTACTCATAATGAGTGGTAATCAAATTATAAAGTACAATACGGGTCATTGTATATAAAGTATTAACAGTCTCCTAATATATGAAGTCAAATACAAAGGAAATATATTGTTTCCGGGAAAAGTGACATTAAACTAAGTTGGGAAAACTCAAATATAAGTCTGACATAACAATATGTAAGAGTTTAATAATCAATAAAAGTGACTTATAATACTTATCGATTAAAACAATTTCATATGATACCAAAATCAACATTACATGGAATGCGGGACGTTCCGGAACTTGGTACGGGAACAGAAACGTGGACCGTAGCCTTTAGAGTTCCCGGAACGTATGGTCGTTTATTTTAACAGTGTTTTGTTAATTTTGAATTTTATAATTGATATTTACTGTAAATTAATTAAACATACAATTTAAAAAAAAAAAAAAAGCTAGAAATTGTAATTAATGTATTGCTTAATTGCCCATGCTAAACAATTTTATAACTAAGAAGAAAAAAGGATTAGAAAGAGAAGGGAACATTGGGACATGGGAGTCCATAATCTTTATTTATTGCTCTAGACTTGTTTTCTTATCACTCTACATTTACGCATTTCTTCATCTCCGTCATTCATTCATGACACCTTTAAAGTGTTTTAGGCTTTATTATACCTGAAATTCAGTAATCTGTCATCAATGAATCAGATAGCGAACCATCGCGAACGGTACAGACGTTCCGGTACGAGGAACGCACTATTGTCCCGCGTTTCGGGTAATACTAATCAAAATTACAGAAGATATTACGTACTAAAATACATATACATGATTATTACAAAAATCAAAACATATAATTACGAATCAGAGTGTACGTAAATGTGTGATCAATAATATAAAATTTCACGATGTACATTATATGTATATTATCTTAACCTAAAGAATATGAATATATAACAAGTAAATGCCTGATTCATTAAAATTTGTAAAAACTTAGGTAAAATAGCTCTTATAACTTTTATAAATGATTATGATTTCCTGTTATATTTTAATTATGGATTCCTCCGATTTTGGATAACTAAAGCAATGGTGTTGATAACGTGTTACAAAATAAGGAATAAGTAAAAGAGAATATTGCCTTAAAAAAAAGGTAAAAGAGAATATTAAAGAAATATAGATTGTAATGTGTTTTTTCTCTATTTCATGAGACCATCCAATATATATACATGATGAGGATATGTAACCTGTATGGAAAATAAAGAGTCCATTTATGTGGGGGTTACAATGTGAAGTAAAGATATATGGGGGTTACAAAGAGGTTACAAAGAGAGTCATAATATTGAGGAAGTTACAGGCCATAATGGGCATACACAATTATTTTGATTTGTAGAAAATTAATAATAATCTTCAATGGAACAGTGCTTGGAAGAACAAAAAGGGAGAAAAATAGCGAATGTAAAACTAAATAATTATTTTGTAACAAAATTAATAATAATATACAATATACATGATGAGAATATGTAACCTATATGGACAATAAAGAGTCCATTCATGTGGGGGTTACAATGTGAAATAAAGGTATATAGGGGTGACAAGGAGGTTACAAAGAGAGTCACAATATTGAGGGAGTTACAAGCCATAATGGGCATACATAATTATTATATTTTGTATCAAATTAATAATAATCTTCAACGGAACAATGCTTGGAAGAACAAAAAGGGAGAAAAACAACAAATGCAAAACTAAATAATTATTTTGTAACAAATTAATAATAATATACATGATGAGAATACGTAATCTATATGGACAATAAATAGTCCATTCATGTGGGAGTTACAATGTGAAGTAAAGGTATATGGAGGTTACAAAAAGAGTCATAATATTGAGGGAGTTACAAGTCATAATGGGCATACATCATGTGTAACGGAGGAAGTATGTTTTGTAACAAATTAATAATAATCTTCAATGGTACAATGCTTGGAAGAACAAAAAGGGAGAATAACAACAAACGTAAAACTAAAAATAATGAATATCTGTAAAGCCTGTTTATTTATCTTACTGTTAACCTATTTACACCATGGTACAAAACTTGGGAATGCTATCTTATTAAGACTCTAAACGTATAACCAAAAGGACAGCCAGCATGATGATTGGCCACGGGTAGGCTTTTGAGAAGTCTACCACGCCTCCCATTGCACCCTAAATGCTTCCTATAAAAAATAACCACAATTAGACAAACATCTCTTTTCCTAAAAAACAAAATAAAGCATACCAAGGAGAGCAATATCGAAATATGAAGAATAATAGCTCTAATAGATTAAGAGAATGGAGAAAACACAATAATATGCGATAAAATATAACATATAAATCATGTATAATAGTTATCAAATTCCCCCACACCTAACCTTTGCTCGTCCTTACTGTTATAAGGATCATGATTGCACTTAGCATGTGCAACAAGCCCAAGCCCTTTAAACCTCTGCTAGGCTACCCTAAAGGGCGAGTATGGTCTTGTGAAGGTTTTTAGAAGGCATAAACCAAGAACTTCCAAACAAGCCAAGTGATATTTTAAAAACCAAAATCAATTATTATTTAAGATTCATTTTATGTATCACAAATCTTTAGGCGTGGATGAAACAATAATTAATAGCACCCTTCAATGACCAACCAATCGTACCGCTTCCTTCCCTCGAGTTTGAATCTTCCCTATGAATGCTTAACCATATTAGCTCATACCTCACTTCAATTTGATTGCCTTCGTCTAGACTTGCACAAAATCATGTCCTCTATCGTTAAAAGGACCAAATTTCAAGGAAATCAAGAAGACTTTTGAAGGATGGGCTCGGGTGATAAGGTAAGAGAGATGTAACTTTGGGAATGTGGTGCTTAAAATAAATCAATCCAACAAATCTCATACATAACACCTTTGAATGTGATATGCAAGGAATTAAGAAATTTCAACCCTTAGATCAAACATTACACGCTAACGATGAACACATTGGTCTTCCTTATTAACTCCAATGATTCAACAATAACATTCATCCTTCTTTATTTCCTCCTCATTTTCAACACTTTTTTCTCCCCTTTTTCATTCTTTTTTTTTTTCTTTTATTTTTTTCAACTTAATACAACTTTTCATTTTTTTTTCCTCTTTTTTATTTTTCAACAAGTCACAACTTTATTCATTTTTTCTCTTTTCATAACACCTTCCTTCGAATAGCTCATCGTACATATTAGCGTGCCTTAGCAAAATACTCTTCTTATCCAAACAATGAATTATGAAAAGATTGAAAACCATAAGCTAGTAACACAAGGGTAGTAAAAAAAAAAAAAAAAAAAAAAAAAAAAAAAAAAAAAAAAAAAAAAAAAAAAAAAGAAATTAGGCTCAAAGGGGCTATCAATATAAGAATGTAGAAATAGAAAGAAAAATACCTAAAGATTATTCTAAAAGCTCTAAATAACAAAAAATATGCCTCAATCATATTTTCCAAACGTTTCGGTAATCGTTCTCAAGAGTGGGGGTTATATATGGGTGGGTGGTAATGGTTTCAGGGTAGGCAGATGTGATTTCTATTGGGTAGAGGTGGCAGTGTTGGGGTGGTTTGGGTGAGGTGATTTTTGGTGGAATTTCGTGTTGGGCGGTGATGTTGGTACATTAATGAAACAATGAAAGGGAATGGAAAACCATGTGGGGGGTAAAGAATTAAAGTAGAGGAGTTTGGTAGTCGTGTAAAGAAATGATTAATAAGTCATAACAAACGATGGCAAAGGAAATAAGTCTTGTTCATCCCCTTTTCATTTTCTAACTATCCCATACCAAATGCCCCTTTGAAACTTTTATAGATTGTTTAAAACGGATGAAAGTGTTAAGAACTTTAAACGAATGTAATATAAGGAATAATTTAGAAGATTCCTTCAAATTATGAATTATTGCCAAGATTCTACACAGGTAACGTATAAAAAAAAAAAAAAAAAAAAACCCAGAAGTGTTGCATATAATTTTGAGAACATATCATCCCCCCTCCCCCGCCCATGCGCGTGCCCTCGGACTGTCCCTTTTTCTGTCATGAGCTCTTATTCATTTATCTTCATCTTTGCCACGTTTATGGGATGAGTTAGGAGGGAGAATGGGAAATTTTACAATCATATTTTGTTCATCAAGTGTTTATTTTATGCTCTGAGAGACTTGTTGAAGTACGGAGGATATTTAACTATGAAATGCTGGTTGCAGGGTCCTGGAATCAAGAAAAGCTTTATACTTGATGCTGCTTCGAGAGTAAGTTTATTCCTGTAGTTTTGCCACCTTGGAGCCATAAATGCATCTCAAAAATTTTCTTTGCTGTAATACTAAAACATCCTTCTAAAGGAATTTTATGTTAAACTAGAATTAATATGAAATCCTTTTTCTTGATTGTAACAGCTGCCGATGCTTCGAAGCATTTCATTAGATTGGTGTGATGCAGGTGAAGGTGACTTTGATCTGCCACATGTGAGTGGCAAACCCAATATTACTTGCTTTATAATTAATCTCAGTGTTTAACATAATATGTTTGGTACTCTGATCATATATTAATAAAATTCCCTGCCTGGTTTAATTAAATTAGCTGACAAGCATTTCATGTCCCTCTTTTGCGACTATTTGAACATTTTTTTAATTGTCATTGAAAATGTTAGTATATTATGCTATTGTGTGACATCTTTGGCTGTCACTACAGGTTATTCTGTTAAACCCCTATTAAAAGTATAATCTGCTGACTTAATGTACTTAGTCAGAATATTTCATTTGTATCGCGAGAATATGTAGGTATTTCGTGGATGATATGCACATGGATCGCTATCAGTTGCTTTACTAATGCATAAATCTGGATCACTCTCAGTTGCTTTACTCATGCATAAATCTGGATCGCTATCAGTTGCTTTACTAATGCATAAATCTGGATCACTATCAGTTGCTTTACTACTGCATAAATCTGGCCAAATGCATGACTTCTTGTTTGAACCATGGATTATTTATGATGCCCTCCAAAATGCTTCAATTTTTAATAGGCCACCACTTGTCTTAGAAAGAGGTTTCCAAAAGCAGGGGTGGGCAGTGTGAGATAACTGCACTATTTTAGGAATTTGCGTAACCAGGCCAGTAAATCAATTAGACCCTTTGGCTTCACTGGTAGTTTTCCTTGATCTGTATAAATGGATTCATTCCTCACACAAGTTAATTTGTGAAGTAATTTAGAACCTACTGCTTACTAACTCCATCAAAAGTGGTCCATATTATGTCTTAGCTTTATTTTTCGTTGTTTTAAATCAGAAGGGATTTCATATTTTCATGTGCTCATTCTTTTGTTGTTGTAGTTTGCTGACAAGTACTCACTTAGCAGTGTGAAAATTTCAAGATGCAAGCTGCGAAAATGCACGTTAGACTTCCATCATGTAGGGGCTCAGAAGCGGCCTGTGCACAAGGAAACCCTAGTACTTGTGTGGAACAGCACCAGCCTCCAGAGGACAGTCGTGAAAGAAAGAATCACATAAACTACACTGTGAAATGATTTTCTTAGTCAGTGTGATTGATGAGTAAGCCAAAAAAAAAAAAAAAGCTTCATGCTTGAGTTACCAAGATGAGCTATGGCTGCAGACGAAAGCCTCACATCATGCAAGAATCAATGCAGCGGCAGAGCTGCTTATGATTCCACTGAGCTTACTGAGTGTTTCATAGAATGTACTTTATGAGGTAATTCGTGGGATGCATGAAGGCAGAAGAAAACAGAAATCATCAACATGCTTCCTGTGAAGCTTATTACCTGCATCATGCTTCATTAGTTAAACTTACCCTGATAGGATGTCATCGCAACACAATCTAGAATCCATGAGTGAAAACTTGTGTTTCTATTGTTTAAAGTTACGGTATTTAATTCTCTATCAAGTCTATTAGCCGCTGTAAATTAAATCAGTTGCAGAGTAATTTTCTGCTGTGGTAATATTGTAGAGAAACTCATTTGCCTACAGTTATGTAATGCAATCATGTAATAAAATTACAGTATATGCCTACCTTTAAATGTTGTTGAGACTTGATTCTCCGTGCAGAACTATAGCATTGATATCGTGTTATGAAGTAGAGGGACGAGGAAAAGAGAATTAGAAAAGTCATTTCATATACTTTTCTCATACAAGGGGTATGTATACCGGGGATACGAGAGAAGAGATTTGTCTAGGAACAAAGCTCGTTACACACTAGAAGATATATGGAAACTAGAATTTTTTTTTTTTTCAATAGTACAATGTATATTGTGCGTCTAGCATGGAGCCCGTCCTAGTTTCTCAAAATGAGAATTGTGTTTCTCAATAGGTTAAATTTGAAAAAGTACAGACAAAGTAGTGATTTAGTCAATGAACAGTAGAAAAATGCATTTATTACATTTTTATTTATTTTTTTTTCTCATGTTGAGAGACTTAAAAATTCTCTCTAATATGTATCAAAAGATATTGGGGACTCTAATTGTTATAAATCTCATACCAGAATTTTAACAAGATGATATGAAGTATAATTTTATTTTATTTTATTTTATTTTATTTTTTTATTTTATTTTATTTTTTTTTAAAAGTTTTATATAAGTTGACAGTTTATTTTTTTTAAATGATAAGTTGACAAGTTTTGATTTTAAAATATTATTTATATGACTTACTTTGACATCCTGTTTTTATTTATATTTAATTAAGATGTATTCATGTAGAGATGTTTTTTTGGTGCAAATGAGGGTCGGAGCCCATTTATTGAAAATAAAAAACACAACCAAATCAAGCTACAAAACGTGGCCAAGCCACACCAATAGCATCCTCCCTTAGAAGATTATTTATTTCGACCGGAGGAGTATCGAGATAAATAACCCTCTCCTCTTGGATGATCCCCATATTGGCAAGTCGATCCGCCACCCTATGACCCTCCCTAAAACAATGAGAAAAACTAATCGAAAAATTGGAAAAAGAAATTAATCTACGGCAAGAAGTGAGAATATGGGTGTATTCCCCTCCTTGAATAGCATCCTTGCTAAGAGCCTCGATACATGCCTTGTTGTCCATCTGCAAAACAAGCTTTGTTAAACCCCTTTTACTTGCCATCTGTAGTCCTATTTCAGCAGCTAGTAATTCAGCTCTAAAAGCACTGCATATCCCAAAGTTTGCTGTGAAACATTGCATGAAATTCCCTTGGCAGTCACGAAGAATGCCACCACCTCCTGCATATCCAGGGCTGCCCTTCGCTGCTCCATCGGTGTTCAAAGTGAACCAGTCCATTGGTGGTGCTAGCCATTTAATTAGGATTTCCTGCTTGAAATTGCTAGTGTCTGGATTATTGAGAGACTGAGAGGTTCCTGTCAATGCCTCCCAAGTGGAATCAGTTTGAGATCGAATAAACACACCCACATCACTTGGAGTTGCATTATGATTATCAAACAAATCACCATTTCTCCACTTCCATATCCACCAAAGAGTTATGGCAAAACATGTTGGCCATTTTTCAGAGTGAATAAGTTCCTCACCTTTTAAGTTTCGTTCCAGCCAAGAGGAGAGATCACCTGAATAAAAGGAAGGGTAATTTGCAGCACTTCCAACACTATTCCAAGCTTCCCTGGCTGCAGGACAGTCTCTGAATAGATGCGACAGAGTTTCATCAGTGTTGAGGCTGCATCTCCTGCATCTTGGATCATCAGTGAGATGGCGAAGCTTTTTATTTGCATTACATAACACTCTATCATGGAACACCAGCCACAGAAACACACGAATTCTCTGCTGAACTGGTGTTCTCCAAGCCAAATTCCACTTAGCATCAGTAGCAACCATGTTGTCATCTTTAATTAATTTCATAGCTTCCTTAACAGAGAACCCACCTGCTTTGCCCCCTTTCCAGTATCTAATGTCATCCAAGTCAGGGTCTTGTATGACTTTGTGAGCAGCAATCTTCTTCAGGGCAGCAATGGGAAGCAGATCAGCTATTTTGTCCCACTTCCACCCTGATTCATCATCCCAAAGTTCAGCTACAATAGCTCCATCAATGTCATCTGGGATTTGATCAATTGCAACTTCCCTGAGAGGACCATCAGTGGCCCACACATGGTCCCAAAAGAGCATTCTGCCACCATTCCCTATAGCTACAACCGAGCCCTTTTTTAACAAGCTTGCATTCTCAGTAATTCCCCGCCAAACATTAGACATACTTGACGTTGGAACAAACATATCTATATCGCAACGGCCTCTACAATACTTATGCCTTAGTACTCTAGACCACAAAGAATCCGGTTCATTAAGAACTCTCCATCCTAGCTTTGTAAGAAAAGCAGAATTGGATTGTCTAGCTGATCTAATGCCAATTCCCCCCTTTTCATTAGGTAACTGCAAAGTTTCCCAAGAGAGCAAATGGATTCGGCTTTTTTCTTCATCTCCACCCCATATAAATCTTCGAGTTTTTTGATCAATTTTGTCACATATTGATCTTGGGATTTTTGCAGACTGCATAGAGTAGTTAGCCATGGTAATGATGGTTGATTTTGCTAAAGTAACACGCCCAGCCAGAGACAAGTACTTGGATTTCCATCCCGAAAGGCGACGGTCAATTTTTTCACAAAGATATGCATAGGTTTGCTTGGTCACTCTACTGGTTAGAGTAGGCATACCTAGATAGAGACCCAAATCTTCAGTTATGTCCATACCTAGAGCCTCACTAATGCCCTTTTGAGTATCTTCGTGGACATTATTAGAGAAGAAGACCCTGGATTTAGGTACTCACTTTTTGCCCTGAAGCAGCACAGAACCGATCGAGGCAGTCCCTGAAAATTTCAGCTTGATCAATAGAAGCCTCTGCAAAGAGAATCAAGTCGTCCGCAAAAAATAAATTTGAAAGAAGCGGCCCTCCTCGACTAGCATAAATCGGCTTCCACTTATTCGCCACTATTGATTATTCAATCACTTGATTTAGACGCTCCATACACAGGACAAATAGATACGGGGAGAGCGGATCCCCTTGTCTAATGCCACGAGTTGGGTAGAAAGCATCCGTCTTTTCACCATTCCACAAAATATTCATTGATGGAGTAGTGATGCACTGCATAATTACCTCTATCATTCGGATAGGGAAATTCATCTCCATTAAAGTGTTGCGAATAAATGCCCACTTGAGACGATCATAAGCTTTTTCGAAGTCTATTTTTATCGTCATGTACCCCTTTCCCCCCTTTTTTCTCTTCATAGTGTGCAATACCTCTTGCATGATGACAATGTTGTCTGTAATTTGGCGGCGGCCAGGGACAAAACTTGACTGAGTATTGGCTATGACTTTGGGCAGCAGGGGTTTTATGCGGTTTACAATTGCCTTAGTCACAATTTTATAAGCCACATTACACAGGCCTATAGGGCGAAATTGTGAAGCAGACTCAGGGCTATCAACTTTCGGGAGCAGAACCAGGTAAGTCTCATTCAAGAACTCTGGCATACCCTTACCATCCAGCACGTTTCTAGCTAAATCATACACATTCTGAGCAACTGTATCCCAGTTCTTTTGGTAGAAAAGTGCCTGGAAGCCATCAGGCCCAGGAGCTTTAAGCGAGCCCATGTTCTTTACAACATATTCAATGTCGCAATTGGTGTAGGGACGATTTAAACTATCCCAATCAGAGTTCGACAAAGCAGTACATACACCAGTGGGGATATTGTAATCACCTTCAACACCATCATCAGTATATAATTGAGCAAAATAAGACACCGCTTGATTTTTCACCTGACTTTGATCAAAAAGCCACTGCCCATCAACATCTTTAATTGCGACAATCTTGTTTCTCCAACGTCTCACCACTGTACTAAGGTGAAAAAAGTAGTATTACGGTCTCCATGTTGCAACCAGTCAACTCGTGCTTTCTGGTACCATAAAATTTCTTCCTAATTAAGCACTGTATCCAGCTCCTTACGTAACTTGGCCTCGAGTTTCAGCAAACCCGAGTCCCTCCCACTTGCTAGAGCAGTCTGAATACCCTGTATACGAGCCATTAGAGATCTTTTTTCTCTAAAAATGTTGTGAAAAACCTCATTATTCCACTGCTGCAGATCTGATGAGAAAGATTGGAGCAGGTTCATAAGTGGTATATCAGTGCGCCATTTCTCACAAAGAAATTCATTGAATTTTTCGTGTGATAACCAAGCAGCCTGGAAACGGAAAGGGCAATTCAGGGCTCCCAATGGCGCAAACCCATTTGGAGAAATTAACATAGGGCAATGGTCAGATTGAATGGCTGGCAAATGCTTAACCTGAGCCTTGTCAAATTTCAAACCCCATTCAGAATTACAGAGTGCTCTGTCCAATCTTGTGCTCCTTCTTGTGGCCATTGAGTTTCCTCGAGCCCAAGTATGAGGAGATCCTGAGAATTCGACTTCAATTAATTGATTATCTTCGACCCAGTGATTAAAACGCTCAGTTCTCCTAGTTGTTTCATTACAACTCGAGTTTCTTTCCCATCCAAAACGAGTTTCATTAAAGTCACCGGCTAGTAACCAAGGTTTATTATTTTGTCTAGCAAAATCAGAGAGCTCTTGCCATAGATCAGTGCGCTTGGAAGGGTCGGGGCTTGCATAAACTGAAGTGAAATACCACGGTTCCTCACCTCTTCTAGAAATAGTCATAGTTATGTATTGGTTGGATTTTACAATGGGGTCAATGGTAACTAACTCCGGCTTCCAGTAAACCCAAATACCCCCACTAAACCCTTGAGCATCCACCCGAGTGTGGCCATTATACCCTAGAATCGAGGCAATCCTATCAGCATGATCACCTCCCATATGGGTCTCAACCAGAGCAAAGACAACAGGTTTATTGATACGGATTACTTCACGTAATGCTGCAATAAAATCTCTACTACCAGCACCTTGAACATTCCAAACCAAGCACGTGATTGGAAAGGAATCAGCTCCACTAATGTTTGTATTATTCATAGGAAACAAACTGTTGGGAAAATTGGCTTTGAAAGCTGCTTCAATGTGCCTCATGGCAACTCTAACTTCCAATGGTAACTGCAAAGTCACCGTTAGTTCTAGATGATCCGGGTTCGATAGCCTCCATGAGTGTATCTCCATCTCCAATTTGTGGGTCAGGGGGCTCGCTATGCCCAGGTAAGGATCCGTGGGCATAGTCATGCCCAGAATTTTCTCCGGGGGAATTTGCAAAGTCACTGTGTTGGGGAGTGGCTGAGGCATGGGTGAGCGTGTTTAGAGGTTGGCTTGCTTGAGATGGCTGTTGGGAGAGTGAAAGAAGGGTCTTGGCAGTGGTTTGGTCAATGGCTTGATGAGTAGCTTTGGTATGCAAATCTTTTCCAGTATCACCTAGAGAGATTGTAGGAAATTGTGATTGGTTTGCCACCTCATTAGAAATATCACGAAGGATATTTTTTGGAGCAGGATTATCTTGATTCCTAGAATCTTTCCTTTGCTTCACAAATTGGTTCCCATTGCCTTGACTTAAGGGATTTGATATATTTTTACCAATTTTGAAAGAATTATCTTTAGGAAGAATATTAATTGGTTGGGAAGATTTACTCAAATCCACAGTTTCCATATAATTTTCGGCACCAATTAAGTCCTCAGTTGGAGAGATAAAAATCTCACCCTTATTCTGCTCTTCAGTTTCCTGATTTTGCCCATTCAAGATTGAAAATCTTGACCCTCCTTGGTCAACGTGTTGACTTTTTCCCCCTTGTTGGACCTTTCTTGGAGGTGCTTTCTCCGCCGCTGGTGGTTGCTTCTCCTGCCTTGGTGCCCTTTTCCGTGGTGGTGGCTTCTTCACAATCATCCAAGCTCCATAGTCTTGTACTTCAACTGTAGATTTTACCACAACTGAATGCTGTTCTTGAGCCTGATTAATGACTTGATCATCTGTAATCAAATTGTTAGCTTGTTTAGGACAATTGCTTCCTTGATGCCCAATCTTGCCACAATCAAAACAGATCATTCTTAGTCCCTCGCATTGAATTCTCCAAACTTGACCCTTTAGCCAAAACTTGGATAACAGAGGTTTACTCAAGTCAAGTTCAACACTCAACCTTGTGAATTGCCCCCGTTGAGCCAATGCTGTGTTATTGTCTATGCGAATGACTTTTCCAATTTTATTCCCAATTTTTTGGAGGAATTCTTGATCAAAATATTCAACTGCCAGATGTGGGATTCTAACCCATGCAGTCAGGAATCGAATTGGAGAGTCATCAGGGATGAAATTAGGCACCCATTTACGAATAGTTAGGTAATTATCATCCAGCAACCATGGACCTTGAGTAAGAACATGGTGATAATCCCCTAAATTTGAGAATCGAGCAATAAAGAAATCATGGCCTATGTCAGTGAGGACTAAACCCCCTGTTAGTTCCCATTTTTTCTTCAGCCTTTTCATGAGAGACATATAGCCAATTTTGCTATCATACATCTTTATGATTCAAGTATGTTTCCAAGGTTTACGAATGCGCTTCTTTTCCTCTTTCGAAAGCAGAATAACAGGGCATTTGGGATCCTCCACCATGTCAGATGGAGGTTCATCATCATCGGAGACATCATCTTCTTCCCCCTCATCCAGATGATGAAAAGAGTCTCCCTACACTTCGGTGTTTCGAACCATATCTCTGAATGACAGTGTCGACTGAACATTTCTTGGGTTATTCAAAGCTTGATTCAGTGGTACCAGAGGAGTGTGGTGGGCGATCTGCTCAGTCAGAGGCCCTTTATTGAAAATGTATTGGGTGATCTTTCTTTTTGGTTTTTTGTTAGAACGTGTTAATTGATCTCTTTATTCAATGGATTTTGCATGGGGTTGGGTTTTTCCAGCCATTGCAGAGAAAAGCATCGAGAGGATCAGGCAAAAATAGGGCTTTTATACGTACGTAATATGTTTTTTTTTTTTTAATATAATTGAAGTTATTGATGTTACAAATCATGTCTTAACAAAGATGTTGTAAGGAATACAATTTTTTTTTCTCATACTCATAGTTTACATTTTAAATAGTGTAAAAGTCAAAATGCGTCAATTAAAAAAAAAATGTATTTTCCTACATTTCTAATCTATAACTAATACTAAAGTAGCAACTACTGATATTATCTTTTTTCAATGTTGTACACGTGGTGCTATTTCATGAAAAGATTTCCCGCTCAAATGCTAATTATTTTTATTTTTGAAATAAAATGCTAATTAATTTTAAACAGCTAGTAGCTATTATTTAGGTAATTAATTTAAAATAAGTACCTATTACTTTGGTGATTTATGTTAATATTAGGTTGTTGTAGTCTTTATAGAAGTTGTTAACATAGGTGAGGTTAATTAAATTCTTATAAATTGTTTCAAAAAAAAAAAAAAAAAAAAAATTGAACTTATGAACATTTTAAACTCAAAATTTTTTTTATAAAAATCCAAAGATAAATTACTGGTAAACCCTTGCGATGCACGGGTGCTAACCTAGTATCCAAATAATGAATCTGTCATAAGTCAACACAAGAGGCTTCCTAGGGAATTTAATTGATGATGAAACATGTACATAAGTACTGAATACGAAAGTAAAATATGTCAAATTCTATTATTTAACAAAACAAATGATAGAGAGAATTGAGTTTGTCAACTTAATTGAACGATATTTTATTTAAAGTGGAAAAAAAAATTCCACTTCATAAAGAAATGTTTATGGGGAAGAGGTTTTTCAACATTTGTATTTTTAAAAATAAGATTTGTCAACTTAATTCAGAATAACAAAATAATAATAATACTAAAGTGGGAAATGAAGAATTAATAGAGGAGGAGCATATCTTTGGAAGAATCCCTACAATTTCGGGGTGTTGCGTCCGTACACTCTGTCCATCTTACGTTACTCCATGCTACTCTCGCCAGTGATATTCATGGAACCTCCGACGTACCCGGCTGCTTTTTTTTAATTATGTTGAATAATGCTGTTGCATCGTGTTCTCTGTCCACTTGTTGCTAAATTATTAATTTTTTGATCATCGATCGATCAATCGATCATAATAATGCAGTTCAGACCTGGTTATTGGATAGGATATCCGAATGGATATAACATTTTAATTTAGGTTAAAGGATTTTGAATAGATCAATGAGGTTTTAGTAATGAGCATGATCTTTATTGACGAATGTCAAAATATTAACCCTAATAAATGGAATTCTAAATAGATAAATTATTGCTGATATAGAGTTATAATAGAAAATTTCATTACAAAAAAATTAATATAACAAGGTTTCACAATTAAAAGAGTTGAGAAAAAAGTCATCCAAAGTCATCTCATTCTATGTATACACGTATATACATCATTGATCTTACATACTTGAATTGTTAAGCCTGTCTATATATACTGTATTTAGTTTGTTAGCAGGATATGATTAGGCCCTTGGCTTAGGTTGTATATATATCTTGTTTATACTCAATACAAACTAAGGATTCACATTTTTGACATGATATCAGGCAAAAACCCTAAAAACCCTATAAAAAAAATAAAAAATAAAAAAAAATAAAAAAATAAAAAATAAAATAAAAAATCAACGCTTGATCAATCACCATGACTGACAACGGGAAGATTGATCCTTCTTCTCCGTTTTACTTAGGCCCCGGTGATCAGCCGGGAAATCTGATTACACACGTAATCTTGAAGGGCGACAACTACTTGGCGTGGTCAAGGGCAATCACTTTGTCTTTGCGATCTCGTCGGAAATTTGTGTTTGTTGATGGAACAATCACCAAACCCACCGAGAAGAAGAAATTACTTGATTGGGAAACCGTCAATTTGATGCTTGTTTCCTGGTTATTACGGTCTATGGATTCCAAAGTTGCAGCGTCAATCCCGTACTTTGAGGAGGTGAAACGTCTTTGGGACTACTTGGAGAAACGTTATTGTGTTTCTAATGGACCTGAGCAAAAATTACCGATTACAAACAAACTAAGGGCATGATTGTTGAGGACTACTACACTAAATTGATGGCCTTGTTTGATGAACTCACACGACTCAAACCCCTCCATGGATGCGAGTATGGTCATTGTACTTGTGATGTTGCTGGGAAATTTGCCTTAGACAGAGAAGAGGAGATTTTGCACCAATTCTTAATTGGTATTGACGATGACTTATATGCGGTGGTGAGAATGAATTTTCTCTCACAACAACTGGCTGATGATTTGAATTGTGCCTACCAAGCGTTACTTCAAGAGGAGGAGTCAAGAGGTATTGCTAAAGGGAAGATCGAGAAGGAGAAAACAAAATATGCTCATGTGTTTGCTGTCAGTTAGTGCGTGGGAAGGGTAGTGTGGAGCGTCAAGACAAATCGAAATTATTTTGCACGCATTGCCAAAAATCGAGGCATGACAATGATGGATGTTTTGAGCTCCACGGCTTTCCTGAGTGGTGGTTTGAGTTGAAGCGCGCAAGTGGGAAGGGTCTGTTAACTCCTCGCGTTAGCCCTCCAAGGCAACCCCTACTGCGTCGAAGCTTGCTGCTGCTGCTACTTACTCCCCTGCTGTTGCTGCTCTTGCTAATGCTGTGACAGGAACCTTGCAAGCTCCCGGTGAGGGTGATCTTTCCTTGGTAGACCTCGAACCTGATAATGTTCGGGTTTTATTAAATATGATCAATAAACACCAACAAGACCGAATGCAAGGTGAGCTTTTGTCTTCTTGGATAATTGACACGGGGGCATCACATCATGTGACGGGAAACGAGTCTTGCTTGATGGACGTATGTACGATCTCACCGTGTCCCGTGGGCCTTCCTAATGGTGAACAAGATGTGGCACTAAAGGAAGGTCGTGTTCAATTGGCTAATGAATTAACCTTGGAGCATGTTTATTTGTTCCACAATTACAATGCAATTTAATATCGGTGCCTAAAATGATTGATAATTCCCATTGTTTTGTTCGTTTCACTAATTCTTTATGCGCTATACAAGACCAACACTCGGGGAGCCTGATTGGAGTCGATGAACGAAAGGGCGGACTCTTTATTTTCGGCGAATTCCTATAGTATGTGCAGTGCAAGTTCCTGAATTGTCAGAGTTCGAGCTATGGCATAGAAGACTTGGGCATCCGTCGGATAGAGTTGTCAAGTTAGTTCCTAATGTTCGTAATAGTTCTGCTACGAAAACTTTGAATAAAGCTTTTGGTGTGTGTCCTCAAGCTAAACAATCTAGGGATAGCTTTCCTAATAGATATAGTAAAGCTAGTTGTATTTTTGAATTGATACATTGTGATTTGCGGGGGTCATACAAGACTCCTTCTACTTGTGGTGCACATTAATTTTTGACTTTGGTGGATGATTATTCAAGAGGTGTTTGGGTTTATTTGTTGAATTCTAAAATTGAAGTTTATTTCACATTTTTATCTTTTTTTTCTATGGTTGAGCATCAATTTGAAAAATCTGTTAAATTGATGAGGAGTGACAATGGCACTGAATTTAATTGCATGCTTCCGTATTTCAATGAACATGGAATTATTCATGGCCATGTGGAACGAAAACATCAACATATCTTGAATGTAGGGTGTGCTTTGATGTTTCAAGGGAATTTGCCAATTGGTTTTTGGGGTGAGTGTGTTCTTGGGGCGGTTTATTTAATAAATCGTACTCCATCCTGTTTGCTGCAAAATAAGATGCCATATGAGTTAGCAAAGAACCAAATTTCGATGAACTCTGTGTTTTTGGTTCCCTTTGCTTTGCCCACAATAAAAAAAAGCCAAGGGAGACAAGTTTGCACCACGGAGACAGAGATGTGTTTGTTTGGGGTATCCATATGGTAAGAAGGGTTGGAAGCTACTATTTTGAACTCCCCAGAGGCATCCCCTGACAGTGCAGCCCGCAGCCCCACCGCGGCAGATTGCAGTACCCGCGGCCAGCCTGTGGCGGGGACTGCTGCTGCACCACACAACTCGCCAACTACTGCAGCCCGAGCCTCGTCTTCGTCCCATGATGATGCTGGTAGCAGCACTGCCACGGACAGCACAATCCCTAATGATTCTAACCCCATTGAGCTAGATCGTGGTCATCGTGAACGTCGTCCACCAGGTTGGCATCGCGATTATGTTGCACATACTATTTAAGTGACGAGTCCTCCTAGTTCACCTACTCCATGCTCCTCAGGTACTCCCTACATTATAGCGCATTTTGTTAATTATGAAAAAATTTCTTTGCGACATCGTATATTTCTTGCAGTTGTGATTGCAGGGAGTGAGCCTCCAAATTTTAAAGAAGCTATGACCGATACTGGTTGGAAGGAGGCTATGAGAAAAGAAATTGATGCCCTGGAAGAAAATCAGACTTGGTTTATGACATAGTTGCCTCCGGGCAAAAAGGCTCTCGGGTGTTGATAGGTCTACAAAATTAAGTATAATTCTGACGGTACTGTTGAAAGGTTGAAATCTCGTCTCGTTATATTTAGCAATCATCAAGTCGAAGGTATTGACTATAACGAGACTTTTTCTCCGGTGGCTAAAATGGTTACCGTTCGTGCTTTCTTGGCCATCGCTGCAACGAAGAATTGGGAATTGCATCAAATAGATGTTCATAACGCATTCCTGCACGGTGATCTTGATGAGGAGGTGTATATGAAGCCTTCACATGGGTTTCATGGTAGCAAATCTGGTATGGTGTGTCGGTTGCAGTAGTCATTGTATGGTCTCCGGCAAGCTCCGCGGTGTTGGTTTGCTAAGCTAGCCGCTTCTCTCAAAAGGTATGGGTTTCGACAGTCGTACTCTGATTATTCCCTAATTACTCTGAAACAAGGGAATGTTTGTCTTAATGTTCTGGTTTATGTTGATGACTTATTGATCTCGGGGTAACACTACCTCTACGATTTCTTCATTTAAAGAATATTTATGTGATGTTTTCATATGAAAGATTTGGGTGTGTTGAAATATTTTCTTGGTATCGAGGTTGCTAGGAGTCCTGAGGGGATTTTCTTATGCCAAGGAAAATATACTCTTGATATCATTTCGGAAACAGGTCTGTTAGGTGCCAAACCGGCTGGTTTTCCAATTGCACAAAATCACAATTTAGCTCAATCTCAGAGTACCTTTATTGCTGATTCGGAGGTTTATAGACGACTTGTGGGTCGTTTAATTATTTGTCCTTCACCCGTCATGATTTAGCTTACATGGTTCATATTTTGGCTCAATTTATGCAACAACCTCGTCAAGACCACTGGGATGCAGCTCTGTGCACGGTGCGTTACTTGAAGGGTTATCCGGGACAAGGTATTTTGTTACATTAGGATTCTTATCTGCACTTAACAGGGTGGTGTGATTCGGATTGGGCTAGTTACCCTTTTACGAGACGATCGATTACTTGTTAGTTGGTGTTTCTTGGCGGTTCACCTATTTCTTGGAAGACTAAGAAGTAACATACAGTTTCTAAGTCTTCGGCAGAGACAGAGTATCGTTTGAGGTCTAATCTCACCGATGACTTAAAATGGTTGAAGGATCTACTCCATAGTTTGGGAGTTTCGCATCCTCGTGCGATGATTCTATTTTGTGATAGTTAATCAGCTTTGTACATCGCCCAAAATCCGGTCTTTCATAAGCGTACTAAACACATAGAGCTTGATTGTCATTATGTTCGTGTTGCTATTCAAGATGTTATTATTAAACCCTCTTATGTGAAGACCACAAAACAACTAGCATATATCTTTACGAAGGCATTAGGCAAGCGACAATTTACGTATTTACTTGGCAAGTTGGGCATTTGTGACTTGCATGCTCCAACTTGAGGGGGTGTTAAGCCCGTCTATATATATTGTATTTAGTTTGTTAACGGGCTATGATTAGGCCCTGGCTTAGGTTTTATATATATCTTGTTTACACTCAATACAAACTAAGGATTCACATTCTGGACATGAATGTCAACCATTTGGTTATCATATCCCATATCATGCCACAAAAGAGAGTAAGAGTCACAATGGCAATAAGATCAATCATGTCCTTTTTTTCAAAGGACCAGAACAAAATAATTCATATATTTCCCATCAAAAACATATCCTTAGTCTCAAAATATATGAGTTGGGATCAGTTTACATGAATTGTGATAAACTGACAAAAGACATCGAACGGTTTCTTATAATTTTATGTTAGGTGATTTTATGTCATTTTGGGAATAAGACATTGTTGTTCATACATAAATAATTAGAATTGAAAATGCAATAAGGTTATTTTTTTCCCAAACACTATATTATTAGTAGAAAGATTCTCTCCAAAAAAAAAAAAAAAAAAAAAAATGAAAAATAAAAAATCTAGTTTCAAAAACAAAATATAGGAAAGACAAAAGAAAAAGAATGAAGGCCAGATTTCTTATTAACTTTTTTTCTATGCTTTATTTTGGTTGATGTGAATTTTAGTGGGATTTAATTAAGAAATTGAGATTTTGTGTCTCGATCAAGAAACACTAAGCAATACAAGTTTAAACCTAAACAAGGTCAATAATACACAAACACAAGCTTACGTGAAACTTTATAAATTTTTAAAGCAACAAAACTGACAAATTAGGGAGAAGAGAGAATAGAATGACTTGTTTATTATTGATCGATAGGTAGAGTATTTATACAACACCTATGCTCATAAGATAGGAAACAATCTTCCTGAAAGATATACTACCAAAACTATAAATCCTAAAGATATAAACTCTAAATAATATCTTAACATAAATAACCTAAATATATTATTCTCCTAATAAGATCAATACGGAAAATATATCACGCATATATTTTCCAATACTAATGATATCATATCTCTAACACCCTCTCGCAATCGTAACGGCAGTAACACAAACGTTGCGATTGGAAATTCTTCGATTTGTTGAAGTCGATCGAGTTGCACTACTCTGTTGATGTCGCCTTCAATTTTTTTTTTTTTTTTGGAATGATGAGAACGTCATCTTCCCGAACCCATCAATAATCAAATAAGCAGGAACGTCATTCTATTCGAACCTGCAAAAAAACATTACAACGAGAACATCTTTTTTTTTCGAACTCGTAGTCATATTTCATTTGGTTTTTCTTGAGCAAAACCGAACTCCAAACAAATATTGATTTTTCAGAGGAAACCACACTCAAAATATTTAAAACCCTTGTCTCACGGCACAAGGAGAACCAATATAAACCCTGTCTCACGGTACAAGGAGAACCTATATGTCTTGTCTCATGACACAAGAGAGTCGTTTTTTTTTTTTAATAAAAATATTGTGCCAAACGTGACTTTTCTTCATCTCCATGGAGATGTATTACGGACAAAACTACTCACCCACTCCACCAACAAAAAAAAAATTCAAAAAAAAAAAATAATGAAATTTCAAAGAGTTTTAGTATTGCGGAAGCAAATTTTTGAATCCCACCGGTGGGTTTAACTTTCTAACCCATTGGCAAGGGGTAAATTTTTGTGAACGGTCCCAAGATTTAACTTGCTCTTGATACCATGACAAATTAGGGAGAAGGGAGAATAGAATGGCTTGTTTATTATTGGTTGATATGTAGAGTAGTTATAGAAAACCTACGCTCATAAGATAGGAAACAATCTTCCTAAAAGATATACTATCAAAACTATAAATCCTAAAAATATAAACTCTAAACAATATCTTAACATAAATAAACCTAAATATATTATTCTCCTAATAAGATCAATACGGAAAATATATCACACATATATTTTTTGATACTAATAATATCATATCTCTAACAAAAACAGGTTTTTCATTATTAACCCATAATCATGTATGAATCAGCTAAATTTAGCCTTGAATTGTGTAGATCAAAACCTAATACAACTAGGAAAAAAAAAAATCCTAACTTGTAAATATATGGTTTTTGCAGATGTAATCTTTAAAAGTATTGTTGAGATCAGGGTAAAAGTTTACTTATAATTCTATAAATACGCCATAAAAGTTTTTCCATGCATAACAACATAAGCATTGATAAACTAATTCTATAAAAACATCTATACTTCTTAAACAGGGATGCATCTTAGTTTTTTATTGCAATTATTGTGTGATAGCTTAAAATTTTAATTATTGCAATTATCAAAGAACAAATGAAGTACAGGCATGCTTCAAAACCTGGATTTTAAAGATTAATAAATTAAAAAGGGTCAATGCCTACCGAAAACTAATTGGATTTTTGTCACAACTCCCTAAGCTAGTTAGAGACAAAATTTTAATCCATTATATAAACCTTTTTTTTTTTTTTTTTTTTTTTGACAGGAGGGATAATAAATTAAACATTAGTTTGTTCATATAAATCAATGAGATTAGTTACTCACCACCTCTGTCCAACACTATTAATTAACATATACAATCACAAAGCACTAAATTATCCACAATTATTACAATATATCTATCACATAATTACAATAAGATCGCCATCTTCTAAATTCAACAACTAAATCACATCCAAAGATTACATCACCTAATTGGCCATTTAGTTTGATATAGAGATCATTTGACTATTTGAGTGATATGGTACATACCGTAAGCCATGACATAAATAGGTACATACTTTAGCTGGTACATAAGAGAACGACTCTACATATACCATACACATTTTAAAATAAATTTTACAACCTCAAAAATTTTAGCTTAATCAATCTTAGAATATGGTTGGTTAAAAATTGGTTGGTTCGATTTATGATTTTATGTTACTTTTCAATTGTGTCAATTACAAGTCGAGTCATCAACACGTCGTATCTAATAAAAGGGGTTAAAGTTACTACGGATTACTTATCGTGTCAATTAATAGATGGATCATCAACACATTGTATCTAATAAAAGGGGTTACAGCCTTATAGTCACCAAATATTGGGCCAGCGACAACAGTGACAAGTTGTGTTAGATTAATTACAATCAATTTTGGGATCTAATTAATTCAGTGCTAGTTTGATTTGGATCATACTGATTGCCAATTAAAACTAACAAGCAATAAATCGAGTGTAAATTCAAGTTCAGTTGTTAAGTATTAAGTCAAATTGGTTGTTGATTAAGATTTTTTGGATTTGATTCAAGAATCCAAATTCACTCAATATCCGAGTACGGGCCAAATACAAGTTATTACATGTTCATGTCATTCTTATTATTTTAAATCGGATTAATTTTTCACTACTATAGCTACAAAACATTATATTATATAAAATCGACAAGTTGCAAATCTCCTTTTAATGGAAAGATTGCGAAAAGAATAAAATGGAACTCTAGATTTATACATACGAGTTTATGTATGATATTCTAGCAGAGATGTAGCTGGTCGGTCGCTCGCTCGAAATCCCAAAAGTGCTCCATTGTCTATGGCTAATGATATTTCGCCTTTAAAATGAAAATGTATTAAAATAATACTCTGTAACTCTGTATATGACTTAGTGTTTCACCTTCAAAATGACGTAGTATAACCATATAAGATAAACACAAATTCTTATAAGCAATAAGCTGACCACATAGTTATTTCGTTAATATTATATGGGGTACTTGGTCACTGCTAACGGAATTATTTGGTTAGTGTTTTAAGAGTTACTCGATCAATGGTAATGGGTAGCTCAATCAATATTACATGGGTTAGTTAATCAGTATTATAAAAATTACTTTGTAATTTTACAAGCGGTTGTACAATATGAACAGCCGCACACAAGACAAGTTGAATAGTCCTATATTTTCCTAAGTACCTAAATATATACTACGTAGTACGTACTATATTATATATATTTAATGGTCAATTCTTCAGTCATGACTAGTGGTGTCAAAACCGAACCAACCCGAAAAAATTATCCATTTCGTACTGTAACCAATCCGATTTGATCCGAGAAAATCAGATTCCAAACCCAATCTGTAACCGAACTAAACTCGACCCAAATCCGAACTTGATCCGATCTGAACTTAACCCGGCACCGATTTGATCCGACTGAACACAACCCGAATCCGATTTTGACCCGACCTGAACTCAAATCGAACCGATTTGACCCGATCCAAGCTCAACTCGATCCGAAATTGATCCGAAAAATAACCGATCTAATCCGATCTGTTTTTGACCCGAACTGATATCAACCCGACCCGATTTTAACTCAATTTGATTTTTACCCAATCCGAATATAACTCGACCATAATTAATTATCGACCTTTTTATTCCAGTTCTTATGCTAATATATTTACTAATTATGAATAAGTTAACTTATTTTACTATAAAGAAATAATCCGAAGTAACAAGTTTACTTCATGTACATACCAATTATATAAAACTACTTTCTAAGCTTTATATTCGTCTCATCTAAACGATGACATTGAAGATTGTAAAATTGAAGATTTGTAATAACCTTAAAAGGATGACATTCTTATTTGTATATATCACCATATGTAACTATCATTTGTCAATATATCAATAGCTCATTATTTATCGTTTCACTTATATAGGTATAATAAGTCATCGATAATTATTCAATCTCAATTTGTCTTAAATATACAAATTACACATAACTTGATCAAATGAGAAACCTATAACTTCGTACTTCCTAATTAATAATCAAACGATAAAAATATATTATACGACTTGATATTAACCCAATAATAAGGTAAAAACTCAATAATAACTCTAGTTTAAAAATAACCTTATTTGGATATGAATTTGGTCAACTTGATCAAAATCCAGCCAAACACAGAAAGGAATTTAATCGAAATTGACCAATTAATGAATCAACGGATCAACCTTATATTAATCAAACCAAACTTGACCGAATCGAATCATCCCAACTGAAATCAACCCTACCCAAATTCATCCGATCCGAAATTAACTCAATTAAACCCGTTTTGAACCAAATCTGAATTTATCCGAACCAAAAGTGAACCGATATGGAGTTGACCAAACCCATATCCGACCCGGAATCGATAGACCATGACCCAAATTTGACCCGACTCGACCCAATCAGAGTAAAAACAATAATTTTGACCCGAACATATCCGATCCGAATAGACCCGACCCAAACTCCATCCGGTTATCCGAATTGACACCTCTAGTCATGACTCTCATGAGCGAGTGGGTGGCGTGAGTTGTACAAGCAACAGCCTTTGCCGCCTCACAAATTTTGGCTCGCAACTTGACAAACCTCGTACCAAACTCTATGGGATACTCCCTCCGTTTTTTTTTTTTTTTTTTTTTTTTTTTTTTTTTTTTATTTGCATCACTTTCCTTTTTAGGGTGTTTTTTTTTTATAAATGCATCACTTCTATATTTGGTAACTTTATAGTATATTTTATCATTTCTCTCTCTTATTTTAAACCTCATTCAACTTATTTTACCATTTCTCTCTCTTCTATTATCCCCACTAAAATAATTAAAATATATATTCTCTCTCACATACTTTCTCTTTCATGATCTCATCTTACTTTTAGTATAATAATTTATTCAACCACTCACAATATTATATTACTCTCCTAGGACATTGTGCCATCCAAGGTGATGCAAATACAAAAATACGGAGGGAGTACTACCATACTAGCATCTTTGACCTTAAATCAAACCCAAATCTTCTACAAATCCACAATCCCATTGAAAATGGGATCACATTGACAATGGTAAACTAATTATTTAATTTGAAATTAAAAATATATAAGTATAAATTTAATAGCTCAGATCCTATTTTCGTGAAACACTTAGATTTTTTAAATACTTGCCATACTTTTTTATTTTTTTATTTTTTTAGGACAAACTTTTTTATTTTCTATGAGATCACTTTTTCACTAATGTTTTATTGATCTGAAAAGAGTATACAATATACAACATTTTTAATCATCAGGGTCTATTAGAGATTTAGAGATATCAAGAGAATGCCTCTTCATATCAATATTATCATAAAATTCTATAGAATATTATATTATGTAAACATATTTGATACTCTTTTCATTCCTAAATTACATTCCTACTTCTCTCTATTATGCGAGGAATAAATACTAGAAGTAGGAATGTAATTTAAGGATAGAGGGAATATTATATTTTGTAATCACTTATTATCTTATTTGATTCTTATGAATCATAGAGGTTTTTTTTTTTTTTTTTTTTTTTTTTTTTTTTTTTTTGGTATATATAGACTGAATCATAGAGATTATATTAGGATTTTTCATCCTTTTATAACACTATAAATAGTTATATCATTTCATCAAAATAATTAAGCTTTCTCTGTCTTCTTAAAGCTTTCTCTTATTGTACGCTATCATGGTCAACCTCAAAAATTGCATATTGTATATCATAACTATTAAAAATAAGGAAACACAAAGTATTGTGTAGAACGGATTCACGTGAGTCCAATCATACAAACAAGAAAAAAAAAAGAATTTAATTGTCAGAAATTAGATAATAATTGTCAGATCTTAGATTATAAATATCAGATATTAGATTATAAGTGTCAGAAATTAGATAATAATGGTCAGATATTAGATTTTTTTTTTTGTTTGATATTAGATTTATTTTGTTTGATAATAGGTTATATTGGTCAGGTATTAGATTTTTTTTTTTTTTTTTTTGATAATATATGTTAAATTAGTATGGTCAGGTATTAGATTTAGGAAGATTTATCTTGTTTGATAATAGATTATATTTGTCAGATATTAGATACTTTTTGTTCGATAAAAGGTGATATTAGTCAGGTATTGCACCACCATATAATCACCACAATCATCCCTTGCATCCCGCAACACCGAACCACCATTCACCATTTGACCACCCAAATTACCACCCTAATCAGTCACAAACTGCACCCGCCTATTACAGCCCAACCATCTCCACCTTCCCTCACACACCTAATAGCAACAGCGCTCCACCAACTCTCAATTCAAAGCCGCGTCCAACCACCACTTCGCAGCTCATAGCTCCACAATCCGTCAACCACAAGCAAACCAAACGGCCACCTCCTCAACCCCGCAATCAATTCGCCACCACAATCATGAGATTAGCAATACTTTATTCCAACTGTAAAAGACTGATATACGATTTATCTCAGAGCTTGCCACAGGCAGCAACTACTCTGCTTCAAACGCACATACAATGAAATTTAGAAAATAAATAACATTACAGAATATATTACACCATAATTTTGACAGACAACAAAACAGAGAAATAAGGTGGGGGAGGGTCACCGGCGCTGGGATGGAAGGAGGAGGGTCACTGGCCGCCGATAGGGGACTAGGCAGTGGCAGTGGGTGGGGGATAAATGTGTGCATTATAAACCAGACTCACGTGAGTCCGTTTTACGCAAAACCATCACCATCTTTTTTGAAGTACTCGCGCACTAGATATAGTATGAAATACGGAGTAGATGTATGCTTATTAAGAACATTTTTATAATCCATTTGGTCTATGATGACACACAAACACATTAGTATGAATAAAAATAATGCATATAAACTATGACACACAAACACACAATCATATGCACATGATCCTTCTATCCCCCATAATTAGATAATAATGTTCTCCCTGTTTTGGGAAACCACAACATCACATTATATGAGTTATGATCACCTCTCTATTCTAACCAACTTTGACGCATTAATTAATGCACTACCACACTCATTTGCTGTAGATTCCATCCCTTGGAAAACAGCTAATTAATTCATTTTATTTTACTTTATTACTTTGTTTAATTAAAATAGGGTAATGCTATATGCAGCCCTTTTTAGGGTTGTATATAAGCATTTAATATATTTCCTTTTATAATATTAAGTTGGGAATTTATCGACAGTTCACGAGTAAATCGGTGTAATAAATGTTTATTTATTGTCAATTGTTTTTATTTTTAGCTTCTTATATGTAGCCCTTAGGGCTGCATATATCTTTTTCCATTAAAAAAAGAATCTTGCTAATATAAAATACGTCCCGGGACGTTAGATAAACATTTAAAATATTACCTATATTGGTAATAATTTGGAAATGCATGAAAATATCACGCATAAATCGGTGTAATTAATATTTATTTAAATTTAATATTTCTTCCTTTAGTTATTTTATCTAATGTCCCTGGCGTTGGTTACCTTTTATCTTATAAAAAAAATTAAATCTGATCTACTATATGCTATAAATACTCGTTTTCCTTTATTATTTATAATCCCTTTTCCAAGATTTGAAGAAAAGTTGTTCTAGGAAATTAAACACATACTTTGTACGTGGGCAATAGACATATCACGTAACTTACAAATACCTCAAAAGATACTATTATTTCAAACAAACTAACTTTCAAATTTCAGCATTATTATTATCTCATATTTCATTGCCCAAGAGATTATTACGGAGTACATAACATCAAAACTTGGGTCAATGGTTCCGGATGATATGGGCAGTGGCAGCAGCCGGAGGAGCTGGCCGGGGCCGGCTGCACCGAGCTTTCGGGATGTCCTAACAGCTGCTCCTGGTGATGTTTTCAGTAGCCGGAGATGGGAGGAAGAGCAGGAGGAGGAGGAGGAGCTGCGATGGGCAGCCATCGAACGGCTTCCTACCTTTGAAAGGCTAAGGAAAGGGGTGTTAAGAAGAGTGCTTGAAGATGGTAAAATGGTGGGGAATGAGATTGATCTTCATAATATGGGAAGGCAAGATAGAAAGGTGTTAGTTGATACTATTCTTAAAGTTGTTGATGAAGATAATGAGAAATTTCTTAGGAGACTCAGAGACAGAATGGATAAGTAAGTTTATTATAATCTTGTTTGGTTTTTTTAGGGGTGATTTTCAAATTTTTCATCATTTAACTCATTATGTTCAATAGATTTTGTATTGATAATCAAACTTATTATAGCTATGGAGTATTGATTTTTACAGATTAAAACTAATTCAACTAAATTTTGATGATTTACAGTATTATTGTTATGATTAAAAGTGATGCATTTTGAAATTGTGTTTATAAATTAAAGAAAGTATGATCTTATTAGTTATTTCAACTACTAACACCATTTCAAGTATGTGCTGCAAACGTTAATTGTAAATTCTTATATTTGAGAGAGTTTAATGGAAGCTAGTTAGATAAAGTAAGAGAAATAAAGTAAAAAAAGTTAACGAGTCTGAATAAGTGTAACAAAGACCGGAAAATCAATTGCTAATAAGTGTTTGGTGTATGGGTAAGATGTAGAACGGTAGATATATGCTAAAAATAAATTTGTAAACTGTTCACGAGCTAAAGTTAAAAAAAAAAAAAATGTTAGAGTATTAGGACAAAAACAAAGAGTCTGAAAACTAACATTTTCATGTCATCAACCAAATTTTTTTTTTGAATTTTTTTTAATAATGAATCTATTTATTTATTTGTAGAGTTATTTAAATTATACGATTACACGGGCTATATATGTTCGATTATTGTCCTTTCTTAGCTTTACTTTGTTTTATGTTAGGTGTAATTTCGTCTTATTAGCTAGACTAAAGCTAATCTATGCCAATGGTATGATATGGTAATTAGGTCGACAATACAATCCAATGAACTGAATTTTGATTCATTGATCACAATTAAGATGTATATATTCTATCAATTAAGTGGGATTTGATTCTCATTACTTCATTAGTCATTAATTAATTTAATTTATTGATAAATAATTATAGAGTGGGACTTGAGATACCAAAGATTGAAGTGAGATACGAGCATCTTTTCGTGGAAGGGGATGTGCATGTGGGCAGTAGAGCTTTGCCAACTTTGCTTAATTCTACAATGAACTCCATCGAGGTATTTCTTATCCCCTTCCTAATCTATCTATTTATGTACTTGAAAGTATTAAAATCGATATTAGTAATGATGAACTAATGTAATGTGTTGTCTCCTACTGTAAATTAAATCACCAAATAATAAAAACAAAATGTTGCAATATCATAAGTTCTCTGTGTAGTCACATTTTTTTTATAATAGTAGTAACTCTTAGTTAATAATATTAGGTACTATTTTGTTCACTAAAAAAAGAAAAAAATAAATTAATATTAGGTCATATTTTCTTCATCTAAAATTAATATGGATTCAGTAAAATTATTTCCAATCTAGTAAAGATAAGTTCAATTCAAGAAAATAATTTTTAATCAGTAAAAATTAGTAACTTTACAGAATAAATATAGTAGTGAATTAGTAAAAATAAGGTTTAACCAGTAAAAAATATTTCAGTTTAGTAAAAATGATTTAAATTCACCAAAAAAATTCAATTTATCAATATTAATAGTTTCAGTTCAGCAAAAATATGGTAAAAAGAACATGACATTAGTAATCTCATTTTGTTTGTAAGAATACAAAGCAACGCCATTTGTTCATAAGGTATTTTTTTTTTCCTTTTCTCTTAAAAGAAAAACTCCATTTGTTTATAAGAGTAACCTATTTTTCCATTACACGAGAACCCCTCATCCGTTAAGGTAATCACATCGTAATCCTTATTGCACAATTAATTGTTTAATTGTAAAGTTGTGAAGTGACCACACCATCAACTAATATTGTGATTGATCACATATAAAAATTTGTGATATAAATTGTTATTTATCAATATCTTTCAATAAATTTTAAATACTTTATCATGTAATTTATCTATATTTATTTTACTTCCTTTTTTATTTGTTTTACGTTAAATTAATTTTTTATTATATTTAAGTTAAGTTTTTTTTTTTTTGATGAAATTAAATAAAAATAAGTTAACTTTAGTAAAAAAAAAAGTGTCAATCAATAAATTTCAGTAACTTAAAAAAAGGTTACAAAAAATCAGAAAAAATACACAAAATTTCATACTTGGTTGGCCACATTGTGGCCGGGGTTACTTTTTCAGGGTTTACTCGGTCGGTTAGGGGTTACTTATTGAGAGATTTCTCGGTCGGTCGGGGGTTACTCGGTCGGTCAGGGGTTACTATCACACAGAAAATGTACTAACAGACTGAGTAATCTTAGAATAAGTAATCCTCGGTCAATTGAGTAACTCTAGAATAAATAATCCTAAAATAAATAACTCTTGATCGACTAAATAAAACCTAAATAACCAATCACATAGCAAAAGCACCGGACAAATTAAGTTTTAAGTATTTAAATTCCAAAACAAAATACAACATAGGAGGTTGAATTTAATATATAAAACGGAGTATAATCTGCTGTGTATCTCAGGAAATCATTGAAATGAGGTAAGAAATGCTTTGTGCTTATTGCTTAAGATTGAAATTACCCTTGATTATGGCAGGCAATTCTAGGAATGGTGGGTTTATCCCCATCAAAGAAGAGAACCCTCAAGATCCTTCAAAATGTCACTGGGATTGTCAAACCCTCCAGGTACTAATTTTCATGCCCAATTGCAAAAAAATTGTTCATTTTCTCTACAATAATGTTAATGGGTGTCTGAAAAAATGATGCATGCAATCAATATATAGAGCTTCTTTATGTCTGTGCTTTCAATTAATCAAGTTCACAAATTGTGTATTCTGATTTTTTTTTTTTTTTTTTTTTTTTTTTTTTTTTTTTTAATGCTCTTCAACAGCTATTGTGTTGTGATGGAAATCAGAAGCATGTATAAATGATAAATCACTTATCATGAGAATTGAATTATATATATACATGCACACCTTGATTATAGGGGTTCTATAGTAAATGCAAACCTTAGTAGACTTCCAAAATTCACTGTTGTTTGAATGAGTATGGGTGGAATGATGTATGAATTAGTTGTTGCACGGGTCGTATCGATAGAATGGAGGGAGAATGATGATAAAAGGAGGGAAACAAAAAATTAAATTTAGGGAAAGAGATGAAGTATGACTGTAAGAGACTAAGAGAGGGGATAAATTGAATATTGAATGTGTTTGTGTTTTTATGTTGTGTATACTAGGTAGACAGGTAGTAATTATGTATTCCGTATAAACAAATTGAACCTTAGGCAGTGGGAATAGACGCCTCCATTGTCATATGTTGCTCACTTGTTCATATTTTATAAGGTATGTAATTATAGCCCTAGTAATAGATTTTGGGTTGTAGTAATGCAAGACATTAGCTGGGATTTTCCGGCCAGTAAATAATAAAATGAAGTTGCATTATGTGTTCTTCCTTCTATGTTTAATGTATTGGTGCTGAAGATTGTCTCTCCATTGTGCAATGGTATGTTAATTGTCAGGATGACATTACTTTTGGGGCCTCCAGGTGCCGGGAAAACAACTTTTTTATTGGCACTTGCAGGAAAGCTGGATAAAAACCTCAAGGTGATCTTTTTTCACTCTTTATATATAAAATTAGATATATGTCAAGTTGTCAATGCTTCGATACAAAATTAAAGAACTGGCAAATTTGCTCATTACCTAATGGATTTGGTTAAATTATGATTAATGTTATTGTATCCTTTTTGGCTATAAGCAGGTAACCGGCAAGGTGACATATTGTGGCCATGAGTTAACGGAATTTGTTCCCCAAAGGACCTGTGCTTATATTAGTCAAGATGACCTTCATAATGGAGAGTTGACTGTTAGAGAGACGTTAGATTTTTCAGGGCGATGCTTAGGGGTTGGGACTAGGTATGAGGTGTTGGCAGAGCTCTCTAGAAGAGAGAAGCAAGCAGGAATCAAGCCAGACCCTGAAATTGATGCCTTCATGAAGGCTATAGCAATGTCAGGCCAACCAACTAGTCTGGTTACTGATTATGTTCTTAAGGTTTGTGATACACAAATGGGTTATATCATGATTACTTAACAGAGATAGGAAGCACTTATACTGCAGTTTCTTAACTTTTGATAGATACTTGGATTGGATATATGCGCCGATATCATAGTTGGGAATGAAATGTCAAGGGGAATCTCTGGTGGCCAAAAGAAGCGTGTAACAACTGGTATTTATCTCGGGTGAATCTGCTATTGCTTATATAACATGGAATTTCATGGTTTGTATAAATGATTTAAGTTTTTATTTAATTTCATAATTCATTGTTCATTTTAACATAATGCAGGTGAAATGTTGGTTGGTCCAGCGAAAGTTTTATTGATGGACGAAATATCAACAGGATTGGATAGTTCCACCACTTTTCAAATATGCAAGTATATGAGGCAAATGGTTCATATAATGGATGTTACAATGGTCATCTCTCTCCTACAACCAGCTCCAGAAACTTATGAACTCTTTGATGATGTTATCCTTATTTCTGAAGCTCAGGTTATTTATCAAGGTCCTCGTGAAGAAATTGTCGAATTTTTTGAATACATGGGCTTCAAATGCCCAGAGAGGAAAGGAATAGCTGATTTTCTCCAAGAAGTGACTTCCAAGAAAGATCAAGAACAGTATTGGTCTAGGAAGGACCAACCTTATAGTTACATTTCAGTTTCTGAATTCACTCAGGGCTTCCAATCTTTCCGAACTGGGCAAAAGCTAGCATCCGATCTTGCAGTTCCTTTTGATAAATCCAAAGCTCACCCAGCTGCTTTGGTCAAAGAAAAGTATGGTATCTCGAATTGGGAGCTTTTTAAGGCTTGTTTCTGGAGGGAATGGTTGCTAATGAAACGAAACTCTTTTATATACATCTTCAAGACTACACAAATTACAATCATGTCATTAATTACAATGACTGTTTTCCTTAGGACGACAATGGATCATAAAACAATCAATGATGGCAACAAATACCTCGGGGCCCTATTTTTCAGTCTCATTAATATTATGTTTAATGGTTTTGCTGAACTGTCCTTGACAGTTCTTCGCCTACCAATCTTCTATAAGCAGAGGGACTTCATGTTCTACCCTGCATGGGCTTATGCATTACCAGGTTGGGTCCTTAGAATCCCATTATCATTCATAGAATCAGCAATATGGACCATTCTCACCTATTACACAATTGGTTTTGCTCCATCTGCTAGTAGGTGAGACTGACAAAAAATATTATAAGTGTAATCATATGCATTCCTTAAAATTAGATCACTTTGTTTATACTATTGTGCTTTTGTTTTCTCCTCTTATGAATCTGTCTTATTCAATTAGGTTTTTCTGCCAGTTGCTGGCGTACTTCTGTATTCATCAGATGGCTTTGTCCCTCTTTCGGTTCATTGGAGCTGCAGGGAGAATTATGGTGGTCGCTAACAATGTTGCTATATTCGGATTGCTGTTAGTTTTTGTCCTTGGAGGTTTTATAATTGCAAAAGGTATGCCTTATACCTCTAGCTGTTGACTAGTACCAAAATTTGATAATTTGTACATCTGGCATCATCTGATATTATAATGTTTTCTGATTGCCTTGTTACTTGTGGGTTTATGTAGGTGATATTGGTCCTTGGATGATATGGGGCTACTACATTTCACCTATGATGTATGGACAGAATGCTTTAGTTATTAATGAGTTTCTTGATGATCGATGGAACACTGTAATTTCTTTCCTTTTCCAATCTCACTCTCTCTCTCTCTCTCTTTTTTTTTTTTTTTTTTTTTTTTTTCCACATTCCTTTGAATTTAAATGTTTGTGTTTATTAATTCATATACTAATGCAGCCTAATACAGACCCCGGAATTCCTGAGCCTACCATTGGTAAAGTCCTCCTTGCATCTAGAGGCTTCTTTAAAGAGCAATATTGGTTTTGGATCAGTATTGTTGCTCTTTTGGGGTTTTCTCTCCTGTTCAACCTGTTATATATTCTATCATTGACATTCTTAAGTCGTAAGTCATCCACTTCTATTTTTATTTTGGCTACGGGAAGACTAAATCTTGAAGGAAGCTAATGGCAATCTCTCTCTCTGTCTCTCTCTCTGCTTGTTTGTTTGTTTGTTATTTTTTTTTAACAGCTTTTAGCGATTCGAAAACCGTATTATTGAATGATGATGATGATGATAACAAAATGAATAAGAAGCCATCCAAGGAAAGACTCAATAATCTGGATGCAGCTATGAATTTGCATTCAGGGAGTATTAATTCACATGTTGAAGCCCCCAGAAGGGGTATGGTTATGCCTTTCCAACCTCTTTCACTTGCATTCAACCATGTCAGTTACTATGTGGATATGCCTGCTGTAAGTTTTCCATCTTATCTTTATAGAGATAACATATAACATTGCAATAGCAGTAGGCATTAGGCAACATTTACATACCAATTTTTTTTGTGATCATTGTCAATTGGTACTGTATATGACTAAGACTGAGGTAGAAACTTTGGTTTTTCTATATCAGGAAATGAAAAACCGAGGTTATGAAGAAGATCGCCTTCAACTACTACAAGGTGTCAGTGGTGCTTTTAGGCCTGGTATATTGACAGCACTAGTGGGTGTAAGTGGTGCTGGAAAGACCACACTAATGGATGTGCTGGCTGGAAGAAAGACTGGTGGCTATATTGAAGGAAGCATTAGCATTTCTGGTTACCCAAAGAACCAATCAACCTTTGCTCGGATATGTGGCTACTGTGAACAAACTGACATTCATTCACCGCATGTCACTGTCTTTGAATCTCTCATGTACTCAGCCTGGCTTCGTCTTTCTTCTGATGTGGATGCAAATACACGTCAGGTTTATTTCATCCTTCGATAGGCAGTTACATGCTATGTTGTTCAGCCATCTCTTAAAGACAATTATTATTATTGTTACAGGCGACTGATTTTTATTTCCCATTTGTATCGTAGATGTTTATTGAGGAAGTAATGGATTTGATTGAGCTTAAACCATTAAGAGATTCTCTGGTTGGCCTTCCTGGCGTTAATGGACTGTCAACAGAGCAAAGGAAGAGATTGACAATCGCAGTAGAGTTAGTTGCTAATCCTTCCATTATCTTTATGGATGAGCCAACATCTGGGCTTGATGCCAGAGCTGCTGCCATTGTAATGCGCACAGTGAGAAATACAGTGGACACTGGTAGAACTGTTGTCTGCACCATTCATCAGCCAAGCATAGATATATTTGAGGCTTTTGATGAGGTATACCACAAAGATATGGTATTTATTTTCCACTGCCTTGTTATATATTATCTTTTCTCTTCATTTAACATTTGTTTCATAATACGTTATCGCAGCTCTTATTGATGAAGCGGGGAGGACAAGTTATTTATGCTGGTCCCCTTGGCCATCATTCCCATGAACTGATTGAATACTTTGAAGTGAGTTATGATTATGATTCAATTGTCTTATATGTTTTCGTGTAATAAAAAAACTATGTAGTTGCATATACAAGTAAAAAGACCTCTAGACAACTGAAACAAAAGGAAGTGATTGTACATGGTTAGAAGAAAGAGACACAGACAAAAAGGACAAGTAATTGCTCTTGAAGCATTTTATTATAGGAATTGTATACGGCATTTCCTTTTTAGGATGTGATACATTACATGACTACAAGTTGGATCAAACAATTCACGCTCAGAGAATCCTTCCTTGCAACATATTATGTTTGCATGTAAAATAATTTTGAAAAAGAAAAAGAAAGACCATCTTCTATGATGGCAGGGTAAACAAAATTCTAAGAAGGGTGAGCCATTTGAGAAACCCGAGTGAGAAAGAGAGATTACATAGATTTTCAAGATACTTCCTACGTTGCATATTATGTGTGCAACTTTTGGGTATTATTTGTAAAATATAAAAAATTAAAATGTTACGCATAATATGTGACGAAGGTAGTTAGGTAGTATTATTTCAGAGAAATTTCAGGTGTTTACTAAAGTTTGACGTCTCTACTTATGCTTTTAGTTTAGGAAAAGAATGTTATGCAATATTCATTTTAGTTCTAGTAGAAGTTTTATTTGGTGATTACTTAAATTGATGATCTTTTGCAGGCTATTCCTGGAGTGCCTAAGATCAAGGCTGGCTATAATCCAGCCACATGGATGCTAGATATTAGTACTCCTCAAGTAGAGACTCAATTGGATATGGATTTTGCTAATTATTATGCTACTTCCTCTCGGTATCAGTATGTGTTCCCCTTTTATTTTCATCACAAATTGATATATTGCAATCACATGATATATGGAGTACTTTTTTTTTCCTTAAAATTTTCTAAGAGATGAATATTTTGATGTATTATTTAGGAAGAATCAAGATCTCGTTGAAGAGCTCAGCATTCCGTCACCAGGTTCCAGTGATCTCTACTTCCCAGCTAAATACTCTCAGCCATCCTTTGTTCAATTTAAGGCTTGTTTTTGGAAGCAATATTGGTCATATTGGAGGAATCCACAGTACAACCTTGTTCGATTTGCTTTAACCATAGCTGTCGGTCTCATCTTTGGTGTAATATTCTGGAACAAGGGACGTAAAATGTAAGATCTGATGCATTACTTGTTTAAGGATTCATTTCTTATTGTCTAACAAGATGTAGATAATTGTGATTTGCTTACTTGAACGCCTTAATCCCATAAGTGGGGTTGACTACATGAACCAAGATGTCACCCATCCTAGTTTTACTCTCAATCATTGTTGCTCATGTCATGTGATGTGACAAAGTTTTACACTGGCTATCACTGGCCTACTGTAACCCTCCTCCTTTACCTAGGCTTGGGACTGGCAATAACGCTGCTAGTTTTACATTGAAATATTAGAGAGCCTGAATGTCTGTATAGATCTTGAATCAATAAGTTGAGTAATTATACCTGCTTCAGCAAGTGATTAGAATCAGTTTGTTTATGCATCAGTACCTACCCAGAAAAAATAAATAGAAATATGAATGTGTAACTATAAATTTTTGTAAAAATATTGGGTATGTTTTGTACAGTGTAGATCTACTAATATCAGGAGTTCCTCTTTTATCAACAAAGAGAGCTGAGAGTCTATATATTGTTCTGCAGAAATTGTTTAGGCACTCGTTAATGACAGTAGTGATGTGACATAATAAACAACTATGAAAGATGTTAGTTGTGTATATGAATTTCCAAATTCCAATATTTAGGAAAGAATGCTAGCCTATGGTTAATGGTTTAGAGTTATTATGGTGAAATGAGAGTTGTGAACAATGCTATTGTGCATATTTAATACTGAAAAATAAAGGCTAGGTGTAGATCTTTATTAATTCAACTTCTCACGTAAACTGAGCTTTTTTAGCAAATTAAGTGAATGAGATGAGTCAGATAACATTGAGTTAGTTTCAAAGAGGATGTAGCTCCAATTCCTGACTTTATTTTCAATTCTTATTGTCTTTTTAATTCTACCATTGATTAAGTTTTTAGTGGTAGATTGTAAATGCAGGTTATGTCTTACCATATTTGTCAGTATCTTACTTCTGAATTTGCTAACAGATCCAAAGTACAAGACCTAATGAACTTTTTAGGAGCTATGTATTCCGCTTTACTTTTTCTTGGAGCCACTAACGCTTCAGCTGTGCAAGCTGTTGTTGCCATTGAGAGGACAGTATTCTATCGTGAAAAAGCAGCAGGGATGTATTCAGCATTGCCCTATGCATTGGCTCAGGTAAACAAATCAGGAAGTTGAACAAGGTTCTGAATGTTAAATCCAAAAAGACTGCTTTCTAATCTGTTTCCTTTCTTTTGCACTGCCCCCATCATGCTACAGGTGGCAATAGAAACAATCTACACTGTGATACAGACAGTTCTCTACACCCTTCTCCTCTACTCAATGATTGGATTTGAGTGGAGCTTCGGAAAATTCATTTATTTCTGCTACTTTATAACAACATGCTTCATCTACTTTGGAATGTATGGAATGATGCTTGTCTCTCTTACACCCGGTCCTCAAGTTGCAGGCATTGTGATGGGTTTCTTCCTCAGTCTCTGGAATCTTTTTGCTGGTTTTCTGATACCCCGACCGGTATGATGCCTACAGCTTATTTATATTCAAACTATGCCTAACTCGGGAATGCTTTGTCTATCACTTGTAGATTCTCATAATTTTGATCACACTTTAATATCATATGCTTCATATATGTTATAAATTTTAATGTCAGATGCACTGTACATTTAAGAAATAATCATTATGATCTCAGACATAAATGTTCTGTTTTTTGTCACTTAAACCTTGATAATCATAGTCCTATGACACTTAAACTATTGGAAAACCTTTTGGAAAAAAAAGGATTTATAAACTAATGTTAACATCACCATTATAACACAGTGACTTGTAGCGATAAATTACTAGCTTTTAGATTATTTGTATATTAAGATAAGCTGCTAGCCTGCTACACACTAGCAATAACAAACTGATTTAGTTGCTAGGAATGCTGGGTTTTAGAGATAGATTGACCTGTAGGAGTATTTAGGAATGTTGAAGTCGCATTGGGTATTGTCAGATCGTACAAACCCATGTGGGTCATGGCACATGACCATAAACCCTTGTCAAGAAGACTGAGAATGATGTTAGACACAGCTATGTAAGATAGCGTATACTGATTATTTGGTCTTTTTTTTTTTTTTTTTTTTTTTTAATTTCTTCTCAGAAGTGCAGTTAAGCTAGCTAGGCTTTGGAAACTAGTTATACTTATAATATAAAAAGGAATTAGCCTTAGATTTGAGAACCCTAAGAGAGAATTTGACTTTAGCCTTAGATTTGAGAACCCTAAGAGAGAATTTGACTTTAGCCTTAGATTGAGAAATCTTGTGTTGAAGTGTAAACTTCCCAAACGACACATGTTAGTGTCCCACATTGTAGAAAGAAATGAGAGTTAAACACTTTATAAGGCTAAAGAGCTACTCTTTTTATTGTCATATGGTTTTAGGATGGAACTTCTTTGGACTTATGAAGTAGACTTTGACAAATGCGCCCGTATTTAACATGGTATCAGGCCAAACCCACAGTTTGGGACCTTTAATGGCTCGAGTATTGAGTATACTGGCCAACTTATCCATGAGAGGGGTAGTTAAAAAAAATGAACTTTGGCCCCATGAAACATCACATGTGACAGAATTAGAGGACCATACACATGAGGGGGAGTGTTGAAGTTTTAACTTCCCAAACAGTACATATAAGTGTCCCACACTGAGGAAAAAAAGAGTAAAATGCTTTATAAGGTCAAGGGGTTACTCCTATTGCCGTATGATTTTAGGATGGAACTTCCTTTGACTTATGAAGTAGACTCTCTATCCTGGTGACGGGCGTGGCCCATATATTACATCTCGAGTCATCATTTTATAATTTTCGTATTATCATAATATTGATTGCATGATCTGTGTTCCCCTGATCCTAGCAAGGAAAGCATGTTGATTCAGGTTAATGAGCTTATTATTGCTGACATAACTTCTCGTGTCTCTTTATGCTGGTTGATAGAATGTATAATGGATCGATTATAATAATTCAAATTCTCTCATTTCAGATTTTGTCATAAAATCTTACTCAAATCATTACATTTTTGCATCAAATTTTGTTATAATTTCCGGTCAAATCAAGTTTTAATCAACTTTAGTCAATTTTGTATATGGTTCAAATTAATTTCAGTTCTAATTCATAGAATAGAATCATGCATGCTTGAAAGTAACCCACATTTCTCCGGGTTGGTCTTCTTCTAGGCTGAACCAAGTTTTGCAAGCTCTAAATGGAAAACATGTGGATATTTAGCCATAGTTGTAACTTGTGACACAAGTATTTGCTTATATCCCTGAAAATCTGGTTTAATCAGTGGCAGAAGTTTTGCTTATTTACACTCACCAGGAACTGATTTATTGCCGCAGATGCAAAACAATTGACTTGTGATACCTTTCTTACCCTTTTGGTGCTTCTTGTATTTGATTGCAGCAAATACCGATATGGTGGAGATGGTACTACTGGGCTTCCCCGGTTTCATGGACATTGTATGGCCTTGTGACCTCGCAAGTAGGTGATAAGACTTCACTTATTGAAATACCTGGATCCAGCAGTAAGTCTGTGCAGGCTTTCCTCAAAGATTATTTGGGTTATGAATATGACTTTCTGCCTATTATTGTTGTTGGACATCTTGGTTGGGTCCTCCTCTTCTTCTTTGTCTTTGCCTATGGCATCAAGTACCTTAACTTCCAAAAGAGATAAAAAAAAAAAAAAAAAAAAAAAAAAGTAGGGAAATCTTACAATACTTCCTTCATTTTGGATTAATTGTTGCTTTTGCTTTTCGAGATGGAACTTTAAACATTTACTTATATAAATCATGGAAATATGAAATTTGATAAAAATATTTTTATTTTATGAAGCTTCAATATGATAAAAGACAAAGTTCGTTCTTGAAAAGCAAAAGCTACAACTAATATAGAATAGAGGGCGTAGTATTTTAGCAAACCTAAATGGTATTGTTGTAATAAAGTTAGAATAGGAAGTATATTGTGTGATTAATCAGAGGTAATTAGGTAAAGAATACAGATGAAAAATCTTAGTTTTTTTTTTCCTCATATTTATTATTTTTTTGTTTGAAATATCACTGTAAGTTTCATTTATTTTTATTTTTTGATATTGAGGCAAGTTGCAGCCTGTATCTGTAATCCAGTACACAATAATTAAAAGAAATGGTGTAAAGTTTACTTAATTCATTACCTGTCCTGCTATCCATTTGGTTACATGAGCAAGCTATATAATATTCTCTCTCGTCATATAATATATAGTGCTTATTTTTATTTCATGATTAAACCTTAAAAATAAATTATAAATTTCCCTCCCTTGATTTTTGTTTCCATGAAATTAAAGTTGGACTCCCCTTTAATTGTGCTTTTCAACCTATATATTATTAGGGATTATAGACGTATAGTAGGGATATTATCACTATATTTTGGTGTGATTCCTCTTGCTTTAGTTAGTGATTTTTGCTCAAATTTTGTTAACATAACCCCTTTTAATTAATTAATTAATTAATTTATATTTATTTATTTTATTTTTTACGAGGAGCATATGGGCATTTCATGGGGTCATGGGGACATCGCTCCATTCCTCCGACTTATATAATAGAGATAATATACGAACACCAACTCTCTCATCTAACGTGAGTTGATTTTGCCATAAGTATTCTAATAATAATAATAAAGTAGTTGAAGTGCCGGAAAAATGATTATAGTGGACCTATTGAGACTACATATTTATGTTGTGCTTTATGCATTATGTCGTTTCATAAGCAAATGTTGAATGAGTTGAAGTGTTATGTATTGTGATGAATATTTAATAGTGATGCACCGTTAACGTGTTTATATTATATAATAAAAATCAAACAGAAATAGATGAAATATTACATGATACATTCAATGCAACCTCATTCCATTTGCATATTGTACTAATTAAGGTAATAATTACGATAATTGAAATTCAATTCAACAGGGGACCGAATCTTCTATCTCACTCTTATATCCCATTTCATGTTCCATTTTTTTTTATTTGTCCACGTCACTTTAAATATCAATATTAATATTAAAAAAAATTAATAGCAAATTAAATTAAATAAATTTTACATAATTTATATTCTAGTCCTTATCTATTTTTTTTCTCCTTTTTACAATACGTTTAATTCAATCTCATCATTTTTTTTCTTTGTACTACCTCCATTACTCTAGAAGAACCCTTGATAGACATAATAAAACAATCCGAGCATAACAATCATTATTATAAAAATTCATAATTGAGTAAAGATACAACTTCATTGTAAATTCAAAACCTTTAGGAAATTGAAAATGCAGAAAACATACTCACAAAAATAAAAGCAAGCTGGGAATTAAATTAGCTTAGTTGATGAAAAGATGTGAGCATAGACGAAAAAACTAGGTCATAATTTCCATAAGATCTATCCCTCTAGTCATGGAACATGTGATTCATTATCCTACAACATGCCAACAAGAGATCAAAGTTACAAAGTATCAAGCCAACCAACTATTTAAAATATAAAATATTAAGAAAAGTATTATCAAATTTTACAAGTATGTCATATACTTTGGTAAAAAAAAAAAAGTATGTCATATACCTCTAAAAAGGTGTCGGTCTTCTTGATCATTATATGTTTGTGGGGCTCCAACTGTTGACATTTGTCCCTATTAAGAAATGCTTGTATGAGTTCTTCTATTAAGTCCTCAATAGATATAGTACTACAAGGATATGTAAACTTACATTTTGGAGTTGAGTTAAACTTCTTGAGCCAAGGTCAACACTGTCAATATCTTCGTAGAAGAAAGGAGTAGTATAACTCAAATGTGTTATAGGGTAATTATTTGACAATGGGATGGTATAATCCATTTGCATCTCAGAAGCAGGAGAATAATTCATTTCTTAAAAAGTTGTTCTGCTAACCTGTTATACATTAGCTTGAATATTAGTAATTTTCTATAAGAAAAAATATTGCAGTGTAATAATTATAAGACTATATGTATAATCCAAATACCTGATCGTTTGTGCAATGTCTTTTGCGAGTACGACCTTTTTCTAAGGAACTCTTACAACGAGTAGAACCATTATTTGATCCATTACCTCTTCCACGCCCCCTACTCCCATGAGTACCGTCTCTCATTTTTATTCCTTTCACTGTTGAGGTATCACATTGCAGTTGTACATTAATATTTTCTTCACAATCTAAACTCTCTTCCTCATTATCATCCTCTTCCCCACATATCAATTTCTTTAGATGTGCTTCTACTTCAGCTAATGACTTTTGGTGTACATCTAAAGCCCATTTGTAAGTATCTTCACTTTGAGCTGCAACTCCTGCAAAGTGGGTAAATAATTTACCCAATTCTTGAAATCGTATCCTTGAACATATTTTTTCATCTACTTGTCGAGTAGACAGCTTATGTTGTTGACAATTTTCAACTTTCGCATCCTTTTTCCATCTTTGTAGTAAATATTGGTTTGGAATCTTGTGAATATTTTTTGAACAAAGAACCTTCAATGCATGTGAACAAAGTATCCCTACAAACTCAAATTTTCTACAGCTACATGAAACAGTATCATTTTCTGGGTTATATGTAACAAAATGATCAATCTTTTTCCTTGGAGGATAAACTTTATACCTATAAGTTGTTCCAACAACCTCCTCTTCTTCTATTATACAATCCCATGCTTTCCAAATTTGACATTGGAATAACTCAAACACTTCGGCAGTGTAGATAGTTGATGCATGTTTTAAAATTCAAACTGGATATGGTAAAGCTGGAGAATTATGTTTAGTCTTGAAATCTGCCACACTTTCTTCATAACGCCTATCATTGAGAAGACGCTCAAAATGCTCAACAAAAGTGGCATAAGTGATTTTTATTGCTACTATACCTCTGTAATTGAGCATTCATACTTTTGCTACGTTGTGTTGTACTCATATCAGCACAGAATGTCTATCTCCCATAAACTAGTGCCCACTTCTCTCTCAAATTATACACCCGTTCCAACCAACTATTGACAACCAGATCGTATTTAACTAACATATTGTCCCAAGCATCTATAAAATCTGCTTCATCATCATAATCATAAACACAACTACTAAAATCTTTAGCAAAATCCTTAAATCCCTCAAATACATGGTGAAGATGTTTTGCAGCATTCTGCTACATGTGCCAGACACATAGTCGATGATAAGTTTCCGGCCATTTTGTAGATTATGCATTTGCCATTGCTTGATCTTGATCGGTCATAATAGTTTTAGGCTTCTTTCCATGCATTGCCTTCACAAATGTGTCAAATAGCCACTTGAAAGTTTCTTTTGTCTCATCATACAATAAAGCTGCCCCAAAAATAATGGTTTGTTTATGATGATTAAATCCAACAAACATAGCAAATGGATGACCATCTTTATGTTTTTTGTAAGTAGTATCAAAACATACTACATCACCAAAATAGTCATAGTCAAACATCTTTCTTGTATCAGCCAAAAAAATATTCGTGATGAGATCATCCACATCAACTTGTATGGCATAAAAAAACTTTGGATCATCAGTTTGCTTGCGTTGCAAGTACTCTAAAACCCCGCCGGTATCTCCAACTTTCATTTCTTTCTCTCTTTTCTTCCTCAAATAATTATTATAATCTACACGCAGAAAACCAAGATTATCTCTCCCACCAGCCCTTTTACTCATCAACTCCATACTTGCTTTTGGTGCAATGCCAGAAGTGCATGCCATATCAAGTTCACTAGCTTGAGATGAGTTGATACTTCTATGTGAACGAAATGGATGAGTCTTTGATGGTGTTGACAGAACATGATTGTGTTGTGGTTCGAATTTAATGATACGACATCGTTCATTAATTCGGGAGCTTACTTTTATCATTGCAGAGCATCCAACTCGTGTCAAAGCTCGATGTTTCTTCACATAAGGGGTCCTTTTATCTTTTCCCCTTGAACCTTCAAAAGAACAACAATGATCCTATCAGAATAGTACAAGTGTTGTCATCTCTATGAAATTTACTTAACCAAATTCCGAATCCAATAGCTCTAGAATATTTTTTGTAGAAATCATAAGCTATTTTCTCTGATGCAAACTCCATCTCTATCATTGGAATGACTTCATTGGGCAGCTTTGAGTGAATTTCATTCATATTTGGCAGAAAATCATTCATTTCAGTGTTGGTATCTTCTTCAACTTTATTATCTTCAAAGTTATTTTTAGAGTTATTGACCACATCATCATTATCATTCAATTGCTCATGCTCCTCAAAAGATAATCTCCGACTAGTTTGTAATGACCCAATTTCTTTATCAAAATAACAATTTTGTACCACCAAAAAATCACATATAAAAATCAATAAAAATACAATTATCTCAAACCTAAGCAACTATATATGCAGTATGTTTTTCAAAAACAAAAAAACTATATACGCAGTATAATGACAATGTTATGGCTTATACTAATAGTAATTATCAATATATACTCTAATAGCTTCCCTAATGACCAAAAGCAAAACAAAACATGTGCATATAGTATTTCATAGATACGTAATTCAATAAGAATTAAACTCAACTAAAAAAAATTCATACCTCGTGTGGTAAATTGTCGAAATCCCTCGTCAATACTTCTCGTGGAGTATCCATTAAAAGTGAATGGTAGTGCTTAAATATTTATTGATGCAATTAGAAAAAGGATAAATTGAGGTAACTTTAAAAAAAAAAATTAGGGTTCTTCTACAATAATGGAGGTAGTATAAAGAAAAAAAAAATGATGAGATTGAATTAAACATAATTGTAAAAAGGAGAAAAAAAAAAGATAAGGACTAGAATATAAATTATGTAAAATTTATTTAATTTAATTTGCTATTAAATTTTTTTTATATAAATATTGATATTTAAAGTAACGTGGACCAATTAAAAAGAATGGGACATAAAATGGGACATAAGAGTGGGATAGAGGATTCGAACCCATTCTATAGTACTCGTTTCGTGCATACATGTTCTCTACACAACTACATTCCATATCTTTAGAAGATCTTCTCTTCGCCCACCAAAGCGTATGAAGGTAATGAAGGCTCATCAAAGCAAGTACAAAATATGTTATCGGAAAATATATTCCCTTCATTTTTTTTTGTAGCCTTGTTTGGAATCTTAAGATTTCAATGCAAACGATATCCATCGCTGTGGTTTTCTGTTTTTTGGTTTTTTGTTTTTTAAAAGTATATTACATATGTCACATAATGGATCAAAAAATATTTAGACTTATTAAAATCATGATAATTTTGAAAAATGACAACAAAAAAGTGGAAACACCTTTTTCTTGTTTCCTGTTTTTGGTTTTTAGTTTTCAAAAAAACAGGAAACTGAAAACAAAAAATGATGCCAAACAAGCCCTTAACAATTTATTTGTAATTCTAAACATGTATATTCTTGTGAGATATTCCTAGATTCTTTTCGTTTTTCACAAATTTTTATATGTAGCTAGTCACATCGTGTGGACAATCATTATGGGGATTACTTTGTTAATGCTATGGGGATTATTCACTCGGTCAGGGGTTATTTGGTCGGCCAGGGGTTACTCACTCGGTCAAGGATTACTAAGTTGGTTAGGGGTTACTCGGTCAAGGGTTACTCGGTCAGTAGGGGTTACTCAGTCACATGTTACTCGTCGATCAAGGGTTACTTGGTGTGTGTCAGTTGACCACACACAAAAATTGCTGTTTGTTCAACGCGTTTTATGTGCTGTTGGCTACACCATGTGACAGCTTATAAAAGAACAAAATAACTTTTATAATACTGAGTGACCCGTGTAATAATACTAATCAAGTAACCCTTATAATAGTCAGAAGCTAAGTAACCCTTATACCACTAACTAAGTAACTCCTGTGAAACACTGAACGGGTAATCCCTATAACACTAACGATGTAACTTTCATGATGGAGTAGTTGTTTAATATATATATATATATATATATATATATATATATATATATATATATATATATATATATATATATATATTAAACAACTACTCCATCTGTCCTTATTTGTTTGCCCTATATTCCACTTTTAGATGTCCCTTTAAAGATTGCTGAATTTCCTTATATATGTTAAACAACTACTCCATTTTTCCTTATTTGTTTGCCCTATATTCCAGTTTTAGATGTCCCTTTAAAGATTGCTGAATTTCCTTATATGATTCTATGTCCCCACCAGCAACCCCACTTGCACACAGTCATAAAACTGTAAAAGACAAGGACACCCTCACCCATTTGCAAACTTTGACTCAATCGTTAATACTCCGTAGTTAGATTGGTTATAGTTCCGAATGTAAAAGAGAGAATGCCAAAAAAGCTAGAATACTTAAATAACAATAATATACGAATGTAAGTGGTAACATATTTAAGTTCCCATAAATAATTTTTCATATTACTTCCGTTTCTTATCAATTGCAACAAAAGGGTATTTATTTGTGAAACAAAATTTTTCTTTGTTGCAAATAATAAGAAATAAATGTAATTTGTTTATTCTTTAAACCTCCTTCCACCTTTGTCTTTTTGTAAATCGTATATCAAGAGTTTCATGCTTGTCAATACGTACTTAACATTGTTGATATCGGGTACAATTATAACTACTCCCTCCGTGTTTTTTTAAGTGACACACTTTTCTTAAGCGGCCGTTTTTTTTAAGTGACACACTTCCTCTTTTAGAAATTCCTTACATTTTAATAATATATCTTCACCCCAGTATCTCTTATTTTATCATTTCTCACTCCTTTTATGGTCCCTACTTCCTCTCACATTCTTTTACTTTATCATTTCTCACTCTTCCAACCTACCCCACTAACATCTTATTTTATTAAAGTCAATAAAATTTCCTAAAACTACGTGTCGGTCAAAGTGTGTCACTTAAAAAAACACGGAGGGAGTATATAAATAAACCATCATATGCATGATTGCATGTTGATCATTATTTTTGGCAATCTATCTATTGCTCTTAATTAATATAGTTCTGATAACAAATCTACCCTAGCTAATTAAATTCGGGCTTAGTTACACACGTTATTAGTACAGTTTTTATAAATTATTTCAATTTTTCCTCAATCATCGAAGACTTCATAATGCAAGGCATGTCATTACTAATCTTAAAGCATCAATTAACACAATTATTAATTTTAATAATGCTCTGAAAATTAATCTTCCTACAATTTTGAATTGCTTATTGCTCGATCTTCATGTTGCCCTTAATTACGTTAACCATCTATAGATGAAGATCGCTAGGATGCCCCATATCAATTAACTCATTAAAATCAGACTATCATGTTTCTTTAATTATAACTAAGGAAAATCACAAATCTCCTAAATAAATGATGAATTGTTCTTGAAATGATGAAATCCTTTATATAATGCTACAATAATAATGACAAAATATTATTATTAGAATGTACAACAACCAACTAATGTTTTACATTCCTCATTAAAAAAAAAAATAATAATAAATAAATAAAAAATAATAATAATAATAATAAAATAAAAATAAAATGAAAAAAAAAAAAAAACTAATGTTGTAATGCAAGCTTGATAGAGATTGACTCTAAGATATGATTCTTAATTTTGATGGAATTAAAACTAAGGTATAACATGTGTGCTTGTGTAAATTTGGGTATCTAAATTGAATTTGGTGAGTTTGGGTCTATTTCACCTTTGAATAAAGCTAAAATTTAATGTTCACATAAGTTGAAATTTGTGTCTCATATTGAGTTGGTTGATGACAATCGAATTGATTTTTGACACTTCTAGGTGTGCATGCTCGCATGTGACTTGTTTCCCTTTATACTCGTATATAACTTCAGTGAATATTGTTCAATTCATTGTCATTTTTTACCTTGAAGACATATTATTTCCAAGTGACCAATGACAGACAATTACAAGTTTGATGGGTAATACCAAAATTTCCGAAAATCGTCCGAATAATAAGTTTGATGATAGCTCTTGGATTATTGATACTGGAGCCACGCATCATGTTACAGGAGAAAAATCTTGGCTCTTTGACACAAAGAGTTTTTGTTAAACCAAGCACAAATCATCAATAATACTCTCTGTATATTCATATCATCACAATGACCATAATACAAGTATATATAAGCCTAGGATAATAACATCCCAAATATTCTATCATATCTTTCCACAAGATATGTTTCCTAAAATATTCACAATATTATCACAATAATATTCTAACCATAATATCCTAGATACACTAGAATATCTCCAATACCCCCCCTCAAGTTGGAGCATACGGATCATATATGCCCAACTTGCGGAGTAAAAATTCAAACTTGACTTTTCCTAAAGCCTTTGTGAAAATGTCAGCCAACTGAAGCGTCGTAGGCACATAAGATGGTTGTATAAGACCCTCGGTAATAGCATCTCTGACAAAATGACAATCAGCTTCAATATGTTTCGTTCGCTCATGAAACACCGGATTTTTCGCAATATACAATGCTGACTGACTGTGACAATATAGATGCATGCCACTTTCATGTCGCACACCTAAATCTCTTAGAAGCCGCTTCAGCCACTTCAACTCACGAGTACAAGCAGACATAGACCTGTATTCTGCCTCTGCAGAGCTCATAGCTACCGTGGGTTGTTTCTTGGTCTTCCATGACACAGGTGACAGACTTAGAAACACAAACCAACCTGTCAACGAACGTCGAGATAGAGGGAAACTCGCCCAATCCGAATCACACCATCCCTCCAACTGTAGAGCACTATCAGATCTCAACAAGATCCCCTGACCTGGACTCTTCTTCAGATATCTCACAACCCGTAAGGCAGCATCCCAATGCTCCACCCTCGGGTTCTGCATGAATTGGGACAAAATATGCACAGAGTAGGCCAAATCCGGCCTAGTGACAGCTAAATAAATCAAACGCCCTATAAGACGTCTATACCGCTCTACATCACCAAATAATTCCCCATCTGCCAGAGCTAGCCTGTGGTTTTGCTCCATGGGAAAGTCTGCAGGTTTCGCATCAAGTAATCCTGCTTCTGTAATAATGTCCATTGCATATTTTCTATGACACATGAAAATACCCTCTTTGCTACGGGCTACCTCTAACCCCAAAAAATATTTCAGAACTCCCAAGTCTTTCATTTTGAAACAGTTCCCTAAATATGTTTTAAATTGCAACAATGCAGACTTATCATTTCCTGCAACTATCAAATCATCAACGTACACAAGCACATTCAACTGCATTTTTCCTCTCGTCAGAGTAAAGAGAGAGTAATCATAATATGACTGTTTAAAGCCATAATTTTTCAAAGCCGTTGTTAATTTTGCAAACCAACAACGAGGAGCCTGCTTCAAGCCATATAATGACTTGTTCATCCTGCACACTTTACCAGAATTATTTTTGTCAAAGCCAGGGGGAATTTTCATGTATACCTCTTCTTCCAAATCACCATGTAAGAAGGCATTGTGAACATCCATCTGATGTACTTCCCAATTCTTCACCGCTGCAGCTGCAAGAAAAGTACGAACCGTCACCATCTTTGCCACCGGAGCAAACGTCTCATTATAGTCTAGACCCTCGACTTGATGATTGCCGAAAATAACTAGTCTAGCCTTCAATCGTTGAAGGTTCCCGAGCTCATCATACTTTTCTTTGTAAACCCATTTGCTCCCAAGTGCCTTCTTGCCTCGAGGCAAGTCTACTAGCTCCCATGTGCCTTGTTCCTCTAGAGCTTGAATTTCATCGGCCATGGCCCTTCGCCACCCCTCATATCGCATAGCCTCTTTGAAATTTTTCGGCTCATTTCCACCTGTAATTGCTGCAATATATGTTTTGTGTTTTGCAGAAAAACGATGAAAATCAACAAAATGTGTTATTGGATAAACAATACCTGAGGAAGTTGTCGCAGGTGAACATGTTGATGTGAGTGGACTATTATTCCGAATGGTGTGTGTCACAAAATCACGATATTTGCTGTTCTTGAATCTTTGTCGCTTGCCTTTACCCATGGTGTCTATATTTTCAGCGTGCTCAGCTTGCTCAAGAACCTCACGCATGCCCTCACTCGTATCTCCCATAGCTGCTTCCTGCTCGCTGCTAGGAGGAAGGAACCCAGTTGCCGCTGGAATTCCAGCGCCCTGGGCAGTGCTGGGCTCCTCGTACCCAGCAGCTGCTGGAATTCCAGCGTGCTGGGCTGTGGTGTGCTCCCCAGCAGTTGCTGCCGCAGGCTGGCTGCGGTGCTGCACCTCCTGCCGCAAGCCACCTGCGGTGTCCTCTGCCCTGTGCAACTCATCACAGCCATCACACACACTCTCCACTTCGCTGCCCCCTGCATCTTCATTTTCCACAAACTCCGAAGTATGCACATGTGTATAGCTTCGGCCATCGTCAAGAGCAAGATTATTCCAAGGAAATTCGTCCTCAATAAATTTCACATCCCGTGAGACAAAACTCTCCTTAGTCTCCAAGTCATACACCTTCCAACCTTTCTTCCCAAAAGGATACCCCAAGAATACACATCGTCTACTCCTACTAGCAAACTTGTCACCCTTGCTTCGTTGATCATGAGCATAACACAAACACCCAAACACCTTAATGGAGTCATATAAAGGTTGTTTACCGAACAAGATCTCAAACGGAGTTTTGTAATCAAGCAATCTAGAAGGAGTTCTATTAATCAAAAAACATGCCGCTTGCACACATTCCCCCCAAAATTTTCGAGGTAAGTTAGCTTGAAAACGCAAGGCACGAGCTACATTAAGAATATGTTGATGTTTCCGTTCAACACGCCCATTTTGTTGGGGCGTGCCCACACAAGAAGTCTCAAGTATGATCCCATTAGCAAAAAAATAATTTTTCAAGGAGTTAAATTCCGTTCCATTATCACTACGAACCACTTTAATTTCACAATCAAATTGGCGTTTTACCAAAGCGACAAAATTGAGAAACATATACTCAACCTCAGTTTTATTCCGTAGTAAATACGTCCACACACATCTTGAAAAATCATCAACTATAGTTAAGAAATAATGAGAGCCACAAGTCGATTGAGTCTTGTAAGGACCCCATAAATCTACATGAATGAGTTCAAAAATACGACTAGCTTTATTATTGCTAATGGGAAAACTATTCCTATGTTGTTTTGCTCTAGGGCATACATCACAAGACTTATTTTTAGAACTTCTAGTAAAACTACTCACAACTGGAAGATGCTGCAATACTTTTTCCGACGGATGTCCCATTCGTTGATGCCACAACTCTGTCGACTGAACACCATCTATCTTCAAAGCCTTCACCTCAGGAACACCACGGAAATAATAAAGTCCATCCACACGTTCACCCGCTCCAATCACCTTCCTCGTCGTGAGGTCCTGTATAACACAAATTTTGTTAGTAAATTGCAGAGTGCAATTCAATTCATCACATAATTGAGTTGCAGAAATCAAATTGCAATTCAATTGGGGTACAAATAAAACATTATTAATTTTCAATCCCCCTTGTAAAGTAACAGTGCCAATCTTAGATGCATTAGCACTCTTTCCATCCGGAACACCAACCGGACAATGTTGTACATTAGTCACATTCGTCATCAAATTCAAGTCACAAGTTACATGATTGGACGCGCCGGTGTCAACAATCCAACCTTGATGATCCTTACCCTGTAATTTCAGTTTCATACTATTCAAATGATCAATAAGTTGCTGAATTTGGGTAGGAGAAACACCCATAAGAGCTGCCCCATCATTTGCCGTAGCACCCCCACCTTGAGAGGAGTTAGAAGACTGCCCACGTGCATCAGTTTTGTTGGCACGAACCTGCTGCCCTGCTGCTGCACCACGCCCCCCTGAACGGCCTCCTCTGCCAGCACCGGAGTCACCTCGGCCTCGGCCCCTGCCTCCACGGGGACGATCTCCCCACCAAGATGGGTAGCCGTTGAGTTGGTAGCAATCTGTCTCATCATGACCAGCGCGGTTGCAATGGTTACACACCTTTTCAGAGCCACCCGTTGTACGTTGTGGTTTGGCAGGAGCATCTACCTTGAAAGCCATGGGATTATCACGCACCTCACCTCCTTTCAAACGTTCAGCTTGTATTATTTGTTGATAGGCCTTATCAACTCATGGTAAAGGATCCTGAGCCAGCAATTGACCCCTAATCGAGCCATAAGCATCATCCAACCCGATTAAAAATTGATGAAGGAAATATTCCTGCCTCAATTTTTCAACTTGAGTTATAATATTACACGTACATGTGCCACACGAACAAGCAGGGACAGTGATATAAGTGTTGAGTTCATCCCAAATTTTGGCAATTCGACCAAAATACACAGCCACCGAGTCGGTTTTTCCTTGTTTGCAATCACCCAAGGACATCTTCAATTGACAAATTCTGATACCATGTTAAACCAAGCACAAATCATCAATAATACTCTCTGTATATTCATATCATCACAATGACCATAATACAAGTATATATAAGCCTAGGATAATAACATCCCAAATATTCTATCATATCTTTCCACAAGATATGTTTCCTAAAATATTCACAATATTATCACAATAATATTCTAACCATAATATCCTAACCATAATATCCTAGATACACTAGAATATCTCCAATAGTTTTAAATGTCCTGTAGTGTTACCGAACAGTGATACAGTGTTGACTACTCTTATTGGTTCTATTCGTTTGTCGGACAAAATTACTCTAAATGGAGTGCTCTATGTCCCTAATTTGAGTTGTAATTTGCTTTCTGTTTCACAGCTTAATGATGAGCTTAATTGTATTGTCCAATTTAGCTCTTATATATGTGCTATATAGGATCAAGCGAAGGAGTTGATTCGAACGAGAGCTAGCTAGGAGGGACGGATTGTACTATTTTAGCAAATCGGATTCTGTGCATCGTGTGGGTGCTATTGATGCAAGGTCTAATTTGGAGCTATGGCATCATCGTATAGGTCATCCTCCCGAGAAAGTAGTTAAGTTGCTTCCTACTGTTAATTGCAAAGATAGTCTTGATAAGGGGTGTGAATGAAGTATGTATGCATGCTAAACATCCTAGAGATAGTTTTCATTTGAGTGAAAATAAAGCGTCTAGAATATTTGAGAAAGTTCATTGTGATTTATGGAGTCCATATCGTCATGTTTCGTCGTGTAGAGCTCGTTATTTTTTGACAATTTTTGATGATTATTCTAGAGCAGGTTAAATCTTGGGACCGTTCATAAAATATTCTCTCCATCATTCAAAAAAAAAAAAGAAAAAAAAAGAAGCCGACATCACCACAATAGTGCATCTCGGCTTCAACAAAGTGAAGAAATTCCAATCGCAACGTTCGTGTTATCGCCTTTACGGTTGCGAGAAGGTGTTAGGAATATAGGAAAATATATTATTGTTAGAGGTGTCAAAAGCACACCTGACCCGATTCGATCCGAAATCGACCCGAAAATTATCCAATTCAGACTTGGACTCGCGTGGACATAATAATTTAGTATAACTCAACTTTGAAAATTTACCCGACCCGACCCGACCTTATTAGACCCGATCTGATTATCCGAACTGACACCCCTAATTATTGTGATATATTTTCCTCAAATCTTATGATATTATTTAGGAAAAAATAATATATCTTTGTGATATTTTAAGATAGAATTAGGTTAAGAATTGATAATTATCTTATAAGGAAGTTTAGGGTTTAGTATTTATGAATGTTATGTTGCTATTATATAAATAGTCGATTGATGATCAATAAGAAGAATAAGCCATTCAATTTTCTCTTTTCCCCTAATTTGTCATGGTATCAGAGCCATGTTTACGATATGGAATCTTAAATGGCTAAAGTTCACTGGCCCAAGAGTAGGCCCATGTGAGGGGGAGTAAAGAAACACTCTAGCCCAAAAAATCACATGAGACAAATGTGAGAGGGAGTGTTGAAGAATAGACCTCCCACTATCACCATATGTAAGTGTCCCACATTGGTTGAAAAAGAGAGAGTTAATCACTTTACAAAACTAAGGGGCTACTCCTCCTATTGCCATATGGTTTGCGGGTGCGGTCCAGACCCGTATTTAACAACATATATTTATGTCGATTGATGGAAAAAGACCTCTATTATATTCTTTTTGTCTTATTAAATTAATTGCTAATGAATGATACCTCCATTCTTTTTGTCTTTTTCTAGCTACTTAATAAGTTATTACAAATCTGTACTCCGTAGAATTTAATTAAATTAAAAAGTTTCCATACCCAACTGTCACATTTGGTACGTAAAGTTTAAGGTCATGTAATTATCTCAACTCCAATTAAGTTCACCTATTATTACAAGAAAGGTTAAAGAAATCAACAAACAAAAACATAGAATTTACTTGATTCACTACTTCAGCAACGATGAGTACAATTAATTAGCTACTACCTCCCCGAACATGCGAGAAAAGAGTTTTTATTGATGTTGCTGGAATTACAGATTACATAATCCCTAAGGGCATATAGAAATCCCAAAAACCTAAAACACAGTAGGCCGAAAATAGGGGAAAAACAAAAGATAATCGTAATTTGCATAATAGAAAATAACATCATAGTCGTTTAAAGAGGGATAACTGATTCAAGGCATATTCTAACATCACCAGTGTCAGTTAAGAATCTAGAAACTACCATTGCCAAAAATCGATTACACAGGACCGCCATGGACAATATTCCAAGGGCCAGCACTATAACAATTAACTAATAACAACAGGTTACACGCAATAATGATAAAATGATAAATAATAACTATAATTTACAAGATCGATCATATATTCTAAGAATTGTTGGTTTGTAAATTTGACTTTGTCCAAAAAACTGCAAAGAGAATTTATTGATAACCCTTCAATTCTATTTCCCGTAACACGTTCATTAAATATGACCCATCTTTAGAATATACATATAAATATAATCAATAATATAATATACAGATTGATAAATGCATGTATAGGCATCATACAATAATATAGATAATGTCGTTCAATGGGTCCAAATAAAGATGAGTGCATATGAAATGGAGATAGAGGAGGAGAAGTTAAACATACATGACAAGAAAATTGATGTTCAGAAGATGGGGAGGCAAGAAATGAAGATGTTGGTTGATAATTTACTAGCTAGGGATGATCATCAAAACTTCCTAAGACGAATTAGAGACCGTTTTGATAGGTAAGTTGCATAAATAATTTCATGTATGCTTGCGTTCATGTATGTTTGTGTATGTGCACACTTGTCTATGTGTGCGCGAGCACATACATGCACCCATAGAAGCTTATCGTGTATGCATTATATTGCATCCTGTAAATACCAACATATTTTGATGTATATACTAACGTTGCACAAAATATTCTCTATACATGCTAACATAAAATGTTTGATTATGTAGGGTAGGAGTTGAGATACCGAAAATTGAAGTGAGATTTGAGAATTTATCAGTCAAAGGTGATGTGCATGTTGGTAGCAGAGCTCTACCCACCTTACTTAACTCAACCATAAACTCCTTAGAGGTAAACTTTTGCACTTTGGAAAATAAAATTTTGCAACCGTATGAATTTTTATATCAAAATTGTTATTCAAAAATGAAAATGCAAGTAAATGTTAATATGTTATGAATCTTATGATCTATTTTATACTTTTGGCGCAATAATTCTCCATCTCATATTGTTTATTGACGTAATATTTATAGGAAAAAAAAGATAAAAAAAAACCTTATATTAATTTCAAATAGATAAGGTTAAACTAACAAAGTACGCTGAATTAATGTCTTCAAAAAACTAAAAATAAAAAATGCTGAATTAATAAAGCCTCTCAATGCGAGTGAAAAAGAGTTAAAGAAAGTCCACATCACATTGTTTGTACATTAAGTAGATTCTAGCTTATACTTCCCTCAAAAAAAAAAAAAAAAAAAAAAAAAAAAAAAAAAGTAGATTCTTATACTCTCTCCATCCCATAATTAGATTCCTACTTCTAGCATTTATTCTTCACATAATAGAGAGAAGTAGGAATCTAATTAAAGAATGGAGGGAGTACTCTATATCAAATACAAGTAACAATTACAAAGTAACAAGGGTTTTGTTATTGTGCAACGCAAAGAAGAGTACTAGAAAAGAAAATTGTTCGTGCATGGACATGCATTTAATTTACCACCTTATTCTGTCCAAATCCTTTTTTCTTAATTACATTGACTTTTGTTGTCAATATTGTCTTTTTCCGTCTATAAATTCTTAATACTTTCTCGGTTCCTTTTTAATCTCATATATTGATTTATATGGTCAATTTTTTAAAGCTTCGATCATAAATATTCACCATAAAAAACGTCAATTTGAACTATATAATGTGGAATCCTTGTTACATTTGACTGAAAAGTGTGAATCTAATCTTATACATTCAATCTTGTCTTGCTTTTGTGTAAGACAACATTTACTCGACTTAACGCGAATATATGAAAATAATTATGGATGCATGATGTACCCAATAGTAATTTTTCATCATTTAATCGTTAAATGAGTAATAATCATCAAAATGAGCAAATAATAATACCTTTAGATACACCGTACATCCGAGGATATATAACAGTCTTTGCTAATATATATGCAAAAGCATTTTTATTTTTATTTTGGCTTCTAGCCTCATTTGCGAAAAAAAAATACGCAAAAGCATTTTACACATTTTGTATTATATGCTCGTAAATTGATTTGTAAAAGCTTTGTTTAATAAAGTGGAAGTGTTTTGAAGTTTCCACTCACTTCTCAGCGCGAGAGAAGGAATTGGTGTGATCATTAATTTGAGCTCAGAAAAAAATGTGTGTGATTTGGTCTTTGAATTAACGTGCAATAATATGACCATGACAGGCAATTTTGGAGTTAGTTTGTGTGGCACCATCTGACAAGAAGACCCTCAATATACTCCATCAAGTCAACGGAATAATTAGACCCTCCAGGTATTTATAAGATCCCATCAAAATAATAAAATTCTTTCTTTATTTACTGGAGTATATTTTTTTTAGGAGAAATTCTTTATTTGTTTACATATAATATTCAAATTAGAGTTTTAATTTTGAACATGTACTTCATTATTGTCAACACCATAACATGTAGAGATGTTATTGTGTTTGGTAGGGCAGGGTGGATGTTGCAGTGTTGGCTATGTTGCCCTCCTTACACCTTGAAAATTCAATTTTATGATATTCATCCTAAGATGATTACCACTATACTCACTTTTTATTGGCTATTTTTTACAGTATTTATTTTTTATGTCAAAATTAATACAAATAGTTTTCTTAATTTTTTTTAATTTTATATTTTCATAATTAATTTATGAACCATTTTTTAATTTTAGTGTTAATAAAAACTGAATTTGGTAAATTAATTAGGAAAATTATAAAATGATTCATAAATAAATTTTAAATTAATGAATTTTTTTTTGAGGAAAAATTAATAAATTATTTTTAAAATTAGATAAATGATTTATAATTAATTTTGACATTAAAAAAAATTAACCAATATTAATTAGTATAATAGTAGTCCATTTAAGAATGATTGCCATAGAATCATCCTATCCTAATCTCTGTCACTGCCTAACATTTTCAAACCCATCTTCATCTCTATTCATGAGGTGGGTCCAAAATCTATCCTTATTCTCAAGCTAACTGGAACAAATTAAATTTTTTCGTTGTATCGACCACATGGATATCCGCACCCACCTAATCCCCACCTGAAAAAAAAAAATCTTCGGCCCTTTAAAGTGACAATTGTACATATATATAGTAATAAATAAATCACCAAAAATTTAAAAACAAATCACTTTTTTTTTTTTTTTTTTTGAAAGAAAAAATAATTCACTTAATATTACACAATCATCTAAACTCACAATCATACTAAAAAAAAAGTTTATATTATATGTAATATTTGTTTTATGCCCATGTTAAAAATATATATATACTACATACCTCCGTTTAATATTTTTTGCAACTTTGGAATATTTTATATCTCACAAATAATACCCCAAATTTGCAAAAAATATGAGATGAAGGTAGTATATATAAGAAAAAATTGTAAAGAACTACTCACTTAACAAATCAAATTGTGAACAACTATTCACTAAAAAGTTTTTCAAAAAAATTACCCCTAAGTTTAAAAAGTTTGGGCAGCACTACCCTTTTTCATTTTCTGGCAATTAAATCCGGCGAGTGGGGCTAATTTGTTATTTTTACTCTAAAGTAAAATCCTCACCTTTGTTTATATAAACCAACCTTCCTCGTCTTTGCAAAGAATCAATCTAAAAAATCAAATCTTTGTGCGAATCACCAATTAAAGAAGGAAAATCAATTTGACTTTTACAAAGATTTGGTTTTTTGGATTGAGTTTTGCAAATAAGAGGAGGGTTGGTTAATGTATACGAGAGAGAGAATGTTTTTTCGATGGAAAAATAACATATATGCCCCACTCACCAGAATTAGTTGCCGAAAAATGAAAAAGGTAGTGCTACCCAAACTTCTTAAACTTAAGGGGTAGCTTTTTTTATAAAGCTTTTAATCGAGTAGTTATTCACAAATAGCAATTTAATTTGTAACGGATACTTTGATTGCCCATTACAAATATGTCTTAAAGAATCAAAATAATAGGGGTATTTGTAACAGGCCTGTAAAAATACCCCTTTTCTTTTTCCATTCACCACTCAAATAATCGTTTATAATAATTAACATATATTGGTTTTCATGCCACAAAGGCACAAATATATTATCAAAACATGGCACACCAAATTTTAAATTTACATCTCAAAAACTGCTTATAATATTGTAAAATTAAAAATGTTAATAATTAAAAATCTGATGAGTACAAAATGGAATACGAAACAACAGCAGCAACCAAGAGCAGTAGTAAATTAGTAATAGCAGCAGCAGCAATGTTTGGAGGAAGTAACATCCAGTCAACCACAGCAACGTCGACTTATTAAAAGAAGGGGGGGGGGGGGGGGGGGGGGGGGGGGGGGAGGGGGTTCAAATAAGTTCTTAAAATCATTTCATTGAATTCACAAGAATAAATTACAAAATATAACAAGATAAACTTTATCGAACATTAAGAGTGCTCTAATACGAAATTCTGTCAATCTCATAGGCGATAAATCCTACCAAATAAAATTTGAGTTGTTGCATCCCTGATTGTTACTATATCATCAATTTGGGTTTTTATTAATAGAATCCTAATGTGATGTGCCTTTTGATTCTTCGTTGATTATCAGAATGACATTATTATTGGGGCCTCCAAGTTCAGGAAAAACAACATTGCTACTAGCTCTTGCAGGGAAGCTTGAAGATCTAAAGGTTCATTTTCCTCTTGTTTTTTCTGAAGCATGCAATAATGAAGTAATACTCTTTGACGCACGTTCCATTTTTACATTCCTTAATAAACACGGTCATATGGAGTCTTGTTTGATTCATTTTTACGACTAATTTAAGATTGTAAAATATGTTTTGTGAGTCCATACTTACAACAAGTGAGGTAGTTTAATATACTTGAAATTGTCTCTTTCTTTTAAAGCTTTGTTATTCTATGCAATGCCATGAAAATGATTTGGACCCTTACCTTTTGGTCCATTTGGTGTTAGATTATATGCATGCATTCCTAGATTCAACATGATTTGCAAAAGATTATATGATGAAGAATTTTCAATGGAATTCCCCTTAATTTGGATTTGGTTTTACTCCTTTTGTTTGTGTTTGAGCTAGAGAATCGACATAGGTTTTTGAAGATGGTGGTATATATACTTAAAGGAGATAATTAGCTTGAAAAATACCCACAATTCTTCACACCCTCAGAAATAAAATAAGGACATAAATAATGTTCATACTCCTAATTAAATGTGTTTGAATATTTGCTTCAAATATGTTAGTGGTTAGTTTGTGTTAGTAGAATCTTAAGATTAGTGGGTTTAGTGGGTTAATGCTAGAAATGATCAAGGGATAATGTTTCTTACTTTTAGCTTACTTTTGCAGTATATATATGTTGCTATATCTACGTTTTTCAATGGACTCTGTACATTTTTTATTTCTTTCCCCATTCTCTTCTCTCTATGTATTTAAATTTCAACAAAATATATACATATGGTAATACATATAATTGGGTTTGTGAATAGGTAAATGGAAAGATAACATATTGTGGCCATGATCTTAACGAATTTGTTCCTAAGAAGACATGCACATACGTTAGTCAAAATGATCTTCACTATGGAGAGATGACAGTACGAGAAACACTAGACTTTTCAGGGCAATGCTTAGGGGTAGGGGCTAAGTATGAGCTACTACAACAACTTTTGAAAAAAGAAAGCGAAGCAGGATTCAAGTCGAATCCCGAGCTTGATGCTTTCATGAAGGGAATGGCTCTCCAAGGCCATGAAACAAGCCTTGTCACTGAATATTTACTCAAGGTTAGTGATTGACACTCATTAACATGTTTAATAACTTGTATGCACATACAATTGAAAAAATAAAACTCGAGCATTACATTATTTTTCTTTGATAGATACTTGGCTTGGATAGATGTGCTAATACCGTTGTGGGTGATGATATGAGAAGAGGTATTTCTGGAGGTGAAAGAAAGCGTCTCACTATTGGTAATATTCGCTGTAATAACGAAGAAAGGTTCAAATATAGAGTTCAATTTATGTCTCACTCTATAACTATTACTATATTGTTTGGATTTATATATATAGGTGAAATGTTAGCCGGACCTGCAAAAGTTCTTCTAATGGATGAAATTTCAACTGGATTGGATAGCTCAACTACGTACCAAATATGCAAGTACATAAGTGAAATAGTTCATATAATGGATATGACAACAGTTATATCCTTGTTGCAACCTACGCCTCAAGTTTATGAACTCTTTGATGATATTATTCTCATCTCGGATGGCCAAATTGTTTACCAAGGACCGCGTGAGTATGTCCTAGATTTCTTTGAATATGTTGGGTTCAAGTGTCCTGAAAGGAAAGAAGTAGCTAGTTTTCTACAAGAAGTGACATCCAAAAAGGACCAACCACAATACTGGTTTAAGGACCAAAAGTACCAATATGTTTCCATTCCTGAGCTTGTTGAGGCTTTTGGATCTTTTCATGTTGGACAAAAGCTCGCGTTAGATCTAAGGGTTCCTTACCTTAGAGAAAGAACTCACCCTTTAGCCTTGGTCAAAGAAAACTATAGTATCTCTAATATTGAGATACTTAAGGCATGTTTCTCAAGGGAATGGTTGCTAATGAAGCGAAATTCTTTTCTTTACATCTTCAAGAGTGTGCACGTTATAATTTTGTCTGTGGTTACTATGACTGCATTTTTAAGGACGACAATGCATCATGCTACAGTGACAGATGGTGAAAAATACTTAGGTGTGATATTTTTGAGTATGTCAAATTTCGTGTTGAATGGAATGGCAGAAACTACGCTAACAGTTATCGGGCTCCCAATTTTCTACAAACAAAGAGATTCCTTATTCTACCCTTCATGGGGCTATGCTCTACCAATTTGGGTCCTTCGTATTCCCGTGTCATTCTTTGAATCAATATTATGGACTATGCTTACTTATTATACCATTGGCTATGCTCCGGGTGCCACTAGGTATGACCCTAGATACTTAATATTTTTACTATATTTTCTTAATCGCGATTGTTTTGACAATTGACAACAAAATCCATAATTAGTTTTACTTACTTCCATAGTTTTTTCAAAAGCATAATAAAAAATAAATAAAATAAAAGCTTATCCAATTTAGGTATTCCATTATTATAGAGACAATTTTACTACTATTCCGTACTAATATATGCTTTTACCTAGAGGCAAAACTTGAGTTCTTGTTATTGTCTTTTAACATTGGTTTCTTATTTGCTTACTTTAATCATAATAATGTCTATTTATATCGTTAATCAGGTTCTTTTACCAATGGCTAGCTTACTTCTCTATCCATCAAATGGCTTTGTCATTCTTTCGCGCCATTAGTGCTATTGGAAGAACCATCGTGATTGCTACCACAGCTTGTATGATTCTATTGCTACTTATGTTTGTGCTTAGTGGATTTGTTATTGCAAAAGGTATGTTTCCAATTAAATTCAATGATTTTATAAACGATCATTTTAAGTTAAGTAAAATTTATTAATGTCATTAAAATGTAATGCTCCATATAGGTGATATAAGCCGTTGGATGATATGGGCTTACTATGTTTCTCCTATGATGTATGGACAACATGCTCTCGTTATCAATGAATTCCTTGATAAAAGATGGAACATTGTAATGTTTCTTACTTTCATTTTCACCCTCGATTTTAATATCTACATATCTATTATTCGTTACAACAAATAGCAAATAACACATTGTACGTACTACTTCAGTCGATTGCAGACCCAAGATTCAAAGATGCAACAATCCGTAAAATCATCCTTGCATCAAGAGGCCTTTTTGATCATTCATATTGGTTTTGGATAAGTATTGGAGCTCTACTCGGATTTTCTTTTCTCTTCAACATCTTATATGTCATGGCTTTAACATACTTAAATCGTATGTATTTTAATCCTTAACTTACATACCCTGTATTTTTAAGAATAATCAATGAACTACTAGCTCATAAAAGCTTGATATATTGTTGGTGTTTCCATTATTGATGTTATAGCTTTTGGTTATTCAAAAGTCGTGGAGCAAGACCATGATGAAGCTAGAATGACAAGCGCGCTAAATCAATCAGAATGTACTGAAACAAGGATGGTGTTGCCTTTTCAGCCTCTTTCAATAGCTTTTAATCATATTAACTACTATGTGGATACTCCATCGGTAAATCACTTCTCTTTACAAATTGTTTTGTTAATACTTTGTTATGTAGTAATTCAATAAATATAATTTACATCTTATTTTAAAAAACATTTTGTGAAAAACTACCTTATAAAACACTTTTTTTACGAGAAACTACCTAATCAAAAAAATATTGTAAGAAATTATCTTATAAAAGGGTAGATATTGTAGAGACTACCATTGGTCGAAAAGTCACCGGTTGACTTTCATTTTCCGGCGTTGACCACATCACGTGCCAATCATGTGACTTTTAATTCACCCTTTCCCTCCTTTTTTTCTTAATTGGAACGTGACATGATCAACGCCGGAAGATAAAAGTCAACGATGACTTTTCGACCAATAGTAGTCTCTTACAACATTTGTCATTTTATAAGGTAGTTTCTTACAATATTTTTTTAATAGATAGTTTCTCGCAAAAAAAAGTGCTTTATAATCTAGTTTTTCACAAAATGTCCTATTTTAAACTATCTACTTCAGGCTACATGTCATTTAATTTATTTATTTATTTATTTTTTTTTATTTTTTTTTTTAACAACAAATATGAATTTATAACTTTAAATAACTACAATTTAAGCGATATATTGATTTTACGTGAGAATGTAAAGTTATTAACTTTTTCTCTATGCATACTAGGAAATGAGAAGTTTAGGCTATGAAAGAGATCGCTTGCAATTACTACAAGATGTAGGTGGTGCTTTTCGACCGGGAGTATTGACGGCCTTAATAGGTGTAACGGGTGCTGGGAAGACCACATTGATGGATGTGCTAGCGGGAAAAAAGACTAGAGGCTATATAGAAGGTAGCATATATGTGTCTGGTTATCCAAAGAACCAAGAAACATTTGCGAGGATAAGTGGTTATTGTGAACAAATTGACATCCATTCACCGCATCTCACTATATACGAGTCCCTTCTATATTCTGCTTGGCTTCGTTTATCTCCAAACATTAACCAAAACATACGAATGGTATGTAATGGGGAGTCCAGAATTTCTGAGATTAACATTCCAGTTTATGTTCTCTCACAACTTCATACATTGATTTCAGTGTTACTTTAATATTTTACCTTTATTGTTTAAAAAATAAAAGAAAAACATTATATTGTGAGAGAAGATATATTTAAAGATCTATTTCTAGATGAACTTGGATTTTCCCGTATGTAACATGTTTTAATAAACATTGCTATTTGCAATTTTTTTAAACATTATTCACGTAAGTTAATTATTACTCTGTATATGTTTTGATGAATCAACAGGGATTTATTGAAGAAGTTATGAGATTGATTGAACTCGAGCCATTAAGGGATGCCATTGTTGGCCTACCGGGTATAAATGGTCTTTCAATTGAACAACGGAAGAGATTGACTATAGCCGTGGAATTAGTTGCTAACCCTTCCATCCTATTCATGGATGAACCAACATCTGGTCTTGATGCTAGAGCAGCTGCTATTGTCATGCGCACTATGAAAAGTATCAAAAACACTGGAAGAACAATTGTTTGCACGATTCATCAGCCGAGTATAGACATCTTTGAGGCATTTGATGAGGTACATCTATACCAATTTTCTCATTCACTACATAATTGTGCATTTAATTGCTTATCGAGTTTTTGCGAACGTCGCAGCTTCTATTGATGAAGAGAGGAGGGCAAATGATTTATTCGGGACCCCTTGGTGACAATTCATATAAACTTATTAAATACTTTGAAGTAGGTGACAAATTATATGTATATATGTACCACGTCCATTTTAATCTATAGATGAACAATTAAACTCATGGAATTTAATCTCTCACAGGACATACCGGGAGTTCCAAAAATTAGAGATGGTTACAATCCTGCTACATGGGTGCTTGATATTACTAGCCCACAAGAAGTCTCTAAAATGGGTTCGGATTTTGCACAAATTTATGCAAAATCTGAACTTTACCGGTACGTACACAAAACTCTTTCTTTAGTTTAAGAACTTTTAATTTGGTATATATATAGACAGTGGCGGATCCAGAAATTGCACCCAGGGGGTTCGAACTTCATTAAAAACCCGATGTCCGAATGCACGGATATAAATCGGAAATTCAAGTATAAAATAGAGTGTTCAAATGAATAACAATACACAAGTACACAACAACATAAGTCTAAATTCCAATAAAATGCAAAATAAAAATGACTCACAGTACTCTACTGCCCATTTAATAGTTAACAATACAACAAAACAATCAACCTATTAACAATTAAGAAATTGAAAAACTCAAAATAGATTATTCATTATTAGATTAACAATATACAATTGACAATAATTCAGTTCATTAATCAATCAACTAAACAAGTAACAAAATTAACAATTTAAACAAGTAACAATTAATAAATAGATTTAGAGAGAGTGAGGGATAGCTCAAGTGGTTAGAGCTCCCCTCCCGGTTCCAAGATGTTATGCCGTGTATTTTAGTAGTGTATTGTATAGTTAGCTCTGTGGGCCATATGTGTTTATAAGCCCGATTTACTTGTATATATACGCTTCTCTACAGTAATACAAACTAAGGAAATTCAATTCCTGACATGGTATCGGAGCCACTAAAATTCTATTTTTTTTTTTTACAAGAGATTTTGGGATTGATTCTCATCACCCGTCCTTGTGGCTCTCTAAACACCAAAAAAAAAAAAAAAAAGAGTTTTAAAAATTTTAAAACAGAGTTAAACATATGACAGTACAACAATTAACAAATTAACACTTAAAAGAAAAAAAGATTAACAATCTAGTAATCTGCAATTTAAACAAGTATAAAACATTAAAGAAATTGAAGAAAAAAAAAGAGAAGAGAAGCTATCCTGTCGACGCAGCCAGCAGAGAAACTGATTAACTGAGGAAGTGAGGAGTAGGGAAAAGGAGAAAGATTAAAAAGAAAAAAAAATCTCAAAATATGTGCTTGATGACCCTCGAACCTGGGACCTTCTGTCCGAAAATTAATACCCTTTCCAACTGCGCTGCGCCTCATCTCATCTAATATTTTTGTTCTGAATGATATTTATCTAGTTTTTCGGATTTTTTTTTTTTAAGAAATAATATTTTCATTTTTTCCCCGGATCTAACGAGGTTCAGTTGAACCCCCTGAACCCCCGCTAGATCCGCCACTGTATATAGATAAATTCATTATTTTTTTTTATGCTCAGAGATGAATTCATTATAATTATTAACAGATGCGTTTTGGATTTTTTTTTAGGAGGAATCAGAATATTATTAAGGAGCTTAGTAGTCCATCACAAGATTCTATGGATCTCTTTTTTGAAACCAAATACTCTCAATCGTTCATAGTTCAGTTTCAAGCTTGTTTTTGGAAACAATATAGATCTTATTGGCAAAATCCATCATACACTGGTGTTCGATTATTCATGACAGTGTTCATGGGTGCTTTGCTTGGACTTATATTTTGGAACAAGGGAGGCAAATTGTAAGTTTTTTCTTTGTTTACACTTTGATTATTGCTCTCCATTAACGGCAACCATAAATAGTTATAACTTGTATTACTCTGTTTGTCTCTATCTATTTGACAAGCTTTTACAAATGACGTGCATTGTCGCACAACTTTATTTATAAGAAGGTGTTTTTTGTCAGAAACTACCTAATAAAACAAGATTTTGTGAGAAATTGCCTAATAAAAAAATACTGTAATAAAGTATCTAATAAAAGGTAAAATGTTGTAAGAAACTACCTAATAAAAGGTAGATTGTTGTAAAATACTACTTATGCTGAATTTCTACCGTTAACAAACCTTAAAACACTCTCGAAACCCACACAACCTACTTGAAATAATCTCCATCGTGCCGAAACCACCCTCTAACCCCAAAACCACCACTTCTAATCTCAAAAACCACCATCCCGAAGCATGAAAATGCTCTCACCAACTCAGAATATCCTCCAACCACCTCAATCTAACCTTACCACATTGAAAACCAACTCCCTGAGGTAGTTTCGAGGGTCTTTTGAGGTGGTTGATGCCGTAAAATTAGGTTAACAGCGGGAATTCGGCCAAAGTTAGTATGTACAACTTTTTTTTTATTAGGTATTTTCTCACAAAATTTAGGTTTTATTAGATAGTTTTTGACAAAAAAACCCTTATAAGAATAAACCACGGTAGTCCATTACACATAACTTAGGATTAGAAATCACATCTATAAATGTTACTAAAGTAGAAACCGCTGACATCATATTGTCCACATGTCAGCTTTATAAGAAAAATTTTCCGCCTAAATAAAATTTGATGTCATTATATTTTCTTTGGATTTAAATTTCAAATTTAATTTCTCCTCCTCTCAATTTATCTATATTTTTAAATTTATTTATTTTGTCTTCTATCACCAACTATTGATATCTAATGCTTCCCTTATGATTCATCAAACAAAATACTTTGATGTACTCCGTATATATTTATTTTTTCTATTTTCCTTTATATATTTCAAGTTTATAATCATATTTGCTTAATTAAATCGTATAGTACAAATCTAACTTTTTTGTATATGCTCTAATTTTCATATTCGGTTTGTTCTTCTTCAAAATTAATTTTATAAAATTAGCATTTACAACTAATGGTTATGTGCTTATGTCTCTATAATTTTTCTGATATGAGGTAAAAATGAATAAATTCTACATATCAAAGAAATCCGTGCATCGCACGGGATTAATCTAGTGATACTAATAACAAAACACCACATGATTTTTTTCTTTTCTTAAATGTTTTTATAAAATTAATAAACAATATTGTAAGGCTTCCGAACTTTGACCATAGCTCAAAATCAAATTGAACTATATTTTTGCACGGATGAAGTATATTATTGTGTTAACGGTTTTTTTTGTCAAACAGTAAGTTCATGAACAAAAGTAAGTATCTTAATTACAAATTGAAATTTTGTCAAACAGTTCCAAATTGCAAGACTTGAAGAATCTTCTTGGAATAATCTATTCAGCTATAGTTTTTCTGGCAGCAAGTAATGCTTTAAATGTCCAAGCAGTTTTTGCGAGTGAAAGAACTGTATTCTATCGTGAAAGAGCAGCAAAAATGTATTCATCTTTACCATTTGCATTAGCTCAGGTAACATACTTGAAAATAATATCATATTTCATCAATTTTATCATACTTGAAAATAATGCACTAATTATGTTATTATTCTTCTCATTTTTTGTAGTTGGCTATTGAGACAATCTACCTTGCAATTGTAAATTGTATCTATGCTCTTATCCTATACTCCATGATCGGATTCGAGTGGACGGCTATGAAATTCTTCTACTTCTACTACTTTATATTCATATGCTTCACATACCACACATTGCTTGGGCTCATGCTTGTCTCGCTAACACCACGCCATGAATTTGCTTCCATTTTCATGACGTTCTTTGCTACCTTCTGGAATATTTTTGCGGGATTTTTCCTTCCTAGACCGGTATGTGACCCCTTCCACGTAAAATTTTACTTCGTACTAACAGTGTTCTCCCTCTCCCTTTTTCAATTTTTTTTTTTTTTGTCTCATCTGATTTTTGCATAGTCTTCAATCTTTATTCAAAAAAAATATACTATGTATATTACTTCTCAGTTTTTTTAATTGTATTATTTTTGTTTTTACGGATTTCTACACAATATTTGGAGTAGAAAGAAGTAGTGAGAAAAAAAAATGGGGCCCATGTGATGAGAGAAAGATAGAAAGAATTTATTAGTTGAAAAAGAAAGTGAAGCAACTAATTTAAAAATTTATATTCCCTCTGTCCCTTTTTTATATCCTATTTGTACAAAAGTAGAAATAGGAATGTAATAAAGGAAGTTGGAATAAAACAAACAACAATAAAATAAAGTACAATAGGAATTACAAGACAAACAACAAAAAAAATCTGAGTGAAATTGAATGTGCATATTTTTTATGCATAATGTGCATAAGTTTTCGTTTTTCCAGAAATTGCAAAAAAAGTATCAGGTCCAAAATCAAATATGCACATTTTGTAGAAAATATATTCACATTTAGTTCAAAATAAATGCACATTTCTTCCTACTCATTATTCTCATTGGATCCCAACCCTATATAAATGTGCAAAAGTTTTCCACTACATGTGCATATTTTTTTCACTAAATGTGCAAAATTGATTTTCGAACTAATAAAAATTTTGAATTTTCTGAAAAATCAGAAAATGTGCATATTATATTTAAAATTTATGCACATTAAATTTCTATCAAATTTGTTTTTGCACATTTAGTTCAAAAATTATGCACATTCAGTACAAAAATTATGCACATAAAATGCTTCTCATCCTTCTCATTTTAAGGATCTTCTCAATTGACCCTATATATATATATATATATATATATATATATATATATATATAGTGTTGAATAAAACATAATTATATACATTGAAAAAAAAAAGATAAGGTCTAGAAAATAAGTATGTAAGTTCTATTCAATTTTTTTTGCTATCAATATAATTTATACAAAAATTAAATAAATAATATAGATAGTTAAAGTCACGTGTACCAATAAAATTGAGTGATACATAAAATCTATTATTATATATATATATAGGGGAGTTTTTTCGCGAGTTTTTAGAGAGCCACGTAGGATTTAATTTTTTCAGCGCGCCATTTAGGATAATAAATTTTAGTGGTAGCCAATTAAATACGAGATTATTAATTTCTTTTAGAATAAAATAATTTAAATGACACGTAAGCAATATTGGCGAATGAGATTTTCCAGTTTAAATTAATTAAATATAAAATATTATCTTTTGACATCAGAAATTTTATCTAAATATATAACAAATTTTAGCGCGCGCGCACACACACATATATATATATATATATATATATATATGTATATATATATATATATATATATATATATATATATATATATATATATATATATATATATATATATTATTTTAAAAAATTTTAGTGAGACATAAAAGTGGAATAGAGGATTTCAACCCTATTTTATTTTGTTATCTGATTTATTTATTACAATTTACAGCAAATACCAATATGGTGGAGGTGGTGTTATTGGGCTTCTCCAGTTTCCTGGACAATGTATGGAATGGTCACTTCTCAAATTGGTGATAAGAGCTCTCCTATTGAAATTCTCGGAACTAATACAGTGCCTTTGAATATTTTACTAAAAGATTTCTTAGGTTATGAATTCAACTTTTTGCCTATTGTTGTTGTGGCACATCTTTTATGGGTTGTTTTCTTCTTATTGGTTTTTACTTGTGGCATTAAATTCTTTAACTTTCAAAAAAGATGAATCACAAATGGTTTGTTGCAAGAAAAATAGCATAGTTTTTTTTTTTTTTTTTTTTTTTTTTTTTTTTTTTTTTTTTTTTTTAAAAAAAAAAAAAGAGTAGAAGAAGAAAGTAAATGAAGCTTCAAAAGGTTTCCTATATCTATATCATACATTTTATACAAGTAGTTTTTTTTTCACAATTTATGTAATGTTATTCCTTGATGCTACGTAAAGAAGATACTTGTATATAGTAGCTTAGATTCTATATAGAATTGAATGACAAAAACCAAATAAATATTGTCTTAAGTGTAAAATCAAATAATCTCACAAGTCATTTGTTGCATAATTTTTGTTTTTTATTATTATTAATTTCCTTTCTTTATACTCTGTGAAAAAATTTCTTTCTTAATACTCCGTAGTTTATACTAACATCTTATGAGTCCTATTTGTTCTTTATAAAATAAATAAATAAAAACATCTTATTTCTCTTATGAAACTGTTCTTTACTCTTTTTTTTTCTTTCTTTTTTTAATGTCCAAATTATTTAAAAAAAAAAAATAGAAAAAGAAAAAAAGAATGTAAATCATGTCAAAAAATGCAAATAAAAGGCGGAGATTGAAAATGTATCATAAACAGAGGTGAAAATAGGATAAATATCTAAGGTTGAACATAGAATAATATGAGGTTTAATTCAACTATATATAATGCGAACCAGACTTATCATGTCTATTATGTCATAATATGGTTATGCATATAATTTTTACCTAGTCTGTGTCCTTTACCTCACTGTCCTCAACTTAAATCAATATTATTGTAGTAAAGCTAAAACACAAGGTGCAGGAGCATATCAATTTTCAATAAGTCCTATTTTATTTCAAAAGTGCTACAGCATATAAATACCAGAGTAAAAGCGCCGAAATTCTAATGGATGTTTCTACTATGGTCATCCTTAAAATGACCATCCTAATTCTTAAATCCTATTGATTTATTTTTCCTTTATTTTAAATGTTTGGTCAAACCTCTTCTTTTATGTTTTTTATTTTTAAATCATTTTCTATTTTCCTAAAATTAATTTTAGTTTTTTGAATTTTTTTTTCTTAATTATTAAATTAAAATAACTTTTAATAAAATCCAAAAATAAGATTAAACTAAAATAATTAAAATAAAAAAAATTGTTCTTCATTTTGTTCATCGACGTTCTTCATTGTTCTTGTTCTTCAACGTTCTTCAGCCATGGAAGAAATTAACCACCAATTCATCATCTTCATCCCGAAAATACATTCACGCAACGACAAAGATCAATCCACACAACTTTCGTAAAAAATTTCAGTTTTCGAAAATTCGGGTTTTTGCAAATTTGGGTTGGTTTTAAATCCTAGAATAATACTTTTTAATTGGACAATCTCAGTTAATGAATACGAAATAGAAAATTATATGTAAACGGAAAAAAAAGAGAACTACAATTATTCTATAATCTGGGTTCGTAAAATATTTTCTTTGATACCTTGTTAGATCCAAAAAAACGAATATGAAATTATAAAGCTTGTTTCTATATAAGGAATTACCGAAATACTTATTGGACATTACTTGTGACAAACATTTTATTAATTATTGCCTACGATGCTATGGGCCTATGGCCAGATGTATATGATTAGCCTATAATTTAGGCTTCTGATAATATATGATCTTTGATAATTTAAGCCAATGAATGACTTAATATATATATATATATATATATATATATATATATATATATATATATATATATATATATATATATATATATATATATATTAATTAATTATATATATATATGGGAGTCTTTTCCCGAGCTTTTAGAGAGCCACGTAGGATTTAATTTTTTCAGCGCGCCAGGTAGGATAATAAATTTTAGTGGTAGCCAATTAAATACGAGATTATTAATTTCTTTTAGAGTTAAATAAATTAAATGGCACGTATGAAAAATTGGGCGATGAGATTTCCCGGTTTAAATTAATTAAATACAAAATATTATCTTTCGATATCAAGAATTTTATCTAAATATATAACAAATTTTAGCACATAAATATATATTTAAAAAATTCAAAAAACCGTGCATCGCGGGAGCTTTACCTAGTGTAAACTATAATTACGATTTATATTGTTACCCTTTTTTTTTTTTTTTAGGAATTTATATTGTTACCTAATACATGTTAGTTGATTACCTCTTATACAATGTTAAAGATTTTATTAGTTTATAATTATTTGGTTAATATATTTCAACATATAGTTGCATACTTGCATTACTTTACACATCACATCATATATATATATATATATATATATATATATATATATATATATATATATATATATATATATATATATATATATATATATATAGGGGAGGGATCCGGTAAGAACCCACCTCTATATAAGAACCCAACCTTATATAAGAACCAATATCAACCGTAGGATTAGATTGAGATTAGCGGTCACGATTAAAACAAATTAAAAAATCAAAATTTATCTTCCTACAGTAAAAAAAAAAAAAAAAAAAAAAAAAAGCAACCCTTACTTTCTCTCTCTTCATGTTCATGAATTTCTCTCTCTTCAAACTCTCAAAAATCTCCATAGAATTTTTGAAGAATTTTCAAATCAGGTATTTTTTTTTTTCAATTTTATTCAAATTTGATGAAATTCGCATGATGTTCAAGTAGAATTTGTGGTTTTTCGATTTTATTTTTGCGATTTTTGTATGTGATTTGATTTATGCGAGTTTTGCCATTTGATTTCTGCGACTTTATTCACTTTTTCGCACAATTTCATGAATATTATTCATGAAAATGGATAAACAAATCTGCACCGAACAATTTTAGTTGATTTTTCGCAAAAATAAAACCCTAGATTTTGAAATAAATGATTCAAAGTGAATTACGAATGATAATTGGCGAAGAACAACACAATCCTACAAAAATAAGCTCCCACATGCAAAGGTAAGTAATAATCTATTAATTTCGACAAATTTCATGTATATTTCTGCTTATTTTAGGGCATTTATTTACAATTTTTTTTTTCTTTTTTTTGTATTTCGAATTCATGGTGTGAAGAAGAAAATGATGAAGTTTCTAGAACTAATAAACCTACTACTATAATTTTGTATAAGTGGAGTACATATTTGAATCTGCTAATGTGGAAGCTAAGAATTTTGACGAATTTAAATTATTAGTAATGACATAATCTTGACCATTGGCTTTTAAATCATTACTTTGAGTAGTGTGTATTATGCTTATGTTCTATCTTTATATGTATTATGTTCTAAAGATTCATTTACACTTATGTTCTAAATTTAGGTATATTATGCTTATGTTCTAAATTTGTTTGTGAAGTTTTTGATGTAGCACAGTCGGTATAATGAGGGTGGAAATGTGTTGTACATGTGGGTGGTTCAGGTTGTTCTATTTGGATTGTGCAAGGATTGTTGTGTGATTGAGGAGTCATAGTTGTGTTGTGTATATGTAGGGGCTTGCAAGGGAGTTTGGTTAAGTAAGGGTCGAGTGTATTCATGAGATATACGTATAGTGTAGATGTTGTGGCTATTGATCGAATTGGGTTATTTTGGAATGTGTATGAGGCTGCAAGAAGTTTGCTCTGATGTGGCTGCACTTTGAGCAGCGAGTGCAGATGCTATATAGGAGGGTTGTAGAGTGTTAAATGGGTGTGTTAAGTGCAAAACAAGTAGCTAGTTGTTGGGGCTGTTTCAGTTGCCTAATTTGTGGAGTTGTGCTGCATACATAAAACAATTGACTGAATAATAAGATATGATACATTGATTTATATCAACCACAAGGAAAAGAACAAGTAAAAGTTAAGAATCAAAATTTAAAATATAGGGGAAAAAATTAGAACATAATAAGTAGAACAAATTTAGAACATTGTTTAAATAAATTAAAACATATTGGGAAAAAAAAAAGAACATAGGCTTAGATCACAGGGGGGAAAAAAATTAGAAAACATGATATTAAAATAGGAAAAAAAATTTGGACAAAAATTTAGAACATAGGCAGAAAAACTGTAGAACATAGGAAAAAAAATTAGAACATAAGAAAAAATTTAGAACATAGGTTTAGAATATAGGGGAAAAAATTTAGAACATAGAAATTAAAGTTAGACATAGGTTTAGAACATTAGAAGAAAATTTAGAGCATAGGCAGAATATTTTTGAAAAAAAAAAATTAAAATATAGAATTTAGAACATAGGCAGAAAATATTTAGAACATATAGGTTTAAAACATAGGCGGTAAAAATTTAGAACAAAATTTAGAACATAGGGGAAAATTTTAGAACACATAGGTTTAGAACATAGGCACAAAAAAAAAAAAAAATAGAACATAGAATAAAATTTAGAACATATAGGTTTAGAACATAGGTAGAAAATTTTTAGAACATGTAGGTATAGAACATGGATAGAAAAAATTTAGAACATAGGTAGAAAAATTTTAGAACATATAGGTTTAGAACATGGGTAGAAAAAATTTAGAACATAGGGAAAAATTTTAGAACATATAGGTTTAGAACATAAGCAAAAAAAAATTTAGAACATAGGGGAAAATTTTAGAACATATAGGTTTAGAACATAAGGCAAAATTTAGAACATAAGTAGAAGATTTTAGAGCATATGTTTACTTGTGTCCATATGTTAAAACCTATTAGCTCAAAGGTAGAGCACTATGCAAAATGCATAGAAGATGTAGGTTCGATTCCTGCATAGGTTATCTCTAAAAATATCTATCTAACAAAAAATAAGAGGAAACCAATTTTCTTAAAAATAAACTATAATAACTCGATAGGTAAAATATAAATTTAACTATTGCTATATTTTACAAACTAAAAATTGGCTTATGTTTTTTTACAAACTAATGTAAAATTATATTTTCAGCTTATATTCTAAATTTTTTCCTAAGTTATGAATTATTTTTTCAACTTATGTTCTAAATTATTTTTCTTATGTTCTAAATTTTTGTTTGCTTATGTTCTAAATTTTGCTATGAAATGTTCTAATTTTTTTTCTGTTTATGTTCTAAATTTTTTCTACTTATGTTCTAAAAAATTTTCTATGTTCTAAATTTTCTTTCTAAGCTCTAAATTTTTTTTTATACTTTTTTTTTTTTTTAAATGACGGATTCTTATACTCTAAATTTTTTCTACCTATGTTCTAAAATTTTCTTTACATATGATCTACTAAATAGTAAGAAAAAAAAGTGAAACAAATTAGCACTAAGTTATACAAGAGAAAAATTAGCTTGAAAAGATTAATGACTATGTAAACTTTGTTAACAATTTAACTCTACGTACTCATACAAACTCTTGCATCCACATTACACAAATGAGCCTACGTGGGATTCGAACCCACTTCTTTTGTGCATTTGCACAATACTCTATCTATTGAGCTAGTAGACTAATGTCTATTAAATTCATTATAAGTAACAAACATAATCGACACATCACAAAAAGAATAGGCCAGGGTGGTTCAGTTTTTCAATTGAGGAATTTAACAGAGTAAACAAACCTGGCAACAACACTAATAAGTAAATACAAAACAAAACTTCTATATGAGTACAATTCAAAAGCCTACAAAATCTATATCCCTGCAACAAATTTAGTGGCAAACATATTATTATCATCTTTTCCATGTAAATAAATACTAGAAATTTCTACTTTAATACTACATTTCTTGGAAAGTACAAGTAGAAGCCACCTTAAGTGGCTATAGCGTTTATTGATGGCACTCTTGTTGTTCTTCTCCAACTGTCACGGCCGGTGACATAACCAAATATAATATAAGTTTTTGCACTCAAATATACATGACATAACATGACTAAGAATTTGTAGTATGAGTTGTTTGTTATCTCCATACCCCAAATAATGGCCTTTACATGAGCAATATTCGACTCCGGGGTCTCTAAAAATTTGATTTAAGCCCCCACCATAATGCTACATTGCTACCCAATCCAATCCTAAGCACAAGCTGCATAACTCCTAATCCCATACCCATTTCACCAAGCATACTAGTGTCTAAATTCACCCTTACTAGGCTCTACTAGGCTCTTCTTACTAGGCTCTGCACCTAATTAATGATTTATAAGCACTCAAAAATATTCAAAGGCTCTACTAGGCTCCTTAATTATAATCTCACTTATGACACATTAGTAGGTAAGAATTAAGTTTAGAACATTTGCATCATAGTTTAGAACATACACACAAATATTTAGAACATTATCCAATCATAAAGAGTAGTTCATAGCAAAATATGAAAAAGAAGTTTCAGACATTAAGCCATTGATTGCAAGAAGAGATGACTACATAAGATCAAATTTAGGATTTAGAATGAAAATTGATAAACCTGAAATTCAAAATAAACACAATAAAAAAATGCAGCAAAATCAAAAAATTATCCTCAAAATAAATTGACAACAAACACAAGATTCAGAAAATTTGATGATGAAATTGACAAAATTGAACACAAACTAATAAACTTAAGTCGAAATACTTAAGTCGGATATATTAATCACAAATTGAAAAAATTAGGGGAAAAAATCAGGAATATTGGCAAAAAAAAATAAAAAAAAATCGCAAAACTGAAATCAAAAATAAAAAACGAGCAAAATCGAAAATAAAATACGAACAAATCGAATGAAGTCAAAATTGATGAAAATAAGGGGAAAAAAATCAGGAAAAATCGTAAAACAAAATTGTAATAGCCAAAAAAAAATGCAAAAGTCTACGAAAAAAATATGAAAAGGGCAAAAATCGATTGATTATATAATATCAGGATTTTAAAACAATTGATAAGCTTACAATAATTTTTCCAAAAGCTAAGAAAATTCGTTGATGAATTTAATGAAATTTGGGTAATTTTGAGCAAGAGAGAGAAGCCGTTGAGGAGAGAGAGGAAGAGTCAAGAGTAGCCTTGTGTTCTACATTAATTTGTTAAAAGTGAATTGTAAACAATCTACAATATAACAAATATGCCATTACTAAAATCAATTTGAGCGGTTAGATCAAAAGGTAATAGAGGGTTCAGATTGGTTCTTATATAAGATTGGATTCTTATATAGAGGATGGTTCTTATATGAGCCTATATATATATATATTGAGATCATGTGAGAACCAAGGTGAATAATAGGAACTAGGAACCAATCTCAGCCTTTAATCATCCTACATCCGACCGCTCACATCTCTCTCGCATTCATTAATGGCATTTTCGTAATTTCGCGAATTTTTAAACATTTTTTTTCCAGTTTTTTAACTTTTAAGGCAATTTCATTTACTTTATGACTGATTTCATTTACTTTTACTAACTTTTCATTTACTTTTTAGAAATAAAACTGGAATCGCTTTGTAAAGGTTAAATGTTACGAAAATGTTATTAATGACACGGGAAGCATGTTGATCATCTGATTAACATGATCTAAGAGCCTAAATTATTTCCTAGTTCTTATTATAGCCTTGGTTCTCAATATAACTTGGTGTATATATATATAAGTGAAAAGACACTTAGAACATATGAGAATATATTTTGATCTTGTAAATATGATATGAGATTACTTTGTTGGAATGTACTTGTTAGAGTTTTTTTTTTTTTTTTTTTTTTTTTTTTTTTTTTTTTTTTTGAAGAAGAAGAAGAAGAAGAAGAAAAAGAAGAAAGAATATATATATTCTAATCTTACATAACTGATTAGCTAAATATAAGGACCTAGAGCTAATTATACACCTAACATATATATCATATTTACAAGATCAGAATATATATTCTCATATATTCTAAAAATACTAAGTATACGTATGAACGTATGCTTTAAAATATATTTACTAGAAAATCTTAGTATTAAAATGTGTTTAAGGATAATAATATATTTTTTGTGATAATAATAAAAATATACTAATGAACATATCCTTCTTTTTTTTTGAAAGAAGGATAATTACATATTTTATATTACGATAGCTTAATTCTACGGAAAAAAAATTAAATTTAAATAACATACCATAATTTAAATGATAATGATTCCTTAACTATGGTCTATTATGGTGATAAAATATCATACTACAAACCATAATGTGGCCCTATTCAGTTCACCTTATTTTTGCTGAATTGAAATTATTTTTACAAAACTAAAATTATTTTTGCTGAACTTAAATTATTTTTACTGAACCATAATGTGGCCATGTTCTTCATTTTGTTCATCAATGTTCTTCATTGTTCTTGTTCTTCGAGGTTCTTCAGCCATGGAAGAAATTAACCACCAATTCATCATCTTTATCCCGTAAATACATTCACCCTACGACAAAGATTGAAATTATGCCTAATCCACAAAACGTTCTAAGGTAGTAAAGTACTGATTATAGTAGTCCTTTGAAATATGACTATCATAATATTTTAATGATTATGTAGTTCATAATTGACGTATTTTTCTTCAAGTAATTAGTTATATTACTTTATTTTTGCTATAAAATAGTATTATCAACATTTTTTTAATTTATCAAAATTTTGGTTTCATTTATATAAATTTTATTCTTACTTTATAGTTTCTTGGAAAATATTTATTTTATGTTGGATTAAAATTTTCAAAAATTATATTTGCATTGTAGATATTAGAATACTAATTATGTCCAATTTATAGTATGAAAAAAATAGATCGTTCATATTGTTTATCATTAAAATAATATGGTAGTCATATTTCAAACAAACGTTGTAGAATATTAAAATCGTGTGGTACATACTATGCTAATCATATGAAGTGTATATAAAGTCACATTTAGAATGATGGATAGGTAGCAACACTATGTACATGGTGCATATGTATTTGTTGATCATCATTTGATTCGATGATGAGCTCCTATTTTATGCAACCTTTCCCTAAACTCCAATACTCCGATTGCCAATCAACGACCTACACTCCTTCTGTGGGTTTGTTTATTTTTGCAACAACAAGTGATTTATTTGTGTCTTCTTTGGCATGTTGTTGAAGCTTAAAGAGTTTTGATGATGATGAATACAAAGAGCAAACTTCATACAATGAGAATTCTTTAAGTGTTGTAATCAGAACATGTGAAGTAGGATTTGGAAGTGGAAGAGTAACCTATCTATAAAGACTCATGGAGATTACGAGGAAAGTTAAAGAAAGTAGAAGAAGAGTTCCACACTGGAACTAACTGAGTTCCCTAACAAGAACATAAAGACTGCAAGTTGAGAAGCTTAACTTGGCCTGCATTGAAGACAACAAGTTTCACAAGAACTTGGTCTGCGAAGTTCCAATAAGGAGCTGGAGAATAGAAGACAACGGGATTTTAATACTGGACTGTGTGAAGCCTAAGTATTCTTAACCTACAGCAATTGACGAAACAATCTAGTTTATGTTAAGTTTATATTTTTAAGGATTGTTGTAAATATGTTAGGTTAGTTTATGCATGAAATTTATTAGAAGTGTGGCAAAGCTTTGGCAGCTTATAAAAGGAAAGTATACAAAAGATAAGTTTTAACTTATGAAAAGATTTTCCAAAGATTTTAATTTGTAAAATCCGATTATAAAAAGATATTATTCTTTTTAACATATTTATCTTTTATAAGTTTTCTAAAAATATTTTCTTCACAAAAGATTTACATAAAATATGTTTTGAGAAATTCAGAAGTTTTATAATTTCTATCTTTTGAAAACCCTACTTGATATACGAGTGGTACATGTATATAAAGTAGCATTAAGATTTTACATAACTTGTGATTTTATGCGTGAAGAATGTGAAGAGAGCTCGATTGTGTACGTTTTCCAAGTTTATGCTTTGTCATATTAGTTTCGTATTCCATGTGTAGCTAGCATCACATATTAATTAGAGGTCAAGTGTTTGTATTGTTTTGGTTTGGGTAAGTGAATTTATTGCATACAGTTTTGTAGGCTTCTATATTGAAGCTGAGTGAGAAAGTACTCAAAGAGTATGTAGAGAATATAAGTCGGGGACTTAGGTTGGGTAGAATAGAGTTCTACTTCATAGCAAGTTTATTCTAGAACTTGTGAGTTTAGGTCTGATCATAATAGGTTGTAACGGGGGAATTTTGCCTATAGTGAAGTGTTTTGGAGTTTGAAATCCCTTAGAGGGCCGAGGTTTTACTTCCACTTGGGCCCTGGAAGGTTTCCTCGTAAAATACTGTGTGCAAGTTCTTTTTACATTCTGTTTTATAATCTGCAAAAATAGTCATTAGGAACTCACCTACAATTCACCCCCCACTTGTAGTGTTCGTCTCAACTAACACAGGTTTTGTGAGTAAGTTTGTTCAATTCACCTTATTTTCATTTATCTAATTTGAGCTTTATTAAATTCAGATAGGAAATTTTGAATTTTGATTTTTGATACCTCAAAAATGACCCCAATTGAATTTTGGCACCCGTTTAAAACTTTTTTTTATTTTGGTACCCATCAAATGTAAAAATTATAGATTTTGGTACCTCTGTCCAACTTCTGTTAAGTTTTCCGTTAGTGGGGTCCTGCCACCTTCCAGCCACCCCTTAGCCACGACGCAACCACCTCGTTTCGCCACCATACCACCGCCACCAAAACTACCCCCTTGCACACAGCCACCTCCAATTCGCCACCACTCCACCGCCACCAAAACTACCCCCCTCGAACGTAGCCACCTCCAATTCGCCACCACACCACCGCCACCAAAACTTTTCCCTTGCACGCAGCCACCACAGCCCAGTCACCAAAGCCGCCGAACAAACTCCAGTTGCCACCGCCACCACTCAAAACTCCCACTCACCCCCAATTCGCACCATCCCCCGCAAAACCAACCTAAAACAACCCAGAAAACCACTCGTTTTCTAAGTTGTTTAAAAACCCTAAACGGGTTTGGTTTTTTGGGTTATTTCCGGTGGGTTTTAGGGTTTCAAGGGGCGGTGAAAAGAAGAGGGTGGTTGTTTCAGGGGGAGGGATGAGGTCGGTGAATAAGGGAGGGGGATTGTCTTCGGCGAACGGTGGTTGTTTTGGAGGGTAGCTGTGCGGTGGTGTGTGGTGGTTTAGCAGCTGTTGAGGCTGAGATTGGAGGAGGGAAAGGGAGGATGTGGGCTCGCCGGTGTCGGAGGAATATTTGGACACCGACAGCCGGCATAGGGAGGGGGAAGGGTGGCTGACGGCGGGGGGGGGGGAGGGGTGGTTGTGGGTGGTTGGTTTTTTTTTTAAGTTTTTTTTATTTTTAATTTATTAAATTATTAAATAATTAGATAATGGGCCCCACTAACGAAAAACTTAATGGAAGTTAGATGGAGGTACCAAAATCTATATTTTTTACATTTGATGGGTACTAAAAAAAAAAAAAGTTTTAAACGGGTGCGAAAATTCAATTCTGGTCATTTTCGAGGTAACAAAATTCAAAATTTCCATTTAGATAATATAAGATAAGTTCAAGAAAAATAAGTTTTAATAAGGTTATACACTCTTTAATATACTTTGTTCACATTTTTAATTAATTATGGACCACTAATATTAAAGACATTATGGTCGTTAAAAAATAAAAATAAAAGTAAAAATAAATAAAGTCCATATGTTAAAATAGGTTAACTATTGGCGCATTGGCCCTATTTACTAACATTGTATATTGGAAGACATTTTTATAAGTAATGGGAACATGAAGGTGGAAAATATGATGGCAAAAATACCACTACATGCATAATAGTAAACAAAAAGTACTATTTAGATAACTGATGCTTTAATGGTACATTATGCATGTATAATAGTACACAAAAATGTACCATTGTACCATTAAGAGGGAAAAAATGTACCACCGAATTTCAGATTGCCCTCCTATTTCCAAGCAAAACAAATAGGGCATATACGTCCAGGGGGACTCAAATAAAGGGTATATATTATGTTAAAATAAAAGTCTTATTGTGTTATAATAAAGGTTAAAAGAAATTAATTTTATTTTAATGAAACTTTTAGTATACTGGTCAATATAAATACTAAAGTTTACTATGTTAAAATTAGAATCACTAAGTTCAATATAACGTCATAATTTAGGTTAGCGATAATATTAAAAGTCATACAAAAATTAAAGGTTCCTATAACGTTAAATTAAGGTTACTATGTTAAAATTAGGATCACCATTATTGTTTAATTTATTAATTTAACGTCAGTTGTGCAGGTATGTGCTACTTAGAAGAATACTACAAGAGGGGGCCGGGGGTGAATTGTAGTATTGGAGGAAATAGAAAACTTTTTGCGGATTTATAAAAACTAAGCTAAACGAACTCAAAGTCACACAAAGAGATTTTAGCGTGTGGAAAACTTTTTGGCCCTAACAGGAAGAAAAACCATGACCACTAGAGATTTTAGGAAAGATTCTTTAATAGAATAGGGCAATCAACCTATTACAAGCTTAAGACTCTATATTCAAGTTTCTCAATGAACTTGAAGTTCCCAGCAATAAGTCCCTCAACTTACTGCTCTTCTCTTCTATCTCTTTCTCCTATGACTTCTCTAATTTTACTCAAACTCCCTAAACCCAATTAAACTCTTAAAAAGAAATACTCTAATGAAAGAAAATAAGAAAGTTATCAACTAAAGTAGAATGCGACTCTTGACTCTTTAAAAACTAAGAAGATAGAAAATACGAATGAGCAAGGGTGAAATTTTTCCATAAAACAATTTCTATATTTATAGAAAAACTTAGCTCGAATGAAACGCCATATTGCACTCCACTTACGCCACTACTCCTACACATCAACGCCACTATCTTCCACCACTTCCAGTGCTTCAAATATGTCCTAAAATTCAGGATACGTTAAAGCAACAAGAAGAGGTTTCCTCGTTCAGTGGAGAAGACTAAATCAAGCACCAGTAGCGCAAGTTTAGGAAAATCTATTAAAGATATTTTTGGAGAATATTTATCCGAAAACAAAATTAATTCTTTTAATCCAAAAATCAGAAAAAGATATTGTAGACACCCAAATGTGTCTCCCCAAAAACCAAACCTAGTGATGAATACCTTTCACGTCATTTGATTATCGAACAAAGTGAAAGTGTGAAAAGTCTAGTGATGAGGATGTTTTTATTAAAATATTTTTTCTTTCTGTTTTGAAAATATTTCTTTTCTTACCCTATTTATAAAAAACATGCAGTCCAGTTTAGTTTGGTCCATGATATGGGTCCAATAATAGTGTAGTTGGATGGGGCTTGAAAAGAACTTTCCAACGATATATTATAAGCCCAATTCCGATGAATAATGAGGAAGTTATGGCCAAAATACTAAACTAGGCCCATATCGGATTTTACCTACGACCCAATGATCATGTGGAGGGTCCAAAGGTTTAATCCTATTCCTAAACTAATTAGGATTTAATTAGAAACTTCTATAAGTTTCTAAAAGATCTTAATTATCCTTTTTGAAAAGATAAAATCAAAGAATTTTAAATTGAATAAAAACTTTCCTTTTTTAAGTCCTAATTCTATTCGAATTTAAAGATGTTCAAAGATAGTCAGATATTATTTTCGTGCCTCATAATTTTTATCCAAATATTATATGGTTGGATAGATCTTGAAATTATCTTTCCAGTGATATATTATATTATTAATTCCGAGCTATAACGAAAAAGATATGAAAGGAATACGAAACTCAATCCAAAACTGACACCGTCCCACTATTTCGGCCATATCTTTTTATATACAAAATATTTTAATCTGATTCTAATTTATTTGGAAATTAGACTTCAAGAGCTTTCCAACGACATATTATATGACTTATTTGGACTTCTGGATCAAAAGTTATGATAAAAACAAAATTCGCAAAAACTGCTGACCAACGAGTTTTATTTCGATTCGAATTCGGATTCTTTTCTTATTTTTCGACTCTCTTTTTTCCTATAAATAGAAGTCATATCTCCCCTTTTTTCAATCATCAACAATCAACAATCATCACATCTCTCTTTTTCTCTCTAAAAGCTAGAAGCTTTTCTTCTCTTTCTTTTTCTAAACCTTCCCTCAAACACAATTCCTCATACATTAGCACTAGACACACCTAGCCAAGTTCGAAGTTGCCTTTGCCCTAGACATGAAAGGTTATAATTTCTGAGGGTTTGGTGCCTAATCTCTATTTCAATTATTTAATATAATTGTTTTGTTTAATATTTTCCTTGAATTTACTAACGCGTGTATTTTGTTATTAGAAAGAGGCACGAGGCATCAAAGTATGTAGTCTTATTGCTCTATTCTTGTAGAAAACATGTTTATTATTTATTAATTCCTAGCATCATGTTAGGATATTTCTGTTGCTTTCTAGTATCATGTTTAGGGTGTCTTTTACTCATTTCTAATATCATGTTAGTATCATGCTAGGGTTAAAGCTTTGATCTTTATTGCTTAGTGACATGATATGATTTGTTATTAATCTTGTTAGTATCATGCCTAGGATCTTGCTATTATATTTAAGCTATTATTATGCTTTAACATGATTATGATAATTATGGTTATGATGATTATTATGTTGCTTGATGCTTATTTATTGTTATTGCTTGATCACGCCTTTTATGCATGTTTAAAGGGAATTTGTACTTTTAATCACGCTTAATAAGATAATTAATAATCTTGTTTAGGGCTAATATGATTATAATTCAAGTGATCGCCAATAATAGTTTTGCTTGTGCATTATATTCAACCAACATAGATAAACAGGTTTAGGATTAATCTAATGTTTGCATGCTAGTCAGAAAGCGCACATGAATACGAGAAGAATAAAGTAGAGACCTATTATTAGGGCAGGTTCAATCTCTTTTAGGTTGGATTTGTACCTTCATCCCCGAACCCTATTTGGTTCAAGACCTTTTGGAGTTGACAATCTCATGGATCGTTAAGGGGTGTAACCTTCACCCTGTGAACGGTTTACAAGTTCCTAATTTTTGTTGGCGACTCTTTTGCTCTAGCTTCCTTCCCTTTGGACACCACCATGCTTAAGTGTATGATCACAGTGGGGTTCAAGTTTGGGGTAATGCTTGAAATATTCCCTACAAATATTTTTCACAACTAATTTCCTAAATTCAAGCAAATCTCAAATTCAATCCAAAAACCGTGTTGTGCATTCTATGTTGAAACCCATTGTAGCCCACTTATGAGTGTCCCACATTGGAGAAAAATGAGAGGAGGTCTCACTTTATAAGGTAGAGGAGTAACTCCTACTATTTTCAATTGGTTTTAGTATGGAAGCTCCTAAGCCTTGTTTGTGGACCAAACTCTCCTCCTCGTTGTTTCGGGTTGCCCAGACCCATTTCATATTGTCTCGAAATCTAACATTTACTAAAGTATCCAACTTCAAATAATCTTCCACTTACATAAAACCTAAAAGGACTTTTTATGAAGAACTACCTTATACAAGTCAATTTTTTTTGAAAAACTACCTTATTAAAAATATGTTGTAAGAAACTACCTTTTTAAACAATAAGTAAATGTTGCAAAAAAACTACCTTATAAAACGATTAATGTTGTAAAAAGCTACCTTTCATTGAATTGCTGCATTGAATAAGAGACGTTTAATGATCCATTTTCAATCATTGTTTCTCCTTTTTCCACCCAATTTCTCCATAGCCCCCTTATAACCCCTAATTCCCCCTTCTCTTTCATTGTTAAATTATGCAAGTGGTAGTAACTTACAACATTTAGCTTTTGTAAGGTAGTTTCTTACAACATTTATTTTATAAGGTAGTTTTTCACAAAATTTGATGTATATAAGGTAGTTTTTCACAACAAGTCCAACCTAAAATAAAAAATACTTTAGACTTTATTAATTCTCTGAAGAAGTCTCTGCTCCGAGTCTTCATTCTCTAGCTTCTACTCCGAAACTTCTTTTCCTACAAAGGAACGCTGTAACCAGTCTTTGCTTTTGAGCTCCAGTTCCTTTGTCTCGAATAAACCTGTAACTTGAACTTCAAGCTACATAGCTTATAAAGACATTAGTCCAAGCATAAATTTGACTTGTGTTATCATCAAAACATCAAGGGCAACAGTATGGACCTCAAGTCTACAATAATACTATTGTGAACTAAATCAACGCAAAAATTATTTCAACTAAAATACTCGTAAGTTAAATTAAAGTCAAATAATTTCATTACTTCAAATAAGTTTAGATAATGAGATAAGATATTAACTAAGTGAAAATCAGGTGAATAGAACATAATCTAATAATTATTGTCAAACAATTGTAATAATTTTTTTTTTTTAGAAAATATTAAGGGGTTTGAATAAGAGATAATTTTACTAGATCTACTTATTTCATTGATTTTTTGGTGGAGATACAACCAAGTTTTTCGTTCTTGTAATAGTGAAACAAATTGTGGTAAGACCAATGTTATGATATAAGTTTTTTTTTTTTCTTTTTTTTGGGGGGCGGGGCGGGGGGGCTAATTATGACGTGCTCAATACATATAGTACTAATTTACTTCCACCGTTTCATATCAATCGCAACACTTTACTTGTTCTTCTAGTTCAGATTAATTGCAACACTTCTATAATTGGAACACTCTTATTTTATAACTACTAGGTTAGGTCCTGTGCCATGCACGATAATTTTTAATGACTGTTTTTAAAATTAACATGATATTAATTTTTGGTTTTTTTACTTTCATATGTTATAATCATATCAATTGAATGCTAAACAACAACAATAACAATGACAGGAAGAAACAGTGGCGGAGCCAGCAGGGTACAAGGGGGACAGCTGTCCCCCCACTTCAATAAAAATCAGGTTAAAACTATTATTTAGTGTAGGGTTACACCTTACCGAATGAGATGGTGTAGAGGTGAGGGCCTTGAGTTTTTATTTAAGGGATCCAGTGCTCGAACCTTGCTAGAGGCTTTTTTTTATTTTTTTTAAAATTTATTTTAATGTATAACATAGTATTCCTTTATTCATTTTCTAACCAATCACTCCGTGTATTCATTTGTAATTGTTATTACTCCGTACTAGGCCTGTTCACGGATCGGATATCCGATCCGAAATATGATTTCGGATCGGATATCCGAACCTTCGGATATTAGATTTTGATATCCGAATCCGATCCGAAAATTTCGGATATCCGATATTCGAAATCATTCGGATCGGATGTTTCGGATATCCATTATCCGATATTAATGAAAGTTGTATAAATCTCATTAAATGTTTTGCTTTTTGTATCGTTAAGCATAGTAGTCTTTTAGAAGACTATTTAATTGGCATACATAATAAACTAATAAATTCTATTTAATTACCACAAATACAAAAAACTATAACAGTAGCAGCCTTCTTTGTTAGTTTGGCGATAAGACCAACAAGTTGGTGAGCAAACCCAACAATAGAGGAGACACATACACATATTAAAAATCAAAATTCCCAACAGATGAATCCTTATAATCTTTTAATTACCAGAGGAGAGTTGAATGGTGATTTGTTGAGCAACGGAGAACAAACCAACAAATTGGCGACTGAACGAAGAAGATCGAAAATTAAAAAAGAAAATTAGGCCCATGTATTCAGGGGTTGCAGAAGATCGAGGAATCGACTTTAGACCAACAAAGAGCAAAGATTACGAACCAAAATTAGACTCAGTTATCACCGAAAAAAACAGAGAGGTGGCTGAGTGACTGAGCGGCGGAGTTTGGAATATAGGATTCCTTTTAGAGAGATGAGAAAGAGGCGGAAGTAGGTGAGAACTGAAAACTCACTAGGTTTGTTGGGCACTAAAAATTATTTTATAATATTATTATAAAAATATTTTTGAAAATTTTATATGTACTGATGTATTGTCATATACATATCAAGCTTACAATTTCAGATATCAGTTCGGATATCTGAAAGAAATATTCGATATCCGATAATATTCGGATATTTTTCGGATATCGGATATCCGAAAATTTGAAAATCAGTATTTGAATCCGTATCCGATATCCGTTTTTTCGGATCAGATATCCGATCCGAAATGATTTTTCGGATCGGATATCCAAAAAAATCGGATCAAATACGAATCGGATTTTCGGATTCTCAAATAGTTTTGAACAGCCCTACTCCGTACTATAATTTTGCATTATGGTTGTAATTATGACAATTGCATTTATTAGCTATAATAACTAATGTTCGAATTCTTAAAAAAAAAAAAGAAAAAAAAAACAAACCTAGTCTTCGAATTCCAAATATCACTAGAGGAAAAATTGTTATACGATGTTAGATTATTTTGACTAAGTATCTCGTATTGTGGATTTTTTGAGTTGTAATACATTAACTATCTAGCTATTTGTGGGTAAAAGTATAGATTATTGTCAAAATTATGTGATGTTTATTTGTCCCCCCGATTTAAAATTTTTGACTCCGCCACTGGGAAGAAATCACACCAAGAATAATCAACATGTATTGATTTTGGCAAATGTTATTGAAATATCCGTAGAGTGTTAATTGATTGAAATTTTAATCATAAGTTATTCAAGGAAATGACAAAAGTATTATTTATCGATTTGACATTCGCATTTCATTATTTAAGCTTGTACTTTCTATTACGTGATTTATGTATTAAAAAATCAAGAAAATAATATATAAAATCTTGTTGTAATAAACATATGTAGACATGTAGTACACAATATGTATTTTCTTAAAAAAAAAAGTCATATTTCACAAATTATGTTAAGAATATATTTTTTTTTTTTTCTTCTTAAGTTATAGTTGTTAATATGTTTCTTTTGGAAAATTACATAAAATCTTTTATTATACTTTGTATGTAATTATTACACATATGTAGAAAGATTTAATTTGTTTCTAAAATAGATTTTTTTCAAAAAACAAAAAAAAAAAAAAAAAATTAGGACACACCAGGAGATGACACGTGTTATTTACTGGTGTGTCTTTTAGTATATAGTTATTGATTGATTGATTATTGATTTCTCACTCCCACTAACCACACTTTTATAAATATTTTATTATTTATCTTTCTTACCAACCCCAACATTTACACTACTTTTTTTTTATTATTATTATTTCACTCTCATACTTATAGTACATTACAGTATTATAAAAAAATTCCTCTTTTAAGCCTCATCCTATAAATTTTCTTAAACTTTATGAAGACTATAGTGTTGTGATTAATACAAAATGAACGGAGAACTAATTTTTAAATCATACGAAGTATCCATATGGAAGAAGGGAAAAGAGGGAAATTAATGACAATATCAATCAAAAAATTAAATACTAATTAAAATATATGATAAATTATACGAAGTATAATGTGGACCAGTAAAATGGAGTGGCATAGATAATGGTACGGTATGCATAAATGAGACAGGTGATTTGAGAAATTACTCCCTTTGAGATCGCTAGAAACCATACAAATTACTCCCTAGTAGAGGTGGGCATGGGTCGTGCCGGCCCGCGGGCAACACAGGTCCAGCACGAGATTGGTCCGGCACAGCACGAGTCCCCCAGTGGCACGGCACGGTGATCGAGGTGTGGGCCGTGGACCATGCCGTGAACACGATTTCAAGAATCTGGCACAAGCACGGCACGAACCCGCGAGTAGCACGGTAGTTTGGCCCGCCAGCACGGCACGCCAGGCAAGGCCATAAAATAACATAAATAATAATAAAGAACTAAAATACTAAAAATAAGAATAATAAAAAGAACAATAATAATGTATTAAAAAAAATATAAAACATAAATTAATAAAATTATTTAAATTGTATATTCATTTTTTTAAAAAAATATTAAAAAATAAAGGACAGTCCGGTGTCCGACATGACACGGCACACCAGGTATGGAGGCCGTGCCGTGGACTGAGTGTGCTAAATGGTGGCCCGATACAGCATGACACGAGCCACCACTAAACACAGCCCGCGACGGCCTAACAAGACACGTTACCCACCTCTACTCCCTAGTATATTGAAATGTAGGGAGCGGATATCATGCTTCATGAAATCAAAAATATCAAAGATTTAATAATTTAATATTAAGTTGGATTTGACTTCCGTTGATCTATATCCTGATGGCGTTCATTTAATGAGACACTATCTTTATAATATACGTTATAAGTTGTAAATAAACAAATTGTACGTATATAAGAAGATGATATTTACTACCCTAAATCGTTGTAAATAATATGAAAATAAGGTAGTATATAATATACAGTTTAATAGTTTATGTAAATGATTTATTACATAATGACTAGGTATCATAACAATCATTTCATAAAATAATACTCCCTCCATTCCATTATTAGAAGTCTATTTTTGATATTTATTACTTACATAATAAAGAAAAATAAACTTCTAATAAAGGAACGGAGAAAATACATAGTACTCTGTATTAAGTATGTATCACAAATCATGATTCACGCAATAAGAAATATGTACTTCAATTAATCACAAGATTCATTTTCGTTTACAAATGCAATAATTAAGGGCTTGTTTGGCATCATTTTTGGTTTTAAGTTTCCTGTTATTTTGAAAACTGAAAACCAAAAATAGAAAACAAGAAAAAGATGTTTTCACTTTTTTGTTGTCAGTTTTCAAAATTATTATGATTTTAATAAGTTTATATAATTTTTTGTTCTTTATGTGACATATATCATATATATATACTTTTATACAATAAAAAACCAAAAAACAGAAAACTAAGGGCTTGTTTGGCATCATTTTTGGTTTTCAGTTTTCTGTTTTTTTGAAAACTAAAAACCAAAAACAGGAAACAAGAAAAAGGTGTTTTCACTTTTCTGTTGTCAGTTTTCAAAATTATCATGATTTTAATAAGTCTAAATAATTTTTGATTCATTATGTGACATATATAATATACTTTTAAAAAACAAAAAACCAAAAAACAGAAAACCACAACGATGCCAAACGAACCCTAAGCAATGCGAAACAAATCCTAAATTACTGGCTTTTATAGTCGGATCTTTGACTTGTATGCAAAGGATTTCACTAAATACCACGGTCCACGTGTTGCCACTATTTAACAGATGATATGCCGCTCATAATACTATTACGAAGTATTATTTTTTTACCACTATATTAGGCCCCACTCTCTTTACCTTATTTTGCTGAATTGAAATAATTTTTACTGAATTTAAATTATTTTTACTAAACTGAAATTAATTTTACTGAACTCAAATTATTTTTGCTGAATTGAAATTATTTTTACTCAATTTCTATTATATTTCTTCTTTAAAATTACTGATTTTCACTGAACTGAAAATTAATTTTACTGAACTGAAATTATTTTTACTAAACTGAACTTATTTTTACGGAACTGAAATTATTTTTTTATTAAATATTATTTTTTTTAAGGTGAAGTGAACAAGGCCTTATTAAGACATTTTATTGTGTATTTGTGTTCAATTGTTCATAAAAGTTTTAAAGTTGAACTTTTACCATCGCTCTGATGGAGTAATGGCATACTTAATACTTGTGCTACAAGTAACAAAATTGGATTATTTATAATTAAATGTACAACTTATAAATTTATATTTTAACGACAGTCTTTGATAACCTTTGTCTTTTTTCATGAATTAATTAAGCTCATACATATATACGAGTATGCTATATCTATTCAAAATTATTAGTTAAGACGAACACTGCAAGAGGGGGTGAATTGTATGTGAGTTCCTAGTAACTAGTTTTGCGGAATATAAAATAGAATGTAAAGGAACTTGCAAAGTACACAGTATTTTACGAGGAAACCTTCCAGGGCCCAACTGGAAGTAAAACCTCGACCCTCTAAGGGATTTCCAAAACCAAATCAATCCACTATAATAGGGAAAACTCACAAGTTACAACCTATTATACTCAGACCTTAACCCAAGTTCCAATCGAACTTGCTACACAGTAGAACTCTATTCTACCCAACCTAAGTCCCTGACTTAGATTCACTCGTACTTCCTAAGTACTCTCACTCAGCTTCAACCGAGAAGCTTACACAACTGTATGCAATGATATAATTCACACACACACACCCAATAACCCAACCAATACAAATAATTTGACTCTAATATATGAAAGGTAAGATACACATGAAATCCGAAACTAATATGAGAAAGAATGAACTTGGCATACTTACACTAATATGCACTCTTCGAATTCTTCACGCATAAACTCAGATAAAAATATGAAATGAGATTTCTACCATTTATATAAGACTTGCTCATATAGAAAGTAGGGTTTTAGAAAGATAATTATGTTATTTTACCAAAATCTCAAAACACGGTTTTATGTAAATGTTTTTAGAAGAAAATCTTTTTAGAAAAATTATCAAAGATAAACTATCAAAAGAATAATATCTTTTGATATAATTAGTTTTTATGAAATAAAATCTTTCTAAAAAATCTTTTCACAAAAACTTATCTTTTTTAAAACTTTCCAATTTTATGCTTGCCAAGCTTTTATCACGTTTCTAATAAATTTCATATATAAACTTACCAATCACAGTTACAGCAATATTAAAGATATAAAGTTAACAAAACTAAATTGTCTCGTCAATTATTACATTCTAGGATACTTGGGCTTCACACAGTCCAGGACTAAGTGTCACTTGACTTCCAGTTCTCAATTGGAACTTCGTAGGCTAAGTTCTTGTGAAACTTGTTGTATTCAACGCAGGCTAAGTTGAGCTTCTCAACTTGCTGTCTTCATGTTCCTGTTAGGGAACTCAGTTAGTTCCTGGATGGAACTCTTCTTCTATCTTCTTTAACTTTCCTTGAAATCTCCTCGAGTTTTCATAGTTAGGTTACTCTTCCACTTCCAAAGTCTACTTCACCGGTTCTAATTACAACACTTAGAGAATTCTTATTAATTGAAGTTTGCTGGTTTATATACATCATCATCAAAACCTTTAAGCTTCAACAAAAATATATGACCAATTGACCAAACGATTAAAAAATGTATTGCAATCTCTTTAAAAATCTGTTCGTTTTCATTTGTTTTGTTTGATTTGAAAACAAAAAGGAAAATAAAATTAGAAAAAGTGATGGAAAAATTGTAAATAATCATCCCAAATTTGCTCCGTTTTCTTTTAATAATCCCAACTTTGGATTATTCTAACATAATCCCAATTTTGGGGATTGTTTTCTTTCTTCAATCCCAAACCGGTCAACAGAAGTCTACGACCTCTAATAGCATGTTACATTACATGTGTCAGCTTGTCATTGGTGCAAATAATAAAAAGGTTTTTAAAAAATAAAAAGAAAAAACCCTATAAACCACCCAGCCTCTCACCAGAACCCCCAAGCTCATCCACCACCCTGTCATCCTCCAGCAGCATATCCATGCCCATACCCCGAAAATACCAGGCTCCCCTGAAACCTCCCCCGCATCAGCAACCTTCACAACATCAACATTTCCGTCTCCGCCGATCCAACATCAAACCTTCGCCGTTCATCGAAACTCGCTTCGAGTTCTCAGCCCAATTGCCTTCGCTATCGGCTAGCCACCGGTGCTCCCATCCCGTCGCCCATCCTCCTTTCTCCTTGAACCACCACCCTCGTGAGCGCACTCCCCCTTCCCTGTTGAACCATCACCCTCGTGAGCGCACTCCATGAGAATAATTCGAAGTTATTGATGCTTTTGGAGGCTAAAATTGATGAAATAGTGTTAAATTGCTGGTTTCAGGTAACAAATTGGAGATGAGGTTGAGATGGGTGTTGCGGCTGACGATTTAGGCTGGTGGTGATGGGGTTGTTAAGTTTTTCATTGGCGGGTTGTGTGGTTTTTGGGCTGAGCTGTTGGTGTTTGTTGTTGTTATTTGCGGTTGTAGCATGTGTGGAATGGGGTGGCTTGCCGGCGGGAGGAAGGGCGTGTGTTTTCCGGTGGGCAGTGGGCTGGGGTTTCGGTGGACGGTGTGGCTAGTGAGGGTGGCTAGGGAAGGGAGGGGTGTTTTATGATTTTTTTTTTTTAATTTTTTTTGTTTATTTTTAATTTTTTGGCTAATTAACACTTGACACGTAGCATTGATTAAACAAAAAAAGGAAAATTAACCAGTTCAACAAGTAACTGGTAATTGGGATTGAAGAAAGAAAACAATCCCCAAAGTTGGGATTATTCTAGAATGATCAAAAGTTGGGATTATTAAAAGAAAATGGAGCAAAGTTAGGATTTTTTTTTTCAATTTTCAAAATATGATATAGAGTAAATGAAAGGAAAATTTTTTAAATTATCACCCAAAAATGTATCCATTTTCAAAATCACCACTCGTTTAATTTTTTTTTACCACCCCTTAAATTAAAAAACTACTCAGATTACCACCCATTTCAAAATTGTGGTGGATTTATGTTTTGTCGACCCACCCAACGGCTAGTAACAGCTATGTCTAAGCATTACAACTAGCCCTGTCTTTACTCCACCTCCCCCTTAAACCAGTTTATTGAGTACAAGACAACCTAAAACCAAAAGAAAATAACTAAAAAAACCAAGAGCATGTTGTCTGATTGCCACTACTACTAATCATCTTCTTCCTGTCACCATTAAGAGTCGTTGGGTGGGGCCCACATAAGAGAAATCCACCAGAATTTCGAAATGAGTGGTAATTTGAATAGTTTTTGAATTTAAGGGGTGGTAAAATAAAATAAAATAAAAATTTTAACGGGTGGTTATTTTGAAAATGGATACATTTTTTTGTGGTAAAAATTTCCTAAATAAAATCACCGTGGTTTTTTGTTTTTTGGTTTTTTTATTTTTAAAATCATATGATATATGTCATATAATGAATCAACAATTAGTCTAACTTATTAAAATCATGATAATTTTGAAAACTGACTACAGAGAAGTGGAAAATTACAGAGGATGAAGCAAATGAAGAGCAAACTAGAGAGGATGCACAAGGAACTCCAGTTCAAAATCAAGATCAAGAGCAAACAGAAGTTCCAGAAGAAGTTATAGTTGAATCACAAGATGAAGTTCCAACAGAATTACCAGTCAACAATAATCAAGAAAGATTGTATCCAATCAAGGAATTACACCTAAGTCTTGGAAGCATCAAAGCTCACATTCAGTTGGTGCAATCATGAGTGATATCACCAAAGGAACTCAAACAAGATCGCAGCTTAGGAACTTCTGTGCATTCTATGCATTCCTATCCTCCATGGAACCTTAAGAACCATGTTGAAGCTTTAACTGACGCTGACTAGATTAATGCTATGCAAGAAGAATTAAATGAGTTTGAAAGAAATGAAGTTTGGCATCTGGAACCTAGACCAGTTGATCAAAAGACAATTAGACTAAAATGGGTATTCAGAAACAAACTAGATGAGCATGGTATTATTGTTAGGAACAAGGCAAAACTTGTAGTACAAGGTTTTAATCAACAGGAAGGAATCGACTATGAAGAAACATTTGCTCCAGTGGCCAGGTTAGAGACCATTCGCTTACTTATTGCTTTCGCTACATATATGGAATTTAGGTTGTACTAGATGGACATTAAATGTGAATTTCTAAATGGATTACTTAAAGAGGACGTTTATGTGGAACAACCTCCTGGATTTGAAAATCCAGAGTTCCCAAACCATGTTTACAAGCTTGATAAAGCCTTTTATGGACTAAAGTAAGCTCCTAGAGCATGGTATATAAGGTTATCTAAGCTCCTTTTGAAAAATGATTTTAAGCGTGGAAAAATTGATAAAACCTTGTTTTTGAAATCAAATGGAACTTATATCCTAGTTGTACAAGTTTATGTTGATGATATATTATTCGGTGCAACTAATAAATCTTTGTGTAAATACTTTGCTGACCTTATGGGAGGAGAATTTGAAAAAAGCATGATGGGAGAATTAAATTGCTTTCTTGGTTTGCAAATCAAGCAAACTGACAAAGGTATCATGATCCATCAACAGAAGTCCATAAAGGAACTGATTAAGAAATTCAAGCTTGATAATGCAAAAACCAATAGAACTCCCATGGGTATTGCTACAAGACTGGATGAAGATCCATCTGGAACTTGCATAGACCAAATTATGTATCGAGGTATGATTGGTTCTCTACTTTAGTTAACAGCTAGTAGACCTGACATTTCTTTTAGTGTAGGTTTATGTGCCAGGTTCCCAGTAAACCCAAAGGAATCTCACTTGATAGCAATAAAGAGAATCCTTTGTTACTTGAAAGGAACTGATGACTTGGGTCTTTTCTATCCTAGAAGTGACTCATTTGATTTAAATGGCTTTACTAACGCTGACTATGCAAGTGATTTGGTTAATAGAAAAAGCACTTCAGGTATGACACAATTTTTAGGACCATGTTTAGTTTCTTGGGGTTCCAAGAAGCAAAACACAGTTGCATTATCTACAGCTGAAGCTGAATATGTAGCTACAACAACATGTTGTTCTCAAATGTTATGGATAAAGAAACATGTTAGAGATTTTGGTATTTTATTTTAATGTGTTCCTATTTTGTGACAATACTAGTGCTATATGTATTTCTAAAGATCCAGTTCAACATTCAAAGGTCAAGCACATCCACATTAGACATCACTTCCTAAAAGACAATGTGAAGCAAGGGAACATTAAGTTAGAATTTTGTCCAATTGAAAATCAAATTGCAAATATTCTAACTAAGCCCTTGAACAAAGAAAGATTTGAGAAATTGAGATTGAAACTTGGGATGATCAAGCTGACTTGATTGCTTCTAAAGTTCCAACATATGGCAAAATCAGAAACAATGTAAAAAGAGCAAAAAGAGCATCTAGCACAATTATGGTGTGCTAAACATAGCTAAAGTGTCACCGTTGGTGAATTTCTAGAGGTTAGTTCACAAACACTTAACATCTGTTTTGTTAAATAAATTCTTATGTTTAGAAATTAATTGAATTTAGAAAGAAAAGGATTTTGGTTAAATACATACTATTTATTTTCGGAAAATAAATTGAACTTGTTCAATTAATGACTAAACATTACTGTAGGGAATATTTCAAGCATCTCACACTTGAGCCCGACTGTGATCATACACTTAAGTATGGTGGCGTTCAAAGGGAAGGAAGCTAGTGCAAAAGAGTCGCCAACAAGTTTTAGGAACTTGTAAACCGTTCACATGGTGAAGGTTACACCCCTTCACGATCCATGAGATCGCTAATTCCATAGTGGTCCGGAACCATGACTGGATATTTGGGGATGAAAGTACAAATTCAACCTAGAAGAGATTGAACCTGCCCTAAAAATAGGCTTTTACTTTATTCTTCTCATATTCATGTGCGCTTTTTGACTAACATACAATCAATATATTAATCCTAAACCTGTTTGATCTACGTTGGTTGAATATTAATGCACAAACAAATCTATTATTGGTGATCACTTGAATTAAAATCATATAAAATTATTAATTATCTTATTAAGCGTGATTACAAGTACAAATTCCCTTTAAACCTGCTAGAGAGGGCGTGATCAAGAAATAATCAATAATATATCAAGAAACATAATATTATAAATAACAACAATCATCATCATCATCATAATCTTAATCTCATCAAAGCATAATATTATTAGCAAGATCCTAGGCATGATACTAACAAGATTAATAACAAATCCTAGCATGTCACTAAACATTAAAAATCAAAGATTTAGCCATAACATGATACTAGCATGATATAAGGAATAGGAAACAACCTAATCATGATACTAGAAAACAATAAATAACATCCTAACATGATACTAGGAATCAAAATAATTTAAGCATGCTTTCTAAAGATATATAGCAATTGAAATTACTCACTTTGTTGTCTCATACCTCTTTCTATTAAAAAAAAAATACACACATTAGTAACTTCAATGAAAATATTAAATCAAATGATTAATTTAAAATAATTGAAATAGGGATTCGGGACCAAACCCTCAGAAATTATCAACCTTTCACGTCTAGGGCGAAGGCAACTTCGAGCTTGGCTAGGTGTGTCTAAGGCTCGTGATGAACGAATGGTGTTTTGAAAAGGGCTAGGCTTAGAAAGAGAGAGAAAGAATAAGCTTCTAGCTTTGAGAGAGAGAATAGAATAGATGATGATTATTGATGATTGTTGGTGATTGAAAACGGGGAAATACGACGCTATTTATAGAGAAAAACAATCGAAAACGATTATAAAAGAGTTAGAATTCGAATCGAAATAAAACTGCACCCAATGTGGCGCGACAGGCCTATCGAGGCGCGATGGACCTGTCGCAGTGCGATGGTGCTACGGGATAACTTTTGTCAATATAATCGGACAATTAGAGTCCGTACTTTATCATTTAAAGTCATATTAAATCTTTTAAAACACTTATTTTATTCCAACTAAAATTCTTTATCTTTTCTAAAAATATAATTATTAATCCTAATCCCTTTAGAACTTAAAATAACCTTCTAGATTATTCTAGAAAATTAAAGTAATTCCTAATGACTTTAGGAATGATTATTAATGGACCCTCCACTTGATCATTAGGTCACCCATAAAACTCATTTAATATCCAATTTAATATTTGGGTCATAACTTTCTCACTATTCATCGGAACTAGGCTTATAATATATCATTGGAAAGCTCTTTTCGAGCCCCATCCAACTACACTATTATTGGACCCATATTATGGACCAAAATAAATTGGATTGGATAGTTTCATAAATAAGATACGAAAAGAAATAATTTTGAAAACATAAAGAAGTACTTTTATTAAAAACAGAGGCATCACAAGACTATTTCACATTTCACCTTGTTCGGTAATCAAATGACGTGAAAATTACTCATCACTGGCTTTGGTTTTGGGGAGACATAATTTGGTGTCTACAAGTACAAACTCTCTATTTCCCTCACACCGCTTCGTTAATTATAAAAGCATCTTTCACCCACCTTATCTCTCCACTGTCAAATCGAAATTACTCACTGTCAAAACTAACAAAGCTTTCCGAAAACCCTTAAACTCCAAGTCATGGCAATTGTTACTTCCATCAACTCATCAGAAAACTCTCAAGATACACACAAATCGGAACCTGAAGAATTCTCTCAATTAACCATGGTATCCTACAAAGCTTCGACCGAAAAACCCAAGAAACCCCAAGTCAAAACTGCCCTAACCTACTCCACGACCAAGAAAAACACAGCGGATAAGCCTTCAGTGGTTGAGGAAGTATCTTTTTCAGACATTCTCAAAAGATAGAGAGGTTGGAAAGAAATCAAGGCAAAAGAAAAGACGGTTGAGGAGCACATCAAGGAGGTCGAAGATTTCGTAACAGGGGACTTAGAATCAGGAGAAGAAAACGACCCAATAGGAGGAGACTGATCAATCAGAACTTGAGACTCATGCTGGAAGGTATGTTGTTGGCCATAGGCTTGAGTTAAGTTGGTGTAGAAAAGATAGGTTTTTGGAAGTTCTAGATCTGATTATTTCAAGGGTGGGAATATTTGTTACCTAAGGCCTCAAATAACTTCATGTATCCAATTGCTATGAATGAATTCTGTAAAAAATTTCAAGTAAAACAAGGGGTAATTTTGAGTGGTATCAATGAAATTAAGATTGAGTTTGATGTGGAAACCTAGGAACTATTCTAAAAGTTCCAACTGAGGGTTATGAGATGTATGTAAAGGGAAAGTCTAGTGTGAAGGTAGGAAACTTACTAGGAGGTGATATAGTTGAATTTCTGGGAGGAAAAGGGGGAAGAATATTATGAGCCATAATGATTTAAGCCCCATGAACACACTGTTTAATTTGGTTAAAAAGACTATAGTGCCTCGAACTCAGAATAAAGGTGAATCTTGTTTAATGGATATGGCTGTAATTTTCTCTTGTCTAAAAAGATTAAGGTGAATTTTCCTTCTTTAATAAATCAACATCTTGCCCATTGTGTTCCTAACAAGAACAAAGTAGGCTATGGGCTATGCTATTAACTGTCTTTGAGTCTCTAGGAGTGAAACTCAAAGGAAATTATTGTGGATTGAAGGAAAAGGCAGAGAATGTAATCAATGAAAAACCTCTATTAGGAATCAGCCTAGGGGTTGTAGAGGAAAATATACAGAGGGTTGAGGAAAAGAAGTCTGTAGCTAGTCGGAAGAAGAAAGAAGAGGTACCTTCTAGGGAACATGTAAGGAAGAGTAAGAGGTTGTCAACAAGTTCCCTCCCATAAACTAGTATGGAGCAGCCCTTGGTTATGGATACTGATGATAAGGTACTTGAAGGACAAGTTGCAGAACTGTTTGACAAAGCAGAGGTTGCTGAGAAACAACTCAAGGAAGTTGCAGGAAAAATTCAGAAGCTGGAAAGAACAGTGCAGGGTCTTGAGAAGAGTCTAAATGAACAGAAGGTGGAGTTCCAGAAGGCTATCAAGAGCTTGGAAGACAAGCTAGACTCCTGCATTGAACATCAGAAAGAAGATAACAAGAAGATTATTGAGTTTCTTCAAAGTTGATCCAGCCTACTTCTCTCAGCCTACCTTAGCTTTAGCCTATTTTATCCTAGCCTTATTTCTTTTCCTGCTGTGTTTAGTCATGAACAATTTTAATTTTGTTTCTAGTTTAAATTTGAAATATTTTGTTCTGTAAATTGCTAAATAGGATAATATTTTGGTTTATAAAGGACTATTTGGAACTTCGCCTATACATATGTGACTATTATGCTATGAAAGTATATGCAGGAAAGTGGAACTAATTGAAGGGGGTTTGTCAGCGCTGCCTTTAGTTTCCTACACTAGATGAATTGCTTGTGGGGTTGTGGCTAGATGCTTAATAACTTGAAGTACATGACTTTTTGATAATGCCAAAAGGGGGAAAAGAAGAAGCAAACTTGAAGGTTGTAGTTGTTCTGGGTTCCAGTTGAAAAAGTATCAGAAATTACTCTGATGCTGTGTATAAAGTAGTTTTAGTTCTATTTTTGTTTGGTTCTGTTTTATTTTATGTTTTGTTTGTTTTGTTTGTTTAAGTTATTTTTGCTTTTCTGTTTTGATTTAGTTATATTTTTATTTCCTTGTTAAAAAATCAAAAATACAAAAATATGTCATGCTCTAAGTTTTAACTTTCTTTGGAAGTTTGCGAAAGGTTGTCATCATCAAAAAGGGGGGAAATTGTTGAAGCTTAAAGGTTTTGATGATGATGAACACAAAATAGCAAACTTCATCTAATAAGTATTTTCTAAGTGTTGAAATTAGAACAGGTTTATAGACTTTGAAAGTGGAAGAGAAACTTGTTTAATGAAGACTAAAGGAAAGTCAAGAGGAAAGTTAAAGCTAGTAGAAGAAGAGTTCCTATCTGGAACTAGTTGATTTCCTTAACAGGAACATGAAGATAGCAATTTAAGAAGACTAACTTGGTCTGCATTGAAGACAGCAAGTTCCACAAGAACTTGGCCTTCGAGGTTCTAGCTAAGAGCTGGAGAAAAAAAGACAGTAGGAACTTAGTCCTGGACTGCGTGAAGCCCAAGTATCTTCACTTACAATATTTGACGAGGTAATTTAGTTTTGTTAAGTTTATATTTTCTAAAGATTGCTGTAAATGTGATTGGTAGGATTATACATGAAATCTATTAAAAACGTGATAAAGTTTGGCAAGCTTAAAATAGGAAAGTTTAAAAGAGATAAGTTTTTGTGAAAAGATTTTCTAAAAAGATTTTATTTCATAAAATCTAATTCTACCAAAAGATATTATTCTTTTCATAATTTATCTTTAATAAGTTTTTCTAAAAAGATTTTCTTTACAAAAGATATACTTAAAAACGTGTTTGTGAAATTCGGAAATTTTACTAAATTTATCTTTTGAAAACCCTACTTTCTATACGAGTTATTCTTGTATAAATAGTAGAATTGACATTTCACATTTCTCCGTGAGTTTATGCGTGAAGAATTCAAAGAGTGCTTAATTGTGTAAGTTTGCCAAGTTCATACTTTGTCATATTAGTTTCGGATTTTATGTGTAGCTTTCCTTTCATATACTAGTGATCAAGTGTTTGTATTAGTTGGAGTTTGGGTGAGTGAATCATATCATTGCATACAATATTTTAAGCTTCTAGGTTGAAGCTGAGTGAGAAAGTACTCAGGGAGTATGAGTGAATCTAAGTTAGGAACTTAGGTTGGGTAGAATAGGGTTCTACTGTGTAGCAAGTTCAATCTGGAACTTGTGAGGCTAGGTCTGATTATAATAGGTTGTAACTTGTGTGTTCGCTCTGTTATAGTGAATTAGTTTGGTGTTTGAAATCCCTTAGATGGTCGAGGTTTTACTTCCAGTTGGGCCATGTAAGGTTTCCTTGTAAAATCCTGTGTGCATTGTAAGTTCCTTTTATATTCTGTTTTACATTTCGCAAAAGTAGTCAGTAGGAACTCACATACAATTCACCCCCTCTTGTAGTGTTCGTCTTAACTAACACAAGGCATTTACCATAATATGGTAACAAATCAGAACATATTCAACCATATAATTAAGGAAAAATTAGAAAAAATAATCCCAACTTTCATCAATTTTTGTAGAATAATCCCAACTTTGGATTATACTGGAATAATCCGAACTATAGGGATTTTCTTTTTCTTCAATCCCAATTACCGGCAACCTGATAAAATGGTTAATTTTTTTTTTACTGTTTTTAATAAAATGCAAGCGTCAAGAGCTAATTAGCCAAAAAAATAAATAAAACAGAAAAAGATGAAAAAAAATCAGAAACCCAGCCCCATTACCCACCGAAACCCCAGCCACCACAATCCCACAACCCTCCTCCCGTCGTCCACAACTCTCCTCCCGCCGTCCAGCCGCCCCTACTCCCGGGAAACCCCAGTCGTCCTTCCCCCTGAACCACCACCCTCAAATTTCCCCTCAAATCTCGTAATCTCCTTTATCATCAACCTACCACCACCACTCGAAACCCCCCTCCCCAACTCTCGAAAACCCTTAAAACCAGCTCCCTCACTCCCCAAAACCCCCAAAAACTCCTCCACCACCATCGAAAACCCTAGTCTCTAGGGTTTCGGGGTGGAGGAGGAGTTTTTGGGGTTTTTCGGGAGTGGGAAAGGGGTTTTTTGTGGTGGACTGGTGGTTGCGCGGGGGGGTTGGAGGGTATTTCGGGGATGGGGAAAAGGTGTGGGAAATCTGCAGTCGATGTGGGAATAACGGCGGTCGGCGGCGACTGGGCAGTGGTGGTGGAGGGGAGGCTGGCTGGGTTTTCTGATTTTTTTGTTTTTTGGTTTTTTTTATTTTTTTTTATTTTTGTTTTTTTTTTTAATTTTTGGACCAATCAGGGCTTGACGCATGTCAAGTGACCTGATATAGTAGAACATTGACTTTTGTTGACCGGTTAGGGATTGAAGAAAAAAAAGACCCCTCAAAGTTCGGATTATTCCAATATAGACCAAAGTTGGAATTATTCTACCAAAATTGATGAAAGTTGGGATTATTATTTCTAATTTTTCCTATAATTAATTCCCAAATCAATACCTATTGATTAGGAAAACATATCCTAATAATCCTAACAATTTACAAAAATTAAATTGTCCTATACGTAGCTTTTAGGTTCATATGTATGTACCATACTACCACAACTATTAAAAATATACATAAAAAATGTATATATAAATAAAAATACGTAAAAATTATATACTTATAGTATATTAAATGCACGTGTAAGTGTGGCTTAAGACAACTACTACTATTACTGTATATATATGTTATCATATACTCCGTATACCCTTCAGAAATATAGCCATTTAATTAATCAAAAGATGGGTGCGTATGATTCAGGCACTCCGGGAAGATGGATATTGGGGGATGAGGAGGGAAAACCTAAATTGCATGATAATGAAATTAATGTTCAAAAGATGGAGAGGCAAGAAATGAAGATGTTGGTTGATAATTTATTCTCTAGAGATGATCATGAAAACTTCTTAAGAAGAATCAGAGACCGTTTTGATCGGTAAGTTTACTCTCATTCTTATTTTCTTAATTTGTGTGCAAATAGTAAATGTTAATGTTAGATTTCAAGGTTGAATTGGTCCGTTAACAGTTACGATTAAATCAAAATAACTTATAGTCCTTATTTGGACCAACCGATGTAAGGAAGCAACTAGTTACATGCTAATGTTGCATATCCTGATATCCATGATGTATAGTTGTTCGTTGACAATTGCAAAACGATGCTATAGATGTTTACGCAATAAAATATTTCATGTAGGGTCGGAGTTGAGATGCCGAAAATTGAAGTAAGATTTGAGCAATTATCAGTGAAAGGTGATGTGCATGTAGGAAGCAGAGCTTTGCCGACACTACTTAATGTTACCATAAACTTTGTAGAGGTAACCTTTTACACTTTGGAATTTATACGTATATATTTTTTGCCACAAATTGGCATTGGAAATGAACATACCTCTTATTTGTTATGAGTAATATGTGTTATGAAGACCTTGACATTTTCGTTATTAAGTTTTCATAATTAATTAGTTATTGGTCCAGATGATTCTTCGGGTCATTATAAATTTATTACTTTAGTCGAACTACATATATTTTGGCTTGTTGTTTGTCATTGAGAGCTTAAGTGGTGGAATTTTTTTTTTTTTTTTTTTTTTTTTTTTTTTTTTTAAAGATGATAGCTTAAATAGTTTGTTGTCTGTATGATATGGTTTAACTATAAGACTAATTTTTTTAATTTGCTCTAATAAATATAGGGTAAGTGATAAATCAAATTCGTTGTTTAAAAAAAAAAATTGATAAAAAAATGGAGTAATGTTTAATTTCTTACAAATTTAATTGTTGAGCAATTATTAAAGAGTTACATTTCAAGGGAAATTTAAATTGGGGGTTATGCATATAAAGAGTTTTTCAATTAAACTAAACATTAACACATGGAGGTTAATGCATGGAGTTTTCAATCATCAAAGGACTGATATGATATGGCATCACATCATATACCCAATGGCAAAATTAGTGATGTATGGCAAAATAATATGTCTTGCCATAAGTTTTAATAATATATATTGATATTGTGTCAAAAAAAAAATATATATATAATATATATTGATATTGATTAGTTTAGATTTTGACTCTAGAAACAAGATGATGTGTCGATTGGAGTAGCAAATATATATTGCGTTACGGCCTACGGAAGTAATGAGTGTTATAAACCATTTAAGGTTTTTTATTTATTTATTTTTATTTTATTTTTTTTAAGGGCATTTAAGTTAATTTTAGCATTAATCTTTTTCGTCCAAATAAATTTAAACTTCATCCATCTTTAAAAGTTCTTATGTAAAATTGTATTAAAAATCTTCTATATAATTCCTAGCATATAAGAAATAAAATCTTAGTCATTTAAGGGTTTTGTTTAATTTAATTTATTTCAATAATTTCTTGATAGTAATATATAACAATTTTATTTAATACTATTTGACAACTTGTAAAGAGATATGAATTGTCAAACTTATGAATTGACAAATTTAAATGTGCACTTATTAAGGTAGACCAAATAACTAATTCTAGAAAGGTATGTCTTTATTTCAATTGTACCACATTTGTATATTGATTATAATAAAGACAGATATATAAATGTGACAAATAATATACGAATGGATTAATTATTATTATTATTATTATTATTATTATTATTAAATGTGCAAAAACATAAACGAATGCTCCTTTTGTTTCTTTGGGCTACCTCCGTTACATATTAGATACAACTTTGGGGTATTATTGTGAGATATAAAAAATTCCAAAGTTGCAACTAATATATAACGGATGTATTAATTTCTATATTTAGACCATTTTTTTCTTAAAAAAAAAACTAAATATTAACTATTTATAAAATAAAAAATTGATGACATTATCCTCTCCTCAAACTTTATATGTGTCGCTCTCTCATAAAAAATATTCCCGCCAAATGTACTTATGATGCCATATAAGGGTTTTTTTTTTTTTTTTTTTCATTTCAATGTTTTGATTGTGTCAATAAATAAATAAATGTATATATTTTTTGGTTGATAAAAAATTGATATCGAACTTAACTTTTTAGGTAACCCCGTAACTACGAAGTTTTTTTTTTCTTTTTTTTTAAATGTCATTTGTGTGTGTTTTTTATACAAAGGACTGTGCAACCAACCTAGGTATCTAGCTAGCTATGAAGTCATGTACTAATAATATGGATTTTTGTTATATAAAAATGAATTAATGTCGTCGATTAAGTGTGATCATTGTTTTGTATTCAAGGTGCTTCTATTTATTTAAATTAAAATTGATAGAGTATAAAAATATAATCCTAGGCCTCAACAATTAGCTTAATCTTTTGGTTGACGAGTTTGTCCTTCAGCAGGGAACTTTAAATAACAAGTATTTTTATTTTGTATTTTGAACTCTTAGATGGAGTATATAAATTTGTATGAATATGGTTTGATTAGATAGGATTGAGTGATTGACATTCAATTTTATATTTTGTTATAGCTCATGTAATTTATGATGATAGATATGTTTTAATGATCTAATTTATAAGTATATACGGGAAAATAATAATAGAAACAAGCAATTCATTTCAATAAATCCGTATTGTACGGGTCTAATCTAGTACCATGCCTAAAAAGAGACGGGTTTGTGCAATAATGTAGATTGGGAACTATGCTTGGAAATAAATGGTTTTTGCCTTTTGGAATATTTTCTGTTATTGATTGATTCATCATATCTTTATCTTATTTCGTTCTTTCTTTCTTTATTCACACAATTCAATGACAATAAATATCCCATAACATACCATTGCGATCAATTGCATTCATAATGCAGGCATCGCCAACTTTGCAACCACCACATGTATCATATCAAAACAAAAATAAAATATAAGAAATATAAAATAAAATAAAATAAAAGAAAACCACCACATGAAATCACGAGCTGCTGCCCATTGCCATACGGTCAAACTATTCCTAGCTACGTGATTGAAGCTCAAGTTTCAGGGGAAGATTACTGTTAAATTTCGAGACAACATGAATGGGTCTGGACAACCCGAATAAGGAAGAGGAGAGTTTGATCCACAAACAAGACTTAGAAGGTTCCATACTAAAACCAATTGACAATAATAGGAGTTACTCCTCTACCTTATAAAGTGGAACCATCTCTCCTCTTTCTCTAATGTGGGACACTCACAAGTGGGCTACAATGGGTTCAACAATTACAAAATTAGAGATTACATATTCTTTTTATAGCTGTGCTATCTAAATAATTGCAATTAAAAATATTTTAAAAAATAGATAAATAAAAAACTACTCCGTATTAAGTTTGACAGTGTGTTTAGTTTGAATACTCCGTTGACATTTATTGTACTCTTAATAGAAAAAAAAATTAAAGTTTATCTCAGCTGTAAACATATCTTATAGAGTATCAAAATACTAGTACAAAATCCGTGCAATGAACTGTTTTACAATAACACTAGATGAAGCCCGTGCAATGCACGGTTGTTTGAATTTTTTAAAATATTTTTTTTATTTATTTGCTAAAATCTGTTACATATTTAAATAAGATTCCTAAAATCAAAAGATAATATTTTTTTAAATTAGTTTAAACTAAAAAATCTCATTCGCCAATTTTGCTTACATGATATTTCAATTATTTAATTCTAAAAGAAAATAATAATCTCTTATTTGATTGGGTACAACTAAAATTTATAATCTTACATGGAGCAATAAGAAAATTAAATAGTACGTGGCTCTCTAAAAACTCGGGACAAAACTCCCCGAGTTTGTATATATATATATATATATATATATATATATATATATATATATATATATATATATATATATATATATATATATATATAATAGATTATATTATTTGTTTATCAGAAACTGTACAAAACCATTTTTTTTTTATTTTCTTTTCTGCCTATATGAGAGAAGCAATGAAAGAACAAGCCTTAGCAAGATGAAACATGTCGTACAAAACAAATCATTTGAAGTTAATAATAATAATAAATATTGTGATATACCATAAGATTAATCTCAATGTTTATATTACAGTACAATTATGTGAATAATACTCATGTTATTCTTGTATATCCCTACCTTATTAAAAGTAAAGATAAAATTAAGATATGTTATTGCAAAAAAAAAATAAATAAAAAAAAAATAAAAAAAAAAAATTATAAGATGGTTTTTTGCAAAACAAAATACTTACAAAAAGGTGTTTTTTTTTTTTTTTTTTTTTTTTTTTGCAAAATTTCCTTTTTTTTTATAATAAAAAAAACTTCTAATACTTTATACTTAATATGTTATTATTATTATTATTTTTTTAAAAAAAAAACTGTAAGTACAAATAGACTATTTATTACCAAGAGACTGTTTAGTTTTACTCTTTTGTGGTTGCACTTCTTATTATAATCTTGTCGTCCTTTCACTGCAACTATTGTTAGGGTTTATTAGCTTTTGAAATGTACATTTACATAAACAACATTATGGAGTTGTGAATGCAATTCATATTAAATAGAGATATTTGAGTAGATGTTATCAAGAGGTATACATAACTTAAAAATTCTAAGATCAAGGTGAATCAATGATAGATAGATTAAAAAAAAAAAAAAACTTGGGATTAATTATAGGAGGGAAATTGAAGGAATTTAAAAGGAAAAATATAACTAAGTGGTTACAGCTTTAGTATTATATATAGATATTAATGGTTGTAGAGAATTAAAGAACTTACATAATTAAGTTTTTAGGTGCAACATTATATATATTACTACTCCTTATGACCTAAGCTCACAAAAAATTCATCGGAAAAAAACCACGCTAGAAATATTACACGAAGTATTATTGAAACATGCAAATCAGTTATGAGTTCTAAACTAACAATTGCCCCTTAAGATATGAAGGGATAATAAATTAATAATATGAAATGAAGGGATGCAAATTAATTAAATATTATTTAATAATAATTTCGGAAAAATACTATCAAGCTTTAGAGGATTTAAAAATAATCGACATAAAAGATTTCGGTGGATTTCAAATGCACATAAACCGAATAATATGTACTAAAACTACCACCCAAACTAAAGGTGTAAACACATGCCGATACAACTTATCCGCAACAGCTAACCCCTTCGTACACATTGCGGCGTAGGCCACCCTAGTAACAGAAAAAAATAATACTCGTATAAAATAATACTTTTTGATAATATCCTAAATAGTATTTTGTAATATTACGTAGCATTTATTATTCTTTACCACTATATTTTTTAATTTTATTTAAAATATTGTAGGTGGGAATCATTCCCTACATATAAGATCAAAGCTTCTCCCTAAAATATAGTAACAACCTTCTTTCAATTAGGGGTGTTCAAAATTTGGTCCGGATCAAAAAATTGGAACAGATCGACTGGGACCGACCCCAGACTAAATTATTCGGTCCAGTCTTCAAGTCGAGAAATTTATTTTTCGGTCTTCGGTCCAGTGCGGTCCAAAATCCTATAAAAATCGGTCTTGGATCGGGCCGGTTTTTTCCTTTAAATTATTAATAAAACCTTGAATAATGATTTAGATTATTCTTAACAAGCTTGAAAAACTAGCCGTATGAACTTTTTTGTACTAAACATACAAAAAAAGACGTTAAAATATTGATTTTTTTTTCGAGTTTTCCATAAATTATTTAAAATTTAGGAATTTTTTTTATAAAATTCTAAAATCGATCAAAACCGGTCCGGTCCAGGTTTGGTCCCAGCTTAATCAGTCCGATTTTGGTTTTTTAAATTCAATTTTTCGGTCCGGTCTTGGACTGATGAACCGCCCTACTTTCAAAACCCATTAAAAAAACAATTTTTTTGGACGAAATTTTTTTTTAAGAGATGATAACACGTATACTTAGGGGATAATTATGTGGATTACTTTAGTACGGAGTATAAAAGTATAGATAATATTGTTTCTTTTATTTTTCAAGTAACAAAAGTTTTTTTAGTTATACAAAAACAAATATTTGGGAGGTGATAAACTTGAATTTTAATCTTGAATATTAACCTTTTCACAAATTTTTATAAAAAGCCGGTTTTCATTAATTTAGTGAATGGCGGAATGATTGCACGTGGGTGTAATGATTGCTAAAATTGAATAAAGAAATAGAACTTTCTCTCTCCTCGATTTTCTCTCTTCATTCAAACACTATAGCTTTCTCTCTCCTCGTTTTTCTCTCTCTAAAAACCAGTTAACTGGCGATTGTTGCTTTTCGAGCGTGTTCTCTCTCCTCCATTGTTGCTTTTCGAGCTTTTTCTCTCTTTTCTTTCAATTGTGAAGTTGTTTATCGCTTAATTCTGTTTCGTTTACTTATTTTTTTGAGATTTTTGTTAGTTTAAATTGTTTTCGTTCTTCGATTTTTAGGTTTTTTGATTTTGATTTTGTTTTCGTTTTTTGTAGTGTTAGTTTCAGCAATGGTGAAGAAGAAGATTACAAAGAAGGCTGTAGATGCTGAAGAAGGTGTGTTTATTTAAATTTTTCATCATTTTTTCGAATTTTCAATTGAATTTTCGCTTATATATGTCAAATTAGTAGTGCATGTTATTTTTTATTGTTTTCTGTTGATTTATTATGCATATTATGATAATTGAATTTCAATTTTGAAGTTATTATGTTTAATTTTGCTTTATTTTATTGTTCATTGTGGTAATTGGTTCAAAATTTGATATATATGTGTTGTGGTGTTGTTACATGTTAAACAAATTTTGCATGTTTGTTTTCAGAAGTTTTATTCATTATTCTTCAAATTTTGATGTTAGGTTTTAGTTAGATTATGAGAATAGTATGCATATCTGCATTGTGTTTGTGTATATGTGTTTGAGTACCAGTAATATGTGCATTGTGCATTGTGTGTGAGTAATATATATATATATGTTATTTATATGCATGACAAAGGTTATTTTATGCTTTGAAAAGGGTCACTTTATGCTTTGAAAAGGGTCACTTTATTCTGTCAAAAGGGTCACGTTTGTATTTAAAAGGGTTACTTGTTGTAGTTTAAAGGGTGACTTTATGCAGTGAAAAGGGTAACTTTATATAGTTAGAAGGGTCACTTTATGGTTGTTAAAGGGTTACTTTTTAGTTAAAAGGGTTACTTGTTGTTTTTTAAGGGTGACTTTATGCAGTAAAAAGGGTCACTTTATTCTTTTAAAAGGGTCACTTTTTGCATTTAAAAGGATTTTTATGCATATATTCTAAATTTTCCCATGAGTAATTTGTGAATTTGTAATTTATGGTTATCCTCTGTATTAATTAGATATAGGTGGTTCAATAGGTGGATATCGTTATAAATCGCCTTCAAGGGGAAAAGGAATGGGTAAAGAGCCTGCTAAAAAGAACAAGACAGCTCCTGAGAAGGACAAACCAGAGTCTAAAACTGTGAAGGCTAAAACTGTTCCTAAGAAGGCCAAAGCAGAGCCTCAGAAGGTTAAAGCAGCTCCTAAGAAGTCTTAAATTGTATCTAAGAAGGCCAAAGCAGATGCTGAATTGCAAGTAGTTTCTGATTCTGATTCTGATACTGTTGTGTAAGTATAAATGTTTTTTGTTTTGTATTTTTTAATCATATATATCATGATTCTGATTCTGATTCTGATATTGTTTTACTTATATTATTATTATTTAGGGAAAAAGACCCTTGATTGCAAGGTGCAGACCACACACATTGTAATTAATGATGAGTACTTTTAGTCCTAATCAACAAAAAGCTGTTGAAGAAATAGGTTTTGGTGGTTTATTACATCTGAAATTGAAAACTTTGAATCGTCAAATGCTACATTGGCTGGTTGAACACTTTAATGGTGGTAGCTGCATGTTCACTATTGCTGCTGGTAAAGAGTTTGTAGTTACTAAAAATGATATATGCGATGTCTTTGGCTTGCCTATGAGTGAGATTGCTGTTCCTGAACTTCAGAAGAATCCTAAAGAAGGTAGTGTAGATAAACGTATCATTCAGTCATGGAGACTTGATTATGGTCTTACTGAGAAGCAACCTCTGCATTTGTCAAAAGTGGAGTCTAGGATGGTTGATTTGGATGATGGTGGTGAAGAATTCAAGAGATGTTTTGTGCTACATGCTATGTCTAGCTTCTTAGCTCCTACTACTAATAGGACTGTTTCATTGAAGTTGCTGAAGGCTGTGGAAAATGTTGATGAAATCAAAACATTTGATTGGTGTTCATATGTTTTGAAAAAATTAAAGAAGGCTGTTGTGAAGTATAAGAATGATGAAAATGCTCAAAATGTAAGTGGTTGTTTGCTAGCTTTGCAAATTATGTATTTTCATCGATTAAATTTCCAAGGAGAAAAGGAAAGTAGTACCCTTCCTTTGATTCAACATTGGACTGATGCGAAGATTAAGAAGCGGATCAATTTGGAGATTAAAGCTGGTGATTTTGGGCAGGGACCATTGGATACCCTTACATATCCTGTTTCACAGCCTGAAGTTAGGGATCCTGTAACTCCTGTTGTTAAGCAAACTTGTGGTCAAGGGGCTTCTACAAGTGGTAGAAGTGGCCGCATTCTTGCATTTGAGCTTCCAGAAAGTGTGATGACTGATGATGAAATTAAAGAAATTTCAACTGATGTAAGTGTTCTTTTTTTTTATTTAGTTATTATCTCTTTATATGCACTAAAGTTACCCTTTTTGTGCACTAAAGTTACCCTAAATATTCAGTTATAAGGGTTACTTTATGCATTTTAAAGGGTAACTTTATGCATTATAAAGGGTAACTTTATGCATTTAAAAGGGTAACTTTATGAATATATCATGAATTTTCATTTGTTTTTTATTTTTATTTTTTACATTTGTATAGTTTCTTATTGGTTCATATGTTTGCAGGCTGTTCATGAAACATTTCTTTTGGTCAAAAGAAATATGGATGTATTATTGTTGGTTCAGTCACAGGGTTTTCAAACCTTGAGTGATATGATTGCTTCTCGCAGAACTGAATCATTATCCTCTGATGATCCTGTTGTATTTTCTCAAACACAACAGCTACTTTCTGATCCTCATTACCTGAAGCTTTTAGATGGTTTAATTAAGGAGTGTAACAAGATGAAGTCTATTCATGAAATGTTTCGTGATTTTTATGAACCTGAAGGTCATAACAATGATGTTCCTGATAATGAACCTGAAGGTCATAACAATGATGTTCCTGATAATGAACCTGCAGAAGATTTGAATTTGAAAAGGTCTGAGGATGATGTCAATGGTAAAGGAAAAAGTGTTTTGATGAACAGGTTTGAGGATGATGCTGGGCCTTCTGTAGCAAATGCTTCTAGACATATCGTCAGAGGCAATAAATCTTTTTGCTCACTCGACTGTGGGCCAGTAGGTGTGGATGTTCCTTTTCTTACTCTGTTTTTGAAGGCTAATGCTCGGATTTTCAAGAATTTGCCCAAGTTACATCAGGAAATTCTTGATTATTGTTTACTGAATGATGATTCAATGATGAGGAAGTTAAGTGTCATTTTTTATGATAATTATATTTTATATGTTTTTTTTCCTTTATTTTTTTTTTAATACTTATCTTATTTTTTATTGTTGCAGTGAGAATCTTGTTACTATTGGGATGAATTTTTTAATTCCAAGAGAAGACATGGTATCCCTGGTAGCTCCACTTAGAATTAGATGGTGTATCATTGATTGCTACTGTCTGTATTTGAACGAGAAGGCATGTTTTGATTCTGGTCCTCGAAAATTCTTCTTTGGTGTGAGGCAAAGTGTAAGTAATTTGATTTTTTTTTATATGCACTAAAGTTACCCTTTATGTGCACTAAAGTTACCCTATATGTGCACTAAAGTTACCTTTTATGTGCACTAAAGTTATTATCTTTTTATATAAACAAGTTCTCATACTTTTTAATAGTTTGCATTCTTGCATGTTTGTGAAAACATTGGCAAAGGTGAAGTTTCACAAGCTGTTAATGATTTGCACGGTTTATGGGAAGGTTGGGTGAGCTATGAGAATCCTGAATGTGATATTATGGATGCTGAACTGGTATATTTCATGATAAATTACTATCAAAACTTTAAAAAAGTTCTGTTTTGTGTTAATCTGTCTAAATCAGTGTTTTAATTTTTTCTGTTTCAGATATATTTTCCTGTTCTTATTGAGAATCACTACATTTTGTTTGTTATTGATCATACAAAAGAGGTGGTATATTATCTTGACAATATCATCTGGCGTGATGATGCTCTTGAATATACCAAAGAATTGTCTTCACACTTGGTATGTTTATGTTGATTCATTGTTATGTTTCTGTTTACTTATTGTTTCCATTTAAATTTTTTTTTCTTTTTTCTTGTTTTATTTTATTCTAAACTTTTATATTTTATGTCAGTGTCATCAAATGGGTGTTTTTCTCGGAAAAAGAAATCATCCAAAGAGTTCTCAGCTACCTTCTTATAGGTTTCAAATTGTTGAGTTGGAATGGAAAAAAGAAAAAGTTGACAATTTGGACTGTGGGGTGTTTGTCATGTATCACATGCTCCATTTTGTTGGCGAATCGTTCAAATTAAATGAACTGAAAACAGTAATTATTTATCTATTTTGTATGTAGTTTTTCCCTTTCTAATGCTTTTATTAATTACATATTGATAAGTTTTTTTTTTTTTTTTTCTGTTGTGAGATTATTGGGAGAAAATTTCTGCGAGGTGAGATCTGTACGACACTGGTGCTGTGTGATTTGAATGAATCTAGGAATGATGTGTTGTCAGAATTAGAGAAGTTCAATGAGAAGAAGAAAGATCCTGCTTATTGCCAGGAAATTGAAATGAGAAGAAAGGATGCAATTGCTGCAAAGAAGAAGAAAGATAATGAAGAAAGAAAAATGGCAGCTGAAGTAGAAGCAAAGGCAGAGGCAGACGAAGAGAATCCCAAAGGAAAAAGGGCAAAAAAGAAGACAGACAAGTACACTCCTTCTAAAGGGTGAAATGACTGTTAGAAGCAAAGGTTGATTAGGTCTAGGAGTATTTTTTGAACAATGAAAAAACTTAATGTTTGTGCATATACATCAAGTTAAATGATGTAATTAAACTTAGTGGATAGTTTTTGGTTCTTTTGGAATACTGATGTATGTGCATACATTAAGTAATTTGAAAGGTTCTTGTGTATGTTTTTTGGGGTCACTTTTGTGCATAAAAAGGGTTACTTTGTGGCATAAAAAGGGTTACTTTTTATATTTGATAAGGTATACGTTTTTGGTAGATAGGGTAACTTTTATGCATGAAAAGGGTAACTTTTATTGACAAAAGGGGTAACTTTTATTACCAGAAAGGGTAACTATTAACAAAGAAAAGGTTGATTTAGTGGATAGAAAGGATAAGGTATACTTTTTTGGATAGATAGGGTAACTTTTATGCGTGAAAAGGGTAACTTTTATTGACAAAAGGGGTAACTTTTATTACCAGAAAGCGTAACTTTTAGTGGATATAAAGGATAACTTTTATGCATGAAAAGGGTTACTTTTATTCATGAAAAGGGTTACTTTTATACGTTAAAAGGGTAACATAAGTTGATGTTTCCAAGAATTAAACATCTGCTAATAAAAGTGTTAATCACATTTTCATTAAACTTGTCATAGAGTAAAAAAACAAAAGAAAATTAGTTTAACAATACAAGGTATATTAATTTCGAAAAAAAAATGTTCTAAAAAAGATCTTAAAAGAGTCGTAAGTTAGGTGTCTTTGATCCAAATTCTGAATTTGGAGGTGGCAGTGCTGGTTTTCTTTTTCTCTTACTTTTTTCAAGTCCTCCTTTTGCTCTTTTGCTTCTTCCTTTTGTTACAGCCCTTTTAGGATCAAGTATTTGTGGTACACTTGTGCTTGTACTCGATGCTGAAGAAACGTCAGTATTGCTTTGAGTGCTGTCTACCACATCAGGAATGTTAGAAGCAGCTTCTGCACTTTCTTTCTGAGCAGCACTAGCAAGTAAGTCTTCCACCATTTTAAGACTGTTTCTGAAGCTTTCTTCCATAAATGCTCTTGTCTCTTCATTTTCTTGACTTTTTAAGATTAGATTGTAGAATTTCCTCATCATTGTTTGCCTCCATGGAATATATTCCTGTTTAGAATCCTGATTCTTCAACCTATCCCATGCCTCTGTTTTTGCAAACTTAGTCCATCTTTTTGAAACATACTTATCTGGTATTCTTGTTACTGAATGCAAATGTAGAATTCTGATGCAATGATAACATAACCATCCAGATGCTTCAAAATTTTTGCAAGTGCACCATACAGTCTGGCTCTCATGTATATAGTTTACTTGATGTGCAGACCATGGCTTGTCTTCTAGTGTTACTTGATAAAGTAGGCATTCTTCATTACTGCCTAACATCTGAACAGTTGTTGCCATAGAGTATCCAAACTCCTCTTCAAAATCTCTAAAGAGTGATAAAGTGAAAACCTATACATCAAAATAATGTAGGTTCATTTAAATTGCCATATATTAGGTGTAATTTATGTAGTTGTCAGTTAACTTTTTACCTGTGCAGCATGCTTTAGCATTCCAGACAGAGGCAATGAAGTGAATGCTATTGACTTGCTACAGGTAAACTCATCATATTTCTCTGTGCTTCTCCAACGATTGGTTGTCTTCTTAAATATGGTATAAAATTCTGTCAAAGTAGTTGTTTTACTTGCTCTGAATCCTATAGCATGATTAGTGCTTTCACTCCTTTGTGACGATAAGATTCCTGCTGAAAAGAAATCTCTACTAAGGGCAGGACACCATTTGTCTTTCAACTCATACACTCTTTTGTACCAAGAGTGTTCTGTCAACTCATATTTCTGCAACATTGCCTGCCACTTTTCTTCGAATTCTTGTTCTGTCACACACATCTTTAAGAACTGGTTAAATGCAAATTTGAATTCTTTGTCTTTTTTAAGAGCTCCAAATCTGGTTATGGCATTTTGCTCCAAATGCCATATACAAAGTCTATGCCTTGTATTAGGAATCACCTACATTGAAAATAAAGGGGTCACTTTATGCTGTTAAAAGGGTTACTTTATGCACCAAAAAGGGTAACTTTATGCAGCTAAAAGGGTAACTTTTATGTGAAAAGAAAAACTTTATTGTCAGATCTCAAATCTGTAAGATGTCAATATAAATCTTTTACCTCCAGAATTGCATTTGCCATTGCTTGGTCCTGGTCAATGAATATTGAAGTTGGTTTTCTATCCTCCATAGCTTTGAAGAAGGTTTGTAATAACCACACAAATGAATCTGTCGTTTCATCCCCAATAAAAGCACATGCAAACATACAATTATGCCAGTGGTTATTTATGCCAACAAATGGAGCACATATAAGATTATATATGTTGGTTCTGTATGTTGTATCAAAGACAAGAACATCTCCATATATCCTATAGTCTTCTAGCATCATTGAATCTCTCCAAAAGATATTGCAAATTCTTCCTTCTTTGTCAAACTTCACTTTAAAAAAGAAGTTTGGATCCTCTGATTGTTCTTGACTTAAAATGTTCACTAAAGTTTGAGCATCTCCAGCCTCAATTTGTTCCATTCTTAACCTTGAGCAGAAATTCAGGTGATCTACAACACTATGGCCTACATGCTGTTCTCCTCCAGCCTCTGTAGCCATGTAATAGTAAGTGTCCATTGTAGTTAGACCTGAAGATTTCATTGTTTTGATTGCTTCAGCTTTTTCCTCTGTCATTTGTCTTTCATAACGATGCAAATAATGCCACTGTGGCTTTGTTAGCTCGTGGTTATGCTGAATAACATGAGACACCACCTCAAACTGTCCTTCTTTGTTCACTTTTGCTCTTATCCATGCCTTGCAATTTGATCTTGTAATGGCTACTTGTCTTGGCTTTCTTGCTTTTACATTTACATCCTCTTCATCAACCATTTCAACTAACTTTGTTTTCTTCTGACCTGAATGTCTCTTTCCCTCAGCAAAACACACATAGTTTTTCTCAGTTACTATTTTTGTGTGTTGTTTGAATCTAGTTGTATGTTTTCTTATTGAAAACCCCAGTATAGCAGCATGTTTTTCATACAATTCCAAAATTTCTTCAAAAGTTTCTCTTACCACACCAACAAATGATCCTCTAAGATCTAAACCAGAAGCATCAATTGGATTTGTATCTGTTATTTAATACAAACAAATCAGATAATAACTACAGGCAGCATAAAAAAGGGTAACATTCGTGTGAAAATAGGATAACTTTTATGCATGAAAAAGGTAACATTTAGGCATTCAAAGGGTTACTTTTTGCATACAATCTGAATTTTCAACATACAATCTGAGTGTAACATTTGTGCATAAATAGGGTCACTTTTAAGCATGAAAAGGGTAACATTTAGGCATTCAAAGGGTTACTTTTTGCATGCAATCTCAAAAGTTCCGCATTCAATCTGAGGGTAACATTTAGGCATAAGTACGGTCACGTTTATGCATGAAAAGGGTAACAATTATGTATTCAAAGGGTTACTTTTTTGCATACAATCTCAAAAATTTATAGAAATTACCTTCAGTTGCATTTGTTTTGGTTGTTTGTTCTGAATTTGAATCAATTGATTTATCAGGAACCATTTGATTTTCAGCATTGTGAATTGCGTCTTCTGCATTCTCAATTGCTTCATTTGCATTATCAATTGCTTCATCTGCATTGTCTGGAGGGTTGAATATTGGTACGAATTCATCTCCAAAACAATAAGTTTCTTCTTCTTCTATAATCGATTGATTTAAATCGATTTCAAATTCAGTCTCAATTTGCCTTTGTTTTTGTAGCAATTCGTGAATGAGATTGCTGCAATTTGTTGTATCGAAAGTCGAATTCTCCATTGATGATCGATTTCTGCAATTTGTAAGTTTTCTCACCTTTTTTCTCCTCGACTGATGATCGAATTCTTCTATTTGTGCATTTTCTCACCTTTTTTCTCCTCGATTGATGATCGATTTCTGCAATTTTTGTGTTTTCTAACCTTTTTTCTCCTCGATTGATGATCGTTTTCTGCAATTTTTGCGATTTCTCACTTTCTCTCTCCTTAATGGATGATCGAGAGCTGCGTTTTCTCACTTTCTCTCTCCTCCATTGTTGTTCTGTGTTTTTTTTATTTTTAGGTTAAATTCCGCGATTTTTTAAAAAAAAAAAACAATAAATCACGTGAGAAAAACCCGATGTACAGTAAAAATACTGTACACCGGGTACATGCAAATGGAACTATAACCTTTTAGGCTTATTCTTATTGTCTAATCCTTGCCCATCTCATTTATGTCACTCCCGGACATCAACTAGCTATTACAAATACATTTTGAAGATCTTGAAGGATAAGATAGACACCACAATATGTGATGAAGGGAATATACAAGTATTGTTTTCCAAACATGATAATAAAGAGAAATAAAGTCGTAACAGAATAATGGCACTTTCAATAAATAAATTATTGAAAAGATATTTGCGATATTTCAAACCAATAATTACTAATTAGATTAATAACAGTTATTTAAGTTGATCATGGTAGGGATTCTAGGGAACATTATTGTTAAATTAAGTGAAGGGATCTTGAAATTTAAAGAGCTGGAATATATATTAAAATAAACTAGCTTTCTAACCCGTACAATGCACGATATGTTTAGAGGTGTACAATATACATGTTTAATTTATAATATTTTTGAACTTTTGATTGGAAAATAAATAGTTTAAAAACGAGAAGAATAGAGGAAAATTAAATGTAATTGTAGAAGATATTAAGTCGGGGAAAAATAAATCAAATAACATTCATGCGTGTATAGAATTAAAGCTAGTTATATATATATATATATATATATATATATATATATATATATATATATATATATATATATATATATATATATATATATATATATATAAGAAAGGGGATTAATTAATGAAGGGGGGTGACATGTGACATTGGTAAAAAAAATAAAAATAAAGTTTACATATGATGGGAATGATGATTTGTGTTTATAAATACTAAATAAAGATATAGATAAATATAGATTATATACAGTCTAAAATACAATAATAAATTATAAATGGATCTGATTATGATTTGATATAATGGAATATAGAATTAACGTGCAATCTCTAACGATGCCAGGGAGTTTTTGGGTTGTTACGTTTGGCTCCATCAAAGAACAAGAGGACCCACAACTTACTGCATCAAGTCAGCGGGATAATTAAACCTTCAAGGTATATTCATTCTTTTCTAATCATCGTTGGATTATTTACAATTAAGTCAACTATGGTATATGAATAGTGCAATTGTCAAAGAAATGCATTTAAAAAAAAAATAGAGGGAGTATATATTTTCTGTTTTTTTTTTTTTTTAGTTTTTACCTTTTATTATCACGTTTGCCAATGTATATTTTTAACAATTAATATCTCTAATTATTAATATTGTAAAATTTATATATAAAAAAGAATATTAATAAAATATATATCGAGACGATTCAAATAAAATCTCACATGGCTATATTTTATCGAATCTATAAATCACAAAAGCGAGTCAAAGTGTAGTATGCGAATAATGTAAGAGTCAAATGGTGTCAACTAAATAAAAACAGAGAAAGTATAATATTTAGGCTTTAAGAGCCAATAAGTAATAGACTAATAATATAAGGATGGATAAATTCAAATAGAAATAATATATACTCCCTCTATCCCTTTATTTTTGCCCCGTTGCCATTTTTTTGGTCAAACTTTGGAAACTTTGATACTACATTACCATTAATTTATAAAAGATAATATAGTCATGAGTGGTCTTGTTAGACTTGTCTTATTATATATTTTATTAATATCACATTTTTATAATTTTTACATATATGAAAATAAAGTTTTAGACGCAAAAAAATAGGGACAAAAGGAGTAGATAATAAGGGTTAATAAGTTCCAATAGGGTCTAGCAACACCTTATATAAGGTCAATACGATAATTATACTTCGTCCTTTTTTCACTATAGATGGGTAGCTTAATGTCACTTGATGAGCAGTCAGGCTGGATATTTTGTCTTTTTTTACTTGTAACACTTTTACTTTTATAATATTTATATGCTTAACTTTGTCTGTTTTGTTGATACATAGTTAATGAAAAACATAGTCATATATGTGTGATGTTGCTGAATTCATTCAGTTTAAACTTTCTTAACTCATAATATCAATTTTTATAGTTCTTTAGATATTGAATTTTTAAATATAACGATTGAAATAGTGTATATATTGGCAAACTTTAAAGGAAAAGTGTTGCAAGTAAAAGTAAAAAAAAAAAAAAAAAACCCTCTGTTTTCTCTTATTTACTACACAACTTTTAGGCACGCTTTTTTAAGAGTTAATTGAAATAGGTAAATGGAAAAATTATTAAAATAATTTCAACACCAAGAATGGGGACAGTTTAGGTATTTAGCGTATAGATTCTTTTGATTAATTTATCTGTTTACATTATTTAATCTTTTCCTCAAAGTATGTGTCATGAAAGTGTGTGTCTTAAAAAATATAATGGAGGAATTGAAAGTATGAGAAAATATAATGCTAATAAGTTCGTACTCCATTTGTTTTTAAATGCTTGCTCCATTTCTCTATGCGCGGAATTTTAGGAGAAATTAATAAAATATGGAGATAGTGGGGTATGGAGAAGAATAAAAAACTGTAAAAAGCAAATATAGTTGAGAGAATTGGAGGAGAGAGGATATGAAATTCATAAAATATAATTTATGTTGGGTCCACTAAGTGAGAGAAATGAATTAAATATCGTAAAATATTTCTAAATAAGGAAATGGAGCAAGCATTTAAAAAACGGTCGAAAAAGAAAAGTGTAGGCGTGTAGCAAGTATTATAAAACGGAGGGAGTATAATACAGTATAAAGTTTAAGTCCAGTTAATATAAAGTTCATAATAATAAAATAAATACAAATTCTTATATGCGGCCTGTTGTACTGTGCGGGCGTGCGGCAGGGGTTACTTGTGTTTCTCGGTCAGGGGATACTTATGTTTTCGAGGTTACTTGAGTTTCTCTGTCAGGGGTTACTTGAGTTTTCCGAGGTTATTTGAGTTTCTCGGTCAGGGGTTACTCAAGTTTTTCTGTCAGAGGTTACTCGAGTCACAATTTTCTGTATGCGGCCTGACCGAGAAACTCGAGTAACCCCTAACTGAGTAACCCTTAACCGAGTGAACCTATCGAGTGATTTCTGTCCAAATCCCTAAAGTAATCCCTGACCGAGTAACTCAAGTAACCCCTGACTGAAAAACTCAAGTAACCCCTAACTGAAAAAACTCAGGTAATCCTTGGTAAAAAAACACGAGTAACTCCTGTCATATTATATGGCCTGATGCACCAAAAAATTGCTGTAAAATATAATAATATGCGATACAGAGTATGAGATAAGTGAAATTCGGGAGAAAGGAACACATGTACTACCTTAGCCTAGTACTCAGTAGAATAACTTGGGACGGGGATTCCTTTCTTTCCTTGGCACCATTGCTAACGGCCCTCTTCACTAGCATGATAAGGTGGGCCTATGAGAATTTCGGATCCAATATAAAACAACAACACAAGCATTATTGAATGCTTCCTACACCACTTTCACTGAAATCTATACAAATTTTAAATTAGACTATAAATTAAAGCTAACTACATGAAGTATATATTAGTATAAAATAAAATTATATTTATTTATAAAGTTTGCTTGATTTGAGTTTACTTTATGCCATATGTGGTCACAAGGCACCATTACTTATTCACAAACCATATAATTGGCACTTGTAGAAAATTGCATTAATACGGCTTGCCTTCTAATTAATTGCTCAACCACATGTATATGTTACAAGAATCACTAAATTTAAAATAAATGTTAATGTAAAATTTAGGAAAACTAACTAATCTAAAATTAAGAAAAACTAACTAGTTTACAATATATTTACCATAAAAATATCCTAGCAACATGCCGCAAAATATTGTGAAATTATATCACAAAATATTATCAGATATTCTCAATACCCCCCTCAAGTTGGAGCATGAGGCTCAAGAATGCCCAAGTTGGAGAGAAGATTATCAAACTGAGACTTGCCGAGTGTTTTTGTAAAGATATCTGCCAACTGTGATGATGTTGGAACATGCGACGGAGAAATCAAACCTTCATTAATTATTGCATCCCGAACAAAGTGACAATCAACCTTGATATGCTTTGTTCGTTCATGAAAAACTGGGTTCTTTGCGATATGCAGTGCCGACTCACTGTCACAAAATAACTTAATAGCTTTCGGGTGCTGCACCCCGAAGCTTAGCAATAGAGCCTTAAGCCACTTTAACTCACAAGTAATAGCTGCCATAGACCTATATTCAGCTTCTGCTGTCGACCGTAACACCGTGTATTGCTTCTTTGTCTTCCACAAAATGGGAGATTTGCCTAAAAACACAAGCCACCCTGTGAGAGACTGACGAGTGATTGGATAAGCAACCCAATCTGAATCACCCCAACCCTGCAGAGTCAAATCATAATCTGCTCGTAATAAAATACCCTGGCCAGGAGTACCTTTCAAATAACGGACTACCCTCCAGGCGGCATCCCGATGATCACTCCGAGGCTCTTGCATGAACTGGGACAAAATATGAACTAAGTATGCCAAGTTAGGACGCGTGGCCACAAAATAGATCAAACGTCCCACAAGTCTCCGATAAGCTTCTGGGTCTACAAGTAACTTTCCATTAACTAGGCCGAGCTTATGGTTTTTTTCAATGGGAAACCCACTCAGCTTAGCACCTAACAAACCAGCTTCCGAAATGATGTCCAATGTGTATTTTCTCTGACTTAAGAACAAACCTGTTGAACTCTGGGCAACCTCTATGCCCAAAAAATATTTCAAGGGACCGAGGTCCTTCATCTTGAAACAATCACTAAGATAAGCCTTAAAAGTAGCAATCGCAGTGGAATAATTCCCTGAAACAACCAAATAATTAACATAAACTAAAACATTAATTTGAACTTGTGCTTTAGTGAATGTGAACAATGAATAATCTGAATAAGATTGAAGAAAACCATATTTTTCAAAGCAGTGACTAGTTTTGCAAACCAACAACGCGGAGCTTGTTTCAAACCATAAAAGGACTTTCTCAATCTGCAAACTAAAGATGGATCAGAACTTTCAAACCCGGGAGGCAGCTTCATATACACTTCTTCTTCAAGGTCACCATGGAGAAAGGCATTGTGTACATCCATTTGATGGAGTTTCCAATTTTTGGACGCCGCAACAGCAAGAAAAGCCCGAACAGTGGTCATTTTTGCAACCAGAGAAAACATCTCATTATAATCAATGTCTTCTTTTTGATGATTTCCAAATAGACTAACCGAGATTTGAGTCACTCAACATCTCCATTAGACAAAAACTTGGTCTTATAGACCCATTAACTGCCAAGAGCGTGTTTTCTCGGAGGAAGACGCTCCAAAGTCCAAGTACCATTATCCTCCAAAGCCTGTATTTCTTCTTTCATGGATTTGCGCTAACCCTCCGATTTCATTGCCTCCTTAAAAATTTTCGGATCCTTGCTTTTAACGATAGCTGCAAGAAACGTCTGATAATGCAAAGAAAAATTGTCACAATTTATATAATGTGCTAAAGGATACGTAGTACCCGAGGAGTGATTGGAAGTTGAGATGGAGTTAGATGGACTATTATCAAAAACCGTTTGGGTGACAAAATCTCAAAGAAAAACCGAAGGATATTTTTCCCTCAAACCACGACCCAACTCGTAGCTATGTTGTTGTGTTAACAGTTGCTGAATGGTTTGTTGCTGCTGGTCTGACCCAGCGCCCACAACCTCACCAGCACCTAAACTAGTATTGCGTGAGGAAATGGCATCCTCAAGCCCAGTGCTAGGTGATTAGGCGATGGATTGAAGCGAGTCGTGTGAGTATTTGTAGGTGGAGTACATGAATTTCCATCCACATTTTCCAAAGAATTATTACCAACATGATCCACATTATTATCACCTAAATCATAGTCCACAAAATCAACATGAATATCAGCACTCACATCATAGCTATTTTAATCAATATTCACATCATTCGGGCAACCAAACGGAAACACATCTTCAACAAACTTGACATCCCGAGAGACAAAAACTTCCTTTTTATCAAGATCATATAACCTTCACCCTTTTTGTCCAAATGGGTAACCCATAAACACACATTTTTGACTTCTACTAGCAATTTTATCCATCCCCTTTGGTTTTTTGATTGTGAGCAAAGCAAATCAACCAAAAGTACGAATTGCATTAAAAGATAGGGATTTATTGAAAAAAATTTCAAAAAGGGTTTTATTTTGCAAGAGAGGAGTCAGGGTACTATTAATCAAATGAGCTGCACCAAGAACACACTCCCCCCAAAAATAAATTGGTAATTTAGCTTGGAATCGTAATGCTCTCCCAACATTTAGACTGTGTTTGTGTTTTCGCTCAACCCTCCTATTTTGTTATGGTGTTCCAACACCAGAAGTTTGAAACACAATACCAGTAGCCAAAAAATAGTCAAATAAACAATTAAATTCAGTTCCATTATCACTTTGAACTATTTTAACAGCTTGAGAGAATTGGCGATAAACCATAGCAATGAAAGCCATAAACATTTGAGACACCTCTGTTTTATGAATAAGAAAAGAAATCCAAACTGCCCAAGAATAGTCATCGACAATAGTTAAAAAATAACGAGCCCCACACGACGAGACATGTCGATAAGGACCCCACAAATCACAATGTATTTTCTCAAAAATTTTACTACTTTTAATGTTACTCAAAGGAAAATTTTCTCTAGGGTGCTTAGCACGAAAACATACTTCACAACCTTTATTCAAACTACTATAATTGCTACGAACATGAGGAAGCAACTTATCCACTTTCTCAGAAGGATGACCCATACGCCTATGCCATAACTCCAAGCTCGAAGTAGCCACAATTACCGACATATGTTGTTCAACTTCCATTTTGCTAAAATAGTATAGTCCATCTCGCCTAACTCCCGTTCCAATCAGCTCCTTCGTATGGTCCTGTATATCACACATATATGAGTTAAATTGGACAATAGTTTGCAAATTATCATTGAGTTGAGAAACGGAAAGCAAATTGCAACTCAAACTAGGCACATAAAGGACATGATGAAGAGTAATCGTGTTAGACAACCGGACCGAACCCTCTAAAGAAGCTAGCACTGTGTCTCCATTAGGCAACCCAGCGGGACAATTAAATTCATGTGTGTCAAAAAGCCATGATTTCTCACCCTTGACATGATGAGTAGCACCAGTTTCAATAATCCAAATATTGACATCGAACTTACCGTTCAAGCTATTTTCCAGAATTTTAGTGTTACCAAAAAATCCAGTTATAGCCTTCCATTGCTCACTAGTTAAGACTTGACCACTTGATGAATTTTCTATGGTCGGAGAGGAATCAGTGATGCTAGCATTTGCACGCACCGTACCCCTCCCTCGACCATCCCGTGGATTTCCAACCAAGGGGAAAGCCATTAATTTCATAGCAACTATCAACATTGTGCCCTTTCTTTTTGCAATGAGTACGTGCACACTTGAAGATACCAACAACTCGAAACATCATGACACAAAATCTTGTAATAGGAACAAACCAGTACCAAACGGTCATTCCCACTAGGTCGATCAGTGCCATGACCTTTAACGGCACCTGTGCGGACGGCAAAACCCTGCACCTCCTTGGGTTTAGTTTCGGATTCATGCTTGGCCAAACGCCCAAACGAACCCACTCCTCTTGCGTAACCAATTGATAAGCTTGATCAAGAGTAGGTAACAGCTATTGAGATGAGATATTGGTACGCAAGGAGACATAATAACCTGAATACAAACCCATCAAAAAATCATGAAGTCTCGATTGCTCACGCCGTGCCTCATGAAGTTGACCGGCTGTGCATTTGCTGAACATGAAAAAGAAATTAATGGTTCGTGATGATCAAAGTCTTGCCACAAGGAATGTAAATGCCATAATACACCAAAACAAGCGTTGTTTTAGTCTGTTCACATTTAGCAATATCAGACTTCAATTGTTGAATGTGAGGGCCATTAGTTTGTGAAAACCGTTTCTTAAGATGATCCCAAAACGGTTTAGCTTCCCGAAACTTCGATAAAGAGGACCTAACCTCAGGATCAATTGTATTTGTTATCCACGAAATCAACATAGCATTGATAGCAGTTCAATCCGACTTAGTACATGGAGGAATTGGTTCGGTAATACTGCCATCAAGGAACTCAAATTTGCGGCTGACTTCCAAGGCTGTTTAAATATCGGGCGCCCAATCATCATAATTATCGTCCTTAAGCCGAGTTGGTGTAATAAAATCTTCGGGTTGGTCTTGAGGACCAAGAAAAAGGGAGAATTCGGCTCTATTTTGGCTGGTGGCGGTGGTGGAGTATCATCACCGGCCATGGAGGTTTGCTGTATGCGGAAAAAAAAAAATTTAGGCTTGATACCATGTAGAAAATTGCATTGATACGGCTTGCCTTCTCAATAATTTCTCAACCATATATATATGTTACATGAATCACTAAATTTAGAATAAATGTTAATCTAAAATTTAGGAAAACTAACTAATCTAAAAGGGGGTTGTTAAATATCGCCCTTCAATATCTAACTAACGCCCGCAAAATAAAATAAAATTGCGTATTTATCCTTATAATAACGATTATAAAAATAATTAATTTTACCTCAATTTCACACTTTTACTGTACACAAAACTTTTTATCGTTCTCTCTAGTGGTCAACGGCCACTAACGCTCATCGAACAACCACCCCAACCACCGTGAGTTTCAAAATCAAACAAATTTTTAAAATTTTGTAAAATCAAATTTGTTAGATCTTATGGACAACGACGAAATATCAGAAACACAACCTTAGACGCTCGCCAACGGCTTGTCGAACCGTACGGAATCGGTACGTCGCGATAATTCTTTTAAAAAAATTCGAAACCCAAGAAACGCCTAGAATTTTCGAATACCCTAGGCTGAAACGCCCAATTTTTTCGAAACATCCTAGGCTATTCGAAAAAACTAGGCGTTTCAGCCTAGGGTATTCTAAAAAACTAGGCGTTTCACCTCAAACGCCCAGATTTTTCATACAACCACACAGTTGTTCGCACGAACTAGGCGTTTGAGCCTAGGACGTGCGAAAAATCTAGGTGTTTGCTGCGAATTCAGAAAATAAAAAAAAACAAACATTTTCTCCGTCGGCGACCGACTTCCCTTTGTCCTTACTCGTCATTACCGCGATTGTGTAGATCGTGAAACCGGATATAAGAAGTTGCGGTTAAAAGAGGAGGAGGAGGTGGTGGTGGTGGTAGTGGTGGTTAGTATGAAGAGGTGGTAGTGGTGGGTAGTATGATGAAGAGGGGGGGTAAATTGAGGGGGTAATTTTTTTTTGATTAAAAAAGGGTAAATTTGTAATTTTAGTTTATTTTGCGAGCTCTAATTAGATATTCGAGGGCGACATTTAGCTTTCCACATCTAAAATTAAGAAAACTAACTAATTTACAATATATTTACCACAATAATATCCTAGAAAAATGCCGCAAAATATTATGAAATTATATCACAAAATATTATCAGATATCCTCAATAGTACTCATGGAAAACAAAATGGGATAAAGGGAGTAGTATATATGAAGTAATTATTGTAAATGTTTAGAAGAATTGATGAACTTCTATTAATTTTGAGTTCCTTTAAATAGGAATCAAGAGTAGGTACAAAGCCTAGTAAATAGGTCTATACACTAGAAAAGATAATAACAAATATTTAAGGCTAACTCTATCACAACAGAAAGCTAAGATAAATACAAGGAATAATAATCCTATAGCTAATAATAAGGAAGACTAACATATTCTGCTATTAACAAGAATATAAATAATATTTTAATATTATCCTTCTATAAGCCCCGCAAGTTGGACGGCCTTTGAGCAAGAGCAATCTTGGTGAATAAGTCAGTGAAGCGTGTTCTTGCAAGTGGCTTAGTAAGAGCATCCGCAAGCTGATCATTGCCTGAAATGTGTTGTACACGAAGTGTCCCTCGTTGTACTTCTTCTCTAACAAAATGAAAACCTAAAGCCAAGTGTTTCATTCGAGAATGGAATACCGGGTTTGCAAAGTAGTGTGTGGCACCTAAGTTGTCACAATATATACTTGGCACATTGCAGATGACCAAGGTTATTAAAATCGGGATTCTATTTTGAATCGGAAGGGCCTCTCAAAATCGAATCGTAAAATCGAATCGTAGAATCGTAAGATTCTATGGACATGCATAATCAAGACGTCATATTCAAATTTAATTGAAAATTTTTAAAGTTTAAGTTTAAAGCCTAATTATTAATAGAAAATAGTTGTTTATTCACTAAACAACCAATAATTGACAATATATACTTATAAATAACGTTGTAGGCATGTTTTAAACTTATAATGTTTTCGCTAGTTAAGAGTAATATGTAGAATCAGGTAGAATCGCAAATCGAATCGTATGCCATACATAAATCGTAAAATCGTAAGATTCTAAGATTTAAATCAGGATTTTAATAACAATGCGGATGACAACTTTTAATTCTTGAAGGAGGGATCTTATCCATAGTAGTTTAGTAGTGGAAGAAGCTACTGCTCTGAACTCAACTTCTGTAGAGGAGCATGCTAAGCTCTTTTTCTTTTTAGAGCTCCATGAGAGCGGGTTTCGACCAAGGTAAACAACATAGCCAGTTGTTGAAATGTAAGAGTCTCGATCACCTGCCCAATCGGCATCACAATATGCATGAAGATGATGATGAGATTCACGATGTATTATCAAGCCATGATGTGAAGTGCCATGTAAGTATCGAAGTAGCCTCTTCAAGGCTGCATAGTGAGTGTCCGTAGGACGATGCATGTATTGAGAAAGACGATTAACCGCAAATGCTACATCTGGACGTGTGAGAGAAAGATATTGAAGGCTTCCAACTAGAGCCCTATACACTATTGGATTTTCCAATGGTGTGCCATCATGAATAGATAGTGGTGGATGAGTAACCATAGGAGTAGGTACTGATTTGGCATCCGACATTTTTGCACGGTCAAGTATATCATGTATATACTTCTTTTGACTTAGAAACAAGCCTTTAGAGTGAGGCAGGACCTCCACTCCAAGAAAGTAAGATAGTTGACCCAAGTCCTTGAGTGAGAACTGTGCGGCAAATGAGGTGATAAATTCTTGAAGTGCAGAAGAAGATGGACCCATAACAATAATGTCATCAACATACACAAGGAGGTAGAAGGTAGTGTTGTTGTGATTATATATGAATAGAGATATATTAGACACCGAGTTACGAAACCCACGGGATAGCAAATAGTTTCGTAGCTCTTGGTACCAAGCTCTAGGTGCTTGTTTAAGGCCATAAATAGCTTTCTTGAGCTTGCAAACATGGTTGGGTTGATCTTTATCAATGAAGCCTGGGGGTTGCGCCATATAAACATCCTCAATGAGATGTCCTTGGAGAAAAGCGTTATTAATATCCATTTGCCGGATTGACTAACCATTTGTGACAGCTAGAGAGAGCATGAGGCGCACCGTGGTTGGATTTATAACCGGACTAAATGTTTCGGAGTAATCAATCCCTGGCCTTTGATGAAACCCCTTAGCCACTAAAAGGGCTTTGTATCTCTCAATGGTGTGGTCTGGTTCATATTTGATGCGGTATACCCACTTGCATCCCACAATATTTTGAGAGGTGTGAGCTGGAACAAGTTCCCACGTGTTGTTGCGTAAAAGAGCAGCATGTTCATCTGTCATGGCTTGGCGCCATTGAGGATCTTTGAGAGCTTGTGTGATATTTCTAGGCTCGCTAGGAAGGATAGGAGGAGTGTGAACAGTAGCATGATTAGCATATTTTGGATTGGGTTTGACAATATTATTTTGTAATCTAGTTACAATTGTTCTTGTGGTGGAGGAGAGGGTGGTGGGTCGGTGATGTAATTGTTGTAGGTAATGGAGGATTAACATGGATTATTGGTGATGTCATAGATGATTCCTCAAGGATTGTAGGTGGATGTTCAAGCACTGGTATATTCAAATGACACCATTCTTCTAAGATATGTGGAGATGGCAGAGGTTGTGTAGAGCTCATGTCAGTATATGGAAAAATAGTTTCCACAAATTTTAAGTGTCGAGACGTATAAATCCGTTTTGTAGGAAGATGGAGGCAATAAGAAGCACTTTGAGATGGAGAATACCCAATAAATTTGCAAGGTAAAGAACGATTATCAAGTTTATGTGTTGCATATGGTCGTAACCATGGATAACACAAGCATCCAAAATTCTTTAGCTTGTGATAGTTTGGATGAGTACCAAACAATCGAAGGTAGGGAGAGTCATTGTGAAGAGTAGGAGTAGGCATTCGGTTTATAAGATAGGTGGCTGTGGCCACGGCATGAATCCAATATTCCAAGGGAAGATTGGCGTGAGATTGAAGGGCTAGAGCAGTTTCTACAATATGTTTATGTCATCTCTCGGCAAAGCCATTGTGTTCAGGAGTGTGTGGAGGAGATATGAGATGTGAGATGCCATTAGACACTAGATATGGATGCAGTTTATCATATTCCCCCCATTATCTGAAAAGACTTGTATTATGTGCCTCTTAAAATATTATTCCATTATCCCACGAAATTGAATAAATATTTCCAATGAATCTGATTTTTTCTTAAGAGGATATAGCCATGTATATCTAGTAAACTGGTCTACAAAAATGATGTAGTATTTATAATTATCATGAGAGTGAACCGGAGAGGTCCATACATTAGAAAAAATAAGTTCAAGGGGTGCACTGGAAGTAAGAGTAGAAGTTGAAAAAGGTAACTTATGACTTTTATTAATGTTGCAAGAATTACACAATGACATAGGAAAAATCAGAAATGAACAGGGAAAAACTAGTGCTTAAAAATTTAAGAACTAAATTTGAAGGATGCCCAAGCCGATGGTGCCAATCGTGAATGGGCAATTTAAGACTTATGAAGACACGAGGACTGGGACTCCACTCATACACCCCCGCCTTAGTTGGACCCTGGAGTATTGTTTTTCCCCTCAAACGCTCCTTAACACAAAAAAAAGAAGGTAAGAAATCAATGGATGTGTTATTTTCTTGACAAAATTGAGAAATCGATAGAATGTTACGAGAGATATTAGGGACATGTAAGACATTTGAAAATTTAAAAGTATAAGAGGGAGTAGAGAGGGAGAATGAACCAGTGTTAGAGATAGGGAGAGATGATCCATCTCCAATTATGAGTTCCTCAGTGCCATCATAAGGAGCATGGAGAGAGAGATTGTTGAGGTCATTGGTCACATGATGTGATGCCCCACTATCTAGGAGCCAGCCATGATCGGAGAGAGAACTTGATGTAGCCATGTTTGCTTGTGGTGTGGCTGGTTGTACATGACCAAGTTGAATAGCCCGAGCTTGAATGGGGTCGGGAACTATAATGGAGGGAAAAGAAGCCTAGAAGACAGAGCATTGATTCAAGGCATGCCCCGTTGCTCGACACTATTGGCACTTGCCTAAGAACGGCTTGGATGGACGAGCCGAGGTAGTCTGTCTCGGTGTTGGAAGCAAGCCATTGGAAGGACTAGACCCACCGTGCTTGGCATGAGTCCCCTTGTTGTGCATAGCCATGATAGTAGCAGGTAACATTGAGGTCATGGTAGATTGCTTATCTGCAACAATCTCTCTTGTAATTAGTTTGTCATAGAGCTCTTCAAATGATATAACCATATCCCGAGCATTCACAGCATCGATGACAGGTTTATATGCTTCATAATCAAGACCTTGAAGGATCTTGTCCACAATATCTTCATTTATCCATCGGCTTGCCCATTGCTGCAAGACGGTCAGTGCAGACCTTGATTGCTTGCATGTATTGAGCAATGGAGAGAGATCCCTTGGTGGTGTTAGCCAAGCGATCTTTGATTTGTTTCAGGTGGCCACGAGAGGTGTTGGCAAACGTGGATTTAAGAATAGTCCAGGCTTGTTGAGCATGATTAGAGTGAGAGACAAGGGGTACGAGATCTTGTGAGAGCATGCCCACAAGAGCTCTAAAGAGAAGCCTATCTTGACGGAAACAAGTTAGGGCATCAGGATTTACCACAGATTTGCCCTCAATGGTGATGGAAGTAGGTGGTTGTGGGAAAGAACCATCTACGTACTTGAACAAGTCATGACCCAATAGTTGGGCTTCTAGTTGTGTTTTCCATGCAATGTAATTTTGCGATGTGAGTTTGATAGTGTTGGGAAGATGAAGAAGAGTGAAAGGCTTAGAGGGGTCATTAGTATTGTTGAGTTGATTGTTAGCCATTTGAGAATAGAGAAGGAAAAAGAAAAAAAAAATATTAGGATCTATAGCTGTGATACCATGTAAATGTTTAGAAGAATTGATGAACTTCTATTAACTTTGAGTTCCTTTAAATGGGAATCAAGAGTAGGTACAAAGCCTAGTACGTAGGTCTATACACTAGAAAAGATAATAACAAATATTTAAGGCTAACTCTATCACAACAGAAAGCTAAGATAAATACAAGGAATAATAATCCTATAGCTAATAATAAGGAAGACTAACATATTCTGCTATTAACAAGAATATAGATAATATTTTAATATTATCCTTCTATAATTATTACAACGGTCTATTTCGTCAATTGTGATATTAGTATATTACCCGCATAAAAATATTGATATTCACATGAATGTATTTAAAATTGTTTTAAAAAAATGCAATCATGCACATCTTTTTTTGTTTTTGAATATTTGTTTAATAGATGAATTAATTAAATAAAATAAATAAAACAATAATGGGTTGTGATATGTGTTGATTTTCAGAATGACATTACTTTTAGGACCACCAAGCTCAGGAAAAACAACATTGCTACTAGCTCTCGCGGGGAAGCTTGATAAAAGATTTAAAGGTATTATTTCATGTCAATACCATAGTTTTATGAATGGTGTATGGAGTATATCGGCTATATTTCATAACTTTAAGTTTGTCATTTAATTGATGACAATGATAATATATTATAGTGTGTTAATTTTGGAATAATTTCGTTCATTGTTTTATATATACTTTAATGATAAAGTTAGGGCTTGTTCTAATTTACTGAATTGAATTGAACTAAATTGATTGGAGTAAAACTGAATTGAAGTGAACTGAACTGAACTGAATTGTTTGTGAGAGAATGAGATTTGGAACTGAACTGAAATGAACTAAACTGAACTGAACTGAAATTAAGCTAAAGAGAACAGGCCCTTAAACTCTTAAAATGATTGAAAATCACATCTCATTTTTTTTATATTGATTGAACATATATAATTAATTTAGCATAGTAACATAATTATATTAATCTTATAAAACTTATTCAGTTGCCTATTTACATTAATATCGTAAAGTTACCAAAAAGTTAAAAGTTACTCTAAATTGACTACATGTTACTTTAATAATATTCAATGACATTAGTATTATTGTAAAGAGGGTGCAGTGACGGATCCATAAATTTATAAATGGGAGTCTAAAATAAACTTCACCTTAATCATACTAGTGTACAAACTACAAACACTACTAAAAAACAGCAGTGGCGGATCCAGAAAAAATATTTAACGGGGTCAAAATACATTTAGTTAATTTTAATGGGGTCATTTGATATAAAAAATAACTAATTTTATTGAAAAAAAAAATTAATTTATTAAGAAAATTTCTTTTTTTTTTTTAAATTCAAGTGGGGTCATGGGACCCCACTCAAATGGCCTAAATCCGCCACTGAAAAACAGGTGATTCTCGTCGTCGGAAACACCCTGTTTTCCATCAGAAAACGTGTTTTCGACGGAATTCTGTTAGAAACTGTCGTCGTAAACGCCTTTTCAAGGAAATTTTCGTATTTCTTACCTAATTAAATGGCTAAGAAAATTAAAACACTAAAAGAGAGAGGAGAGAGAAGAAGGTGCTTGACATTTTGATGCCTTTGAGTTGGAGAGAGAAAGTACGAAAAGGATTTTGTGAAAAAGGGTTCATCTGAGTGCACAAGAATTTAAAAAAAATTATAAAAAATTGCTTTCCTATCTTCATGACAAGAAGCATAGGAGAACTAAAGAACAAGTATTTTTTTTATTTTTTTTAATTTTTTTTTATTGAAGAACAAAAAAATAGGTATTTTGTCACCTAATAAAACAGTGATATATAGTATTTAGAATAGAGGTCCTTTTTTTTTAATTTTTTTTATTTTTTATTTTTTTTTTACAAAATGAGGACGCGGGTGCTCCCTATGTGACATTAATAGGTTCGCGCCCTTGAGCGGGTGTACATTAAAGTTTTTTATATTGATTTACTCATGTAATATACTTCGTAGATGATACAATTGCTTAAATAATTTAAGTTGTATACTTGTATGACTAAAATCAATTAACAAAATAAACATGAATATTTGCTAGCCTAATTATATAGATCGATATACACAAATTTCTTCAATAAAATTTTTCACATTCAACATTAACTAACCTTTCTCAAATATTGACGCGTAAATCAAACAAAACACTTAGAATTAAACGGTGTTAGAAAGTAACACTCATTGGATAATAGTTTGGATAATTATCCATTCCGTTTTATTATATTGAGCTTTCTATTAAAATTCTAGCATAGTCGTCGACTATGGAAGACTACGGACGACTATGGTCGATTACAATAAGAGAATAAATATGAATCGTTTGTATGTTATTTATCTAATCCGAGCCGTCCAATCCAACACCTATGATACACAGTCATCAAAGAATTGTTTCGTTAATTTTTTTTTCTTTTTTTTTTGTCTTTCACGCATGATTTTTTTTCTTTCAATTAAAGAAAATTGATTTTTTAAAAAAATTAAAATTAAAATTAGAAAAAAATATCAAATTTTAGACACTTCATCTTCAACCCAAATTATCTTTAGAAAAATGTTTTTAGCATCTTCAACCTTCATCGATGTTTAACCATCCTTCATTATCAACTCAACATTCATCTTTTACCTTACGCTCAACATTTATTCTTAATCCAAACTCATCAATAATTGCTATTATATAACATCAAAATTAATAATAAAAAATAACTTCTAATGTTTAATAAAAAAAAAATTATACTCAAAATTAATTAAGATAAATTCGTCATAATCATGCTTATGCTTTAATTCATATTAATTTGAAGATTTAATCATAAATATAAGAATTGTAATCATTTTAGTTAACTTTATAAATATTTTTGATCTTTTTGCATAATCATGTATTATGTTATAATTTAAATTATCTGCCATTGTTGAATGTTTGAACTCTCAAATATAAACAATATACCATTGTTGAAGGTGAAGCTCTCAAAGGTAATAATGTTAAATTGAGAAGGTGATGGAGTGATTAAGGTAAATCTTAAATTAGATTTATTTATTTAATTAAAATTAACAAAAGAGCGAGCATTTTCTAAGGGAGAAATTATATAACAAAATAATTGATTTGCTTTGTTAACAAAATCTTATCTTTTCCTAAAATAGATGGTGAATAGCATTATCAATTTTATTAGCCATACTAGGATCAAATCTTTCCCCACAATATATTTATTTTTTCCTTCTTATATTTTTAATTGACTTATCTTACATCAAATTTTTTAAATTAAATTTGTTTTAAAAAAATTTCATCATCAATTTTAATTGACAGTATTTTTTTTACACCGTATAACTAATCAATTTTTTTAAAAAATTAAATCTTTAAAAATATTTTCATATCTTTTTTTTAAGCTAATATTTGTATTTTTTATGTTGTAATTGAGTCTTTTTTTTTTTTTTTTTTTTTTTTTTTTTTTTTTTTTTTAAAGAATGTTGTAATTGAGTCTTACATATTAAATATTTAACACCGAAAGTCTTAATTCTACTTTTCAAGTAATTTTTATTTTATTTTATTATTTTATTTTATTATTTTATTTTTTTATTTTTGTGTGATGTTTTCATATTAGGTGCATGAATAATATGCTTTACTATTGTGAAGAGAGTGTTTCAAAAAAAATAAAAATAAATAAATAAAACCATTGTGAAGAGAGAATGGCTAACAATATAATCGTAGTTGCTAACTGAAAATCCAAGTCCTATGTGAAAGATATGTTATCTTTGAGAATAATAATTTATTCTATAACATTATTTTTTTTAAGTAGAAATTTGAAAATAAAAATTATAATTTCATATCTTATTACTACTATAAAACCACCTGACACCAAAAAATGTATTGCAAATTAAACTCAATTAACAATGTTAATTAATTGTCAACATATTTCCACCCAAAATAAACAATGTAGATATGTTTACTAAGAAAAATAAAAAAAATAAAAAAAGTTGCGGCTCAAAGGAAGGAAGGAAAAGGAAAACAAACTAAATATTTTAATAATTATTTAAGCAATTCAACTCGAAATTCTGATTATATTCTTTATTTAAAGATATGTTTTAATATATAAAGTTTCTGACCGCATCGTACCGCCAGCCATAATATAATTTTTTATTTTTTAATTCTTCTTCTCTCTTCTCTATCTCCTCTTTCTCTCTCCTCTTTTAATTTCTTCTTCTCCAATTAGCCACCCATATCACTCCCTTCACCAAGCTATCTCCTCGTTCTCTTTCCTCCTTTCTCCAAAAAAGGGCAGCATACCTGCAAAACAAACCACCTGCAATTACAAAGGAAGAACGCATGTCTTCCACCAACATGTCGTCGTACTCCGTGAGCTCCTCGTACTCCATCGTCGGAAAAAACTTAGAGGTTTTTAAGGCCAAATTCGGCCATGAAAACTCTAGATGTAGAGTTTTCATGGTAGAATTTGGCCTTTTTAGCCATATTTGAAGTGAAATTCGAAGCCATTGTTAATTTTAAAGGTATTTGTTCGATTTCATTTTTTTTTAACGATTTGTTTGCGGGTTCGGTTGGATCTATGTTTGTTTATGAGTTTGGTGTATGATGGTGGTGGTGGCATGGTGTATTGGGGGTGGGGCTAGAGGCGTTTTGGGGGTGGTGGTGGGTCAAGGGTTACTAGGTCGGGGGTTACATAAGGGGTTACTAGATAGGTTACTTAAGTGGGGTTACTTAAATGGGGTTACTTGAAGGGGTTACTTGGGAGGTTATTTAAGTGAGGTTACTTGAGGGGTTACTAGAGGGGTTACTTAAGTGGGGTTACTTAAGAGGTTACTAAGTTGGAGAGGTTGTTAAGTCGGAGGGGTTACTTGGTCTGGTCAGGGATTACTAAATTAGAGAGGTTACTTAAGGGGTTACTAGAAGGGTTACTTGAGGGGTTACTTGATCCGGTCAGGGGTTACTTGGTTCGGTCAGGGGTTACTAGGTCCGATCAGGGGTTACTTGGTTGGAGGGATTACTAGGTTGGTGGGATTACTTAGTCATTTGCTGATTTGACACCCTGCCGTATGGTGTGGCCAGCCACACTAGAAATGCAATGCATTTAAAATATTAACAAATATATATATATATATATTGTAAGTCTTGTATAAGCGATTAAGCGGGCTTACGTTGTCATTAATTTTATTATAAGATGGTTTATTTGAGGGTACCTTCTACCTTATTTATGGTAACTTTTTAGTTACTAGGGTGGTCGGACCGTAGTGGTTGTAAAGTCGTGTATAACGATATGGTAATGATTTTTTTTAAAAAAATTAATATGTTACCGGTTAGTTGACATGGTAATTAAAGTTTTGGTTATATGATGTCCACGTTTATTTATTGTACTGTGACGGTTTGAGTCTACAAAGCCAACAATACTAATAGCATTGTCAAGAGTTTGTTTGTTTGTTTGATGTTTTTTTTTTTTTTTTTTTTAATGAGAAGAATACTCATTTGACAATACAAGAATCAAATCCAATAAATTTAATGTCTACAACTAATTCCTATTTGCATATACATGATAAAGTAATGAAATCTTGAGCCCAAGCTCCATCACAACATGATTTCAATCGTAGTATTTTGGCACCAAATTAACAAAAGCAATATATTCAATTAAATAATTTGTAATATACTCCCTAATTTACAACATGGTAACACCAAGCACTTTCCTAAATGTTGATTTTGCCACCCAATTCAAGTCTTACACCAATACAAGGACATTACATCAAAATTTCTCTTTTGTCCCAACTCCCAAATTTCAAGTCATCCCAACAATATAATCAAAGCAAGACCAGGCCAAAAGCTATATGCACGAACCTAATTACTCTTGGCTCATCACCTACACTAATTTTGTTGCTCAACTCAGCTCATGTATTGGACATGAGTAAAAGCTGCTTACCGAGCTTTCTCTCCACCATCGAAACCAATTTCGATATATAATCCACTATTGATTCCTCTTAATCCAATTTACCCATTCTTTGTTCAATTTTTAGCATGTAACATAATTGATACCCAAGAGAGAGAAACAATACATAACACCAAAAAAGTTGCAAATATCTAGAATTTCAGCATGTAACGTTTCATTCAATACTCAATAGCAACCAATTACTTCTAAGTGTTCCGACTCTGTTAATCTATGTTACACATGTGAGCCCATATCTCCTCTGGCAACCATAGCTCTGTCCGAAGCTTCTAAGATCTCTTCCAAGTTTTACCAGTGAGTCATCACTCCCTATTTTAGCCATGACACCAATCACATCCCTGCATATCAAACTTGAAAGTTAAGCTCTGAACTGAAAGCAATCTGCAACAATTTCGAAGAGAGCAAAAAATAATCAAAAGATGAAAAATTGATGAGTTGAGCATAAAATTCACACACGGAGCTTTAGATTGTTTCTTAGTAGTTAGTACCTACATTAAACACAACAAAGCTCAAGTATAGAAAGTATTTCAAATATGAACAATGAAGCACAATATTAATTAGATTCTCGAGTAGTATCTATTATTACTAGTCTGGGCATTAACCACAATACCCCAACTCACAAATTGCAATATACACGCTTGAAATAACAAAGCACATAAATAGATCTAGTAGTTTTGGATTTCCCTTCCAGCAGAAGCATACAACTCCAAGTAGAAACAAAGTTGCTTTCTCGAAGGGCATAAATGAAACTGAGGCTATAATGGGACAAGTGACATGTCCAAATTTTGTACAGACGAAAACTTAGGAATGTAGACAACAAAATGGCACCAATCAAATGATATTAGATCATTTCATTCGAGAATGTAATCATTTACCCCTAAGCCAGAAAGGAATCCCACAGAATGAAACCAGCACTAGATAATTAGATATGCAACAGGTATTAACAATGCCAGCAAATAAAATGGATGAGATAGATATTGACAATCTGGACTAAAGAATGAAGACAATACCTACATCAAATTTCTTGGGATCAATATCTGTACCAATGATTCGTGAAGCACCTGATGCATTATCCAGTTTGATCATGAATTCATCAGAAGAGAGCAAAACACACTTGAATCAACATAAAGAGGTTTACAGGAAACTTACAGCAAGGCCTAAAGTTCCAAGACCAAAAATAGCAACATTGGAGGTTGGCTCTACCTTTGCAGTGTTCTCGAAACAACATTAGAGCTTCTTTGTATTCTCGTTCCTATTAAAATCAAATGAGTATATCAAAAAGATGACTACTATAAAACTTTCCTTTAAACAATAATCTAGTTAAAAACCTATCAGTACAATTCTAGCTAGTCTTTTACGCAACAATTTCTAAAGATACTCTCGTCTATGATGAGATGACAAAAGAGGTTGTTGGACGCAATTAATACTTAAACCGATTGACCCTTAAACCGAATAAATGATAAATGTATATTTAATACTTCGTAAATACTAAAAAAGCAAATACCATTCAACACACTATATTAATCCAATCCATACAAACCATTAAACGATGTTAATAAAAATCCTAAAAACACAAAAAAAAAAAAAAAAAAAAAAAAAAAAATGTCAAAAGTACTTTCTTCTGGCATGTAAAAAAAATGTCAAAATCATTTAAACAATGTTAATAAAATCCTAAAAAAATCATTTAATAAAAAAAATAAAAAAAAAAAGAAGAAAGATGTCAAAATTAACTACTTCTGGCATGTAAATCCAAGTGGCCTTAGCTCTTTGCTGATAGTATCAATCCTCTTTCGAACATATGCCACTTCCTTCCTCTTTAAATCTTCTAATGCTTCAAGTTCCTAAAGTTTTAGGTACACCCTTACAGATTATTCATGGTACCATTGCTAAAAATATGATTTCAAATTCAAATTTAAATTTAAACTCGCAAATCTGTGTAACCATTTGTTAATATGGATCATAAAATTAAGTTATGCCATTGCAATCTTCTTAATTTTGTTCTTGTTCTAGTTCTCCTAAAGTAAATACTTAGTAGCGGATTGTTAAAAATGAACATAGAATTAAAACTCGAAAAATTAGATTCATTGACACAAACCTGACAATACCAACTAAAAGTAAAATCACCTAACCCAAAACGAACCACCTAAGAAAAACCCGACCAATAAATTAAAATAAAAACCTTAAAAGCCCCTTAAAAGAGATTAAAACATATACCTCACGAATCCCAGCTAGACGCTTAGTTTCTTCTTCATCAACACGGCCTAAATGAGCCTGAACACGTTCCTGAACCTCCATCTTCTCTTTGGATCTCTTCTTCCTTGTCCCGAAAAGCCGATAAGACAGATTTATATCGACATCTCTTCATCCTTATCTTCCATATTAGGACTTCCCATGAAACTCACAGTACCCGAATTCTTAGTCTTCATCCCTTGTTGTTGTAGTTGCTCCCAAATCTGTTTTGGTGTGCTATTGTCATTATTTCCAATATACCAAATCACCTTATCTTCAAAATATATAGCTCTTTTATTTATTTATTTATTTATAACAGCACTTAGCTTAGCTTCTTTCTTTATTTTCCTGTTACACAGTTTGCTTATTGTTATCGAGTTTGGCTTATAAGGCAATGGACCAAGTTACAAAATCGAATTAAACTATAGTACATACAAGTATCATTTTAAAAAGTGTATATTATAATAAAATCATAAACAATCAAACTCGACACAACAAAATATCGTAAAACATCGAAACTACACAGAAAGTTGCTTAATAAAAGGCACACCAAACTAAATGCAACTCAAATTACAATCGAAACAAACTAAACACGAATCCAAACCAAGATATCACGATTTTGCCCAAACGACTTTTCCCATCAAAACAAGTGAAGCAATTATGAACGTAAACATCACAAATTCACTTAATGCGAATTCACATACAATACTATCATGTTGTTGAAATTCTTAAAGTAAATCAGCAAAGTGTATGATGTATATGCCTAAATTTTTGCTAAAATCCCACCAATGTAGAGCATGCCATCTAAATTCAAGTAGCAAGGGTAGAAAAAGATAAATTAATAACGAGATGTAGATTAACAAAAATTCCTACCAACATAAAAACAAATGAGAATTTCATGATAAGACACAAATTCTGCTACTCATCAAACCCTCCACCCCACTAAAAAAATTAACCTAATGTTTTTCAAAAATTCAGAAATCCAACAACACCCACTAATCAAGTCAAAACCCAAATAAACCAAAACCAAGCAAATAAACCCAAAATTTATACATATCAACCCCCGACCAAGAATTATTTATGCACAATTCAGAAATCAACCCACAAATTAAAAACTAACCACCATCAACAATCCACATTTCTATCACAAAATCCAGAAAATCAATCACTGCACAAAAAAGTTGCACTCCTTAACCAACCCCATCAACCAAATAATCCCAAAATCAGTTTTTTTCACCCAAATCCAATTAAACCCATTTTTTTCATACTTGTATTTTGTTTGTAACATTCAACTAAATTAACAAAATTTACACCAAAATTGATACAAAATCCGAATTTACAAACAAATTGACAAAATACAAGTATGGAAATTCTCAAATTACTAACAGTAAAAAAAAACAGTTGGTTAAAATGTATTCAACTGGGTTTAACCCAGCTTTTTCACCCAAATCCAATTAAACCCAATCAAAAGATCATCAAAATTTCTAACAAATCCAATTATCACAAAAATCAGTTTTTTTCACCCAAATTCAATTAAACCCAGATTTTCCTCAATTAAGTTCATATCAATTAAGGGCGTGTTCGGCAAAATGTAGCTGTAAAGGTAGTTGTTAGCTGTGATGGTGGTTGTTAGCTGTATGTGTAGATATTAGCTGTCAACTAACTGTTAGCCGTGAAAATAAATAATTCAGTATGAGTGTTTGGTAAACTAGCTGTTAGCTGTAAAATTCTAAAAAAATAGAAGAAAATTCAACAGCTACCTAGCTTTCACAAAAGTTAATAATGTTAACTTTTCACAAAAGCTACTTCAACCACTAAACTCTACCCCCACCACTACATTCCCAAACACTCATAATTTTTTCTATGTAGTGGTTTGAATAAGTCAAACCACTAAAAGCTACCTAAAAGCTACTCAAAAGCTAGTGCCGAACACGCCCTAAATATCAAATCTTTCTGAAAAAAATTAAATCAAAAAAATCAAATAAAAAAATGTATTCAACTCCAAAATCCCAAAACCCCCATTTAAATCAAACCTCTTTATGTTAAGGAAGATTGAGAAACTTGCAGCAATCCCAATTTCATTGCGAGTAGGATTTTCACAACCTTTGGTAGCGCAAATTCGACGTCCTTCATCAATTGTGTTCTTTGACTTGATAACCAGAAGAAACGCCTTCAATTCAGCGGCTGCCTTCTACACCACGCCATAATCTTCTTTCTCTAAGGCCTCATCTTCTCTCAATTTCTTCAAATTTGGGATTTTTTTTTGAAAAATTAGGTTTTTTTTTCAAATTTTTGAACATATTTAGAATTGGGTAAAAAAAACACTTTAATGTACCTTAGAGAGGATTACAAAGCTCTTGCTGGCAACGCATGCATTATCCCCATTCTCGAAGCTTAGAGAAAATCAGAAATTATACTGTGAGATGAGTGAGAAAGCTCTTGCAAGAGAGACAAAGTGAGATGAGAAATCAGAGAGAGGAAAGTAGGAAACTCATCAGAGAAATAATCACAGGCGTGACTCCGTGTGAGTTTACCCAAAAAAAAAAAAAAAAAAAAAAAAAAAAAAAAAAAAAGCCAGGAAAGCAGTCACACATGTCCCCTACACATGTGGGCACTTTTCATAAGGGGAACAAGTGAAACATTTTAAGAGTTGAGCATTTGGGATGGCCTATATAATACTCTAACATAGTGGGATTATATATTTGTTATATGGGATGTATATTAGTTATATGGGATGGCCTATAAGCCTGTTTTGTCCACCTTTACTTTAATTAATTTCAAGCCTAATAAGTTTTAGATAAGTTTAGTTAAGTTCATATTAGGAAATTTGAAGATAATACTTCAGTCTTGGTAATCATTATTTATTAGTGTACATGTTATATACATGCATAATAATCAAGTTAACTAGTTCCAATATGTAGTATGTATGTAGCCTCAATTAAGATATTTAAAGGTTATTATTACAATGAAATTAGGTAGTCCCAATTAAGTATTATAGAGTCCTAATATAGTATATATGTGATGGTTATTATAATTAAATTAGGCAGTCCTATAAGTGTTCTGTAGTCTCAATCAATCAATAACATAATACTAAAACAGACACCAAGAATGACACGTGTCATTTCTTTGTGCTGTCATTTTCCCTCCAAAACCATCCTCCATCTTCTCTTGCTAAAAATGCTTTAGAGAATATTTATACAATATGATTCGTTATTATTAGTTTTCTTATATCTTCTATATAAACACATTTAACTAAATTTTTATTCTAAATATTATAATTCATATCTTTTCTTGACAAAATTTTTAAAAAGAATATTTGTATAATATGATCGATTTCCTATTTGGTCATTTTTTTTGGGTAATCATTTTTTTTATTTAATGAGATGCATTTTATATTGTGTTGGGAAAAATAAACTAATGTAACTATTTTCTTTTCTTCAAAAAATTGCAAGATCACTTTGGCTATCAGCAAAACTCCATTTCCTGTATTTAATCTCATTTTACCATATCACATCGCTATTTTGTTTGTTTTTCTTTTTCACTCCGTATGTACCATTGGATTAAGGACTAGAGTATCAAACATTATTATTATTATTATTATTATTATTATTATTATTATTATTATTATTATTATAGTAAGTTACGTATTGATTTTAAAACTATTTCAATGATATACAACTTTAATTTACGCAAAATTATTTTTTTTTGGTTAAATCCGTGCATCGCACGGGCACTAATCTAGTCAAGAATATTTGAAAGTTATTATTACAACCAAATTAGGCAATCCCAATTAAGTATTATAGAGTCCCAATAAAAAATATATTATTTGAAGGTTATTCCAATCATATTAGGGAGTCTCAGTTAAGTATTATTGAATCTCAAATCTCCCAATGAAGAATATTCAAAGGTTAGTAGCTTATTACAATCAAATTCGGCAATACCAATTAAGTATTATAGAGTCCCAATACAAAATATATTATTTGATGAAGGTTATTACAATCATATTAGGCAATTTCAATTTAAGGCCCGTTCTGATTGACTAAACTGAGCTGAACTGAACTTATTGGAGCTAAACTAAACTGAACTGAACTGAATATTTTATAAGAGAACGAAATTAAGAACTGAACTGAACTTATTGGAACTGAACTGAATTGAACTGAAAATAATCTGAAGAGAACAGGCCCTAATTATTATAGAATCCCAATATAAAATATTTTAAGATTATTATAATCAAATTAGGCAGTTCTGATTATTACAATCAAATAAGGTAGTCCCATTAAGTATTATGTTAATGTAGTGTCAAGGTAGTAACAACCAAAATAGACAGTCCCAATTAAGTATTATAGAGTCCTAATAAAGAATATTTGAAAGTCATTACAATCAAATTAGGCAGTCCCAATTAAATATTATAGAGTCCTAATAAATAATACATTATTTAAAGGTTATTACAATCATATTAGGTAATCTCAATTAAGTATTATAGAATCAAAATATAGAATATTTTAAGGTTATTATATAAATTATATATATATATATATATATATATATATATATATATATATATATATATATATCATTCCTTTTATTATTCATATAAAATGAAGTAGTAAGTAAAAATTGGTTGCTTATTTTTAAATTTTTGATATTACTATATAATTTTATGTGGGTTGTGTGGTGAGATAAGATGTGAAAAAAGTAGATATTTTCTTTATCTCCAAAGGAATTAAGCAAAATTGGTAAGATAAACAAAAGAACATATGAAAACGAAAAGTTACCCGTAAGAAAAAATGGTAAAATAAAAAAAAAAAATGAAAACTATCAAAAATTACCCATAAGCTATCAAAAGCTACCTGTACTTGTTTGGTCGGGGGTTACTCGTTTGGTCAATGGTTACTTGTATTAGGGGGTTACTCGTTCGGTTAGGCGTTACTTGTAGGAGGTTAGTCGTTTAGTCAGGGGTTACTTATTCTAGGGTTACTTGTTTGGTCAGGAGTAAATATTAGGGGTTATTTATTTTAGGGTTACTCGGTCCATCAGGGGTTACTCTGACAGGAAAATCCCGCTAAGCGATTGAGTATATAACTCCTAAATAAGTAACCCATACAAGTAACCCCTGAATAAATAACACATACAAGTAACTCCTGCCACATGGTGTGGCCTGTCACACTAAAAAATTGCTGCTTTTTTAATGGTTATTTTCCGAATTTTTTTGATTAAAGACAATTTAATCTTATCCTTTTTGTTGGGGACTGCTTATAATTATTGTTTAGGAGTTTGGGACGATCTAATTATATATTTTTGTTATATACTCCCTATGTCTCTTATTTACATATCTATTTCTAATATTTATTACTCACATAATAAAGAGAAATAGACATGTAAATAAGTGACAAAAGGAGTAATATGTATACACATGTTTTGGCTAAGAACAAAGTTGGTAATAAACTGAAAGAACATTTGAACATTATATCATTACTACCATTGTATTTAATAATAATTTAATTTAACAAGGTCAGGTGTTATATTGTTGGAAAATGACAAAAATGCAATTTAAGATCAAACCCCTCTTAATTTCATCATACCCTAACAAGGTGGGGATACCCACCCATGATATAGGACCACCCAATAAACAAGTTTTTTTTTTAAAGAAAAAAAAACTCACTTTTTAACACTTTTGATGATCTAATAAGGAGTAGATGCACATAAATGGATTAATCATTCCAACAAATTGTTATGCATTTCTAAATGGACAACAAATATGTAAGTAATACATTGCGTATCTAAAAAATGTATTAGGTATGTGACAATGTCACCCAAATTAAAGAAATGGTAATAAAATTAAAAGAACATATAAACAACAAATCCGCCATATAAACATTACAGAAACGAATTAATTAACAAAGTTACATATAGGCATATAGTAATAATCAATAATCAAATAAAGGTATTATTTCACAAAAAAAAAAAAAAGTAACTGTTTGGGTGCAATTTAGCCTAATTGGGCCCGGTCTATAAATGATTCAATTATAAGCCCAAGTTCAAAAGATCCACTCTCCAATTGTTGGTAAGTCAAGGTCTGGTCAATGTGGCAAGCCCACCTGGCTTTAGGCCCATTTCTCCTCATGTGCAAAGGTATAAAAGCCTTCAATTGTCTTATTTTACATATATACACAATCAAGCCTCAAACAATTAATTCTCTTGTATAGCTTTCTCTCTACACATCGTACTGACTTCGGCATCGGAGGGGCCTTCCTCGGCACCACCCTTGAGGCTAGTTTACGTGTGTTTACTGTGTAGGAAATCCTCGGCCCAACATTACTTGGACCGAGCCCAGTCTTCAGCCACCTCAGAAGGACCAAGCCGAAGGTCCCATTGTTTTCACCCGAAACAATTTGGCACCGTCTGTGGGGAAGACTTTCAAAAATCTTTAAGCCAATCTCAATCGTTCTACTCTAATCTTAGTGCAATGACTAAGAATCGTAAGAACAAGAAATCAGACAGTGGCCCTTCTCCAGCCAAGAATGGCCAAATGACGCTGGGGAAAAGGTCGTTGGACCCACCATCCCCGTCGCCTCCGCCCTCACCGAGCCAGCACTCCTCCGGAGAGGCTAGCTCGGGAGGGACATCTCGGGAGAGGTCTCAATCTCCTTCCATCCGCTCTCAGAATAGGACGAGCCCACCTCAGTCCCATGCTAGGACTCAATCCATTGCTCGAAGCCAGCCTCTAATCATTCATTCTCACACTCGCTCTCAACTGAGGACACCCCTGACGAGGCCCAACTCAGAGGAAGTAGAGAGAGCCCTCGCGGTCCTCATGGATGCAGTGAGAACCCAAGTCGTGCCACCCCCGCGCAGCCGGTCCCCTCCGCAAACAAGGAATCAGCGGAGGAGAATCGATCAAAAAGGGGGAAAGCCCTTTTCTTTTAAGGAGCTGGTTGGCGAATGGGAGGAGGACACTTGGAGAACCGAGCGAGAAAGAAAAATAAACTCGCACTATTTCAAGGAGTCCGACACCCAAGCCTACAAAAGCAACAAAATCAGCAGTTCTGCCTCTCGGCCAGAGACTGCCCGCCGAAGCGTTTATGACCGTCTCGGCGTAAGGGAGCCGAGTGTGCACAGCCGCCTCTATTTCCCTGACCAAGCCGAGTCTCATCCTGAATCTTCCCGGCCATGGACAAAAACCACTTCTACCTCTCTAAGAGGGCGGAGCGCGGTCCCTTCGGCCAAGAATAAAGGAAAGGCCATAATGCTTCCCACCTGTTCTCCATTCGAGCGATGGATACTGGAAGAACATGTGCCGACGGTAAAAATTCCGTCACACATCACATATGATGGTACTTCGGATCCGAAAGACCACATTGCCTCTTACGAGGGGCACATGCATCTGAACCCCAGGTCGGAAGCGATCTGGTGCAAATACTTTCCTACCACTCTCAAGGGGGTAGCGCAAGCGTGGATCTCCAAAGGAGTCAAGGAAGGTTCGATAAGGGGGTGGGACGATCTGTCCACCAAGTTTAAGAGTAAGTTTTCTATGGCAAACTGCCGAGAGAAAACGACCGCAGAGCTTATGGGCCTGCAGCAAGGGGAGACCGAAAGTCTTCGAGACTACTTGACTCGTTTCAGCAACGAGTCATTAGGTGTGACAAGCCTTGACCAGGGGCTGGCCTTTTTCGCTTTACAGCACGGCCTTCGAACTGGACCATTTCTTGACTTCATGGTCATGCACACCCCGCAGACCCTGGAGGAAGCTCTGAATGCTTCGGATAAATTCATCCGAGCCGAAGAGTGGAACAAAACAAAAACCCATCCTCAAACCGGGGGCGGTAAACAAAAACAGCAATCGTCCGAAGGCTAAGTCCAAAAAACGAAAGGAAAGGCGAAAACCTCTGAACAATCTTCAGCCAACGAGCTGAAGAAGGACAAATCTGCGCCTCATCTGGGCAGATACGCGTCCTATACCCCTCTCGCACTCCCGCGCGCAAAGATCTATAGCGTGATGAGGGAGGAGCAGAGGTACCGAAAGCCGAGACCACTTCCTCAGTGGTATCAGCAGAAGCACAAGGACCAATGGTGCGAATTCCACGAATCACCAGGTTACAACACCGAGGAGTGCATTCAGCTGAAAGACCAGATGGAGGATATGGTCCGAAAAAGCTATCTTAAAAAATACATCGCGGATCACCGCGAGAAAAAAGAGTCTGAGAAGTCCGCGAAAGACTCTCGACAACAAATTGACTTCCCCCGGAAGAACAGCAAAGCTTCGGCAATCCATGTCATTTCCGGAGGGATGTGTTCTCGGAGGGAACACAAGCGTCACCTAAGGGCTCTAACCCACCAGGTGAACAATACTGACATTCAGCCTCCTCAATCGCCGGTGCCGAACATGACGTTCTCAGCCGCCGACTGCTGGGGGGTGGCGTTCCCCCACGAGGATCCCTTGGTGATCGTCGCCACAGTGGCCAATCACAGCGTCTCACGAACCCTCGTTGGCGGTGGTAGCGGAGCGAATATTTTGTTCCAAAAGGCCCACAATCAAATCAAGCTGAAGCCCAAGCACCTTACGCCGGTACCCTACCCGGTATCCGGATTCAACGGGGCTTCAACTTATCCTGATTGGAAGGTTCTCCTTCCTATCACCATCGGCTGCGATGAAGCAGCCAGGAACGTCATGGCCGAATTTTTGGTCATCGACGCTCCTTCAGTGTACAACGTGATCATGGGGAGACCCTTGATTCATGAGATTTAGGGGATAGTCTCCACATATCATCAGATCATGATCTACGTCTCGGACGCCGGCTACCCCGAAAGAATTAAAGGCAGCCAAAAGGAGGCCCGAAGGTGCAATTACCTCAAGCCATCCACCAGTCGTTCAGAATATGACGAAGACGAGGATGAGGAGGAAAAAGAAAGAGAAAAAGAGCCCAGCGCAAAGAAGCCGAAAGGCCTAAGCGCTTTAGCTCAAGGAGTTTTGGCGAAAGAAAAGTCTCCAAAACGAGAAAAGGCTGGTCCTTCCTCTGAGCCGAAAGACTTAGAGAGCCAGCCGAAGAGGAAGTCTGAAAAGCTTGCTGATATTGACAGCAGGCCCGATCATGAAGAATCTGGCCCCAGAGCAATGGAGCTAGATCAGCAGACTGAAACCATTGAGCTAACCGAAGGAGACCTTGGAAAATGCGTCACAATCGGGCAAGATCTCGATCCAAACGTCCGCGTTGAACTCATCCAACTCCTTCGGGACAACCGAGATGTGTTCGCTTTCTCGGCAGCTGATATGCTCGGAATAAGCCCAGACCTCATCTCTCACAAGCTTAATGTCAACCCCACATGTCGGCCAGTTAAGCAAAAGAAGTGGAATTACTCTGCAAGTAAGAACCGTGACATCGCGACCAAAGTCAAAAAGTTGCTGGATGCAGGTTTCATCGAGCCCTGTCAATATCCAGAATGGCTGGCAAATGTGGTGATGGTTCAGAAGGCTAATGGCACCTAGAGAATGTGTGTTGACTTCACGGACCTAAATAGGGCTTGTCCGAAGGACTTTTATCCCTTGCCGAGGATCGATCAGTTGGTCGACTCAACAAGTGGACACGCTCTGCTTAGTTTCATGGACGCATTCTCGGGGTATCATCAAATCTTCATGCACCCGACGTCCGAACAAAGACGACATCCGTCACAAACGCGGGGTGTATAATTACAAAATGATGCCCTTCGGATTGAAAAATGCGAGGGCAACATATCAGAGGCTGGTGGATCAGATCTTCGGCGCTCGATCTTCCCGAGTCGAAAACAAAGAGGGATGTTCAACGGCTCACCGGAAGAATGGCAGCCCTGTCTAGGTTCATTTCTAGAGCCTCGGACAAAGGGTTACCCTTCTTCAAAGCCCTTAAACTCCCAAAAACAAAAGAGCTCGTCTGGGAAGATAAGCAAAAAGAAGCCTTCAAGCAGCTCCGAGAGCATCTGACTCAACTCCCGACGCTGGCTCGTCCAGCTGAGGGAGAAACTCTATACTTATATGTGGCAGTCATTCCAGCCACTATAAGTGCGGTGCTGCTGAAGGAAGAGGAAAAGGTTCAGCAGCCAATTTACTTCGTCAGTCACACTCTGACGAATGCCGAGACTCGCTACCCCCTACTCGAGAAAGTTGCATTCGCAGTAGTGGTAGCCGCTCGAAAGCTGAGGCCTTATTTTGATTGTCATGAAATAGTGGTCTTGACTGATCAGCCGTTGGAGAAAGTTCTCGGCAAAATTGAAAAATCTAGTAGGCTGGCCAAGTGGGCTTTCGAGCTCCCAGAGTTCAGCATAAGCTACCAGCCGAGAGCAGCCATCAAGGCTCAAGCCCTAGCGGACTTCCTTGCCGAATGCTCGTACCAGGAGACGCTAGATGAGGAAAAGAAAATCTGGACCGTTTTTACGGATGGATCCTCCACCGTAAATGGTTCGGGGGCAGGGGTAGTGATAACCTCTTCCGAAGGCAAGTCCTTTGAGTATGCACTAAAATTCGCTTTCAAAGCTTCAAACAACGAAGCCGGGTATGTGGCAACAGTTGCTGGCCTAGAACTGTGCATCTCTCTGGAAGCCGGACATGTTTGCCTCAAGACAGACTCTCAGCTTTTTGCATATCAGATCAGGGGCGAATATGAGGCCAAAGAGCCCTCAATGATAGCTTATCTCGCCAAGATCAAGACGGTTATTGCAAAGCTGAGAACTTTCGAAGTTCAACTGATCCCAAGGGGTCAGAATGCTTAAGCCGACGTACTCTCCAAGGTTGCTAGTTCAACTTTAACCGAGCAGAACCGATCCGTATACGTGGAAGTGCGCCGAGAAAGAAGTGTTGACGAAGCACCAGAAGTGTGCAGCGTCAACCATGAACCTAGCTTGATGGATCCCATCCTAGCTTACAAACTTCGGGGAGAAATCCCCGAAAACATAATTTTGGCCTCCAAGTTGAAGCGGACCAGCTCAAGGTTCATTTTCTTCAGAGGGGAACTGCTGAAAAAATCCTTCTCAGCCCCGCTGCTAAAATGCGTGGGACCAACAGATGCTGATTATATCCTTCGGGAAATTCATCTCGGCATCTGTGGGAACCACATCGGGGGAAGAAGTTTGGCCCACAAATCACTAAGGGCAGGGTATTATTGGCCCACCATGATCTCAAACTCTAAGGAACTGGTCAGAAAATGCAAAAAATGTCAAAAGTTCGCACCAGTTATCCACCAGCCAGCACGGGATCTTCAGCCTATCTTGAATCCGCTTCCGTTCGCTCAATGGGGGCTGGATATCTTGGGTCCTTTCCTGGATGCCCCATATTAGAAAAAATGGCTGATATTCTCCATTGACTACTTCAGCAAATGGATCGAAGCCGAAGCAGCCTCGAACATCATGAAGCAAACTGTCAGAAAATTCATCTGGCAGAATATAATCACTCGCTTTGGTATCCTGAAGATTTTTATCTTTGATCACAGGAGACAATTCGACAACTTGCCACTGAGGCGGTATACTGATCAGTTCGACATTAAATTGGCATACTCTGCAGTGTGTCATCCACAAAGCAATGGTTAAGCCAAAGCTGCAAACAAGCAAATCCTCAATGCTTTGAAGAAGAGGGTTGAAGATCAAAAGTCCAAGTGGTTAGAAGAACTTCCCAAAACTCTCTGGTCACTTCGGACAACTGAAAAAGAGGCGACGGGCCACTCACCTTTTGAGCTGGTATATGGTGCCGAAGCCGTCCTTCCAGTGGAAATCGGTTCTGAAAGTCTACGAGTACACCACTTCTCGGCTGAGAATGAGCAACTTATGAAGGAATCCCTCGATTTCCTTGACAAAGTCGGAGACTCGGCCAGAGATAGAATGACTGCATACAAGAAAAGAATCAGCAAGTTTTACAATCGAAGGGTTCATGCGAGGCCTCTCCGAATTGGAGACCTCGTCCTTCGGAATGCTACAACTGTTCAGAAAAGCCGAATTCATGGGAAACTCTCAGCCACTTGGGAGGGGCCTTATGAAATTTATGATGAGCTTTAGCCAGGTATATCGACTTCGCCAGTTGGATGGAACTGAGCTGAGAAATCACTGGAATGTTGATGTACTTAAGAATTATCATGTGTAAGCCTTTCGGGGCAAAACAATATTTGTAAGTACGTTTTCAGTTATTAATGAAAGGCCTCATAGTCACTATTTCTACAAATACTTGCAAATTTTTATTCTTTCAATTTTCTTTATTCTATCTACTCTTTAAGGGTTTTCTTTAGCACCATCTGAGCCTCCGCCTTTAAGGCACAAGGTTTCGAACTGCTGATAAACTCACCTAAAATAGTCTTTCAGCCAAAGTAAACGCTTTGGTAAGACTTGTTCTCCGAGGCAATGAGTCCATGGACGAATCTAGGGTATTGCCTCAACTGAGCCCTGTACCCCAGAGGGTTATTGTCTGGGACATTGCCTTAAGTTGGCCTTATGTCTTAGATGTCCATTCTTTCAGATAGACAGAAAACTGGGAATAGTAGCACGAATTATTTGAAATTCCTTAAACATTAAAAGCTTCGCCCAAATCAAAAGGGACAAGCAGTCGTCTTAGAAATCCGATGGGAGAGCATACAAATGCAGATTATCATCAGTTGGAATCTTCCAAGCCGAAGCTTTTAAATTAGAAAATTTTCGCAAATTTTCAAAAAAACTCAGAAAAGCAAATACGCAAGTACCAAATCAAGGTAATGAGAAGAAAAGCATCAGATTCAAATCATGAGAAATGTGCTCGAATTCCGAGCTACACCAAAACAAGTGTTCAGAACATAATAAGACATCGGCAGCCGCCCACAAACGGAAAATTACAGCTGCCGAATGGGTACAAGGTAAAAATTAAAGTTTTTTGTACATCAAGGCAAGCTGAAGTAAAATAAAAGGCAAAAAATTTCAGAAGCGGCAAGTCAGAAGTTAAGTACATGTAGATCCACAAGATTCTGAAGAAGACTGCCTGAGTTCCTAGGCTTCAGCTAAAGGGTTAGGCTGCTCAGCTTCGCTAGAGTCCTTGGTAGCTTCCGCTCCAGCTACAGAAGAGGCAGGCTCAACCATCGTCTGAGCTTCCCTTTCTCTATTCTCAGTCTCCTTCTCTATGGCTTCCTCCAGTTCTTCCGCATCGAGGCGAATTTTAAGGTCCAGTTCAGCCTGACTGGCATACATCATGTGAGGGTCATTGGCATTTTCAACCCAGATCTCACAGTGCTCCCAGTTCAGATTGGGCTCAACACGGAGGGCCAGTCTCTTAGCCACCTTGTAGCCATTTTCATCGCTCTTCTTATACTCGGCCTTGGTGTAGACACGGACCTTCAACAAGGCTTCAGCATCATCTAACTTCTTTTGAACCTCCTCTAAGTTCTTCTAGGATTGCTCAAAGTCAGCGACGACCTTAGAGGAGGATTCCGTTTGAACCCTCAGCTGTTCCTGGGCCTCGCCTAGCTAAAGCTGAACTCAAGTAGCTTCATCATTTTGAGTCTGCAGCTGACTCCGAACGAATTCTACAGCAGTTTTGGCGTGGGAAAGTTCCGTCTCTTTTTCCTTCAGCTGGGCACTCAGGTCCTAAAGCTTCTCACTTTGAGCCTCGGCAGCAACTTGAGCCTCGGAAAGCTAAGCTTCTCTATTTCTCATAGCCTCTTCTTCCAAGATGCTGATCCTCTGCTGCAGCCTTTGTTCTCGGCCAGCTATCCAAGCATGGACTTCCCCCTCTATTACGCGCTCAATTCGGGCCCGGAAGCTAGGGATGTCAACCGCCCCATACTCGTTCAGCAGCTTCTCGCCTTCGAGTATAGCGGGCATGACATGGTTCTCCATCTCAGCGCAAAAGGTGCGGAGGGATTCTGCGGCTTTCTTCTCGTATTTTTCAACCTTCGCATGCTTCTCATCTGCTGCCTCAGCTTGCAGCTTTGCCAGCTTGGCCTCTGCCTCAGCCACATCAACTCTGCGCTAGAGAGAGTCAATCATCTCCACAGTCAAAGTATGATTGTGCACAACCTACAGATCTGTGACGTGGTTCAGCTGAAGTTAAAAAAAACAGAAAAAAAACAGAAAAAAAGAAGAAGGGAGAAGAAGAAGTGAACTGAAGCAGAAGCTACATTGAGACAAGTTACCTGCATCAGCAACCTCTGGTTATCTCTCGCGGGATCTGGGACTTGTGGCCCTGGTTCAGCAATTCTAGCAGTGGCCTTGAGAGACCACTCTCTAGCACGTTCCACTTCAGATAAGTGGAAACAATCTCTGAAGTAAGCCGTAGCCTTCTCCCGATGTTATCCCCAGATGGCTGCCCGAGCATTGTCGGGGATGGGGATGCGGGGTACTGAAAACCCCATGTCGCCCGACTGGATTGTCTCAAAAGAAGGAAGGGAGGACGAAGGAACCTCGTTAGCATGGGTTGGTTCAGCTTCATCCCTTATCTCATTAGTGGAGCCCAGCTGGCCTTCCCCGAGGTCAACGACTTCTACCTCCTCTTCGGGCTGACGAATGAAGGCGTCAGCCTCTCGTTGAAGATCCGTTGCGAACCCTTCAGCGGAAATCTTCTCAGCAGCAGCAGCACTTCCTGCATTCAGTGCTTCCTCCCTTACCCCCTCCTTCGGATCAGGGGTCTTCTAGTTCACCTCCACATCTTGAGTTACTGGAGGCGGTGAAGGGGTCTGGGGGGTAGGGTTCACAGGAGGCGGAGGAGCCCTCGGCGGAATCCTGCTTTTAGTGGGCTCCTTTATGTTGAGCCCCGGCATCGGCCTGACCAGGAATTGATCAGGGCCCAGCGTCGCCATTCTTCTCCTCTTTCTTAGAGGTTGCTCATCCATATCCGAATCCGAAGTCTCAGATTTAGAGAGGTCTTCGGGGTTGACGGGTGCTTTCCCTTCTCTTCTTTTTCTGCCTTCCTCTTCAACCTGTAGAAAATGGGGGGGGGGGCAGGAAAAAGGTTAAAAAAAACGCACAAACAAACAAAAACAAAAACACCAAGTCAAAGTTTAAAGAGCTCACCGAGGTTCTCAACAGAGCCTCGTCTTCAGCGACCTCTGCTTCTTGCGCTTCAGTGGTTCCAGAGGGTCCTTCGCCACTCTCAAAGGCCTCAACCACCCTGGCTACTTCAGCAGCAGTCCTAGCAGCCTCTTCTTCTTCAGGGGAAAGCCGGATGAAAGGATCCCGCTTATCCCACCAAGGCTTCTACTTTAGATAATCCGCAGCAGGAACAATCTGAAGCTTGTTAGAGTGCAGATGCAAAGGGCGATCTTTAGGGTCAGTTATTGAAGGAGCGTTGTTCAGCACGACCCTTTCGGCGTGATCTCTAAATGCTCGTAGTTGATCTTGATGTTGCCCTCGTGCAACTCTGGAAAACAATGTTAAAATGCATCAGTATAATTGAAAAAGATGATGAAAGTGCGAAGGCATAAAGCAGAAGCAATAATTTAAAGCCCTTGGCCCCAGCCGGAGGATCTTACCATCTTGGAACTTGCGGTTGAGGCCGACAGCAGCAAGCAATGGCTCCTGAAAGACATAAAAAGAGTCAGGCAGCCAATTCTCAGGCACGAACTTTAATCGACCCGTCCCTCCGGGATTCTCCTTCTTCCCGAAGAGCTTCAGCTGTTTATAGCTGGGTGATTCTCGGCACCAGGCTCCTCGGGACCGAGGTCCTCCATGCTTGGGTCAGGTTCAGACAGATATCTAGGAGCCCCAAAATAATAAGGGTGTTCGGGATCCGAAGGAACCCTGACCTAGATCCACTGGCCTCACTAGTCCTTGTCTGAAGAGTCGTTCGGCCGCATTGTCAAGTATTGTGGGTGACTCTCAATTCACCACCAGCCAGAGCCATGATGGCCATACCCACTCTGGGTATTCTGCACCAGCCTGTGCAATCTTTTAAAACATTGCAAGTTCGGCTAAAGGCCGTAGAACTGGCTCACCCATAAATACGTCATCACCCTTCGGATGCTGACAGGTGTCAACTGACACAAGGAAATGCGGTACTTTATCAGCACGTCCCTGACGAAGGGATGCAAGGGGAACCGAAGCCCGTATTGCAATTTCCGAGTGTACACCCCCACATATCCTGGGGGTGGACAATGGATCCTATCCGCTGCAGTAGGCATTCGGCACCAATACCCATCTTGTTCTAAAATGCCATAGTACAGCTCGATCTGTTCAGCAAGGTGGTAGGCTTCAGTATTCCATACCCACCAGGAATAAGGGGCATTTATCATCAGACCCGAATTTGCTTCGGCATTCAGCCACTCAACAGCCCCATGGGGCAATTCCCAAGGCGCGGCGGCTGGAGGTTCCCCCTGCCCAGAAACGCTCGTCTCCTCCGTTTCTCGGGGAGGCGCAGAAGAGAGGAGCACCACTGGAACTCCTCCTTCCTGGGTGTCTTGAGGATTTTCCCCATTCCAGCTACTAACTCGGTCCTTCGGATGCCGAGGTTACCGAGGTTGACGAGGTTGTCTAGCCCTACCTCTAACCATGGCGGAAAATCGAAAGAAAAGAGGGTATTTCGAACTCAACGAAAATCAAAGAAAATTTGAGTAAAATTACCTTAAATCGAAGCGGAATTTGCCGATCTGCAAGTTCGGAGTAACAAGTTTCGGTTTTCGAAGCCCAGTTTTCGGGGAATTAGTGAAGTTTGATGTCAGAATTAAGGGTTTGCGCGAGTTGGGAATGAATTCGTGAAGAAATGAGGAAAGAGAGTTCGAAATATGGTTTATATTTCCAGAAATGAGAATTCTGGGAGTCCACCCTTTAATCTCTCATTAATCCCTCATTAAGTAACCGTTAAACACTCTCCCTCCAAATTAATTGCCCATTATCCGTCCAACTTCCTTAATCATTATCCAAACAACAGTTATTTCCTTAATGACTATTTAAAATTTAAAATTTTTGGATTAATTAAATCATTTACGTCCCTCCTTTTTGTTAATTAAAACCCGACCCGTCATACTTCCAAATCGGGTCTGGGGGGCAAGTTGTTTGGGTCCAATTTAGCCTAATTGGGCCCGATCCATAACTAATTCAATTATAAGCCCAAGGTCAAAAGATCCACTCTGTAATTGTTGCTAAGTCAAGGTCTGGTCAATGTGGCAAGCCCACCTGGCTTTAGGCCCATTTCTCCTCATGTGCAAAGGTATAAAAGCCTTTAATTGTCTTATTTTACATATATACACAATCAAGCCTCAAACAACTAATTCTCTTGCATAGCTTTCTCTCTACACATCGTACTGACTTCGGCATCGGAGGGGCCTTTCTCGGCACAACCCCTGAGGCTAGTTTACGTGTGTTTACTGTGCAGGAAATCCTCGACCCAGCATTACTTGGACCGAGCCCAGTCTTTAGCCACCTCAGAAGGACCTAGCCGAAGGTCCCATTGTTTTCACCCGAAACAGTAACTATACTATTACCTGTTAAACCCAAACCCACACCACCCACGCCAAGCTGCTGACTGATGCTGTTAATTTGCAAGCTTTAGCATTATTCAGCAGCTTGGCGTGGGTGGGGTGCAGAGAGACGCCGAGGGTGATGTGGTGGTGGCTTTCTACTCGAATCAAAAAGGTAGCTTCAGTGTTGATGTGGGTGAGGCGATTGCTATGCGTGATTGCTTCAAGACTGTTTTGGAGGCTGGATTTCGAAGAGTGATGCTTGAAACTGATAATATCAAGCTTTTCCACCCCATGAAGAAGGGAGTTATGCCCCTTAATGCTTTCGGAAGTGTAGTTAAAGATATTTTACGTATGTCTAGTCTTTGTTTGTCTTGTTCTTTCTCTTTTGTTAGAAGAATGGGTAATGGTGTAGCCCATAGCTTAGCTAGTTTAAGTAGCTCATTTAGTGAGTATCGAGTTTGGTTAGAAGAGTATCCCCCGAAAATTCATGGGGTGATTTGTAAAGATCTTGAAATTTTGATGAATTAATAAAGCTAAGTTTGGTTTTGTGCCAAAAAAAAAAATTAAAAAAAAAAACCTACGCTACTAATTTTTAAAAAATAATCATAATCTTATCAAGATAATTATCAAGATAAGTATGATGCTTTAGGCCTTTTTTTTTTTTTTTGAAGGAGTATGGCACCTTAAATTAGATAGGCAATGATAAATGGCTATCAAATTATTATATTTTATCTTCTTCAATTTTTTTTTTTTTTTTGAAACCAATCTTCTTCAATTCTATCATTCATGCTTTTATTTATTGTTATTCATTTAATTTTTTTTTTTTTTTTAAGAAAAAAATCAGTTTTTTAAACAAACACTAATTAATGATCTTTAAGAGCTTTTCCTCAAACAAAAAAAAAAAATGATCCTTAAGAGCTTGAAAATTCTTCAATGGTGGATTAGACACAAATGGAATCGATTCTCTTGAACAACAAATCATTAGACATAATACATAATCTGTAACAAAATAATTTTAAATTATATTTTTCCTCAAGATGCGTTAAAAATTCCCAAGATAATAAAGATGCGTTGATATATGGTCATGATTTGATGTTAGATTTGAAAATTGTTCCATCTTTTTTTTTATTTTTTGTAACTAAAATAAACAAGAGTGAATTTAGGAGAAAATAGGAGAAAATAAGTTAATTATTTATTTCTTTCAAAACAAAATGTTAGTTATTTTGATTCAAAAAAAAAAAATGTTAGTTATTTATTTAGTCACAACTCACAACCTCCCCAAAAATAACACCCCTCTTTTTTAAAAAAAAATGACATATTTTATTATTTTTCCTAAAATCATGGAACGTTTTGCCCAATTGGTGTTAAAAAATAAATAAATTACTAAAATAGTGTTAACTTAAAAATATTTCTCAAAGTAGTGTCTATGTAGGTTCGGAAATTACAAAGCAAAGAATTAGAAATTAATGGCTAATACAATCCAAATATATATTTATATCATCAAATTCTTTATTTTTAACGCTTACGGTATCTTGACTAGAGTATGCATTATGAATACGAAGTAATATAAATGTTTAAAAATTTCTAGCATTTTTTTTTACAACAGATTCTAGCATTTTTGTTAACCTTGTCAAAAAACGTATATGTAACATGATACATAATGCATTATTTAGTCGGATTTAAATTATCAAAGGGCACTCAATCACCATTCTTGAAAATTTGAAGAGTCAAGTTGGCCAAGAAGTAGAGTTGGAAGCTCCATTTGATCTGTTAAAAATTAGACATGCAACTAATTCCGTTTGAACAACTATATATACCTACTAGTTTTGTCCCCATGCGATGCGCGGGTTGTTTATTAAAATTTGAGAAATTTTTTTAATTAATATGTCAAATTTCAAAATATATCTCTAATACAAAATTAGTTAGGAATTGATGTACTTTTGTGACAATTTAAACTATGTAATAGGCATGTAAATGACTAATAATAATATTAGTATTTTTTTTAAGAGTTATAATCTAATATTTTTTTTGAATAAAATTATAATTCAATTTATACATATGAAATATTGGTATTTTATCGAAAATAAAACTCTCAACTAATAATTTTATCCTAAAATTCTTTCAAAATTTGATTGAAAATAGAATTCTAAACTAATTTTTTTTATCCTATGAAGTCTATCTAAATATATCCAACGTGGCGTGACACTTGCCAAAAAGTTGGAATGCCAAGTGTCGCTGTCTCGTGACCTGGCTAAAAGTTTTGCTTTATATATTAGTTATATGATAAGAAATAAAATTATCTTAGAAAAAGAGAAAAATAATTGTTATTAAAATAAAATAAAATAAAATTATTAGTAAGAAAAGTAATTTTGTTAAAATTTTAATCTAATTGTTATGTAAGCCCACAGAAATTTCAGTTGAATTTTAATTAGAAAAGAAGGAAATCATACCTGATTATAGTAATGCTAGAGATTGACTATGTTTCCTTCCCAATCGCTTCTACCATCAACATCTATAATAATAGTGAAGTATGTAAAACCCAAGAGAACTAGTTTTGGCCATCGAAGAAAAAAAAGTAGTTTTGAGACTAATTTTTAATTTAGACTTTAAAACGAAGCAATATTAACTCTTAGCTTTGTAATATCCGAACCTACACGAACACTATTTTTAGAAATATTTTAAAGTGAACACTATTTTAATAATTTATTTATTTTTTAACACCAATTTGGCAAATCGTTCTAAAATCATGCGTCAAAAAAATTAAAACCCAAAATATAATTAAATATGTTTTTTTTTTACAAGAATAGTATTCTTAAATTTATTATTGCATTCATTAGTTTATCTTGTATCATTAATTAGGAATTTCTCCTTGGTTATAATTTTCTAAATAAACAAAATAATTTTCTAATTTTTTATATATGGAAAAGATTCATTCCTTGTATTAATTATTATATTTTCTGATTTTATATATTTATTAACATTTTCTTCATATATATATATATATATATATATATATATATATATATATATATATATATATATATATATATATATTAATAAAATTAAAACCCCCCTACCATAAATCACGCCCCTAGAAAAGAAAAACGAAAATTAGTAAGATTTTGGATTATCTTTATTTTTATTTTAATTAATTTTCAACTAAAATATGCTCATCAAGGTTCAACATTCAACAATGGCTTCTTAAAAAAAAACATTCAACAATGGCGGATGATTATTCACGAATTCATATGACTATTCTAAATTAAACTAAAAATTATTTCAATTCTAACAATTGATCCCAAAGATTCATTCCATTATTTTTCAATCGAATTTTTTTTATTTGCATAGTTAAATTAATACAAACTCTAAAATAAAAAATTAAAGCATAAATGTGATGCTTAAACATTAATCTTATTGATTCCATATGTAATTTGGTAATTTTTGGATAAATAATGAAGATTGGAGGTTGAAGATGAAGTGTCATTGAAGAAGGATGAAGCTATCAAAATGGGGATGAAAGTATACAAATGAATTTTGTCAATCGTTTATTTTGGATGATTTTCTTCAATTTTATAACTTTGAATGATTATTTATAAATTATAAATTGGAAAAAAAAATTTACCCTCTTAAAGTAATAAACCAAACAACTCTTTACTGACTGGGAGCTAACTTGTCATGACTTAACTGATGTGTAACTTTGATTTTTAAAAAAGATATTCGAATGCTATGATTAAGTAATAAAAAATATCAACGGCTGAGATTTAGTTTATTATTGTAGTCGACCATCGTCGTCCGTAGTCGACAACTACACTAGAATCATCCAGCTTTCTATTAGCGATTTTAGACCATATATATATATATATGTTTTTTTTTTTTTTTTTTTTCTGTCCTAATGAAAATGCCGGTTAGGTTGATGGAATGATAACATATTGCGGCCATGAACTAGAGGAATTTGTTCCAAAGAGAACAAGTGCATATGTTTGTCAAAACGACATTCATCTTGGAGAGATAACAGTTCGAGAAACTATAGACATTGCTGGGAGATGCTTAGGAGTTGGGAGTAAAGACGTTTTGCTGAAAGAAGTCTTGAAACATGAAAAACAAGCAGGAATAAAACCCGACGATGAGCTAGATGCATTCATGAAGGCAACAACTATCAAAGGCCAAGAAACAAACATTATCACGGATTATTTGCTCAAGGTTTGTGACAACCTTTTAACCAAGTTTAATATTTGTAAAGATTACGCAATACAACTTTAAACATGTCTATTAAGATTTGAATAAGAAGTAGTCGGAGATATAATTATATTATGAACATAAATTTAGTAATGGCCATTTTGATGAATGAAAATTGTAAAAAACACATTTTCTAGTTTCCATGCACATTCCTATTATTAATATTATTACTCCGTTTCGTATTATTGCAACGATCTGACAAAAAGGGTGAATATAAAATGTCTAATTGTTGCAAATTAAATAATATGAAACTGAAGTAGTAAAAAATTTAATGTATACCTATTTTTCAAGCCTAATACTTCTTTGTTTGGTGTTGATAGATACTCTCCTTGGGTAATTGTGCTGATACCATCGTGGGAGATAATATGAGAAGGGGTATCTCCGGAGGTGAAAAGAAGCGCACAACTATTGGTACTTTTTTCCTTATATCTTTTGAAATTATTATATATATTCGGGTGCTTATTTTTTTTCATCAAACCATCATTTTAAAAAGATAAAATTGTGAAAAAAGATCTTTTAAGTGGTCGATTTTTTGAAAAAGGACCTTTTAAGTGAAAACTTGTGAAAAAAGACCTTCTTAAATTGTATTTTGTTTGTACTGGGTACTTGGGTGAGCTTGCGTGGTGATCAACTGGTCAGCTCCGGCGTTGACTATCACGTGTTAGTCAGTGACTTTTTTTTTTAAAAAAAAAATTCACAAATTTTCCTCTTTTCCCAACCTAACACAAATTGAAGACAGAGCATTCAATGAAAAGGGTTAGGTCGGAAAATAAGGGAAATATGTAAATTTTTTTTTTTTAAATAAGTCACGTGATTAACACGTGGTCAACGCGGGAGCTTCGGCGTTGACCACCATGCAAGCTCACCCAAGTACCCATACAAACAAAATACAATTTAAAAGGTCATTTTCCACAAGTTTTCACTTAAAAAGTCCTTTTTTAAAAAGTCGACCAATTAAAAGGTTATTTTTCACAATTTTCTCTTTCAGTAAAAATACTATATATTAGTGTCAATAATATATATATATATATATATATATTTGATAAAAGTTTCCATATCTTCTAGGTGAAATGATGGCTGGTCCTGCAAAAGTTCTACTAATGGATGAGATATCAACTGGATTAGATAGTACAACCACATTTCAAATATGCAAGTACATGAGAGAAATGATCCATGTTATGGGGATGACAACAATTATTTCTCTCTTGCAACCAACTCTTCGACGACATCATTCTCATCTCCGAGGGTCAAATAGTCTACCAAGGTCCGCGTGACAATGTCCTAGACTTCTTCAAATATGTCGGGTTCAAGTGTCTTAAGAGGAAGGGGGTAGCCGATTTTCTTCAAGAAGTAACATCCAAAAAAGACCAAGAAAACTATTGGTCTAAGGCGGAACCTTACAAATATGTTTCGGTTTCAGAATTTGTTGAGGCTTTCTGGTCTTTCCAAGCCGGAGAAAACCTTGTAAGAAACCTTGGTATTCCCTACGATAAATCTAAAACCCATCCCAATGCTTTGATGAAACAAAAGTACGGTCTCACAAATCGCGAAATTCTTAAGGCATGTTTTTCAAGGGAGTGGTTACTAATGAAGCGAAGTTCTTTCCTTTACATATTCAAGGGTGTACAAATAACAGTGATGGCAGTGACCACAATGACTGCATTTTTCAGGACGACGATGCACCAAAAGACAGAGGTCGATGGTGAGAAGTACTTAGGTGCTTTATTTTACGGCCTCCTAAATATAATGTTCAATGGAATGGCGGAAATTACTCTAACAGCAGTTGTGCTCCCAATATTTTACAAACAACGAGATTTCTTATTTTACCCTGCTTGGGCTTATGGATTACCCGTTTGTATCCATCGAATTCCTATATCATTTTTGGAATCGGCTTTATGGACTATTCTTACGTATTATACCATTGGCTTTGCTCCTGCTGCTAGTCGGTACGTTCAATTATCTTGGTTTCATTAGTTTATAGGCTAAGAAAATTTAATTTGATCATTTTTTCGAATATATTTGATAAGTACTGATTGGATTTTGATTTTTGCAGGTTCTTTTGCCAATGGTTAGCTTACTTTTGTATTCATCAGATGGGTTTGTCGATTTTTCGATTTGCTGGTGCCGTGGGGAGATCTGTGGTTGTTGCTAATGCTGCTAGTTTGGTTGTTATGCTCATTGTCTTTGTCCTGGGTGGTTTCATCATTGCAAAAGGTATGTTTCTTACTTCATGTTTTCGTAAATATTAGGATCATTATAATACCTTTAATTTAGACAATGTTTAATAAGTATTAATATAATGCAACTTTTTTTTTGGCTCTCCTATAAATGTTAAATTTTAATTATATATATCTAATAAGATGACCATTCAAATGAATCATATCTTAATGCTCATAAATTATTGGACTTTCATATAGATGATATTGCTCCTTGGATGATATGGGGCTACTATATTTCTCCTATGATGTATGGACAACATGCTTTGGTTCTGAACGAATTTCTTGACAAAAGATGGAGCACTGTAAGCGGGCGCTCACTTGGCCTCTCTCTCTCTCTCTCTCTTGTTGATTGTTTCCCTCCCTTCTCAATTTCGATAATGATTTAGTGAATATGCAGATTGATAGGGTATAAAACATATTCTCGGGCTCCAATCATCATATTAAGCTTTTGATTAAGTTGGTCCTTTAACGTGGTATCAGAACAAAAAATTCAAACTCTTGATTTTTTTTCCCCAACGCATGGTTGAGTCCCAGCAATATATTTCATACTTTATCATAGATGACTTATATATATATATGGCCGTTATGATTTTTGTTCTCAACAAAATATACTATCATACAATATCAATCATGCTTTGTATCAATGCAGCCTAATCCAGATCCTAGAATAAACGAACCAACTATTGGTAGAGTCATCCTTGAATCAAAAGGTTACTTCAAGCAAGAATATTGGTATTGGATTAGTATTGGTGCTCTTTTGGGGTATGCTATTGTCTTCAACATCTTATATATCGTAGCATTGACATACTTAAATCGTAAGCTCTCTTGATCACACGCTTAATCTCTTTGTTTGAAGCTCATAAGTAATTTTGACAACTCTAGATTAGCTGCTTAACCTTATTCGTTGTTACTTGGTTTTCAGCATTCAATGACTCGAAATCTATAGTTCTGGATAATGATGAGACCGAAAAGAAAAGGAACACATCATTAAGAATTAAGGAACATGATAAGGGCATTGAGATGGATTCCTTAAGCCATCCAAACAATACTAATTCAACTAATGGTACACTTAAACAAGGAATGGTTTTGCCTTTCCAACCTCTTTCATTAACATTCAATCACATCAATTACTACGTCGATACACCATCTGTAAGTAACTCTTTCTTACAAGCATTTCATACATAGCATTTGTGTCGTAAAGTTGCATACTCTCATTGTTTTTTATTTTTAGATGAAATATTTTGATTTTACGCTATTTACGTGCTGCACTTTCTGTAATTATTGCTGTAAAAAGGGAACTAGTATTATAGTACATAATTTATACTGTATCTCCTTATCTAACAAATCGAGTTAATTTCAAAATACAACTCTAGCATACATGAATTTACATGGAGCTTAATACTTGTTTAACTTGCCATCAGGAAACGAAACGATTACAATTACTATGCGATGTGAGTGGTGCATTCAGACCAGGGGTATTGACGGCATTAGTAGGTGTAACTGGTGCTGGAAAAACCACGCTAATGGACGTGTTGGCCGGAAGGAAGACTAGTGGATATATTGAAGGTGAAATTACTGTATCTGGTTATCCAAAGAACCAAGAAACTTTTGCACGAATTAGTGGTTATTGTGAACAAGTTGACATTCATTCACCGTTTGTTACCGTCTATGAATCTCTTGTGTACTCTGCGTGGCTCCGCCTTTCTTCAAGCATCAACCCAAGTATGCAAAAGGTTTGATCGATGCATAACTTGCTTTTTTATGGCATATTGTTCCATAACATAATTCAAATCTTGATGATGTCCTTATACTTCCTTCGTTATACTATTATTGCATCACTTGCCTTTTAAATACGTTTCACAAATATATATTGCACTATATTTATTTCACGAAAGCAAATTCCTTTATTTACATTACAGGTACCCAATGTATGTTTACTTGTTAATACTTCTTTTTTTGTTAGTTTATGCTTGATCACAATCATATGAGCAATTTTGTATTGTCTTCTTTTTCTCTCTTCCTTTTTCCCAATACCATAAACAATATTATTCCCTTCCCCCTTGGTGCAATAATGCTATAACGGAGGAAGTATATATCTTGAATGATCTTTATAGTTGTTATCTATCATCACATGTTTCTAAAGGCTTATTGCGTTTCTTTCTTTAGAAACTTTTGTTACATAACGTAGTACTTTTATTTTAAGAATCGAATAATAAGCTCTAATTATCAAAGTAATTTTAATTTTTCTTTTGTTAATGTATAGATGTTTATTGAAGATGTAATGAGTTTGATAGAGCTTGAGCAATTGAAAGATGCTATAGTAGGGTTACCCGGGATAAATGGCCTTACAACCGAACAAAGGAAGAGATTAACCATAGCCGTAGAGTTAGTTGCTAATCCATCCATTATATTCATGGATGAGCCTACATCCGGGCTTGATGCTAGAGCAGCTGCTATTGTTATGCGCACAATACGAAACACTGTGAACACTGGAAGAACAGTTGTATGCACAATTCATCAACCGAGCATAGATATCTTTGAATCTTTTGATGAGGTATGTATGTAAATCTCCAATCATTTTTTTTTAAACTTTCTTATCTAACATGATTTGTATCTCATAAAAATTTACAAGCAACAAATTAAACGTTGTGTACTGCATTGCAGCTCCTATTAATGAAAACAGGAGGGAAAATGATCTACGCCGGAGACCTTGGAGAACATTCCCAAAAGCTAATTGAATACTTTGAAGTAAGTTCGTTGTTAAATATATTGAATAAAACTTATTTTTATTGATTAAGATTTAACTAGCCTTTTGTGTTTAATCATTTACATTGATCGAAACTGATTTTTATCGAATAAAACTTATTTATTATTGGAGTTACTGTTATTGTAGGAAATCCCAGGGATTCCTGAAATCCGAGATGGTTACAATCCTGCTACATGGATGCTTGAAGTTACTTCTCAATTAGAGTCTCAATCAAATGTTGATTTCGCGGAACTTTATGCAAAATCCGAACTTTACAAGTATGTCAAACATTTTTAGCTTCGAAGTTTATTATGTATATACATTTCTGTTATTTTCATTCTAATGTACATTATGCATTCTACTTTGGTTGTACAATTTATATAGATTTTAACAAGAAATTTTTTTCGAATACTTTATTTATTTTATTTTCTAGGAGGAATCAACAAATTATTTCGGATGTTAGTACTCCATCATCTGATTCTAAGGATCTCAGCTTCCCAACTAAATTCTCTCAACCATTTTTTACTCAATTCAAAGCTTGTTTTTGGAAGCAACATCGATCTTATTGGCAAAATCCATCATATAATGCTGTTCGATTCTTTACAACGATTATCATGGGACTCTTGCTTGGTCTCATGTTTTGGGATAAGGGAAGTAAATTGTAAGTATCTTTGTAGTTAATATTTTGATACATTTGCTTAAAATCATTTGAATCATAATTACTTTGCTTACTATTTCACATGATATTTTTGTTTAACAGAGACAAACAGCAAGACTTATTGAACTTAGTAGGGATCCTCTTTTCTTCTGTACTATTTCTTGGAGGAAGTAATTGTATGAATGTACAAGTAGTTATTGCAAGTTAAAGAACTGTATTTTACCGCGAAAAGGCAGCAGGAATGTATTCAGCTCTTCCATTTGCATTAGCCCAGGTAATACTATATATACAAATCTTGCTACTACTTGAATATGAATTTTCATCAAATAAAATAGGACTTTTTGTGAGAAACTACCTAATAAAACCTATATTTTGTGAGAAATTACCTAATAAAAAAAATATTGTAAGAAACTACATAATAAAAGGTAAAATGTTGTAAGATAGTACCTTTGACCGAATTTCTACCATTGCTTTGATTTTACGACGTTGATCCACCTCAAAACCACCGTGAGGGTTGATTTTCTAGGTGGTAAGGTTATATTCGGGGTGGTTGGAGGATATTACGAGTTGGTGATCGATGATTCATTAGTGCTTCGGATGGTGGTTTTTGGGATTCGAGGTGATTGTTTTGAGGTTGAAAGGTTGTTTAGGTCCAGTGGAGGTGATTTCAAGCAAGCTGTGTTAGTTTTGGGAATGAAAGCGGTTGTTTTGAGACGGTTTTGAGGTTAGTCAACAATGGAAACCGATATAGATAATATTTTACTTCAGCAACTATGTACAATGCTATATTGGCTGGTTATTACACATAGGTGAATTTTCCGGTCTTTGGTCCCCCCTGATTTAATTTTAGGTAAAATAATACTAATTTCCTTCCTCTATTACTAGAATTTGTGATTATTCTTATATAATTCTCAATCTTAAATCAAAATGCCAGTTATTTCATGTCATTGGATAAAATTTGATAAAGTGCACAATTGCTGCTTAGCTCTTTAGTTTACTCACACCATATTTTATATACTTTGTACTAATTATTTCATTTTGGGTCCTCAATGACCTTTGAGATGAAGAATTGATTATCTTCTATATTTAACAATTTTAAATTAACTTTTCTTTGCCAAGAATCTGACTTTTGATTCATAACTCCATTAATTTAATTTTGGACATGACTCATTTAAATTCTTCTATGGCAATATTATTTAAGATTTAAGAATAATGTGCTATTGAACGTTGTGCATGCTAGTGTATATATATATAGGATTGAACCTTAGTGGAATTTTGTGGCCGTTTGGTTGTTTCTTCGTTGAGCTTATAGCTTATTGTTACTTGTCTTTGTTATTCTAGGATGTCTATGTTTATCTTGATATTTCTAATTTTAGTTTTATAAAAGTTCTATCATAGAAGTTTTCAAAAGCCTATTAGCTCAAATGATAGAGCAATGTACTATTGCACATAGATGTAAGTTCAAGTCCTACATAGGTTTTTTTTATGGTAACAAGTGTGAATTTAATGAGGAAAAAGAAAAATTGTATTTTGGGCATCGCTATTGAAGAATTATATTTTTTTCATGAAATTACTTTACGCGTCGCCTCATAAAAAGCAAAGGACTCATAAAATACACCTAACGTGTTGCTTATAATGAAAAAGACGACTCATAAACAAACCTTACGCATCACATGTGATGAAAAAGGCGACTCATAAACCAACCTAACACGTCACATATAATGAAAAAGGCGACTCATAAACCAACCTAACGTGTCACCTGTAATGAAAAAGGCGACTCATAAACCAACCTAACGCATCACGTTATAGGCGATGCGTAAAGGGGTACCTATTGTGTCGGTGCCTGTAGTGTCGCCCTTGAAGCGGTGTGTAAGATGGTTTAGAGGTGACTCGATAGGGGTTTTTTGTAGTAATGTAGTTATCCTTAATGGGCCAGTGCTAGTCACCAAGGGATGCGTCAGATGGTGAGATGATTATGGTGACATGGCTGTTAATATGAGTGAGTGATAGGCTGGTGTTGGTGCAAAGAGGTGCAATGCTTCGAGGAAGCACTACTTGGCTATGCTTTTGGATAAGGTTGATTATTCTTACATGGGTTATGTTTATCTGTTTATTAGTTTAGCCAATTGTAGGCATTGCATGGATGCCACTTGGCATACATGCACACTCGTGTCTGTTTGCCCATGGGAGGGGGTTGTCCTTCAATTTTCCTATAAACAGAGGACCTTGGGGGTTGTCCAAGGCATCCATTTAGCATCTATCATTACGCAAACACTTGTACCTTTGTCTGATCATCAATAAAATCTATGGTTGTCTTCGGTGTAATCTTGTGTGCTTAGTTTATATTGTGCAAGTATTGCTTCCGTGTAATACTTGCGAGGGTATTCTAACCTCGTACGCTTTAGAGTTAGGCTGACTAGGTACATTTCCTATTGTCGCACAGCGTGAAAAATTACGCTTTGACACTAGCCCTCATAGGGATTATTTGTTAGTGTAATACGAGTTACTTGGTTAGTGTTAAAGGGGTTCATTTATCAGTGTTAAATGGTGTACTCTATTAGTGTTATAGGGGTTACCCAGTCAGTATTATAGAGGTTATTTTATTATTTTTTACAAATTGCCACACGATGTGACCAGCCGAACACAAGACGATATGCATAATAAAAACAATCAATCAACTTTAAAAAAGGAATAATCAATCAATAAGGAAAAAAAATAAAGAAAAAAATCAATTACTTGATTTGCGTCTAAAAATAAATACATTACATTATTTTATTGTTAATCGGTGCAGTCATCAATCAATTTATACCCTGATATAATCTTTTAGAATATCAGTTAATTTATGCAATCAAAATCATCTTCAATTGAATTTATTAGCTAATAAAGAAAAGAGAGAAAGAGGTGTCATTTTTAATAAAGTATTACCTTAAATTTTGATTAGTCGATATAGTTTTAATAATGAATTTATATTTCGACACTGAAATTTTGTTCTACTCTCTTTTTTTGTTATTCTGTAACTAAAAAAAAGTAGACAATTATGGGAGTTGTTAAATAACGCCCACATTCTTATCAAAATCGCCCACAAATTAGGAATGAATTTACGTTCTTACCCATACTAAATATCCTAAACTCTTTTTCTCTTTCACTCTCTAACATCACCTCTTTCTCTCTCCTCACTTAAAACCTCTCAAGAAAACTTAAAATCACCACCACCACCAACCAACACCACCATTGCCGCCGCTACCGCCGCAAAACAACATTCACCACCTTAAATCACCACCACCACCGCACATTGCAACCACCACCACAAGGTCCACCACTTCAATATCACCACCACCACCGCCCATAACTGTCGAGAATGCCACGGTCGAGGAACGCAACACGCGCGAGGGAGGAGGACGCAGCCCAGGCGGAGCGGGTATATTTTTTTTCGCCGGAAAAGTACTAAAACCGCAATGTCTGTGCGATTCAACCGTGGTACAACCGCCCAAGTTAGACGATTTGACCATGGTCAAAACGCACAAGATATACGGTTTGACCATGGTTCAATCGTATAGTTTGGGCGGTTTGACCACGGTCAAACCGTATTTTCTAGGCGATTTGTCTACGGTAAAACCGTATTGCCTGGGCGGTTTGACCGTGGTTAAACCGTCTTACTTGGGCGGTTTACGTAATTAAAAAAAATTAATTTAATTATATATTTATTTTGCATATTAATAAAATTATATATTTGTTTATTTTAAGTGCATATTAATTAGAAATATGTTTAGGAAATAAAATTATGTAATTGTTTATTTTAAGTGAATGTTAATTAGAAATATGTTTAAGAAATTAAGTAATATAATTGTTTATTTTAAGTGAATATTAATTAGATTTATGTGTAGGAAATAAAATAACGTAATTGTTTATTATTAGTGAATATTAATTAGATTTATGTTTAGGAAAATAAAATAATGTAATTGTTTATTGGTAGTGAATATTAATTAGATTTATGTTTAGGAAAATAAAATAATGTAATTGTTTATTTTAAGTGATTATAAATTAGATTTATGTTTAGGAAAATAAAATAATGTAATTTTTTATTATTAGTGAATATTAGTTAGATTTATAGAATTGAGTATTAATTATTTGTATTACATTTTTTTATTAAATAATAGCCACAAACCGTTAGAAGGCTAAATATCGAGTTCACACGTGTCGAAGGATCGGGTCCTCGATATACTCGATCTCGTGGTGTTGATGCTTCTGTTAGGAGGGAGAGGGCAGCTTCTCGCACGGCGGATGATGTCCTGGGTTGGCCTTCGGATGCTCAGCACGAGCTAGATCAGGTCATGGATGATTATGATTATGATCATCATGACACGGAGGATGCCACGACTTCCGAGAGTGGGCGAGGAGGATTCGAGCACGGGGAGTCGTCGTCTGGGATTTTCGTGAGGAAAGGTAGAGGAGGGAGATTTGTGGGTTCTACGACTACGACTTCGAGCACCGGCCGTATTCGTAGGACTCGTGGTTCTCGAGACTCAGATATGTCTTGGTTTGTTCACGAGGCGATGCCATGTGATCCAGCTGATGGCAGTCTTATCCCTAGCTATGCAGCTCACGTTGCTTCTCGTGTTTGGGTCGGGGATGATCGTGATCCGTTGAGGTGCCACAGTAGGATTCAGTGGTGTAGGTCGTTGCAGGAATGGGAGACAGAGCTGAGTGCGGATTTACGTGCACGCCTTAGTGTCACTGGACTACAGCACTTGCCGTCTATCATGCATTTCCACATTGATTGGCCACTAATCTCTACGTTCGTTGAACGGTGGCAGCCGGATACGAACACTTTTCATTTCCCCTTTGGTGAGATGACGATCATGCTACACGACGTCGCTTATATTCTGGGGATCCCTGTTGAGGGTGACTTGGTTGACATGGTTAGCGACAGTGCATCTCTCCAGGTTGACTTTCAGGAGTTGTTGGGGCTGAGTAGGGATGAGCTTTTGGTGAAGCCGAAAGCTATTTGGGAGAACGGTGCTGTAGCGGTGACTAGCATCTATGAACGGTGCAAGTTGTTGGATCGGGTCCCAGACGTTGAGTTCATGGGTTTCTTTGTCACACTACTTGGTGGCACCTTGTTCGTTGACAAGAGTGGTCACCGCCTTCTTCCCTCCTGCATTTTAGAGGTGAAGAAGTCTTATGACGATCTTCATCGATATTCTTGGGGTCAGCTAAACTTGCTTTCCTGTATCGGCAGTTGGGTATCGCCTCCCGTATTGAGTGTAAGGCTATCGGAGGTTGTCTCACGCTTCTGCAGGCGTGGATATACGAGTACTTCCCATGTTTTCGGCCTTGTCAGGGAGCTTTAGTGGTACAGCCAGGTGAGGCACGGGCCTCAATGTGGGATCCACGCTCAGAGTCGATGGATCACCAGCGACTTATATCGCTCAGAGTCGACTGATGCTGAGGTAGTATGTGAACTTAGCTTGCGTATATTATATTATTATTTAACGTCATCAAAACTAATGTAACATTCTTCTTATTATTGCGTGTGCAGGTTAACTGGCGGCCCTATACACTTACCCCCGCACAGGACGTCCCGAGAACCACGTACATGGGATGTATACAGTTTCGGGACATCGTCGAGCCGTATAACCCAGACAGGGTTTTACGGCAACTTGGTGATGTGCAGGGGATACCGCGGCCCGATTTTAGGCCTGACAGCGCGTACAGACTTGCTAATGTCCGGTCGTATAGCGTTACTTTTCGAGGTCAGGGGTTATGGGATAAGTTTGGTCCTTGGAGCTGCTGTTTCGGCCTATCGTTCCATCCACCTCTATTGGATGGACAACCCACATGCACACCTGACTACTTGGCCTGGTTTTACACGTACTCCCATCCTCGGCTTATCAGGGATACCGCGGTATTTTCCCCCCCACCAATTCCAGGGTGGACGAACACTGATTACGTAAGTATTTGTTACTTGTTTTCCATAGATTACTGTGCAACTTAATATTGGTACTAATTATTTTTTGTATTTTTTACAGTGGATGGGTCGCTCCATGCATGTTATACGACGATTCATTGCTGATAGCGGCGGTGAGATTACCCAGACAGTGGTTGAGGCCCAGGACCTTATTGCGGCATGGGACGCAATGATGAGGATGTAGTTGATTTCATTTTCTTATTTAGAAACTAACTTCATTGTTTTAGGTTATGTTGTAAAAATTTTTAAATTTATGATTTGAATTTAAATTTGCATAATACATTGCTTAAATCTACAACTATGCAAAGTTCTACAACTAAACATTGCAAAGTTCTATCACTAATTTGTAGCTAAAGTATGCCATGTTGCTATCCGACCTACATATCGTTGATCCCAGTCTTGCACACTAAAATCGCGCACGTCGTACCAAAAACCTGCTACAGGAGGGACTGGAAAATTAGGTGACATGTCCAATCGAACATAGTGATAGTTTGCCACTGTGAGGAGTGCAAACTCCCTATATGGGCCCGTGGCAGTGGACGGGGCACTCCATGGTAGCACAGTGATGCATGGATACACACCTATTCCATCTACGCCAGCATCGAAAAGCATAATGGCAGTGTTGAATAGGTTAGCGATCGTAAACAAGTCCTGAAACACTACCATCTAATGTTCACTTGTGCATCTCCCACCAGTCCATCTGATACGACGAACCTCGTTCTCCAGTTGATCAGCATAAATTTGAGAGTAAATGTTAGGATACGCGGCAACCTCGTTTGCAACCATAGTCCCGGCCAACATCCACTGCTCCTGGTCACCCAAAAAGAAATCTGCAACACATCAAAATCCGTAATTTCCGTCACCTATCAGGTCAAGCCAACCTTCCAAAAACGACAACATGAATTTCGGAAAATGATCAACGTATAAAAAATCATCGATGTTCATCTGACTACCTGTAATAATCACCAGGAAAGTATTTTAGCATTATAAAAACCCGACAACATCCGCACTAATTAAATCCCAAAAGAATTAATTAAATGTAAAACATATTAACAACAACAACAATAATAATAATAATAATAGCAAGTAACAATAATAATAATAATAATAATAATAATAATAATAATAATAATAATAATAATAGCAAGTAACAACAACAACAACAACAACAATAATAATAATAATAATAATAAAGCATATACCAGAAGGCGTTTCCATGTTTACTGATGATTGTGATCGACCACGTCCGGAGCTAGATGTAGAAGTAGCACGACCCCTACTTCGGCAGCGACCTCGCCCACGACTTCGACTACGACCGCCCGGAATATGCTCGAAGCCACTTGGATCATGCCTGGTAGATGAGGACTACTGTTGGCCTTGTGGTCGACCCCTGGTTGTCTCAATTATCTCGGGCTCTTCATAATATACATCTTCAGGGTAAAGCTCCGCAAACAACACTCGGTTCATACTTCGCACAAAACTGGCATCACGAAGTAGTACCTCATCAACCAGGGATCTAAACTGCGTCGTGTCCTGTTCCAACTCATCCTCAAAGATAGGAATGTCAACACCGTCTCCAATGACTAGGGTTTTCCAAAAAGGATGGACCTGATCCAAATACAACCCCGTACCACCCTGAATTGAGGTGTGTATAGTACAAGCGCATGGGAGTCCGTGTGTCATCAACATCGCACAACCACAACGCTCGTACACATCATCAGATAACTCTCTCATCATGTTCACCTCATACTTAAGAATTTTGAGAGCATGGAAGGAAACATAGCCACTGAGATTGTGCAAGGGCATTCCCCTGTACTCCACTCCAATTCGTCGTCTGGAGTCCTCCAAATGATGACGAATTTGAATAAGCAAACCCTCAGTGGCGCGGTGTACACGGTTGAAGATAGAATCCATTGACCCTTTGGAGCTTCCGAGCCACTGTTTAAGCACAGAATGTTGACTCTCCACTCTACACGTGTTCACGTTGCCAAAGTGCAGCACCTTATTTGTCCAAGCCGGAATAAACTTGTTCTTGTGCACAAGCCAAGTTTTTTTCACATAATCCACAATGGTATGCCTTGACCTTACCCAAGTATCCTTCATTTGTTGCAACTCAAATTCATATTCATCCTCAGTTGTCGCATTCATGATTTTTGACCACCTCCCATTCCTAAATTTCTCGGCAGTCACCATGTCTTTCTTACACAAATGGTATACCTTGCCCAACACATCTTTGTTGATGTGCCACCTACATAGCAAGTGAGCTGTGTTTGGGAATATCTCTTTCACCGCCTTCATAAGTCCCAACTCTCGATCAGTTAGTATCACCTTAGGAGTCACTTCAAAACCTATATACAACTTCAATTTCTCCAAGACCCACTTTTAACTCTCATAGGACTCTGTCTTCATTAAAGCATACGCGATCAAAAAGTTTTGATTTGTCGGTGTGATCCCAACAATCTCGAAAAACGGCATGTTGTATCTGTTTGTCTTGTAAGTGGAATCCATCCCTATGACATATGGATATGTTCGTAACATATTCGCCATCTCTGGATGTGCCATAAAGGCGTGGGTGACAACACGTGTGTCGGGGTTAGCAGCTACCCAACTAACGTATTTGTGCTCATTGGCCAAGTGAAGGAACTGGTTGACGACATCTCTCCCTTCACTAGCATCAACCCTAACACGACTTCTGAAATTGTAGATGTGTCTCATGTTAGGGTTCTCAGTGGGAAACGCATCTTTCACTGCCGCCATTATGTGACTAGGTTTAGCACATGCTGAACTCATTTTACTAACCAATTGCTTCGCAGCCGGACTTAGACCACTCACTTGCCGTGACCCTCTCGATATACCATCATTGGGTGGTTATGCAAGCCATGCAAACCTGATGAAGGAATGATTTTCCACCCTTGATCGTCCACCATACATGTGACCTTGATACGAAATGGACACTTAACACCCTTTCTTTTCGTGTTTTTCCGTACAGCATTCTCCATATCTCTATCTTCGGCTGTGTTTCTATGGCCACGATCGCACTTAAGATACTTGACCGGTCGACCATCTCGTTGTTTCTTATACGAAGACTTTGTAAGGAAAAAGCCATAACGTATGGAAATGTTTTGTGCCCATTCAAATGCTTCTTCAAAAGTCGGGAAGATCATTGACGTTATAAAATATGAATTGTAGTCGATGTCATCGCCACCATAATCCGGTAGTGATGCCTATTAAACATCCCAACAAAATATTTTTAAAATAATAATCAAAATAATAATAATCATAATCATAACAACAATAATAATCATAATCATAGTTATAGTAATAATAATAACAACAAGAACAACAACAACAACAACAACAACAATAATAATAATAATAATAATAATAATAATAACAATGAAATAATAATAATAATAATAATAATAATAATAATAACAATTAAATAATAATAACCACGGTTTAACCACCCGGTTTGCCCGGTTTGACCACGGTGGACCGTTTTTTTGGGCGGTTTGAGTTCCGGCGAAAATAAATTACCTCGCGAAGTGGATCTGGCGGAGTACACGGCCTGCCGCTATCACTTTCCGTCATGTTGGCGCTGGTGGCGACGGTGCAATGGTGGTGACGGGCGGTGGTGGTTGTGTTAGGAGAGAGGAGAAGAAAAGGGTAATGTTGGAAGTTTACATAAAAATGTGGGCGATTTCGATAAAAATGCGGGCGTTGTTTAGCAGTTCACTTCTACGGAGTATTAAAAAGCACAATCATTCGCTACTATTTTTGTTTAAAGTAACAATCCCACCCTACCCTTACCCTATCACATTTGCAAAGTAATACTCCCTACATCCCTTATTGATAGTCCCTTATGACTAATTTTAAGTTTCAAAATAATAGTCTCATTTTGTTTTTTTTCAAGTACCATTAATATTAAATTTTTACCCAAATTACATCCAATTTGCAACAGTATTTGTGCAAATTTAATTTTTTCATATAAATTTTGTTTTTCCATATACTTTTATTACTTTCTCTCTCTCTAGTTTTTTGCATGCCGAATGTAAATTTACCTTTTCAATGTAGTTTTACTATTTCTTATTTATATTTATTAATTCCCGTAAAAATTGCTCATAAGGGACTATCAATAAGGAGCGGAGGGAGTAATATATAATTACTTTCATCGACAGTTTAATTTTAACATTTTTTTTTCTCATTCAATGTATACATAGAATTAAGTAGATAAATTAAATTTCTTCAAAATAATTAAGTAGTTAAATTAAGAATTTTTAAATTATCGCAGGTATTGCGTGCATATAATACTAGTTTGCTAGTAAAGAATTATTTGTTAAATTTGCTAGTTTGCGTGCATATGATGCTAGTTTGCTAGTAAAAGAATTATGTGTTAAATTTGCTAGTTTGCTTGCATATATATAATGCTAATTAATTTGCTAGTAAAAGAATTATGTGTTAAATTTGCGTGCATATCATTGAATTAGTGTAATTTATTCATTTGCACTGGCTAACATCGTTTTTCATTTTTTTTTTTTTTAATTTAACATATATGGTATATAATATACTCTTTCCATGTTTTTTTTTAAGTGTTATACTTATCAAATGCTAATGCGTTTTAAAGTATTAAATTTTCGTTTTATTGGTAAAAAATTATTCTGTATATTTTAATATTGTGCTTATCTCGTGCTCACCATCCAAATACATTACCATTTTTTTTTATTAGTATTTGTTTCCTCTCACATTATTATTTATCAACAACTTTTTGGGGCATCAGGTCACACTATATGACAGGGGCTACCCGAGATATTTTGTTAGGGGTTACTTGAGTTATTCAGTCAAGGGTTATCCGAGTTATTCGGTCAAGGATTACTTGAGGGTTCGGACAGGGGTTACTCGAGGGGTTCACTCGATCAAGGGTTACTTGAGGGGTTACTCGGTCAGGGGTTACTCGAGTTACTCAATCAAGTTTATTCGAGTTACTCCCTCTGTGTTCTTTTAAGTGTTACGGTTTGACCGACACATAGTTTTGGGCAATTTAATTGACTTAAATAAAATAAGAGGTAAGTGGGGTACTTGGAGTATTAAAAAATTATAAAATAAAAATAATGGGTTAATAGTTTATTGAAAAGTAATGAATGTGAGAGGAAAGATATAATAAAAAAAAAATTAGTAATGGGTTTGGGTGGGGACCATGAGAAGAGAGAGATATAATATTTTGATGTAGCTTTTTGCCAAAAAATGAAGTGTAACACTTATTAAAATATGGCCGGATTTGGTAAGTGTAACACTTATTAAAACACGGAGGGAATACTCGGTTAGGGAGTACTCGGTTAGGGGTTACTCGGTCATGAGTTACTCGATTTAATCGGTCAGGGGTTACTCAAGTTATTCGGTGAGGGGTTATTTAAGGAATTCGGTGAGGGCTGAGTTACTCGAATAATTCATTCAAGGTATCTTAAGGAGTTCGGTCAGGGGTTATTTGATAGTTCAGTCAGGGGTTACTCAGATGACAATGGATTAGATTTGGATCGGGTGGAGCTTCATCCACATTCATCCATTTCCATCAACATCCATCCGTCACACACTTCACTCATCATCCATATATGTCCATCCATCATCCGCGGATGAAACGGGTGGAGCGAATGACTAATGGATGAGTATTAAAGTGAAAAAAAAAACTGACATAAACTCTAATTTTTGGTTATTTATACTAATTTTTTTTATTTTATTAATAAAAAAGGAAACCATAAGAACATATTGTTTCAAAAAATTATTTGATACAAAAAAAACAAGTAATTTTCTTCCACATTTCATCATATTTTATTATTAAAATTTTTAAATAAAACATTTAATGTATGTTAAACGTGTTGGTGGATAGTTAGCGGGTGAAGAAAAAAGTATCATAAACATTCGATCCGACCCATCATCTGCTTCAACTGACATCCGCTTCTCATCCATTTAATTCGGATTTTCATCCATTTATTTAAAGCGGGTGGAGCGGGTTAGCGTATATCCATTTAATATTGTCATCCTTAGTAAGAGGTTAATTGAGGGGTTACTCGATCAGGGGTTACTCGAGGGTTCGGTCATGGATTACTCAAGGAGTTACTCGGTCAAGGTTACTTGAGGAGTTACTCGGTCAGGAGTAACTCAAGTAACTCATGACCGACTAACTTGAGTAACCTCAACAAGTCGAGTAACCCTTGACCGAGTAACTTGATTAATCCCGACAACTCGAGTAACCCCTGATCGAGAAACTCGAATAACTCCTAACCGAGTAACTTGAGTAACTCCTGTCACATGGTACAACATATTGCATACTAAAAATTGTAATTATTTATTACTTTTCAATGACATTAATCCCACTATTTTTATTTTATAATTTTTAAGTACTCCAACTACCCTATTTACCTTTTATTTTATTTAAGTCAATTAAATTTTCTAAAATTATGTACCGATCAAAATGTAATACTTAATATATATATATATATATATATATATATATATATATATATATATATATATATATATATATATATATATGAAAGGAGTATATATAACTATCTAGTATCCACCTATTATCTTGGTAGGATAATTTCTTTGTGACTCGTGTATCCTCGTACAACAAAACCATCCTAGAAACCCGAAGGAAAAATAACAACGACCAAGCTCCGGCACGCCTTGCTTTGTAGCTCCCCGGCCGGGAAGTTCCACAATGTTGCCTTACGAGACTATCGGCAAGGCGGAAACTGCCTTAAATCGAACGCTGACCATTGCAGAAACTCTTTGGTTTAACTACTCAACTAATAAATCAGATTTCTTATTGCACTGTCACAACATCATCTTCCTCTACACCATTTTTACTGTAATGCCTCTGCCCTCTCGTCGTCGTCGAGCTTCTTGGCGCGGCCAAGATTGCGCGGTACAAAATCCAACCCAAAGTTACCGTTTGCTGAAATCATGTCTTGCTATACGGCCGTTGTCAAGTTAATTTTCATCGTTTTAGGTCCGCTTCAACTGGTGTCCTACCCTGCTTACAAGGTCGGTCCATTTTTTTAATTACCTAACAAAAATCCACGTAAGAGTAGATTTTGTATTTATCTATGTAATAAAAAATATACTTTTGATCATTAATATGTGATAACTACTTTATACTTTTCCTTGTTACTCCCTCCATCCCTTAATATAAAATCTCTTTTGATTTTTGAGCGGGAATTAAGAAAGTTGTAAATTTTTTAAAACTAATGATTAAAAATACACATATGCATTAAAGTTAGAGAGAGATAGAGAGAAAGAAAAGGTAATTGGGAATAATTGAAGAGATAGAGAAAGAAAGTATTGGGAATCGATGTTAAAAGTACAAAAAAAGTAAAGGAAAAAAGACGACAATTTATCATAAAAGAGTAATAATGTCAAAAAATACAACCTTTAAATAGAAACAGGTATTGTATTTTGGTTTACCCAAAAAGTAAATGAGATTTTGTATTAAGGGATGGAAGGAGTATTAGTTTATGATTACTAAGTTACTAACTTTGCATTAATTAATATAATGATGTGTCGCAGTTTATTGGGATAAGGACAGGATTGTCATTGCCATCAAGATGGGAAATGTTGATGCAATTAGTAGTATATATGTTAGTTGAGTACTACACAAGTTATTGGCTTCATAGACTCTTGCATTCAAAGTGTGGGTATGAGAACATTCATAAGGTGCATCATGAGTTTACCGCACCTATTGGTTTTGCAGCTCCCTATTCACATTGGTCCGAAATCTTGATCCTTGGGTTTCCAGCGTTTCTTGGCCCGGCCATTGTTCCAGTCATATCACTACGTTCTTGTTGTGGATGGTCTTAAGACACATAGAGGCTATTGAAATTTAAGCGGGTATGGGTACTTAATACCACCATATAATCCATTGTGTTGCCTTTATAATATACTTTCTTCGTTTTTTACAGTAGTTGTAACACTTTGACTTTTACATCATGTATTGTCATCTTTTAAAATAGTGGAAAGTTTTATCATTTTCATAAAATGAGGTGGTAAATTTCAATTAAAAAAAAAATAGCTGGTAATTTCTAAAATAGCAACAATTGTAGGTAGTAATTGTCAAAAAATCTTCCATATAATCCACTTTGAGTAATATTGATTACTACCTCCGTTAAATGTTTTCTGCAACTTTGGAGGAGTTTGCGGTTCACGCAGCAAAATTTGGATGGCAAAGATTAGAGAAAGTTAAGAGGATTGATTAATTTTTAAGGAGAGAGAATGTAGGACCCCCCCCCCCCACTTGCATTTTAGTGGGGAAATTTGTCATGAAAAGAGGGAATGGGTTTTCCCTCTCTAATTTTCACTGAAATTTTAAAAACTTTGAAAATTTGGGAGTTTCAAATTTCCCACTTGATTTTTAAAAAAAGGACGACCTTTTCACTTGTTCCAACAACTGATATTCTTCATTTAGGAGGCATATAAAAGCAGCCTCCATTAACTACAAGCATTCAATGTTTACCCAAAAGTATAAGCCATGAGAATGTTCAAATCATAACAAAGTTTTCCAAAAGTTAGCACTAAACACATTTAATTACCCCCTAAGAACCCAAAAAATTAGCCTAACTACAGTCAGTGCTGCACATCTTCACAGATCAGACGCTTCATTGGCTTGACACCTCCATCATCCATAGACCCCAACAGGACAGCTTCTTCTTCACAAAAAAAAAAAAAAAAAAAAAAAAAAAAAAAAAAACAGCAGCCAGCCCTGTTTCATCAACCCTAAGCTGAAAAAATTCAAGTTAAGCACAACACATGGCAGAATTCGAAGAAGGTGTGTTTTTGGATGTTGATCAATTGTTAAGTGAGGAAGAACTGGCAGAGCTATACTACGACTATGAAGAACACATGCAAGATTATGGCTTGTATAATTATGAGTATGATGAAGAAGAAATGGAAGAGGATGTATTTGCAGAACAAGGGCAGCAAGGAACACAAGAACATGCTACCAACATGCAACAAAATGAAGCACACAATGAAGCTACAAGCAGAAAACAACTCAGTTTGAACAAAAAGAGAGAGATTGTTGATGCAATCTTACTCAAAATGCAAAATGGTAACTTACCAAGGGGTTACATGCAAGAATTAACAATCAAATTCAGTGTACACAAGTCAACAATCACAAGGGTATTCAAGGACATCAAAAAACAGTTGGAACAAGGTGATGTGATTGATGTCAGGTCTAAAAAGTTTGGCAGAACTGGTCCTAAACCAAGGGAATTTTCTGATGAATTCCTACACTCAGTGCCTCTGCACCTTAGGCAGACAGAGAGAAGTTATGCAGCTGCTTTGAAGATTTCTCATGTTACTCTTCACAATTTAAAAAAAAAAAAGGCAGGCTCAGAACACATACAAGCAGCAACAAGCCAACACTCACATCAGACCACAAAGTTGCAAGACTGAAATGGATTTTGTCACACATTAATCCAATCACAGGAAATGAAGACCCTACATTTGAAGATATGAACCATGAAATCCACATAGATGAAAAATGGTTCTATCTCAACCTAGAGAAAAGGAGATTTTATCTCCTTCCAAGTGAAGAAGATCCACATAGGGTTCAACAATCAAGAAGATTCAAACTCAAGGCAATGTTTATGGCAGTAATTGGGAAGCCATTGTATGATAGAAATGGGGCATTGCTACATGATGGGAAATATGGCATGTTCCCTTTTACAGTGAAGGAGCAGGCTAAGAAATCAAGCAAAAACAGGCCTACAGGAACATGGGTAACTGAGGCAGTCCAAAATGTGAATAGGGAGGTCATTAGGGAGATGATGCTCACAAAAGTCATACCATCAATTATCTCAAAATGGCCAGAAAGTTTACCAAAAAATGTCACAATACAGTGGGACAATGCAAGACCACACCAAATCCCAAGAGATGAAGAATTCATTGCAGCAACAACAGCAAATGGATTCAACATTCAATTAGTGTTCCAACCACCACAGTCACCAGATTTGAATGTGCTAGACTTAGGAATATTTCAGGTCTATTCAATCACTACAATATCAATCATTTCCTAGCAACCTAGATGAGCTAGTACAGAAGGTCATTGAGTCTTTTCAAGCATTCAACCTTGAGGTGAATAAGTACATTTGGATTACTTTGCAAAAGTGCATGATTAATATACTGCAGGCAGAGAGGGGGGGGGGAACAAGTACAAAATTCCTCACATGAACAAGAAGTTGGAAAATTTGGGTATTTTGCTAGACAAGGTAGAGGTACAAAAGGATATAATGTTGGGCAGTGTAGAGTACCTAAACACAATGTTTAAGCCAGCAGCTCAAGGGACTCAAGAAGCAGCAGAGGATATGGAGGTTGATGCAGATTAGGGGACCCCAATGAAGACAGCAAATGCACAAGAACAACATGGACTGCCACACATAACCACTTAACTCTTTTTTTTCTTTTTTTTTATGTTGTTTATCTTAATGAATAGGTGGTTAGGTGTATTTTGTTGATTTATATTGAGCTAACATGTTAGGCAGTCAAATGTAAAGTCTTTTGATGATGTGCATGAACTTTTGTAATCACCTTATGAATGTAATGAAAAGGAAAACTTATTGTTGGGTGTGAAAAAACTAGTCCATCAGAAGGTGTTAAATGGTATTGAATACTACACTTCACTACGTTGTTACCTCAACAACAATCTCACAAAAAAGACTGTTGGAGCAAAACTACAATGTGAAATGAAATTCATTGGAGTCCCTTCATCATATGGACCATTAAAGTGAATTTGGGTGGTATTTCATACAGGAAGAAGGACTCCATACCTTCACTGTTGCACATAACACAAGGGAGGGACTCTTTAATGCACTGCAATGTACATAAAAACAAACCCAAAGGCACAGGTAGTGTTCTCTACAACATATGATCATTGAGAACATGGTATACACCACACATCCAAACCAAGACACCAAACTATACTCTGCTCTCATCATTCATCAATCATAATCCCTTGTTCCCTTTTTTTTCTTAAAAAGAGGCATACAACAAACTTTCAACCAGGCACACAACATAAGGCAGCAACATCACAAAAAAACATCATACACCAGATCCCAACAGCATCCAGGGTAATCAACCAGCAATAGAGTACAGGGGACTCAAAATATCACCAACATCCAACATCCAACAACATATGCATAACAATCCAACACCACATGCAGTATAATTCAACCACAAGCATGATAATCCAACAGATCTAGCACAGAACAACAAAATCCAACAGCATATGCGCAAAAGGACTCATATAATTCATCAATCAACAACAACATCCAATAATACACAAACTAGCAAGCCCAAAACAGAAGCATCAATTCAAATTCGAACACTCAACAAGAATCGGGGACTCAAAAATTAAATGTAAAGAGGTTAGGGTTAGAAATCGTTACGAATGCAGTCACTCAGAGGGTTGAACCGAAGGGTTCATCCGCCTCACATAGCATTTGACAACAGGGACAGAAGAGCATCCAGATTCGGGCTTCTTGGAAGGATTAGGTGAATCCTCCTCCATTTCCTCATCCTCATCAGAAGAAAGGACGATGTACTCATGGTCTGGAAGCCCACACATCCTCCTAAGAGCGACACGCGCCGCCTTCCTTGAAGATCGAACCTTGGGGGGTGGCCTTGGCCTCTTAGATGTGGCCTTTTTGGGAGCCACAGCACTCCCCTCAGTAGATTCAGCCACCAGATCTACAGCAACATCAGCAAAATCAAGCGATTTCTTGCCTCGGGACTCAGCTTGACCCTCCTCCCTCTTCACTCGTTCCTCCTCCTCAATACTCTTAAGAACTTGACCTAAAGCTCTGTAGGTATACAAAGTACAGTATGGACCTGTTTCATCAGACTCATAGTATCGACAAGGGAAATCTGAACCAGTCTGAAAGCAATGGATGAAGTGCTGGATTAAGTTCTCCTCACCCTTATCATTTGTCGCCATGTAAGCGTCCTTCAAAGGATCGAGGTTAACCATTGTCGTAAGGGACTCTTTTGGTGAGAAATTGGAGTGGTGAAGAGTAGATCTGGAGAGAGGAAGAGGAAGAATCGAAGAAGAAGAGGAGAGAGAAAGTGAAAGGGGATGAACTAGGGTTCATCTTCTGAAGAACACTCCAGAAAATAAAGGGAGCCCCAACCATCAGAATTTAATTTTTGGTGGTTGGGGAAGTGAGTAAATGATGACAGAAGGAGGGAGATAAGAAAATAAAGGGAGGGAATCATTAGATTAGATGAATCTAATTAGTTTTAGATTAATTAGATTAGGATATAATAAGGGTAATGATTAAAAAAAAATTAAGTAAGGGTAAAAAAGTAATTTCTAGCATTTTTATTTACTAAAAATAGAAAGAAAATGGAAAGTTGCATATAACCCCGATCATCCCGAAATGGCAAAAGTTGCAGAAAACATTTAACGGAGGTAGTATTTATAGTTATTGAAAAATACAGTCATGAGTGATCTAATTGGATCAATTTTAAAATAATGCATTGTCATGCATGAAAAGAGGAGTGTTGCAAAAAAAAAAAAAAAAAAAAAATGCTTATCTTACAACTTATCAAATTTATTTGGGGGATTTTTCTGTGTGGGTGGCCACACCATCTAACCGGGGTTACTTCACTTACTCCTAACCGAGTAACCCTCAAGTAACTCTGACCGATTAACCCCTCGGGTAACCTCTGACCAAAGAACTTTAAGAACAAATTTATGATTATTTGACATGTACGCGTTGTGTTGTAGATATGACTTTCCATAGACGCTAACAAAGTATATTCCGTTCTATGGTGGCGCGGAGTACCATGATTACCATCACTACGTTGGAGAACAAAGCCATAGCAATTTTGCTTCGCTCTTCACTTACTGTGATTACCTCTATGGGACTGATAAGGTGATTATTACGTTTTGTTTTATTTGTTGTTGATTTATAACTTGATTACTGTATTAATTCTCAATTTAGGATTTACAATTAGTCCTCTATTATATCAGTAATTAATTTAGTTAGGATTTACTTGATGCTATTCTATCTGATGTCTTATCAGGAATACCGTTACCAGAAGAAATTCCTTGCAAAGGTACACCTTTTTTGAGTACATAATAATCCATTCTACACTCGGGTGTAATTTGTTTTCTCAATGTCCACCGGATTATTTTTCTTTAGCGGATATGGTGTTTAAATTTGTAACATCACGTAAAACTTTTATTAATTGATTATAAACAAATAATGTAGTTTTGTACAATTTTATTTTGGTTCTTATTTGTAATTTGTTGCATCTAGATCCTTACATGGAATTAATAATAAAACTCAATGAGTGAGCCTATGATCCTACATTCCATTTTTCGAGTATCCTTATACAGCTCCCCTAATTAAGCTAACTTTATTCGATGATGCATGTAATATGCATGCTTACATTAAATTAGCACAGTTAAATGTAATACTCCCTCTGGAGTAGGGGTACACTATGTGTACAAAAACATCTTGTACACAAGCATCTCATTGGTGGAATGAGAATCTTTTTTATGTGTAGGCCACCCTAATTTTCATTTGAATTTCAAACCTTATTTTTTAAATTTTAAAGTTTGAATTTCAAATTTATCAAAACTTTCAACTACCCAAATTAATATAGTATATAATCCCCAAAAAAATTGTCTCTGATTTTTTCCCCTCATTTTTTTTCTCTCCTAATTTTTTTTTCTCTGTCTAATTTTTTTCTCTCTCCATTACGAATGAAGAACATTCAAGAAATCTGAAATTCTTAATTTCTTCATGCAATAATTTGACCTCGGTGCGATTTTCACTGATTTCTCCGGTGAATATTTTACGTTTTCGGTCAATATTTTTTTTCTTCCGGTTGTTTACCGGTCGTTTTCGTGGGTGAGTTACAATTACTAATGAATTTTAATAATAATACATATGAAGAATAAAATTATTTGAATACAAATTTAGTTGAGACATTAATGTTGTAAAATTTTCGTAGAATTAGTAGTTGGAAATTGGTTTAATGTTTGCTGCCGAAATTGAAATTGGACAAACAAAAATTTTCCAGAATTGTAATGGACATCAAAGTTTCGCCGGAATTGTAGTGGGAGACACCAAAGTTTCGTCGGAATTGTCATAGATACATTTTAATAAATAAATTTCTTTTCACATAATGAACATGCTGATACCCCTTACTCCAATGGTCTAGAATACAAGCTTCGTGTGTTAATGTCTACAGGATACCACAGTTTGAACTCTATGACTATACATAATTTTATTTTATTTTATTTTTTTTGGTCTCATAACTTTTCTATTTTACAGAATCATATTTAATTTTAAAATATCAAAATAACAAAAACATACTTTTATTTTTATTTTTTATTTTATTTCTTTGAAGGGAACAAATGTATACCTTTAAATACTTATACTTTTTTATATTTAATAACTAATGTCTAATAACTATTTTATTTTTCTCAAAAAAATTATAAAAGTATTTTCTTAAGTAAAAATATTTCAAATTTAAGAAATGTAAAAAGAGAACATTAAGAAATGTAAAAAGATAACATCTTCATTAAATACCACCAGATTTAATAATATATATTAATATTTAATCCGATGAATGTGCTAATACCCCCTTACTCCAATGGTCTAGACATTATCGAAATTGTGTATTATGCAAAAGTCATTCAGTGTTCGAACCTTACGATCTTAAAAAAAACCTTTTTTTTAAAAAAAAAATTTCCTTTCAAACATTTATTTATTTTAAAGAATAATTCTTCTGTCTATAAAATCTAAATTAATAAAAAAAAAATACTTTCAGATCTGCATAAACAATGTATTTATTTTAAAGAATCATTCTTATGTTTATAAAATCTAAATTGGTAAAAGTAATACTTTCAAATCTGCATAAACAATGTTTTTTATTTTTTTATTTTTTTATTTTTTTTATTTTTTCCTGAATAGGCATAAACATTGTTTTAAACTCTAGTACACACTACTGTTTTAAAAAAACCAAAAGATACAAAACATGAATACTTATTTATAGAGATATTTTCGAGGGATTTTTCCCTAAAAAAACAAAAATTTTATACTTATCCATGTACAAGTACGATGTACCCTACTTACGATGTACAATAAATATAATCCATGTTTATTGATATGATATTTTAAAAACCAAAAAATTCTGGAATTATTAATGTCGACTATAATACATGTTTTGAATTTCAAATAAAACATAAATAAAGTACTTACAATTTTGAACTCCCGTGGTAATACATAAAACCTACAATTTAAAGTTACAAAACAAATGACAAACATTTTTATTTTTCAAAATATAAACATTACAACAATATATACATATCAAATAGATGAAATTATTACAAGCTATAAAAGCAACTGACACATCGGTAAACTAATCCATTTAGAAAGTGTTGCACATCACAACACAAGAAATGTAAACAAATTATAGTTATGTATTGTTTTTAATACATATCAAACTTTAAAAATGAAGTACATGCATATTTTTATTTTTATAACCCTAAACCCTAAATATAATGATATGAAGCAATAATGATCATTATGTATTATTTGGCATCCTTTTGCATATATACAATATCATATTCTCCTTTATAAAAATAAAAAATTCAAATGACATCAATATCAAATGTACAAAATAAAACACCATTTCTTTTATGATCAATAAGTTTCCAATTTAACTTACCTCCAAAAATGAAAAACTTGAAATTTTAATATTCAAAAATAAGAGGGACACAAATTACATTAAATTTAACCAATTTTTATGGACATGATACTTAAAAAATGCAAAAGCATCTAATTAAAATTTAAGCAGGCATATTGTCTTTGATACAATCATCAAATTATTTTGATATAAACATATATGGTACAAATAAATAAATAATACTATGACATATGTGCTGATACCACATGGTGTAGTTGGTGAATACTTCCTTATTATTCATAAGTTTTTCGTGTTCGATTCCATACTACACGGTTTTTTTTTTTTTATTTTTTTTTTTTTTTTTTAGGTTTCATTCACATAATAGTCATAAATACTAATGTTAGTAATTATCAATAACACTAATCGAGGTTTGGTTTCTTTACACTTATCCATGTACAAGTACGATGTACCCCAACTTACAATGTACAATAAATGCAATCCATGTTTATTGATATGATATTTTAAAAAACCAAAAGATTATGGAATTATTAATATCGACTATAATACATGTTTTGGATTTCAAATAAAACTTAAATAAAGTACTTACAATTTTGAACTCCCGTGGTAATACATAAAACCTACAATTTAAAGTTACAAAACGAATGACAAACATTTTTATTTTTCATAATATAAACATTACACTACTATACACATATCAAATAGATGAAATCATTACAAGCTATAAAAGCAACTGACACATCTGTAAACTAATCCATTTAGAAAGTGATGCACATCACAACACAACAAATGTACATTGATTATGGTTACGTATTGTTTATAATACATATCAAACTTTGAAAATGAAGCACATGTATATTATTAGTTTTATAACTCTAAACCCTAAACCCTAAACCCTAATTATCTGAAGCAATAATGATCATTATGTATTATTAAGCATCATTTTAGTATAAACAATATCATATTTCCCTTTACAAAAATAATAAAAAAAAATGTACATAATAAAACTCCATTTCTTTTATGATCAATAACTTTCCAATTTAATTTATCTCTGAAAAAGAAAAAGAAAAACGTGAAATTTTAATATTCAAAAATAAGAGGGACATAACTTACATTAAATTTAACCAAATTTATGGACATGGTACTTACAATGAAAAAGCATCCAATTAATATTTAATGCGTCATATTGTCTTTAATAGAATCCTTTAATTATTTTGACATAAACATATATGGTACAAATAAATAAAAAATTCTGAAATATATGTGCTGATACCCCTTGGTGTAGTGGGTGAAGACTTCCTTGTTATTCATAAGTGTTCTATGTTCGATTCCATACTACACCATTTTTTTTATTTTTTTTATTGTTTTATTTTTAGGTTTCATTCACATAATAGCCATAAATACTAATGTTAGTAATTATAAATACAACTATTCGAGGTCTAGTTTCATAATATAAACAATTTTATTTTTCATAATGTAAACATTACACTAGTTTATTATTAGTATATACATATCAAATAGATGAAATCACTAAAAGTTATAAAAGCAAATAACACATCTGTAAACTAATCCATTTAGAAAGTGATGCATATCATAACACTTGAAAAGTACAAAAAATATGGTTACGTATTGTTGTAAATACATATCAAACTTTCAAAATGAAGTACATTCATATTATTAGTTTTATAACCCTAAATCCTAAACCCTAAACCCTAATAATATGAAACAATAATGATCATTATGTATTATCAAGCATCATTTTAATATATATAATATCATATTCACCTTTACCAAAATAAAATTCATAAGACAGCAATATCAAATGTACGAAATAAAACTCCATTTATTTTATGATCAATAAGATTCCAATTTACCTTTAAAAAAACAAAAACGTAATATTTTAATATTCAAAAATAAGATTTTACCCAAATTCATGGACATGATACTTACAATAACAAAGCATCCAGTTAACATTTAAGGAGTCATATTGTCTTTAATAGCATCACCAACTTATTTTTATATAAATATAAACGGTACAAATAAAAAAATAATGACATTACGTATGTGCTAATACCCCCTGGTGTAGTTGGTGAACGCTTTCTTACTATTCGTAAGTTATCCGTGTTCGATTCCATATTACACCATTTTTTTTGGTTTTATTATAAACACTAATGTATCCCAGTCTAACTTTAAAAAACCAATAATGTTAGTAATTATGAATAAAACTAATGTATACCAGTCTGATTTTTTTAAATTCCATAAAACAAGGTTTTTCCAAGTTTCAACAGCATCAAAATTGTATTTACAACATCAAAAAGGTATTTACAGGAGCAGTACAAATATTTGATTGCTTATTCATATCTAACATATTACTTAGTCAATCAACTCAGAAACATTGGATGTATACCAGTCGTTTAAGACCATATTCTCATAAGCCCTGTCATCAATGCCCCGATAATTCACCATCAGCCGGCTATCATTTGGAAATAGTTCATGATCGTGGGACAACATACAAATTCTTAATGTAAAACCAACCATTTGAGAATCGTGCCTCAACACACACCTTGCAGCTTGTAGGAGGACATGATATCTTCCTTCCCGATTTCTTTTTCCTCCTGTCTTTTGTACCCATCTTACAGACTAGTCTAATATGGTACATCATGTGACCTTTAGGCTCCATCTCCCCAACACGTAGACGATTTACTCCTTTTTCATGATACTCGTTCATTATTAAACTTGTTCGAACAAAAAATTGAAACCTTTTCTCAAAGGCATACATATGGCAAAACTTTGTAAATTCCTCACCACTTGCAAAATATATACCCACAGTTGGAGTACGGCTGGGTTGTTCTTCTCCGTTTGACCGATTCGGGGAATCATGTTCATTTATATTGTTATTAACCTCAACCTCTTCATTATCAATGTTATTAAACTCAGCCTCTTCATTGAGATCGAATGACATTGCTTCTTCTTCTTCTGTTACATCGTTTGATTCTGCATCTCCGATTGAGCTAACCACATCGTTCATCACTTCATTAAGATCAATGTTCAAACAAAGGGACTGGTTTTTGCTTTCCATTTCACTGCCAAAATGTCAAACACAGAACTGTATTTAATTGCTAAAAAATAAAAAAAGATACTATGAAATAATATTTTAATTTACGGTTTTTTCACCAAATGCCCTTGACTTTTCGAAAAATTCACCAAATACCCTCAAGTTTTTCAAAATTCACCAAATACCACTGACGTTTGTTATTATTCATACCGTGACCTCAAAATGCCCCTGGCGTTAAAGGTCCGTTAGCAATAAAATTTAATTCACCAAATGCCCTAACTTTGTTAAATAATTCACCAAATTCCCTAACTTTGTTAAATAAAATTTAATTCACCAAATAATGAATGACTAGTTTGAAATTTAGAAAACTAATCGTTAGTTTTGGTTTTCACCCTTTTTTACATAAATACTCAACACATAGCAGCCCTCTTATTTTCTTAACCACAAATTTTAACACCATCAGTTATATGTCTAAATCCTCCTTCCTCAATGTATGAATGCGTTAGAGTTGCAAACAACCTCTATTCATAAAAAGAAGTGTTGGAGACCAGGCAAATAGAGACAAAAAGGGGTCAAATGAAGTAGAGATGATAATTTTGCAGGTTTGGGCGGGAAACGGACCGGGCTTATAGTTCATATATTTTCCAACGGGCTTAATATAGCAAACTCAAGCCCCTTTTATGTGGGCTTGACAATTTGTTCGTACCCGCCCTAGTAAACGGTCTAGGCTTGTCCGCGAGCTAACGGACTTAGAACTTCTAAGAGTACTCATACATTGAGGAAGATGATTTAGACATATAACTCATGATGTTAAAATTGTGGTTAAGCAAATAAGAGGACTGCTATGTGTTGAGTATTTATGCAAAAAAGGGTAAGAATCAGAATTAATAGCTAGTTTCCTAAATTTCAAACTAGTCGTTATACCTCAAAAAATAGAGGGTATTTTGTGTAATTATTTAACAAATTTAGGGCATTTGGTGAATTAAATTTTATTGCTAATGAACCTTTAAGGTCAGGGGTATTTTGAGGTCACATTGTGAATAATAACAAACGTCGGTGGTATTTGGTGAATTCAGAAAAACTTGAGGTATTTGGTGAATTTTACAAAAGGTCAAGGGAATTTGGTGAAAAAACCGTTTAATTTAATACTGACAAAATGATACTGCATACAACAAACGGATCCTATAAAATAATTTATTATTGACAGCAAATAAACATCGATTCCATTTAATAATTGATACCAGTACAACGGAACCTTGAAATACTCCTACACTTAAATAACATTTCACAATAAACAATTATACCATAAACAAATCCCAAACCCAACATACAAATCAATCTATTAATCTACACGATTTACCCTTTCAAATCAATCTTTAACAATTCTAATTTTGACCCAAAATCAATTTCTTCAAAATCAAACAATGAAAACCCTAAATTATCAAAGTCAACAAATTAGGAAATTTAATCGAAATAATTCAACAACAACAAAGATCACCCCCGAATACTTGTAACTGATTGACGAAATTAACATCTACTTGAATAATTTTGTCACAATTCGTTCCTTATTCAAATTGGTATGTTCTTCGTCAAGGAATTTTGGGGGAAAAAGATGAAATTTTGGGGGATAAGATGATAAATTTCGAACCTTAATTGGGAAATTAATTGTGTATTGCTGCATTAATTGTTCCTTCCCATTGAAATTTTTGCCGCTCAACTACATCACAATGGCGCCCCACCTGAAAATATAGCCGCTCGTTTTTCCCTCTTCTTTCTTTCCTTTATTTCCCTCTTCTTTCTTTCCTTTATTTCCCTCTTCTTTTTTTAGTTTCCCTAACTTCAATGCTGACTTGGCGATTTTTTATTGGTGGAGTACAAAAGCATTTTGTACACCATGTGTACCCCTACCCTTTACCGTCTCCGAAAGAACGATCCTGTTAGGTTAATTTCGCGAGTATTAAGATAGACTTGGGCGTATTACCGCCACGTGATTACGCAAGGCTACTCAAAATACTTAACTCAATAACAAAACTTGCAGCGGAAACTCAACTTTCTTTTATTAATACTTATAAAAATAGTAACATTGTTATGAGTACTCAAATAAAGACGAGACCAACATTCCTAAACTAGGTGAAGCAAATCCCTGGACTCCCATATGCTCATTCATGACTCCACCTGAAAATAGTCAACACATCTTACCAGTACGGTAAATAGGGCGAACCAAAACAAATAGGAAATACGAATTAGCAAAATATGCTAAGTACGATAAGTGCAAGATAATGTAAACTCAATTTATTTGCAAACATGCTTTAAAAATCAATTCCAATAATTAATCCAATAAATTCCAAACTCATTATTCCAAAACCGATTCCAATGATTCAATATTTAAAATAATAGTTAATAAAACCAATTCCTTTATTAAGAACCAATTCCTTTTAATCCAATTCCTCATCCAAGTGTGCACATCCCCCAAGCTAGTCTCCTTATATTACAAGGCTATTCTTGAGGAAAGACCTGGTCATACAAAGTCCAAGGCCTTATCAATAAACCAAATCCGCATAGTGGGATTACCAACATGATTATAAAGCATTAATAATAATAATTTAATGGTTCAATAAATCCTTTTAATATCCAATAGTTCCAATATAATTCAAAATCCTTTTTATTAATTCCACATACTTTCAAAATCAAAACCTTTTAAATAGATACTTGAGAATAAAATCTCATATTAATAACTTTTCAAAATCAATAACTCTTCCTTGAAAAACCTTTTATTTAATTCAACAAACCTTTTAAAATCAAATCCTTTATTTAAACATGATAAGTAATTCAAACCATTCAAAACATGATTTAAAAATCAATCATTCAAAATACTTTTATTAAAACAAATTAAATATTAAAATCAATACTTCCACACATAATTCAAATCAATTTAATTCAATCACCAATAAAATCACTTTCAAAGGTATCTAGCCACCTAAATGTACCTTGATCCTTGCAAGAAAAACCACACAAAAAAAACCTTAAGAACCTTGATTCCAAATATCAATCAACACTTCGCACTTTCAAAGTTCAATCACGAATACACCTTGCAAATAACATAACCTTAAGGTTATCACAACATAAACTCAAATCTAATGTGCATGGACTATAAAAATCTTTTAAAATAATACTTTAACATAAAATTATAGCTTTGAAATAGGTATTTGTATTTTAGAAAACTAACCATGAAGAAGATAAAGGATTAGGATTAAAGAGAATTGAATTTTCGTAGGAAAGAATAGGCAGAACTTGTAGAGGTCATAACTCCTTCAATATAACTCCGAATTGGGTGATTCTTGAGCCTAACCTCAAGGATTTTTCGAGAGGAACAATCTTATGTGAACATCAATACCTCAAAAACTGACCAGAGTGCCTGAAAACTGGATTCAAAGGTAAACGGGATAATATTTGTATGAAAAGAGAAGAAGAAAAGTATGAAAAGGTTTAGGGAAAAGAAGAATAAGAGAGAAGAAAAGAATTGGGGTTTGGTGTGAAGAATATGAGAGGTATGAAGGGGTATTTGTAGGCTAGCTCATGCAAGAATTTTGGCAAGAGAATGTGGGAAGAATTATGGCAAGTAGGGTTTAAGGGATTTGTAGACACCCAAAAGTGTCTCCCCAAAACCAAACCCAGTGATGAATACCTTTCGCGTCATTTGATTATCGAACGAAGTGAAAGTGTGGAAAGTCTAATGATGAGGATGTTTTATTAAAATATTTCTCTTTCTGTTTTCAAAAAAAATTTCTTCTCTTACTCTTATTTATAAAAATAGCCAGTCCAATTTGGTTTGGTCCATGATAAGGGTCCAATAATAGTGTAGTTGGATTGGGCTTGAAAAGAGCTTTCCAATGATATATTATAAGCCCGATTCCGATGAATTATGAGGAAGTTATGGATTAAATTAAATTAGGCCCAATGATTTTTAAGTGTGGCCCAATGATCTAGATGAGGGCCTATTAATTATTATTTCTAAAGTAATTAGGATTGATTTTGATCTTCTAGGAATATTTAGAAGGTTCTCTTTAATTCTAATAAGATTAGGATTGATAATTATATTTTTAAAAGATGTTTTATTTTGAATAAAATATATTAAATCTGATTTTAAATCTGCTTGGACGCATAATTACTTGTAACTGGTTTTAAAGGTAATTACGCATGTAAAAGCGCGTTGACTTTTAAACCAGCGCGAGACGACAGAGTCGTCGCCAGGCACTGACTTTCGGCGCCTGGCGCTGGCCTTCGTCGTCTGGCGCTGATTCCTGTCGTTGGCGACAGGAGGTATTTTATTCCGAACATGATTTTCTTTGATCCCGTGCTATTTTTTCTATAAATAGGGGTCGTATCTCCTTATTTTCAATAATCAACAATATTCACGAATCATCTCTTTTTCTCTCTCTAAAGCTAGAAGCTTTCCTTCTCACTCTATTATTTTTCTAAACCTTCCCTCTTACAAATTCCTCATACATTAGTTCTAGACACACCTAGCCAAGTTCGAAGTTGCCTTCGCCTTAGACGTGAAAGGTTGAATATTTCTGAGGGTTTGGTCCCAAATTCCTATTTCAATTATTTGATTTAATTGTTTGATTAATTATTTTCCTTGAAGTTACTAACGTGTGTATTTTGTTATTAGAAAGAGATACGAGGCATCCAAGTAAGTAATTTAATTGTTGATCTTTTGATATAGAAATCATGCTTTGATTATTTTGATTCCTAGTATCATGTTAGGATGTTATATTGCTTCCTAGTATCATGTTTAGGGTTAACTAAAATTTCTAATATCATGTATATTATGATGCTTCCTATTTCTTTCCTAATAGCATGTTAGTGTCATGGTAGGGATAAAGCTTTGATCTTTATTGTTTAGTGACATGCTAGGATTTGTTATTAATCTTGTTAGTATCATGCCTAGGATCTTGCTATTAATATTATGCTTTATTGTTAACATGATTATTATGATGATTGTTATTATTGTTGCTTGTTATATTTGTTATTGCTTGATCACACCTCTCTTGCAGGTTTAAAGGAAATTTGTACTTGTAATCACGCTTAATAAGATAATTAATAATCTTGTTTAGGCTAATATGGTTATAATTCAAGTGATTGCCAATAATAGTTTTGTTTGTGCATTAAATTCAACCAACATAGACTAAACAGGTTTAGGGTTATTCTAGTGGTTGTATGTTAGTCAGAAAGCGCACATGAATACAAGAAGGATAAAGTAGGCCTATTTAGGGCAGGTTCAATCTCTTTTAGGTTGGATTTGTACCTTCATCCCCGAACTTCCAGTCATGGTTCCAGACCTATTGGAGTTAACGATCTCCTGGATTGTTAAGGGGTGTAACCTTCACCCTGTGAACGGTTTACAAGTTCCTAATACTTGTTGGCGACTCTTTTACTCTAGCTTCCTTCCCTCTGGACGCCACTATGCTTAAGTGTATGATCACAGTGGGGCTCAAGTGTGGGATGCTTGAAATATTCCCTACAGGATTATTTGGAGAAGTGAGTAAAAAGAATTAAGGAAGGTTTTGATATTAAGGTGATTGTGTATAATATGGAAGGTATGTTTGTCATGAAAAATAATAAGGAAATTGGAATTACTTGGGGAATAATTAAGAAGAATAAAAGGCAAGAGAATTTGATGATCAAATATGAAAAAGACTGAGAAATAGAATTAAGGAAAATAAGAGATTTTGGGAGATAATTAAAAATACAATTTACCAAAATAATTCAAGAGGGTCGAAAATCTTGAGCTTTCCATTGCTTAGATTTTCGGATTCCCTTAGTAGTATTTAGGAAGATTTTTGCTCGGTTTAAGGAATAAAATAATTGTTTAAATAATATAGAATAATTAATTAAATAATTAATTAAATAAATACCAATTATTCACCAATAAATAACTAAGAAAATCAGATTTTCTATACATAGAAAATCCGAATTAAATAAATGGGAATTTTCAGCCATTTAGTATAATTAATAAAATATAATTTTGCTTTAATTAAAATATCCGAAATATATAAATAATCTGGTTTTTAATAAGATAAATGGATAATAAATCTTATCCAAAATAATTATTAGATTTCAATATACTTTTGGCGCCAAAATTCAAATATCATTTTGGCTCCAAATAATAAATTTACTAAAATACCCTTTTTATAAAATAATTCCTAATTAATTAATTAGAAAATACCTATGAAAATATGGGGTATTACAAGTCTTCTCTGCACTACCTCCTTCAGCAGGAGAGGTCTTCGGAGAGGGGGGAATGACCACCTGAGGTTCAGCAGCAGCCACCTCTTCAATCCAAGGTCTTTTTGGAATGGGAGCTTCCTGGAATTTCCCAGGGTTAACAACGGTTCTCTTTCGGTTTAGCATTAAACCGTCTTCGTCTGCAGGATCCTCTTTGTCAGACTGGCCTTTCTCCTCTCCCTCCTTGTCCTGCTTCAGAAGAGTGCAGGGAAGGAAGACGTGAGACAGATTAAAAAAAAAGGAATAAAAAATGCTAAGTCAGATGTTAAAGAGCTTACTGTGGTCTCCAACAACCAGCCGTCTTCAGAATCCTCTTTTAACACTTCTGCTGCAGCAGAAGTCCCCTCGCCGCTTTCAAAAGCTTCGGCTACCTGTGCTACCTCCGCGACAATAGCAACAACTTCTTCCTCTTCAGGAGTCAAGCGGCAGTGAGGGTCCTTCTTCTCCCACCAAGGCTTCCGCTGTAGATATTCGGAAGCCCGAGCGATGGTAAAGTTCTTTGCGTGCAAGGATAAGGGCCGATCCTTGGAATCAGTGATGCGAGGTTGGTTGTTGGTTATGATCCTTTTAGCGTTGATCCCAAGTCGCTTAAAGTCGATGGTAATGTTGTCCTCGTTAAATACTGAGGAAAGGAGAGAATATGCGTAAGTACAAGCAAAAAAATGATGAAGTATTGGAGTTTGAAATTAAAACAAAAGAAATAGAGTCGTCGGCCCCAGCCGAATGTACTTATCGCCTCTATATTTTTGGCTGAGGCCGACAACAGCGAGCATGCGCTCCTGAAAGACGTAATGAGAATCCGGCAGCCATGTTTCCGGCACAAACTTCCATTGGCCTGTTCCTCTAGGATTCTCTTTCTTTCCGAAGTAATTCAGCTGAGCATCACCATCTGCTTCAGCTGCTTCAGGACCCAAGCCCTACATCCTTGGATCAGGCTGTGATAGATATCGGGGGACATTGAAGATATTCGGGTGATCGGGATCTAAAAGAGCTCTCACCCAAATCCATTGGCCTCGCCAGTCCTTGTCCGAACTATTGTTCGGCCACATTGTCAGATACCTCGGTAGGCTTTCAATTCGCCACCAGCCAAGACCATGTTCACCATAACCGCTTTGGGTGTTCGGCACAAGCCGATGCAGCTTCTTGAAGCAGTGAACACTCGGCTGCTGACAGTAGAACATGCACACCCAAAGATAAGTCATTATTCTTCAGCACTTAAGGAGATGTGGTACTTGTTCAACACTTCAGCAACAAAAGGATGTAGAGGGAACCGGAGCCCGTACTGCAGTTGCCGAGTGTACACCCCTACATAGCTAGGGGTTGGACGGTGAATTCTATCATTCAACTCGGGCATTCGGCACCAATACCCGTCCTCCTCCATAATACCATAAAAAATTTCAATTTGTTCGGCAAAGTGATAAGCTTCGCCGTTCTTCACCCACCAGGAATAGGGCGCCCAAGTCATCAACCCCGAGTTTTCGTCGGCGTTCCCCCATTCAGGTGCCCCAGGGGGGAACTCCCAAAGTACAGCGACCACATTCTCCTTTTGGTCGAGGTGCTCGCCTCCCCAGTCCCACCGGGCGGCGTGGCTCTAGAGGTGCTAGCCTCTCCTTCATTTTCAGAAAAGCGAGAAATTCTATCCCTAGGATGTCGAACTCGGCCTCGTGCCATGGCTTAAATTGCTGGGATATTCAAAATAAAAATCGGAAAAAGAAAGGGTGCTTCGAAATCAAAGAAAATCGAATTAAATTCGGAGATACTTACCTTAATCTGAAGTGCAAATCGCCAATTTTTAAGTTCGGAGTATCGAATTTCAGTTTTGAAGCCTTAATCTTGGGGAATCAGTGGAGTTTAAAGTCAAAATCAAGGGTTTTGTGTGAGTTTAGAATGCGAATGTGTAAAGAAATGAGGAGAGAGAGCGTGCGGTTGCTTTAATCTTTCCAGAAATTGGAATTTTGGGAGGCCGCGCTTTTAATCTTTTATTATTATGTAACCGTTAAATAAACTTCCTCCAATTAACTACCCATTATTTGTCCCACTTCCTTAATCACTGTCCAAATGATGGTTATTACATTAATGACTGTTTAAATTTTAAATTTTTTGATTTAACAAAATTATATACTTCCTTTCATTTTTTGTTAATCGAAACATGACCCGTCATTCTTTCAAATCGGGTCTGGGGGGCAAGTGGTTTGGGTCCAATCCATAAATAATTTAATTTAAAGCCCATGGTTAAAGGTTCAACTCTCTAAACCATGCCAAATCAGGTTAAGGGTCCAGTCAACGTGGCAAGTCACGTTGACTGGACCCTTAACTTGACTTGGCATAGATTGGAGAGTTGAACCCTTGACTTTAAGCTTTAATTGAATCATTTATGGACTGGCCTAATTAGGCTAAATTGGACCCAAACAACTTTCCCCCTAGACTCGATTTGGAAGAATGACGGGTCAGGTGTTTATTAACAAAAAATGGAGGGAAGTAAATGATTTAATTAAATAAAAAAGATTTAAAATTTGAACAGTCATTAATGAGATAACGGCTGTTGGGTAATGATTGAGGGAGTTGGACGGAAAATGGGTAGTTAATTGGAAGGAGGTGCGTTTAACGGTGACTTAATGAGAGATTAAAGGCGCAAAATCCTAGAATTCCCTTTTCTGGAATGATTTAAGTCGGCGCATGCTCTCTCTCTCCTCATTTCCTCACTTAACCGCACTTTAACTTCACTCAAACCCTTGATTCCGACTTCAAACTCCACTGATTTCCCAAGATTAAGGCTTCGAAATTGAATTTTGACACTCCAAACTTGCAGATCGGCGAATTGCGGTTCACTTTAAGGTAATTTTCTCTGAATTTGATTCGATTTTCTTTGATTTTCGAAGTACCCTTTCTTTTTCCGATTTTCTTTTTGAATTTTTGGCAACTTGAACCATGGCACGAGGCCGAGTTCGACATCCAAGGGAGAGAATTAGGCAAACCAGAGAAGGTTTCCTCTCTTTCAAAGAGGGATGAATCCCCGCCGCTCCGTTGAATACAGTGCGTCCCCGAGAGACGGCCGAGGCTAGCACTTCTGGAGCGGCGCCTCCTCGAGGAACAGGGGAGGCGAGCACCTCCGGCCAACAGTAGGAGGTGGTCGCTGCAGTTTGGGATTTGCCCCCTAGAGTTGCTGAATGGGGGCGTCACGAAGACAACTAGGGGCTGATGCTTTGCCCACCCTATCCTTGGTGGATGAAGAACGGTGAAGCTTATCGCTTTGCCGCACAAATTGAAATTTTTTACGGCATCTTGGAGGAGGATGGGTATTGGTGCCGAATGCCTGCCGAAACTGACAGAATTCATCGTCCACCTCCAGGCTATGTGGGGGTGTATGCTTGACAACTGTAATATGGGCTTCGGTTCCCATTGCACCCCTTTGTTACGAAGGTGTTGAGCAATTATAACATCTCCTTGTGCCAGATGATGCCCATCAGCATCCGAAGAATAATGACCTATCTCTGGGTGTGCTTATTCTACCGTCAGCAGCCGAGCGTTCACTGCTTCAAGAAGCTACATCGGCTCGTGCCGAACACCCAGAGTAGTTATGGTGAACATGGTCCTGGCTGGTGGCGAATTGAAAGCTTGCGAGGGTACCTAACCGTGTGGCCAAACGACCGTTCGGACAAGGATTGGCGAGGCCAGTGGATTTGGGTTAGGGCACCTTCAGACCCCAGGCATCCGAACTTCTTCGGTGTGCCCCGATACCTATCCCAGCCTAATCCGAGGATGCGAAACTTGAGGCCTGAAGCAGCTGGGGCACCTAATGATGCTTAGCTGAATTACTTCGGGAAGGTGAAGAATCCCGGAGGAACAGGCCGATGGAAGTTCGTGCCGGAGACTTGGCTGCCGGACTCCCACTATGTCTTTTAGGAGCGCATGCTCGCTGTTGTCAGACTCAGCTGAAAATATAGAGACAGTAAGTACCTTCGGCTGGGGCCGATAACTCATTTTTCTTGTTTTAATTTCATAATGTAGTACTTCAACATGTTTTTTCTTTAAACTTACGCTAATTTTTCTACTTTTTTCAGTATTTCATGAGAACAACGTCGGCGTCAACTATCAGTGGCTCGGGATAAACGCTTAGAGGGTTATGACCAACAATCAGCCCGCCATTACTGATGAGTGACATTTTATGTCACTCCTAGGATAGTGTTTATGCCTTGTTTTAGCTTGTCTTAGGGTGTTCTGCAGTTGTTTTGTTCAAATAATGCGTGCATACATGTCTCGATGTATTTTTAATGAAATCGCGTATATTGTTGAATGCTTGCCTTCATTACGTGTTTGCACCGTTCCCTATACCTTATTGCTTCCCTTGGTGTTTGTGCTTAGGTATTTGAAGTCTTGGATTGCAAAGAAAAAGCCAAGGAAGCATGAGAGAAGAATCGAAGAAAGCAAGGTGCAAGGGCGCGAATAATGTGCAGGCGCGCAGCCCTGTGAGAACCCGCGCAAAATTGGCAAAATTGCAGAATCGAGGCAGAAAGTTTTGCGCGGTCTGTGCGCGGGCGCACACCCACAAATGCGCGGGCGCGCATCCAGCAGCACGGGCGCACACACCCAAGCACAAGCCGCGCAACCCACAAATGCGCGGGCGTGCAGCTACATTGCGCGGGCGCGCAGGCCGCTGAGAGGGAGCGCAGGCCGCTGCGAGGGCGCACAGACCGATGCGAGGGCGCACGCGCGAGCGCACAACTACCATGCGCGGGCGCACAGATCCTTGCACGGGCGCACAGCGGGTCATGTTCAGCGTTTTTGCGCGATTCTTTATATATTGCGGGGCTTGTTTTGTACGGGAGAACTTCATTCTTTTAGATTTTTTTCCCTTGTTTTAGGAGAGATTCTCTCTCTAGGTTTAGCTTAGGATTAGAGTAGTTTAGAGAGAGAAAGTGAGGGTTTCACCATTGTTGAGCTTGGATTTTGAAGAAGATTGATCATCTTGTTTGTAGACTTTCATCTTCAATCAATGAGAATCTCTAACTCTCTCTCCTCTATTTTTATTTGCTTTCTCTTGACTATTGTTTTTGTTGTTGGTATTGCTTGTTAATCATGTTGATTCTTGATTATTTGTTGATTAATCTTGTTGTTATCATGATTAGTGAGTAATTTCCCCATTAAGGGGATGGTTGTGGTGTAGTTGGATCTTGAGCATGTTCTAGGTTAGAATTGATTTATTTGTGATTAAAGTCTTTATATGCTTGATATTCTTCAATCTTCTTGCAAGTGCATATTGTTGGTTGATTAAAGGTGAATCTTTGCTAACAAGGAACGGAAGTTGACTTAGCTAAGGTTCATTATTATCGATTGTTATTTAATAGTACCTCCTAGTATATGGTTCTAATGTGGAAGCATAGAGGCTATGTTAGGAGAAGCCAATTGACCCCGGAAGGCGGCTAGATTGGATCCTTTATTTTGATATTTGAGCATGTTTAGTTCATAATTAATTCAATTTCTATGCCTTTGTTTATGTTCAAGTGAATGCTATTCCTAAACCATTTCCCTTAATGTTTTATTTCTTGTTTTAGCATATTTAGACTTTAGTTTATTTATCTCCTATTCCGGACTAGCTTAATTGTCGATAACATTTGGTGGTGTTTATCCGTTCTCTGTGGTTCGACCCCTATGCTTGCCTTATACTCGTATTAGGTTTGTTTAGGTTGTATAAATTGTATTTGATCTAGGGATAGACAATTTACGACGCGTTTATTCCCTTGTCAATTACTGATCCCAAGGACCGACCTTTGCACCTGCACTCCAAAAAATTCACTATCACCATGGCCTCCGAATATCTGTAGCAGAAGCATTGGTGGAATAAAGAGGACCCTCTCCTCCGCTTGACTCCCGAAGAGGAAGCAGCTGCTGCTACCACCATTGAGGTAGCGAGGGTTGCTGAAGCTTTTGAAAGCGGAGAGGGGACTTCTCCTGCTGCAAAAGAGCCGAAGGAGGACTCCGAAGACGCGAAGTTGTTGGATACCACGGTAAGCTTTTTGGCGTCTGACTTAGCTTTGCTTCTTTTTTTTTTCTTTTTTTTTTGGCTTATCTGACGTTTTGCCCCCCTGTCCTCTTCTGAAGCAAGACGAGGAAGAAGAAGAGAAAGATCATTTTGAAGAAGAGGTTCACTCAGACGAAGAGGGATTGATGAGAGAACCGTTATAAACCCTGGACGGTTCCGGGAAGCGCCTCTTCAGAAGAGACCTTGGACAGAGGATGCGGCGGCCCCTAACCCCTAGGTGGCTACTTCTCCTTCTCCAAAGACTCCCCTCGCCAAAGGAGGTGATGCTGAGAAGACTCCTCCCCAGAGCGAAGTTCATGGGGAGGAGGAGGTTACCCAACAGACTCTTGAGCAAACTGCTGAAACTCAGGGGGATTTAGGAATTGTGCCTTCCCCTCGGCACGCAGCGACTTTTTTCTTAGCTGAAATTAGAATTGAGGCTGAGAAACTGGAGTCTTTAGCTGAGGGGGAGAAGAAGGATGAAGATGTGGAGATCCTGCCCGAGGCTCCACGTGTTTTTCCTGATAAGGAGCTTCGGGATGCTGCCGAGGAACAGAGGGCTGCCGAACAGCGCAGGACTTTTATGCCCTCTTCCTCGGCGGCCGGCTCCTTTGAGACCTTCCACTTTTTGGAGATGGGATTTGGATCGGTTCTTACGGTGCCTCTGCCTTTGAAGGATCGGCTCATTCTAGATGAGTGGCGCCCCCATGCTTTCGCCTATTACGGCGACCCTGCCAGCAATTCTGAGCTGGACAAGATGAAGTTCTGGACTTATGGAGCTGCTGCTGGGGCTCCTGAAGTGTTAGATAGGGTGCCTGACCTTTTTGTCGACAGTCAGCGACTTCTGATGCAGGTAATCCTTTCAGCCTTTCATACTCAGTCTTAACTAAGTTTTTTTTTTTACACTTTCCTTACTTTGCGCAGCTATCGCATAACCACTTGGTATCCATGGCTATGCATGATGAGCTGAAGGCTAAGCTAGATGCAGCCGAGAAGAAGAAGACTAAGGCTAAAGCTCAAGCCAAGGGGATTGTCACTGCCTTTGATACTTTTTGCAATGAGATAGAGAAAGATGTTCTCCCTGCCTATGACGAAGGAGAAAAACTGCTGAATGAGTATGGGGCAGTTAACATCCCAACTTTCCGAGCTCGGATTGAGCGGAAGATCGAGGCCGAAGTTGATTCTTGGATGGTCAGCCGAGAGGCAAAGCTTAATTAAAGAATCAAGGTGCTGGAGGATAATACATCCCGTCTGAACCAGGCTGTTACAAACAGAGATAACCAGTTTTCCGAGGCTCAGCTCGCTGCTGAGGCCAAAGATAAGAGGTTGCAAGAGCTGGAAGATAAGCTGAAAGAGAAAGAGACAAAATTGTCTCATGCTCAGACTGCAACAAACCTTGTCCGGAACCAATTGAAAAATCAGACGGACGAGGCTGCTAGGGTTCAGCTCCAGCTCGATGAGACTAAGAAGCATCTGGCTGATGTTGAGGAAGAGTTGAAGGTCAAAATTTATGCTCAAGAAGAGTACGACCTGGGCTATAACATTAGTTACAGGTGGCTCGGCGCCTTGCTATTCATGTCAACCGTGAGATAAATTGGGACTAGGCTGAGGAATGGGCATTGATTGGTGATGACTACTATTTGGATAATGCCCATTTAGCTGAGAGCAAATTCTTGGTTTGCTGGGATGCCAAATTAGCCAAGATGGCGGCTGAAGCTGCTGAGAAGGAGAGACAGGCCGAGGCCTAGAAGAAGAAAGAAGCTGAGAAGGCTTCTGCTCAAGCTGCCTCGTCCTCAGCTAGTACTGGGGGCCCCATTGATTCCAGCTCAGCACAGCCAAATCTTCCTGAAGCATAGGAACTCGGGCAACCGTCCTCAGAGTCTTGCGGATCAATGTGCGCTTAACTTCAGACTTGCCGCGATCTGACTTCAGCCTTTTTTGCCTTAGATGTTTTTTTCTTCAGCTTGCCTCATTGTACAAACTTTTAACTTTGTTTTTGTTTAGGTGTACTTGATTTGGCAGCTGTAATTTTTCAGCTTGTGGGCGGCTTCTGACGTTATTTTTATGTTCTGAAACACTTAATTAGGCTAAATTGAACTCAAACAAATAGTTTATAGAAATAGCTTTTTTGATTAATATGAGATTGTTGCTGTTAACATTGATGCTTGTAGGCTGTACTGATTTTTTTGTTATGATGTATGCCTTGCCTGCAGGTTAGCTATTTGTAGTGCAATTTGGCAGTAGAAAGTATATGCTTAATTAAACTATCATTTTAATCTTAAAGTGTATTTTGGATGAAGTTTTAGATTAGCATGCCATGGAATTACAATATAATGTTTATTACACATTTTTTTTAATGTTTTTTTACTAACAATGGTTTCGTTTTATTCATTTTTTGATAAACGAATAATGAAAGTATTATTATACTTTAAAACCATGCATAGCACGAGTTCTGTTCAATAGAAACCGTGCATAGTCATGACAATTAACGTGAAGTTTTAGATTTTGACCAGCAAGTATTCTGGTTGAAGTGTTAGATTAGCTGAACACAAATTAAGTGTTCTGTTCAAAAACTAAAGATTGAAGGAAAACAAAGAACATTATGTGATTTTTCAAAAACTCAGTAATATTTTGAAGCTATTAGAAATTTGTCATTTAAAAAGAATGATCAGTTAAATAGGTAGCTGAAACAGCGCGCCAATAACAATGCACGAAAACAGAAATAGCATGCATAGAAATATACTTCAATAGAGAAGTGCAATAATCTAAGCATAGATCACGAGTGTTTAAACTAATTACATCAAAAGGCACACATTGCCACAGCAAATGCCATAATCTCATGTAGAATTCAGTGCATTGTTAGAAGAAATAAAGGCACAGATTGCCATAATAGATAAAAGTTTTCAAATAAACATGTGTGCTTGGAATAAACTATAGTGTGCATAAAGTGCAGATCAAACAAGGGAAATTAAATGGGCTAACTAATCCTGTATTGTGTAAAAGGTGTCGAATACGAACACAGGAAAAAGGATAAGCATTGCTTATCTTAGGAGAATGTGTTCCTATTAGAAGCCCAATTAGTCTGATTTGTTGAAGTTCTTAGTCTAGTGAAACAGCCTTGACGTACCACTTGAGCACGCCAGATCTCCTGATGGTGCCTGCAGGGCCGACTTGAATAAGCGATGCCTTAGATTGTAGTTCACCAGCTAGAGTACTGAATTCTGGCCAGGTCTCCTATACAGTGCATAAGTGTAGTTAGTATGGTGCATAAAGCTTATGTAGTGAATATTTGCATTGCTAACTACCTGTTTCTTCTTTTCTAGAAGTTCAGTGGGCGTAGAGTGTAGTAGCTTTGCACATTATTCGCCGATAGCAGTGAACCGGATGCTGCCAGTCCCATTTGTTGCAATAAAAGTGAAGTTGTTCCTGCATTGATTGAATGCATATTAGCTATTGTATATGTATGTATAATTAGTTTAATGAGTCAAAGTTTACTTTAATTCAGCGATTTTCTTTTCTCCACAATATGTGCACATAAACTTAGAGCCCTGAAAATAGTCACAGCGCTTGTTACAAGTTACACATCCAACATATGCAACAACATCTTCTTCCTGAGAGTTAGGAATTGTTATCTTGGCCCAGAAGCGTGTATCAGGAGTAACATCTGCAGACTGTAAAATTAAGTTTGTTAGGAAATGAAAGGAATTTTTTAGATTATGCTATAAAGGCAATTTGCAAAGCATACTGTCTTATCATCAATCTTAGCAATTGGTGTGACATTCTTGCTGCTGAGAGATTCAGTTCGCTTAAGTTGGTGAGAAACACAGTCATTTAGTCTGTCAGCATTTCCTTGAACCCTGTATGTGTATACTGTATCAGCAAAAGGTAACCAAGGCTTTCAAATACGTATATTATGTGGAGTACGCTTAATTGGTGGTGTATGAGTTAAATGTACCAGTCTCGCAGTGCAACTGCCTCAGGAGAAGTTGGATTTGGATCAATAGTTGTTGACATAGAAGAAGCTAGGGAAAAACCAAACAATAATTGTCTGCTGTCAGCTAATACAGAAAACAAATGCACTATATATTAAGGTGTTAAAGTATAATTACCTCTATGTATAGCTGGTTTTAAATGCCTGGAGCTTACTATTTTGAAGGAGTCTAACTAGTTACTAAATTGTTCACAGTCAACAGTAGCTAACTCTCCATACACAGAAATAATAAGAGCTTGATCAGGCCTGCATGCACAATTATATGTCTAGCTTTAGTAGCAGGTTATAAGCAGTGCAGTGATTACTGGTATATGAAATAACAGAACCTTTGAACAGTGTGATCAACAACAACAATGTCGCGAACATCAAATGGAAATCCATTGAGTGAAGTCTTTTGCCGAACATCTTCCATGTGAACAACAACACCGAGTATGTCTGAATTACGATCACCAGTAAATGCATTAGATATATGTCAAGAGTAATTTATGAGAAAGCATTTGTATATCTAGCTATAAAATTGAACAGCATTACCGAATCGGTCATCGTCATTGCTTGTTGGGGGAACCTCAATAATAGGATTATATTGTGGAGGAACATGTCAAGAATCTGGAACTACAGACTGGATTGCAATTTTTCCTCCAAGCCTATCTGGTATGGCCCTTCTCTGTTGACGAATTTGGGGTCAGTAGGTTTGATAGGAGCATCTGCTATTATGTATTCCTTTTGATGTTCAAGCACTTTTTTGAAGTGATCAATCTCATCTCCAAACAAAGTTCCTCTGATCTCATTGCCCTGTATACATAAGAAGACAACTACAAGTGTTAGTGATACAAGACAGTCAGCATTGTATGCAAAATAGGATAGCTACGCCATTAGATGGTACCTCATCATCTGCAAAGACAAGCTTTTGGAACCTCCTTTTGTTAGGAGGAGTCCTCATAGGAGACTTTTCCTTTACAGCAACCTTGATTTTGTATGATTTGCTTTTTGGAGTGAGCTTGCTAAGTGGCACATATTCAAGTTTCATCTAATAATACAATACAGGTCAGTTTATTGTCTCACAAAGCATATATGCATGTACATATCAGGTCTTAATTAGCCTACCAAATCAACAATAGCCTATTTTAATCCTAAATTGGAAATAAAGTAAACAGCTAGTATAAGTAGCCATAAAACCAAAACAAGTGTATTCTGTGCATGATATAGGTGTCTTTTAACTGGAAATAAAATCTTAACACAGTAACAAAACAATTTAATGGTGTACAGAAATGTGGCTAACAATGATAAGTATGCAAGACGAAGCAGATTTAGGGAAATAATATTATACAAGCATTAAGTGCAAGTAATGCAAGCAACAATTCAAACAATAACAGTACACAAATATGATAGATCTAGGTGACTATATGATACAGACAGTAATGATTCCTATTAAATGCCATGTACATGAATATTTCAATATTAGGAAGAATCAAGATAGTCATATCATGCATAATACTATTATCATTAATGATAAGTATGCAAGACGAAGTAGATATAGGGAAATAGTACTATACAAGCATTAAGTGCAAGTAATGCAAGCAATAATTCAAATAATAACAGTAGACAAATATGATAGATCTAGGTGGCTATATGATACAGACAGTAATGATTGCTATTAAATGCCAGGTACATGAATCAAAATCGTCATCATGCATAAATACTACTACTATCATTAATCATTAATTGTACAACTAAGAATAAATAGCAGAAGTCGTTAATGAACTTACCTTGATTTGCAGTTGGTTGAGAAGAGAAAGCCGAATCAGTATTCAATATGTGTATAGAACTTTGTAATAGGAAAGAAGGGGTCTTTACTAATATTCATTTATAATAGCACAAATATATAGCCAGATAGTTGTCTGATGCTTAATAACTTGTGCGCAAAAATAAGTAATGATGAGAGCAGTCTAGTAACCAGCAGATCAAGGGTTGTTACAATGTTCTAACAGCGGAAAAAGTTGAACTGCTTTATTGGTTTGTGCTGCATCGAAGCTTACCAATAAAGATATTTTTTGAAAAGTTGAAGGTGGCTGAAAAGGATTGCTATCTAATAACCCATGTGCACAAAGTGGTAATTATGAGAGCAATCCAATGACCAGCAGTTAAACAAGTGCTGCTGCATTGCTTCTGATTTTCAAGATATAAAGCCTAGCTTTATAGATTAAAGAAGTGAAGTTATTATAGTAAATAACTCTATATTAGAAAAAAAGAGATTTCCTAGTAATGTCAATTTAGAGCATCATGCTAAAATTGAGCTAAGTAGTTGTTTTCTATGTAATAGCTTTTAAGCAGGCAATAGCTGAATCCATTTAGTAATCAGTGGATAATTAGCCGTTCCATAATTGTTGGCATCCAAAATGCTACCTTTTTTTAAAAGAAATAAAAGTATGTGATCTTGAAAACTGAAATTGAATTTGCTAACATTTTATATCTGATAAGGTTAGGGCCTTAAAATAAAGTAAAATTGGGCTTAAAAATGTTTGGCATAATAAGCTCTGTAATGCATCATGCTTTACCTGAATAATCATGTCTCTATGTTTGTATTTGAATTATCATGAATATTTTGGACTTACTTGACTTGTCATAATGACTGCCTATGACCATTGGGAAGGAATCTTTTAGTTGAACTCTGCTTGAATTGGTGAAAACAGAATTTTTTCCAAGACTTTTTCAAAGCTGTGCAATTAACTAAGGACAGAAAGTCTAATGAAAACAATTTAGATTAGCTCTAACAATAGTATGCTATTTACTGCAGCACAATTTCCATTAATACAGTTGACTTATTTACAATGCTTGGCATTAATAAATTGCTAGTTGTTCATCTAGTGGGTAAGATAATATTTTTGACAAATTCTGTGTTATATCTGTATCAAAACATACATGACAGTTTTAAAAAATGCAGAAATTAGTTAAGATGAAATTATGCGGAACATTATAAATTTGTTGAATCTATTTGACCTGTCATTATTACTGTCACTGAATATTTAAAAGGAATATTTAAGATGGTTTCTGTTTCAATTCCTAAAAACAGAATTTTATTTAAGTGTCTTCTTGTCAAAGCTATAATTAAATACATTTAATGTGATACAAAAAACTGGCCTGCATTTGGTTCTATATATAACATTGCTTGCTATCAAGCATCCAATGTCTATCAAAGTGTGATTACAGACAAAATACATATCTTAGCAATCTGTTTATAAGGTATAATGGCTAGGTATGCAATGACGTTTACTGTCCGTTATGAGGCTGAGCATGCAGAGAAAGTGGTATGAAATATAGCTTTGCTTTTTCTTTTTTTTTTTTTTTTTTTTGCTGATTTAATATCCTGCGCTAGTACTTTGTCAATGCATTTTTATCTACAGCCCATCCCTAATGAATTCCAAGACATATTATATGACGGTTTCCAAAATGTGGAATTTCTGGTGCATGGCAAATCAAGAATCTAACAAGCTACTATGGTACAAGAAGAAGATGGAAATAGATGGATCACTATTTTAGAAGGTGGTTGGTGTGACTTTGTTAGGGACAATGGTGTAATTCCTGGCGATGGCCTAGAATTTTTGTATAGAGGCCAGAGTTTATTCTATGTCTAGATACTGAGGCCAACAGATAGCAGGAGAACAGAAAGCAGCAGACTTGGGAAGGAAAATGACAGTTCGAGCAAGAGGCATGGGCGAAAGCCTGCGTATGATGACTGTTCAGGAAGTATGACTGAAACAAATGCTCGCCTTGAAGAGCTTGCATATCGCTGTTGTGAGCCGCATTTTAAATTTATTTTTACAACACCTTATCTTAAGATAGGGACAATTGTATTTGTTGATAATAACTGCTTATTGTGGTTAAGTATTTTTTTGTATGGTTTAAACTTTTCCTGATAGATTAATAATGTGTATATTGGCGTTGTTTCCAGAATGTGCATGTCGATTTTGCAAATTACTGGTTAAGTGAATTTGAGGACTCAACTCATGTATTACTGCAGAACTTTGATACACAGTTTCGTGCTAAGGTGAAATGTGTGGAGAAAAATGGTCCGATCACCAAGTGTGAGATAAAGAGAGTCAACAACTTCACTTCTCAGTATAATGTTCAAGAAAATCAAGGAGCATTAATTAAGTATAGAAAGGGATATCCTGCACTCTTTGATATAGATCTAGTGCCAGTCTGAGCCACTGAGAAATTTCCTTCGTCTAGGTTTCATGTAATAAGTCCTAATAATGACCTGTGAAGCACATAATAAGATAAGTGTAATGTGTACAATTTAATTTAGGCATTATGTGTTGGTGGTGCTTGTATGGACGTTTTGTTTAGCATGCTTTTTCTAATCACATGTCTTTTCTGATTCAAGAAGTTCTATGTTGTGTAGTATTTGATATTAGACTGTCAAGGACTATTAAAATGTAAGGAAATTTTTAATGATGCAAGAACCTTAATCCACAAAGTTAAATGTAACAAGCAAAGATGCTTAAAACATTTTTTATAAACAAATATCTACTGAGCTCATGCCACAGTGTTCAGAAAATCTAGAACACTAGATGTAATAATTTCAGAGTTCAAATTAAATGTCTTACATTTTACAGAGGCATTAAGCTATAAGCCACACCTCTGCACAATCAGATAAGCATTTTTATGCTGTGCAGTGCCTCAAGTGGATCAAAACCAATGCACATTGATTTTTTGCAGTTTTACTTATCAGTTATTGTTCACTAGCATTTGATCCTATGAGTATGATCCTTTCTCAATCAGTCTATTTAAAGTGTTATCTAATTTTGTGGTACATGAACTGTAATGAGCACACTTGTATAGGACATACCTTTACCCTAAAAATAATAAAGTGAACTATTTTTCTATATATAAATGAAACTAAGGTGATACAGTTTTTTTATAGTGGTTTCTGCAATTTCTTAGCTATTTTATACAATATATTTCAAAACAAACACTTCACAATGGTTAGTAAGGGCAAAGGTAAGGAGGATAGTAGTGGGCAACATGGGTCACCAAAAGAAACAACTATAGAAGCAGTGGCAGATCGTGTTAATCACTTGAGGAGAGGATGCAGAAGCTAGAGAAGCTTGTTTCTGATCTTTGTTTTAGCGAACCAGAAGATAAACTCCCCAATCAAGAAGGACACTTCTACATGCATTCTGCTGAGGTTAATGCTAAAGAAAACTCACGGGAAGTAACAAGCAAGTACACTGGTCACCTATCCTTCGCAGCACTGATATCCACCATCACTCTAGCCCATCATACTCCCCTGCAAGTGATGCTTCATACGGAGGTTCATTTTAAGCTAGAGAGTCTTTATTCTATCTAAATAACTGCTAAGTTTGTATTGCACTATTAGTTATCTAAGTAATTATTGTTAGTTTTCTAAATGTACCCTGAAGTAGTATAATGCTAGGAATGTGTTGAGGTTAATATTAGGTGTGTAATTCCTAAGTGCTGAAGTTTTATTGACTGTATTGTTTTATGCACCCTAAGTGTGATTTATCACAGTTTAATGTCTTCTTATTTGTATTAATGCCAGCTAACTTTTAGTCAGAAGCTGTTTTTTAATGCTTGTTCCTATTATAGTTTAGTATATCATATAACAGCTCTTTACTTAGCATACATGTAATGCATGAAGCTTTGTTAAAGTTTAGTGTAAAATAAACAATGAGTGCTGATAATGGTACGGAAATCTTAGAAAAGTCTTAATATATACTAAAAATGTAAATAAGAGCAATGCTAGATTGTATTACATAAAAGCAAGAGCATATGAAGTCAAGAGAAACTGCATGTACTGAAATTTAAAAATAGCATAAGCAATGTATATGATTTCTAATAAAATTGCAACAGGCTATACAAAAACTAATGAAACTGAACAGTGACAAGTTCATACATACCATAGTTGCTTCTGGCTAAATTATTGAAGCAACTCTTAGGACATCGTAAGAAACAACATTTTTCACATGTGAAGTAGACAATGCTGAAGATACTTTTGAGCTGAAGACAATGACTTTCTCAGACTTCTTTCCACGCGAAAGTGCTACATATAGCTGACCATGTGAGAAGCAAGGCTGTGGGAGATATATGACAACTTTGTTTAATGTTTGACCCTGTGACTTGTTTATTGTCATGGCAAAACTGAGCTTAATTGGAAATTGCTTCCTCTCAAATGGAAAGGGTAATTTGCTGAAGATGAAGGGCGAAGATTAACACGCGGCAGGAACCAATATTTCCCTTTGTAAGTGCCTGTTGCTATCTCGCAGAGAATATTATTTGGTAAAAAACACTTACATATAAGCCTTGTTCCATTACACAGCCCTTCAGTTTGTGCTATGTTTCGCAGTAAGATGACAAGACAGTCTTTCTTCAAGATGAGCTCATGCGGGCTCATACCTCTAAGACATAATTTTTTGAGGAATTCAGTTGGGTATAGTGTACAATTATCATCAAGAAGAGAGTCAAAGCTTTTGCATGTAGCATGCTCTCCTGGAAATTGGTCAATCATATAAGTATTGATTGAATCTACATCTTTATTCATAGGTGTAAGGATTGTTGTTTCTGTGAAGATGGTTGGGCATATGTCTATGCTGCTAACTTCAGGAAAAGCAGCAGATGCCACAGCAGGTACAGGATCGATCTCTTGATCATAGCAACGTACAATGTGTGGTGGCAACTGTACAAAATCAACTTCAGCATTCTGCAGCTATCCATTTCTAAGTGCCAGTAAAAATTTAGAATATGCAAGATCATGTTTAGCTCTAATATTCTCTGTTAAATGAAATCTTATCAGCTTAGGCCACAAGTATGAGCTGACTAACCTTGCAGCTACCACTTCTCTCTGAGACTTACGAGGAACAATTGGTAAGACTTGCCTGAAATCTCCTCCAAATACGACCACCTTCCCTCCAAATACTTGATCAGAGTCACAGAGATCCCGGAGAAGCAAATCAAGGGATTCCACATTTTCCTGTCGTGCCATAGATGCTTCATCCCATATTATCAAAGAAGTTGCTCTTATTAATGCGGCCAAGCTACCCTGTCTTGGGACATCACATGTAAGAGATATGTCTGAATCAAGAGGAATTTTAAATCTGGAATGTGCTGTCCTACTAGATGGTATGTTTGAAGCTGCTATCCCTAAAGTGGTCGTAGGCAATACAATCTTCTCAGCTAACCGGACTTCAGTATACAATGCATTATACAAAAAAGTCTTTCCGGTTCCACCAGGACCATCTACAAAGAAACAGCCAGCAATACCACTGTTTACATGTTCCATAATGCTATCAAATGCAATTTTCTGAGCTGGATTCAGGGAGTCTCCGCAAGCAATGCATTCATCAGGTATTGGTGCTTGTAAGGCATCAGTAATGTCCTTGGTTATCCTGATTTCTGCATCAGCAGGCTGGATTAAATGGCCTAAGCCAAAATCTCCTAATGATTTAGCCATGCCTTCTAATGACTGTTCAATTAATGTTACAGTTAGCCTCCTTGCTTTCTCTTCATCACCTGGATTTGCATGCCTGTAATCTTCACTGCCACAAAAAGTAGAAAAAGTAACACATGATACAAAACTGTTAAGTTAGAAAAGCGTTGTCTAGAATTAAACAGAACGCCCTAGTTGGAAGACAATTTTAAAAAATAAATAATATAGAACGCATTTGTATGATAAATGTTTTGTTAGTGAAATCAAATAGACGTATCTCATTGATAGTACTTCTATTTGATTTTACAAAAATATAAATAAAATACTTTTTTAACCTAAACTCGCTGAGTCATCTCCCATTCTCCCTCATTACTCAAACCTCTCTCTAAATCCCACCCCTCCATTTCCCTCAGATCTAACATTCTCAAACCGTCTTCATCTCCCTCAAACCCTCATCTCCGCCATCTCACTCCCACAGTCCCACGATCAATTGTTCACCCATTTCAAGCCTCCACCGTTCTTCACCGAAATCTACTTTTCAATTTCCTTTGGTAGCAGCAACCGTAGACATAACCACCATCTTCACGTAGATTTCATCGACAACGACAGCAGCCGCAATTATTCATTTTTTGTTGAACCTAGCATTTTTGCGGCGATGGTTTAATAAAATAATGGATCATCGAAAATCATTGAAATCTATTTTTCACTCTCTTACAAAACACAAAAGCTTAACATTGTCGTAGTTTTTCTCCAAAACACCAAAAGAAAGTTCAACAATGGCGGTAGTTCATCTTCTTCGTCATCAGTCATTCTTCAAATGAATAATCTTCGATGATTTTCGGTAGGTGCTCATCCCTGGTATGAATAACTAATACAAGTATATCTTTTGAATTTTCAACTTGAAAATTGCCGTTTTCTAGTGAATATTAGAGTACTATTGAAATTTTCAATCAACGAGAATACGAGATATATGAATTTCAGTGATTGTTTTGTTGATTATTTGATCAAAATAGTGCGAATTCTGTTAAGTTTTTTTATTTATATATTTGATCTAATATTTCTCTATTTTTAACTTGTAGAAGTTTAATTAGTTTGATTTTTAGGGAAATAAGATTCTTTAGGATACATACTTGGTCCATTCTTGTGTTTTGGGTTAAATATTTTATTCGTGAAAAGATCATATACAAATCTGTTCTTTTCATACAAAGTAAATTTCTTTTTATATATTGAGGATTAGCTTATCAATCTGTTCTTTTTATACGCGTAAATTTCTAATTCCTTGATATAAAACTCCATGATTAAATGTTACAGTTTCATATATAGGTTTTTATAATACTTGGATTATAAATGTATTGTAATTTATTTGGTCCTAATTTTCTGTTTTTTTGTTTGCTTCTTGATGCAGATATATCAATGGAAGCATTGAGGATTAGCTTATCAAATTGCTTCGCACTTTTTTTATGTCATGTATTATACTTTAATTGTAATAATTACTTTGAATATGAGTTATTAGATTGGTTATTATTAATTTTCATATGATTGATCAGTTATGTTAGTGTCATTTTGTTTGATTTAGTTTTTATTTTTAGAAATAAAACATAAATGCTAGAATTGCAGTTGTTAGAAAATTATTTAATTTTTTTAAAAAAAAAAACAAGAAAAGAGAAATGTTAACTAAGATAGGTGTTCTCTTTACACATAAATACATAGCACCTACCAAAAGATAACTGTTCTTTTTGCCTTGTCTTTTATTCATTTTATGCATTGATTTGGAAACTGTTATCTTAGACAAACGTCCTATATTGTATTGAATACAAAACGCCTCCAAAAGATGCCTTATAAAGTTTATAAGGCACCCTAGTTGAAGAACGCCTTTAAGGCGTTCTATTAAGCCTATTTTAAGCGTTTTGTATGGCATATTTTATAGTAGTGCTTGTGAAAGTGAATTGTAGAAGCGGAGCCATAAATTATTTGGATTGTTGGACTGACAGAAGATAAGGATAGTAGCAAAAAGTTGCCTCATTGCCACAGGCATTTCCACTTCTGATGCTTCCTCTAAACAAACCACCACTACACCATCTTCCTCCATAAGGCCTCTTTTAATAGCTACTTCCTGGAAAGTAGAGCAGACATGTCCATTCACCGTTAACAAATCTTCAAATGATGTAGGACTCCGAATATTAATAAGTAGCATACATAAATAAAACCTTTCGCCCTCGCCTGGAGCAACAAAGGCTAACCTTCCAACCATTATTTTCTTATTTCTTCTCTAAAACCATGCCTTTTCCCATTATCCCACATATAGTGTTCAGTTATCTCACTGTAAAGATGACCTGTACCACCAACAATAGCTGCATTCAGCCTAAAGAACTCTGTTAGAGCTGTGCGTGAACGTCTATCATTCTGAACCACTGTGTCTAAACGTTCCTTAGGGCGCAGAACAACAATTTGCATATTAGGCAAGTGTACAGGTAAAAGCTGAACAGGCGGATGCATTTCAAATAAGTTAAATCCAAAAATTCTCCAAGCTGCTTCACATGGAGAGACCCATCTACCAGACTGAAAGTTTTTTATTTCATCCAAGGGTGCATCCTGCTGACCGGCCACAGTGAAAGATACTCTATCGTGACCCTTGTACACATACTTGTACAAGTATTTCACCGCCTGAATTGTTGAACATACCTCAACATTCAAATGACAATCAAAAAGTGCTGATAGATAAGGATTATACGGAATAACCCACCGGTTGTCTAAGTTAGCTCCTCGAATACGCACACTTTCACCAGTATTTTCCTCCTATACATTGGGAAACCATCTTCATTATTTGTTGTCTCACTTAGGAATGCCCTTGGATAATTATACTTACAGGCAACAGAACCATCTGCCTGTTTCTTCATGCACCCACATGAAGGGTTCCGCTGGCTACAAGGGCCATGCATCATATGAGCTAATACTATCTTCCGAAGGTTGTCACACTTAATGGGAATTTCAGCACACACAAACTTATATTATCAAAATCTGAAGGCGATTTCACCTTGTATCCATCTTTAAGAATGATTAGAAAGTGAGCATGAGGAGGGCCTCTTTTTTTAAATTCAATCACATAGATCATCGCCTCAACTTCACCAAACACCTTTTTTTTCATGATCTCATGTTTAAGGCTAATAAGCTTGGACCTAAAAACACGTGCCACAAGGTCAGGGTGATTCTGTGCAAGTTCCCCATCAGCAAGTTCAGCTGTTATCTCAGGCCATTTAGTATTGCATGTCATGGTAACAAATAAATCAGGCTTTCCAAATCGCTGAACCAAAGACATTACATTTAAGTATCAGCATTTCATATCACGTGGCCCGCCAATAAAAGTTGGAGGAAGAATAACCCTACGGCCAATATTTACAGCACTTGTTTCACCCCCTTCTACGGAATCTAAAATTCCTTGGTAGAGATCAGCACGTATTGTTTGCTGATTTCGCCTGAAGAAATCTAAACGTGTGTTTTCTATTTTGATGTACACATCTACAATATACTGCTGGAAACAACGACCTGCACGAAGGAGCACATTGTTCGGACGATTCCGAAGTTTATATGCAGAATACTGCCTTGGGGAAATATGCCTTTCTGAAATTCCACTGTTTTCCAAAGCACCTATATATAAACACAATAGTCAGCAAGCAAAAGGACATAAATTCTGCATCATTTTTGGCGCAAATAACAATAACAAGGAAGCATATTTAACCATAGTAATATAGGAACTCATGAATTGTCTCCTCAACAAGCAAATCTTCTTCACTATTAACAGAACATGAATGCACAGGGTCTACTACTCTTGATCGATGTTGTTGACTGTCTCTGTAATTCTTGCACATCCCCTGTGCCCATCCACAATCACCATACGGAAACAAAAGAGGATACTGGAATGGATTGTAACATCCATAATAATGATATATTCGATGAGTGTCATTAGATCTACCCAACACAGAGATGTATGGACTTTCTGATTTGCTAGAAGCTGTACTATCAGTCCATATAGCAGCCACTTCATCGCTTGTTGGTGCATTGAACACACGCTGATCCAAAACAGTATGTTGATTAATAACTATTTGAGTATCCTCAGTTACACTGATCTCTTTTAAAGACCGAAAGAACCGAGCATATGGATTGTCTTTAGTCACCAGCATTAGAATTTCAATAATATCATCTCTGACTTCTGGAAAACACTTAGTTCTATTTGCAACCTCACACTGGCCATAATAGAAATATGGCTGTAAATACGTAGGCCCTTCCTCATTTGGTAAAAGATCAGGTACAAAATGGTATATTTGACCATGCATTTTGAATACATAAATTCCCTTTTCGGTTGTAGCATCATGCTGGCCTCTGCACGAGCTGAAAGCAAACAAATTATTATACAGCCGAGCATATTGCCTAAAATGCGCCGCATCTTCATCAGCAGAAGTAAATAACCATTCCAATTCAAGAGGGTATTCATTCGAAGCAATTTTGATATCCCCATCTCCACAACAAAAGTGCAATGTCTCATGTTCAAATTTTTTAGCACCACACTTCAAACAAGAAGGTGAGGCCTTTAATTGCAAAGCACTAACTAGCAGTGGTTGACCAATAATAGCAGCAGGGTTGACTACAGGACAACACAAGAAATCAGTCTATAAGTCAAGCTAATAGCATAATATTATGTGTTTCAGCTAAAACAATGAGACTTTCGGCAAGGTTATTTGAGTGGGATGAAGACCGTACTCGGTCCAAGTGATGCTGGACCGAGGGTTTTCTACACAGCAAATACACGTAAACTGACTAAGTTCAACATCAAATGAGCCTTCCTCGGCACAGCAAACACACAAATAGCCTCAAGCAATTAATACAAATAGCCTCAGGCATTAATGCTCTTGCATTGCACTTTCCCTCTTTGCACTGTACTACCTTCGGCATCGGAGGGGCATTCCTCAGCACAACCCCCGAGGCCAATGCACGTGTATTTTCTGTGCAGGAAACTCTCGGCCCAGCATCAATTGGGCCGAATACAGTCTTCAGTCCACTTCAAAGAACCTTGCCGAAGGTCCCAATGTTTAATCCAAAGCAATGAGAACTAAGAGTTGTTCACTCTTAGGCTTAGGTGTTGGCCGAGACTTTGTTTAAGTTTCGGATGCCGAAGTCAGTATAGTGCAAAGAAGGAAAGTGCTATGCAAGAGCATTAATTGCCTAAGGCTATTTTTGTTAATTGCTTGAGGCTATTTGTTTGTTTGCTGTGCAGGAAACCCTCGGCCCAGCAGTACTTGGACCAAGTACAATCTTCAGTCCACTTTAAAGGACCTTGCTGAAGGTCCCATTATTCTACACGAAACATCATGCATTAAAAGCTACTCACTCTTTGGCTTAGGTGTTGGCTTTTGCTTCAGCTTAGGATTCGACTTCGGCTTCGGATTAAGCTTGGGTTTTTTCTTTGGTTTTTTAGCTACATGCTGCTGTGCATCTTGAGCACTTGTTTCACCAACTTCACTGCAATTACAAAACAATATCAGGCAAGACGCCATTGTACACCACAGTGCACTGAAGCTGCCAACAACAACACTACATATACAATGTATACCGTATTGATACTGGCTGGACCATCGCATCCAAAGCTCGTGTGCGCTTGCTAGCACGAGCATTCGCAGGTGTCTTATAATTGAGGCAGCGGTCTACATTACATGAAATTCAAAAGAACCACACTTAGCAAATATCCAACAACAGCTATCTAGATAGACAAGAAGGCAACACTCCTTACTCATAGCAGCTACACTACAACTATAGCCAAGTATAAGTGCCGCAAAACGCTGGCCGTAGAAATTCTATGGACAGCCAAACAAAAACAAAGACTAAAGCAATAATGATAAGTAAACTCATAACAGAAACAATTGTAGACAAGGACTTAGAATTATAAACAAGAAAATGGATCATTATCATCAAAACACATAAACCATAAGTTTACATAAATTAGCCACTGGTTCCTCACATATCCGAAAAAGTACAGCCATTTAGGAATAATAAACACAAGCAGTGCTAACAACCACATACAGAAAAAATCACATAGCTCTTGAAACAAACAATTCTAGCTATGGCTGTAAATTGTGGCATTTTCACAAAACAGCCCCCAAAGTCTTCCTAAAATCTACTCTAGCTTTCTGCGCTTAAACACCAATTCTAAGTCTTCAGGAACTGCAACAGGGGTAATAGCAGGCCGAGAGGCAGTGCTGGAACGTGCTTTAGGCTTGCGTGGTGCAGCTGGAGGACAATCAGAAGACTTTAACTATTGCTCAGCAGACTTTGGCGTGCTGCATTCGGCTGCAGTAAAGAAAGGAGGTAAATGCAGTGGTTGTTGAACACCTAACACACACTCCTTAACTGCCATAAAACTTTCCTTTGCAAGAGAACACTTAATCCCAGCATAAACTACATTTGAATGATTCAAATCAATAATGTTCAGATTGTAGCTTGAACATAAGAAGTTGACTCCTTTCTTTGCTGCATCTTGGGCAGCAGTCTTGCATTTCCGAGTCAATGAACTGTATACACACTCTAACCCAGCAGAAGCAAATGAAGTGCATATTGTAAGCTAAGCAATCCACCTCTTATCAGCTATCTCAAGAACCTCAACTGACGAGACACGGGCTCCAGCTTCAGCAGCCAAAGTACGGAAAACATCAAGGTAATTAATGCAAACGTACTTAGCAGCACGCTTTTGTACTGAGACAGCAGGCCACCTCACAGGTGTCTTCCCATTAGGCTTTTCAATAGATTCTAACCCCAAACGCTTCATCTTATACAAGAATTGACAACGCTCTAGCCTGCCAATCCTTTCACTTGAAAAGTCATCTATCTGGACACCAAATTCAGCCCTCGGCCCCTCACAGCCTGCTCAGACGCCTTTTCAATTGAGGCTTTGAGGGTATCAGCTGCACCACCATTGTACACATACGGCCCTAACACGTCACCCGTATCAAGGTGCAGCTCAACAACATTCTCACCATTCACAGACAGAGTGTAAAGCGGAGCTGGCAATTCCAAACATGCCACAACCTGGTTCAACAGACATTGATAGGAAATGGATACATCCCGATGGCGCTTGTCCATCACATGTTCTGATGAATAAACAACACAATAAATTGTTCATGCCTCTAACGCACATCCTAACAGCAATAACTACGTATAAGGAAAGCAAATCACTCGAGCCGTAAACCACGGGTAAACGAAACTAACATCCCTACCCAAGGCAACTTAAAATCCAAAGGAAGGTTGGACCCAGCCACATGCATACCTTAAAACACTAATCACAATTACCAACAAGCACACATAAGACAGCGGAGAAGCCAAGCTCTAAAATACAAATAACCAAGACCAAAACGCCTACCTAAATCGACTCAACATCTAAGAAAATTCCGCAACATAAACCCATACTGCAAACCAAACCACAATAGTCTATCCAGAAGCAACAGGCAATGCTAAAATAGAAAAGATGTTGCATTCGAGCAAAAAGATATCAAAATCAGAAATGGAAACATAATCACACAACCTATGTAGCTGTTACAGCTCACTCCAGCTAAAGACAAGCACTAAAATATAAAAAAAGCAAAACTAAACATATTCATCAGGAGAATATAATATTACATAATTAACAACATTTTAATCCCCAACATGAACTACAAATTGCACCAATAATCACAATATTCTACCACAGAAAAATACCATAAAAATGAAAATGTAGAAAACATGCTACACACAAACTGAATATCACGAAATTAAAAGGACTAAAAAGATACTTACAACAATACTTTTTCTCTGAAAGCTGAACCAATTGAATCTGATGAAAAAGAAACAAAAAGAGAAAAGTCAGTATTCATAGGCTGATTCCTGAACAAGCACAACAAACACAACACGCAAAATAACCCTCACTATCCACATAGCTGACCACCAAACCAAAACATAAGCAATCCAAGAGAGCATTTTTTGAGCGTATAGAAGGCCAGACAAGATAACCCAAACTCAGGAAACTCACTCCAGCAGCAAAAGAAAAGAAACCCGCGACACTTGTGCAGCAAACAAAGGCAGCATAACTTGCACATCAAACCAGCAAAACACTTGAAAGCAATGTCCATTTCAGCGATCCAACTGAAGCAATGTACGATTGGACTATGAGCTTGTAAAATAGACAAATTTGTTAACCATAAAGTCTCACTACCTCAATGTAAAATAAACAAATTTGTTAACCATAAAGGCCCCTCCTCATTGTGCTAAGGTATAAAAGCCTTCACTTCTCCTACATTGATGGATATTCACAAATAGCCTCAAACAATTAATTCTCTTGCATAACACTTTTTCTCTCTACACTGTACTGACTTCGGCATCGGAGGGGCCTTCCTCGGCATAACCCCCGAGGCCAGTTTACGTGCATTTGCTGTGCAGGAAACCCTCGGCCCACCTCCATTTGGACCGAGTTCAGTCTCCAACCCACTCAAAGAGACCTTGTCAAAGGTCTCATTGTTTCACCCGAAAAAATTTGGCGCCGTCTGTGGGGAGACTTTAAAAAAACTAAGCCAATCTCAATCGTTCTACTTAATCTTAGTATCAATGGCTAAGAACCGTACGAACAAAAAATCTGATGGAAGTGGCCCTTCTTCGTCAAAGAGGAGTCACGGGGCACCTGAGAAAGGTCTGCTCTCCACTCTGTCTCCGTGCCTTCACCGAGCGGGCACTCCTCTGAGGGGGCCAGCTCGGAAGGGCCGTCGAGAGAGAGAACTCAATCTCCTTCTCATCACTCTCAAAGGACGAACTCTCAACGTCCGAGCCATTCCAATGCTCGAAGCCCACCTTTGAGCATCCATTCTCGTTCCCATACTCAGCCGAGAACCCCTCAAACGGGGCCCTCGACTGAGGAAATAGCGAGAGCGCTCGCGGTCTTCATGGAAGACATGAAGGCTGGGACCATACCACCTCCTCATGACCGATCGCCTCTGCATACCAGGCATTAGCGGAGGAGAATCGGGCAAGAGGGGGGAAAGCCCCAATCCTTCAAGGAGTTGGAAGATAAATGGGAGGAGGATACTTGGATAACCGAGCGGGAGAGGAAAAAGAACCCGCACTTCTTCAAGGATTCCGACACCCAAAATTACCGCAGCAATAAAAGCAGCAGCTCTGCCTCTCGGCCAGAGACCGCCCGCCGAAGCGTTTATGACCGTCTCGGCGTAAGGGAACTAAGTGTGCACAGCCGCCTCTCTTTTCCTGGTAATGTCGAGCCCCATCCTGAGTCTTTTCGGCCGGGGACGAGAACCACTTCTACCTCTCTGAGAGGGCGGAGAGCGGTCCCTACGGCTAGGAACAAAGGAAAGGTCGTGATGCTTCCCACCAGTTCTCCATTCGAACGATGGATTCAGGAAGAACATGTGCCAACGGTTAAAATCCCGTCGCACATCACTTATGATGGAACTTCATATACGAAGGACCACATTGCCTCCTATGAGGGGCATATGCATCTGAATCCCAAGTCCGAAGCGACCTGGTGCAAATACTTTCCTATTACTCTCAAGGGGGTCGTGCAAGCATGGATCTCCAAGGAAGTTAAGGTTCGATAATTGGGTGGGATGATCTGTTCACCAAGTTTAAGAGCAAGTTTTCTACGGAAAATCGCCGAGAGAAGACAACTGTAGAGCTCATGGGCCTTCAGCAAGGGGAGACCGGGAGTCTCCTAGAGTACCTGACTTGCTTCAGCAACGAGTCATCTGGCGTCACCAGCCTTGACCAGGGGTTGGCCGTTTTTGCTTTACAGCATGGCCAGCGGACTGGACCGTTCCTCGACTTCATGGTCATGCATACCCCGCAGACCTTAGAGGAAGCTCTGAACGCTTCGGAAAAGTTCATCCGAGCCGAAGAGTGAAACATAACAAAAACCCATCCTCAAACTAGGGCTGGGAAGCAAAAACAACCTTCGTCCGAAGGCTAAGGCCAAAAGAAAGGAAAGGGGAAAGCCTCCGAAACATCTTTGGCCGAGCCGAAAGAGGACAAATATGCCCCTCGTACGGGTAGATTCAAAGAGTACACACTGCTCGCCCTTCCCCGCGTAAAATCTACAGCGTGACCAAGGACGAGCATAAGTACAAAAGGCCGAGACCGCTCCCTCAGTGGTATCAGTAGAAAAATAAAGATCGGTGGTGTGATTTCCATGAATCCCCTGGACGCAACACCGAAGAATGTATCCAGCTGAAGGACCAAATTGAAGATATGGTTCGAAGGGGATACTTGAAAAACTACATCGCGGATCATCGCGAGGAGAAGATAGCCGAAAATGCCGAGAAAGACTCTTGGCAACAAATTGACTTCCCCCGAAAAAGAAAGGCACCGGAGAGGGAGGCATATCCTCCAATCCTAGCCAATTCCGGAGGAACCTATTCTCGGAGGGAGAGGAAACGTCACCTTAGGGCGCTGACCCACCAGGTGAACAACGCTGACATTCAGCCTCCTGAGTCGCCGGTGCCGAACATGACATTCACAACCGCAGACTGCCGGGGGGTGACGTACCCTCACGAGGATCCCCTGCTGATCATCACCACGGTGGCCAACCACAGTGTCTGGCGATCTCTCGTCGACGGTGGTAGCGGAGCAAATATTTTGTTCCGAAAGGCCTACAACCAAATCAAGCTGAAGACCAAGCACCTCACGCCAGTATCCTACCCGGTATCAGGATTCAATGGGTCTTCAACTTATCCTGATGGGAAGATTACTTTTCCTGTCACCATTGGCCGTGACGAAGCAGCAAGGAACGTCATAGCCGAATTTTTGGTTATTGACGCTCCTTCAGTGTACAACGTGATCATTGGGAGACCTTTGATTCATGAGATTCAAGGGGTAGTCTCCACGTATCATCAAATAATGATTTACGTTTCAGACGCCGGCTACCCCGAGAGAATTGAGGGCAGCCAAAAGGAAGCCCGAAGGTGCAATTACCTCAAACCATCCACCAGTCGCTCGAAAGACGACGACGGAGAGGATGAGGAAGAAAAAGAAAAAGAAGTGGAGCGAAGTGCGAAGAAGCCGAAAGGCCTAAGTGCTTCAGCTCAAGGAGCTCCGGCAAAAGAAAAATCGCCAGAAAAAGAAAGAGTCGGTCCTTCATCTGAGCCGAAAGACTTTGAGGACCAACTAAAGAAAAAGTCTGGGAAGTCTGCCAATACCGACAGCAGGCCAGATTGTGAAGAGTCTGACCCCAAAGCAATAGAGTTGGACCATCATATTGAAACAATTGAGTTGATCGAGGGAGACCCTGAAAAATGCGTCACAATCGGACAGGATTTTGACCCGGATGTCCGTGTTGAGCTCATCCAACTCCTTCGGGACAACAGAGATGTGTTCGCCTTCTCGGAAGCTGACATGCTCGAGATTGATCCGAACCTCATCTCCCATAAGCTTAACGTCGACCCAACGTGTCAGCCAGTTAAGCAAAAGAAGCAGAATTATTCCACAAGTAAAAACCGAGACATCGCAGCCGAAGTCAAAAAGTTGCTAGATGCAGGCTTCATCGAACCCTGTCAGTATCCAGAATGGCTGGATAACGTGGTGATGGTTCAGAAGGCAAATGACACCTGGAGAATGTGCGTTGACTTCACGGACCTAAATAGGGCTTGTTCGAAGGACTTCTACCCCTTGCCGAGGATCGATCAACTGGTCGACTCGACGAGTGGGCACGCTCTGCTTAATTTCATGGACGCATTCTCAGGTATCATCAGATCTTCATGCACCCCGATGACCGAGCAAAGACGGCCTTCGTCACGAACGCCGGGGTGTACAATTACAAAATGATGCCCTTCAGGTTGAAAAATGCGGGGGCAAAATATCAAAGGCTGGTGGATCAAGTTTTTGCCGATCAAAAAGACCGAAACATGGAAGTCTACGTTGACGATTCAATCGTCAAAACCAAAGAAGATAAAAACTATGTTACGGACCTCGCCGAAACCTTCGCCATCTTAAGAAAGCACCAAATGAAACTGAATCCGAAGAAGTGTGTCTTTGGCGTGAAGTCTGGGAAATTCCTCGGCTTCATGGTCAACAAAAGAGGGATTGATGCCAATCCCGCAAAGATGCAAGCTGCGCTCGATCTTCCCGATCTGAAAACAAAGAGGGACGTTCAACGGCTCACCGGAAGAATGGCTGCCCTTTCAAGGTTCATCTCCAAAGCCTCGGACAAGGGACTGACCTTCTTCAAAGCCCTCAAACTCCCAAAAACCAAAGAGCTCATCTGGGAAGACGAGCAAAAAGAGGCCTTCAAGCAGCTTTAAGAGCATCTTGCTCAACTTCCTACGCTGGCTCGTCCAGCTGAAGGGGAAACCCTGTACTTGTACGTGGCAGTCAGCCCGGCCACTATAAGTGCAGTGCTGCTGAGGGAAGAAGAAAAGGTTCAGCAGCTGATCTATTTCGTCAGCCACACTTTGACGGATGCTGAGACTCACTACCCCCTACTCGAAAAAGTTGCTTACGCAGTAGTGGTAGCCACTCGGAAGCTGAGGCCCTACTTTGATTGCCATCAAATACTGGTCTTAACTGATTGGCCGCTCGAAAAGGTCCTCGGCAAAGTTGAAAAATCCGGTAGGCTAGCCAAGTGGGCTTTCAAGCTCACTAAGTTCAGCATCAGCTACCAGCCGAGGGCAGCCATCAAGGCTCAAGCTCTAGCAGACTTCCTGGCCGAACGCTCATACCAGGAAACACTAGATGAAGAAAAGAAAGTCTGGACTGTTTTTACAGATGGATCCTCCACCGTAAATGGTTCGGGGGCAGGGGTAGTGATAACCTCTCTCGAAGGCAAATCCTTTGAGTATGCACTAAAATTTTCTTTCAAAGCTTCGAATAACGAAGCTGAATATGAGGCAGCAATTGCTGGCCTAGAATTGTGCATCTCTCTGGAAGCCGAGCATGTCTGTCTCAAAACAGACTCTCAGCTGGTCGTAAATCAGATCCGGGGAGAGTATGAGGCCAAAGAACCCTCAATGATAGCCTACCTTGCCAAGATCAAAACAATTATTGCGAAGCTGAGAACCTTTGAAGTTCAGCTGATCCCAAGAGGTCAGAATGCTCAAGCCGACGCACTCTCCAAACTTGCTAGTTCAACTCCAACCGAGCTGAACCGATCCGTATAGATGGAAGTGCGCCGAGAACGAAGCATTGACGAAGCACCTGAAGTGTGCTGCGTTGACCACGAACCGAGCTGGATGGATCCCATCCTAGCTTATAAACTTCGAGGAGAAATTCCCGAAGACAGAATCTTAGCCTCCAAACTGAAGCGAACTAGCTCAAGGTTCATAGTCTTTAGAGGAGAGCTCCTGAAAAAATCCTTCTCAGCCCCGTTGCTAAAATGCCTGGGACCAACAGATTCACCTCGGCATCTGTGGGAACCACATTGGGGGAAGGAGTTTGGCCCATAATGCGTTAAGGGCAGGGTATTATTGGCCCACCATGATCTCAAATGCTAAGGAGCTGGTCAGAAAATGCGAAAAATGTCAAAAATTCGCACCAATTATCCATCAGCCAGCCCGAGATCTTCAGCCAATCTTGAATCCGCTTCCGTTTGCTTAATGGGGGCTGGATATCTTGGGTCCCTTCCCGGATGCTCCATACCAGAAAAAATAGCTGATAGTCGGCATCGACTATTTCAGCAAATGGATCGAGGCCGACGCAGCCTCGAACATTACAGAGCAGACTGTTAGAAAATTCATCTGGAAAAACATTATCACCCGCTTCGGTACCTCGAAATTTTTTGTCTTTGATCATGGGAGGCAATTTGATAATTTTCCGCTAAGGCGGTATACTGATCAGTTCGGTATCAAGTTGGCATACTCAGCAGTGTGTCATCCGTAAAGTAACGGTCAGGCCGAAGTTGCTAATAAACAGATCCTGAACGCTCTCAAGAAGAGGGTTGAAGATTAAAAGTCCAAATGGTTGGAGGAACTTCCTGGAACTCTCTGGTCACTTCGGACAACTGAAAAAGAGGTTATGGGCCATTCGCCTTTTGAGCTGGTGTATGGAGCCGAAGTCATCCTTCCAGTGGAAATCGACGCTAAAAGTCTTTGAGTGCACCACTTCTCGGCTGAAAACGAGCAACTCATGAAGGAATCCCTCGATTTCCTAGATGTTGTCAGAGATCTAGCACGAGACAGAATGGCCGCATATAAGCAGAGAATCAGCAAATTCTACAATTTAAGAGGCCATGCAAGGCCTCTCAAAATTAGAGACCTTGTCCTTCGGAACGCTGCGGCTGTGCAGAAGAGCCGAATCCATGGGAAACTCTCAGCCACTTGGGAGGGGCCTTATGAAATTTATGATGAACTTCAGCCTGGAACATACCGACTTCGGCAGTTGGATGGAACTGAGCTGAAGAATCATTGGAATGCGGATGTACTTAAGAAATACCATGTATAAGCCCTTCGGGGCAGAACAATCTTTGTAAGTGCATCTTTTATTATTTATGAAAAGGCCTCCGAGCCACCATTTCTATAAATATGCGCAAATTTTTATTCTTTCATTATTTCCTTATTCTATCTACAATTTAAGGGTTTTTCTTCGGCACTGTCCAAGCCTTCGCCTTAAAGGCATCATGTTTTGGATTGCTGATAAGCCCGCCTTAAACAAAACGTCAGTCTTTTAGCCGAAGCAAATCCTTCGGACAGACACGTTTTCAAGGCAATGAGTCCATGGACGAGTCTGGGGTGTTGCCTTAACTAAGCCCTGTACCCAGAGGGTTATTGTCTGAGACATTGCCTTAAGCTGGCCTTGTGTCTCAGATATCCATTCTTTCGGATAGTCGGAAAAACAAACAAGAATAATAGCACAAAATACTAGAAATTCTGTTAACAAACAGTCATCTTAGAAACTAGAAGACCAAGTCTTCAGATTTCTGGGGGACAATAAGCATGCAAGTGCAAATCATCTTCAGCTGAAATCTTCCAAGCCGAAGCTTTTTACTTAGAAAATTTTTGCGAATTTTCGAAAATTCATAAAAGGAAAGTATTCAAGCAATGGAAGAAAGAGCATCAGATTCATGAAAGTATGCCCGGATTCCGAGCTATAGCAAATTAAAAAGTTTCATAACACAAAGACAAATATCGGCAGCCGCCCACAAGCGGAAAATTACAGCTACCGAAATACGTACAAGACAAAAACTAAAAGAGTTTGTAAATTAAGGCAAGCTAAAGCAAAAACAGACAAGGCAAAAAACATTCAAAAGCGGCAAGTTAATAATTTAAGCGCAAGTGGATCCTCAAGATTCTGAAGACGGCTGCCCGAGTTCATAGGCTTCAACTTGAGGATCTGGCTGAGCAGTGGTGCTGGATTCCTTCCTAGTCTCAGCTCCGGCTGTAGAAGAGGCAGGCTGAGCCCTCGACTTGGCCTCCTCTTCCCTTTCTTCAGCTTCCTTCCTAGCCAGAGCCTCTTCCTTCTCAACGGCGTCCAGCCTGATCATCAGCTCAATCTCAGCCTGGTGAGGGGTAACCATGTGAGGGTCATTTACACCCAGAGCCCAGATCTCACATTGCTCCCAGCTAATAGTAGGATCGGCGTGGTGAGCCATTCTCCTAGCCACATTGAAGTCGTAGTCATAGCCTTGGTCATACTCTTCCTGAGTGTAGATCTTGACCTTCAGCTGCTCCTCAGCATCAGCTAGCTTCTTCTAGGCTTCATTAAGCTGAAGCATGACTCTTCTAGCTTCTTGCCCTTGAGTCTGTAGCTGGTTTCGGACCAGGTCCACTGCAGTCTGAGCTTGAGACAACTCAGTCTCTTTTTCGTTCAATTGGGCCTCTAGGCCGACCAGCCTCTGACTCTGGGCTTCATCTTCGGTACGAGCTTCAATCAGTTGGTTGTCCCTGTTATCAACAGCCTGGCTGAGACGCTTCACATCAGCCTCCAAGCTCTCAACTCTCTACCGAATTCTTTCCTCTCTGCCAGCCATTCGGGTGTTGACTTCATCTTCTATTTTTTGCTCATACCGAGCCTTAAGACTCGAAATGTCAACAGCCCCGTACTCATTGATCAAGGCTTCACCCTGATCTATTACTGGAAGGACTTCCGTCTCCATCTCATGGCAGAAGATGCTGAAGGCCTTTTCGACTTGCTTGGTTCAATCTTCAGCTTTCCCTTGCTTCAGCTCGGCCAGCTTAGCCCTAGCTTCAGCCTCCTCAACCTTCAGCTGAAGGGTGTCAATCATCTCAACAGTAAGAGTATGATTGTGCACCACCTGGGAATCGAAAGAGGTCGAGTCAGATGAGACGTAAGGAAAATTTGATAAAGTTAAACAAATTTAACTTAGTGAAAAAATACCTGCATCAGCAACCTCTGGTTTTCTACGGCTGGGTTAGGGATCCTTCGACTGGGCTCTCCAATTCCAGCTGTGGCTCGGAGCGACCACTCTCTAGCCTTCTCCACCTCTGACAGGTTGGAGAGGTCTCCGAAAAAAGCAATATCTTCGTCCCTATACCTTCCCCATATCATATTCCGTATTGCCGAGGGAATAGGGACGGAGGCAGCAAAACCCATTTCTCCAAACTAGAAAGTCCGGAAGGAGGGGAGTGAGAATGAAGGAGCCTCAGCATTGGCGTTCTCGTTCGGATCAGCCTCATCCTCCTCCATGTGCTCTCCGAGCTCCTCCTCAACGACGACTTCAGGCGGATGCCCCAGCAGAGCGTCAGCCTCTCTTTCAATGACGTCAGCAAACGCCCCTGTCGTTGTGCCGATGATTGTAGGACCCTCGGGGGCATCATCCTTCAGCCTTCCATCCTGACCCTCCTCCATTTGGTCAAGAGTCTTTTGATTCACCTCCACGTCCTGAGTGATTGAAGGCGGAGGAGGGGGAGTCTTCGGTGGGCTCCCAGCAGGGACTTTCGGCTGAGCCCTGTCTTCGGGCTCTCTAATTGAAATCCCAACGGTTGCCCTTGCTGGGTTGAAACCCCCAAGGGGGACCACCACCCTTTTCTTTCTCGGCGACCCCATCAAGCTTGGGTCCATGTCTTCGTCTGAGTCCGAAAAACTTTCAGATAGGTCTTCGGGCCTGACAGGACCCTTTCCTTCTCGTCTTGTTACACCGTCTACTTCGTCAGACTGCTGAAAAGAGGGGGGCAAGAAGTGAGAATAAACTTCAAAAAAAAAATTGCAAAATGCTAACAAATATCTGAAGGACTCACCGAAGTCTTCAGCAAAGACTCGTCTTCGGCGGCTGCCGCCTCTTGCACTTCTGCAGCACCAGAAGTCCCTTCTCCACCTTCAAAAGCCCTGGCTACCCTAGCTACTTTAGTAACAGCCTTGGCAGCTTCTTCTTCTTTGGGGGTTAAGCGAATGAAGGGATCTTTCTTTTCCCACCAAGGTTTCTAGTTCAGGTAATCTGAAGCAGGGTAGATTTGAAGCTTGTTTAAGTGAAGGTACAGAGGACGATCCTTGGAATCAGTGATCCGCGGCGCGTTGTTCGTCACCACTCTTTCGACAGTGATTCCTGAACGCCCGTAATCGATTTGGACTTCGCTCTCGTGCAGCACTGAGACAAAAAATTCAAACCTTCAGAGCTATGAAGCAACAGCTGAAGGGTACTAATATATAAATTAAAAAGGCAAGAAAGCTAAATCCTCGACCCCAGCCGAAGATACTTACAGTCTTTGTACTTTCGGCTGAGGCCGACAGCAGTAAGTAAGCGCTCCTAGAACGCAAAAAAAGAGTCCGGTAGCCAGTTCTCCTGCACATGCTTCTATCGGCCGGTCCCTCCGGCATTATCCTTCTTCCCAAAGATATTCAGCTTACCATAATCAGGATGGTTAGCTGCCTCAAGCTCTTCGGGGCCTAGATCCTCCAGGTTAGGATCAGGTCTGGAAAGGTACCGGGGGGCACCAAAGAAGTTCGGATGATCAGGATCCGAAGGAGCTCTGACCCAGATCCACTAGCCCCGCCAGTTCTTGTCCGAACTTTCGTTCGACCAGACAGTCAGATACCTCGGCAAGCTCTCGATCCGCCACCATCCGGACCCATGGTGACCATACCCACTCTGAGTGTTCGGCACCAGTCTATGAAACCTTTTAAAGCAGCGCAAGTTCAGCTGAAAGCCATAAAACAAGCACGCCTAAAGATAGGTCATCACCCTTCGGATGCTGACAGGTGTCAACTGACACAAAGAAATTCGGTATTTGATGAGTAAATCCCTCACAAAGGGATGTAGGGGGAACCGAAGCCCATATTGCAACTACCGAGTATACACCCCCACGTAGCTTGGGGGTGGACGGTGAATTCTATCAGTCTCAACGGGCATTCGACACCAGTACCCGTCTTCTTCCAAAATACCATAAAATAACTCCACTGTTCAGCAAGGCGGCAATCCTCCCCATTCTTCACCCACCAGGAATAGGGGCGGTTCTTCATCAAGCCGAAGTTCTCTTCGGCATCTAACCATTCAATGGCCCCTGGGGGCAAGTCCCATAGCACGGCGGCCGGAGCGTCGTCCAGGCCGAAAGTGCTCATCTCCTCCGTTTCGCGGGGAGGCATTGTATTGGGTGGTATAGCGGGAATTCCTTCTTCCCGAGCAGGCTGAGGGTTTTCCTCACCTTGGTCGGTAATTCGATCCCTCGGATGTCTAGCTCGGCCTCGGGCTGTACCTCTAGCCATGGTCGTAGATAGTCGAAGATTCAAGAGAAAAGATCAAAAAAAGAAAGGGGTACTTCGAGCTCAACGAAAATCAAAGAAAATTCAAAGAAAATTACCTTAAATCGAAGTGGAATTTGCCGATCTGCAAGTTCGGTGCAACAAATTTCGGTTTTTGAAGCCCAGTTCTCGGGGAATTAGTGAAGTTTGAAGTCGGAATTAAGGGTTTGTGCGAATTTGGGGTGTGAATTCGTGAAGAAATGAGGAAAGAGAGTTCGAAATGTGGTTTATATTTCCAAAAATGAGAATTTTGGGAGTCCACCCTTTAATCTATCATTAATCCCTCATTAAGTAACCGTTAAACACACTCCCTCCAAATTAACTACCCATTATCCGTCCAACTTCCTTAATCATTATCCAAATGACGGTTATTACCTTAATGACTGTTTAAATTTTAAATCTTTTGATTTAATTAAATCATTTACTTTCCTCCATTTTTTGTTAATCAAAACCCGACCCGTCATTCTTCCAAATCGAGTCTCGGGGGCAAGTTGTTTGGGTCCAATTTAGCCTAATTGGGTCAGCCCATAAATGATTTAATCATAAGCTCAAGGTAAAGGTTCAACCTTCCAATCCATGCCAAGTCAAGTCAAGGGTCCAGTCAACGTGGCAAGCCCACTTGGCTCTTAGCCCATTTCTCCTCATTGTGCTAAGGTATAAAAGCCTTCACTTCTCCTACATTGATGGATATTCACAAATAGCCTCAAACAATTAATTCTCTTGAATAGAACTTTTTCTCTCTACACTGTACTGACTTCGGCATCGGAGGGGCCTTCATCGGCACAACCCCCGAGGTCAGTTTACGTGCGTTTGCTGTGAAGGAAACCCTCGGCCCACCTCCATTTGGACCGAGTTCAGTCTCCAGCCCACTCAAAGAGACCTTGTCGAAGGTCTCATTGTTTCACCCCGAAACACCTTTGATTTATCATCATTTGCTAGGGAATAATACTATTGAAAATTGTTTCCTGTCAATCTTGAAATATCTTCAATATGATACATAAGATTATAATAGATTTTTTATTTTTTGGCAAAATTGGCCTCAATAGCACCAACTATAGGTTGGCTGCAGAAAATAGCATAACCTTAATCGGGTGCACTCTACATCACAAACTATTAAGTTTGGTGCAGAAAATGTCATAAATGACATCGAAAAGAGTTTTTTTTAAAAAAATTTTTACCAATTCACACCTTTTTTAATTCTCCCTAAATTATTTAGTTAGTTTATAATACCTAGCACGTGCTCCCTAATTACTTTTCTTTAACATATTTTGTAATTCATGATGAATTGCAATAAATAGATTATGTTTGGCAAAATAAAGTTTTCTAGTGTCATAAATCGAAATCTCACTACACAAATTATACAAATTCATCCAAACAACACATCAGTTTCAACGAATCATCATAATACTAAAGAATACCCTAATATCATAGAATTATGAAGAAAAAATAAAGAATAACCAAATGCATGTATTCAGCACAGAGGAAGAAATTGAATTTCATAATGTACCAATATACAATTTAAAGAATGTCTTGTGTCAATTGATTGCCTAGAATTTTAGGATTGATCTTCGTCTTCTTCCTCGTTTACGTTGGTGTTATTCAAGGAGTAGTTTTAATTTTTACTAATTGGGGGAATAAGTGAATTATAATAAAGTGGGCATGTTCTTAGTACAGTAAATTAATTAAATAGGTGAGAGAAATTTTTAAAAAGGGTGAAATTTGTTAAAAATATTACATTAATATAAATATGCTTTTTCGATAGAAATCCTGGTCTCCGTTATCATTTATGACATTTTCTCAACCAAATAACTTAATAGTTTATGATGTATAGTGCACCCAATTAAGGTTGTGTCATTCTCTACACCCAACCGATAGTTGGTGCTACTGAGGCCAATTTTGTCTTTTATTTTACGGAAAGAAATAATTACCACCTACAATTGTTGCTGTTTTAGCAATTATTACCTACAATTTTATTTTATTTTAATTTTACCATCAACTATTTTTTAAAACTTCAAAACTTCCCACCTACTTGACTCTCAACTCAAATGTGACGTCATGTGGGGTCCACTAACTACTCTTAAAAGTGCAATAGTTTGCATTTCATATTAATTTTTCTATTAGTTTAAATTGAACTATATTATGTTTTTATAGGAAATATATATTGTGACTAACCAAATAAAAGACGTTATATAATGATATTTGATTTTATATATAATAAAACATGTAGACATTTTTTCCTTATCGATAGTCAAAGGCCTCGTTCTTTAGAGCTGCTCTGCTCTGCTGAAACCTGCTCTGCTCTACTCTGCCCTGCCCTGCTCTACTCTGCTTAAAAATAATACTTAATATTGAGTTATTATAATAATAATAATAATTAATATTTAATAATAATAATAAACAATTAACATTTAATAATAATAATAAATATTTAATAATAATAAATAATTAATATTTAATAATAATAATAATAATTAATATTGAATCATTATAATAATAATAAATATTTCATAATAATCATAAATAAATATTATTTAAAAATAATAATAATATTATTAAAAATTAATATTTAATAATAACAATAATTAATAATTAATATTTAATAATAATAATAATAAATATTGAATCATTATTATAATAATAATAAATAATAAATAAATAAATAATATTTAATAATAATAATATTATTAAAAATTAATATTTTATAATAAATAATAATATTTAATATTTAATAATTAAAATAATAATTAATATTGAACTATAATAATAATAATAATTATTATTATTATTATTATTATAATTAATAATTATAATAATAATAATTAATTTTTATTGATAATAATAATAATAAGAATAATAATAATAATAGTAAAAATAATAATGATAATAATATTTTTCTCAAAAAAAAATAATGACAATAATAGTAATAATAATAATTATTATTAATAATATTAATAAAAATAATAATTGACTTTTTATAATTTAAATTAATATTTAAAGATAATAACTAATATTTAAATATAATACTAATTATTAATTTTTAATAAAAATAATAATTAAATAATATTTAATAATTATTATAATAATAATTAATATTAATAATTATAATAATAATGCGATAGTAGTAGCAGTAGTAGCAGCAATAGTAGCAGTAGCAGTAGCAGTAGTAGCAGCAGCAGTAGGAGTAGTAGCAGGAGCAGCAGCAGTAGTAGTAGTAGCAGCAGTAGCAGCAGCAGTAGTAGTAGTAGTAGTTAGCAGTAGCAGTAGCAGCAGTAGCAGCAGCAGCAGTAGTAGTAGTAGTAGTTAGCAGTAGCAGCAGTAGCAGTAGCAGCAGCAGTAGTAGTAGCAGGAGCAGTAGCAACAGTAGCAACAGTAGCAGCAGCAGCAGCAGTAGCAGCAACAACAGTAGTAGCAGCAGTAGTAGTAGTTAGTAGTAGTAGTAGCAGCAGCATTAGTAGTAGTAGCAGTAGCAGCAGTAGTAGTAGTAAGAATAATAATTTAGACTATCGATAATAATAGTAGTAGTAGCAGTAGTAATAATAATAATAATAGTAGCAGTAGTAGTATTTTCAGCAGAGCTAATAATAATAATAATAATAATAATAATAGTAGTAATAATAATAATAATAATTTTCACACCGGAAACAAAAGGTCAAGGTTATGAAAAGAACCGACTACAACTATTACAAGACGTGAGTGGTGCTTTTCGCCCTGGAGTATTGACCACACTATTGGGTATCACTGGTGCTGGGAAAACAACACTATTAGATGTGTTGGCTGGAAAAAAGACTAGCGGATATATTGAAGGTAGCATCAATGTATCAGGTTATCCTAAGAATCAAGAGACATTTGCGAGGATATGTGGTTATTGTGAACAAAACGACATCCATTCACCATGTTTAACTGTTTATGAATCTTTTGTATTCTCTGCTTGGCTCCGTCTTCCTTCAAATATTGATGCAAAAACACGAATGGTATGTTGCGTGCTTTATTTGATTATGATCTTTACATACATAATTCTGGTGCACAAGATTATTAGATTTAATTTCATTTATGATGTTGTTAAGTAATTTATTTTTAATTGTGAATCGATAGATGTTTATCGAAGAAGCAATGAGATTAGTTGAGCTTGAACCATTAAAGGATGCTATTGTTGGCCTTCCGAGGATAAGTGGGCTTTCAAGTGAACAAAGAAAGAGATTAATCATTGCGGTAGAGCTAGTTGCGAACCCATCGATTATGTTCATGTACGAGCCAACATCCGGACTTGATGCTAGAGCTGCGGCTATTGTCATGCGTACAATGAGAAATGTTGTAAACAATGGTCGAACTGTTGTATGTACAATTCATCAGCCAAGTATAGATATATTTGAGGCTTTTGATGAGGTATGTAAACTTTAACAAGTTTTTCTTAAGTACAACATTATGTCATGTTCTCTTTACTTAATTTTTAATTAACTGAATTATTATTTTTTTGCAGGTTTTTATCAATTTAAATTAATATTACCAATTTACTTAGATATCGAATTTAATAATATTGAATGGCCTTATTTTAGTGAATACCTCATATTCATACAAAAGACTTGTATAATTTTTCTTAATAAGATGAATAAAACAGGGTCTAACTAGTAAATATCAAGGTCCAAATAATTATACAGTTCATTATTGTTTTGCACTTTACAGATTCTATTGATGAAGAGAGGGGGGCGTCTCATATATGTCGGGCCCCTTGGTGACCACTCCTCAAAGCTTATTGAATATTTTGAGGTAGGTGATAAAATTTTTATGCAAAAAAAAAAAAAAAAAAAAAAAGCAACAATTTGCTATATCTTGACTCTTTCATTATTGTTTAGATGTTTACTTTTGTTCATATGTAACAAAAATTTTAGTCACTTTTGGTGAATCAAAATACTTATAAAATGGTCTCGTATATTGATCTGAAGGCCATCCCCGGAGTTCCAAAAATTAAGGATGGTTACAATCCTGCTACATGGATGCTTGACATTACAAGTCCTCAAGTAGAGTCTCAAATGGGTTTGGATTTCGCCGAAATTTATGTCAACTCTCAACTTTATCGGTATGTGATTAAAAAGTATTCCGTATTAATTTAGAATTATATAGCCTAATCATGTGATGGTCTCTGAAATTAACATTTTGTTTTATTTATTATTAGTTTAACTTTTAGCGGTTTATATATTGTCCTCGTGTTGTATTTATTTATGGGTAATGCTATATGGAGCCAAAGGGTTGCATATAACCATTTAATATCTTTCTTTTTTAGTATTAAGTAGGGAATTTATCGACAATTTACGAATAAATCGGTGTAATAAATGTTTATTTATTGTCAATTCTTTCACTTTTGGCTTCTTATATGCAGCCCTGCATATATTTTTTTCCTTTATTTATTTATTTATTTATTTAGTTTGTAAATTACTTGTATGTATGTTCTTGGAATGCATTTTTGGTAGGAGAAATCAAGAAATGATCATAGAGCTAAATAATCCTTCGCCAAATAATGAGGATCTTCAATTTCCAACCAAATTGTCGCAGCCATTCAGTGTTCAACTTAAAGCATGTTTTTGGAAACAATACAAATCGTATTGGAAGAATCCACCTTACAATGTTGTTCGATTCTTCACTACAACACTAATTGGTGGTCTACTTGGCGTTACATTCTGGAATAAGGGAAGTAAATTGTAAGTATATAGGTTATAATGCTTTATAATTAGGATAATATTAATTTGATCATTGCTATGCTTAATTACTTTAACAAAAATTATACATGAGAAAATGCTAATTGCATTTTGAATAAAATAAATATTAAGTTGTTAATTATCGATCTAGTGTTATTGTGGTTAGTCCTATGGTGTGTTTTTTGTTTCTACTTTTTCATCATTATTTACTCCATGTGTCACAGTTTGATTTTATACACTATTTATATTATAGTCCATTCTAACTTAGTGACAATATATTACTATCAATAATTAGGAATTTAACTTTTAATGTAATATCCAATAAAATATAAATATAATTTCTTGATTATGCATGTTCAATTTTAAAAACCAATTTTCACACATAAAACCGCTTTATATCACTATAAAGTCATTTTTGGGTTGGGCTCTTGGGCCAAGGGAGATTGTAAGGCGTATATAAAACGATTTATTGTACCTCTGGAAGAAGCGCATCCCTAAATTACATGCTTTGAAGCCCACAATGAGGTCTTTTCGGAATGCCATGATCTCTTTTTAGAGTGTATAAAGGGAGGGAATTCGAAAAAGTAACTCTTTCCAACCAAGAAAGGCGTGGGAGTTTTTGGACTTGGATCTCAAGTAAGTAGGCGTTCTCGAAATGGCTCCTTGGACAGAAGCAAGGCAAGACTTGTAATTTTTGAAAGACAGGATTTCACTTGCACTTAAAAGAAGCATGCTATAAAAATAGCCCAACTTCTTATCCTGGGCATTTCGAGGCTGCCTAGTCAACAAGAACATTCACAACAACATGTCATAGACTTATAAGTGTGTCCTAGCCCCACTAATTGTACCATCGCACATAGGTTTACCCTGCCTTAATCCAATAGTTAGCTATAACTTAACTTACTAATAAGGCCTTAATTTATCAATCATATGCATCATGCATGTAACATGCATCAAATATCGTCTATTAATAGATCGGAGAAATTTTCATTATAATCAAACTTTTCATAGACTTGTTAGTTTATGTTTCATATGTTCTCATCATAAGCCAAATGACATATAGTGCCTATATATACAATTGCAATTGTGAAATTGTCTCAATCTCTTATGAATTAGGGAATTAATATTACACTATAATCTTTGTATTTGTTAGATATTTTATATTTTATATTTTTTAGATCAATTTAACAAATAGTAGAAAAATTTGTCAACAGAGCCAAACAACAAAATTTGATGAACTTGTTTGGGATAATGTTCTCTACAATACTTTTCCTTGGAGGGACTAGCGCTTTGAATGTTCAAGCTGTGGTTGCGAGTGAGAGAGCAATTTTTTACCGTGAGAAAGCAGCTAGAATGTACTCGTCTTTACCTTTCACATTGGCTCAGGTACCTACTTCTTATATCTCAATAGTGTACAATGCAATTCAATAAGTGGCCGAGTATAGGTCACATTCTAAATTAAATGACTTTAAAGCTGATCATATTTCTCTTTAATTTGTCTATTTACTAAAAAAATTCAAATGAAATCGTACCTTTCCCTTTTGGGCATGACAACATTAACAAAAGATATACTTTGTACAAAAATGTATATTCCATACAATTCTAAATTCTAATAGTAGTACAGAGTAACATTTATTTTTCTTTTCCATATGTTTATCATGCAGCTGGCTATAGAGGCAATCTACATTGCAATTCTGAATTTTGTCTATTGTCTACTCCTTTACTTTATGATTGGATTTGAGTGGACCATTGGGAAATTTTTCTACTTCTACCACTACATTTTTATGTACTTTACGTACTTTGCAATGTTCGGGATGATGCTTGTTTCAATGACACCAAGACAAGAAATTTCAGCCATTTTCTTGACATTATTTGCCACCTTATGGAATCTGTTTGCTGGTTTTTTCCTTCCTAGAACGGTATGTTTTCTCTTCTGAAGGATTCGCATAATTATTATACAAAAGAAATTAAATCACTCTATGTTGAAACACCAAAGATTATTTCTAATTAGATAAAGTATACTATCTCCGTTAAACATTACTGTAATTGCAACTTTGGGGTATAATTTGTGAGATATAAAATATTCTAAAGTTGCAACTAATATTTTAACGGAGGTAGTATAATTTCTTATTTGAGGACGGAGGGTGTAAATTATACTTCGTAACTCATTTCAAACATTGCATTTTGCAGCTAATTCCAATTTGGTGGAGGTGGTTTTATTGGGCTTCACCCGTTTCATGGACAATGTACGGTTTGTTGACATCGCAAATTGGTGACAAGAACAATTTAGTTGAAGTACCCGAAGTGGGTAATGTGCCCTTGAATCTTCTTCTAAAAGAAATGTTGGGTTATGAGTATCATTTCTTACCCATTGTTGTTGTTGCTCATATTGCTTGGGTTCTCCTCTTTTCCTTCGTTTTCGCCTTCGGCATCAAGTTCCTCAACTTTCAGCAAAGATGATTCAATTCATATTCTATACTGTGTAAGAAAAACAATACTATGCATGAATAAACTTTATGAGATGTTTTTACTGCACGTTAGTCTTTTCTACCCTTAATACAAAGCTAGTATATCAAGGTAATTGCCTTGCTATTCTTATTCTTATTCATGGATTTTTGGCATGTATTTTGATCTTCGTGATTTCAAGCGTCAAATTTGCTAAGTTGACAATCTAAGGAGTTTATATAGTATTCCTAAAACAAATATGTAGTATGTAACTAAGCCCAAAACATATAAAATCATAGCCTATACTTATATACATAACTAATTTAATACCCGTAAGATTTGAGGGTGTTGCCCCCGAACCCCCATCATGGACCATGTTGATACCTCGAGCTCCCAAACCAGTGCACATCGACCCTAGATTCTAACTCATCACTAACTTAATTTAATTTTCAACAAGATCTCATGATGATATCTGATAGAGTATAAAAATATAATCATATGCTATTAGTTGAGATGGTCCACTAAAATGGTATCAAAACTAGTGTGACACAAAGGTCACGAGTTCGAATCTCATCTACCCCTCCTTTCAAGTATAATATTTCGCACAGGGGGGGCATGCTGCATCCACATTTCAAGCCCCAAAGGGCTCTAATGTGAGGGGGCGTAATAGAGTATAAAAGCATATTTCTAAGCCTCAAACATCAACTTAAGCTTTAGGTTGAGTTGGTCCTTTAACATGATATCATCAGAGCCAGCGTAACACAAAGGTCACGAGCTCAAATCTCATCCACCCATCACTTTCAAATGTAATATTTCATGCAAGGTATGTGGAGGGCCCATGCTATCCACACTTCAAGCCCAACAGGCTCTCATGTGAGGGGGCGTGATAGAATTTAAAACATATTCATGGACCTCAACCATCAGATTAAGCTTTTGGTTAAGTTTGAAAACTAACATGGTATCGAAGTCAACGTGACATAGAGGTCATGGGATCGAATTTCATATCTCTTCCATCCTCCACCTTTAAGTGGAAAAGCGCTGGGTATGAGAAGGTTCATGTTGCATCCACACTTTAAACTAGGGCCGGGCACAATAGGTTAACCGCACTGTTTATCCTTAACAGTACGGTTAACCGTTATGTCAATTTCTAAAAAATGTGAACCGTAACCGTACCGTTAAGGAACAATTAACAGTTACTGTTAACCGTTCCTTAACGGTGCGGTTACAGGTTAACCGCTACCTGTTTAATAAATTTTAAATTAACATTGTAAATTAATACAAACTTTAAAATAAACAATAAAATTCATGTTCTTCCAATTAAGAAAACAAGTCGATAAACCAAATACATTACAATGTTTTAATTACTAAGTTTTTTTAAAAGCATAACAAGACATACAATCTAATGACATTACACATATTAAATTATATCTTCAAATTGAGAACATGGCATATTGGTAGACAAGAAACCTAGAAGATCAAGTTGCATCATTATATATTTTTCCAACAAAAATTAAATAAACAATATATATATATATATATATATATATATATATATATATATATATTAACGGTTAACCGTTTGCTTAAAATTGTAATCGTAACCGTAATCGTTAACCGTTATATTTAGCGGTTCGTTTAACCATAACCGTTTAATTCAAACGGTTCGGTAAATTAACCTTTTAAACGAGCCGGTTATACCGGTTAATGGTTACTGTTTTTTTGTCCACCCCTACTTTAAACCCAACGGGCTCTCGTGTGAGAGGGCATGATAGAGTATAAAACATAATTTTAGGCCTCAACCACAAGTTTAAAATTTTGGTTGAGTTGGTCTTTCAACAATATCAACAAAGAGAAGGTATTGGGTGCGGACGGATGCACGAATTGTTTGGTGTGGGAGGCTTGACTGATATATTTTACTTGTTGGCTAATATGTTTAAATTGTTGGCTGATATGATTTTTGTTTTGGCTAATATATTCTCTTTGTTAGCTGAAATGTCTTTTTTTTTTTTTTTCCTTTTGTTGGTTGATATCAGACATCATTTGGCTTATATGTTTGATATATTTATTTTGTTGGCTGATATGTATATTTTAATTGTTGGCTTATATGTTTATTTTTGGCTTACATGTTGGCTGTTGCTTTTGTTTGCTGATTTCATCATTTTGTTGATTGATATGCTTCATTTGTTGGCTGATATATTCCTTATGTTGACTTATTTGTACCTTTATTTGTTGATTTCATCCTTTAGTTGACTGACATGCTTCTTTTATTGGATGATATGTTCCATCTTTTGGCTGATAAGTACCTTTTATTGGCTGATATTTTACTCTTGTTGGCTGATATATTACTCTTGTGGGCCGATAGGTTTCTTGTGTTGAGTGATACATTTTTATTAATATCTCATACTACGTATGTCCCTAATATTGACTGATATCATATCTCAATTAGGGGTGAAGAGTGATATGGACAAAAACCGAAAACCGATCCAAACTAAACCAAACTAAATTAGAAATTCGGTTTTCGGTTTGGATCGGTTTCAAAAAATCAAAACCGAAATATTTCGGTTTGGGGCTTTCACAAACTGAAATCCAAACCGAAGTTTTTAAGCCTAAAGAATCCCAACCCAGTTCCCCTACATATATATAGCAAAACCCTAATTAACTTCCCCTCCTTTCCCAATTTCCCTTTGACCCTTTCACTCTTCTCATCTTCTGCGGCCACCATCACCCAAATTACCAAAACCCTAATCCTCCCTCATCACCTCACTCACTCCGGTCACCACCTTCTTCACTTCGGTCACCACCGTCCGGTCTGCGTCCACCTTCCTCAATTCGTGTTTGTGCTCCCTCAAGTCACGGTTTCTCAAAGCCGCTCGTGTTCTGATGTTCGTCATCACCACCTCTCTCAGTCCGGTCGCCACCTCCATCACTCCTTCGGTCACCTTATTCCACCGTTGCTCCTGTTCACCGCCGCTCGTGTTCGCATTCAATCACCACCACTACAAATTTTCTGGGTTATCCTTAATATTTTTTTATTATTATTTTATTATTATTAGCTTTTATATACTCTGTAGTTGTAGATTTTAGTCTTGTAATCAATATAATTTATTAATTATTATAGTTGTGTTAGTGTATTACTTTTTTTTTTTACTAATTTTTTTGTAGATCTATTCATTATAAATTTGACTGTGTTTTTTTTTTTTTTAATTTTTTTTTTCTTCAACAATCTAGAAAAACCCCCTTAGAAATTCGGTTTTCGGTTTGGAACCGAATTAGGTTTTTAAATTTCGATTCGGATTGGTTCGATTTCAAATCTAGTTCGGTTTGGATTCGGTTTGAAAAATTCAAAACCGAATTAATTCGGTTTGGGTCAAAATCCAAACCGAATACCGAACTTTCACCCCTAACCTCAATTGACTGATATGTACATTTTGATGCATGGTTGATATGAGTTATTTGTTGGCTAATATGATATTACTATATTTATTTCTTTCTCTCTCCTCTTTCCCCCTCTTCCTCTTTGTTTCTCATACCATTGTTTCTCTTTGTTTCTCAAGCCATTGTTTCCCACGTCACCATCCATTGTTTCTCACGCACCACCCAAGAGCCAACAAACCACGACCCTAACCTCACTCACCTTAACCCACCGCCCTAACCTCACGGCACACCTGTATGGGATGATATCCGGGCATGACCGATATCTTGCGAAAGCACGTGACCAGATCACAAGAAGACGCCGATATGTTACAGAAAGAGGACATGTCAGCCTGCCGCAATTTAACACGTGGCAACAGAAACTCGACACTTGGCGCGAAAGGTTGTGCATGGGTGAAAGCCACCTGTCAAGGTAGATTACTATAAATAAGTAGGTAAGACCTCATTAATAGGGACAATTAATGACTCTCTCTCTCTCTCTAATCTCTCTCTACTTTCTTTCTCTTACTTATCTTCTCTTCTCAAATACTTTCTGACTTTATCATCGGAGTGGTTATCCCCGGATCACCCCGGGGTTAGCTAACTTCTTCTCATTGTGTAGGTTCTCAGCTTGCCGATAGGGGTATCAGAATCTCAGGTCCGAGTTCCTGGAGGAGTTGGGATCAGACAGAAACAGTTGGCGCTAGAAGGAGGGGGAGTTGATCACTTCTATCGCCTAAGAACCTCACACAAAATATATATACAACAATAATCATGGCCGGAAACAATTTAAACAATGGAATACCAGAAGGACAACCCCAGGTGGAGATAGTAGATGAAACCCATACCCTAGAGGGTAATCAGTTCCATATGCCGATAACCCCCCCTGCAGGAGGAAGGGAGGCAGAGGATCCTATGGCAGCATTTACTCCAGATGAATTGGAAACAGCCGCAAGGGTGATGAGTGCAATGAGCAAGAAGAGAAAGGAGGCTGAGGCAGCACGGGCTGAAAGAGAAGCTGCCCAGGCCGATAGAGGAACATCGCACCATCATCAGGAGGAACAACACAATCAGCTGGAAAACTCGTCAAGGAGACCCCGACATGAGTCGTCAGTAAGGACGCATACAACATCACGGCAAGATGAGCAATCCTCGAGCCGTGTTGCGAGTACCAGAACTCAGCAGCAAATAAGCTCACAAGTGGCAGGTCAAGCAGTACGCACGGTAGTGCAGCTAAGGGCATCCCCATTTGCCCAGCACATCTTAGAACAACCAATGGAGAAAGTAAAAATGCCGACTTGTAGATATGATGGAAGAGGGGATCCGGCAAGATTTATAACGTCTTATGAGGGACACATGATGCTGTACACAAACTCAGATGCAGTTTGGTGTAAGGTCTTTCCGACAACTTTGATTGGGGCTGCAGCCGATTGGTTTAACAACCTTGAAGTTGGATCAGTAGATAGCTTTGAAAGACTGACTGAGATGTTTGTAGGGCAATATGTCAGTAACAGCGTGAGGCAGAAAACTTCTGGAGAATTGATGGCTGTGGAGCAGAAATCAGATGAATCTTTGAGGGATTACATCAGGAGATTTAATAATGAAGCAAACACTATTCCAAAGTTACAACAGGAGATAGCTGTGATGGCTTTGATGAATGGATTAGTTGATTCGGATTTCAAAAGGTATCTTACAAGGAAGAGTCTGCCGACATTGGCGGCAGCGTTCAGCAAAGCTCACGATTACATAAAGAGTGAGGAGCTGTTGAAGACGAGTAGCAGGCATATGGTGGTAGGAAAGGGGCAAAGTCAAAATGAGGGGACCTCGTCTAGAGGGAGCAGGCCGAGAACTCCTGCCCCGGGAAGGGGAGGAGGAAGCCGGCAAGATACCAGACCGACAAGGCTGCCAATGAGATACAGCACCTACACCCCCCTGAATACACCAAGGGCTGCAATCTACTCAGTGAATCAGAACAGAGAAGATTGGTCAAGGCCGATTCCCATGAAAGCAAGGTCGAGGGACATGAAGAAGTACTGTATGTTCCATAGGGATGTGGGGCATTATACAGAAGAGTGTACCCAATTGAAGGACAACATCGAGGAGTTGATCAGGAGAGGGCACCTAACACAATACCGGTTGAATACCGGTAGAAATCAACAACCGGCACAGGCCGTTGAGAGGCAACAGATAGAAGCAAGGCCTGAAAGATCTCAAGGAAGAATAGTCCTACAAGGGGACGCAGGAATACCACCGTTATCTACTGGAAGAGTAGATGTGATAACGGGAGGACCGATTCACGGAGGAACGATTAGTGGGGCAAAGAAGCATTTAGCGGAGCACCGGCATCTGGTTTGTGCTTTGGATGTAGATAATCGTCCTCGGCCGGCATCGATACCACAAGTTGTGTTTACGGAAGAAGATGCACGAGGTGTAGTGTTCCCACATGACGATCCGTTAGTCTTGATAATCAAGATAAATGGTGCCGACATCAAAAGGGTGCTGGTAGATGGGGGCAGTTCAGCAAATGTTTTGTTTGTTCAAGCTTTTAATGAGATGAATATCGGGAGGCAATACCTGAAACCGGTGTCGTATCCAGTAATCGGGTTTAATGGATCAACTGTGAGGCCGGAGGGGAGCATTGTGTTGCCTGTAAGGATGGGTGATGGACCACAAGCAAGAGATGTGATGGCAGAGTTTCTGGTGGTGGATGTCAAGTCGGCGTATAACGCAATTATCGGCAGACCGATAATTCATGACATGCAGGCTGTTGTATCAACCTACCACTTGGCAATAGCCTATGTGTCAAACTTGGGAGCTGTGGAGAAGGTGTATGGAGGCCAGGTTATGTCAAAAGCCTGTTATGTCACAGCTTTAAAGAACCCCGTTGGTAGTGCCACAGTTCCATGCAACCCAACAAGGGAAGGTGAACCGACAGTGCAAGATTTGACAATGAAAAACTTTGATGCAAGACCTGAAGAAACACCAAGGCCGTTGCCGGGCGGAGAAACCGTCCAAGTTGAATTGCAGCCAGGCGACCCCAGTAGAATAGTGAAAGTTGGGGCAGATATGGATGTGGAGACCAGATGCAACCTGATAAGTTTATTGCGCGAGAACGCCGACGTCTTTGCGTTCTCGGCTAGTGAGATGCCAGGCATACATCCTGAGGTAATGGAACATAAGCTGAATGTTGATAGAAAGTTTAGACCGATAAGGCAGAAGAAGCGTAATTTCTCGACTGAGAAGATAGAAGCAATCCAGGCCGAGGTGAATAAGCTCTTAGCAGCAGGGTTTATAGAACCCTGTACATATCCCGAATGGTTGGCAAATGTAGTAATGGTGAGGAAGCCGACAGGGAAATGGCGAATGTGCGTGGATTTTACAGATTTGAATAAGGCTTGCCCTAAGGATTGCTATCCATTACCCCGGATAGATAGGCTGGTAGATTCGACCTCTGGTCATGCCATGCTTAGTTTTCTGGATGCATTCTCAGGATATCACCAGGTCAGCATGCATAAGGCCGACAGAAATAAAACGGCCTTTATAACGGATGTAGGTGTGTACTGTTATAAGGCAATGCCCTTTGGGCTGAAAAATGCAGGGGCAACCTATCAGAAGTTGGTGGATAAGATTTTTGAGAAACAGAAAGGGCGGAATGTTGAGGTGTATGTGGATGATACGATAGTAAAGAGTAAGAACAAAGAAGACCATATAGCCGATCTGAGGGAGACATTCAAAACCTTGAGAAAATATCAAATGAAGTTGAATCCAGAGAAGTGTGTTTTTGGGGTGAGATCAGGGAAGTTTTTAGGTTTCATGGTTAGTGAACGGGGGATAGATGCAAATCCCGATAAGGTGAATGCGGTGCTTCAAATGAAACAACCAAGAACCATTCGTGATATACAGAGGTTAACGGGCAGGATGGCAGGGCTAACAAGATTTATCAGCAAATCAGCTGATAAAGCACTCCCGTTTTTTATGGTGCTGAGAAAGAATAAGGCATTCGAGTGGGAAAAAGAACAAAGTGATGCCTTAGAAGTAGTGAGGAATCATCTTAAATCTCTTCCCACAATTGCCAGGCCTGAGAAGGGAGAAGTGTTACAATTATACATCTCAGCATCACCAAAAACAATAGCGGCCGTTTTGTTGGTAGAAAGGAAGAGGCAACAACAACCGATTTACTTTGTCAGCCATGTCTTGAATGCGGCAGAACGCAGATACCCAGTAATAGAGAAAATGGCTTTAGCTGTACTAGTAGCATCCAGGAAGTTAAGACCTTACTTTGATGCACATCCGATAGAAGTACTCACCAATCATCCCCTAGAGAAGTCACTGCGAAAAATGGATACGTCTGGTAGACTACTGACATGGGCAGTAGAGTTATCGGAGTATGAAATAAGTTACAAGCCTAGGACGTCAATTAAGGCTCAAGCGTTATCAGATTTTATTGTTGAAACCACATACACGGATGAAGAAGAGGAGTTGGGAACATGGCAAGTATCAGTTGATGGATCAGCCGCAGCAACGGGGGCAGGGGCCGGAGTTGTGATAACGGCTCCAGATGGAAAAATATTTGAATACGCCATGAAATTTAAATTCAAGGCAACAAACAATGAGGCCGAGTATGAAGCTGCTGTAGCTGGTATGCAGCTGTCAATAGCGGCAGAGGCAAAACGGTTAGTTTTGACAACTGATTCCCAGCTGGTATCAAGCCAGTTTAGTGGGGAGTACGAAACTCGAGAGCCAGCAATGGTAAAGTATTTAGAGAAGATGAAGCAATTGGCAGCTCAGTTGCAATACTTTGAGATCAAACTGGTTCCGAGATTAAAAAATGCTCAAGCAGATGCACTGGCAAGATTGGCAAGTTCAAGCTTCAATGACTTGGAAAGAACGGTTATGGTTGAGATTTTAAAGCAGAGAAGCATAGATGAGATGCCGGCAGATGTCAATTGTGTTAAAGTAGAGGATCAGGGGTATGATAAAATACTGGCATACATCGTTCATGGTGTAGGGCCAACCGATAAAGGGGAGCTGAGAAGGATACAGAAAGATAGTGTGTGGTTCGTTATGTACCAAGGCCAGTTATACAAAAGGGGATTTTCATTGCCGTTGCAAAGGTGCATAACGGATTTTGAATCCGCAAGATTAGTAGAAGAATTGCACGAGGGAAGTTGTGGTAATCACCTCGGAGCAAGAGCTTTGTCCAGAGAGGCAATGAGAAGGGGATACTACTGGCCGACAATGATTGCAGATGCGACGGCTTATGTTAAAAAATGCGAAAAGTGTCAAAAGTTTGCTCCAATTATTAACTTGCCCCCAAATGATCTGACTCCGATGTTGAATCCAGTCCCCTTTGCCCAATGGGGAATGGATATAGTAGGCCCGTTCCCATCAGCCACAGGTGGAAGAAAATATCTGATAGTGGGAATTGATTACTTCACCAAGTGGATAGAGGCAGAACCAGTAGCGAAGATAACGGCATCGGAAGTGAAAAAGTTTATATGGAAAAGCATTTTCACGAGGTTCGGCTTGCCGATGGCGATGGTTTTTTATCATGGAACTCAATTTGACTGTAAGCCAGTCAAAGATCTCTTAATGATGTATAAGGTAAAATTTGCTTATGCAGCTGTATGCCATCCACAGTCTAACGGCCAAGCAGAAGCAGCAAATAAGCAAATAATAACGGCAATTAAGAAAAAGATCGAAGACGCAAAAGGTTTATGGGCGGATTTGATACCAGAAATATTATGGGCTAACAGGACAACAATGAGAGAAGCCACAGGTGAATCCCCTTACACTCTAGTTTTTGGAACGGAGGCAGTCATACCAGCAGAAGTCGGGTTGCCGACATTCCGAATTCAGCATTACTGTGCAGATCAAAATGATTTACTCCTACGGCAACAGTTAGATTTCTTGCCAGAGCTAAGAGAAAACGCAGCAGTTAAGTCAGCTGTTTTTAAAGAAAGAATGTCACGGGCCTACAACAGAAAAGTATCATATAGGCCGTTAAGCAAAGGAGATCTAGTCTTACGAAGAACCGCAGCAACCGGTAAGGGAAATGAAGACGGGAAGCTGACTGCAAACTGGGAAGGGCCTTATCGAATAAGAGATGTCGTCATCCAAGGGTCATTTTATCTGGAAACCCCGGATGGGATACCTCTAAAAAATGTATGGAACTCCGCTGTATTGAAAAAATACTATGTGTAATGAACAAATCCTTATTTTTTGAAACTGATATCAAAAAAGATATCGGTAATGAATGAAGAAGTATTCAGACAATACGCATTGAAATAGGCATCCTCCATTTAACAGACCATCGTTAAGTGGGATGGACAGCTAAAAACCGCTTCCATGAAAATAACAGTTATACAACCTGATCAGTTGTATATGTTAACTCATGAGGTTGCTGGTTCAAAATATAAATACCGGCCAAATCAATTCGAGTATACGCCGACATGAGGCGTAGCTCAGAAAATGATCGCCGAGAGGGTACCTAACTGGCTAAAACAACACAGCAGTAGGTGACCAGTGTTATAATCTGAACCAGCAACAACCGTTCGCTTTTATGTTCGCAGCTCAGTGTGCATAGCTCTAGCGTGAACTATGTACACTGGGGGGCACAAGGAATGATATGGCGTTCAAATGCGTTGTGATATCCATAGTATGCTGATAAGTTTTTAAAATATGCTGGTAATTTTTATATGCAATTTCTCGAGCCAGGTTTTAGATCTGGTATCTTCGGAAGCTGGCGTCTTTAAAAAGGTTTCTAACTGGAAGTTTTCGGATTTCAGACAAAGCATTAGGTAAGTAACTATTTTTTGCAATTTTTTATGCATTGAAAACTAGCAAGGCGAGGCAACATGATTATCATAACCTTGTTTAAAAACAGGCAAACTAGAAAATGATAACTAAAGAGTAACACAGTTATGATAAAAGTATAGAATTTTAAAGGCAAACGGCAGACGGTAAAAATAAAAATAGGTTTACACAACAGATAAAATTAACAGCCGACAGGCATCACCACAAAAGAGGGGTATATGCCGATAAAACAGCACTGTCAAAACATGTTCATACATACAAAAACAATAAAAGAGTTACGGCTGGTAAGGCCCAATGATACAAGACCCACAAGAGGATGTCGGTGATGACTGCCCGCCCCTTTAAGATTGAGCATTCTCAGGCGCTGGGGAATCCAAAATACTGGGATTGCTGGGGCCGTCATCAACAGTTGGCGCCAGGTTATACAAGTCCTCATCAGAAAATTGCTGCGCCTCAAAGCCAGAAGGGATCTTGTAGGCTTCCTCGCCGAAAGCCTTTTCAATTTTTGCCCAATCATCCTTCTTCCAACCGGCGGCGTGAGCAATACATCTCTGAGCAGCGGTCCAACCTCCATCAAAACGATCTTGGAGCTTGGAGCAGAACTCATCAGAGGCTAGATAACGGCCGACCGCTCTCCGACGAATACCAGGTTTGTCGGCTTCCATTTTTTGAACCTTTTCTTCAAGGCTCTTAATTTTAATCCTGGCATCCCGGAGATCTTTTTCAACTGAGGGAAGCCGCTCAACGACCTTATTTTTCTCAGTGATCTGAGTCTTCAAACTTTTCACCTCTAGCTCGAGATTGGCAACCCTCTCAGCCTTGATCTTCAGCTCCGACATCTCTCTGTCGTCTTTCTCTTTTATTTTCCTTAAGTCATCCAAAGCTTTTTCAGCATTTTTGATGACTTCCTGCATAGCACTTTCGCTGGCGGAGGCTTGATGATGCTTCTCCTGATAGTAACGATACATCTCAACCAGCTCTGTGCCAGACATGACGGTCTACAGAAATGTATATATAAGCAAAAACAGGGAAGCCGAGAACACTACATAAAAATTTATATATATAAAGAAATAAAGTAATAACATATATACGTACCTTCATCATGTTGTGCATGTGAATAGCAGCAAGGGGGCCGATTGGACCAGCAGGTCTGTCTATTGGCAGTGTCAAATTGCTCAACAACCGATAACCGAGATTCCCACCTTGCATTGGGTCATCGGTTATCATAGATTCGTTCCGGCCGACATCCATAGCAGGTTGCCAACGGTCGCCGGAATGGCCGGGAGGGATAGCAAACCCCTTCAGAACTTCATCTGGAAACCTTCCAGAAACACGTTCAATCCATTGATTGGACCGATAAGTCAAGGCTGGGATGCTAGAGTCCGACCCAACCGTTGTAGGAGCAATTACGGTGGTTGCCTGAGGTAGACGGGGAGATTCAGCAGAAGTGAGATCTTCGACCTCAATACCCTGAATAACCTTCTTCACAACGGCCTCAGGGCTTTTAGCTTTGTTAGCAGTCGGGGTCTTTTCAGACACCGACTGGTCTTTCTTCTTCTCGGGCGCCGATTGCTCCCTTTTCTTTTCGGCTCGCCCTTCAAGTTGCCTGGGGCTGGAGATCACAATGCCGCCTCGCCGGTTGGCTAGAGGTGTTAGTTTTCTTTTCTTGGTATTTTCATCGGCCATGATCTCAGCTCTTCTCTTGGCACTAATGGCTGGAGCACGCCCGCAAACGGAAGCAAGAGTATCGTAGGGGTCGGAAGCTTTCGGGCAGCGCCTGATAACCCTTGTCCCGTCAGAAGATAGGCCGAGTTGTCTGTTATCCAACTTGTCAATACCTGGTGAAAAGGAATGTAAATTCAATCATTTAAATGCGAATATATATATAAAAAAATAATAATAATAAAAGGGAAAGGAAGGTAGCACCAAATAAGTAAGCTACGCCGTTTTCATTATGAAAAAAGAAAATGAATAATTAGTGAATAAGCGTAATAAAGCCAAGAAGGATAAGCTATACCATGCTGGTCAGTCCAACAAAGACCGACACGAGAAAGCGGCGCGTTGCCCAGAATGTAACTCACATTCGGCACCCACACCGCAGGAATAAGACGAACCTTGCCGTCACCTTCATCATGTTCAGAGATGTTAAAGTAATTGACAGCCCTCTCTTCATGTTTCCCGATATTTCTCTCGGGGATTGAATCAAAGTGGGGATGAGGCTTGAAAAAAGTTCTCCTCAAAGGAAAATCCTCTGGGACTGACATGAAGAAAAACTTATCCTTCCAACCTTTGCAGCTAGATAATTTAGGATGGACGGTATATTTATGAGGTAGGGTATATAAAGACCACCACCCATCTGATTGACCATCTCTCTTTAGGGTAATAAGCCGCCTGAATACATTAAGGGTTAGAGGGAAGTTCCGATATAGCATAACCCAAACTGTAGCGACAACGGCACGAATGGTTTGAGGGGTTAACTGGACCAGGAAAACGTTCCAAGCCTTCAAGATTTTAGCAACAAAGGGATGTAGAGGAAAGCGGAGGCCGAAATCCAAGTGCTTCATGTAAACAGCAACGGAACCAGCTGGACAATCCAACACTGAAGCTCCAGATGGAGGGAGAGACAACTCATACCCATCAGGTAAGTTAAAGAACTTTTTCGCACGACGACAATAGTCCTTTGTAATTGCCGTTTTCCTAAAAGCTTCACTTATCTTTTCCTTTGCTACTTTTCCGTCGCTGGCAAGAACCATAGGTTGTCGGAACTCAGCCCTATCAGTCTCAGAACTATACCCCTCGTCCAGATTCTCTTCCTGGATAACCTCAGCCGTTAAATCAACAATGTTATCCCTACTCTCATTATTTACACTGTCTTCCTGAGCGTCGTCATCTCTTAAAACTGAGTTGACGGCAGAATCATGAACAGGAGATGACGGACCTTCTTCAGGTGTCAAAGGGATATCATCCTCAAGTTCTTCTTCAGAAGAACTTATAACCTGACCTTGTCCAGGTCTTTTGCTAGATTCCGCTGCCTTGGCGGCCTCAGCTGCTTTGGCTGCTTTGGCGGCCTCAGCGGCTTCACGGGCGGCAGCTCGGGGTTGATAACTTGTACTCTTTACCCTTGGCATAGTGTTTATACCTATATTGCCAACGTTAGTGCCGTATTGATTAAAATATCGTCTCCCAGTAAAGCTGCGTAAGTGATAACGGACATTAACAGGCTCAACGTCAAGAATTTCAGTATCGGCAGGGATATCAGGGTTAGTAGGGTGAAGGGCACTTTCACGGTGGGCAATGGTCCTATGTATCATAAAAGCGCGTTTTTCCTCTTCAGAAGATAACGTCTCAAAAGGATAGTCAATATTATCAGAAAGGGAAGACGAATTACCCTGATTACTACCGGTTTCTTTGCCTAAAGATTGCCTAATTAAACGACACCTAGCAGTACTAAGGTTAGGAAAATTCTCTTCAACACTATCTTCAGACATTTAATTGAATATAAGAAAATATATAAAAAAAAAAGGGGCATGAAAAATTAGAGGTTAGGGTACAAAAATACCTTCGATGAAAATCGCGGATTTAACGCCTCCAACTGATAAGGAAACGACGAAGAAAGAGAAGATACGCCTGAGGAGACGGAATGCACAAACCAAACGCGAAGAAGATAAGAAAGGAAAGAACTTTGGTCGGTAACTTAAACTTTTTCGAGAAAAAAAAAACTAGGAAAAAATGCGAAGTAATGAGGAAATGGCGAAATTTTGATCTAAAGAGAAGAAACTGAAAGGCAAATTGAAGTGAAAGGCGGTTCAGAGATCTGACGGCTGTTAATTGACAAACTTTTTCAAAAAGCAGCGGCAGGATTTGTGACACGTGTAAAAATTTTCCCGCCCAAACAAACAAAAAAAAAGAGAGAAGAAAAACGGTTACACTACCATAACGTCCACCTTGCACTGAATAGACCTTGTATGTTATCAGCATACAAGGTCACTTGGGGAGGAAAACGGAGTTTTTCGCTCCCAGGTTTTTTATAATGAGTTGACCTTGTATGTTATCAGCATACAAGGTCACTTGGGGAGGAAAACGGAGTTTTTCGCTCCCAGGTTTTTTATAATGAGTTGACCTTGTATGTTATCAGTATACAAGGTCACTTGGGGAGGAAAACGGAGTTTTTCGCTCCCAGGTTTTTTATAATGAGTTGACCTTGTATGTTATCAGCATACAAGGTCACTTGGGGAGGAAAACGGAGTTTTTCGCTCCCAGGTTTTTTATAATGAGTTGACCTTGTATGTTATCAGCATACAAGGTCACTTGGGGAGGAAAACGGAGTTTTTCGCTCCCAGGTTTTTTATAATGAGTTGACCTTGTATGTTATCAGCATACAAGGTCACTTGGGGAGGAAAACGGAGTTTTTCGCTCCCAGGTTTTTTATAATAAGTTGACCTTGTATGTTATCAGCATACAAGGTCACTTGGGGAGGAAAACGGAGTTTTTCGCTCCCAGGTTTTTTATAATGAGTTGACCTTGTATGTTATCAGCATACAAGGTCACTTGGGGAGGAAAACGGAGTTTTTCGCTCCCAGGTTTTTTATAATGAGTTGACCTTGTATGTTATCAGCATACAAGGTCACTTGGGGAGGAAAACGGAGTTTACAAAAGTCACCCTCTTTGCCCAATGAATAACAAAGAGTACTAAAAGTAGCAAATTAAAATGATACTTCTCAGCAAAAGAACATAGAGTTTGAAAATATATGAATGTGTAGACACTAATTTGCCTAGATACAGGCCAAGCGATTACAATGAATTTTGACAAACGACAACACTAGTAATGAAACTTTGTTAATACACAGTACTTAACAGAGTGCAAGAAACGTTGTTACAATAAAATTTCCAATTTAGAGAAGAGTCTGAAGAATGAGATGTGGAACCCAAAGTTTGTTTTGTTAGGTTCAGCATGTCTCCCATGATTAACTGAGCACGATGATGAACGATCATACGTCCTCACTTGGGGGGCTAATTGTATGGGATGATATCCGGGCATGACCGATATCTTGCGAAAGCACGTGACCAGATCACAAGAAGACGCCGATATGTTACAGAAAGAGGACATGTCGGCCTGCCGCAATTTAACACGTGGCAACAGAAACTCGACACTTGGCGCGAAAGGTTGTGCATGGGTGAAAGCCACCTGTCAAGGTAGATTACTATAAATAAGTAGGTAAGACCTCATTAATAGGGACAATTAATGACTCTCTCTCTCTCTCTAATCTCTCTCTACTTTCTTTCTCTTACTTATCTTCTCTTCTCAAATACTTTCTGACTTTATCATCGGAGTGGTTATCCCCGGATCACCCCGGGGTTAGCTAACTTCTTCTCATTGTGTAGGTTCTCAGCTTGCCGATAGGGGTATCAGAATCTCAGGTCCGAGTTCCTGGAGGAGTTGGGATCAGACAGAAACAACACCCAACCAGCCACCACACTAACCTCACGCCACCACCCTAACCTGCTACTGCCTTGCTACGAGCCACCACGACCCCTCCCCTGCTCCTCCTACGAGCCACCACCCCTCCCCTGCTACAAGCCACCACAACTTAGGGTTCCAATCGCCGATCGTCATCGTCATCCACCATTGCCGTCATCATCATCGTCGTCATCGTCATCCACCCCTCCCCTGCTGAACAAATATCTACTATTTAAAATATTTATAGATTTCAAGTCAAAACATGAGTATAATCCCTTTCTTTTCAAAACTTTAACTCGCTTGGAGAGAATGAGTGAAAAATGGTAACAAGTGTGTTTGGAGGAGTAACATAATAAAATAAATTTTTCCAAAAACCGAAATGAATTAAAAGGTGAATTGAACTTTTTAAAAACACCCTCATCAAACCAAAAGTAAATGGTATTTGGAGTCAAAACTCAGGAGTAAAAAACTTGGTTTCGCATGATACAAATGTTGATTAAGCTAAGCTTTGAAGTGGCGTGACTCACACCTTGATCCTGGTGTGAGTGCTTTTATGCAAATCCTAGACATTACTCGAACCATTAAACTCGACTGTTTCGAACTGATCCGAAAAAAAACTAAACCATTAAAAACCATTTTTTGGAAACTAAAAATCGACCCATCCCAATTTTTTTTTAACCCGAAACTGAACTGTGAACCAAATTTGTGGGAACCGTTACTAACCCGACCGGTTATCAAGCCAAACCATTACCACCCGAACCGATTACGTCTGAACCCGATAATAACCCGACCCATTTTAAACTGAAAGTTGTTTAAACCAGGAAAAAATCCGATAAACCTGAACCAATCTAACCCATAACCCGTTGTGACCAAAATATTTATAACCCGTAACCCTCGTTGTGATCGAATTGTTTCTAACCCGTAACCCGTTGAGACCGAACTTTTTACGACCCATTGAGACCGAACCATTTACGACCCATTGAGACCGAACCATTTACGGCCGATAACCTGTTATGACTAAGTCGTTTACAACCCATAACCCAATATGTTTATGTTTAGATCCTTTTCAACCCTTTACTCGATAAACGTAACTTATTTATGACTTAACTTGATTATAACATGACCCGTTCCTACTCATTATCTGACTAACTTGATTCGATAATGATCTGACTCGATTTTAACCCAATATGATTTGTACTGAAACCCGCTTTAAATTGGGTAAACCTGTTTGCGAACCGACCAAGTTCAATCCAAACCGATTATGACCTGAACCGATAATGAACGACTCGATTTTACCCGATTTGTTTGAATCAAAACCCATTTTCAAACCAACCCAGTTTAACCAAACTGATTATGACCCGAAACGATTACAGTTCAACCCGATCAGCACCCGAACTATTTTGAATCGATACCCACTTTAAACTAGCTAAACCCGTTTTCAAACTGACCCGGTTGAACCCAAACTGATTATGACCCGAACCAACTACAACCCAACCTGATAGGACCCAACCTGATAGGACCCAACCTGAATAGAAACCACAATAAAAAAAATTAAAAAATTAAAAAAAAAAAAAAACAAACCGAACTAACCTGATGATTTTCAAAACCGATCCGCTAATCATTTCAACCTATTATAATTCGAAACTAATAAACTTAACCTAAACCCAAACTGTTTACCCGAATTGACACTCTTAGGCCTAATACTAAGCTAGTAGAAGACTAGAAGTTGACACATAAGATCAGAATCAACATTAACCTTTTAGCATATGATCACAACAGGTCAATAGTACACTATACTATTTCCTTTTTGGGTAATGATATATGTATTGTAAACTTTAAGGTTATATATAAGTATTAAATATATTTCCTAAAATAAAATTAAATATGAAATTTATGATAAAATCACGTATAGATCAGTGTAATTAAAATCAATTTTATTATTAATATTTTTATTTTTAACTTCTTTTATATGTTTATTTTCTTTTACATATATATTTTTCCTTTTAATTAAAATAAAATTTATAAATAATATCAAAAGTCAAATTTGTGAATCAACCAAATAACGAAGGAAGTTTGAACGAGTGAAAGTAACACGGAGTAACTTGAAAGGGAAACAATGTAAAAAAATAAAATAAAAAAAAAAAACTTGAAAGCGAAAAGATACTCTTTTAAGCAAAGGACATGGGCACCGAAGAAGATGAAGTAGTGAGGGGACCCAATGCCTTTTTTTTTTTAATATATATATTTCTCTCTTTCATACTCACTTGTGATTTTGTGAAGTCGTGATATTTGATTCATGCGTGGATCCACCTGAGTCATTTTCCACACCTCCTAATTAATGATATAAATATCTCCAACACATTTTCACATCCTCAAAAACGGTGCCAGGATTATCATTACCAGGGACGGACTAACAAAATCGTTCTATAATTTGACGAAAGCCTTTAAATAATTTGATTTATATTGAGATATTTTAATAAGATTAAATACCTTTGATAAGATAATAATTAGAAGTGGATCGGAAAATGAACAATTACTGAGGTGAACCTATAACCTCCTATAACTATTGTTAACACATTAATCACGAGACTAGCTCCTCTCCTTTATCAAATAACTGCACACAAATTGTTTATAAACTATTTATTTTGTCTTATAAAGGGAAGGGACAGCTGTTCCCATCTGACTCCGCCAATGACATCCTTCAATGCAAAAAAAAAAGTGTTACTGAGCTAATTGAATATTGATGGATGAAAAAAGGTGGGCTGAGTTCTTAAATTGTAAATTTTTCCATTTTCACACGTGCAAAAATATAAAAAAGTTAATCCTAACAAAATGCACATTGACATGAATGATTCAAGTGAAATTTTGTTGAATTCATGTCGCTATGTATTTATGGTCATTTTTTAAAGTTCGGTCAAAATATTTACAATGAACAATCTTTTAAGGACGAAAGGAGTATAATAATAGAAAAAAATGGTGGAATTTGACAAATTTGATCATACATTACTCTGCTCCGAAATATTTGCAACACTTTATTCTTTTAGCAGAGATGTTTAGTGCTTCAAACACTCTTATTATAACTAGCTAGGGTGGCTAATGTATGCAATGCGCTCGTCATAACTTGTTATATATAAAACCTCTTTCAGCTTGGCCATAAGCCACAAACTTAGTTGTTCACGCTTAATATTAAATGAGAACAAATAAGCAAACAAATATTTTACACAATTCATACACAATATGAATTCTGCACACAATTCATAAGAGTTTGCTTTAAAAGTAGAAATCAAATTTTTTAAAAGGGTATAAATGTTTGCACATTGTTATAACTTATAAGATTTAAACTTTTTAAATGGTAGAGATATGTGAGTATTTTTATATTATTGATTGTTATCTCCTACCAACTTTAGTTGCACTATTTCTTTTATTGCTTTTATCTTCCACTTAAATTTTAAATACTTCCAATTAGCTCAATTGCACATTAAAAAATCACTTTCTATGTACATGACACTTGTGTCTCCTATAATTGTGCTCATAATATAATTGTACAAGTATTATAAAATAAAAATAGTGTAAAAAGATCAGTGAGATGGAGGTACAATTACTCTGTATTAGAGTATTACCATTAACTTTTTTTTTTTTTTTTGGACAGGTCCATTAACGTTCTTGAAAATGCATATGGAGTAACAATTGGATATAAAAATGTTATATTACAACAAATCGTCGTAAAATTGTTCGGGAGTAAAAGGATGTATCAAATATTAACATAAATATAACATAAAAAACAAATAAGGTAGTATGAAAAATCTACTCTAATAGATCTCATAACGTTTGAATTACAATAATATTTTTATTACCACTAAAATCAAAGCTTATATTATAACGTCTCGAATAACATTTATATTACTCCGTATTAAAAAAAAATCAACAAAAGGTTCAAGCAAGTATCATAAACGTCTAAACTTAGGTTAAATAAAACTAGAATTGCCGGATCAAATTAAAACAAGTATAGATGAAAATAGAAAAAAATAAACGATGGAGGATGAAGAAAGGTGAAAAAAGAGTGAGTAGGAACAAACAAACTGAGTAGTCACCCAATCTCCATGCAATCTCTGCTGCACACGTTTCAATAAACTAAAAATATCTTACATCGTATTTAAATTTAAATTAATTAATTAATTAATATTCCTCCATTTTTAGTACTCCAATAAAATAATAAAATAAATTGATTTTTAATTCTGATTTCTGTGTCATGTGAGATCTTCCCTCCTTTGGTTGGCAGTTTTCGATACTCTCTCTCTCTCTCTCTCTCTCTCTCTCTCTCTCTCTTCCTTCTTCTACTCTCTCTCACTCACTTCCAAGCTCGACCCTGTTTTCTCTCTCCACCTCTTTCTCTCTCTACTTTCTCTCTCCTCTTCTCCATTGATGTGAAACCCTAACTCAGAAGAAGAAATCGAGCATTCAACAATGGTGTATACAATCTCTGGAATTCGTCTTCCGACTACTGTTCCGTCTATTCATAAGTCGAGCTGTTTTCATGGCGATAATCGGAGGAGTTCGTCTTTCTCTGTCTTCCTTAACAACAACAAGAATTCCGCTTCTCTTTCTCGTATTCACTCTTTCTCTATGATTTATTGCTGTTTTATTGATGAATTTTGATTGGAATTTGGAAATGTTTTGATGATTTTTGATTGATATTTGGAAATGTTTTTTTTGTGTTGTGAATTTGATTTTTTGTTTGATTTCTGCATTGTTGATTTTAATGTACATTGATTTTGTTGTGTGAATTTCATGAAAAATCGAGAATAAGTGGTTTTGGTTATTAATTTTTGGTGTTAGTATTAATTGATGCATGATTGTGTGGACATTTTGAATGTTGGATGATTGATTTTGGGGGAAATTAAGGATTTTTGGCGTTGCATTTATGATTTTTGGGAAAGTATTATGCGAGTTTGAAAATTTTGATTATAATGATTTTTATCATGAATTTTTGCAATTGAGAGCCGTTGTTCTGTTATTATGTTGTCTGGTTGGCTGATGGTACAAATGACATTAGAAATAGTGGAAATTCTCAGTCGTTCTTCGAATTTTATGTCAATTTTGAGGAATTTTGGGAAATTGGTAGTATATTGGTTTAGTTCGTGAAGAAATTTAGTTTTTTTTTTTTTTTTTTTTTTTTTTTTTTTTTTTTTTTTTTTAATTAATGTTTGGAGGTTTTAAGTCTGAAATACAATGTAATGAGTAATGATTAGAACAGGGCAATTCTGATCTTCGCAATTGTTTGTGCTTGATTGTAGGAGTGGTAGGATTTTGGAGGTGTTGTTTGTGTTTGATTGATTCGTACAATGAGAGGTTGGGTTGTTGGTTGATATGACCATGTCTATTATTTTTGTGTATTATCAGTGGCATACTTATCTTACAGTCCTAGGCATGTTGACGAGTTGGATCCATGATCTCGCGTAGTAGGAAATGCTATAGAGGACAAGTCCGTTTGGGGACATAATTTATGACATCTTTGAAGCGATTGATCTAGAGTGGTATAGCAGACGACCAAGTTTTCTTTTTAATTGATGCACTTAGAAGCCAGATGGCAACAACAAGCCATAATTCAGCTTTCTTTGGAAATCTTTTTCTTTTCTTTTCTGTATAATTAAAGGTTAGGCTTGAGTCATTTTTTGACAAAGAAAAAGTGGAGCAGTAAAACGAAGAGTTATGATAATAGAGGACAAGGAGGCCTCTAAACATAGTCAATGGGAAGAATAATGCTTGCTAACCATGCTTTACATCCTTGGGAAGCATCCCCTGAGATACAAGTCTGCATCTCACAACTGTAATGGCACTAGATATACATAACAAGGGAAATACTCTTATGGGACTGTTGAGATTGCAGATGGCAGTGCTGTTTGAAAAGTGTAATATCTAACAATTGTATTTAAGGTGTAGATCTTTAGCTTAAGTGAATTAATAATGCAAGCATCAATTGTTTTTAGGGGAGGAATAAGATACAGAGGGTTTTTATAATTACAGATTTCATTTCTAATCAGCACATTTATTTGTTTATTTAATGTCTTTCATGCTTTGTTCTGTTCAATATCTGTTTGCTAGGGCTTTAGGGGAAGGAGTTCAAATGTCATTCTTGTTCCTCTTACTATCACCACTCCCTATATGCTGGTCTCTTAACTTCTTATCTTTGGCCTTTTTTCTAGGGAAGATTTACGCCCAGAAGCCCTATGATTCTGATTCTTCATCAGCAACATTGACGGAATCTCAAAAAGTACTTGTTCCAGGCAGTGACGCTGAAGGTTCTCCATCTGATGAAGGCTTAAGTTCTGATTCAAATTTGAATGACACTGAGGTGCGAACTTGGCTTCTTTGTCAATTTTTTGTGTCCCCTAATAATATCTAGCTGATGATTGAATTGGGTATGCCTTTTACTTCCTAATTTAGGGGAAGAAAAATGATGGCAAGAATCATCTGCACCAGTCAATGTAGTTGCTATTGATAAACATATATTTGGTTACTATTAAAGGAGGGAAAACCAGCTTCATAAATCTTAAAACCTATGCCACAATGTGTCAGGATTAATTTGATCAACAACTATTCATACAGTTGTGCATAAGTTGGAGATATAAAGTTGCAAGCTCTGCAACCTTAATGGAAATCTTTTATTCTAGTTTACTTAATTATTTTGGCTGCTATCTGGTAACTATTTTGGTTTTCCCAACTATGTTATGCTGTCTGAAAGCCCACTGCACTTTAGGCATGCAATAGTATGTGTTTTCTACTTTTCCAAAGGTTACATGCTTAGTAGAGCGGGTTATAGTTTAAATCACATTGTCATTGCCTGTAATATGCACTTTTATTCAACTTAAATGTGCATCTGTTTTTTCTCTCTCTGTAGGGTGTCCATGATTTACATGTACAAACTGTGAAAGGAGGCACAGATAGTGTGGCTGATAAGAAATCTATGGCTGAAATTCATACTCACGAAGATATAGATGTGCAAGATTCTGTCACCAGAAGATCCGTTCCTCCACCTGGTAATGGGCAGAGAATATATGAGATCGATCCACTTTTGAAAAATTATCGTACACATCTTGATTACCGGTGAGATTTTTTTCCCCTATCTTTATATTTTGTTATGCATGTGATGCTGGTTGCTTTATTCACGCCTAAGAGAGTGTCACTGGAGAGAAGAGTGGAGGTTTAGGTTTGTTTTTTGATTCATGCATTTTGAAGAATCATTCAACAATATGGTTGGCATATATATATATATATATATATATATATATATATATATATATATATATATATATATATATATATATATATATATATATATATATATATATATATATATATATATATATATATATATATATATATATATATATATATATATATATATTTATATATATATGCACATTAAATCCTTCTCATCCTTCTCATTTTAAGAAACTTCTCATTTGACCCTATATATATATATATATATATATATATATATATATATATATATATATATATATATATATATATATATATATATATATATATATGTTTTAAGAATGTTTGTGGGAGTTTTTTCCTTTTCCTCTTTTGAATATATCTTTTTTTTTTTCCAGCTCCTGAAACCATATAATTTAAAAGAAGCTGCCTGTGTAGTGTGTGTGTCTGTGTGGGATTGTGGGCTTGCTTACATCCAGCTGATTTTGGCTATTCTTACGGTCAAATACAAAAACTATCTTTTATTTTCATCTACTTGAAAGCTTTAATATCTGGGATTACATAGCTTATACAATACAAAAGAAATAAAGATTTTACTAGATGTTGCTTTTTAACCGATAAAATGTATTCTTTATTTTATGTTAAAACAAATGCACTGGATTGAAGTGGGCAGTACTTATGGCCTTAAAACTCACAGGAAAGGCATTATCTCAAAATGGAGGGAATTTTCAGTGCAAGTCCATGCAACTATGCCAATAATAAGATTTGGGTTAGGAGTCACGCTATGATTCTTTCCATAATTTTTCATGTTTAAATAAAGACGTTGGAGTTGTTTCATAGGATCCATTAAGAAGTTGAATTAGTTTTCTTATTATACTTACATTGCTAACTTTATAACTTTCTTTAATTATAAATATTCCTTTTTACCTAAGAACATTTGACTAAATAGTACGTGGTATAATTTTGTCTTTTAACATACGCTCCTTTTGGCTTGTTTTAGTTGTTTATTTGCTGCTCACATTTAATAAAATAAATTAAAAATATATGGACACTTACATGTTGATCGTTTGTCTTTTGTAGATATTCAATGTACAGAAAATTGCGTGAAGAAATTAACAAGTATGAAGGTGGCTTGGAGGAATTTTCTCGCGGATATGAAAAGATGGGTTTCACTCGCAGGTATGGATACTATTAAATATAACTTAGGGAAACCTAGAGTTAAAGAAATGTAGTTTGTTTAACCTTTTTTTTTTTTTTTTTTTTTTTTTTTTTTTTTTTTGTTTCCTAACCATTTTTTATTTTGAAATTAATCTTACTCCCTATGTTTCATAATAAGTGTCTTTTGAAGTTATTAACACATTAAGGAGTTGTTTGTTATTTGGCGTTTTAAGCAAATGAGTAATATTGCATTTGTAAATTAAAATGGCAATGTGAGTATTACATTGGCTTTTTTTTTTGCTGAATTATAGCACATTGGAATTATAAATGTCAAGTAATGGAGTAATTGAAGTTGACTAAATGCTCTAACAACAGTAGAGGAAGTAATGCTTGAATACTATTTTGGAAGCAGTATGGATTTGTTATGGTTGTGTTGTTATAGTTTAAGAAATAGATATAAGGGTATTATTTAAAGGTACTTTATTAAATTAGATAACTAGTTAATTGAATCCTTCCCCTCAAACCCTATGTTCACCTAGTCACTTCTTATCTGGCCAATTTGCATCCTCTAATAGCTTTGACTTTGGCTTTGAAATTTGAAAATGTTTCAGATTTTAGATGATGTCATAATGGTGTCCAGCATATTATTAAATTTTACTCCTACAATGGGGTATATACTATGCTTGTATAATATTGTGATTCTAAGTACTGGAAGTTGTCATTCGTAAAATCAATCATTTGTCTTTAATCTACTTGGCCTAAGTTTACTTTTCTTTGACTTTGGGTTACAAGAAATAAAATTCAAATGGCTTGTGTATCTGTGCGTCAATTTTTTATTTTGCGATGTGGTAGATGGTTTATAGCTGTTGTGTTTTGGATCAAAGGTCTAATGAAAACCTATATATTATCTAGGTGTAAGGCTGTATACAATTCCCTATGATTTATTTTGTAGGCAGGAGTGTTCCGGTTAGTATTAGTTTGAAAGACTTTAGATACTTGGAAAGAAGTATTCAAGGAAGCCAGAATTTTGCAATTGTTACCTATAAGGCCATAGGATTTTGTCAACGAGTTTATGATTGGGATCTGGTTGCTGTTGAAGAATGTGGATTGAGATTCTTTTATGACTTGGTTACTGTGGTCCTGGTCATCTGTTAATATTTCTGCTTGTTGATCATCATTTTGTAGCATAGTTTTGTGGTATTCCCTTAAAAAAAATGACAATTAACTTTGCGACTATGATATTTGTTGTGGAATTTGTTGTATACACACGGGTGAACCGTATACCCAACTAACCCGAGGTTAGTTTTTGCTTTTAATTTGATGATTAAATGAAAAACAATCATCAAAATGAGAACAAAATACTCATGGGTGTACGGTGCACCCGGGTGTGTATAACAAACTCTCTATTTGTTCTGGGACTATGACATTGGTGCCCGGCTATTTTATTGCTAAATTAATCAGTTAAAAACCCTTTTTATTTTATTTTATTTCTCTTTAAAATTGTGAAAATCAATTACAATATGTCTAGATGCTGGAATTCATTATATCTGTCCATCAAGTTCCTTACATCACAAATAATCGTGTGAAGTGACTGATGTCATCTTTTGCAGAGGTGTTCTTGCTTTTGATTTGCATCTCTTAATTTTCATGTTAAATATTATGCAGTGCTGCAGGGATAACATACAGAGAATGGGCACCTGGAGCAAAGGTTTGTTCTGCCTTGACTCTGTATCTAATTTGGTCATTGCTTACATACATAGAAAAAAAAAAATGCATAGTGCAAATGGTCTATGGTTTTATTATGTTGAGTGAAACTACCTTGTACAGATTGTTTAATGCTGATTACTAAGATAGACTAGAACTAGATGAATATAAGAGTACCTATAGAGATTTTTTTGTAACCTGAAGAGTATTTGAAGGATTTTATTGTGGCCAGTATACAATTAAAGACTTAAGGTAATGTCATTGTGAAATATTAACATATCTATGGAGCAGTATCTTAATTTTACAACATAAAAAGAAAGAATTCTTCACTTCTAACCTTTTTGAGTAAATGCATTGTGGCATAATTGGTCTGAGCGGCCAGCCAAATTGATGTAGGTAACTTGTGTAGCAATTGCGGTAATGATGAAGTTATTGTACCAATGCAATGAGTTAGGCCCTATTCAGCAGTAGTGTTTTAGGTATCAATTAGCATTTTAATCAGGTTAAAATACTAGTTAGAAAAAAACTAAATGTATTTGGCAAGGTAGCAGTTTAGCTAGCAATAAGCCAATAAGTGGTCAGGGTAGCATTTGAGTGGCGATTCTCAATTGTATTGGCATGGGTTTTATCTTATTTCGTTGTAATAATTTACTCTTATGCATTGTATAATTGTATTGGGGAAGAATTTGTGGGCTTTTGGGAGCTGTTATTGATACTGCCTTGGTCGCAATGTCATCTTCGACTTATTTGTACTACATTTGTCCTTTTCTCTCTTTTTTTTTTTTTTTTTTTTTTTTTTTTTTTTTTTTTTTTTTTTAACTGTTATTTTCTTGTTTTGGTCAGTAAAATAAAATAAGAACCCATGGTATCCTTTACCCTTTTTCTTGAATTTTGTCGTTAAGGAACTTGTTTGTTCCTCCTCTTTTCTTCTCTCTGCATGTACATCATTTTTCTGTTTGTTTACAGTCAGCATCTTTGGTTGGAGACTTCAACAATTGGAATCCTAATGCTGATGTTATGACTCGGGTATGCTATTCCTCTTGACCATGATGCTATTTTTGTTTTTGAAAATTGTGCTCAGTGTTTGTTCTTTTTTTTTTTTTTTTTTTTTTTTTTTTTTTTTTTTTTTGCCACTACATCTATGGAATGCTGTATGATGGTCTTGTTAAGGTAGGGAGGCAAGAAAGATAAATTGTTGATCCATCTGATGTGCTACTGATGTATGTACGTCTATAGAACTTCTTTGTTGCTATAGTTGCTTCCTTCCCAGTGGGAACTCTGGTTGTTGAATCCAATTTCCTAATGGTGGTGTCTATGAGAAATCGAAAAAGATCAGATCACTGAATTATTAATCTTCTTACCCATTCCCCTCCCCATCTGTTCCAAATAATAAGAAGATTATCCAATGAAAACATTGAATAACTAGTTGAATATCATGATAGAGGAAGCTTTGTCTTAAGCCGTACCAATTTATAACTCCAATCATGGAGAATGAGCTTTATGATGAACTGCTGTCTATTTAAAACATGTGTACTAATATTTCCTATGTTCTAGTTTAAATGCAATGTTTTGACTTTTGAACTATCATACACCCTACTTTGACCATATTTTTTTACTCATGTTAAAAAGATGTTAATTTTTCTTTGTAAAAAAATTGTTAATTCTAATAGATTGTTGGATTAGTTGCAATGTATATGTTCAAAATATCAACCTTTTACAATTTTTTATTTGATATATGACTAAAAATATGGATGATAAAAGCATTGAATTGGCAAGTGTGATAGTCAAAACAGCTAAAAGATTAGAGGAAGCATGTGTTTAGCTGTTTACTGCTCTACTTTTGTCCTGTTTCATATTAAAAGAGATTGGGATCCTGATAAGATAACCTTCTGTTTCTACCTCTTTATTACTTTGGTTTCTGTTTTTGAAAATATTAGGTGCTCTGGTATGTATCCTAGTGTCTTTAAAGGGTAAATTATTGTTGTGCCCTGTAAGATAAGAGCTTTTTAAAGTAGGTATTCTTCTTTTTGATGCTGATTTTGGTCTTGGCTAGTATCTGAGAATGAGTTTAAAGCTCTGTCTGTTTATTGTGTACTGGTATGTTTTTACTTCTTCTGCTTCAACTTCCGCAATTGCTTATGTGAATGCAGAATGAATTTGGTGTTTGGGAAATCTTTTTGCCGAACAATGCAGATGGTTCATCGGCTATCCCTCATGGCTCTCGGGTGAAGGTAATGTTTGAACTAGAGCTTGTGGAAATTAATGTGCTAATGTAATGTTTGTTCATTATAGAATAGATTGTGGGGTAGGAGATGGGTTTTCCAGCTTATTTGTGGAGAAAATTTTGACACATCAGCTTGTAGAAATTGTATACTGAATATCAAAATTATATGGCTTTTTTCTTGAATTTTGATTTGATTTCTTAGATTCACATGGACACTCCTTCTGGAATCAAAGACTCTATCCCCGCTTGGATCAAATTTTCTGTACAGGCACCAGGTGAAATCCCATACAATGGGATCTATTATGATCCACCAGAAGAGGTAAGAAATACTGTTTAATATCAGATATGGTAAAAGTTGTTGCTTTTGTGCTAACATGTCTTATTTTCTGTTTCCATGAGTGAAGTAATACTTTCTGTGTTGTAATTCTTATAGGAAAAGTACGTTTTCAAGCACCCTCAACCAAAGAGACCAAAATCACTAAGAATTTATGAGTCGCATATTGGCATGAGTAGTACGGTGCGTATTTCTTCTCTCCCTAGGAATGACGATGTTAAATATGGAATCATTTTCTTAATATTTCTCTTTTTTTTTCTTTTTTGTTAAATACTTAATATTTTTGATGTTTTGCTGAGTTGTTGCCTTGATGATGTATGAGATGCTATTCTCTGTTCAATTAAGTGCTTGTTTAGTGAACATGTAAATACATAGGTTATAAAATTTCCAGACCAGTGGAAAGGTACAAGGCTGTTTGATTGATAAAACATACGAAGTGCGACTTCTTGGGGGAAGTTCCACTTCCATAACGTGGATGAGATGACTCACCTACTCCCAACCAAGCAAGGGGAATTATTTTTTGGGAAGTCCTACTCCCGTTATCCTATAGTTATATTAAAATACCTTTTCAATTCACAGGTAATAATTTCCTTGGAATTGTAACTTTCTTAATCACATGACCACTAAATGTTAAACTTGGATATTATGTGTCTTATACGGTGATGCACATAAAATTTAAATAACTCTAGAGATAGGTTTTTTTTTTTTTTTTTTTTTTTTTTTTTCCTTTTCCTTTTTTCATTTTTACGTTTATTACCTAAACGCTTTTACTTTAAGGTATTGAGACATACTAATAGTCTATTATCATGTATCTGAGCAGTTCTTTAGTTCTTAACTGTGTTACCTTTCTGATACTTGTAGTACAGTCTAACAATATATAGGAATTACGACGAATGCATGCACCATGCCTTTATGATTAACCTTATTGTGAAATGAATGAATATGTAGATGTTTGTCAGTGGTCTCCTTGTCAGATGTTCAAAGAGATTGTAAGCTGTACTTGCTTCTAATATAGTCCTGGGACTGCTGGTCTTCCCTTGTATTCGTTGTTGTTAGTGTAATATAATACTGCTCGTATGTTTTATCTGAACATGTGTGTATTCTACAACATATTAATCAAAGACATTCAAGAAAGATGTACTTCCCCTTTAAATATTTGTCAAAAGTCGAAAACTAGTAGAAAAAGGGGAATTTTTTTTTTTTACATGTTCACAATAGTCTCGAAGAAGAAAATATAATAAGTAAAAACTGGTCAAGTGTGCACATTCCAAATAGAAAATCAAAAATAGAGGTGTTAGCTTATTTGATAGTCATTTGGAGATATTCATTTCTTATTCTTCAAGTAGTTTTTAGCTTGCAATCCCTCAATGCAGTCTTTTTTAGTAATAATATGGGGTATTGATTTATTTAGTATTTCAGAATGAGATGTTCTCCATCGGTATTACTCCATATTTGATTCAACTTTATATAGTCTTACCCAACACTGAGCTTTCCATTACACATGGGTCAGTTCATGTTCTCGTCAACTTAAAAGGCAATCTTGTTTTATTTCGATGATAATATGAAACTTCAGATCATTGCTTTCATCCATTTTCATTGTCATTGTCAAGTCATCCAACAAACGGTCTCCACTAGTCCACTGTATCCATTCCTCTTTGAGTGTCTTAAGTCATCAATTCATCATTAGAATGTGACAAATTTGACTATGTAGTTCTCCTCACATGTTTCTTTTACAGTTTCTTATATTTCTGAAAGCTGTACTATGCTTTGATATCCTCAATGTGAGTTGCAGGAACCAATCATTAATACATATGCAAACTTCAGAGATGATGTGCTTCCTCGAATAAAAAAACTGGGCTACAATGCTGTTCAGATAATGGCTATTCAGGAACATTCCTATTATGCTAGCTTTGGGTACATTTAATACATCTCTATTGATTCTCTTTTTCCAAATACTTCTGCTCGTATATTTTTTATATTCTTTCTTAAGCTTGGCGGTTGCATGCTCGGGATACGTTTTTATGCCTCAATATCTGTCTCATATGCTGTATCTGTATATGTATTAATATTTCATATTTTGTTCCTAGGTATCACGTGACAAATTTTTTTGCACCAAGCAGTCGTTTTGGTACTCCAGAAGATCTCAAGTCCTTGATAGATAGAGCTCACGAGCTTGGTATCGTCGTCTTGATGGATATTGTGCACAGGTAAAACTGTATTATGATTTTATGACCATTAGTTTGAGCTTTGAGGTTTCTTTAGTATGGAAGTCATTATGATTTTACTTGTGTACGATTCTCGCTATATTTTTTTTAATATTTTGTGAAATTCAGCCATGCATCAAACAATGTACTAGATGGGCTGAACATGTTCGATGGAACTGATAGCCACTACTTTCACTCTGGATCACGTGGGTATCATTGGATGTGGGATTCTCGTCTTTTCAATTATGGAAGTTGGGAAGTAAGTATTCTTCTTCACTTTGTGAATAGTATGCTTTCTGTTCCATTTTTGGTCAGTGTAAATTTATGTGTCATCTTCAGTAGGTGCTCAGGTATCTTCTATCTAATGCGAGATGGTGGCTTGAAGAATACAAATTCGATGGCTTCAGATTTGATGGTGTAACTTCAATGATGTACACTCATCATGGGCTGCAGGTAAAACTTGACCTCCCTTTTTCAAGACCTCCAATTTGCACTTCGCTTATTTGTTTTACTTATTATGACATCAAATTATCATCTTATTGACATTATATTCAAATTTGTTCTTGAAGACAACAAGATTTCTGATCTTAATTTTAGTATCTGTGGAAACTAGAAATATGGAAACTCTGCTCAATATACTGTTCTTTTTTGTCTGGAGAATTCAAATGTCGTGAAAAAGTATTTTGTGTTCTTGCTCATCTATTCATCTTTTATTTAGAAATTACCAGATTTTATCATATAAAAAACTTGCATTTCATCTTCAATTTGAAATTATTTTGTTAGCATCATTTCCGTGGTAGACAGATGTTTTTTCTCTTTGATGGTCTCTAATCATGTGTTGACAGATGTTTTTTCTGTTTTTTTTTTTTTTGTTTGTTGTAGGTAGCATTTACCGGAAATTATGAAGAGTATTTTGGTTTTGCAACCGATGTGGATGCTGTGAATTACCTAATGCTGGTGAATGACATGATACACGGATTATTTCCTGAGGCTATAGCCATTGGTGAAGATGTATGTCACTCATCTTTTTAAGATATATGCTTAGTATTTTATTGAGTTCTAACACTTGTTGCTGATCACTTAAAGTCTGAATTGATTCCTTATGTACTTCTATTTACCAAAAATGCTGATTTAACTTTTGTTAATTATTTTATTTAGAAATTATTGGGGACAAACATTTTGATCATTAATATCACTCATTTTCTCACGGTTTGATGTAGTGTACATTTGTTTAATTTTTTTTTAAGAAATTCTTTTTATCAATAATTTTTTTCCCCCTTTTTCACGAGATCAGAATTATTTTGCCTATGTTGTGTTTTAATATAAAGCAAGTTTCATGAAAAATAAGATTTGATACCATTCCAATACGATCAGATGAAGACTACCTAAGTTCAGTTCACAACTACAATAAGTAAACTTATTGTAAATAAGTTAGCACAAGCTTAGCTTAGTGGAAGGTGAAAGAACTGAGCATATTCTGAAGTTTGCGAATTATGGCGATGAAAATATTGTTCCTGTACCTCTGCATTAAAAAAAAAAAAAAAAAAACACCCTTTTCTAATTATGTATTTTGTATGTAACTTTATCATCATGTTTTCTTTTCTAGCAATGTGTGTAAGGGCTTGTCTTTGGCCTGAACAAGGGGAGAAGAGCTGTATTCTGCTAACCTTGGTGTATTTTATTCTCCTAAATTATGTTTTTAAAGACATTTGTTGCCTGCTGCTTACAGGTCAGTGGAATGCCGACTTTCGGCCTTCCAACGCAAGATGGTGGTGTTGGTTTTGATTACCGTCTCCATATGGCTATTGCTGATAAATGGATAGAGCTTCTCCAGTATGTTCTGACCTGTATCATATTCATATTATGTCAGTTGTTGATAGGACTTGCATGTGTGATCATGTTTGACTTGTATTCATATGTGATCAAATTCTGTATTTTCTTTGAGAACCACATTTTAGACGGACTTCTATCCCATTCATTAATGTTAGGATAAGGATTTGGAAGTGGTCAAGAGGGTTATATAGCAGAGTTAAAATATGTGTCAACTTGATTTGTTGGGGAACAGTTAAAACCTTTCCAGGGCATATACTGAAGTAAAGTCTAATCCATTCAGTCTATTTGTTTATGCAATTTTTAAGGAACTTAGTTTGTCTGCTGTGGCTTAACATAAGAAGAATCAACTAGTTTAGGCAGCCTTGATATTTTTTTTGTATATTATAGGAGACATGCTTTTATTTCTCTCTTAACAGATTTGTATGTAATATCTTAACTGTGAAGCATAACATTATACTTTCAGTTTGTGAGAAAGAATTCGTCCCATGTCCTCAGTTTTACCAACCAATAATCTGAGAATGAGTCTTTTTTACTATTTATTTTTATTTAACATAACACTATCTGTTTGCGAGGATCAATCTTTGTTTATTACTAACAAATATTATTAGCTTTTGCTAGAAAGGTGCAAAGTTTTCTTAAGTGTCTTTTCATCTAAACATGAATTGATTAATGATATTGACATTTTTGTATGGCAACCACATCTGCAGATTAAGAGATGAAGATTGGAGAATGGGTGACATCGTTCACACACTGACCAACCGGCGATGGGCCGAGAAATGTGTATCATATGCTGAAAGTCATGACCAAGCTCTAGTCGGTGACAAAACGATTGCATTTTGGTTGATGGACAAGGTTAGATGAGTCCTGTTTCAGATTTGTTTGAGTTTCTTTACGCTCTCTTGCAGATCCATCATATGGTATCTTTCTTATAGTTATAGAAGCTAAACCACAAAAAATTAAGGGTCCATGTCAAACCCCCTTTTGGTTTGATGCTCAAATTTGCAGTAGATGACATCTACATAATAACAAGCTGGTGATATGTAAGGGTATTGAATTATTATGTTTAATAAATCAATGAATACTATCTATCAAACATACGTTACTGAACATGTATGATTACTTGAGTAATATCACTGTAAGTCTGTACCTCTGGGCTCAGGCTGCTTATGTGGTGATTATTTATTTTAATTATTTTTCAAAGTAATAGCTTGGTAGATTCCCCCAAGTATTGTGGATTTGACCTCTAAGTGCTTGCATAACTATCACATTATTTCTCTTAATTTGACTTGTCATACCTGAGATCAAAAGGCAGCTTTGATCCCATTCCGGTTACTGTCATTTCTGGATGGACTAATATAATAAAAATCCCGCTTAGTGAGATTTCCATTTGTGCTCTTAATTTTATGCCTTTCGGCTGCAGAAGCAATACATGACTCATTGATCCTCTCCTTCCCCGTGGTTTTCTACTCATATTAACACTATAGTTTGGTTATTGTACTAAAATAATTTTTCTTGTTAAATGTGTAGATTGCTCAGAGACTTATTCATTTTGGGCTTTTGGGGATTTTACTTTACTTTTGGGGTAGGGGGTAGGTGGGGTGGGGTTGGGGTGGGGTAGTTTCAATGCTTTATTAATTGGATGGCAGACTGATTACTGGTTATTGTCTGGAAACACAAATATGATAAACAGTCTTTGCAATGTTTCAAAAATTTATAAGATGAAAATACTATGGTGAAAACATGAAGTTTGTACCCTAGTGGAGAAAAAAACAATATAACGTCGGAGAAGAAACAATATAACATTCAAGGAATAAATGTCTTTGGTCATGATACTGATATAGCAGCTACAATAATGACAGCAATGAATGTCCCATATTCTGCCATTTTGTTGACTATAACTCCTGTAAGCCTATATATAGTCCTTTCCAGACTGGAAGATATCCTACCCTGCTGATTGCATATTTTATTCTTCCTTGTTGATTAGTACCCCTAATGCGCAAGTCATTCTCTTAATCCTTAAAAATATATCCCTTGCAGTTTATATTAGATGTCAGATGTTTATAATTTGTCATACACGGATACCCTATCGTGGCTTTCCTGTCAATGTCTGCAGCGTACAAGCAGATTTAACCTTGAGCTGTGAACTTTTGGCCTGCAGACTGCTGCTGTAGAGACCCTTTCTCATGTGCTCATATTTTCTTTATCTTCCCTATTTATATCATTCTGCTGTTTCCAACTGCTAATATGAACCAAATGTTTATTCTGCATTCTGATCTGCTAATGATTTCAGGATATGTATGATTTTATGGCTGTGGATAGACCATCAACACCACGAATAGATCGTGGAATTGCATTGCATAAGATGATCAGACTTATTACTATGGGATTGGGTGGAGAAGGATATCTCAACTTCATGGGAAATGAATTTGGCCACCCAGGTAAAACTGATGATTTTGTTGACTTTATTAGTATATATTTGATCGAATTTTGCAATTTTCACATGGGATCCTTAAGTTCTGTACGGTCGCTGATTCGACTTTTGATACATTTCAGAGTGGATAGATTTTCCACGAGGGGATCAACATCTTCCAACTGGTAAAACTGTCCCAGGAAACAATAACAGTTATGATAAATGTCGGCGAAGGTTTGACTTGGTATGTTCCTAACTTACAGTAGCTTCATTTTGTAGTGAAGCATTTTTGTTTGTCTATAAGCCATTTTGGTATGATTCCTTGTGACGATTCATGTTAGCCGACCCCAAATCATTTTGGGACTAAGGCTTTGTTGTTGTTGTTGTTGTAAGCCATTTTGGACAATGTTGACTTCTATACAGTTCATCAAGTGTTATTCATTTTTTCTGAATTTTAAGCATAAGTCACTATCTGTTTAGCACATACAATTGATTGGCCAAGAGATAATTTTCTTAATGTCTATGAAATTGGAAATTGTCAATTTTAATAGTAGTTCTAGTGCTCAGGTTAGCTGAAACAATAGCAACAAAGTTGATGCTTGTGTTTTGATTGATTGATTGGATTTTTGTCAAATTTGGTACGGTGGTGATGAGGGCGTTGGAGATGATGCAATATACTATAAAAATTAGGTGCAAACTGTAATTATTGATAATCCCTTCATGACTCAACTTAACTGTCCTTTGCAACTCACAGCCCTTCCTTTTGCTGAAATAAAGAGTGATGAATGATAGAACATAACTCAACTTGAAATTTCAAAATTTTTTGCTAAATTTTCTTGACAGAATCCCATTATAAGAGAGGAGAGAAAGGGGATTGATTTTTGCACAAGCTGTCAAGAAAGTAGAAAATGTTGTTAGTGTTCTACAGCAAAACAAGCTAGGATAGGAACTAGATTGGTCTTTGTTACAAATATCATGGAGATGAAACTCACTAGGCATTTTCAACTTTTGAGCAAATGAAGTTCTGCCTGTTTGTGGAACACCTGACTCTAGAAATTTTCCAAGAATCTGAAAATAGGTGCTATAATCTATCCATCCTAATAGCTTTTTATTTTTTAATTGATTTTTTTTTTTTTTTTTGGGTGTATTCAGGGTGATGCAGACTATCTTAGATATCGTGGACTGCAAGAATTTGATCAAGCTATGCAGCATCTGGAAGAAAAATATGGTGTATGTTTTCTTGCATATTCTTTAAAAGAAAGCTATTTGCTTAACAGGATGTCATTCTGTGTCTATACCAGGGATGACCTCCACCTTACCCAAAACTAGGGACTATACACACACACACACACACACACACCAAGCTCACACTGTGTGTGTGTGTGTGTATTCTTTGACTTTTATAGAAGTGCTGAACACTATTCCATTTAATCTTTCCACATCCACATTACGGTGATTATTGAACATTTGGTACATTGTGGTGATAAGTGAACAGTTGGTCACATTTTGTATGAACTGCCTCGGACCACGCTGCTGCAGCAAAAGAACATTGGAAAGAAAATACGAGAAGTGTACATTACTCTCATGCCCTAAACACTTATTTTATATCAATAAGTTTATGCAAAGCTATTATTTATCCTTAATCCCATGTCTAGCATATCTACCTTGAACACCACGAAACACGTTCATTTCTGACCACATAAGAAATGCGTGAACACCTGTCTTCAAATTGATTGCTAAGTTGTCACAATTTTTCAAATCCAGGGATCATCTTGGCTAATTTTAGCCTGCCATCTGGTGATCTGTGATGATAGTTATTTAATCACCTTATCCATACCAAGCTTTGATTGGGACTCAGGAATCAGATGTCGTAGTAAATTAGTCTTTTGTCAACCAACTAAAATGTTCTATGCACTTGTCTTGTCTCTGCAAATTCTATCGTAATTAGTCCCAAAGAAAAAGTCCTTGTGTATCTTCTTGTTGGTTGTAATAACTTTTTGGGTCAGCAGAAAACAAAATCTCGTAAGTCTCGGACACAAGTTTAGGAAGAAGACCAGATTGGGTACAGCTCTGCTCCTTCCCCTCAATGGCCTTTACGGAAGGAAGCTGGTTGATTCATTTTTAGTATTATGAGGGATGGTAAAAAATATAATGCAAGTAGCAGAATTATTATAGAACTGGTACTACTCGTACTAGCATCTGAAAGGAAATTAACAGACCTATAAATGACTTGGTTGAATTTTGTCAATCAAAGGTATGAACAATACTTTTGTGAGGTGAGGGGATTTTTGTATATTATTGGATGTGGTAAGGAGACAGTAGAGATCCCTTCCCCTGCGATGGCCAATATCTGTAGACATCCACCACTATTAGTGGTTTTCAATTACATGATCCTTTGAATGCCCTCCCCCCCCCCCCCCCCCCCCCCCCCTTCCTCCTTCCTCCTTCAGCAATTATGAGATGTTCATTAACAGTTTCTAGATGTGATCCAAAAGAGCCCCATATCGCTACACTTTGAATTGCATGAATTCCTTCCTGCCTCTAGCAAATCTAATCTTGAGATTTAAGAATTAAGACTCCATAAAAAAACACTTAGTAAGTGCATGGGATACACCTGCCTCAAACCTAGCTGCTAGAAACTGATTTTTTGTACATATGTCTCTCTTTAAGGCTTATGGGATTAAGGCTTTGATTGATTGATATGTCTCTGTTTAAGATTAATGCATATTAGCTTCTGCTCTATTCTTTCTCCAATATGTTGCATATCCTGGTTAAGGAAAACCACCTGACAATGAAGTCAACGTCATAGATTATTTCTGTATCTTCTGCAGTTCATGACTTCAGAGCACCAGTATATATCACGTAAAGCCGAAGATGATAGGATCATAGTCTTTGAAAGGGGAAATTTGGTGTTTGTTTTCAATTTTCACTGGTCGAGTAGCTACTTTGATTACCGGATTGGTTGCTTGAAGCCAGGGAAATATAAGGTATGCTTCTGAACTTAGGATATGTGATTGTTCATTCTGTTACTCTAATTTAGTTTGTAGTTTCTTATAATACTCCCGTTCAATTGTTAGTGTATGAGACTAATACCTTCTATAGACTTCTGAAAGGAGTTAGTTTTCAATTGTTCATTAATGAATTGCCAAGTTAGAATGAGGAACTGTTTGGCAAAGCATAATTTATGATGGAAGAATTTTCTTGTGTATTCAACTAGCCGCATTAGGTTCAACCGTTCAATTTTCTTTTATCCTTTTTTTTTTTTTTTTGGTAGTGGGAAATCATTCAATCTTCATTGAATCTTGAAATAGCATACATTTATTCAGTTGGCTGTGGTATTGAGACTGGAGTGTAACTTTACATTCTTACTCAAAAGAAATATTATTCCTTGAAGGCTTAAAAGATCTCGGTCATTATGAAAGGGAATTATATGACCTCTAATGTCTGCAAGCATTAGTATAATTTAAAATTTCAAGCAGCTTATCTTATGGTAAATCTTCAGAGAAGTTTAGTTCTCATCATTGTTCAGAATTGCTGAAAGGTCTGTCATAACTAGATGGTTAAACCTGTGCTGTTATTTTGCAGATTGTTTTGGATTCAGATGATCCATTGTTTGGTGGATTCAACAGAATTGACCACAATGCTGAACACTTCACTTTTGTAAGACGATATTTTTTTGTGTACAAGCATGTTTCTTGTATTTTATTTTTTATTTTTGGAATTTGGGGGGCGGGGTGAAAGTGAATTCTTATGTGAACCGAGTTCTCTCAAAGGCAGTAGTGATATCCATTGCTAATCATGCTACGTGAACTTACTTCTTGTGTCAATTGAAACTTACTAAAACACGATGTGCAGGATGGATCGTATGATAATCGACCTTGTTCCTTCTTGGTATATGCTCCTAGTAGGGCTGCAGTGGTGTATGCTCTAGTAGAAGATGATGCAGAAACAGCTTCAGATGATCTTGTAGAAGATGATACAGTACTAGCTATGCAGGATCTAGTAGTTGAAGATGATGCAGAACCAGCTGAAGATTAAGCTTCATTTGCAGATTTATTATCTAGAATAATGTAGTGGGATATAGAAGAAGGGTCTTGGTTCTGTTGTGGGCATTTTCATGGCAGCTTGCACTCAAAATCACATTTAGGGGCTACAGTAGTTGCTGTGAGTCCACTGATAGACTGCTTCATAAATACAGAATGAAGACTTCGAAAAAGCAGAAGTAAAATAACGAAGCATTGCAGAATGAGCGCAAGGACTTAGAAGGCTGTTCTCTGCCCTTATAAGCCTCTGTAAATGTTTATAGTATCTTTATGTAAATTATGTCAAGGATATATATATCAAAAAATAGGGTTTTAGAAATACCAGAATAAGTTTGTCCTAGAGCTTTTATCCTATTATCTATGCAAGGCATTGCTTTTGCTTCAGGATCATTCTTTTTATATCATAATATAACGTCGTAATTATTCTGATAATACTATCTAGCAGAGCAACATCTCATTCCTTTTTGTTTCCATGACATCAACGGTCCTAACAAGCATTCAGCGCATCAAGTACGAAGTACTTCAAATTTAGAGAAGCTCAAGTTGTGGCATCATGCTGCTAAATATCTGTCACCGACTTTCATTTGTATCCTTTAGTATTATTACCCTAGATCTTGCAGTGGCTGAAAATTCAATCATACAAGCAAGATTTATTGACATTCATGAAAAAAAATGTCAATCGAATTACTCTTGGATATTATTTAATTTTTGATTTCTTAATCTTTCATAGATGACACTAAAATATACTCAGGTAAAATTAAAATGGTGTGATGCAGATAATAAATACAGATGTGGCGAACTCTGCTACAACATACAAGAGCCAAAACAGCACCTTACACACCTGCAGGCTGCAGTTTATGTCTTGTGGGGTAAGTTTAGTGTTTTGCTGTCCAAAACATACAAGATGGGGAAATAAAAGACCAATAGATTATGCATAAAATTCAAATAACTCTTTATTTTTATTCTCCAGAATTAAAAAAAAAAAGAAAAAAAAATGAAATCTGGATCATCTTCAGGCACTGACAAAGTTAGTATCAGGAGCAGAGCAACGAGGTAGCTGATGTAAAACACTAGTGGGAGATGAGTTGCTTGATGATCTCAAGGCTTCAGCCAATGGACCTCCCATTGAAGCCACAGGATTTGCTCCCCACCCACCGGCACTCCAATTCAATTGGTGAGCTCGTTCTCTCTCGTCATTCCCATTACTATCCCTCAGACCCTGCTCATCGCCATTCCCGGTTGACAACCTCAGGAAATCCGACGTTGGGTTTCCCGGGGTTGATATTGAAAGCCCTGTCGATGATGAAAGATTGTTGCCTTCGCCATTGTCAGATCTTGGCCAGTCGTCAAAGAATTGCATTAACACCTTGCTGCTATTAGCATTAGATTTTCCACCATCCCCAGATGCTGATGATGATTCATGTTGAGGTCCAAATAGAGTTTTGTTGTCAGATGACCTACTTAAAAAACAAAACAACATGTGAGATGATAGACCATATGTTAAAGCAAGGAACAAAACAAAAAAAACTAGAGGGAATCTAACAGTACAGTACAAGTAAAGCACAAATGTCAGTTGCTTCCTGAAAGAGGTGGCTTAAGTCAGGTTTTATCAGAATCAAATTTTCTTGTCCAGTAGATTTTAGCATAGATTTCTACAGCCTTGCCACTCCCCTTTTCCCCCACCACTCAAAGTGAGATGCAGAATCAAATTTCCTGCTGTTAAAATCATCCTGTACATCTATCAAAGTTTTGGCTGAACAAAATCACCCACCCACACAAATTAATTGATTTTAAAAAAAGTCACAGAATTACACCCGTGGAAACTGACATGACTTGAGATGACCTGACCCAAACCCGAACAATTCCAATTATAAAAGTACTACGACTCCAATCAGTAGATCTCTATTATAGAGTATAAGCAACTTGCCACTAGACAAACTTAAATTTATACACGACTCAACCAAAAACTAAATCAAAATAATTACAACTTGATTTGAATCCAATCTGATTGATACTTAAATTAGTATCAATATAATAGATTATGCAAATATACGTACCGAGCGTAACATATAGAGTTATGCATAAATATAATGGTCCCCAGTGATTCCTATATTTTCTACTACCAACATGTCAGAGTGTCACACAACAAGCCATATTTAATGTAGAAAATGAAGTAGATCTCTATTACTCGGACCACATTGAAAGTATCAACTAGTACAGCACAAGAGGATGTTAAGCACGCTATTCTTTGTACCACTATGCGACCAAAAAGTGCACCTCAAATGAAGGGCAATGAATAACCACTAACATCAATTAAGGGTTTAATAACTTCAGAATTAAGCCAAAACCATCCTAAAACCTTAAATGAGACCATAATTTGGCACCATTAACTCAACAATTCATTGCATCAGCAAGTTGGACCAACTACTGAGATCAAAACGAAGTATGTACAATAATAACTCGATTTCGAAATCATCGAAAAAAACAAGAAAACATTGTAACAGAATAGTCCATACCCTGGATTAAGGTGGAAGGCATCAAGAGACGAAGCCCCTGATCTAGAGAGTGAAAACCGGGTTTCTGCACCGGCAGATCCAGCAGCAAAGGCGGTAGCAGCAGCAGCAGAACGCTTATTTAGTGATCCAACAAGAGCATCACTAGCAGAAACAGAAGCAGTAGCAGCAGCAGGAAATTCCACAGGCTTTCTTGAACGATTGCGGCCACGGTGCATGTGGCGCTCGCAATACTTGTGACCAGCCACCACATCCCTTGAGCACCTCCATTTCTTCCCATCTGTTCTCCTACACCGCCCCGGTTCCGGATCCATTGCTCCTTTTCCCCAATACCCTGCTTGCAACACTACTAATCATTATATACACACATACTCAAAATCAAGAAAAGATCACAAATTCAAGAAATCATAATCAAATGACCCCAACCAATATATCATCATGAAATATATAAAAAGTTAACTCTTTTCACCAAATTAATGTTTTTGTTTTTCTTGCACATATACCAACAGACAACATTGGAAAAAGCACTAACATCAAAATAATTTCATAAATTTAAGTCTCCCATCAAATAAATGAGTTAAAATTGGCATATTATAATGATTAGAGTAGAAACTCACAAGCAGCAGCAGGCTGAAAATGAGGTGAGTAATGATGGAGATAATAAGGTGCATTGGAGGAAGTAAAGAGGCTCTTCTTAACCAGTTGAAGAAGTTCAGCAGGAACAGATGCACCAGCAACCATGTGTCTGTATATTAACGCTTGTAGCTCTAACTCTTGCCATTGTGCCAAGCTGAATGAATACCTTCCTCCTGACCCTATTTTCACAACAATAAAATGGTTAAAATCCAAAATGCAGTCATTAGCCATAGAAATCCGACAAATGGTCCGGAATTATTAGCCGTGTTAATAATGTAATTTGAACTAGTGATGTGATAACTAAATTTGTACGGACATAAAAACGGATTTGATAACATTGAGGGAGAAATAATGAAATTTTATGAAACCCAAGAAATTTTCCGCAAAGGTTTGAGCTTCTGAGTACTGACACTTTTCTTTGTACAAGGAACTGAACAGTGAAAAGGTAAAAACAGAGGAAAACAGAGTAATAATCAATCAGGGGAATAACTGATCATCACTAATAGGAGTAGACTATCGATGTGTTCAGCTTGACAAAATACTAGAAAATAAATTTTGTGGCAATATGTACATCATTAAACACAAATATTATATTAGAAAATAGAATAAAAATGTAATCTTTTGATACATTTGATCCATGAAAACACAAAGAAAACAGGGGGAAACAGAGTGATAAAGATGGGAAAAATTACTTGGAAATCTGGTAGGAATTGCAGTAGGAGTAGAAGAATGGTGATCAAGGTAAACAGACAAATGGGTGTTTGTGATTTTATTGTCTTGGGATTCAGAAGACACAAACAAAGGAAGAGCAGCAACTTCTTGTTGCTGTTGCTGGTGTTGGTGGTGGTGATGTTGTTGGGGAGAATCAAGGAGCAAATATTTTGGGATTTTGGCAGAGTTTTGCTGTTGTTCATCCTCTGACTCATGCTGCTGCTGATCTCTCCATTGCTTCAGATTGAAGTCCATGTAGAGAGAGAAAGTAGAGAGAGAAAGAGAGAGAAGAGGAAAGAGTTTAGAAGTTGTGAAATCAGCAGAATTTATGGTAATTGGTGGAGGTGTTTGTTTGTTAATTGAGTTAGATTTTTGGGGTTTTTTTTTACAAGTTTTGTGTCATTGTGTGTGGCAGATGGGGGTGTGTGGGTTCTTTTATCACTTTTGCAGGTAAATGCAAACTGCAACGGTAGACAGAAAGATGTGTTTTAGTGTGAGAAAGTAGAGAGATAAAGGGGAGTCTCTATTCTAGAGCACTTGTGAAGTAAGATACAGTAGTCAGACTAGACAGTTGAGAGAGAAGACTGACTTAATACTCAACTAATTACTTCTACTTTAATTAATTTTCTGATTTTTGTTTTAAAGATGTTTCAAATTAATACTCCTTCTGTTTTCAAATGCTTGCTGCATTTCTTCATGCGCAGAGTTTTAGGAAAAATTGAAAAAAATACTCGTAATAAAATATGGAGGTAGTGGGGTAGGTGAAAGAATAAAGAATTGAAAAATCAATATGATTTATGTTGGATCCATTAGTTGAGAGAAGTGAATTAAATATTGTAAAAACTTTCCAAATAAGAAAATGGAGCAAGTTTATAAAAACGGTCAGAAATGGAAAGTGGAGCAAATATTTAAAAATGGAGGAAGTAACTCTTTCTTTCTTTATTTGTATATATACTTTGTTGCTCCCATTAACAGCTTTGATTAATACTCCCTCTGTCTTTATTTTTTTTATTTCATTTGACTTTTCACGGTCTACAAGACGTGTCTTAAAACGCTTATAACTTTATATATTAGATATTAATAAAACATATAATGAGACGAATCCAACAAAATCTCACTTGGCTATATTATTTCATATAAATTCAAGAGAGTTTACGGTTTAAGAGGATTCAATTATTTGGAATGGGGCAAAAAAAATAGGGACAGACGGAGTAAGACATTGTTTGGCAAGTGTGTCCTGGATGTTTCTCTTAGCTGGTCTGATCACTTATTTGTATTGACTTTTTATGTTGGTTGTTTGACTGTTGGACCTAGATATATAAAGTTTGGAAAAGTCGGTTGTTGGCTATTGAGTACTGATTATTTAATACAAAATTGTAATTGTAAGCATTAATAGCCCACACAAAAACACTCTTTTTGGTCGAAAAAATTGGATTTTTAGCCAACAAAAAAGCCAAATAACCAAACATATATTTTGATTGTTTAACTATATTCAAAGGAGAGTAAAAAGATATAGAAAGTTATTTACAAAATAAGTCCAAAGTACTACAAAGTAATTTTGAGACTCTAACCATTAACTCTTTTAATTGAGTTGATCCTTAAACAAATCTCATTCACTTGCAAAATTCTGACCTAAACTTTAATCAAATATATATGTGACGGGGAAAATAATACTTGTAAGAAATGAAAAGAGTATATTTTGTCTTCGATTTTTCATAAAACATTGTAATTTCTACGGATTATCAATATTTTGTCTTCGATTTTTCATAAAAGATGGAACTCGAACTTGAGTTCTCTCTACTTTTTCTCGTTTCTTGAATTTGTCGTTTAATGATTTGCAGTAATTAAATGAAATGGAGTACGGAGTACAACATTTTTTTTTAATAAAAAATTTAGAATTTTGTTTGAATCAGAGAAGATAACTCCTGCAGGCTGTTCCCTCCCTTTCCTTTTATCTTTGCATAGGGAGATGTGACAAAGAAAGGCATAAATTCAAGAGTAGGAAAATCTAACATAGCGAAAAAGAGAGAAAGAGACCTATGCTTTGTTACCATTACATTTGCATACCATACTCCAACTCTAAATGACCTTTATGAGAGTGCAGGCTTTTTTTTTTTTTTTTTTTAATTGACATGTTCACTCAATCAAAACTACAGAGTATTGTTCAATTTTAAACTGCAAGAATGAAGAATAATACAAGTGCGGGTAAGACCTCGTTATTTTAAGCTTTTAGGCAGGTAGAACAGAGTAGGGTAGGTGTTAGCAGTGCAAAACAAAGTAGATTGAGTCAGCAGAGGAGGGTCAAGCAAATTGAGTCAGCAAAGCAGGGTTCAATAGAGCAGATTTCAGCAAAATTGAGCATATTTTAGCAGAGTGGAACAAAGCAGAGCAACTTAAAAGAACAGAACGTAACAATTGGCATTACAATACTCGTTACGACATGTTACACTATGTCTTTATTTTATAATAATCGTAACAATTTGTCTTTTGCATTATGTTTAAATGTTTACTATGTGTTTTACCAATATATAAACAAATAGTGTTGCAATAGTCAAAAAATAACATGTAGTACTCCGTATAACAACATGATGCGAAAGTCCAACGGAGACAGTATAGTACTATAGTGTAATAGGTCGTAACGTTTACAAAACTGTACTGTACTTTGACTATATATTTTACCAATAATAAAAAAATTGTTACGGTGTGAAATATTTTTTGGATTAGTCTTTATGTATACTTTTAATATATCAAAATTTTATATTTTTTTTACAAATAAATGAATACAAATATTAATAGTCAAAGGTGTTCATTGGGCCGGCATTGGCATATGAATAGTCAAACTATTACAATTATTATGAAACGCAGAGAGCGTTATTTACTGAAAAAATCCAAATATGATACAATAGAAACATATTCCGTATATTATTTCGAACTTGATTATATTGATCAATGTCTCATAAAAACTTCCTTTATTTCTAAATAAGGTGCACTTTTTGACATTGTTTTTTGTTCTCCCGTTTCTTAATAATCGAAACAATAAGCTTTACACAAAGTTCAAGAAAATTATAGAATGGGATTGAATAAGGAATTTTATAATATAAAGTATAGTTATTGGAATATATTTAAGGTAGAGGTGGCAATTCGGGTCGGGTTCGGGTCAGATTTTGGCTCAATTTTGAATTATGCTTAGAAACAATCAAAAATAGTGTAAAACTTAATATTATTACGAAATATGAAATTTGGGTCAAATCGGGTTGAATTCGGGTTGTTCAGGTTCAGGTCGGGTCACGTTCAGGTTTCTCTCACTAACTTCGGGTCGGGTCTAATTTAAGGGTAGGTCGTTCTAGACGAAGGATTATGAGCCACAAAGAGTTTGTCTTATAAGGGTAATAATATTGGATGATCAAATAGTACCACTACATATTCTGTAGTATTTATACACTCTCAGTGGTACCTGAAAAAATTTCAATTTTATTTTAGAAAAATTGAAATAAATAATATTACTTTTTCTCGATCTTTCCAAAACAATCCCACATTTTGATTATTCTAAGACAATCCCATCTTTGATAGGGATCTTCTTTTAATCATCTATGACCGGTTAATAACCGATTTTTTTAGGTTTTATGTCATGTGCTTTTTTTTTTTTAAAAAAAAAAAAAACCCATGGTTTCTAATAGGTTTTTTTTTAAAAAAAGATATATATATATATATATATATATATATATATATATATATATATATATATATATATATATATATATATATATATATATATATATATATATAAGTAATTAAACCACAACCCTAGCCCACTAACCCCACCACCCTGAATGACCACTCCAGCGTGCCTGGAGGGTTTACAAGATGGGGGTTTGATTTGGTTTTCAGGGTATTTAGGGGATTTTTCAACGTGGCTAGGGGGTTTACGGGGCTAGGGTGGGGTTTTCGGGGGTGGGTAGGGATTTTTGCGATGGGGATCAAAACTCAACCAAGGGGGAAGTGAGGGGGTTGCTGCTCGGTTTGGTGGTAGCTGGTGCAGGATGGTGTGCTTCCTTCTCACTCCTTCGCTGCCTTAATTAAGAGGTGTCGTGGTGGGGTGTTGGGTTTGTGGTAGAGATTTCGGGTGAGGGTGGTTTCACTTCAGGTGAGGATTATTTCGATTCAGATGGAAATTAGGGTTTTGGGGTGATGGTGTTTCAGTTTGAAGGGTTAGGGTTTCAGATGGGGTTGGGGTTTTAGTTAAGGAACTAAGTTGGGTAGGAATGGGGGTTGTAGTCAGAGGAAGTGGTTGGGGGTGGTAGTTTTGGCCTAGGGTGGTGGTTTCGATTTAGGTGGTTTTAGGTTAAGGTGAAGGTGAGGTGGTGGTGGCTTGGTTTAATTAGGTTGGGTGGCAATTTATGTGGTGACCCTAGAAGGGAGGTGGGAGGAGATGAACTAAAAAAATTAAAAAATTAACTTGTTTGATCAGTTGTAGGTCAAAATGATTGTTAAAAGAAGATCTATGTCAAAAGTAGGATTATTTTGGAATAATTAAAAGTTTAAATTGTTTTGGAAAGACCTATTAAAGGTGGGATTGATTATTTCGATTTTTCCTTGTATTTTTTTTATGCTTTTAGTGGTACAATTAGAATGTGGTCCGTATTAGTTTTTTCACTATTTCCGCGCAACTATAATCAGACCAAGTATGTGGGCCCCGCAACACCTTTGTCTTTATTCATTTATCTCTCGTGCAAAGTCAATGAAACAATCGTACACGGTGACTATGTATGTAATACTTCCTCCGTTCTTTTTTACTTGACCCGCTTTGACTTTTACACCATTCACCACCCTTTCTTTGACCATCTTTTGTGAATTACATGTAGGGAAAAATATATTCACGTGGGATTTTATTAGATTCATCTCAATAAGTACTATTATAATATATAATTTTTACTTATGGAAAATTAAAGTTATTGGTCGTTAAATTTTTTTTATCTATTGAATTAAATCAAGTCTGGTCGTGTTAGGTCCACTAAATAAAAATGGAGGTAGTAGATTTGATGTTGAGAGTGATGTCACAACTCCACCTCATTGCTGCTTAGTTTAGTTGATGTCGGGAAAAGTTATGGCGCATAGCACCTATTTGTTTTGAAACATATAGGATGTGTTATAACGGATGCAAGAAAGAATAAATATTGAATGCAAAATTAACAAGAAAACACACACATAAATTTACGTGTTTCACAAACAATGCATTGGCTACGTCCAAGGGCAGGCGAGAGTAATAGTTTTATTGATCTTGGGGAAACAAAGTACAGATTAAGAATATATTTGAGACCAATCACATAAAACAAATTGATTGTCTCTCAGGATTCTAAAGTTATCTATCTTAGATCTCATAGATGAGAAATACACAAAAGACTCTCAGATTTCTGAATAACTACTCAACTGATTTGGTTAGGAGCCTAGGGGTAACCCTAAGGGTTATATATAGAACTCTCCAAAACAAAAACTCAATTTGAGCCACAGCCTAAAAAATAACCACACAAACCAAAACCACACGGCTATGTACCTTGAACCACATGATCGTGTGACATGTCTTGTAGTAGTGGAAGTACACGACCATGTACCATGAACCACATGGTTGTGTATATTGAAGAGTACATAGTAACACGGAGTACAAGATCGTGTACACTGGATTACATGATTGTGTACCAACTCGATCACTGATTCAAGGCATATTATTTACAAATCTTCACCTTGACTTGAATCCCCTCACAATAAAACTGATGTACTTGACGCATTGATCACAATGGTACATGTACCAGAACATACAGATGTACCAGATACATCGAACGCGACGCGTAGATGTATTAGAAATTAAAACAAACGGATATAACAGAAAACAGATAACCAAAAACAGACTCTCCTTTCGCAGATTTGTTTCCTTTAGGCACCAGATTTGCTCCATCGAGCACCAGACAAGAATTGCTCTGTCGAGCATTAAACCAGATTTGCTCTGTTGGGCACCAGATTTGCCCCAAAGCGCAACTAACAAATCTGAATAATTTGTAAGTCCAAGTAACCTTGGGACTTACTCTACGGAATTAGATTCGAACATATGGCTTGCCAATGCTTCTTCCTAGCATAAGAAATACTTCCCTTAGTTGACTTAGATATATCCACCTCTCCAACAAATAGTGAAAAAGCCACCTTGTCTTCTCGATCATGCCTTTGGGGAGAGTTTCCAAAGCTAACTTGTCGACCAAGAGCCAAACTAGGCTGACCCGATTTCGACGGCGAAGACTGTGGTGCTTTATTTTCAGACTCAGACTATGAGTGTTGACTGATCTTTGCCGGATGTGGATAGCCACCCCAAGAGGGACTCTGTGCTCCACCTGTTTCTCAACACTACTATAAACAAACGATGTGACAACAGCAGACCCATAACCAGATAATGGAGACCCTTGCAATACATACAATGTCTCCCATTTAGCACCATTTAGAACTACATTTGAACCCTTGTACACATACAACCCTCCACCTTCACCTTTAAAACTGAACCCTTTTTTGTCTAGAAGACTTAGCAAAATCAAATTCCGAGTGATGACCAGTGGAACATGTCTGGCATTGTTCAACATTGTTCGAATTCTGATGGACCCTATACCAATTGTTTTGCAGACTTCGTTGTTGGCCATAGTAACACCTCCATTCACCTGCTTGTAGTTTGTAAACCACTCCATGTGAACAAATATGATAAGACGCCCCCGAATCTTGAACCCACACATCAAAGTGATGCGCATGTTCATCAGCAATCAAGACATGGTCCTCTTTTGAATGGGTGTCTCCATCTGCAATATTTACAAATTCATAATTTTACTGTTGTCTCATCTTCTTGGGATATTCAGATTTACAATGCCCCTTCTCCTTACAGTAATTATAGACATCACTAGGTTTAGGACCCCTAGAATATGATTTCCTAAATGTTCTCCTCGAATTCCCTTGTCCATTACCTTTACTGGCTACTAATCCAGCAACCTGATCATCTGTACCTGTTCCAGACGTCTTATGACGTAACTTTCTAGTATGGAGAGTAGATCTAACCTCCTCTAGAGAAACTGTCTCTTTACCAATAATACAAGACTGCACAAAATTCTCATATAACACCAACAAAGACACTAAAAGAATTAAAACAGTATCCTCAGCCTCAACCTTAACATCAATATTATGTAATTCTAACATGATATTATTCAATTGATCTAAGTGTTCTCTAAGGGATGTACCGTCAGACATTTGCAGACCGTATATATGCTGCTTCAACAGCAACTTGTTGGTTAAAGACCTCGTCTTATATAGATTCTCCAGCTTCAACCACAGACCTGATGTCTTATATAGATTCTCCAGCTTCAACCACAGACCTGATGCGGTTTCCTCCTCCGCGACCTCGGTGATAACATCATCTTCCAAACACAACATGATTGTCGAGTGCACTTTCTCCTCCAAGACGGCAATCTCAGCGATATCCGGGCCCGGTGACTTCTTCGTTAATGGCGCCCATAGCCCTTGTTGCCTCAACAAGGCCCGCATCATTATTTGCCACAGACTAAAACTATTTCTCCCTGTGAATTTGGCAATCTTAACATTCAAAGTAGTCATCTTTTCACCAAAATTAAACCGTAGGCCCCGAACCTAAGCTTTGATACCAATTTGTTATAATGGATGCATAATATTGAATGCAAAATTAATAACAAAAACACACAAAGATTTACGTGGTTCACCAATAATGCGTTGGCTATGTCCACGGGCAGGCGAGAGCAATAGTTTTATTGATTTTGGGGAAAACAGATCACAAACTCAGAACAAATTTGAGACCAATCACAGAAAATTGATTGATTATATCACAGATTTCTAATGTTATCTCTCTCATATTTCACGGATGAGAATTACACAAATTAAAAGACCCTCAAATTTTTGAATAATCACTCAACTGATTCGGCTAGGAGTAACCATAAGGGGTATGTATAGAACTCTCCAAAATAGAAATTGGATTTGGGTCAAAGCCAAACAATAACCACACAGATCAAAAACCACACGATTGTGTACCTTGAACCACATGGCCGTGTGACATGTCTTATAGTAGCAAAACTACACGACCATGTGCCATGAACCACATCGTCGTGTGTATTGAAGAGTACATAGTAACACGGACTATACGACCGTGTACCAACTCGGTCACTGATTCTAGGCATAATCCTTACATGATGGTTAAGTTGTAAATATTAACATGAGTATTAAGAATTATCAAGTAGGTAAACAATACCATTAGATGATGTGGTGATATAAATATTTTTCTATTGGTACAAATAAGTATGTAAATAATACATCAAATGATATACCACTATGAGATATAATAGTACTACTAAGACAACATATAATCTAATTGTATAATATATATGCATAATAGTACACAAAAAAATATCACTGTAATCATAAAAAATACTTTTATAAATGCTAAATGTCTATTTTACCCTTATATATGTTTCCGAAACACATATGAGATATGCGTCAAGATACATTTGATGTTAGGCAACGATATTTAAACTAATTTATTAAACTGGTACTTGCATAAAATTATAAATGTAACACTCTTTTAGTACATCCATATAAAAGTTGCTCTTACCAACAACCAACTTTTCAAAAATTTCAAAAATTTGTTAGGTACTTAGGGGTATGAGGAGTTTGTTGTTCATTCTTTTGATACACAAAATTTGTGAAAAATGGAGCTCACATAGCACCTAGATTTAATGCACAAAGGCCAAACCTGAAACAAACAGCAATAGCAGAGGTGGTGTGCCTGGTTTCTGTAAATATGATGATTACATTTTACAGTAAGGCCCAATTCCTTAGGGCAACTGCAGAAGCCTTCTGCACATCCAATGATGGGGAATAAACTAACTACTTGTATTGTGTGAGAGTACTAAGATTAACCCTTTCTTTGTTTATTCACTAAAACATGGTTTTTTCAAAAACCCAATAAATAAATTAATGTCATATTACTAGATCATGTGTCCTTAACTTCAATAATCAAAATATTAATTTAGTCATATAGTTTATGGAAATCGAGATATTCCCAACACATTGATAGTTAAGCAAGTGCTTGAAGTTTGCTTTTGTATTATTTTTACCAAAAGCACATGGGAGGGTTGAATGGCTCATGGCACACCTTCTCATGACCGGCAACTGGCAAGTGTGCCATGCATTTTAACCTCCCAAAGCATTTTTGGTTTTTGCTTCCTTTTATGTTTGAGATCTTCCTCACTCCATAATTCTCCATACTGACCATACTCCTTTGTTTGGATAATCAGAGAAAGTGGAGGATTGAAAAGGCATTTTCGGCTTTCCTTAAAAATAAATAAAAGTTTTGATATTGTTGAGAGAGAGTGACTACATAGACGACTTGTATGTGTGGGCATGGTTTTTTTTTTTTTTTTTTTTTTTTTTTTTTTTTTTTTTTTTTTTTTTTTTGAAATATTTAGATTGTGTTTGGTAACTAGCTTATTTGAGCAAATTAGCTTATTTGACCAACATTAGCTTATTAACTACTAAATAAGCTAATTCAAGATGTTTGGTGGGAAGCTTATTTAAAGAGCTTATTTCACTAAATAAATTTTTTTTTTTCCCAAAAAACTCATTTTAGGAGATTTTTCAATTAGCTTATTCAATTCTTATGGTGAAATGACACTTATACCCCCATTTAATCAAAATTCCAAGCCGGGAATTAGGCGGTTAGCTGGACCGAAATCACCATTTTTTGGGGCCTCCCCGGGGGGCTTGCCTTGGGATTACCGGATATTGTAATCGTCGTCGATCAACGGGGGCTACATTTTCCTTAAAACTGACTTTGTTGCAGCCTGGGTTCAATCATTCTATCAATTTTGGAAGAAATCACTGTTGGCGGAAGCCAATGTCCCGGGGTCCGCATCAGATAGAGGTTCTGACAGAGAATTCGACGCGTGCTCCTTCGCGAAGTAGCCGAGCTTCGGATATGAACTACCTACCCCACAATTAGCTTATTGGTCATTTCACATAATCAATCAGCTTTAAATAATCAGCTATTTACCAAACACTTTTCTACAATCAGCTAATAAAATAAGTTAGTCAAATTAGTTCATACAATCACCTAGTTAAAATCAACTAACACAATCAGGTTCAGCTTTTAGCTTTTTCCCAAACACGTTAGTGTAAGTACGAAGGACTTAAACTTAAAATGGATTCAACTTGATCTGATCTCATAACCCAATTTATCCAAATTGACATTATTAGGCCAAAAGGATAATTGTATAATATAATCTGTTAGGTATGGGCCAAAATTTCTTGAATTGGTTTAATATCTTAGTAAAGTGTTTGTGCGTGTTTTTAAACCTTTCAGATAATTCAAGCAACTGAGTAAGGTTAATGTTTGCTCATGATTTTCTATTTCTCTAGATTTATCTACAATCTTGTATATTGCAAGCTTGTTGAACATTAGAGAATTCTTGATTTTGGAAGGAACTAATTAAAAACAGTGGTTTGTTAATATAATCAGATCAAGGAAGTTTTAGAATCTTTTAGCCATTTTACTTTCAACCTCCTTATTAGGCCCCGTTCTTTAGAGCTGCTCTGCTCTGCTCTGCTCAAATCAAATCTGCTCTGCTCTGCTCAAAAGAAATCTGCTCTGCTCTACTCTATTTTCAATTAATAATTATTAATAACAATAATAATAATTAATATTCAATAATAATAATAATTAATATTGTATTAATGATAATAATTTATTATTTTGAATAATTATAATAATTATTAATAAAATAATTTTAATAATTATTAATATTAATGATAATTAATATTTATTAATCATAATAATAATTAATAATAATAGTTATCATTATTAATATTTAATAATTCAAACTATTAAGAATTAATATTTAATAATATTATTAATTAATAATTTCTAATAATTATAACAATTCTTTCAAATAAATAAATAATAATAATAACAATTAATAACAATTTCTTTTATAAACATTTGATATTAGAATCACGATGTGTAGAAACATTATATGCATGTGGGTATTGATTGTTAGTTCATTGAGTTGAATTATTTTTCAAATCTTTTCATACAATTTAAGAATTAAAAAAAGAGGTTGTTTTCAAGTAGTACTTTTTATATCATTATTATATTTAGGGTATAAAATATATGATTAAGACAAATTTATAAGTAAAATCATTATTACTCATTAAATCATTTTATTTTAAAATTTTTGTGAAATAAATATAAGTAAACTGTTGTCTTTTATCTTTCTACTATTAACATATGTTAAATATGGTATACATATATTTATGTTTTCACTCACCTAAATCAATGGTATATGCACTTAGTAATAGTAATAGTAATAATAATAATAATAATAATAATAATAATAATAACAACAACATTAATAATAATAATAACATTAATAATAGTATTAATAATAATAGTAATAATAATAATAATAATAACATTAATAATAGTATTAATAATAATAATAATAATAATAATAATAATAATAATAATAATAGTAATAGTAATTTGGGGTGGGGGCCCAGATTGTATCTCAGCTCCCCACCAATTTCTTGTAAATTGATTGACTTTGTAGTTTTTTTTTAATAATAATAGTAATAATAATAATAATAATAATAATAACAACAACAACAACAACAACAACAACAACAACAACAACAACAACAACATTAATAATAAAACACATTAATAATAGTATTAATAATAATGTTGAAATCTGCTCTGCTCTGCTCTACTATCCTGAAATTTGCTCTGCTCAGATTTTGCTCTGCTCAGCTGACCCTACTCTGCTCTGCCCAGAAGCTCAAAAGAACAGGGCCTTATTCAACTATAAATATTGGTATTGGTTACCCTAATAAGTTAAGGTTTAATCCACTCTCCTATTTTATATAAACTGGATTTTTTTGGGAGCTCATCGTTTGGAATTTTTCCTCTCTTCAAGAGTTTTTCATGTTAAATTGTATCTTCAGTTAAATCTTTTGCTTACCTTATTTCTCTCTTATATAACTTTCTCAATGTTTACCTAAGAATCTCAATGTCTACTCTTTTAAAAAGTAAGCAATTAAGAGAGAATTTTCATGGAAACTTGTAGGAGTCTAGCCCTGAATTTATCCCCTTAAATGTAGCTGTAATTGTTTTGAGATATTAAATATAAAAGAACTAGATTAGGTCCCGTGCCATGCACGGTTATTTTACTAAATTTAATCAATAAAAGGAAAAAAATTGTATTAAAAAATAGCATATATAAAATACATCTATAACATATTTATTATCTTCTTATTTTGTGTATATAATGAAATGAAACATGAAATAAAACGAAACACTGAAAGAGTCAGTTAGAGAAATGAGTACATTAAAACTACATCTACATGTTAGACCATATGAGTGTTTTAAAAATTTAATGATAAATTAGTATAAAATTTTCTTTTTATTAATCAAAAAAGTATTTAAAATTGTTTTACACTTTATGGGAAGGAATAATGATAACTCTGTTTTGATATTTAGTCAATTTTTTCCCTAAATTAAGATACTATATGAAAGTATTAGATATACAATTACAAAGAATTTAATCAAAATATCTTACATGATTACGTGTATAGATAAAGTATTTATAATGTTATGCTATGTTGCTAAACTCCCTTTATATTTTTATTAGGCTATTCGTATTAAAATTAGGCGAGAAACCAATTAAAGTATTAAAAAAAAAAAATCCAATTTAATAACAATTTGTGTAGCACAAATCTTTTATTTAATAGATTCATCATTTTAAATTATATTAATCAATTGAATGAAAAAATTATGATGTATTAAAGATTTGTCATATAGAGCAATATTTATGGAAAACGGAATAATAACTTTACTATAAAAGATACGTATAAAATATTTGAAATGATATTATGATAGTTATATTATACCAAACTTCTCAAAGAAGATTTTAGTAAAAAAGGGAAGGTTTTTTTGGAGGAAAAAAACTACATCAGAAACTGACACGTGTCATTCCTGATGTCTGTTTTAGTATTATATACTTCCTCCGTTCTAGTAATATTGCAACAATGGACTTTTTGCACTATTCATCACTCTTGTTTGACCATATAATATAATTTATACGTTAAACAAAATATAGTCATGTGAGATCTTGTTAAATTCGTCTCATAAAATACTTTCACAATATCAATTTTTTATAATTTTTACTCTTACACAATTATAGATATTTAACATATAAAATGTGCTTTGGGATGCGTAATTTCTTCCTTGTTGCAATATTAACAGAACGGAGGAAGTACTAGTTAATGCCCGGTTTTTTCAATTAATACATGATTGGATTATTTTTATGCATAACATGAAAGATTAAATTTGTATAATGATTTACTTAGTTATCAATAATTGAAATTATCAATATGTAACAGATTTTTTTTTTTTTTTAATTCGATCAAATTGAACATATGATTATGTATGTTAAAATTTAAATTTTCTATCTCATATTTTATCATGATAAAATTATTATTTATTTTCTTATAAAAAAAAGGTAAAACACCAAAAAAAAAAAAAAGTTTTGGAGGGAAATTTTTTAATATAGTGTTGACACATGTAATCTAAGAATTATTTTGGGGATTACTTTAGTATATTAGTATAGATTTGGCGAAATATTTATATTTTCAATTAGAGGTTAAAGGATCAATCTTGAGCCGCTCGTTGATAAGAAAAATATTGCAATTGTTATAAAATAATTAAAAAAATCATAGATATTGTTATTAATCAGTACTGCATTTTTAATCCATTAATGCTACATTTTTAATCAAACACAACGGTTGAAATAAGGATAATGCAATGGGAAAATGCAATACCGTTGCAATAATCGAGTTTAACGATGTTATCAACGTTGCAGTGGCATGATCTAAGACAACGGCTATATATTTTATAGCTTGTTGCGATGGTTTTGAGTTATTACGACAGATTTAGTTGGGTGATGCATTACTCCTAAAATGTAATAGGGAGTAAGGGAGTAAGGAAGATATATCTAAAATGCATTATATACTTGTATTGTTGTGTGTGATAAGGGAGTTATATTTATTGTTTTGTGTGATGTAAGAGTGAAATGATATGTACCAAATATTGTTGTGTTGAGGCATTCTAAGATTTAAATCAAATTAATACTTTTAACATTATTCCTAAATGGTTGGTTACACAATTTATAAATAAAAACGAATTATGTAAACTAAATCATCCTCGATGTGGGATGCTCCTTTTCCCATTATTTTAAAGTCAATATAACAGTTCGACTTGGAAAAACCCTCATGGTAGGTGCAATGTTCAAATTTTCCTCGTCAACTATTGTGCGCTCATAATTTGAGCTCTAAAACAACAACCTTTACGACTCTCCATTATAATATAACTCTAGCTCAGGGTTAAGGCATAATATAAATTACAAAATGACATTTTACTGTTCATAACAAAGCTTAAGTACATCATTAACAACATTGGTGCAGTCATCGTGTCGTTTGACAACTGGAATATTTGTCATACCGAAAAGTAAGGCCATGTTCTGTTCACCTTATTTCCATTTATTTTAGGGTTAATAAGTTCAGATAAAGGTGAATAAGTTCAGATAAGATAAGTTCAGGAAAAATATGTTCAGATAAGTTGTGATAAGGGTTAATTAGGGTTACCAAGTTTATTTAATAACTAAAATAAATTCTAATAAGGGTTAATAAGTTCAGTTAAGATCAAATAAGTTAAGATAAGTTCTAATAAGGGTTAATAAGTTCAGTTAAGATCAAATAAGTTAAGATAAGTTCAGATAAGTAAAAATCAGGTGAATAGAACACACCCTAAATCATGCAGCAAATACAATCTAATATCATATAACTAATATATATAGCTAAACTTTTAGCCAGGCCACGAGACAGCGACACTTGGCATTCCAACTTTTCGCCAAGTGTCGCGCCACGTTGGATAGATTTGGATAGACTTTGTACGATAAAAAAGTTAGTTTAGAATTCTATTTTCAATCATATTTGGATCATACGATAAAAAGTTAGTTTAGAATTTAATTTTCAATCATATTTGGATAGAATTTTGGGATAAAACTGTTACTTTAGAGTTTTACTTTTGATAAAATGCCAAATACCAAATACAAGTAATAAAATTGTTAGTTTAAAGTTTTTATTTATTTTCGTAAAAATACCAATATTTCATATGTACCCATTGAATTATAATTTTATTCAAAAAAAAAATAAAAATTAGATTATAACTCTCAGCTCAATAATTATCATATAAATTTATTTTTTATATCATAATATTTTTTGGAGTGAAGGAAGTAAATAAAAAAAAGTTAAATCAAAACGTACAACCTCCATTTATAATATATTCTAATCGATTAAAATACTACCTCCGTTAGTTTCTTATTGTGTGCAACAAAGGAATATTTCATGTCTCACGAATAATACCCCTTTGTTGCACATAATAAAAAACGGAGGTAGTAATATACTTCACAATCGGGTAGGGTCACAAGTCATTTCACATCAGGTCACTTCAGGATACGGGTCGAGATATGTTCAACCCTAGCCCCAAAGTTTTGGGCTAAGGTCAATTCAATAGACTTAGAACAATTTTTTTTTTTTAAATTTGCTTTTGCTAATTTTGAGAAGTTTCTAATATTTCATGCTTACTTTGCTCTTTTTTTTTATGTATTTAATCGAATATTTTCACCAATATTATTATTAGCCATTAAATGCCTACTAATTTAATTCGTCATAAAAGCATATCAACTCCTAATATATTTTGTATTAATGACATATTTTAAAATTTAACATATAGATTAAAAAATTATCTTCAAATTGAATAAAACAACCCGGGCATTAGTATATATATAAAGGGGAGTTTTTTCCCGAGTTTTTAGAGGGCCACGTAGGATTTTATTTTTTTAGCGCGCCATGTTGGATAATAAATTTTAGTGGTAGCCAATTAAATACGAGATTATTAATTTCTTTTAGAATTATATAATTTAAATGACACATAAGCAAAATTGACGAATGAGATTTTCCAATTTAAATTAATTAAATATACTACTGATTAAAAGAGATAGAGAATAGAAAGTTGCAAACTTCTTAATCCCCCGTTTTCTTTTTTCGGAAGATAGGAAGGAATACAAATCCAAAAGTTCTTCTTTGTGCTCATAATGCCAAAATATCAAGTCGGCGCATTCGTCTTTCTCTTGATTGTTACTACAGGCCTCTTGAATATTCTCTTTTCCTTTTTTCTTTCATTTGTTATTTTTGTATTTGTATATAATTATAATAAAACGATTGATTTCTATTAATATACTGGCTAAAGACCCAAACCATAAAGTACATAGGACCGGTGCCACGGAAAGGTATGTTTTGAAATCTCAAATTGAAAATCCTCCTTTTTAATTTCTTTAATTGAAAAAATAAAGTAATACATATTGGATCTATGATCGGATGCATATATATGATAATTAAAGAATACTTGTCTTTGTACACAAAATGCCTAAGCTAAGTCAAATGAAAATTTCCAATTATAGAATTTAAAGAGATTTTTTTAAGAAAAAGAATAGCATGTCCCGTATCTACCGAACTGAGCATTCCTACAACATAGGATAATAACTATTAAAAAATTAAAATAATAAAATTTTAGATAAAATTCAAGATGAAATATAACAATTCAAATTCATCAACTGTTACGTAAGCTTAAAATTAAAAAAATAAATAAAAATTGAAAAAAAAATAAAAATAAAAAATAAAAAATTTAAGCAGCGAAACAAAATGAAAAATTAAAATTATCATACTATTCTAATGATTTATCTAATTACTTCAAATAAAATATGAAAAAAAAAATTGATCCCTACGTGCATATTAATGTTTATCATAATTAAAATAACTTAAAATTTGCACAAAAAAAAAAAAACTTAGAAAATTAATCCTTTTAAAAATATCAATCCTTATCATTATAATTAGCGATGCATTAATACTTCGTATGACATAGAAATATAGTCAGCATAATTGTACCAAATCAACTTCTCGACTTTTTATTGGGTAGTTGTTACAAGGCAAAAGCTAATGAGCGCCCCCGGAGCATTAGATTAGAGAATTAAAGTGTAAATATTAGAGTAAAATTAACATTAATTACACCGAATTACGCGTGATTTTGTCATGAATTCCTAACTTAATACCATTTCAACCAATATAATTACTCCTTATCTGAGCAAGATTCTTGTTACAATATAATGGGGTTCACCTTTTCCAAATAGTGTCCTTAATAATATAGTTAATGTAGCCTTCAAATCATATCTGTATATAAAAATCATTTATGATAATAATTATTATTAATATCTAAAATTCTTAAACGTAGTATGATATACAAAAAAAAAAAAAAAAAAAAAAACGAAGCTAAAAAAAATGATGTGGATTACAATTAAAAAGGATTAGATTACAAAGAATGATAAAATTTATGTAGAGAAGATATGATGTATTGTATTTCCTTATAAATAGGCCTTAATTTAATTCACTATACATGCACAGCCAATTAACTATAAAATACATAGAAAAATATTAATTGTCTCTTTTCAAAGTCGGAGATCCCAAGCTTCATGGCTACACAAAGTGAGATTTACAATACCATCGGGGATGTAATGGTAAACAAAGATACAACTAAGGTTGGAGATGGAAAAAAAATAATCTTGTCACTGTTATTGATAGGAGGCACAAGAAATATGTACCAGAATTACAAAGAAACGATATACTCCACACACTACATAATCCACACACTACATAATTGGGGCTGAAAAGGGAATAGGATAATCCGGTCAGCGTCATTCACAGGAGACCCGAGATACATAAAACAAAACTACAAAAAAAGAATAGAGTATTCTGCATAAAAGTGTAGAAGAGAGAATTCTATTTGAACCTCGCAAATGGTTTTTTTTTTTTTTTTTTTTTTTTTTTTTTTAAAAAATTTTTTTTTTGTTAATATCTTATTAATAAAAAGAAGTCTTTAATTAATGGCAATAGTTTACCAATGATAATAATAATAAATGTCTTTTAGGTTATGACTTTATCCATTTATTATTATTATTATTAATTTTTTTTGACAAGTATTATTATTATCATTATTATTATTATTATTATTATTATTATATAATAAGAATCTTAAATAATAATAAAAATAAAGTTGTACAACACACGGGCTTCACACTAGTTGCTAATATATATAAGTCATCTAATATCCCCTACTTTAGATTGATATTTATAAAAATTTTGACTTATTCTATATAATATATATATACCTTCAAATACATTTAGTGTTCCTTTTGTGAAAAGGGTTTTCATATACAGTACAATTGCTATAAAGGATCGTTATATTGTCCCTCCAACAAGGCTGTATTTTGCCAACGATATAAGCGGGAGATTTTATGTAGTGTAAGATCTATCCGATGACCGTAATTTTTCTAAAGGAAAATTTATTTGATTCATTATCTTATGTATTTGTTAAAGTCGAATATCTTTTGTAGATGACGTATGACATTTTATTTATGATTTTTTTACTATTAAAAAAAAAATTAAAAAAAAAATCCCCTTTTACTTTTAAAAAAAAATTATAAATAATCACCTCTTAAAGCACCAAAAATTGATTTTACCATTTTTTTTTTGTTTATTTATATAACCACCCTTTAAAGTCAAATGTATTAATTATTTAGGAAGAAATAGAGCAGTATTTAGAGCAGTATTTGACACTATTTGTATTAATTCTCAAGTAATAATAGAAATTTGAGCTCTTAAAATAATGGGCCATTATCAAAGTAGCACTTTGTAGCCCCCTTTACATGACCTACAAAGACTACAATTCCATGAGCTAGCAATAAGATGGTCCCTCAAAATGACTCGTGCTGAAGCAGAATATTAGGTAGAAGACCCATCAACGTTACGCTCAATAAACTCACTCGAATTCCAAGAAATGTTAATGGCCCATTCAGTCTCTAAAAATGTTCGTATAATTGGCCTGTAGTTTTTTTTTCGAGGAAAGAAATCTTTTCAGGTTTTTTTTTAAAAAATATCATTTATTCTTAACTTCTTTATGCTCAAAATTTTGACGATCAATTTAAGAAATAAGGATCGTGCAGGCTAGTGTAGTCATGTGATGTGAAGTTGTTAATTTCTAGTTCTAGTAAGAAAATTCAATTGTAGGAAGGGGACAGTCTTAATTAAAGAATGTCTTAGGGTTAGTGGGAAGATTGGTAACAAAATGCGTTATTTTGGGACGCTCTCGATCGAGAAATTCTCAGGTCAATGTGATGCTAGAACGAAAATTATGAGATACAAAATGTGAGTAATTTGAATAAGACAATTGAACACAAGTTTGATGTAGTCAATTGGTTTATGGAGATTTGTACCAGCATTGACGTTGGAGAACACGAGAGGCGTAAAATATAGTTTGTCGTAAAATAGGCCATAGATGATTGAGATGAGTGTGAATTTAAGGGTGTAGGTGTCCATGTTTTACATTGATTGTTTTATAATTTCTCCGTTTTTTTTTACTTGTAAGCTTGCAGATACTAGTACTTGTCGACAGGGGCGGATACAGGTTGGGTTCAAGTGGGTTCATTGAACCCACTAAATTTTTGAAAAAAAATTAAATTTTTTTTTTTTTTTTAAAAAAAAAAACGAAAAAAGGTTAAATACAATATCTTTACACTAAATATCAACAAAACAATGTGCAGCCTAGTGGTGTTTTGCCTTGCGCGCCTTTACTTCCCCTCTTATTAAGAAGGCACGGGTTCGAACCCTGCCATAACCCTTTTTTTTTTTTATTCTGTAATTTTTTTTTATTCAGCAGTTCAGTCATTCACTGATTCACTCCCAAATTATTTCCCCCAAATTCGAAAACCCTAACTCACCTCTCTGCCTCTCCAGCTCTCCTCGTCTCCTCACCTCCACGGCTCCACCACTCCTCTCCAGCACGCCGACACCACTTACGGCTCCTCCTCCTCCACCCACGGCTCCACCACCTTCCCAACAGGCGGCAAGTCGGCAACAGCCCAGCGAGGCAGCGACTCCAGCGACGGCAGCGAGGCAACTGAGTAAGGTATTCTACATTTCTACAATTCTACTTTTTTTTAGGTATTCTACAAGTACAATTCTATATAGTTCAATACTTAAATGTTAATTCATTTAATTAGATTGTAAATTTGTGGTGTTTATAAATTATAATTGATTTATTGATTGAAATATTGAATACTTAGATTGTTGGGGTTTATAATTGATAAATTGATGATTGTTTGATAAATATAATTTGTGGGGTTTATAATTGATAAATTGATGATTGTTTGATAAATATAATTTGTGGGGTTTATAATTGATAAATTGATGATTGTTTGATAAATATAATTTGTGGGGTTTATAATTGATAAATTGATGATTGTTTGATGTAGTTAATTTATTGTATGATTGTTGTTTGATTTCAGTTTGCAAATGAGTTTAGAGTCTTTTTGGAAACGTGTGGGGAAGTCACAAAAATCATCTGCTTGTTCTTCACCTAGTTCAAGGGATCCTCTTATAGAAGAAGATGATATTGAGTCTCCGAACGATGATGCAATTCCTGTGGCTGCTTCCATTCCAACCCCTGAGACTCCTGAGAGCACACCTCAAACTTGTCAAAGGGAGAACAATCCAAATGCTAATGTTGAAACTGATGATACTCGCATTTATGATGTTGATCTTCTTCCACATGACCCTGGGAAGAGAATTCCAATTTTGGAGTATCCTCTTAATGATCAAGATGCTGTGAGGAGAGGTTATATTACAATGAAACGTTGTGCTCCACGAACACATAATTTCCCTCGAAGACAAATAGGAGGTATGCGCCGCTTTAATGTTGCTTGGTTTGATAAATATGATTGGCTTGAATATAGTGTTGAGAAGGATGCAGCTTTCTGTTTTGTGTGCTATCTGTTCAGGGATAAAGATACTCATATGGCTGTTAATGATAACTTTGTTAAAGGGGGGTTTAGAGGATGGAATAAGATTGGTAGATTTGATGTTCATGTAGGTGGTATTGGTAGTTTACATAATGAAGCTAATGAGAAATATAAAAATTTCACTAACCCAAAGACATCTGTTGCTGAATCTTTTTGCACTTACTCCTCGGAAGCTAAACTTCAATACAAATCTCGATTGACTTATTCTTTGAAATGCATTAAGTTTCTTTTAAGTCAAGGTTTAGCTTGTCGTGGGCATGATGAAAGTGAAGAATCTTGGAATAGGGGTAATTTTCTTGCACTCTTAACATGGCTTGCAGAAAATAATAGTGATGTTGCAAAGGTTGTTCTTAGTAATGCTCCTGGAAATAATCAAATGACTTCTCCTTTAATTCAAAAGGACCTCATTAACTCTTGTGCCAAAGAAACCACTAAACTTCTCATTGATGATATTGGGGATGATTATTTTGGGATACTAGCTGATGAATCTAGTGATATATCTCAAAAGGAACAAATGGCCCTTTGTTTACGTTATGTCAATAAAAAAGGGAAGATAACTGAGAGGTTTCTTGGAATTGTACATGTAAAGGATACCACTGCTTTGTCACTAAAGAGTGCAATTGAGTCTTTGCTTATGGAGCATTCTTTGAGTTTGTCTAGAGTTCGTGGACAAGGTTATGACGGTGCTAGTAATATGAGGGGTGAGATAAATGGCCTCAAGACTTTGATCATGAATGAAACAAAACAAGCTTATTATATTCATTGCTTTGCTCACCAACTTCAATTAACCCTTGTTGCTGTTGCTAAGGATAATGATGATTGCATTTGGTTATTTGATCAACTTGCTATTTTGTTGAATATTATTGGTGTTTCTTGTAAGAGAAAGGAAATGATAAGAGAAATTCAATCTCAACATGTTCTGGAAGCATTAGATCTAGGAGAAATTGAAAGTGGGCAAGGTTTAAACCAAGAACTTGGTTTAGGTAGGCCTGGTGATACTAGGTGGGAGTCACATTATAAAACTGTTTCAAATGTTACCTCATTGTATTCTACTATTGTTAAAGTTCTTGAGAAGGTTGGATCAAATAAGATTTATAAGGATGATCGTGTGAAGGCTATCACTATTATGTCTACATTTGAATCATTTGAATTTGTTTTCATGATACATTTGATGTCTGAAATATTTGGCTAAACTGATAAACTGTGCCAAGCTTTGCAAAGAGGGGACCAAGATATTGTTAATGCCATGGCATTTGTAACATTAACTAAGGAGCGATTGCAAAATATGAGGGACCATGGGTGGGAAGACTTTTTACATCTTGTAATTTCTTTTTGTGATAAGTATAATGTGGAAGTACCTGCTATGGATGATATGTATGTTCCTCGTGGAAGATCGAAACGCTTCTTTGCCAAAGTTTCTAATCTCCACCGATTTCGGGTAGAAATGTTTATAAGTGTCATTGATTTACAACTCCAAGAGCTCAATAATAGATTTGATGAGGAAAATATGGAGTTGCTTATTTGTATATCATGCTTAAATCCGGTCAATTCATTTGCGGCATTTGATAAGCAAAAGTTGATGAGACTTGCTGAGCTATATCCCAATGAATTTCCAACTAATGATATGACAATGACTGCACTTCGTCATGAACTTGGATTTTTTATTGATGATATGCGCAAAGATGCAAGGTTTGGAGACTTGAAGGATATTAATGAGCTTTCTATGGTGCTTGTTGAAACAAATAAGCATAATTCTTACAAATTGGTTTGCTTGCTTATACGACTAGCATTGATCCTTCCGGTGGCGACTGCAAGTGTGGAACGAGTGTTTTCATCAATGACTTATGTAAAAAATAAGTTGCGGAATAGTATGGGCGATCAATTATTGAATGATAGTTTAGTCACTTTTCTTGAGAGAGACTTATTTGCTAGAGTTAGTGATGATGATGTATTGATACGCTTCCAAAGTATGAAAATTCGAAGAATGCTTTTGTAGGTTTTTTTTTTTAATTTATTATTTTTTTTTTCATTTTTCTAAGTGTAATCCATTTGTAATCCGAAATTTGAACTAATGTACTGAATATTTAATTAATGTATTCGCGTTCCTTTTTTTTTCTGATTCCGAACCCACTATTTGGAAATCCTGGATACGCCACTGCTTGTCGAGAAAGAAACTAAAAATGAAACTAATGAATCAGATCCAAGTAACCTTTTGTGAAAACATTAATGTGTATATCTCTTCTCTCCTTTTCTCTAATCCTTTCTTCCTCTCTTCTAGGATTTTCTAATTTTTTTTGCCGATCAGAAATAGTCTTTTTGACACTTTTTCCTTAATTTTCTTTTGTTTTGCATTTTAGGTTTCAATAAATCTACACTAGTGTAGATGTTCGTCCATCTCCCTATGGTGGAATGTCTCCATATGGTGGAGTCGTTAGTTTTTTTATTAGTAGTTGTTTGTTTTTGTTTAGATTTCTTTTGTGTGTTAGGGTTTATAAAAAAAACTAATCATCTTTTGCTCTATTATCAGTTTGTTGGTAAAGATTTGTTCGGGATCGTAACAGTTGTCGAATTTTCAGATACATTCAAATAGATCAGATGAAAATCATCCTTAAGGCTACAACAAATCGTTAGACTGTATCTCCTAAAAGGCTGTATATTTCAAGCGATGTGTGCTAAAGATGTATCACATTGCAAGATTTATTCAACGATCATAGCTTTGATGAAGAAAACCCTTATTTAATTCAATTTTTACTTAATTTGACTCGAGAATTAACATATCAAATAGGAAACTGCCATCCTTTTTTTTTTTTTTTTTTTTTTGAAAGAAAACCACCATCCTATTTTAAGGGCTTGTTCTGATTGAATAAATTGAGCTAAACTGAACTGAACTGAACTGGACTGAATTTATTGGAGCTGAACTGAACTGAATTAAACTTAATATTTTATGAGAGAAGGAAATTTAGAACTGAACTGAACTGAAAATAATTTGAAGAGAATAGGCCCAGTCTTTAAGATAATACAATTACGTAAGTACTTATCAACTGTGTTATTAATTACTCAAATACTCAATAAAAAAAATATATACTCTAATGACTTCATCAATTTTTTTTAATAACAATTTCTATTTTTATAACTTTTTTTAGAAGACCGCCGCGGGAAACTTGATTTATTAAATCAAGGTCCGCCAAAGCTTGTAAACTTTGGGGGAAAGAGTTCGTAGAAATAAATTCATCACTAAGACCCGTGTCCCACCTAGCCACTAGATGAGCAACATTATTTACCGCACGTTGTACATGAACGCATTCAAAATTAACAAAAGAACTACTCATACGGAAGACATCCTCATAGAAATGAAAAATAGGTGACACACCCTCCTGTTTCTGCCTAATTGCTCTTACCACATTCAATGAGTCACATTCAAGAATAACTATATCAAAGCCCAGTCTTCCTGCCATCTCAAAACCATACCTCGTAGCTGCTGCCTCGGCGACTTTAGGAGCCCATTTACACTTCAGTTTCTTTGCTGCCACAGCCAGCAGCTTCCCCTTTTCATCCCTGATGACCACACCCAAGCCAACACCCACACTCCTAGGCCCAAATGCATCAACATTCACCTTGACCCACTGGTGATAAGGGAGGACCCCCCCCCCCCCCCCCCCCCCCCCCCCCCCCCCCCCCCCCCTTTAGCATTGTAAATTGCATAGTCCTCACAAAATTTTACATACCCTGCTGCCACCATAACGCCATTCACCTCAACAACGTTATCAAATATAGCCATATTTCTGCAATGCCACGCCGCCCATGCTAGGCAAAGGAACTTACGAAGCTGAACCTTGTCAAGTCTACTCACGATCCAACAAAAAAATTCCTAAAAAGAAGAGGACGGACCTTCCATAATCAGGTTCTGGAACTCGCTATGCTACCAAATATTTTCAGCGTGAGGACAGATCGTCTCACTAGCAGCACCACATATGGAACACGAGCTAGAGAGCCGAATAAGACGAGCAAATAAAACAGCCATAACACCTAGAGAACCTTTGCACGCCCTCCAAACAAAACGGCATAATTTTGGAGGTCCATTTACATTCCACACATCCCTCCAAAGCTAGCGCTCACGATCACCATAAAATAATTCCCAAGATTGCATATTGCCTAGCCTTCCAACCAGTATGCTGATTTTACAACAATTTGTCAACACAAATTCTTATATATGGCCGGTCATACGGTGTGGATAGTAATTATAGGGGTTATTTTGTTAGTGTTATATGAGGTTACTCGATTAACGTTACAGGGTTACTTTGTCAATATTATAAGGGTTACTCGGACAGTATTACAGGGTTACGCGATCAGTGTTAATAGAAGCAACTTTATTATTTTATAAGCAGCCACAAGATGTGGCCAGTTGCACACAAGACACATATTTTTAAATTGTGTAATGCTATATACAACTCTAAGGGCTGCATATAAGCATTTAATATACTTTCTTTTTTAGTGTTAAGTTGAGAATTTATCAACAATTTACGAGTAAGTCGGTGTAATAAATGTTTATTTTTTGTCAATTCTTTTCATTTTTACCTTCTTATATGTAGTGTAAGGGCTGCATATATCTTTTTCCTTTTAAATTTCCACTCATTAGCATTTATTCTTTTTTATTAGAATAAAGAGGAGTTTATAGGTTAGTGGGTTTCTTATATTGTGCATACATGTAATTGCGTGCGTTTCTTAACTAGTATGACTAATATGGACAGTTCTTACAGTTGATCATCGTAATTCGACTATAGTAAGATATTAGGCAAATTTAGGCTGATAATTGCCCAGTTTCTGTGATTATTGGGCTAGCCCATAACCCTGATTCGAGTATTGTCAATATTGATCATATAATTTCGGGCCGTGTTATTAACCTGAACCCACTATTTGGGGCATTTGACTGAACTCGGACTTTGAAATTTGACGATAGACGTACTGTCAAACTGCTTGTGACTTTGTGAATTGTGACAGTTAAGGGACTTCAATTCTGCGGACATTTTAAATTTTACTTTTTTTGTGTGTGTATAAACTATAGTCAAAACTTTCTAATTTCATTCATCAATCATACTAGTTGGATTTTTTAAAAGCTAATTCGAACATTTCGAACCCTTTCTAATTACATTTTTTTTTTTTTTTTTTCAGTTTTTAAACGTTTCAGTTCCTTGAGAGCATGAACATTAATAAGAATTTGTATCCTTTTACCTCACTTTTTGGCTAGCTAATAGGTTCCTTGTGATGTGGATATGGATGAGAGTTCTTTAGAGCATGCACACTAGTGGGCAATTTTTTCTTGCTCGATTTCTCTTTAACCCCTTTGTGTAATTTTTATACACGTTTGAGCGCATCGTACACCTTTTTTTTTTTTTTTTTTTTTTTTTGAAACAACCTTTTGGATTTTATTTGATGATTAAATAATGAAAAACAATCATTAGAATAAGAATAAAATACTCATGGGTGCACTATGTATCCGGGTGTATTTTAATTTTTTCCCATGGGCATAAATCTCTTCGTTGGTGTAAATGCTCCAAGAAGAACCTTATCCTCAACCTTGTGCCAAAAAGCTTAATTTTATGATTTTTAAAAAAATTGCAGAGTATTAAAGAAAGAGAATGAGAAATGAAATAATATGAATAAAGAATTAAAACTAATATGTTGAACGCTCGAGATTTGTCTGAAACTTATTGGACGAGCTCAAATCTAATAACCTTGACAGGAACTTTTACTAGGAGGGCTGATTTAGCTAGTTAATTAAGGATGACACTCTTTAGCACGATGATGACCACTTCACTTCATTAGCCTCACTTTGATTTTTTGAATGATTATATGGCCATAGTTGTAATATTCTCAAATGTAGAATTTTTTGTTTAAAAGATAAGTTCAATCAAAAGATAAGTTTTAAAAAATATTATCTTAAAATAACTTTTTCAAATATGTATCTTTTTCTTAATAATAAAGGAAAAATTGTCACCAATAATCCCAACTTTGCTCCATCCGCCGATATTAATCCTAACTTCACTTTATTCACTCGCAACTTTGCACCCTAATAATTTTTATCACCCCCAACAGGTCATCCAACCTGATGTAGGAGGTTACCAAACACATGTCAACATGTGATAGGTCCAAAAAAAAATAATTTTTTTTGAAAAAATTAAAACCCTAACCCCTACCCTAGTAGGTGGCAGCTCCTGTGTCACGGTCCGGGAGTTTGGGCCCCGAAACGTGCGGCGCGCTTTAGCCTTTTGGCGGCAAGAACGCTAGCGTTGAGTGGAAGAGGGGCTTGTGAGCACAAAGCAACACAAGCGGGCAATAAATCACAGGAGCACTCACGTCTATTTGGGCGACGGGGTGCGGGAGGTCGGGCTTGTGACGGCCAATACTTCAAGGCGGGCACAAGCGGGTCTGAACCACGAGTTCTTAGTGCATCAAGTTGGTTTAGAGGGGAGCTATTATGCAAGTAAGACACAATATCTATATAAGTCTAACAACAGACAAGCATAAAAACAAGGCAACACTTGGTAGAAGGCTTAATATTTCATTAATCATTCACCCTCTAAAGAGCTTTAATTTAATTACAAGGAGAATTCCTAGTGAACACTGAACTGACAGTAACACAATAATGGGAACTCAGGCTTCGAAAATATAAAGTAAACTCTAATAAAGCATCTAAAGGGAATCTAATACATCAAAAGGAGTCGGATTCTAACACCCTGCCACCTCCGACAGGTGGCAGCCCCTGCCTCCTCCGGCCCACTTCCCTTCCCCTGTCCATTTTCGGCAATCGCCCGCTCCTACTGCTGCCTCTGGTGGTGGCGATTGCTGCAGCCACGCACTACTGCTGATGCTACCTACTGCTATTATGCCATTGGTTGTCGCGGTAGCTGCGGCGACTGCTGCTGCTGCTTTCGCCTTTGGTGGTGGCGATACAGCGGCGGTTGCTGCGACCACTGCTGTTGATGCTGCACCACCCTAGATCTCCCTTCCCCCTCCGTTTCTGCTAACACCTCATCCTCGTCCAACTCCATCAATGACCGCCCTTGATCTCCCTTCCCCCTCCTCTTCCGCCGCCTTCACCGTCGGTTTTCGCCCTCATTAACCTTCCCCGTCGAATTCTGACCAGATCCCTCTCATTCCCTTCCAATTCCGATATCTCCCAACCATTCCTCCTCCGTTTTTGCCCCTTCCATTCCCTTTCACGCCTGGATTTCGCCCTTCCTTCATTTCCCCATTCAATTTCGACTACCTTGCTGCATTCTCCGTCGAATTCCGGCCACCCCCTCCCCGATTCCTTTATATATTATGTACTTCCTTTGTTCAAATAGAAATGTTTGTGAATATATATTATTCACACATACTCTTATATATTTAAATGTCTTTTGTACTTTATTATACTTTAAGAAATACATAGTTACGAACCTAAACACATAGTTAAGAACCTAAACACGTAGTTAAGAAATACATAGTTTTGAACCTAACACTACAAAATTATGTCAATATAGCATCAACTAAAATTTGTTGCTATTCATCAAAAATTAGTTGCCAACTCTATTTAGCAACGGGTTGGAAACAAAAATTTGTTGCTAAAAGGCTTGTTGCCATGTGATTTTGGCTACCAGTTGCAAAACAATTTTGTTGCAATATTGCATCCATTTAAAAACAGTTTCCATGATGGTTGCTGTTTTTGGTGCATTCGTTGCCAACTTTGGCAACAGATTATCATTGGTCGTTGCTAAAATTAGCAACAAATTATTAATATTAGTTAATAAAATAGCAACAAATTATTAATGTTGGTTCCTAAAAATAGCAACAAATTATTAAAGTTGGTTCATAAAAATAGCAACAAATCATAAATATTAGTTTCTATCAACACTACGAGACAAAAACCTAATCCCTATTAGCAATTCGGTTCAACCCGATCCCGGCCTTTACCAATCTGAAATCTCACTCAGGTCAGGTCAACTTGGCTCGACTTTGCATGTAAGGCTCTTTGAATCCCCTGTCTCAAGAATCGCAGTTGGTAGGAGTCGAACTTGTGACCTCAAAGTCACATGGTGAATCTCTTACCAACTATACGAAGTACTATTTGTTTACTTCTATACATATAATTTATAATAAGTGAACGAAATATTAGAGACGAAATTGAAAAATTTGTGTCTAAATTAGGGACAAAATTAAAAATCCGTCTCTAAATTAGAGACGAAATTGAAATCCGTCTCTATTTGATGTCATTATAGCAACAAATAATAAGAAGAGTGTCTTTAAATAATTTTATATATAATAGCAAAAACTAACCTACATATAAATTAACAACAAAATGTAACACAACTTGTTTCCAATGGCAACAAATTAAAAAATACGTTATCATCTAGCAACAAAAGTTTGGACGACTTGTTTCTAATGACAACAATTCAAAAATTCATTGCCTTTGTTTCTAAATCAATACAAATAAAATATTTGTTGTCATAGTTTGTTACTACATGGCAACAAGAGAAAAATATGATGCCATCTAGTAATAACTAGTAAGACAATTTGTTTTAAATAGCAACAAATCAAAAACATGTAGCCATTAATTATTAAAAAGCTAAAGCATAAAATGTCACTTTTAATTAGGCAATGAAAAAAATTATATTCGTCGCTATTTAGCAACATTTAAAAAATCTGTTGCCAAACTTAGTTGCTAGAAAGCTTTTATTTTTGTAGTGTAAACATATAGTTAAGAAATACATAATTCTGAACAGTGACGGATCTTGAAACTTTTTCTATTAGGGGGCCAAATTTTTAAATGTAAACCACGTAAATCCATAACAGGAGTTAAACAAATGAAAAAATTACACTAATTAACACAAAACATGACTTAACTTTAATTATTGACACAATATTGTCGCATTTTTAAGTTGATTTGAGAGTGGACACTAAAGACACCCAATGACATGAGTGTAATATAAAAAAAAATAAAATAAAATCGTCATTAGAATGATTTTTAATGATCAAATTCATGTCATTAATTGTATTTAGAATAATATCGATGAGTATGATGGTTATAGTTCGATCTTAGTTCATATTAATGGGTGTTATTGCCATATCAAAAATGAAAAACACATTGTCACAATTTCATTACCTAGCCAAAAATTAAAGTAAGGCTTTAGATTTTTAATTTTAATAATAATTTAAAATCATCAATTAAAACTCTTAGGAAAATTTTATTGTAAACATACATATTCAAATCTATATATATATATATATATATATATATATATATATATATATATATATATATATATATATATATATATATATATATATATTAAAACTCAATGAGAAGACATGACACTACTACAAAATTGGCCAAAGAGACCCGATATAAAAGACCTGTTATCTACAAAACGGGTCTCTTTGATTCAAGAGACCATTTATTATTGATAACGGGTCTCAAACTTCAATTATTTGAAGGTAAAAATATTCGAAAGACTAGTTATCTAAGATAACGGGTCTCTCTCGCTTTTTTTGTTTTATTTTTTAATATATAAAAATAGTTTGAGACCCGTTATTAAGAAAACAAGTCTCTCTTTTTTAAAAAAATTTAAAAAATTAGTAGAAGAGACCGGTTATCCATTTAACAGGTCTCCCTTGTATAGATATATTTACAAAATATAAAAAAGAAACCCTATTCACCCCTCTTCATTCCGCCGCCCCTCTTCCTCTTCTCCTTCTCTCTCCTCCCTTCTTCTTCCATGCCTCTCTCTCCTCACTTCTTTCTTCTCTAACCCCTAAACTCATAACACATTCACAACATTTCTAGTGATTTTTGTAAACCTAATAATTTAATTTTTTTTCTACCATAATTTTGTCTGAATTTGTTCGTTCGATTCAGTGTTTTTTCAAAATTAATCTATTCGCTTCGATGTGATTTTATTCGAAAACTTGATGGTATGATTTGGTTTGATTTTTTCTCTCTTCTGTTACTGTATTGTGAATTCAATTTCTCGATTAGATCGAGCATGCAAGGGCACGGAGAAGGTTGGTTTGATTTTGTTCTCTCTTTTCTTTCATTCTTTCTTTCTTTTTTTTTTTTTTTTGTAAAATTTCGTCTTGATGAGTGTTCTTCAATTTTCATGTTATTTTCAAGATCTATAAATTAACTAACATCTTCCTTTTTTCTCTCCATTCTTTCGTTTTTTTATTCAAATTCTATGATTTTTAGGGTTCTTTGAATTAGGATTGTCACGTGTGAGTATCAAGTGGGGATTCCAATTCTTTGCTTTGATTTTGTGTTTAATCATCATTTAAAACGAATTTTATTTTAGATCTCGTTTTTGATAAGTTATAATTTCTAGAACTTTTTTTTTTTCGGTTCTTCATTTAGTTTATTTTTTTTAACTTTGATATTTTGTTATTCATTTTTTTAATTCTGTCATAATTGTTTTGATTTATATTTTCTGGAGAATAATTTCTGTTTTTTTTTTGTTAGATTTTCGTTGTTTTTTTTAATTTTTTATATTCTGTTATAATGGTTTTGATTTATATTGTTGGATAGTTTTTTTTAATTCTTTTTTACGTGTTTGTATTTGAGATTGTAGGTGAAGATCTACAAGTTTGGAAGTGGAGAAAGTTGTAATTGAAGATCTTTAAAGCTTGAAGTATCTGGGGCGGATTACTCGTAGTATTTCTCTAGATCTAAAAGGAGCCACAATTTATTGTATTTTTAATTAGCTTTTTGGTATTGAATTTTCACTGATGTTTGTATTATGTTTGTAATTTTGAGATATATGAAATTTAAGAATTATTTTGTACTCAATATTTAATTACGTAAAAATGAAAATTAAATACAATTGAGTTATATTGATGATCGAATTAAATAATTTTTTTTTTATTTTAAACGAGGCTTAAGAGACCTGTTTAGTTAAATAAGCGGTCTCATTTTTTCTAAAAAAGACACTTCCTATCTAAAATAGGCGGTCTCAGTTTTCTAGAAAATGAGACTGCCTATCTTAGATAGACAGTTTCAGTTTTTTCATTCTAGAGACCGCCTCTAAGGCAGTCTCTTTGGCCTATTTGGACGGGTCTTTTTGACCAATTTTGTAGTAGTGTGAGCCCACCAAGTGTCATCATGACTAGGCAAATGATGTGGCGCCATGTCATACAATTACTATAATTCATTAAAAAAAATAATGAATTGTTAGCATCAATGTTCAAACTTATGATCCCCAATTTATGAGGATAAATTGAGCACATTGGTTGCGCCAAAAATTCATTTTCAAATCAATGAATTGTATCACGAGACACCGATATTGTTTCATTATTTGTGAGATTATCTTTTTATCTTACTTAAATATTTTTATACTATTTGTACCAGACTACTCCTTTATTTACAACAAATGTAACTAATTTAATCTATATTTGTATTTTATCACATAATTTTTATTATAAAACCTCATCATATAACTAATATATAAAGCTAAACTTTTAGCCAGGGCACGAGACATCGACACTTGGCATTCCAACTTTTCGCCAAGTGTCGCGCCACATTGGATAGATTTAAATAGATTTCATAAGATAAAAAAAAAGGTTAGTTTAGAATTCTATTTGGATAGAATTTTATGATAAAATTGTTAGTTTAGAGTTTTATTTTCGATAAAATACCAATATTTTAGAAATGTTCAACCCTTGCCCAAAGTTTTGGGTTCGGGTCAACCCAACGGGCTTTGAACAATTATTTTATTTAATTTATTTTTTGCTAATTATTTTTAATTTTTTTTTAATGTATTAAATCGAACACTTCCACCAATATTATTATTAGTCATTACATGCCTCCTAGATTGCTAATCGTCACAAAAGCACATCAATTCCTAACTAATTTTGTATCAATGACATATTTTAAAATTTGACATATATACTAAAAATTTATCTTAAAATTTAATAAACAACCCGGGCATTGCGTGGGAAACAAAACTAGTTGATAAAAAATATATACATAGTTCAACTAATTATTTCCTTTCCTTTTTAGAACTTTCATGTGTTGTCACATATCCTCTAGTGGGCTTAGTTAAAGTTAAACATGCATTTTACAATATAGTTCACCTGATTTTTTTCACAAATGTTTTGGGGGCCAAGCCCTTGTAAGCCTCACAAAAGGTCTGCCCCTGGTTCTGAACCTAAACACATAGTTAACAAATACACAGTTATGATCCTAAATATATACTTCCTTCGTTTCTTTTAAATAGCAATGTTTGTTAATATATATTATTCACACATACTCGACTCTTTAATTGTCTTTTGTACTTTATACTTTAAGAAATACATAATTAAAGATATTAATGACATAAAATATGCACAGACAAGTATAAAAACTCAAACTTTGCAATTAGAATGAAAGAAGTATATACTCTTATGCTTCTCGTGTCATTTTAGTCAATATTGTAATTTGCAACTTTATGGGATTGTTTGGTAAATGGCTTTTCATTGGCTTTTGACTTTTTCATTTGGTCAAACATCCAAAATTTGTATTTGGTAAATGGTTTTTTCTGCCAGCTGAAAAGCTGGCTTTTAAGCCAAAATGAAAAAGCTACTTGGAGTAGCTTTTGGCTACCTAAGTTACTAATAACATCCAACAGTCAATATTACCAAACATGTTTTTAGACTAATAAAAAGTCAAACAGCCAACAAAAAAGCCAATATAAACAGCCAGCCAAACCAGCCAATCAAACCAGCCAACAACCAATTGCCAAACAAGACCTATATAAACTGGTTTTCAACGGTTTCATTTTTTTTAAAGTAAATAAAAATCTAGTAAAAATAAATAAAACTGTTTCAAAGGTACAATTAGGACTGTCTCAACTTTTTTAGAGATCTTGTGCAAATATGGAGTATACAATTTTGCAAATAACTTATTTATACCCTCGGCTTATTTTACAAAATCGCTGTTTTAACCCGCCCTTAAAAGAACAAGTGTACTAATGTTGTAATTACCAAAAATAAAAATATAAAGGTATTAGTTATATTTGTGAAAAAGGGAAAATTTTTGAAAAAAAAAATAGGAAAAACTTAGTATAAGAAAGGGAAAATAACCCCTGACCTTTGGCTATGCATCTATTAATACATGCAAACTATTATCAAAAAAATAAAAAATAAAATAAAAATACATGCAAACTACTAAGCTACGCTAAACTATATTTTTTGTAACCGCATTATTACATATTACTTGTATATTTTTACTATTTAAGGCTCTAATCAGATTGGCTGCACCGGGTAAGGGCCGATCCTGAGTACAATAGACATGAGACATCTTAGTCGTCTGATTATGATGATCCAAGGGCTCAAATTGGATCATTGAGTTTTATTTTAGCCTAAGCTTTTTTACGTGATTTCAATTGTACATAAGATCAAGTTATATTGAGAACTAATTCTACAATGAGAACATAGAACCAATCTAGAGCGAACGGACATCATAAGCAAAGACCCTTATGCTTCTCGTGTCTTTAATGACATTCTTGTAATTTTGCAACTTTATAAACTACTTTCTTCGTTCTAGTTCTATAGCTAGTTTCTATTTTGGTTGTTCCTGATCCGATCCCTTTCTTTGGTTATGATTTTACTTCCAATAATATTTTTACACACTTAACTTCATATTTATCTAGGTACTTCACCAATGATGCAACTATTCCCACTTAGTTACCAAACTATTTACATTATTTCAAAGCAACTATTCTCAATTATCAAAATATTCACCTACTCTCAAAGCAAGAATTTTCATTTACCAAAATATTTGTTTATTTTCAGGACAAAAATTTACATTTTACCTAAAACGCACTGAAGCGTTTTACATAATACTTTGCGAATATGTGTGAACAACTCCAAAATTGTTGCAAAGGTTGCAACTACAAGTCTCCCTCATTACACTTTAGCGACTGATTATGACGTAGTTGAAAATTTTGGTCGCTAAATCTATGACTACAGACTTAACGACCATACTTGCAAACTTTGTGACTATTAGTCTCCCTTAATTGCAATATTATATTATAGCGACTTATATATATATATATATATATATATATATATATATATATATATATATATATATATATATATATATATATATATATAACAAACGAACTTTTGTGGTAAAATTTTTGTATGTAAAACAAACTCACTTGTATATGTGACTATGTGAGTACTGAGTAAGTATAACGTCCTACACGTCGAATACCGAACAAAAAAAATGAATTTATCTACATGTTATGATTAATCATATACTAGTATAATATAATGCATCAATTAATCCATGCAATCCCATCAACGGGATTATCACATACTTCCTATATTTTATTTACACGTAACAAATTCTCTTCATCCAACAAACAATTTGATCTAAAGGAAATAATAAATGAGACAATCATTAAAGGCTAATTAGGTGGTTAATAATAGTACAGCTCAATTTCATGCATTCTAACATTTTTTTTTTCCTCTAAACATTCTATTGACTACCCTTTTTGTATCTATAAATAGCTGATAAAACTAGCGAGTGTTCATCATCATACAAACAACTCTTCTTGTTTTCCTTTTATATTTTGTTAGCAAAGTCACTAAAAAATGAGTTACATAAGAAATGGCCCCCAAGATAGCATCCTTGGCCGCTCTTTCTCTTGCATTGAATCTCATCTTGTGTAACCTAGCCTTCTCTCATTACACACCCCGACCCATTGAAACATGCCCCGAAGATACCCTTAAGTTGAATGTGTGTGCAAACGTGCTCAAGGCCGTGCATGTTCGCATTGGATCTCAAAAAGAAAAGGAATGTTGCAACCTTATTGGTAACATCATTAAACTTGATGCTGCTGCCTGCCTTTGCACAGCGGTTCATGCTGACATCTTAGGGCTTGTTCACCTTAATCTTCCCGTTGATCTTACTCTTCTTGTTAACAAATGTGGATGTGAACTTCCAAAGGGCTTCGAATGCCCACCACGCCTTGCCTAAATTGCATCGTTCACCTATTTGATTTTGCAATGTCGTATTGTTGTCCTAAAAGCTTTTTTCATTCAAGTACTTTGAATATCTTTTTTTTTGGTTAAAGAGGGAAATATATTAGCTAAGGCCCATCAGGGCTTAAAAGAGTAGCAACATCAGAGGTAGTAGCAAAAATGGGGGGAGAGGAGAGTAGCAGAGTTAAAGTTTACAGACAATGGATCCATACATAACAAGTTAATAACACCCACATCCGGGCTTAGAGTACTAGAGCTATCAGGGAAGGAGTTCGCAAGTAACTTGTACATCACATCATACCCACCATGCACCTGACCAGCTAGGGACACTAGAATGTGGGCTTGCATCACTTGGCCTCTTGGGAGACACTGAACGCTTATCCACTCTATCCTTGCAATAAACTCCCTGCACACACTTGCAACATTAACATATTTATCTTTTATCTTGGGGGCACCCACAATACTAGTAACTGCAGTTCTAGAATCAGAACATATGTTAACATTTGACAAGTTTTGACATGAAGCCCAAGCAACAACAACTAAAATAGCAATGAACTCAGCAAAATTGGAGTCTTCAGCTTTGGACTTTAGCAAGAAAGCCCCTGACCACTCTTGAGAAGAAGCGTAGCAGATTCCTCCAATTCCCACTTCATGGGTGAACTGGTTATACGAAGCATCCACTAGAATGACAAATTGTGAAGGGTAAGGGGGATGGATCAGTTTTCCAAAAGGATCAGCAGGAGAGGAATAAGGTTGAGCATAAAAATACTCAGCACACAGCCAATTGGCAGAGTTAGCTAATAATGGGAGGGGGGGTGTTGATTTGGGAAAACACCCAGCTATTTCTTCTCTTTCAGATTAGCCAACAAACAACAGCAAAAACCAGAATATCTATTATGTACTCTTTTCGTGTGTGGCCCATTTGGTTCTTCTACGTAATGGGTTGCAATTTTTATTTCATACTAGATTAGACTCGTGCAATACACGATTTACATATTATTTTACGATTTTAACTATATTATTTAGCTTATTGTGTGTAATATGTATGTAGTACAAATAATTTAATCAACATCTTATAAATTGAGAAATTAATAAAGAGTGAAACCCCCAATTCATATAATATGTATAAAATGTACGGAGTAGGAGAAAAAGATAATGCTTATAAGAAAATAAAATAGTTTGACCTTCCTTTAATTTTTCCAATCGAAATTGCATAATTAGTGAATTTAAATATAAAATTTGTTAGAGAAATGTATAATTAATTTATTATTTTCAAATTTTTATTTATGTTGAAAAAAAAATAATGTCATTATTAGTTTTGGCGGGAAATTTTTTTATAATAGGTCGACATGTGAAAAGTAATAACATCAGCGGTAATTATTTTATTTATATTTATAGATATGTATGTGGGCGTGTCCTTTGAATTCTATAATAAAAAGATTTCATCTTTTTTGAAAAAAAATATAATTGGTATTATACTACTCTCTTAGTCTTAAATTACTTGTTTCATTTTACTTTTCAAAGTCACCAATGTTCATCATCAATTATACATCTTTCACCTGTATGTAAGAAAACAATTGTGAGCTTAGATGGGGTAAATTCTGTTTTGTTGCATATTATAATGATTTATTTAATATTTAAGTAAATTTATATATAAGATCAAATGTGTGCTTTAAAAAATATGAAAAATTATTTGGACTTTGTGACGAATAGTATGTTGTATGACATTGATTTAGCATTGTTATTATGCGAAGCTTCTAGCGTAGTCGTCAACTACGGGTGACTACGGACAACTATGGTCGACTACAATAAGAGACTAAATCTCAACCGTTGATGTTTTTCATTGCCTAATCTTAGCCTTCGAAATTTTTTTAAGTTACACATCATTTAAGTCATGACAACTCAGCGACCAGTCAGCGCCCAGTCAGTAAAGGGTTGTTTGGTTCATTACTTTTATAGAGGGTAATTTTTTTTTTCAAGTTATAATATTGTAATTTAAAACTAACCATTCAAAGTTATAAAATTAAAGAAAATCATCCAAAATAAACGATTGACGACAAAATTCATTTGTATACCTTCATCCCTATTTTGATAGCTTCAAACATTCAACAATGGTGCACCTAATTTTTAATCTATTTTAATGTGGCACTCCATGTTCAACCTCCAATTTTCATTATTTATACAAAAACAACCAAATTACATATGGAATCAATAAGATTAACTTCAATCATCACATTTATGCATTAATTTTTTATTTCAGTGTTTGTATCAATTTACGTGTGTTAAAAAATTTGATTGAAAAATTATGGATTAGATCTTTCGGGATCAATTGTTAAAATTGAAATGATTTTTAGTTTAATTTAGAATAATCATATGAATTCGTGAATAATCAATCATCCGCCATTGTTGAATTTTTCTTTGAAAAAGCCATTGTTGAATATTGAAGCTTGATGAGTATGATTTTAGGTTGAAATTAATTAAAATAATAATAATAAAAAAAAAAAAGATAAACCAAAATCTAACTGATTTCCGTTTTTCTTTTTTGGGAGTGCGTGATTTGTGCTTGGGGGGTTTTTAATTATGTTAATAAATATATATAAAAGTGTGCACCAAAATATATATATATATATATATATATATATATATATATATATATATATATATATATATATATATATATATATATATATATATATATATATATATATATATATATATATATATATATATATATATATATATATAAGTGCTTAATATAAGGGATCAATCTTTTCAATAAAAAAATATCTCAAATATACTAAGTATATATTTTCTTAACTAATTAAAATATTAATACAGATTTGTTAAATACTTATAGAATATGGAAAATTTTTGTATACGTTAATCATTAAACACTTTTAGTATCACGTTCCAAGTGTTTTGAGTATGTTTTGTACAAAGTCTTCATGTTATGCAGGCATGAATCATCCTATGAATATTTATCATGGTAATATTTTGTTAAGGCATAATATATGTAAAAAACAATTTTGTAACCAATTAAAAGATGGATGAATTTACAATGGCTACAAAAATAAAAAGGTTGAAGATGGATAAAAATAAAAATATTTTGTTAAAAAAAAGGAAAAAAAAAATAAAAAATGAAAGAGGACGTTATAGAGGTGAGATTTTAGGTAAAATAAAGTGGGCGTTGTTTTGGGGATATTAACAGATTATATCCTTATCTAAAATAAGAAAAAACTAATTGGCCAAAAAATAAAATACAATTATTTACCCAAAAAAAAAGCAAAAAATTAAAAAAAAAATAAAATAAAAAACGTAGCAAGGTTAGTTTCCTTGATTTCCTCAAAGCAAAGCAAAAACTAATCCAGCTCATGTTTTCCTAAAAAAAAGGTTAGTTTTCTTTGAATCAAGGTGATTTTTTTTTACTAAATCTATCCTTAATATTTTTATTTCTCTAATATGTTATATGTACAAACCAAAACAAAGACTTTAGGACTTAGGCAACAACCTAACAACATCAAAATATATCCTAAAATAAGATATTCTCTAAAATATATGGATATTCCATCATATATTCTCCAATCCTTATAAACATACAGAGTATTAAAAATATAATATGTGTTTGCCAAATTTGCATTTAAATTTAAAAACATGTACTTATACATATTTGGATTTTGTACTATTCATAGATATATTTTTCTTTTAAACTAATTTTGCATCGATATTCAAATCACAATTTTTTATATGCGGCCTGCTATAACCTACAGCAGGGGTTACTTAGTCGGGGGTTATTCGAGTTGTTAGGGTTACTCAAGTTGCTGAGGTTACTCGATCGAGTTTCTTGATCAGGGGTTACTCGAGTTGCCTCAGGGGTTACTTGAGTTACTTCTGACCGAGTAACCCCTCAAGCAACCCCTGACCGAGTAACCCCCACTGAGTAACCCCTTGAGTAACCCCTGAATGAACTCTCAAGTAACCCCTGATCGAGTAACCCCTGACCGAATCACTCGAGAAACCCCTAATCGAACTCCTTAAATAACTCCTAACCGAGTAACTCGAGTAACCCTTGACAGGATAACTCGAGTATCCCATGACCGAGTAACCACTAACTGAGTAACTTGAGTAACCCTCGACCGAGTAACTCGAGTAACCCTTAATCGGTGAGTAACCCTTGATTGAGTGAACCTTTCAAGTAACCTCTGATCGAATCACTCGAGAGTAACCCCTGACCAAACTCCTTAAATAACTCCTAATTGAGTAACTCGAGTAACCCCTTATGGGGTAACTCGAGTAACCCATGATTGAGTAACCCCTAACTGAGTAACTTGAGTAACTCTTGATCGAGTTCCCCTTGATCGAGTAACCCCTCAAGTAACGCTTGACCGAGTGAACCCCTCAAGTGACCCCTGACTAAATAACTCGGGTAATCCTTAACAAAATCACTCTGGTAACCCCTGCCACACGGTGTGGCCTCCTACACCAAAACGTTGCTGAATAAAAATACGTATATAAATACATGGTTATAGGTTATTGAAAATATAAATAGTAGAATTTGTTATATAAATCCGGGTGTATCGTACACCCAATATTATTTGCTCATTAATTTTTGCTCTTTTAATAAATGAGCAAAATTTTTTGCTCATTTATTAAATGAGCAAAAATTAATGAGCAAATAACCCCAGGTGTACAGAACAGGCTCTCATAATATAGAATTAGTAAACTTAATATCAATTCAGTAGAAATAATTTTATATCTATAAAAATTATTTTAATTCAGAAAAAATAAGACAAAGATAGCAAGATCTATCTACTTTATTTTCACTTATTTTTGGTCTAATAAGTTGTAGGGAATATTTCAAGCATTACCCCAAACTTGAACCCCACTGTGATCATACACTTAAGCATAGTGGCGTCCAAAGGGAAGGAAGCTAGAGCAAAAGAGTCGCCAACAAGTTTTAGGAACTTGTAAACCGTTCACAAGGTGAAGATTACACCCCTTAACGATCCATGAGATCGTCAACTCCAAAAGGTCTTGAACCAAGTAGGGTTCGGGGATGAGGGTACAAATCCAACCTAAAAGAGATTGAACCTGCCCTAATAATAGGCCTCCACTTTATTCTTCTCGTATTCATGTGCGCTTTCTGACTAACATGCAAACAATAGGTTAACCCTAAACCTTTTTATCTATGTTGGTTGAATATTAATGCACAAGCAAAACTATTATTGGCGATCACTTGAATTATAATCATATTAGCCCTAAACAAGATTATTAATTATCTTATTAAGCGTGATTACAAGTACAAATTCCCTTTAAACATGCATAAAAGGCGTGATAAGCAATAACAATAATAATCATTAAGCAACATAATAACAATCATCATAATTATAATCATAATCATAATAACAATCATAATAATCATAATTATCATAATCATGTTAAAGCATAATATTAATAGCAAGATCCTAGGCATGATACTAACAAGATTAATAACAAACCCTAGCATGTCACTAAACAATAAAAATCAAAGCTTTAGCTCTAACATGATACTAACATGATATTGATATGATATTAGAAAGCATAGGAAGCACCCTAAATATGATACTAGAAAGCAATAAAGACATCCTAACATGATACTAGGAATTAAACAAATTTAAACATGCTTTCCACAAGAATAGAGCAATAAGATTACCTACTTTGATGCCTCGTATCTCTTTCTAATAACAAAATACACGCGTTAGTAACTTCAAGGAAAATATAAAATCAAACAATTAAATTAAATAAAGATTAAAAGATTAGGGACCAAACCCTCAGAAATTATAACCTTTCACGTCTAGGGCGAAGGCAACTTCGAACTTGGCTAGGTGTGTCTAGTGCTAATGTATGAGGAATTGTGTTTGAGGGAAGGTTTAGAAAAATAATAGAGAGAGAAAGCTTCTAGCTTCAGAGAGAGAAAGATTATTGTAGATTGTAGATGAATAAAAACGGAGGTTCAGGACCCTATTTATAAGAAAACAGTCCGAAAATAGGTAGAATTTGATAAGGAATAAAACTCCACACTGTCGCTGCAAAACCGACCTTGTCGCTTGGCGACAGGGTCTGTCGCGTGGCGACAAGGCCTGTCGTTTGGCGACAGCCTGGATTCCTACGCGCTTTCAAACACGGAGTCCACATATGAATCAAAATTGATTTTTAAAGTCCGTATGAAAACTGAAATCGTATTTTTCATAAAATAATATTTTATTCCAAATAAAACTTTATCAAAATATCATTATTAATTCTAATTCTGTTAGGATTAAAGAGAACCCTCTAGAGAATTCTATAAGATTATAATTAATTCTAATAACTTTAGGAATAATAATTAATATTGGGCCCTCCCCTAGATCATTGGGCCGCATGTCAAGATCAAACCGGGCCCAGTTTAGTATTTTGGCCATAACTTCCTCATTATTCATCGGAATTAGGCTTATAATATATCGTTGGAAAGCTCTTTGCAAGCCCCATCCAACTACACTATTATTGGACCCTTGTAGTGTACCAAACTAAAGTGGATTGGCTGTTTTCATAAAATAGAGTTAGAAAAGAAATATTTTCAAAAACAGAAAGAACAGATATTTTAATAAAAACATCCTCATCACTAGACTTTTTACACTTTCACTTTGTTCGATAATCAAATGATGTGAAAGGTATTCATCACTGGGTTTGGTTTTTGGGGAGACACAAATAAGTGTCTACAAAAGCCCCCACTTTGACTGAGTTTGGAGAAACGCAGGTTTCGAAAACGAAAGTCAAAGTATCGATAGGGACGGAGAATGATTCAGAACGTTCTGCGATCCTAAATCATTCTTGTAACGCCGATACATGCAAACTAGCATTAGTTAAAACAGATAAAGAGTTAAGAAACGCGTATCTTGGACCGTCGAGCACACGTCTCTGAAGTAACCGATTTGTTGCATTTTGTTTTGACGACCTTCCACAAGCTAGAGAATGTCATCCCGCCTGAAGACTGCTACGCTTGTAACTGCCTCCAATTTCTGCTGTGATAATCTTCCGCAAGCCAGGGAACACTATCGAAGATTGCTTCGCTTGAAACGATCCTCTTCCGCTTTGTGACCGTTTTCCACATCTTAGGGAACACGATCGAAGATAACTCCGCTTGAAATCACCTTCAGTTGTCGTGATAATATTCCAAAGAAAATTATCGAAGATCATCGCCTGTCGATCCTTAATGCTACTTGAATTTTGCTGTTGATGCTTTAGGTGATGACAATCCTCTTTTCTTCAGGAACAGTTGTCCACACGACTCTTGTATGATGTATGACAATCCGATTTAGGGAAAGTTGTCAATGCCACGTAACAATCCATCCTTGGAAATATTGCTACGATGAAGCGACAATCCGTTATCTCGAAAAATTTGCCAAAATCCAATTTTGGGAAAAGTTGCCAATGCTTCGTAACAATCTGTCATAAGAACTTTGCTACGATCGACAATTCACATCTTGGAATATAACTCTTGAGAGCAATTCACTTTGGAAATTTGCCAACGCTATGCGACAATCCTTTTAGGAAAATATTGCCACTATTGACAATCCGCGTCTTGGAACATTTGCAAAAAAAAGAGTCGACCGACAATCCACTTCGGGAAAATTTGCCACTTACAGAAATGAATGACAATCCACGTTGAGGAACCTTTGCCGAAATTTATGATGAGTAGAGACCTACGGCAATCCTTTGGGAAATTTTGCCATAAGGAACTATGTGTATGACAATCCAATCTCGGAAAACTTGCCAGAGATGACAATCCGAACTTGGAAAAAATTTCCAAACAGAGAAAGAGTACAACAATCCACGCTTGGAAACTTTGCCAGAGATGACAATCCAATCTTGGAAAAAATTGTCGAAAATTTTATGAATGTATGACAATCCGAACTTGGAAAAACTTGCCAAATAGAGAAAGAGTACGACAATCCACGCTTGGAAACTTTGCTAGAGATGACAATCCAATCTTGGAAAAATTGTCGTTTAAGAAGAATGCGCGACAATCCACTTTTGGAAATATTGTCAGTTGGGGATGACAATCCAATCTTGGAAAAATTGTCATATAAGTGCTTGCTTTTGAACCGATGCCTTGGTGCTTGTAATGAGCCAATGTTTAGGCGCTTAAGCTAAGTGAGACGATCGTCGTCAGATCAATCACTTACTGCGATTGTAATCGAGCCGACTACTAATCATGTCAATTTGCTTATAGGGGCTAACTGGCGTACCAAGGAACCCGAAATTGTTGTATGAGGTCCGCATAATTTAACATGGGGCCATGCATTGCGTCGCCGCACTGGCGCCTGCTGGAAGACTCTGGCGCCGCGCTTTTCTTCTGTCGCCAGGCGACAGCCTTGTCGTCTGACACTGGAGTCAGGTTTTCATTCCCGGTTTTTCGAAAAAATCCGAGAATGTTCTTGCTCACTGAAATGTACCTGCATTTATATTTTGGACTATAGGACTTTGCTTATCTTTCTTTAGGGTTGACCTAAGACTTAGTATTTCTTGACTCGACGTGTAACTTGATGTACTCAAATCGACTCGTGTGCGTAGACTTAACTTGATGTGATAACACGACATGACTCAATGTGTACATGACTCGTGTGTGCATTGTAATGTGATCGTGCGACTCGAAAATGCAAAAAAAAAAGAAAAAATTTCCGTCATTTTTGTGGAGGGTACCGACTTTCTCCCGAAAAAGAAAGACACGAAAAAAGAAAGAAGCGAAGTTTTTGAAGGTGCATGTTGAATGAGCTTATTCCGTTAACGTTGTCTCTCACAGTACAAGGATTGTAACATCTTAGACTATCCTAATTGACTCGATAATGAAAGTATTTAGGTAACTTAGGCGCGGAGGCTAAGTACTTCATACTTTGTGATGCAATGATGAGTGATGAGTGATTTTGTTATGACAAAGTATGCTCCAACGTTGTGTTAAGATTTCATGACAAAGGGTTCCTAAAGGTAGGATTATTTGGTCATGTATCTGTGATGTGTGTGAAAGTGACACTAAAGTTAGGCCGCAAGGGCTAAGTATGTGGAAAAATATATTGAAAAGAGTCAAATGGTGGTGACTCTTAGGCTGGGTAGGCTAATAATGTAAGGATCAAGCCCCCCAAGTCTAGCTCCAAGTGGAAAAGGATGAGCATTGGAGATCCTTTGATATGATCATGGTGTGAGTGTGTGAATGTGAATATGAATGCATTTTTATTACGGCCGCACCCCAATGTGAGGTTGCCTACGTATTCGTTAAGAATCAGGCCGAACGTAGCTCTAGCCGAACCCCGCACAAGTGTGTATACCTCAAAAAGGTCTTTTAAGGGTTGTAACGTGGTTAGGCTAAAGGTTATAGAAGAAAGGGATAAAGGCTCAAGACCCTAGATAAGCCCCCAAGGTGTGCAACCTTGCTTTTGAATCTTTGTATTTTTATGCTTGAGTGTTTTAACTCTTTTTTCTTTTTTTGCTTTTGCATTTTTTTTATTTTTATAAGTGTGGGCAATCCTGATCATGCGGTCTATCACTCACTTGGCGTTCATGTTTCTCAGGCACGGTACCGAGCACTCGATAAGAAACGCAATCTAAGACATGTTCATATCAAAGACATGTCAAAGATATTAGAACACTTGCCCTTTTGTACTCTTTTATTATTTCTCTCAAGCTTTTTATGAAATTGGAAATTGCATAAGTTGCACACCATTCCATCCCAAGGTTAGGTAGATATGGGTTGAAAAATGAAAGGTCCATCGTTAGATGAGGCTCAAAGTGATTTACAAAAAAAGGATTGCATATTTGAAGGGTGAAAGGTGATATGATGTGGCTACAAGGGGTGCTTCAAATCATTGGTATACCTTGTGCTTAGTTTGACATGGATTTTTTTTTTTTTTTTTTTTTTTTTTTTTTTTTTTTTTTTTGCAATGTAATGTAATGATCATATGTAAAGAAACAAATGCTCATTTTATTAAAGGGGGAAAAGAAACATACAAAATAAAAAAGATCTATGGAAGAAGGTGCCTATTGCTAGACTTATTGGGGAAAGGAAAAATGAAAAAGAAATAGAAAAAGAGGTCATGAAATCTTGTCGTTGACGCTCGCCTCTTGTCTTGTGTCGTTTGCTTCAATCATCACCCAGTCTTTTCGCTAACTAGAGGCAATGGGATCTTGTTTGCTTCTATGAGATCTTGAATGAGATTTTGAAACCTGTAGCATTCATCGGTGGTATGACCATTTCCTTGATGGTACTTGCAATATGAATTAGGATCCCATCTTGAAGATCGTTTTTCTGGTGTTGGATCCTCGGTAGGGCCAATGGGTATGATTAATCCTCGATCGTAGAGATGATCGAAAGCAGCATCGTAGGTCATTCCAATGGGTGTGAACTCTCTCCTGGGTTTCTTTTTATATCCTTGATTATCCATAGCTAAGACACCGTTATTGTCAAGTTGCTAACATTGTTACTAGAGTGGGCGTTTCCAGAAGAAGAAGGATTGTTGTTCTTCTTTCCTTTCCAACCACTGTGGTTACTATCGTTAGTAACTTTTTCCTTTGCGAGGTCATCTTCGATTTCAATACCGATATCATAGACGGCCTTGAAAGTATTCAAATTATGTTGATACTTTAAATGTTTTGAATACTTCTCTTGGAGGTTCTTGATAAACATCCTCATAGATTCTTTTTCGGAGGGCAGCTCAATCATCTTAGCAGAAGTCTCCCTCCACTTTTTAAAGAAAGAAGTAAAGCCTTCATTTTCTTTTTGTCTTAGCATCTCAAGTTGTCTATAATCGGTTTCGACTTGAATATTACATTTATATCTATCAATGAAAGCGTTTACAATAGCATCCCAAATAGAGGTTTTCTCTTTATCAAGAGAAAAGTACCATTGCTGACAAACGGTTTCTAAAGATAGAGAAAACACAGAATGAAAAGCTTTCTTATCTATTCCCTTAATATTCATTACAGTTTCAAAGGCTCTTAAATGAAAATAAGGGTTATCCATTGCCTTGAATTTCGGGATGTCGTTGGCATTGAACTTCTGCGGAAGAAGATCCTTGTCTACCGAGACCCCTTGTGAGATAATTCCCTGTAATCTAAAGTCATTGGATAATCTGTTCAAACTTTCTTGCATGAGCTCCATTTGTTGTTGTCTCACAGGGTCATTGATTTGGAGAGTCAGATTCCTCAACATTTCAGCCATGTTAACCACTTGTCCCTTGAGTTCGTTGACTTCTTCCTGACTTGCCATTATCTTCTTAGCTTTCCTTTTTCGACCGATTGGCTTATCAAAAAGTTGAACTTGAATAAAGGTGTTGTCTTTGATTAATCGTCCTTCTCTCCTTGACCAAGTACTGTGGAAAGGGAAATTAAGGGATATTCATTGTTAGTTATTTGACTCAACTCTATTCAACATGCAATAGATGGAAGAAGGTAGGAAGAATGAATATTGTGATATGGGGAAAGCATGTAGAGAATGGAAAGATGATGTAGATGGAAAGATATGAAAAAAATTAGGAATAGGATGTACCCCCAACTCAAATGACGGAAAAAACCGACTCATGCATGAACCTAAGACATGGTCATGGTGACATATACAAAGTGTGTGCTAAGACTAGTGAGTGTAGGTGACATGTTAAGACTCGTGTCATGACCATGTGGCTAGACTATGTGACTAGACTCAAGCAAAGACTAAGTTAAGACCTCACATATGTGCACTAAACTGGACAGGTTGTAGTATTTTAGTCATAACTTTTGATCTGTGAATCCGAATTGGACGAACCAACGACAAATGAAAGATAAAACTCAGGGCTACAGATCCATAGGTTATACAACTCGTAACTCTTCCTAGAACCCTGGATATGACCAAAACAAGTTGACGTTTGTGCAGTATACGGGAATAAAAATCCGAGTTGACTCAAAGGAACTATGACTCGATTTTAGACATATTTATTAGCCAAATTAATTAACTAATTAATTAAGCAAAGTCCTTTAGTCTTTGGTTAGTTTATTTAGACTTAAACACAAGTCAAACAAACGGTTAGCACATATAGGGTATGCACAAGCAAAGAATGCACAAATAGTTCAAATAGTCACAATATGATGCAATGAGTTTGCAACCTAACCATGGCTTTAGTTCTCTAAAGTTCAAGGATATGGGTTAGTCAAAGAGGGTCCATGGTTATGAGTCCAGATGCACCGCGCGGAAGCCTTACCTTTGGAAGGGTTGGCGCGAGTGGATGGGACCCCGCGAGTTAAACTCGCTTCCATGGTTTGGCGGATTCACAAACTCGGATGTACTCGTCGTTGCCAGGAGCGTTCAATTGGGTAGATGGAGCGTGAACCCCCAGAGAGTTATGTCCATATGTAGAACACATATGGGTTTCAAAAAAGAGAGAAAAACTCAATCAGGAAGTAGAATCGAGCCAACATTGCTAGAAATGGTCAAAACAAGAAGGCAGAGTTCTAGCTCGGTATTGAAAGAACTTGGCGCCAGACTACAGGGACTGTCACCGAAAAAGCACCCCTGTCGCCAAGCGACAGAACTGTCGCCAGGCGACAGAAACACTTTACAAGCGACAAGCCTTGTTTTCTAGACGCTAGTTCCTACATGCCTCAGCAGGTATCTACGTTCTTAGAATTTTCCAGATTTCGCAGTATTATTTCAATTCTAGTTGTGAAAGATATTTCTCAAGTTTCCTACGTGTAAAAATCCTATGTTTTTGACTCATTTCGGATGATCTATCCAATGAGGACCTTTTTTTATGCATATGACAATAATGCTAATCAAAATTACGCACATGAAATACTTAGAACTTTTCAAGTCTCATCCGCTCATTCTAAATCATTGCCAAAATAAATGTTAGAAATTAAAATAGAAATCCTCCCCAGTGGAGTCGTCAAAAACTGTAGGGAATATTTCAAGCATTACCCCAAACTTGAACCCCACTGTGATCATACACTTAAGCATAATGGCGTCCAAAGGGAAGGAAGCTAGAGCAAAAGAGTCGCCAACAAGTTTTAGGAACTTGTAAACCGTTCACAAGGTGAAGATTACACCCCTTAACGATCCATGAGATCGTCAACTCCAAAAGGTCTTGAACCAAGTAGGGTTCGGGGATGAGGGTACAAATCCAACCTAAAAGAGATTGAACCTGCCCTAATAATAGGCCTCTACTTTATTCTTCTCGTATTCATGTGCGCTTTCTGACTAACATGCAAACAATAGGTTAACCCTAAACCTTTTTATCTATGTTGGTTGAATATTAATGCACAAGCAAAACTATTATTGGCGATCACTTGAATTATAATCATATTAGCCCTAAACAAGATTATTAATTATCTTATTAAGCGTGATTACAAGTACAAATTCCCTTTAAACATGCATAAAAGGCGTGATAAGCAATAACAATAATAATCATTAAGCAACATAATAACAATCATCATAATTATAATCATAATCATAATAACAATCATAATAATCATAATTATCATAATCATGTTAAAGCATAATATTAATAGCAAGATCCTAGGCATGATACTAACAAGATTAATAACAAACCCTAGCATGTCACTAAACAATAAAAATCAAAGCTTTAGCTCTAACATGATACTAACATGATATTGATATGATATTAGAAAGCATAGGAAGCACCCTAAATATGATACTAGAAAGCAATAAAGACATCCTAACATGATACTAGGAATTAAACAAATTTAAACATGCTTTCCACAAGAATAGAGCAATAAGATTACATACTTTGATGCCTAGTATCTCTTTCTAATAACAAAATACACGCGTTAGTAACTTCAAGGAAAATATAAAATCAAACAATTAAATTAAATAAAGATTAAAAGATTAGGGACCAAACCCTCAGAAATTATAACCTTTCACATCTAGGGCGAAGGCAACTTCGAACTTGGCTAGGTGTGTCTAGTGCTAATGTATGAGGGATTGTGTTTGAGGGAAGGTTTAGAAAAATAATAGAGAGAGAAAGCTTCTAGCTTCAGAGAGAGAAAGATGATTGTAGATTGTAGATGAATAAAAACGGAGGTTCAGGACCCTATTTATAAGAAAACAGTCCGGAAATAGGTAGAATTTGATAAGGAATAAAACTCCACGATGTCGCTGCAAAACCGACCTTGTCGCTTGGCGACAAGGCTTGTCGTTTGGCAACAGCTTGGATTCCTACGCGCTTTCAAACACGGAGTCCACATATGAATCAAAATTGATTTGTAAAGTCCGTATGAATACTGAAATCGTATTTTTCATAAAATAATATTTTATTCCAAATAAAACTTTATCAAAATATAATTATTAATTCTAATTCTATTAGGATTAAAGAGAACCCTCTAGAGAATTCTAGAAGATTATAATTAATTCTAATAACTTTAGGAATAATAATTAATACTGGGCCCTCCCCTAGATCATTGGGCCGCATGTAAAGATCAAACCGGGCCCAGTTTAGTATTTTGGCCATAACTTCCTCATTATTCATCAGAATTGGGCTTATAATATATCGTTGGAAAGCTCTTTGCAAGCCCCATCCAACTACACTATTATTGGACCCTTGTCGTGGACCAAACTAAAGTGGATTGGCTGTTTTCATAAAGAATAATTTCATAAAGTTGAAGTAAAAATGTAATGTCAAGTGATCATTTACATATATGTTTTCCTTTTAAAAATGCTCAACAATTAGTTGGGATGATTAATCCATTTATGTGCATGTATATATATTGGAATTCATTATTTGTTCATCTAAGTACTTGTTTTTGGATTATCAAAAGTATTACAAAGTAGGGTTTTTTGTTTTTTTTTTTGTTTTTTTTTGTTTTTTTTTTTTTTTTTTTTTTTTACTCTTGTCAATTGGGTGGTCCTAGGTCATGAGTGGGTGTCACCACCTTGTTATGGCATGATAAAATAGGGGTTGATCTTTAATTGCATTTTTATCATTTTACCAACATTGACACCTACCAAAATTAATTGTTAAGTACAATTAATGGTGGTCTGGTGGATTTTATCTTTAATGTTCTTATCATTTTATCACCAACAATGATACACTTGCCCAATACAATAATACCTGATATGCTCCCTTAAAACTCCGCGCATACCGTGATGCAAATTTATATATATATATATATATATATATATATATATATATATATATATATATAAAGAAATAAAGGGAGCGAGATTATGTTGCCAACAATCAACACAAATAGGAGGATGCTCTTATTCATATAACCTAATGACATTTGTCACTCTATGTTTGACCAAAATATCTCTTACGTAAAATACTACTCATATTGGCTATAATTATCATAATTTGAAGAATAATCATTGAAATTAAATGCATTCGCGAGACCTAATAATTTTTGACACTCTAATCTTTAAAAGGATTATTCCTTACGTAAATCACAACTCATAGCTAGAGTTTATTTTAGATCATTTTTTAGATACCTTCAATTTTTATTTAGGATTACCCAAAATAAACATTTCTAAATATTTAAGACTTATATGGATATATTACCACAAAAATTCTTGGGTGGACCTGGTCCACAATAAATTTATTGTGGACCTTATGGTCTCACATGACAATTGCCGCAAAACACAGCCCAGCCCACTAACTTGTTTTCCAAGCTTACTAATATCTCTTCTGCCACAGCCTACTAACTTCTTTCCCAACCCTTATTTTCGACGCCATTAACAACCTTCCTAGAGATCGAATTTCATCTCTCTCCTTCTAATTCTAATCAATTCTAGGGTTTATTTTCTCCCTAATCAATCAATTTCTTCAAAATTCATGGAGAATTCTTCTATACAATCAATTGAAATGGATCTTAATCAAAGTATACAGGACACTATAGAAAACTTTGATATTAATGTCATCAATTTCGATCTGAACGAAGCTGTTGAAGATGTAGAACAAACTATTATTGAAGCTGAGGATGAGAATGAAGTTGAGGAGGAAAATCAACCTCTAATGCAAGCTCAAGGTATTATACGATATATTTATATGCAATTGATTTTAGAATTTGATAATGTGAATTAAGCGATTATGCAATTGTTTGTTTGGAAAATTAAATTAGGCATTTAGGTATTAATTTGATAATGTGAATTAAGCGATTATGCGTAATTTATGTTGATTGAAAATTAAATAGGTTTACAGTAGTTATAGACATGCAAAGCCACTTTTAAGTAACATAGTTGCCTTTAGTGATAGTATAGTGATCTATTTTTTAAAATAAATACATGGTACTTATATGATGCTTGTTAAAGCTTTTCTGACATGCAAAGCCACTTTTAAGTAACACAGTTGCCTTTAGTGATAGTATAGTGATCTATTTTTTAAAATAAATACATGGTACTTATATGATGCTTGTTAAAGCTTTTTTGACATGCAAAGCCACTTTTAAGTAACATAGTTGCCTTTAGTGATAGTATAGTGATCTATTTTTTAAAATAACAGGTGCAAGTAATAACGATGAGATTAGTGGTTGGTTAGTAGGAGAAACTCGAGCAACACTTGCGGAAATACATGAATTGTATTGTCAAAATGCTGCTGCAGTTGGTTTTAGTGTTAGAAAAGCAAAACAAACAAGCAAAATTGGAACTAAAGATATCATCACCAAAAAGTTTTTTGTATGTTCTGTAGCTGGACTAAGAAATTCTCGTAAAAAGAAGGAAAAAATTCCAGAAGAACTCTTGACAGAGGAAAGTTCTTCAGTTAAAAAAAAACAAGACAAAGTAGGAGAGTTCCAATAACAAGGACAAACTGTAATGCTTTGATAATAGCAAAATTGAATGAGGAGGGGCAATTTGAGATAGTTTAGCATGTGTTGGTGCACAATCATCCACTCACTAGACCACAATGGAACCATTTCCACCGTTCAGAGCGTGCAATGACTAGAATTAAAGGGAAAGCGATTGAGGCCATGCAAGAATCTGGGCTAGGACCTATGGAACCTTTAATTACATGTCAAATGAAGCTGGAGGAGAAAATGCTATTGGTCATATAGTGAAAGACCACATGAATTATTGTTATAAACTAAAAATAAAGGCCATTGAAGGAGGAGATTCTCAAGTAGTTTGTGACAAATTACAGGAAGCTTATTCTAAGGACCCTAACTTCTTTTTTCAGAGTAAGGTTGGATGAAGATGGAAGGGTTTGTAACTTGTTTTGGAGGGATTCCATGATGCTTGAAGATTACAAAATATATGGGGATGTCACTGTATTTGACACCACATATAGGACGAATCGTTACAACCTCATCTGTGCACCCTTTGTAGGAATAAACAACCACTGTAAGAACACTATGTTTGCTTGTTCTTTTATTGGTGATGAGACCACAGATTCATTTGTGTGGCTATTTGAAACCTTCAAAAAGGCAATGGGTGGTAAATGCCCTATCTCTCTGTTTACAGACCAAGATGCAGCCATGGCAGCAGCAATACCAAAGGTAATTTCTAATTTTGAAGGAACTTTTTGAATACCACTACGTCTAAATATGTTTTTACTAAAATTATATTTAGTTACCTCTATTTTAAATGCAGTAACCATTTTTGAAACTATAGTAACTGTATAAAAATGTGCAGGTATTTCCAAATACTAGACATAGATTATGTCTATGGCACTTGATTCATAATGGTGTAACAAGATTTGGAGTTTTGAAGAGTGATGACACATTCAAAGCTGCTTTCATGAAATGCTTGAGTGGTTGTATTACCGAAGCTTAGTTTGAAGTATGTTGGGATTCAATGACGACAAAGTACAAACTGAAAAACAATAGTTGGTTCAAAAGGTTATACTCACTAAAGCACAAGTGGTCAACAGCTCTAAGTAAGGACTTTTTCTCCGCAGGAATCTTGTCGTCTCAGAGAAGTGAGAGCACAAATCACGCAGTGGGATTCAAAGCAAACAAGAAGACAAGTTTGACAGAATTCTACAACATATTTCAGAAGACAGTGAAGACTTGGAGAAGGAATGAGGATTTTTATGAGTTCAATAGCATAAAATCAATTCCTACTTCCAATTATCCAATGTCTGTCTTACTTAAACATGCTACTGAGGTTTATACACATAACCAAAAATAATCAACAATGCTACTTTAAAAAAAAAACTTAACAGTTAACATGCATTATAAAGATTGTAGTATCAACCATGTGTATCTTTAGTAAGGACTTTAAGGCATATTAGTTTTAGATAAATGATAATAATTTTGCTCTACTTTTAGTATACATGAAACTTTTGTATTTTAGTGAAGCTTCTACGCGCTTTCATGGGGGTTGATTATTGCCTCGTATTCTATAAAACATGCAAGTATTAGCAGATTTTGGTTAGTACCCTGCTATTGATTTTTCTCTAGTTAATCTAGTTGTAGTGATGGTACTCAAGAGACAATTTGGTGATGAGGCAAGTGACAATTCATCACTTAACAATAGCTCCCAAAGCCAGCCAACAAAAACTCGATTCATAAAGCGCAACAAAGACAGAGAGTAATGTAATAGCAGATGTAATTAAGGAGCATGATTGAAAATATGCAATTAGCATAGAAGAATCTTAAAATGCATATTAATCAAGTTCACATTATTTCATCCCTTAAAACAAGCACATTCTGCTAAAATCCCCAAAACTCCAACTCTCTAAAATCCAATACCAAAAATCAACCGATCAGTACAATTTCATCCTCATATATAGTTCAACAGATTACAGTATACTAACAATTCCACGGAATCATAGGAATCAACACACAAAACAAAAAACAGAACCATTACATATTACATATTAAAGGCTAGTAACATCATTGAGCACAAATCATCATCAATTTAATTTTCAATCAAAATTCAACGAGAAAACAAACAGCTAAACAATCATTTGAACTATAAAAACAAAATTCAATCAAACATTTATTGGGTTTTATGTGTTCAATTGAACAATAAGCATAAAAAACAATCGAACATCGAAAAAACCCTAGATATTCAAATAATCTTCAATACGAAAAAAGATTCAAACAAAAATTCACACAAATAGTTTCAATTAAAGAAAAACAACAATTAATCAGCTCAAAATTGCACAAATCATCATCGAGAACAACACATTATCAATAAAATTGAATGAGAAAACAAAAAACAATCAAAATTGAACGAAATAACAATCGAACATCGCAAAACAAAAATTCATTCAAAAATTACTAGAAGGTGGCGTCGACTTTTGTAGCCGAAGAACGAAGGCCACATTTTCATTGAAATGTACCACTTCCACGGGTTCTCGCCATTGTAGAATTCAAGCTGAAGAGAGAGAAAATGCAAGAAGGGAAAGTTGGAAGAGGGAGAAAGTGTCAGCTTCTTGCAAAATAAAGGAAAGAAACAGGTGATTGTAATCTGGAGCAATTTTTGTAAGAAGCTTGGGTGAATTAAGTGGCAAGTGAGATTTTGGTCCACAATAATGTTATTGTGGACCAGGTCTATTTAAGAAAAATTAATATTACCAAATAATTAAGATAAATATGTTCAATTTGAATGTTTGACTTGTTTATTTATTAGTTGTTGTGGGAACCAAGGTCTTATCAATAATTGCTTGGCCAAACATATACATGTAACAAAAAAAAATAAGAAGATCTTAATTAAACATTCAAAAAGATATAATCTATTTGCCTTGAATCAGCACAAATCAAAGGATAAAACTCATTTATATAACCTAATTATTTTTTTCACTCTATAGTTTAACAAAAATATCCCTTACGGCACTCGCATTGCATAAATTAGATTCTTATTTATATATTCGATCCCTTATTAGGAGTACCTAAAATGAACATGTCCTTTTTCTAAAAAAAAAATTATATATAACTAAGGTTAATGTCAATTAATCAGTATCAATTTTAATGTAGAAAACTCGAAGTCTAGTACACATAATTGAGTACTTAGACAAAACATGTGTCTATTACATAACAAACACATATAATTAAGCGACCCAAATTTATTACTAGGTAGTCCCAAAATAATAAAATTAAAAAAAAACTAAGATTAATTTGACTTTAATCAACACATTGGAGGATAATTTCATTCACGAAGCATATATGATAATTTCGATCTATATGTCACTATTAACGTTTGACAAAAAAAATCTTTTATGTAGAACTCATCTTGCAAATATCCCTTACGTAGAACTCAACTCATAGTGTAATTAGATTCTTATTTAGGTATCTCTAAATTGAATTTAAGAATACCCAAAATAAACATGTCTCTTTTTTTAGACTTACATGCACCTTTCCTTGCTATTTTTTTTGACCTTATTGCCAATATTTATGTCAAACATTAAAATCTTTGAACATATTTCCATTCATCTATATGAGATAATTAGACCGTGCCAAACAATCATATGTAGTCCCAAAATAAATAAATAAAAAGTTAAAATTAAATTGCCTTTAAGCAACGCAATTTAGAAAATGATTAGTGAAATTAAACGCATTCACGTGACCTAATATTTTGTCACTCTAATGTATAACAATAATATTCCTTAGGTAAATCACAACTCATAGATCACAGTATATTTTAGATCATTTTTAGGTACCTTCAAATTGTATTTAGTAATACCAAACACTAATATTACTAAATATTTAAGATGTAGGGCGTGTTCGGCGTTAGCGTTTGAGTAGCTTTTAGTGGTTTGACTTGGTCAAATCACTACTTAACAAAAAATGTAAGTGTTAGGCAAAGTAGTGGTTAGGGTAACTTTTAGTAGTGAATGTAGCTTTTATGAAAAGTTAGAAATATTAGCTTTTGAAATTAGAGGTAACTTTTGAGGTACCTGTTGAAAATTTAATCTATAGTATTAAATATAAAATATTGATTTTTAAATGTAACAGTTAGCCAACCGCTACTTTACTGAACACTCTACCTAAATTATCTATTTTCACAGTTAACAGCTTGTTGACAATTAAAAGCTACCTACACATCTGACAACTACCTTCACAGCCCACAGCCACCTTCACAGCTATATTTTGCCGAACACACCCTTACATGAATATGGCAAAGCTTTTGGAAAGAACAAAGGTTTACTATTTTGAGATAATCCACTTTGAATATTGACTTGTTGGTTTTTGTTGGAAGCAAGGTCTGATTAATTGCTTGGCTAAAACATATACATACATTATATATAACAAATTATACTTAGACGATCTTAAACAATTAAAAAGATACAATATTTGCCTTATATCAACACAAATCAGAAGATAAGACTCATTTACCTGCGTAATCTAATTATTTTCTTTACTCTACTATTTGACAAATATATGTTATATATTTCTTACGTAACTCATATTGCATAAATTAGATTCTTATTTATATATCCCTTATTTTAGGGGTACCCAAAATGAACATTTTTTTTTTTCTGAATAAAATTATATGTTACTAAGGTTATTTTAATTTATCACTACCGATTTTAATGTAGAAATCTCGAAGTTTTAGTACACATAATTAAATGCTTAGACAAAACATGTGTGTATTACATAACAAACACATATTAAATTAGGCGGCCCCAATTTATTACTAAGTAGTCCCAAAACAATAAGCTAAGATTAATTTGACTTTAATTAACACAATTTGAAGGATAATTTCATTCACAAAGCATAAAAATTTCTATCACTCTTACGTAGAACTCAACTCGTAGAGTAATTAAATTCTTATACATTTAGGTGTTCCTAAATTTAATTTAAGAATAACCAAAATAAACATTTATTACAAATAAAATGGTACACATGCACTATTTTTTTTGGTGCACCTAATTAATGAAAAGATAAGGTTAAATTTTCCTAAATGAAAAAAGATTTTTTCAAAAAAATAAAAATTGAAAAGAAGATAAGGTTATCATGCATTCACGTTAACTACTTTTTTTTCTTTTTTTTGAAGGAAACACGTTAACTACTTCTTCTTCTTTTTTTTTTTCTCCTAAATTTAGCAGATTTTTTTTTTAGACTACTTTTTTTTAGGAAACTTATTATAATTATTATTATTATTATTATTATTATTATTATTATTATCATTATTAATTAACTTTTCGTCAAAAAAAAAAATATCAACATTAACTAATCTAATATGTATATTTTGTTGTTGTTGTTGTTGTTTTTTTTCTTTTTTTTTAAATAAGAAAGTATATTTTTTTTTGGTATTTTTTGTATCATACCCTTTTAAATTATATGTATTTAATTTCCTAAAATATATATATATATATATATATATATATATATATATATATATATATATATATATATATATATATATATATATAGTTCTAAATTTCCGGTTTCACCAAAAAAAAAAAACATCTGCTAAATTTTTTAATAAAAAAAAAAAGAAAGAAATTCTAATTATTTCCTAAAGAAAAGGATAAAATAAATATTTAATTAAACTTTATATTTCTTGTCATGAAAACACAACTGTAAATTTTTTTATAGAAAAACATTATTTAACATTTTTGTGATATTGTATTTATGAAAAAATTCATCCGTCATATTAATTATTTATTTTCTGATTTTATATTCATTAATTTATATAATTAAAGCAACCAAATATAAGAAAATATTTTTTCTTCAAAAAAAAAATGTAAGAAAATATTGTATAGTATATTTTACCCCCTAAATAACGTTCTATTTGTATTAAAAAAATAACTAAATTAATTAATGGGCTCCCCAAATAACGCCCTCTCTATAAAAAGGAAAAAAGAAAATGGAAATTTTAAATCATGGAATATCCTCTTTTAGTTTTTAATTGTTTTTTTATGTAATTTTTTTTATTTATCTTCAACCTAAAATCATATCCATAGCTTCCAGATTTTACAATGGCGGATAATCACAAATTCATGATTATGTGACATTAGAGCTAAACACAAAATCATTCGACCCTATATTTAATCTCAAAATTATAAGATTAAAAATAAAATTAGAAAATTAATTCTTAACATTCAACAATGGCATATATTAATCTTGAAATCGATCAAAAGTTAACACGAAATCATAATGTATAATAAGTGAATCTTTAAACGATTTTTATAATATATAAAAATAAATTATTTTATAATTTTGAAATTAATTTAAATATTTGATTTTAAATTGAACCCAAATTATAATAAATAGACATTGATTTTATTGATTTCATATATACTTTGGTAATCATGGACAAGTTTTAAATGGAGGATTTAGGTTGAACATTAAGATTTTAGGATGAAAATGGCATAGGTTGAAGATGAAGTTAAATTCATATGATACAAAGATTATTTAAACTTGAAGATAATGTAGGTTGAAGAAGATATATTTATTTATTTTTTTCCATTTTAGTACAAATAAATTTCATGTGTGTAAAAACAATTATCTAGTAACCAAACAAACTCTTGATGACTGTGTAGCATAGGTGTTGGATTGGATGGCTAGGATTAGACAAATAAATATGAACGGTTTAGATTTAATCTCTTATTGTAGTCGAATATAGTCGTCCGTAGTCGACAACTACGCTAGAAATTTTATGTTATTATGGGTGGAATAATATTGTTGAGCCCATGAAAAAAACCACATGTGAGTGGTATGTTGTCCCACATTAAATAGTGTAGAAAGTGTTAGGAAGTATAACCCACATTGAAGAAATAAGAAAGTTGTGTCCACTATATAAGGCTAAGGGGCTACTCTCCTCATTGATATATGGTTTTGAGGCGGAACATCCTTGGTTGTATAAAGTGGATAGTTGTGTCGGGTATGGCCCAGGCCCGTTTATCATGGTATCAGAGCCATGTTGGGTTATGTTGTGATCTGGGCCAGTATTATGGACAATTCACATGTGGGGGGGGGGGGGGGGAAGTGTTGAGCCCATGAGAAAACTCACATGTGGGAAGTCTGTTATCCCACATTAAAGAGTGTAGAAAGTGTATCCCACATTGAAGAAATAAGAAAGTTGTGTCCACTATATAAGGGTATGGGGCTACTCCCCTCATTGCCATATAGTTTTGAGGTGGAACCTCCTTGGTCTTATAAAGTGGACAGTTGTGTCAGGTGTGGCTCATACCCGTTTATCAAATATTCATCTCAATACTTGACACATGCAAGGAATAAGTGCTTTAATAACCAAGAAGAGGAGAAGAAACGGGGAGATGCTCAGGGTACACTTCTCTATTGGTTGAAAGAGAATCTTATTTTGAAATGGGTCATCCTTCTTTTCCTTTCCATTTTATCTTGGCTAAATTGACTTCAAACTTCAACAAATACATTTGTTTTTTTTTTTAGAGAGCCACAAGGGCGGGTGATGTGAATCGATCCCAAGATCACTTAGGACCGAGAGGAAAGCTCTAACCACTTGAGTTATCCCTTACTCTCAACAAATACATACAATATCCAATAATTCAAAAGAAGGAGATATCATGTAATTAGTTAAGTAGCTTAAACCTTCAACAAATACATACAATATCCACACACACACCAAAAAAAAAAAATAAAAAAAATAAAATAAAAAATAAAAAAAATAAAATTTATAATATGAGACATCTCTTGCACATATTGCTGGAATATAAATTTTGCTCAAAGAGGCGGTCTAACTATTTATTATAGCTAAGAGGATAGTTTCCATCTTATTATTCTACTTGTATTTATCAAGAAACTAAAAACTCTTGCGACATCATATGATTTTTTATCAACGAACCAAATTCAAGGTATTCCACCATTACAAAACTAAACTCATACTCATACTCAACAAATCCCACCAAAGAGGAACTGTAATCACTACGTTCAAACAACTAACATAGTCTTATTGGAATAAAAAACATGCTAATGAAATGCATTAATTGTAGAGAGGTCGTGGTCGGAATAACCGAATTACCTAAACTTTGGCTATTTCCAAGCTACAGATCTAGAACTTTGAGTTTTGAAAAACCTAGAGTTGAGAGACCTAACTTTAGAGATCATTATCTTAGGTTGCTAAAAAAAGGAGATGGTGTTTAATTTCTTATATAATAAGAAATCATGCATACAACAAGGCCTACAATATGTTTTTTTTTTTTTTTTTTTGGTTAAAAGGGCTGCCTACTTAAACTTTAATTAAAGTACCACATACATCAAGAGTGGTGAAAGGTGATACCTTCCAGAGTTATAGTTTTACATACCATCAAAAGATCATACCTAGACTCATCCTAGACTTTATCCTTCAAGGTCGTCACACCTTGAACAGCTCTCTCACAGTCAAAATTGATGAAACCCTCTCTCATTCCCCTTAACTCGGCCCATTTCAGGAACTACCTACAATATGATTGAGGACTCTAATTTTCTATGCCAAGGCCCCTGGCCCCTGCTGTTGCACACTTTACACATTAAATACATATTAATATTAGAGGCTAATGCTAAAACTAATTAATATATCAGCATATTAAAGGTTTTTTTTTTTTTTTTTTTTTTTTTTTTTTTAAGAGAGAGGTTACAAAGCTTCAAAGCAAAGTACTTACGTACCCATTACAACTGGTATATAGTTCAGGGTTGTCCTGAACTTTTTGGGGGTCCTGTGCTATTTAAAATTAATGAATTCCTATATATTTTTTATTTTATTATCTCCATTCCATAATAATTGACACGTTTAAACTTAACACACATGACAATATGTGAGTTTGACCTGTTATTAAGCATTAACTTTTTTTTTTTTTTGACTGGAACTTAAATTATTTAGAATGAAATTTGTTAGCTTAATAATAAAATTATTTAGAAATTAATATAAGTAATTAAACTTCATATTAAAAGCTATATACAAACATTGTAAATAATACCACTTTGTTTTTTCAAAAAAAAAAATATAGAAAATTTAACCAAAGGGAAAAAAAAAAGAGTTTAGGTGCGTGTGGGGAGAGTCGAACGCGAATCCACCGACCAAGGCTCTGAATCAATGAATCGCTACAAAAACCAACTCAGCCACTTTGTTATAATTTGCATTTATTCATTGTATTGTTTTTATACTTAAACTGATTTTATAGATTTTGGGGCCCCAAGTAACATGAGGCCCTGTGCTGTTGGGTTGTTTGCACAGCCCAATAGCCAGCCCTGATATAGTTCTAGTTCATGGGTAAGGACACAACACTAGTAGACTTACAAGACTGACACTCAAGTTCATGACATTAACCGAAGGACGAGAAACTAGAAGTACAAGTACAATAGTTAACGTTCAAAGCGAACATTTGCTGGTAGTGAGGGGGATCAGAAATGGGAGGATTAACAATCTTCCTCTTCTTGCCAATCTGGGACTTGCATATTAAGTGCTGTAAATGAAATTTCGAATTTAGCGGTCACTACTCACTAGTACGTGTAAAAAGTTACAATAAGGCCTCAGTCTCATGTCGAATAACGAGCAAATAAATAACTATACGTAATACGTCTATACATGTTATGATTGATTAATTAAATGCATCAATTAATCCATGCAATCCCAAAATCAAAGGGATTTTCAATTTCATTAAATTTACGAGTACCCAATCATCTTCTTCCAGCTAACGGTTTGATCTAAAGGGATTAATACTAATCATGCAAAGCATCATTTGGTGGTTAAATAATTTAAATTATTAGAATTACAACTTAATTTTATGCATACTACCTTTAAACATTCTATTCTGTGGGATATGATGTCAGTAATGGTGTCTTACATGCATTTTTCATTCCTAATCTCAATTATGTACTCTCAATTTTCTTGTCTCATTTTATTTTAATTCGGTTATCGGTTGCAATTTTTATTTCATACTTTTCTCTTCTTACATAGTATGTACGTGTATGTTCCTATCCTTCGAGTTTTTAAATAATAAGATTTAATCTTTTTTATTTAATTATTTTGTATTATACTTCTTTTTAGGCCCTGTTCTGTTCACCTTATTTTCACTTATTTCACGAAAAAATAGTTCAGATAAGAGCGAGTTAATAAGTTCAGATAAGTTCAGGAAAAATAAGTTCAAATAAGTTTAGATCAGAAAATCTTGCGTGGACCTGGTCCACAAAATACTATTATTGTGGACCTGAGTTTATACACACGTAACTTGCATTATATTCAACATAGCGACCCTTAATTTTAATATAGTAACCTTATTTTTAACATAGTAACCTTTTTAAAAATTTGTGTGACCTTTAATGTTATTATGAACGTAAACTACGACACTATATTGAATAGTGACCTAATTTTAACATAGTGATCTTTATTATTCACTAGTCGTTGGAGCACGCGCGTTGCGCGTGCCCCCCCGACAGCAAGATAAGTAAATTTCGTGGTTGTGTTCGAGTTTTGTAATAATAAGAATACATGAATTAGTAAGTACTAACAAGGAGTAGTGATAAAGTTTCTATGGAATAACAGTTATTATAAGTGAAGTTATCTAGAATTTGTTGTAACTCAAAGATTCTTAAAAAATTATAGTATTGTTTTAGTTATTATTTTCGAATAGCTTCATTTTAAAATGATTGTGATAATAAAGAGTAATAATAAAAAAAAAATGCAATACTAATGGTATATTAGTTTATTAGACTTTTTAAAGTAGAAACTTTTCGAGTGGTTCTTCTATTGAAAAATTATACTACCTCCGTTTCTTATTACTTGCAACAAATGAATATTTTATATCTCACAAATAATACTCATTTGTTGCGAGTAATAAGAAACGGAGGTAGTATTAATTAGATTTTGTAATTGATACGGAAGGTATAAAATGAATGAGAAATATCATTTGTGTATGTATTAAAGTTTATTTGCTGGTCATTTATCTATAAATTATTTGATGTACTATTTACTTTTTTAAAATACAGTTGGAGGGAATAGCTTTACACTTTTTTATTTAAGATTATAGTCGTTGGAGAACACACTACGCACTCCCCCCCCCCCCCCCCCACACACCTCGATATGATATGTAAGATTTGTGGAATTTTGATCATGTTTCATAGTTTGGGGTGTTTATTAACATGATGATTAGGGGATCTTATTTCTGTGGTAGTCATTAATTTGATTTTAAGTTCTTCCTATCTCTTCTTCCTTCATAAGTACTCTATCTGTTATATTTCTTCATCTTCTTATCTCATTTCTCTTTTCTATTCATTCTTGCATTCTTTCACCATCTGTTCTTTTTTTTTTCTCCAACCTAATTACTCTTCTTGTATGGTTTAAACGGTTAAGTAAGTCTCCCTCTCTCTCTTATTCTATCCTGAATCCTCCCTCTATTTCCTTATCACTCTTATCTCTCTCCTTGCCCTTCTTTCTCTTAATTGCTCTATTTCTTTTTCTTCCGACCCTTATCTCTTTTTTCTCCCAACCTCTCTCTCTCTCTCTCCCTCTCCTCTTGGCTCATCTCTATCTCTCTTTCTCTTTCTCTTTCTCTTTCCCTCTCTCTCTCTCTTATTCTATTTCTTTCTCTTAATTGCTCTATTTGTTTCTCTCTTATTCTATCCTGACTCCTCCCTCTTTCCCGACTCATCTATTTCTTTATCACTCTATCTCTCTCTCCTTGCCCTTTTTCCTCTTAATTGATCTATTTCTTTCTCTCCCGGCCCTTATCTCTTTTTTTTTTCTTCTCCCAGCCTCTCTCTCTCTCTCCCTCCCTCTCTCTCCTATTCTATATTGACTCCTCCCTCTTTCACGACTCATCTATTTCTTTATCACTCTATCTCTCTCTCCTTGCCCTTCTTTATCTTAATTGGCCTATTTCTTTCTCTTTCGGCCCTTATCTCTTTTTTTCTCCCACCTTCTCTCTCTCTCTCTCTCTCTCTCTCTCTCTCTTTCTCTCTATCCCGACCCTTCTTTCTCTCTTTCTCACACCTCTCTCTCGACCAACTCCCTCCCACCCTTTCTTTCTCTTCTCCAACTCCTTCCCTAGTTCCTCTCTCTCTCTCTCTCTCTCTCACTCCTCCTACTCCCTCCCTTTTTCCTTCTCTCTCTCTTCCTCCTCCCACTCCCTCTTTCTCTTCCTCTCTTCTCCTCCCTCCAACCTTCTTTCATTTTATCTCTTAAAATCTATCTATTACTATGGTTAATTAAACATTCAAAAATACATTTACTGGTGAATCTAGGACAATTCTACTACAAGGTTAAAAGTTTTATTCTAAAAGTGCTACAAATTAGTTAATATTTTCATAATTATCACAAAACCACATTTGTTAACGAATATCATTTAGTGAAAGATTTGAAAATTGTCCAATTCTAATTGTCGATTTCTATTCCCTCTTTCTTGGTCACTCTGTTTCTCTATCCCTTTAACTTCCAATTTCTTTTATTTATGTTTTTTAATTTGAGTAGTTTTGAAAGTTTCTAAAACCTATTTTCATCTCCTTAATTACACCTAAAAAGTATCTCTCCTTACTTTTTTCATTTCCTCTCTCTCTGTATCTGATATCATATGCATACAATCTCCAAAGTGAAACACAATAAGAAATTGATTGGACTTCTTCCTATATCCAAAGCATATAAAGTAGTTTGACAATCACATAACGGATAAATAATATTATGGAGTTCAAGCGCAAATTTGCAAAATGCTCTGCCTATTGAGTAAAGAGGCTAGTGTTATTTAGGGCAATATAAGTAAAAGTGATGCGTTTAAAAATCACCCATCTTACATACTCCTCTTTAATAACCCAGAAAATAGGATGTTTTCACCTTTAAAAGCTTAATGTACAGTTATTGAAAAAAAAAAGAGCTTAATGTACAACCAGCCAACAATATGACATGCAACAACTTCCACTCCAAATTATCCGGAACAAAACAAATTTATCATGTTCTTAGATTGTACATGTATCCAAAAGAGCATATTAACTTAGTTTGACAAGAATCAAATCAAGCTATATCAAGCACACGATCAAGGAACCACAACAACAATCAATACTGAAAATAACGAGATATTTTAAGTATCTTAGTTTGATGTGTACAAAATTGAGCCTTTGGGCTGATAAATTAATTACAGTTGCCCTTTTGCAAGAAGATGCCCCATCAAAACCTGAACATACTCAGGTAAATCCATTTAATCCTAACTAAACCCCTGGAACATTCTCTAGCTTACAAAATCATTACACCATATATATTACATTAGCAATCTGGTACAAAATTGTTTTCTTTTGAATCTACCTTAAATTCCTCCACTAATTCACAGCAGGAAGAAGATTTGAACAACAAAAATATAGTCATGACTTCTGTCCATCCGATAATCTTGTTCTTTTCATATCACTCAAACCCTCCGGTGTCTTCACTTTCTCCACAACCTCGGCAACTTGATGGCTTCCATCATCAACTTCAGCCTCAGACTCGGGCATTATCTCCCTATTCCTAGTGTTAGTCTGAGAGGTTTCCTTCTCACACACTGTTGACCCTTCTCGTTTTGGCCTGATCGCATCACATACAGGTGAATAATATATACTAAACAGAAGAATAATTCTGTAGGTTACTATATTGAAATTATAAGCATAATTTATCAAGTCTAGCATGCAACAAATTACATGACATAACCCCAAACAACTATGATTCAATAGGACATAAGACGAAAGATTAGGGAAATTTACATCACAGAATCAAAAGGTTCACAACAATAGATTCGTGTTTTACTGAGCTCATTAGACACTTATGAGTGAAACTATGCAGTCAATCTATGCTACAAGATAAGCATCATGTATGCTTAATTACAGTGCACCAAAGTAATAAAGAATAGTCAGAATGGAAAGCTTTTGACTACTCAACAGTCAGAAGGAATGCTTACGTAGTTGAGCGTGGTTGAGGAGATTTCTTGTCAACGAATATGTCCTGGGTAATAATTAAATTAATTATTGTCAGGACTTTAGTACAATGATTTGTAATGAAATAGAGAGATGTCAAAGGGAAGGGGGGAGAACACCTACGATATCAGTTGGAATTTATTTCATCGCCTAGGATTTCCCATTGTTCAGTTCTCAGATTTAAAACCTCCTCATCTCCATCATCATACTCAACCTGTATACAAGTCAAATAAGACTACATCATTAGTTGAAGAGAACAATAGCCAAAGTATCATGATGCTCATGGTAATAAAAGATCACAAAAAAGCAATATGCAAAATGTAAGAGGATGACCATGATTAAAAACAACAGTGAGCTAGACGATGCTGTAGCATAGGAGAAAAAAATAGCAGCCAAACTGACATGCAAGTACTCTAGGAAACACCTCACCTTGTGCTTTTTTGTAACAGTGTCAAATGATGAGATAGTGCCTTCATAATACAAAGAAAATTCTCTATTTAAAAATGGATCTAAAAATGTGTAAAATATAACAAGCCAAAAAGCTACAAAGCTCAATATCATTACTCCGTACTATATATCTGTAAACACTTATCAAGCTCACTTTTTGTTTTGCCTGAACGACAAGATAAAGAAAAGCGATTTGTTGCATTTGAAGTCATAATTATCATCGCTATATGCTTGATGCAATGAACTGTAGTTGCTACCTTAGAGTATTAACCTGAAAGAGTCAGACCAGAACTCCAATTGATCAAAACCAAATATTTCAGTTGAAAATAAGGAATTCTTGATATCACACTCGTAGTGGCATCATATAACTTCAGATAGTTTTCTTATTTTTGCAAGCATACCTCACTGCTTTATCTATTAACAGACATTTATTGATCCCTAATCAAAAGCATAAAGTTTAATAATAGTATAATACAGGTAATATATTACAAGATTACAAGTTCAAAATTACATAAACTACAGAGGAAATTAAATGGATCGCTGAGCACTCTGGTTATAATTTACTTCGTATAATAAAGTAATACATGGCTGTCCATTTTGGATCAAGAGTGCCTTATAAAGGTGTAATCATTGAAGATAATTTAAAACAATTAGCTCAATTTTGAAATCATTAAATCTTTTAATAAACAATTATTGGAGTCGTCTTTTTTACATGAAAATTACCGAAGAGCAACAATTTCAAGACGGTATGCATGGGTTCTTGACTCCTCTGCTAGGCAGAGCTAATTTTCTAACCACCTTCATTAAGAAAATAATCAATTAGAGACATTTAACAATCTGAATCAAATAAATAAATAAATAAAGCCCTAACTTTAGAATGCAGAGAAATCAAATCCCTATTTTTTACCGAATTGCATCAAAACTACCCCAAAATAAAGAACTAATTGATTTAAACTGGAAAACTACAATTTTAAAACGATTTGAATAGATTCGAGAAAACCCCTCAATTTTAAACGAACTCAACTAAATCAGAAGCCCCCGATTCCTTATCAAATTAATTGAGAAATTCTCAATTTTAAAATGAACTAAACAAAGGAAACCATGGGAATGAAGAGATACCTTAGTAGCAAGTTTCTAAGTAAGAGCCATTGAATTAGTTATCCATATATCAAGAACACACGCACAAGTACTCAATTTAGAAAGGAAGCACATCAGCTCCAAACAAAACAAACAACCCTTGCAGCAGCAACAAGCACAGAACAATGATACCCGAGAAGAACACAAGAACAATCACACCACAACAACTAACTCACAAGCACCACACAGCAATCCCACACACCACCATAACACGAAGGGAAAAAAAAGACCTTGGAAAACTCCTTACATTTGCACACAAAGAACCCAAGATTACCTCTTGAATTCTAACAAGGATGAAAAAAAATGAGTGTTTACAGTGTGACCATTGCAGAGACATCTAACCAGCAAAACTCTCTCCCAGATTTATCTATACAAAGTTAAAACCTTAGGGGGTTTCTATACAGTAGTAGGTTTGGTGTGTTCCATATTTTCCCTAAATTAAAACATGAAGCCATTTAATTCAAAGGCAAACTTTATAAAGTTAAAGTTGATATATAAGAGAGAACCATTAAAAGTGGTTTAAGGAAAAGTGTGTTGTTTGTTCTACTTCCCACAACCCTTCATAGCAAACACTGCCCAATTGCAGGCTCGTTTTTTACAGCCATGCCCAACCCAACATGTAACCCATAGATCATATTAGCGACGACATTCAACATGATAATACCTTCAGAGGGGGGGGGGGGGGGGGAGGGGGGAATCCAACCTAATGTACAAGGGTAGTCATGGGCTGCAGTTCTAACGAATACTTTGTGTGTATAAGAGCCATACACCTCAACATATTTTACAAATCCCATAGCAGCACACATCATAGTAAGTATAGTCGTGAGTCAAGAAGGATTACCACAGCAAGGATAGGAGGACCTTTCCCTGAAGAAGCAGCATGGTTTGGAGCCACATCCTACCTTTTATCCCCTGTCATAAGACAAATTGGGAAGATTCAAGGCATTGAGTGTATAAGTCTTATGATCTCGTACTTTATTGAACACAAACCACTGTAAGTAAAACGAATTAAAACACTATATAGATTGCAACTGCATGTTAGAATTTTACGAACTTGATTAGTATTATTAGAGCATGCTACATTTAACATAACTAACTTCAACCACCCCTGCCATGCACTCGCAGACTTTACCTGAAAATGATTCACTTGCACCTTGACCATCTAGCAGCAAAATCGATAGTCTCCCAAGTAATGAAAACCCCTAGCAAACTTCATTAAGAAAATGATCAATTAGATATTGAAAGATTTTAATCAAATAGATAAATAAATAAATAAATAAGACTCTGACTTTAAAATGCATGGGAATATAATCCCAATTTTTTACCAAATTGAATTAAAACCACCCCATAATTCTGAAATAATTTTTCACCCTCCATTTCTACATATATAGTAATTAAAGCACCGCTCATAATCAAGGTACAAGAAATACAACGAAAAAATAGGGAAATGAACACAACCTTAAAGGAAGAAACAATGAAACCCAACCAATCTTCAAGAAATAATTACTCATACATCACTCATACAAAAGAACACAAAATAAATAAATTTCAAACTGAATTTAACAATAATGGTGCAAATATAACCTAATTCTGGCAGCTGATCTAGCGTTTGATGGTTTTGCCATTTTAAGAGTTTAAATGACTGAAATTGGTTCAGATTGTGATTCAGATTTTTGTATCAAAATAGTAAGAAAATTTAACAACAAACTGTTAAATGTAGCCTTTTTCCTTTTATCATTCCTTAATTGTGGGTAACTTTCAAGCTACAAAGTAATTAAGTAATAAATGACATAAAAAATTGACAAAATGAAGCTATGTTTATAAGAAAAAACAATTAAATTGTACGTAGTTGGAGGCTTGAAATATAGTGGTGTAGTTTCTTCATTTATATATGTATAAGAGTAATCTTCATTTATCTGTCCATTTAAGTAACAAGTGTGACCACGTTAGTTTATAAGAGTAATCTTCATTCCAAGCTACAACTTCTTCAATAGAAAACTACGAGTATTAGTAGGTCCCACATGCCAATTATCAAAACAAAAAACATTAAATAAATGCAACCCCAATTAAACTTCTTGCATTAGTATCATCATTAAACGTGAAGCTAAGTAGCTTTGTAGAGCCACATAGTTTCGTAGAGCAACAACTGATATTACTCTAAATTGTTGAAATCATCATTAAACACCCTGCCATAAATCAATGAAAAAGTAATATATAACATAAGTTTATATAATATCTTCGATACACTAAAATCTAATGTGAAACGGTAGAAAGTACTAATTGGACTTACATCTTTGTTTGCAATCACCACATCTTTTCCAATCTTTGCATTCTTGTCAATTATGCAGTTTCTAAACAGAGACGATTAGTAGATTAGTCAAAAGAGAAAACCTTCAATCACATATCTTTAATAAGTACTGACACTGAAACTCCTTAAAGCTTCCTCTTCTTCATGTACTCACTCAATACAATATCATGACATACTTTGTATATCCTTAACAATAAGAGGTTGAGAGTTGAGATAGACCGGACAGCGTAAACTATTTCCAACAGAGTGAGTGCAATTGAATCCACTCAATTAGTAGTATTATGTTGTAGACTTGTGGTTGCATATACAAGACTTTAAATTCAGAGGCATTTACACAAAGTGATGTAGATATAATTCAAAATGAGGCCTCGATAACCACATCCATTTAATAACTATATTTGACGCGGTGAGCACAATACATATACAACAAGATCAAGTTGGAAGAGAAAGGGTGACAGGAGAAAAAAAATAAAATTGAGAGTTACCTAATTTTGGTGTTCTGCCCAACACCAATAGGAACTTTTCCTTCAGCAAGTAAAGAAGCGATTTGTGATTCAGTTTGGTAGTATTCTGCACCCATCATCATGGTGCTCTAGAAACAAAAACAGGAACTTATTGAATAATTGATATTGCCTAGCCTCTAGGCAAGTAGGAAAAACCTCATATACTATTTCACATAAAATTAAAGAAAGCATACAAAATATCCTGAATTATTCAATGTAGGGGTGTCTTTGTAATAGCACCACAAAGAACTGTTCATAAGAACAGTATTTTCTTTTGCATATTTTGTAAGGTCTATAGATAACATGTACAATATATAGAAGCTACAAAGCAGAGGCAGCTGAGATCAATAACAGCTCACGTCAAGGCTAACATATCGGCTATTTAAGCAAGAATTTAGAAATTTTGCAGCAAGTATTTGATATACAAAGAAGTTGACAGCTGACACACCAAGATCAAAGAGAAAATCCAGTAAATCTGGTGGCTGCATGCAAATTGGTGAAAGTATATTAATTAGACGATTGTGCTCATATATTGAAAATTAGATACACCATTACCATAGAACGTATTTATACCTAACCATCACATAGATAATTACTGAAGTAAGAGCAAACAGAAAAGCATTGTGGTATCTACAACAAACCATTGTGTCTTATAAGACTTCAGAGCTACAATATAATTCTTGATGCAAATAAAAAATTAATATACATCCATTCCTAAGTAATTTCACCTTCTTAATAATCTATATATAGACTCAGATTCTACATACAACTCCAAATCAATAATTGAGTTTCATGATAAGTATAAGTACCTTAATATCCTCATCCACACCAACTTTTTGAGATGCAATGATAGGTCCAGAATCCAGTGCTCTAACAGTGAAAGCTAATGAGACTCCAGTTTCCCTAACACCATTCTGCATAAATTGAAACACCCAAACACATACATATTAAATATTTGCATGCATGATGGTAAATAGAAAAGAAACATATATTATAATTAAGAAGAATTACCAAAAAAAAAACATAGAAAAGAAAGGAAAAAAGAGGAGAAACAACCAAAAAAAAAACACAGTCAACATTCATATTAAAAATTAGATGAAAATTGAACCAATTTGAACAAGAAAGAGAAAGGAGAGATAGAATTGTACCTGGAGATCAACAATTCTATTACAAATCAGACAATAATACTACTAACAATAATAAAAAAAATTCAACCTAAAACAAACAATAAATCACTCAAATTCAACCCAAAAAAACCACCACACAATCAAAGAAGGCACTAAAATTCAACCCAAAAAACGAAAATAAATAGAACAAATAAGCCCTTAAAAAATCGAAAAACAATCGAACAAATAAACCCAATAAATCGAAAACAAATCGATCAAATAAACCCCATTAAAAACGAAACAATTTCGCACAAATACACCCACAAAGATTCAACCCAAAAAATTCGAAAACATAGAACATATATCCAAAAAATCCACGAAAATCGAACAAGTAAAGCCTAAAAATTTGAAACTAAATCGAGAAAGAGAAACGAGATCAAACCTGATGAATGTGACGATCGGAAAATCTTCCACAACCTCAGACTCGAAAAATCGTCGAAAGGAATGATAATACAGAGGTTTCTCTCTCTAGGTTTCTCTCTCCTTCCCCTTTTTCCATCTGAGATGCAAATACAGAGGGGGAAATGGAACAGCAGCAGAGTAAAGGCCAAGTAAGGGTGAGGGAGTAAGTCGGTTGGAGAGCAGCAAGCAACAAATAATAGGAATAAGGGGCAAAATGGGCAATGCATTAATGTTGGGGGCAAGGCTGTAATAGCACCACAAGGTACTATTCACAGCTACAGTAAATTCTTTTGCATGTTTATAAGGGTTATAGATATTAACCATTATATTAAAATTTTCATTAAAAAAATTAAACTCTTATAGCTTTTATAATGTCACACTAACTTTTATTTCAACATAATAACCTTTGTTTTAATATAGTGACTTTCTTTTATTAATAAAATAATCATATTGTCTCTAATGTTAGTGGTCCACAATAAATTAGTGTGAACCAGGTTCAATTAAGAATTTAACTAATACGTTTAGATAAGTTCAAATAAAATCAGATAAGTTAAGACAAGTTCAGATAAGATCTGATAAGTTCAGATAAGTAAAAATCAAATAAATAAAACTCACCCTTAGTCCAAATAACTTGCTCCATTGTTTTCAAAAAAAAAAAAAAAAAAAAAAAAAAAAAAAGCTCCATTTGTCCCTCTTTTTTCAATAATGTTCATCAAGTAAGTCTTGTAGAGTTAGTTTCTACGTAAAATGTCTCATTTGCCTTTGCTCGTTTCAAATGATGATGTCAACGTGATTTTCTTTACTTAATCACCATGAAATACTAACTACTTTCACTGCTCCTTTTTTTTTTCTTCATTTGACTTTTCATAGTCTCCCTCCATTCCATCAAAGGCGCATCTTAAAAGTTGAATAATGAACTAACTGATATGGATTCTGGGAAAGAAGAACTAACAATTATACCTCATTATGAAACTAATCAAGGTCATATCTGGAGTTGGGCATGGGCCCAGTCAGCCCGTGGGCGGCACGGGCACGGCACGATAGCGGCCCAACACGACACGGCACAAAGAACGAGGAGTGGGCCATGGACCGTGCCGTGAACAAAAAAATAAAAATTTTGACACGAGCCCACGGGCGGCACGAACATTTGGACCGTCATCACAGTCTACCAACACGACCCATAATAATAAAATAATTAAAAAAAACTATAAATAGAAACAATAAAAAGAAACATTATTAAAATTAAAATAATAAAAAAGAACCATAATAATATAAAGAACTATAAATATTAGAAATAAAAATAACAAAAATATTAAAATTAATTAATTAATAATAAAATTACTTAATTAATAATAAAAATAATGGGATGACCCACGGCCTAGCACGACCCAGCTCGCGTGGGCTGGGGTGTGCCATTTGATGGCCCGAAACTGCACGATCCACCTTCTGGCACGACGAGGCACGGCCCGCGGCGGCCTGACATGCATCTCTAGTCATATCACATGTATAACTAAGTGAACTGAGGCTTCATAAGAAGGATTTTTGTACAACAACACCGTACCCTACAAAACATTTCATAAGAAGGATTTTTTTTTTCTTTTTCTTTTTTTTGAATTTTTAGGAAATTTGATTGAAAGGATTTTTAAATTCAGAATTAAGGAAAAAGACAAGGGACTACGTGATTGCGAGAGTAGGATTTTTTTATAATAAATTTTTTCCTCTTAAAGAGGGCGATTTAGATCGTAAAAAAAAAAAAAAGAGGAAAAAGGGAAGTGATTTGATTAAAGTCACCCACTTTTCTAAATCTAATACTTTGTACAACTTTTATGGTTCCCCCTTTTTGTTACTACATATAGTGTAAGACAACAAATTTAAGATTGCCCTTTTTTTTTTCTTTTTTTTTTTTTTTTTTTTGAAAAGAAAGGATATGCATATATTAAGCGTTAATTATATCACTGGGACATTACTAGCAAAAACAAAGTTATGGTTTACAGAACCCAAGTTACAGTCTTCTGCAAAAGCATCGCTACAAGCAGAAGATGGGTGATACTAAATACATAATTGGTTCATGACCTGTAATTCAGTTACATCTAGTATCCTTAGCTATTAAATCTGCTACTGCATTGGTGGTTCTTTCTCCAAAGCGCAATTCTAGATGGTTGAGCTCCCTTAGCAGGTCCTTGCAATTATTAAGGAGAGTTGGAATATTAGAAATTAGACTTTTGGATTTGATCTCCTCTATTGCCCGTTTCGAGTAGAGAATGGATGACATTTTCCCATCCTTTTTGTTTTACCCATATCATGCACAAATGGATAGCTTCAAGCTCTAAATCATGGCTTGAGGAATAGAACTTTTCTATACTACCCCTTCAATCCATTCTCCTAAATGGTTTTTGCACACTGCAGTAGCTCCTGCTTTATTGGTCGCTTAGATAAAGGAAAATTTGCCAATTACTACCGCGTATTAAAGCCATTTTGAAAATTACTACCGCGAAATAAAAAACTTGTGATTTACTACTACAAAAACTTTTAAAAATTTTATTTTACTACCAAGCTCCACTTTAACTCAATTATGACGTCACTAACTCACGTTTGACCCCTGGTTAAGCAATTAAACCACATAAAAAAAAATACATCTAGCTAACCCATGGTTACCCCTATAAACTAACTTAACTAATTAAACCTCCCATTTTCCATTCTTTCTCCTTCTTCACCAATTGTAAAATCCCTCCAATTAAAGTTGTTTCTCTAAATTGACCACTAATTCTTCCCATCTATCCTCTAATCGATCCAGGTAGACGTTGAATTTGTTTAATTTTCCTATCAGAAATTAAACTTTTATTGTTTTCGATTCTAGGGTTTGACGTTTTTTAGGGATTTTGCAACTTAGGGTTTTTTTTATTGCGATTTTGGTTGATTAGCGTAGCGCTATTGTATTTTTCTTTGAATTAAACTATGAATTAAACATAATATGTGATGCAAGTTTGATTTTTTTTTGTACTTTATACTTGTGACATGAAGATATTTAGAGGGATAAGGTCAATGGGTTGGAAATGTATGTGTGGGTTGAAGGCTTCAATTATAAAGTCCTAGACCAAAGAAAATCCAGGAAGAAGGTTCATAACTTGTCCAGATTTTGATGTGGAAAACAATACAAAGAGACACTCTACAATAACATCATTCTTTTTGGGTCCTCCTCCTTCAATGGTCCCTATTCTCTCCTTCATTGATCGCATCACTGTCTGCTCAATTTAGCAAAGAAAATATTTTTTTGCAGAGTAATTGTCACTTGCAGACTGTTCATCAATGGAGTTCAAAGTCAGAGTATAGGAAAGACAGAGAGAGAAAATTTGGGTTGGGTTAATGGAGGTAACCATGGGTTAGATTAATTTTATTTTCTTTTTCTTTTGGTGGTTAAATTGCTTAACTAGGGGTTAAACTTGAGTTAGTGACATCATAATTGAGTTAAATTGGAGCTTGGTAGTAAAATAAAACTTTTAAAAGTTTTTGTGGTAGTAAGTCACAAGTTTTTTATTTCACGGTGGTAATTTTCAAAATGGCTTTAATCATGGTAGTAATTGGCAAATTTTCCCTTAGATAAATGAGGCATCACAATTGAGTTTGAGTGAATTCTGGGGATAATTGGACTAGGTCAAAGTAATGGGCTTAGAATTTCTATTTTTCAATTCCTTGAGAAAAAGCATTTAGAATTATCCTAGATGCACTAGTTGACTGATTGTTTGATAGGGGTGTTGGTTTTGGAGAATGACAATGAATTTCGTCTAAGCATATTTGCCATAAGGCAAAGGAGAAGACGATATTCCAAGGGATCGCATAAATGCTATTTGTAGAAAGTTTGAGGTTCTTTGAGAGCCATGAAAACAATTATAATCATTTGTGAAAGGAATCGGGGAAGGGATAAGGTCCCAAAACTCTTTTGCTCTTGGGAAATGGACAGAGAATGAACAAGTGAGTGCAAATTTCTTCAAAGTGAGGGCAAAAAGGACAAAAGGGATGGATGTGGCTAACTCTCTTGTGCAGATTTAATTTTTATTACTAGGAATTCTATCCCAAGCAAGTTTCCACCAGAAGAATCTAATTTTTGGGTGAGTTTGAGCTTCCCATATCTTTTCTCATTTATAGCCGAAGTGTAGATAAGGGAGATTTGGGTGGAGGGAAGAGAGCAGAGCTGATTTTGCCTTAGAAGAGTCAAACTTACCTTTGTAAGTCTAGCTTGAGAAAAAGGAGTCTTCGGCATCGGTGAGAGAGATGGACCGGGTAGGTTAAAAAGGTGGTTTGAGATGGGAAAGGAAAGGAAGAGCTCAAGCTAATTTTTTGAGTGGATATGGAGTTGAGAGAGATATAGATGTAAGAGGTGGGAGGGAATAGGGCCAACGAGGTGATCTCAAAGGGGTTTATTGATAAGACATATATATGCCTAGAGTTTAATGGATTTCATTTCCCACATCCCACGTTAGAAGTTTTTCAAACAAAGGCAACCTCTGCCAATTTCTTTCCAAATGAAGGATCCTTTATTTAAGGGGGTGAGATTACTTTTCTTCTCTTTGTATTTCTCCCTGATTAATTTTGTTGCCTATCCTTTATCATTGTAGATTGACCAGCAAATTTTAGTGATATATGGTATTTAAATGCTCATGTTTAGTCAATCTAAGTCCCCCTTCAGATTTTGGGAGGTAAATTTTATCCCATGCTATCCAAGTAATTTACTTTGACTCCTTACAATTCGCCCATAGGAAATTAGAGCAAATAGAATCAAGAGTTTTTAAAGATTTTAAGGGAATCAAAGAGCCTGCATATAGTAATGGAGAATGTATTGGTGGATTGGATGAGAATAGCTCTTCCCGCTTTGGTTAAGACTTTAGCTTTCCATGAGGCTAATATGCTACTAACTTTGTCAATTAGGAATTGAAGGCTTCTTTTTATGGCTTTTTGCTGGATAAGGGAATTAACATGAGATATTTTCCCAAGTCTGATGTGGCGGTGTGACATTGAGTTCTATTCAAATTCATCAATCACAGAAGGATGGGTGTTTTTGGAGAAAATGATGGAGCTTTTCTTATAATTTATTTTCTGAACCAAAAAGGTTGAAAAATTCGGTCAAAGTTTTAGAAAGGGAATAATGAGTATTTTTATTAGTTTGTCAAAAGTGGAGCTAGCACATCACATGCGAAGAGAAGGTGAGAAATTGAAGTTTTCCCTTCTCTAAATCTGAATAGAGACCAGATTTTGCCTTTACATTTGTTGTGAATCATTCTCGAAAGGTACTCCATGCAAATTTTAAATAAATACGGGATATGAGGTCTCCTTGTGTCAAGTCACGAGAAGGAGTAAAGTAATTAGATTATTTTCCATTGATGAGAATTGGAGGAAGAAACCAAGCGAGGTCACACAACTTATGATATGATCACAATGTCAAGAGCAAAATTGAAATAGAGGAGAAAATGACGGTGGATGACCATTCTAGTCTGTCACATGCTTTCTCTAAATTTATCTTTAAGGAAAAAAAAATACCTTTTCTTCCTTTTTTCTTTTTCGTCATCGAGTGAATTATTTCTGACGCAATTAAGAAATTGATGTCCGTTCCCCTCCCCCGGCTGAAAACTACTTTGGTTTGGAGAAATGATGGAATGAAACGTGGGTCTAATTCTATTAATCAAGATCTTTGACACAAACCTAAAGTAAGAATTGGTGACAAGACTAATTGGCCGAAAGCTGATGATTTTTGTTGGATTTGAGATCTTTAGGATTAGACAGACGATTGTTTTATTGATGGAACGAGGGACTTGTTTATTTATGAATATAAAGGTGATTAGGAGAAGACAATCATGTTTGATGAGAGTCCAAAAGTGTTGAAAAAGCATGGCATGAAAACAATCATCTCGTGGCGTTATAGAGCCCCTACGGAGAAGACAACTTGCTTCAAATCTAGCATAAATGGAACAAAGGTGCAGGAGATGGCCAGTGAGGAGGTAGGAGAAGGGAGCAAGGTTGGGGGATTTGCAGAGAACAAGGAGGAGAAGTAGGGGACGATATGGTCGTGAAGTTTTTGGGAAACTAAAATCCAGATGCCCACATCATTTTTTAGAGAAATGATTTTATTTTTCTTCTTTTGGATGGTAGAAGAGATGAAAGAAGTGGGTATAGTATTTCAGTCTCCATTTATAAGCTAATCCGTTCCAGCTCTTGCGACCCAGTACATTTTGTCTTGCTCTAGTAGAAGATTGATGTCTCTTATTAAAGAGCACTCTAATTCAAAAAGGATTTTTTAAAGGTTTTTTTCTAGAGCTTTTTAGGCCCCGTCTATTCTGTCCCTTATCTTATTTATCTTTTTATGGACTAATCCAAACTGAATGATGGCCCATTAACTTAAGGTTTTTTTGAAAAACAAGATAATTTACAAGGTAGAATTTCTCGGATCTCATGCCACCAGTTTTAAACAAATGGTTCAAATTCAGGGTCACACAACCACATAGGATCAAAGCGAAAAAAATTTTGACCCAGAATTTCAACCCATTTTTCCAGGCTTAGTAAAATGGGGTTGTGAATCGAAGACATCCTTGGTAGATTTTCGACTACCGCATCTGGGTAATGTTGGATACTGTAGACACCAAATTTTGATCCCCTGTTTTCCATAATTTTTTTACATTCAATTAACTAATAAATTTTGTGTAATTTCATAATTATAATAACAAATTTAATTTTGCTAACGACAACCGCAATAATTAGACATAAGAGACAAATTCAAGTATTGTTTATTTATAATTTTGGAGTATACAAAACCCTTACAATTTGTACTCCTAATTTACGAACAAAACACGAGGCTAATTTGTAGCATAACTCGAACCTTGTACACTCCATGCCGGAAACTTCAAATCGTCATTTATTCATGATTATGGAAATCATTAATGCCATTAGTAGCACCACTAACGCCATAATCAAAGCTAAATATAAATTTAGCACTCGAAAATGCTCGTTGAACGGAGATGGAGCTTGACGGTTTTGGTTGCCAGGAGCCATGGAAACCGAAGAGGAAAAGGCAAGGGGGTGTTTTTTGGGTAAAGGGTGATTTCGGATAAGGGAAATCTCCCTTTTATAGGGGATAAATCTTATCCGTATTTTTATCATATCCCAATTGTGTAATCATTTAGTCTAATAATAGTAGTAAGTGTATCTTTTAAAAAAAATATAAAATAAAAATAATGTGTTACCACTGACATATGTAACATTTATTCCGTTTGACATATCCTGGTCGAGAATATCAAATATTGACCCTTTAATCTGTACAATTTTAAAACCGTGACTGTTTCTACAGTATCACTTTCTAACCCCGGATAAAAGTTTAGTACTACTGATTTTATATATCCTATTGCTATTATTATTATTCTAATATTTTCAATCATCTTTTTTTTTTTATTTAAAAAAAAAACGGAACTACAAATCATAAAAAACAAAATAGCATATATTGATAAGTACAAAATCATGCAAAGCATGCATGAAAATATGCACGCATATCAATTACCAATACACAAAGTCACGGCTCCCCCTTTTTTTTTTTTTTTTTTTTTTTTATTTTTATTTTTTTGGTTTTGTTTAACTTATTTAATTTTAACTTGTTTTAATCCCACCATTTTACTTTGCTAATAACTTACTACTACTTCATATTTCATCTTCTTCCTTCCTTTCAACTTTCCACCAAAACATCATTACCACAATGCCTTCATGACTCACCTTTTTTTTCCCCCCTCTCTGTTTTATACACTCAGAAACAACAAGTGTAAGGTATGCATGTTATTTTCTTCCCGATTAATGCAATGACGACAATATTCAACAGTGAAAGAGTAGTTATGAGTAAAGATACCTCTGCCATTACCACTCATTTGATATGTCAAATCCATGCAAAAGAAGAAAATGGTAAGTCATGGTTGTAATTTAGCAACGAGAATCAGAAAATGGTGTGATATGACAATACGTCGTATCACTGAGCTGTGTTTCTTCCCAAACGGTAAGGTGATATGACCATCCACAATCAATGGCAAGCAACATTTTTTTCTCCTTGTTATTTTCTGATAAGTGGGTTTTGTAATAATCTTGTTTAGCTATGGTAAGTTTGAAATACGAAGAGTAAATACACTCTTCGAATGAAAGTAGTACTAATTAACAATTGTGTTAAAATTATATTAGCACTTTTAATTATTTTTAGTCATTAATAATATTGTCATTTGTTCAGTCAAATTAATTAAGTTTTGCATGAAGTAGTATGCTAATTCTATTTGTCCTCTACCTCATTAAGATAAATTTTGGTTACAATTTTTACCTAACTCTTGTATTTGTACGTATTTATTTCATATAATAGTATATTCTTTGTATTTTGTATTTTAGCTCCCATTTGCTCCCATATATATACCACCCACTTTTCACGAGAAGGAAAAAAAAATCAAAGAGAACAGCTAAAAAAAAAAACTCATAAAAGAAGTCTAAATTATTTCAGCACTATAATTAGATTAAAAAAAAATCAAAAATTTTTATTTTCAGTAAAATATATATATATATATATATATATATATATATATATATATATATATATATATATAAAATATTGTAGAAAGACTTGGCCTGAAATTAAATCGATCAATTCGACACTACTTTTACTAAATCCCCAAGATAGCTACTCAAAGTCAAAGGTAATATTCTTTCTTTTTATTTGTGATTTCATATTATTTTTACATACATTTACTAACTTTTCTACTTTTGTGTGTTCCATAACCTGCTAGGGCACTATACGTGCCGGTTTCCTAATTTGGAAACCAAGTAGAATTTGACCGACCGCAAGCGAGTTTGAGAGTGAGTATACATGGTTTGTTTGATTTTTTTTCTTGTATGTATCATCATTATATAGAGTATGAAATGGAAGCAATGATAATTGTACAAAATGCATAAGGAAGCTCCAAAGAATGAATGATGGAATTCTAGCAAGATAGCATTTTCAACCACTTTATTTTTATTATGTAAAAAATCGTTTTTCATTATAAAATTAAGAAATAAAATTTTTATAGTAAGCTTATGTATTTAGGAGTGTATGAGACTTGGAGTTTTATAAAAAAAAAATTTTAACCAACCCGCAAAAAATCAGACATTAAGACATAGTAACACCACAAATTTCTTACTACAGGTCTGTCCATTTTCCAATTTCGACCAATATCCTTTTTTAATAATAAAATTTGAATTGACTACCTAGAAAGTAGATTCCTTAAGCTTTGTAAATTGGGGTCACACGTTCTCATAGGATGAATACTCTATTTTTTATGATTCTTACAAAACTAGGTATTAAAATGTTAAACTGATTAGAGGCTGTTTTTCCCAACCAAGCATACTCTTTTTATTTGGCATATGAAATGACTTCTAAAAAGGGATAATTTTCTACAGAGAATCTAAATGTTTGTCCTTAACCTACCATTAAAAGGATCATGCCAATTTTGAAGTACTTTGACCATTATCACCCAATTCCCCATGAACGTCCTAAACTGAAGTGATGTTAAAGAAAATTCATTATCTTTCAATTCAACCATTGGATGAATTCCAATTTTTGATATGTTATAGAAGACTTGTAGAACTTTCCAAAAACCTATTATATTCTCAAATCCGACCGTTAAAACATGAGTTATGGCGTCCAAAATATTAGGGAAACTTTAAATCCTTAAGTTTTTAAAAGAAAGAAAGAATAAACATTATTATATAATTTGTGTCACTCTATTATATACACCTCTGGTTTTTTTTTTTTTTAAAAAAAAATATTGTAAATTAAGTCATTTGAGAAAGCTATAAATTACTCATGCCTCAAGTTAATATTAATCCCATATAATAAAAAGACACATATGTATCACTTTAAGACTAACACTTTTTTTTAAGTAGTCTTCTTCATCCTATGGCTATATGAAAGGAGCTTTATAAATAATTCATTTAGTTTGGAATAGAATTTCTTATACTTTTTAAATAAATCTTGTTTAAGTTTTAATTCCATCACCGTTCGGAAGAGCAAAATTTTCTTATGCATTTCTTAATAAAGAGACAACTAACTTTTAATTAAGAAAAACATGGCTTTGCATGCTTGTAACATTTTATTAATAAAATAAATCTTTCGAGTTATGGTTTATGGCTTATATTTAAATAAGAGGGTAAAATTGAATATTCAATCATGATAGGTTATAAGATGATCTATTTGCCGCAGAGAATTATACTTTTAAAGTTTTATTATCTCTGATAGATCGCTTAGGTAATCTAACATGATTAAGGTTTTCAATATACTACCTGTCATTTAGATTTAAGCCATATGGAATGTCCATTCTGCATAAGTCAATTTCATACAATCCAAATACATTTCCTTCGTATTCTTCTCGATTCATACCAAATAAAATCCCCTTTTTAGCACACTCAAATAAGCCCACACAATCTCTTTTTGGAAGTTGGTCAACCCTAAATAAAGTCGTTAATTGAAACGCATTTTACAAACAAAATCATTCTCCTCAAAGAAACTCCTATGGTGTCGCTGATTCTAGTGTCCTCCTCAACCTTGATAAATTGACCTCCATCTTGAAAGCAAGATTGCTCAGCCAATAGAGTATTACGAACTAAGATGTCGGATTATAAGCTTAGAGCGTCAAACGACAACTTTTAGGAATTAACGAGACGTAAAATAATCAAACGACACGACATACTAGGCCGCAAGCCCAGCATGCATCGCATGCACTGGCTGGGCAAGTTAGCTGGGCAGCCATGCGGGCAAGGCATGCTAGCATGGCATGCATAACATCGGCTGCTAGCACTAAGCATGGTGCGTAACAGCAATGCCTAGCAATAAAGCAGCCTTGTAGGGAATATTTCAAACATCCCACACTTGAGCCTCACTGTAATCATACACTTAAGCATGGTGGCGTCCAAAGGGAAGGACACTAGAGCAAAAGAGTCGCCAACAAGTTTTAGGAACTTGTAAACCGTTCACAGGGTGAAGGTTACACCCCTTCACGATCCATGAGATCGCTAACTCCATAATGGTCTGGAACCATGACTGGATATTCGGGGATGAAGGTACAAATCCAACCTAAAAGAGATTGAACCTGCCCTAAAAATAGGCCTCTACTTTATTCTTCTCATATTCATGTGCGCTTTCTAACTAACATACAATCAATATATTAACTCTAAACTTGTTTATTCTATGTTGGTTGAATATTAATGCACAAACAAATCTATTATTGGCGATCACTTGAATTATAATCATATTAGCCTAAACAAGATTATTAATTATCTTATTAAGCGTGATTACAATACAAATTACCTTTAATCCTGCAAGAGCTAGAGGGCGTGATCAAGCAATAACAATAATATCAAGCAACAATAATAATAACAATCATCATTATAACAATCTCAATCTCATCAAAGCATAATAATATTAGCAAGATCCTAGGCATGATACTAACAAGATTAATAACAAATCCTAGCATGTCGCTAAACATTAAAGATCAAACCTTTAGCCCTAACATGATACTAACATGATAGAAGAAATAGGAAGCAACCTAATCATGATACTAGAAATCAATACAAGCATCCTAACATGATACTAGGAATCATAAAGACATCCTAACAGGATATTAGGAATAATCTAAGCACGATTTTTATATCAAAAGAATAGTTAAGCAATTAAAATTACTTACTTGGATGCTTCGTATCTCTTTCAAATAACAAAATACACACGTTAGTAACTTCAAGGAAAATATTAAATCAAACAATTAATTTAAATAATTGAAATTGGGATTTGGGACCAAACCCTTAGAAATTATCAACCTTTCACATGTAGGGCGAAGGCAACTTCGAGCTTGTCTAGGTGTGTCTAGAACTCGTGAATACGGTATTTTATTTGAAAAGGGGAGGCTTAGAAAGAGGGAGAAAGAAAAGCTATTAGCTTAAGAGAGAGAAAAGAATAGAATTAGATTATTGTTGGTGATTGTTGGTGAATAAAAAATGGGGAAATACGACCCTATTTATAGAGAAAATAGTCTGGAAACAATAAAAAAAAGACCGAATCATATTAGGAGTAAAACTGCCTCTGTCGCAGAACGACAGGCTCCAACGCGATGCGACAGGATTGTCGTTTAGCGCCAGTCTTGTCGTTCCGCACTGATTCACACGTTTTCTAAAAACTTGTACGGAATCCTTAATGTAATTAAATTCGATTAAGAACGTCCGTACTTATCTTTGGAAATCAGATTTAATCTCTTTAAAAACACTTGTTTTAATCCAAATAGAATTCTTATTTTCATAAAAGATATAATTATTAATCCTAATCTTATTAGAACTCAAAACAACCTTCTAGATTATTCTAGAAGATTAAAATCAATCCTAATAAATTTAGGAATATTAATTAATGGGCCCTCCACTAGATCATTGGGCCATAAAACCATTTTTGGCCCAATTTAGTATTTTGGCCATAACTTCCTCATTATTCATCGGAATTGGGCTTATAATATATCATTGGAAAGCTCTTTTCGAGCCCAATCCAACTACACTGTTGTTAGACCCTTATCATGGACCAAACTAAATTGAACTGGACATTTTCCATAAATAGAGTTCATTTTCAAAAACAGAAAGAAGAACTATTTTATTAAAACAACCGCATCACAAGACTTTTCACACTTTCACTTCGTTCGATAATCAAATGACATGAAAGGTACTCATTACTGGGTTTGGTTTTGGGGAGACACAATTAGGTGTCTACAAACCTGCATAAGCGTGGCTTGCTGTTGCGGGCCAATGCGGGAAAGCCTAGCTGGCAGGCCCAACCGTGAGCTCAAGGGCTGCCCACATGGCATCCTTGTTGCCCCAACATAAGGTTCCCACATGGTGCGTGCTTAGAGGGGAGAGTTTTTGCTTGGGGAACAAGGGGACATGTGGTCCTCCCTTGTGGTCTTTACCTAACCCCTCCCATGTGTGTGCCAAGTGTTGTTTGATTATTTGTCTTGCTATTTAATATAATTTAGAATTAAATTAATTGCTTACTTTTCTTACTCTATCATTTCTCACACATGGAAAGTTGATTGAAGTTTTTGGGAGCCTTTGCCTATAAATACCAACTTTAGGAGTTGGGATTATTCACTTGAATTGAACTCAATAAGGTGAGAAACCTTTAAGTTCGTAATACTCTAGTATTATTATTGGTCTAGCCCCGACTAAGCTTCGGGGTAGAAGCCGGCTCGGTTCGGGTCTCGAGGGTGTTAGCTATCGGAGGCTTGCGCATTTGCGGGGCTCTATGCTTTCAAGTCCGAGCTCTAAGAAAGAGCAAAGCACGCATCAAGGGTATGATCATGTTTTCCTCTTCATCTCTCTTTGTTAATTAATTATGTGGTTAATATGCATGCTTAGTTACTTTAATTTGAGTGCGGATTTTGGGCGGGTTTTCTTCCGCGTAGTGTCGGACACTACGAAACCCAACACTCATCTGAGTCGTGGGATGGGGGGTTCCTTCCCCACTATTCATGAGGAAGGTAAGAGCATACGATATTATAATTTCACCACCAAATTAAATTGTAGATTTGAGTGTCTACCACCCAAAATGGGTTTAACCACCAAAATGGGTCTTAATTGGAAGGTAAGATAATACGATATTATAATTTCATGTGATATTATGTTTGGATAGAGAGAAATGGGGGGAAAGGAAGGGAAGAGAAATAGAGGGATACATCCTCCCTTGTTTGGGTATATAATGCAAGGAGGGAAATGGAGGGAATTAGAAGGATCCATTTTCCTTCCACTTTTAATAAATTAAATCCTTCCTTTTGTTGGAGAGATTTGGAAGGAAAATGGAAGGTCTCCTTCTTTCTCCCCTCACCTCCCTTTCCCTTCCCTCTTTTTTTCCTTCCCCTCCCTTTCCCTTCACTGTTGCTATCCAAACATAGTGTAAGTGTGCACACTCTCCAATATATGAATGTTTTTAATTCAAGGGAGTAGACTAAGCTTAGGGTCGTGCTACATGACTTCGACCTTAAATTTAATTTTTGTACCAATCCACCAATATACTCAACACCTTAGGGCATTCAACCTAAGATGTCTTACCATCCAAGGGTCTTTTTGTTTAAGCTATTATTGAATTATTTATATAGATGTGAATACACGTTCAAAGCTCAATTTTTACATAAAGACTATATATCATAACATGTAGTTTTAAACAAGATAATATTTGTTTTGATCTTTTTTATTATATTACGTCACCCTCTTTGCTCTGTTTCTTTGTAGTAGTAGCAGCAGCAATAACAACAACAACAACATCTTGCGCCCGGTTGGATTGGGCGTAACACTCATCCTCGCACGCACTCAGCATAACAGATCAGGTGGTTGTCGTTTGTCCCTTTGCCCAAGATCTCTCGTTGAGGCAAAATCTTACGTCCTATTGGGCGAGTGACCGCCCAAATATATTAGGAGAAAGGAGCATTGGGTGACGTTTTTGCTTTATTTATTTCCCTTTTCAAGTCTCTTATAAATATAAGTTTTAGCCCACTTAAATATTTTATTCTAAGAAATTCTAAACACTTTAAAACACAAGCCTTATAGTACTAGCATTCACTATTTTATTATTTTTAAATTCACATTCTTATAGTACTTGAACATCATATCAACCTGCCTTATAATTTTGAAATGTAATCATACCTGCTAATTTTTAACATGCAGTAATAAGTTTTTCGAAATATGAAAATTTTATATGTTCTTCTATAGGGTACTTAGATGCATTTTGCTAACAAAATAAAATATATATATATATATATATATATATATATATATATATATATATATATATATATATATATATATATATATATATATATAAACAATAAATGTTTCATTACACAAATTTTCATAAAGTTCTATAAATGAAATAATTGATGTTCACCTTATCTTCACTATATTATATTCTTGCTTCAACATTGTGGTATCAAGAGCCAAACCAGGTTCGATTCACTTTAACTAAAAAAAAAGGGGGGGAAAGTAAGAGTGAGAAAGCAAGCACGAGTAGTTAGTAAGTACCCTGCAAATTTCCACCGCGAGAAACCCAAAAACCCAAACACAAAATCCACAAAGTTGAGTAAGCAAAAAATGTCAGGAAATGGCACAAATCCATCCGCCTAACCCTTAATCCCTACTTTCAAAGAGGAGAAGTATCATATGTGGTGGCTTGAAATGAAGACCATGTGTAAATCTCAAGAATTGTGGGATTTAGTTGAGAATGGGTACGATGAGCCAATGACGGAACCAGCAATTGAAGGTGACTTTGATAAGACATTTTCTCCCGTTGCTCGATTTGAGACTGTGAGAATAATGCAAGCATTATTGGTTTCCCAACTCAAGTTACCAGTGTATCAACTCGATGTGAAGTCTGCATTTTTTAAGGGTTATCTAGAAGAAGTGGGGTATGTGGCCCAACCAAAAGGTTTTGTCATAAATGGCTCTGATACCGCAATGTTGAAGCAAGAATAGTATATAGAAAGCAAAGCTAATTCTTCATTGACTTGAATTAAAAGAAGCATAGTGCATCAATTTAAATAGTGTAGCACACTAACAAAATAAACTAAAGAATAGGGAGCATAATTATCCCACTTTCTAATTTTAGTGCGTAAAATTACTAACTCACTAACCACCACTAAACCACTTTATTAGTATTCTAAGCTAATGCTAACAAACAATCTAAGCTAAATAATAGCAACTAACTTTGAATTGGTCATTCAACAAATTTTACTTATTTTAGAAAAAATAAGTTCATATCCGATCAGAAAATTAAGTTTATATCGGATCAAATTAGAAAAAATAACTTATGACATACTCTATCGTTTTATGTGCGATTTTTATCGCTAAATATCTTTATTTCGCGATGAAAAAATTTATTAAAAATTAAATATTAATAAAATACACATTATTGCAAATCTAACAAAATCCCCCCGGTCATTGATTTGTAAACAAACCTCTTTTTGCTAACTAAATTTACATAGGTTCATATATTAGAGGGGTTTGAAATTACAAAGTAGTTTATTTGCTAAGGTGACAATTAGGAGGGGTAGATTGATTTTTAAAAAAAATTAAAAAATTCATAAAAATCTATTTGTTTAAACTAATTTATAGTGTATTGGGTCTCATACATAAATTTAGGGGTGTCCATTATTCTGATTAGAATAGAAATCTAATTTAATCCAAACGAAATTATTAAGTCGGATCGGATCTGAACTTTAAATCGGATTGGATCGATTTGAATTTTTTTGGTAATTCAGATTTTTAGAACGAAACGGATGGACCTTGTTTGGATTGAAAAATCGAAATAATCGAAATATGAAACTGTGCTTCTACAAACAAAAATGTTAGTAATAATCATGTTAAACTATGTTAATAATTACATTAATATTATGTTTTCAATACTTGAAGTAAACATGTACAACTATGCTTTCAAAAATTAATTTTTTATAATTGTATATTTATTTTTATAATCGCACTTGGTCTACAAAATTTGCAACGTATTCTTATTCTGATTTTCAGATCGGATCTAAACAGGGGAATTTTGAATTTGGATTGAATTTGGTGAGGAATTCGGATTGGATAGATCTAAAAATTGAAAATCGAATTTTATTTCGGATCAGATTGGATTTGACGTATAATCCAAATCAAAAACTGAATAGACACCCCTACATGAACCTTGGAATAGGTATGTCTATTGTTGGTGAATGGTTTGTTAGATAAGAGATTTGTGTGATGATGATGTGGCAGATGAACAAATATCTTTTATTGTTGTTGTCCTTATAAATTATCATACACATAAAGTTAAACTTTAATCAAATTGAATGATCAGATTATATAAATAAAAATAAGGTGAAATAACTGTGTGGAGTAATAAAATTGTAAAGAGTACGAGTAATTCATAGAGAGAGATGAAGTATTATTTCGGATCATTTGAACATGTGTGCCCTTTGCTCGATCTGATAGAGTATATATATGCTCCAGATTAACATGCATGTGAAAGAAATGTAGCTAAAAACATATCTTGCGTTGTCGTTTGGAACCTAGTATAGATAACAATGATTAAGACTAATTAGCTGGGTTATGAATTGTCACTTGCTCGTGAACTTTGGCCACATTATTCTTGATCAAACACAACGTCCACCTCAACTTCTTACGGAACCTGTTGAATACATACGAGTACACGATTAATAAAATTAAGCACTCGGTAATTATATTGTGCTAAAGTATGATTATTTGTAGAGATATGCTAGTGTTCTAGACCTTAGATTAACCTTTTATTTCATCATTATCTTTTGCGATTCTCTATCTATACATTAAATAATACATTTTTTTATTTACAACTTACGCAGTAATATATTTATTTTATTCCCTTTTTTTATACACACTTTTGTTATTTTATCCTTCTTATCCATCCATTAAGGTTAGTTTTTACTCTTCATTTGATAATTAAATGAAAAACAATCATCAAAATAAGATCAAAATACCCATAATATACTATATACCCGAGCGCATATAACAATCTCTCATTAAATATAGGTAATATATAGCAACATTGCAACAATAATAGTAGATCGTAGCGATCCAAAAGAAAATTCAAAGTTGTGGTCATTGGTCAAATACTATTAGCATGTAAAAACAAACACTAGCTTGTATATGTTTTAAAGTATAATACGTAATATATCGAATATAAGCAAAACAAATCACTTAACATGTTATGATTAATCAAATAATGCATCAATTAATCCATGCAATCCCAAAATCAAAGGGATTTTCTCGCTATTATATTTACAAGTAGCAAATCATCTTCATCCAGCAAATGGTTTAATCGATCTAAAAGGAATAATACAATCATTCTAGGTTTAATAATTTGGTGGTTAAAACAACTTAAATAATTATAAATACATACAACTCAATTTCATTCATAATATATATTTTCCCTCTCGACTACCCTCGTTATCATCTATAAATAGATAATCGAATTAGTGAGCTTTCATCAAACAAACAAGTCTTCCATTCCTTTTATATCAAAGAAATCAATCAATTCCTCTCTTTTGATTAACTAGCAAATTACACAAAAAAGGGTTATAGAAATGGCTCTCAAGATAACAACCTTAGCCGCTCTTTTTCTTGCATTGAATCTCGTCTTATGTAACCTAGCCTTCTCTCATTACACACCCCGACCCATTGAAACATGCCCCGAAGATACCCTTAAGTTGAATGTGTGTGTAGACGTGCTTAATGCCGTGCATGTTTGTTGACCCTTATGAGGTTTTGATGATGATACTAAGAATTGAGCAAACTTCCTTTTAATAAGGATTTTCTAGTGTTGTGATGTTGGCAGGTTCAGTAAGCATAGAGGGCTGAAGTAGGAACTGGAACAAAGGAACTTTAGAAGATCCATAAGGACAAGTAAAGAACAGAAGAAGAGTTCCAGCAATGGAACTTCCCGAAGTTTCTCAACAGGAACTTCAAACGGGTTGTAACGACCTGGTTCTGGTGTAATGTTGGGGCAAGCCTCAACAATCAAGGATCAACACAAAGATCAAGATATCAACCGAAGAAGATGGACTTCATAACTTATAGTTGTGTAAAAGATAAGTTTGTTTTCGTAGGATGATGTAAACATATAAATGATAGATATGCCTGGAACTTATTAGAAATCAGATAAAGCTTGGCAAACTAACTAATTCGTAAAAGATAATTATGAATTTTATAAAAAAGTACTTAATGGATTTTATCTTATAAAATCTGGTTTAACTTGGTTTTATCTTTTTATAAAATCTTATCTTTTAACAAAAACGAATTTGATAAAATTTGGTTTTTATAAAAACGAATTTAAATCTATTTGGATTCGGTTTTAAAGAAGATAAGATCAGATTTGTGTTTGATCTATCTTGTTTGCGAAAACCCTAGTTTGAGAAGCTGAGGAACTCCTATAAATATAGAAGTATTTCAGCTTAGCAAAGTGAGAGTTTTAAGCGTGAAAACCACTTAGTGCTTAAGAGTAAGTTTGCGAAAGGTTTAAGCTTTATCATTTTGATTTCGGGTTTCATGTGTAGCTTTCCATTTATGTGTTAGAGTGTGTCTTTGAGTTGTAATTGGTTTTGGGGTGAGATTGTGGATTCTCTTAAATTCACACAAGTGTATGAGTTTGAATTCTCTAAAATTCGAGTGGTAGTTAGTCACCCCGAGTCTGTCTTGGGTTGCAAGTGGGAAAAAGGAACCTGAGTGTGTCTTAGGTCGAGAAAGGAACCTGAGTGTGTCTTGGGTTGAAAAAGGTGCCTGAGTTTGTCTTAGGTCTGATAGGATAGGTTCCTGTCAATCAGCAAGTGTCTTAAGAGGAACTTGTGAAGCAAAGGTCTGTGTAATAGGTTGTACTAGGAGAGTTGCCTATTATAGTGGAATTTGTTTATAAGTCCCAATAGGGCCGAGGTTTTACTTCCAGTTAGGCAGTGGATGGTTTCCTCGTAAACTTGTTGTGTGCTAAAGTTTTCTCTATGTTTTTATTGTTTATTTCCACTTAAGTTCCGCGATTGGAACCTACTACTATTCACCCCCCCTCTCGTAGTAGTTCATCTAAACTAACAATTGGTATCAGAGCGGGTTCTCACGAAAGTACAAGCAACCTTGTAGAGTAAAGTTCCTGAAGAGATGAATGCACACGAGAAACTTGAAGAAGGGTATTCCACCCAAAGACCACCAATGTTCAATGGCAAGTTTTATTCATACTGGAAGAATAGAATGGAGATATTCATCAAAGCTGAAAATTATCAAGTATGGAGAGTCATTGAAAGCGGTGACTTTGAGGTAACAAAAACCAATGCAAACAAAGAGGTAATTCCTAAACCAATAGCTGAATTTGACAAAGAAGATTATGAAAAATATGAGTTGAATGCTCAAGCAGTGAAAATCTTGCATTGTGGACTAGGACCTCATGAGCACAATAGAATCATGGGTTGTAAGTCCGCAAAGCAGATTTGGGATTTACTACAAGTAACACATGAAGGAACGAATGAAGTTAAACGTTCCAAAATCGATTTATTAATGTCAAAATATGAAAGATTTGAAATGCTACACAAAGAATCCATTCAGGATATGTTCACTAGATTTACTAACATTGTCAATGAGTTAGAATCTTTAGGCAGGTCCATACCCATTGATGAACAGGTAAGGAAAGTCCTTAGAAGTCTTCCTCAAGATGAGAGGTGGAGATCCAAGGTCACTGCTCTGCAAGAATCCAAGGACTTCACCAAGTTCAACCTTGAACAGCTCAATGGTTCCCTGCTTACTCATGAACTTCATCTTGGAGCAAACTCTGAAAGTTCCAAGAATAAGAGCCTTGCTTTAAAGGCTTATGAATCAAGCGACTCTGAAAATGATGATATGGAGATTGCCATGCTTGTACGTAAGTTCAGGAGGATGCTAGGAAAAAGAGGAGAAAGGAACAGACGAGGACAGCCAAGTTCCAAAGAGTTCAAATGCTACAGATGCGGTTCCAAAGAACATCTTCTCAGAGATTGCCCAAATCCTAAGGAGGACGAGAAAGCCAACTACAAAGGCAAGGAACAGAACAAGTACTACAAACCATCATTCTCCAAGGAAGATGTAAGAAAAGCCATGATGGCTGCATGGGGAAACTCTGATTCAGAAGATGAAGGAGAAGGAGAATCCTTAGAAGAAACAGCCAACCTATGTTTGATGGCCAAAACTAATGAGGAAGCGCGTCTGAAGGAACTTGAATCTGAGGTATGGTATGACTATAGACAACTCAAACATTTAAATAAAGGAAATCTTATGGACATTATTCTGGAACTTCAATATGATTGTAAAGAACTAAACAGGTCGAAGTTCCAAACTGATAAAGCTTTAAATATTTACAAGGAACATAGTGAATGGGTAGATAATATGAAAACTGACATACAAACTAGATTCTTTGACTTATATGATAAAAATGTCCTTCTAAAAGAACAAGTTGAAAAACTTAAACATGATAATATTCTGTTGAATGTAGAGTTAGCTCAACTGAAACTTGGAATTGACACTCCTGACTCTGAAGTTCCTATTGCAAGCCAACTTCCAAATTTTGAGAAATTAAAATCTGATTTGGAAGAAGTTAAAATAAAAAATCAAACCTTGGAGGAGGAACTTGCCAGAGCCAGGAAAGGCAAAGAAGTGATTAATAATGGAATTCCATCTTGGATAGCTAATATCCATAACAAGAATAAAGAAGGACTAGGTTATAAGAAGAAGTCTAGGAGAAACAAGAAGTATGTGGATCTACCTAGTCAAAAACTATGTTACTATTGTGGTAATACAGGACATCTTAAAGCTGCATGTCCTAAAAGAAATAAAGATACTCTTAAGAATACTGAGCATGCTGAACAGGTATGGTTGAAGAAATCTGAATCTTCTTCCAAAACAGTGGAACCCAAGGAAACCTGGGTTCCAGAAATTAACGCTTAGTTTTCATGCAGGTTCCAGTGAGGGGGAGCAACACTTGGTACCTCGACAGTGGTTGTTCTAAGCACATGACTGGAGACAAATCTAAATTTCTCTCACTGGATGCCTACTATGGTGGAACTGTGACCTTTGGTGATAATAAGAAAGGTGAAATCATTGCTATAGGTAAAGTAGGAAGGTCAAGTTCCAATGCTATTGTAAATGTCTTTTTAGTCGAGGGTCTTAAACACAACTTGTTAAGTATTTCTGAATTTTGTGATAAAGGTAACTCAGTTAGCTTTACTTCTAATCTTTGTAGAATCATTAACAATGACACTAACAATATTATCCTTGAAGGAACCAGAAAAGGGAACACGTATATTGTGGATCTTAACGAAGTTCCAAGTAGTAGTTTAACTTGTCTTAGTGTCATTGAGAATGATCCCTTATTATGGCACAAACGATTTGGCCATGCTAGTTTTTCTTTGCTTGATAAACTTAGAACAAAAGAACTTGTGGAAGGACTTCCAACCATCAACTTCCTAAAAGATAAAGTCTGCAGTGCATGTGTTAGAGGTAAGCAGACACGAATATCTTTCAAATCTAAGAATATGGTAAGCACCACAAAACCATTGGAACTTATCCATATGGATTTGTGTGGTCCTATAAGAATACAAAGCAGAAGTGGAAAAAGGTATGTGATGGTTATTGTAGATGATTTTTCCAGATATACCTGGGTTTTCTTTCTTGTAAGCAAGGATGATACGTTTGATCACTTTGTTGCTTTTGTGAAGAAAGAACAGAGAAGAACAGGTCATCAACTGATCCACCTAAGGTCAGATCATGGAACTGATGAGTTTTGTGATGAACATGGGATGGACCACAACTTCTCTGCTCCCAGGACTCCACAACAAAATGGAGTAGTTGAACGGAAAAACAGAAGCTTGGAAGACATGGCAAGAACTATGCTGATTTCCAGTGGACTGCCTAGGAACTTCTGGGCAGAAGCTGTAAATACAGCATGTTACATATTGAATAGAGTTTCTATTAGAGCAATAACCAACAAAACACCTTATGAACTAATTAAAGGAAGAAAACCAAATATTTCCTATTTTAGATCTTTTGGTTGCAGATGCTTTGTACACAATAATGTAAAGAGAAACTTGGGAAAGTTTGATGAAAGAAGTGATGAGGTTGTATTCTTAGGATATGCCTCAAATAGTAAAGCTTACAGAGTTTATAATAAAAGAACAATGTGTGTTGAAGAGTCTGTACATATAATTTTTGATGAAACTGATTTTGTGATTGATGTACAGGATGATGATGATTTCGAGATAGGGTTAGTAACAAGACATGACCCTGATGAGGAATCAACAATATCCATGAAGCAGCAAAACAAGAATCCAGTAGCTGAAAACCAAACTGCAACTGAAACAGAAGTTCCACAAGAGGAACATCCTGAGCCTGAGAATCCAGAACCTGAGAATCAGGAACCACTGAATCAAGAGACAGGAAACAATGATGCTGAACCTGAAAAGTTGTATCCAATCAAAGACTTTACCCCTAAACGTTGGAAACATCAAAAGTCTCATCCAGTGGACGTGATTATAAGTGACATAACCAAAGGAACTCAGACCAGGTCACAGCTAAGGAACTTCTGTGCATTTTTCTCGTTCCTATCTACGTTGGAACCAAAGAACTGTGATGAAGCCTTACAAGATGCTGACTGGATCATAGCCATGCAAGCTGAACTAGGAGAATTCGAGAGAAACAAAGTTTGGCACCTAGTTCCTAGACCGGAACACCAGAAGGTCATAGGTCTAAAGTGGGTGTGTCAGAAACAAGCTTGATGAACATGGAATCATAGTAAGAAACAAGGCTAGACTGGTTGTCAAGGGGTACAATCAACAAGAAGGCATAGACTTTGATGAGACATTTGCTCCAGTTGCCAGGTTAGAAGCTATACGCATTCTTATTGCTTTTGCAGCTTTTATGGAGATTAAGTTGTTTCAGATGGACGTCAAATGTGCATTTTTAAATGGTCTATTAAATGAGGACGTCTATGTGGAACAACCTCCTGGATTTGAAGATCCAGATTTCCCAAATCATGTCTATAAACTTGATAAAGCTCTCTATGGGCTGAAACAAGCACCAAGGGCATGGTATGAGAGGTTGTCCAAGTTCCTATTAGATAATGATTTTAAAAGAGGTAAAATAGACAAAACTTTGTTTTTGAAATCTAAAGGAACTGACATTTTAGTTGTTCAAATATATGTAGATGATATTATTTTTGGTGCAACTAACGAATCTTTGGTGAAGTATTTTGCTGACCTTATGAGTGGTGAGTTCGAGATGAGCATGATGGGTGAGCTAAACTTCTTTCTTGGATTGCAAATTAAGCAAACTGAGAAAGGAATAATGATTCACCAACAAAAGTATGTGAAGGAACTCATAAAGAAATATAAGATGGAAAGTTCCAAAACTATAAGAACACCTATGGGAACTAACACCGGACTGGATGAAGACACAGTTGGAACTTGCATAGATCAGAAGATGTATAGAGGTATGATAGGTTCCTTATTATATCTAACTGCTAGTAGACCTGATATATCTTTCAGTGTAGGCTTATGTGCGAGGTTCCAAGCAAATCCAAAGGAATCTCATCTCAAGGCAGTTAAGAGGATACTTAGGTACCTCAAAGGAACTAATGATTTATGTCTCTACTATCCAAGGAATGAATCAATTGATTTAGTTGGATACACGGATGCTGACTATGCAGGTCATTTAGTGAATAGAAAGAGCACATCAGGTATGACTCAATTTCTTGGACCATGCTTAGTTTCTTGGGGTTCCAAGAAACAGAATACAGTTGCTTTGTCCACAGAAGAAGCTGAATATGTAGCTGCTGCAGCTTGTTGTTCACAAATGTTGTGGATAAAACAACAAATATGTGATTTTGGTTTAAAATTTGAATGTGTTCCAATTTATTGTGATAATACCAGTGCTATCTATATATCTAAAGATCCAGTGCAACACTCTAAGGTTAAGCACATCCACATTAGACACCACTTCTTAAAAGATAATGTGAAAAAAGGCTATATTAAGTTGGAATTCTGTCATACTGATAATCAAATTGCTGATATTCTAACTAAGCCTTTGAGCAGAGAACGCTTTGAGAACATGAGACTGGAACTTGGGATGATCAAGCTGAATTGATTGCAACTGAAGTTCCTAGATATGGCATTGTCAATTAACAAGATTAATTAGAAGAATAAAACATCTATCACAAATTTGGTGTGATAAACATAACGGGAATGTCACCGTTGGTAAATTCTTGGAGGTTAGTGCAATTAACACTTGTTTAATACTGTACATATTATTCAAAGCAATGTAGACTTGTATGTGACTTGTTCCATGAATTTTATTTTTGAAAAATCAATTTTTCTTTTCGAGAAGATTTATCTTCTGGAATTATCTTTTATTAAATATAGTGTGAAAAGATAAATTCTTGATTTGAAAAAATTCCATCCAGATTAGTTTTCAAAAACAAGATAAAATTCATTGTTCCTAAACTAATCCCTTCCACTTCAATACACCGCTTCAAAAATTTACTCCCTTATAAAAACTACCCAACCAACCCCATTAACTTACCGTCACATCAAATTAAACTCTAGAACTCTCTCAACCACAGAATTTCTACAGCTAAACCACAATCAACCATGGCCGAAGAAAACCCTAAGAACCAAGAAGAGCAATCACCTCCCCAATCACCTAGCCCGCAACCACTCAGCCAAGAAATTCCTGTTGTGCTACTTCAAACCACCTCAGAACCAAAAATTACCAAGCCAAAAGCCGTTGAGGACACTGCAACTTCCTCTACTGGAAGTTTACCCAACGTTCTTGATCGAATCGGGTTATGGAAGAAGAGGAAAGCCGAAAAGACGGACAAGTCACTCGAAGATCAAATTCTTGAAATTGACATGATGGCGAGGGACGAGGAACCCGAGGAAGAGAAAGAACATTCTGAGGGGGAAGAAGATGAGAAGGCATTGGGAAATTTTGCTGACAGGTATGTTGTAGGCTATAGAATTGATGATGCATGGTGTAATAAGGTGAATTTCGAATTTCTAGATCTGCTTAAGTTACAGGGTTGGGATTTCATGTTTGCTGTTAAAGCTAAAAATTATTTGTATCCGTTGGCTATGGATGAATTCTGTAAAGAATGTGAATTTGAGGATGGTGTGTGTTATAGCAAAGTTAATGGAGTGGATGTTGAGTTTGATGCTGCTAGACTAGGGTCTATTCTGCAAGTTCCATGTGAGGGGTTTGATACTTACATGAAAGGGGTTGTGACTGTTAAGGTAGCAGGGCATACTAAAACTGAAATCATAAATTACTTAGGGGGTAAAAAGGGTGTTAGCGTGATGAATCACAATGATCTCTCTTCGTTGCACAAATTGCTGTTTAATTTGGTAAAGAAGTCCTTGGTTCCGAGGACTCAAAAGAAAAATGAATTGTGCTACTTAGATATGGCCCTAATCTTTTGCATGTCTAAGAGAATTAAAATTAATTTCCCAGCAATTATGATCCAACACTTAGAGCACTGCATAGAAAAAGAGATAAAGGTTGGATATGCTGCGATTCTTGCTTCTGTGTTTGAAGATTTAGGTGTGCAATTGAGGGATTTCTATGGGCATATGAGGGAGAAAGGAGAAAATGTGATCAATGAAACCACTCTGAGAGGTTTGAGTATTGCTGTAGTGAGGGGGAAGTGTGTGAGGTATGAAGCTGCTCAGAAAAAGAAAGAGAAGGAAGAGGACTCACAGGTGAGAGTTCCTGTCAGGAAGAGCAGAAGGCTCTCTATTGGAACTCAGGCTAAGACCAGTGCTGCTGATCCCCTGGAGTTAAGTGAAAGAGATGGAGGAGCTGATGAGCTAGTAGCTGATTTATCTAATAGGCTTATGCAGGTTGAAGGACAACTCCTTGACTTGTCAGGGAAGATAAAGGCTATGGAGAGGACTGACGCTGCTCAGGCCAAGGAGTTCCACAAAGCTATCTCAAGCCTTGAAACGAAAATGAAGAAAGCTCAAGAGGACAACAAAGCTGATCTTGAGAGAATTTTACAAGCGCTTGATGCTTGATCACCTATGCAGCCTACCCTAGCCATCCCCTAGTTTCATATTTTCTAATGGTTTTTGGAACAATGATCTGTTTTTATTTGGATGTTTTTGAACTTTATTTGCTTTTGAATATTTTGGAAATTGGTCTGTAATATTTTTAAGTACTCTGGATGGTTGGTTTTGTCAAATATTATGGAACTTTGTCTATACTTGCTTGCATTGTTGAGAATAAACAGGAAAATTTGTGTGAAAGTACTAGCTCAAGAGAGCTAGCCAGCGCTGCTTCCAGCTTCCCACATTCGATGAATTGCCTGTGGGGCTGTGAGTAGATGAATAAAACTTTGAAAAGTCAAGTTTTTTATGATACCAAAAGGGGGAAAAGCAGGAGCAAACTTGAAAGCTGAAGTTGTTCTAGTTCCAGTTGAGTAAGTAACAAAGGTTTCTCTTCTCTAAAATTTTTCTTTGCATTCTGTTTGTTTTTTTTCTTTCTTTTCATTCTGTTATTTATGTTCTGTTTTGTTTCTTTGCTTTGCTTATGAAAAAAAAGAAAAAATTGAAAAATGAAAAATTAACATTCTGTTTCTTTACTTATCATCCTCAGAAGTTTGCTCAGTTTGTCATCATCAAAAAGGGGGAAATTGTTGACCCTTATGAGGTTTTGATGATGATACTAAGAATTGAGCAAACTTCCTTTTAATAAGGATTTTCTAGTGTTGTGATGTTGGCAGGTTCAGTAAGCATAGAGGGCTGAAGTAGGAACTGGAACAAAGGAACTTTAGAAGATCCATGAGGACAAGTAAAGAACAGAAGAAGAGTTCCAGAAATGGAACTTCCCGAAGTTTCTCAACAGGAACTTCAAACGGGTTGTAAGGACCTGGTTCTGGTGTAATGCTGGGACAAGCCTCAACAATCAAGGATCAACACAAAGATCAAGATATCAACCGAAGAAGATGGACTTCATAACTTATAGTTGTGTAAAAGATAAGTTTGTTTTCGTAGGATGATGTAAACATATAAATGATAGATATGCCTTGAACTTATTAGAAATCAGATAAAGCTTGGCAAACTAACTAATTCGTAAAAGATAATTATGAATTTTATAAAAAAGTACTTAATGGATTTTATCTTATAAAATCTGGTTTAACTTGGTTTTATCTTTTTATAAAATCTTATCTTTTAACAAAAACGAATTTGATAAAATTTGGTTTTTATAAAAATGAATTTAAATCTGTTTGGATTCGATTTTAAAGAAGATAAGATCAGATTTGTGTTTGATCTATCTTGTTTGCGAAAACCCTAGTTTGAGAAGCTGAGGAACTCCTATAAATATAGAAGTATTTCAGCTTAGCAAAGTGAGAGTTTTAAGCGTGAAAACCACTTAGTGCTTAAGAGTAAGTTTGCGAAAGGTTTAAGCTTTATCATTTTGATTTCGGGTTTCATGTGTAGCTTTCCATTTATGTGTTAGAGTGTGTTTTTGAGTTGTAATTGGTTTTGGGGTGAGATTGTGGATTCTCTTAAATTCACACAAGTGTATGAGTTTGAATTCTCTAAAATTCGAGTGGTAGTTAGTCACCCCGAGTCTGTCTTGGGTTGCAAGTGGGAAAAAGGAACCTGAGTGTGTCTTAGGTCGAGAAAGGAACCTGAGTGTGTCTTGGGTCGAAAAAGGTGCCTGAGTTTGTCTTAGGTCTGATAGGATAGGTTCCTGTCAATCAGCAAGTGTCTTAAGAGGAACTTGTGAAGCAAAGGTCTGTGTAATAGGTTGTACTGGGAGAGTTGCCTATTATAGTGGAATTTGTTTTTAAGTCCCAATAGGGCCGAGGTTTTACTTCCAGTTAGGCACTGGATGGTTTCCTCGTAAACTTGCTGTGTGCTTAAGTTTTCTTTATGTTTTTATTGTTTATTTCCGCTTAAGTTCCGCGATTGGAACCTACTACTATTCACCCCCCCTCTCATAGTAGTTCATCTAAACTCAGGGCCGGCCCTGAGGGTAGGCCTCGAGTGCCGGCGCCTAGGGCCCACGCCAAAAGGGGGCCCACAAATAAAAAAAAAATCAGCTTCTATACTAATTGAAATGTGCTTCGTACTTGTTTAAAAAAAAAAGGCAACTAGTTTAAAAAAGATAAGAAGATAATTATTGCATTTTTTTTAGCAATTAATATTAAATTAGTATATTAATTAGCTGTCAATTTAGGTGGAGATTACAATGCAACTTTACTTCTTCTTCAGTTCTTCTATCTACCAGTTTCTATGAGAATTATCTCCAGAATTTTAATCTTCCCAAATACACCGTTTCAAAATTATTTCATAACCGAAATTCAAGCCTTTTAATTTTGGCTAATTAATATTATGGCAACGGCTAAAATATTATACAAGATAAATATGAGCGAAAATAATTCATCTATCACCAAATATTCAACTCTCATCTTCTTCTTATTATTGGTTGTTTATGATGAATTTCATGGCATCATTGGCAAATTGATCCTTTTATTTGGTTACCGATTAGACAAAGGTATACAATTCTTCCTTTGTTTGTTTTTTACTCCGTATTTATCATGTTTCAAACTTCTAATTTCTGTTTTGAATTGTAACAGGTTATCAATCAGTTAAATTGAGTATTTTAGATTGTGGAAATTTGAGATTTCTGCCAATTTTACAGGTGCTATTATTCTTAATCTAGTTTTTTTTTATTTTTTTTATTATATGATATGTTGCCTAAAAAACATTTATCTGGTAGTCAAAAACGAAATAAAAGAAGAAGAAATGAGGAGTTGATAAAATCACAATTTGGATCTATTGATAAATTTGTTGTTAAAAATGTGGCTCAGTCCAATGAAAATATTGATCAGTCAAATGACAATATTGATCATGAGAATGATGAGGTTAATAATGACGATTCAAGTGTTCCTACTGACATGCCTAACACTTCTAATCTTGATAATCTTGGTGTTGATAATGAGCAAGAAATTCCTTATATTGATATTTATGATCCAAGAAATTGGGGAAATCTTGACACCAAATCAAAGGATATTTTAGTTGAAAAGGGGCCTATTAGAGAAATGAATCTTGAATTTCCTTTGGACAAAAATTTTAGGCATTTTCCATATTCCTGTTATTCCAGAAAATTAACCAATGGTGAGATTAATGATCGAAAATGGTTAGTTTATTGCAAAGCTAATGATAAAGCATATTGTTTTTGTTGTAAGTTGTTTAAATCTTCTAGTAACTTAAGTTTGCTAGCGAATGATGGTTTAAATGATTGGAAACATATTAGTCAAAGGCTCAAACAACATGAAAATAGTACTGAGCATATGACTAATATGAATACTTGGAATGAATTGAGAGTAAGATTGGATAAAAATGAAACAATAGATAAGCACTTGCAAGAAGAAATTATAAAAGAGAAGGAGCGTTGGAGACAAGTTCTGCATAGGATATTTTCGGTTGTGAAATGTCTTGCTAAAAATAATCTTTCCTTTAGAGGAACAAATGAAAAATTATATCAAAATAGCAATGGCAATTTCCTTGGATTGATTGAAATGATTGCTGAATTTGATTTAATAATGCAAGATCATGTGAGACGAATTCAAGATCGGGAAATTCATTATCATTATCTTGGACATAAAATTCAAAATGAGTTTATTTCTCTTTTGTCCCAAAGTGTTAAAAAGTCTATTATTAATATCATCAAAGAGGCAAAATATTTTTCTGTAATTCTTGATTGCACCCCTGATGTGAGCCATCAAGAACAAATGACTCTTATAATTCGATGCGTAAATATGTCAAATAACAAAATTAAAATTGAAGAGTTTTTTTTGGAATTTTTAAAAGTTGATGATACATCAGGGTTGGGACTATTTAATGAGCTACTAGATGTGTTAAATGCCCTTGATCTTAATGTTGATAATGTTAGGGGGCAAGGATATGATAATGGTTCCAATATGAAAGGAAAGCATCAAGGTGTTCAAAAGAGATTTCTTGAAATTAATCCTAGAGCATTATACATGCCATGTGCTTGTCATAGTCTTAATTTAACTCTTGGTGATATGGCTCATTCTTGTGTTAAGGCTATTTCCTTTTTTGGAGTTATACAACGCTTATATTCAGTCTTTTCGGGATCTACAAAAAGATGGAAAATTTTACTTGATAATGTTCCCGGTTTAACAATGAAATATTTGTCTAATACTCGTTGGGAAAGTCGAATTAAGAGTGTTAAAGCTATTAGATTTCAATGTCCTCAAATAAGATTGGCATTGTCGGAATTATATGATTCTTGTGATAATGATGCAAAGACAAAAAGTGAGGCAGAGAGTTTATTTAATGCAATTGGAAGTTTTGAGTTTTTGCTTGGTATGGTTATTTGGTATGATATTCTATTTGCTATAAATATGATTAGCAAAAAATTGCAATCTAAGAATATGTGCATTGATGATACAATAAAACATGTAGAAGAAGTTTTTTCTTATTTTGAAAAATATCGAGAAGAAGGTTTTACAAAAAGTATGAGTCTTGCAAAAAGTATTGCATTTGAAATGGATGTTGAACCCATCTTTCCAACAAAACGTACTATGATAAGAAAAAAACATTTTGGAGAGAACAATGAGGATCAAGATGAAAATATGTCACTTGAAGAATCATTTAGAGTACATTATTTTCTTGTTGTTGTTGATATGGCAATTACATCTTTGAAAAACAGATTTGAGGAGTTGAAGACATTTGAAAGGATTTTTGGTTTTTTATATGATTTAAGAAAGTTAAAGTCATATGATGATGATGAGTTAAAAGAATGTTGTGTTAGATTTCATACTATCTTTTCTCATGGCAATTTATCAGATGTTGATGTAGATGATTTGTTCTCTGAATTAAAGGTGTTACAATTTACTTTGCCAAACAATTTCATGTCTGCCATTGATATTCTTAAATTTGTTAAACTTGCAGATTGTTATCCGAATGTTTCCATTGCATATCGAGTTCTATTAACGGTGCCTGTGACCGTGGCAAGTGCGGAAAGAAGTTTTTCAAAATTGAAGTTGATCAAAACTTACTTGAGGTCATCAATGTCACAAGAAAGGTTGAATGGTTTGGCAACATTGTCAATTGAGGCGGATATGTTAGAAAATATCGATATTGATGTAATTATAAATGATTTTGCATCAAAAAATGCTAGAAGAAATCGGTTGTTCTGATTTTTTAGGAGGGAGAAATTTATAAAAATATTATGCAAAGTCATTATTGTGTATCGAGACTTACTATTTAAATAATATAAGTTATTTTCATTGTGTTTTTATATAAATCTATTGCGTATAAAAAAATTTGATTACGTAGGGGGCCCTCTTCTTACATTATGCCTAGGGCCCATAAATTTACAGGAACGGGGCTGTCTAAACTAACAATGTTCGCATTGGATCTAAAAAAAAGGAATGTTGCAACCTTATTGGTAATATCATTAAACTTGATGCTGCTGCCTGCCTTTGCACAGCGGTTCATGCTGACATCTTAAGACTTGTTCACCTTAATCTTCCCATTGATCTTACTCTTCTTGTTAACAAATGTGGATGTGAGCTTCCAAAGGGTTTCGAATGCCCACCACGCCTTGCCTAAGCTTCTTCTTCCTCTTCTTTGGGATGTTCGTAATTTTGTATCGTTGTCCTTAATGCTTATTTCATAAACATAATTATGTTATTGTTTCATCACTTACGGTCATTATTGATTACACTTTTTATTTCATATTTTCTGCTCACATAGTTTGTATGTAGCATTCTGCTTTGAGTTTGATGATAATAAGACTTCATTTATTTTGCTCATTCTTTTTACTTGACCTGTTTTGACTTTTACACCACCTCTCCTTTAACTATTTGTGCATTAAATGTAAGGAAAAGGGATCTTCTTAAAATCATCTCGAAAAATAATACTCCCTCTATCTCATAATACTTGACACAGTTCTCATTTTTGTCCGTCCCACAATACTTGACACGTTACTAAATATGGAATGGGACCACAAATAAAAAAAATAGTTTCCCACATTTTTTCTCTCCTCACCAACCCCACTCCCACCTCACTTTGTTGTCTTCTTACAATATAAAAATATAAGAGAATCTTTTATACAATAAACAAATATTTAAAATGGATCCATTTGTAGTTTTCTTAAACTACGTGTCCACCCCAACGTCCCAAATATTATGGGAAGGAGGGAGTATCATATTTTGTAACTTTTATTATTTTCACTTGTGGAAAATTAAAGTTATTGATAGTTAAAGATATGTATTGGCAAATATGTAAAGAAAACAGATCAAGTAAATAAGGATAGAGGAAATAATATACATACAACTCTCTTAAATTAGTCTCAAATCCCTTAAATCTCAAATTACTTGTTCCATTTGTACTTTTAGACTCAAAGTCCATCACTTGACCAGGCGGTCCAGGCCATACGTATACGTTTCAATAGCTATATATTTAAGTAAGAAGAAAAATAATACAAGTAGTTATGATATCTAATTGTAATGTATAGTTTCAAAATATTATCTTTATATAATATATATTATTATCACGCAATAAAAAAAATTCCAACCAAATGTGACTAAGGTTATTCATAAACACGTTTCATATAAATAATCGTGATATTTACTTAACTGTCAATTTACATATGATTAATTAAATTTTACATAGGAAAACTTAAGTAATTTTATTATTAAAAAAAAATAAAATAAAATTGTGCATGGGAAACTCCCTTTTAAAAATCAACAAAAACTACGTTATAAAACAAATTAATAATAAACTACCTTTTTTTTTTTTTTTTTAAACATATTAAACAACCTTATAAAGCATAAAATATTGTAAGAACTAAGAAGGCTACCACTTGCCAGATTTAGGGAGTTTGACTATTTTCCTGCATTGATTTCTTTTACCCGTTTTTTCTTTTTTTTTTACAATATTTTTTTATTAGGTAGTTTTTTACAAAAAATAAAAAAAAAAAAATATATATATAAAAAAAAATTTATACAAAAATAAAAAATATATATATATATAAAAAAAAAATTTACTCACAAAGTTTTACATGTAGTTGGCTGTACTGTGTAGTCGGAGTTACTTATTCAGGGCTTAATTGGTCAATCAATGGTTACTTTGTCGGTCAAGGGGTTGTTAGTCGATCGGAGTTACTCAGATGGGACTTACTTGTTCAAGGGTTACTCGGTCGATTAGGGGTTACTTGGTCGATCAGGCTAGGCTTATTCGATCATTGTTTTAGTGTATGTCAACATGCTCTGATTTTTACTAGTCAGTGTCCCATAAAATTTCCTTTATATAATTATTGACAATATTATACGGGAACATTTATTTACTTACATATTATTAAATCTTATATTGAAATATTTAAGTAAAATGTTTGATAATTGACATGCAGCTCCAATTAACAAATACATTCGTCCCAAAATAACTTAAGGAAAACGACAATAACGAACAAATTAATGTTTGATTTTTAACAAATGCTTGATTGATAATAACATGAACATCAAACAAAACAATTAAAAATAACATGTGAGAAACACAATAATGAACAACAAAGCCTTAGTCTCAAAATAATTTGACTAGCTAAAATAAATCGTCATATAGAAATATCCTAAAAGGAAAAAAAATATCATAACAAGATAACCGATTGAACAAAGTTGAAAAGGGAAAAAATTTGTGTAAAGTGAGAAAAAAAAAGAGTATATAAATAATTTACAAGTGGTAAGGGGATAAATAAGAGAGGTAAAATATAACATATCTATATTACTATACTAAAAGAGAAGTACCTCAATGTAAGCCTGACAAATGTCGCTATATGATTCGTTATCTTATATTATTTTATTTTATTTTTTTTAACGTTTATGCTTCTATATAAAAACAAGAATATTCTAAGTATCTTATTCTAAATGACTACATAAAATATTATGGAAAAAAATGTAATATCATATTTAATTAGTAAAGTCTAGCATAGTAATAATGGTAAATGATCGGAGCATAATTTTGTTAGTAATATTGTGATAGCATAGCACCCGTGCATAAATATACTTCCTTAATTAGTAAACTACTATGCCACTTATTATAGTAAACATATTTCTTAATTCTGTTAAAAGTTTACTTCCTTAATTCTATTAGTAATATTATGGTAACATAGGACTCGTGCTATCGTGCATATATATAATTCCTTAATTACTAATAACTTAATTAGTAAAATGCAATTTCATATCTTATTTGTAAAGTCAAGAAATATTATGGTAACATGATATAAGCATCTATATAAATAATGATTTACATAAATTAGTCAAACATAATATTTTGTCACATATTTCGTACAAAAATACGGAAAAAATAAAATATAGTTAACATGTAAAATCAAATCATAATATTCAAATAATAAAATAAGATACAATATTTTTTGTATTATCATCTATATAATACGTTAGGTTAATATAAATAATAGTCATAGTCATATAAGTCTTTACAATTTTCATTTTAAGGTCATATCATTTATACATGTTAATATATATTGTTATTGATTATGGTATGCACTATGATATCTGACCTCATCCTTCTTAAAAAATATGAATAAAAGTATGAATTGTGAGGCTATATGGTACCAACCTAAATATTTCAATCCAAAAAAATTAGCTCACTTGAGTCAATTTTAGTTGATGGAAAGGTACACCATAATAGTTTCACTGAATTGATTGGAGCTGAATTGAAATTATGCTGAAGTGAACATGCCCTAAGACTAAATTATACTCTAAAAAGAGCTCACAACGTAATTTACATTTTCTTTGTTTTTTGTAATCAAAGTGAGATATTATAGGATCGATATTAGTAACTAATTACTAATATGGTGTCTTTCCTTGGTCTCCTGCTATACTAAAGAATGACACGATTTATATTTACTTGATATATGAAAATTTAAATGATTAATTCAAACTGGTCGTTTCCTTTAAATTATGTCAGTTATACATTTTATTATGCTTTTATATTTATTTTTATTTTTTATCTACTAATCAACTAAGTTTAATGATTTCGATTAGTGGTCTATACAATAGAGTTCCAAAAGAATATGTATTTATAATTGTGTTATTTTTGTTATTTAATTCAAGAATATATGTATATCTTTTTTCACATTTTACATAAATAACTATCTACATATCTAATTTAATTTTAGATTAATATAGAGTTTTCAAATTGTGAATATACAAAACAAAAGTAAAATTAAATTAACTTAGGCTTAAAATATATATATATATACATATATATATATATATACTGTAAATTTTTCCTGAAAAAAGTTAGACAAAATATTTTCCTAGCAAAACTATGCCAAAAAATATATAATATCTAATGAAATTTATATGAAAAATATTCTCACTTTTATAACCATTAAATTTTCATATTTTCTTACTCATGTAATGCTCATATTCAAAATTTAAAAAACTTAATATGTAATTTTATGAGTTTTATAACATTCATAGTTATAGTATAAGAATACATGTCCGTAAAGAAATGCATTACATACATGATTGGTTAGTTGATAAATTATGACTTTTACTCTTATAATTTTAATAAATATTTTTTAATCATATAAAATTTATCAATAACCATATCTATATATTTGTGTCGTATATTCAATCATCAGTTGTTGATTAGTTATATGGATATGATGTAATAGTTTTTGACATAATGCTTAGCTTAGATAATTGTAAAATATAGCAGTGAATGAGATATAAGACTATTATTGTGTTTGTATATTTAGCGAATGCAACGGGTAAAACATGTTTTAGATTGTATAGATACTGAACATATGGTATGACAAGTAAATTTTAGTATTTCTTCTACTGTTTGACTATAGTTATGTGCGGATGGTATGACAAGTAGCTCGACGTTTTCCTCTACTTCTCTTATATAGTTATGTGAGGCAAAATAATTAATTTATTTTTCAATTATAATAAATAACATTATAAAAAATGATAGGGAATAAAAGAAAAGAATTGCAAATGACATAAAATACTATTCAAATCACTCCTTCTTTAATTTATTTACAAATTGACCATTATTGCAACTGAACAAAATTTTAATAATTAATTGTTAGAGAAAATAAGCCCTTTATTACTATTTTTTTTTTTTGACGGGAATTACTAATTGAATTATCTTAGGATTTTTTTTCCTACGGGATCAATCATGCTTTTGTCAAAAAAAATAATGATTTGATTTATAAACCGTGCAATGCATGGGCACTATACTAGTGTAAGTATAAACATAAAGATTTAAAATATGTAGCAGGAGAAATAAGTAGTAAAGTATGCAAAACACGAGTTGAGCAACCAATAAAAAGAAAATACTAAATTAAATAGGAAAAATTGATTTTAATAATCTCACCTTTGCCCGATTCGCGAATAATAATCCCACTTATCGATTATTACTTAATAATCCCACCTTTGGGGGTCATCTTCTTTTAATGGTCCTTGACCTGTTAGTAACTGGTATAATGGGTGAACATGCCACGTGTCAATTTATGATTTATCAAAATATTTTTTTTTATTTTTTTTTAAAAAAAATTTTCAAAAAAAAAACAAATTATTTTCTTTCCCTTTTCCTCTTTCCTTTTCCATTTCCCCTCCATTGATTCCGACCATCCAGACCAACTACCTCCTACACGCAGCCACCTCCTCTCTGAAACAGCCCAAACATGTACCCTCACCCATGACCAGCCACCCCCACCCACGGACCAGCCATCCCCCATCCATGAAAAACCCCACCCGTGGTTGGCCACTCCCACCCACAGACGAACCGCCCCACCCACAAAAAACCCCACCCAAGGTCAGCCACCCCTACCCACGCCCTACCATGGCCGACAACCCAAAGCACAAAACCCCTACCCTCGAAACCATCACCTAATAAAATTCGTCCTTTCCCCTCCCGTGAAACATCCGGCCTTACGCATTTCCCATTTCCCCTATTGTTGCTACTGTTAATCTATTATATTGTGGTATGAAGAGAGAGAAAGTGAGGTGGGAAAGTCATGGAAGGGAAAGAAAGGAGAGAGAATGGCTGACTTGTGATGTGATGGAGGATGAGGGAGAATAGAGAAAAAAAAGAAAAAAAAATACCCATTCTTCAAGTTACCGGTCATAGGGGACCAATAGGAGAAAATGCCCCTCAAAGGTGGGATTATTAAATAATAATCGATAGGTGTGATTATTATTTGCGAACCGGGCAAAAGTGGAATTATTAGAATCAATTTTTCCAATTAAATATAACAAAAAAATGTACATAACCTTCTTCCAAGAATTTTGAGGTCCTCTCATACCCCTCGAGATCTCAAGACTTTGCAACTTTTTAAGCCCTCTAACTGGTATCTCAATTAGTCTACTTTTTACATGGTCAAAACATCTTAAGAGATTCTCCTTCATCTTATATTATTGAATGGATTTGACCCCTATTTTTTCCTAATCATCTCATTTCTCAACTGATCTTTTCTTCTATGGCCATACATGTGACTCATGCAACCATCTCAACATATGCATCTCCGCCATATTTATATTATCTTATGCACATTCATCTTATCATATAAAAATTGTTGTTCTGTAGAATTTAACATTCAATCTATAAGGCATGTTAGGATCAACTGCAAACCCCTAGCACTCTTCCACTTTAATTAATTTGATTTGTTCCTATGAGCTACATATCTATCCAATTCTCCATCCTTTTGAGTAATATATAGATCCCAAATACCAGAAGACCTCAACCTTAGGCTATATATCTTCCCATCTAAAGTAATCACCCATTTCTCCTTGTTTCAATTCTCACCTTGCTAAACTTACATTCCAAAATTTTTTTTTAACTGATAAATGTCTCAAAACAAGAATAAAACTATTTTTTACAAGGTACATTGCAAGAAAGAGTGTACATGTCACAACCACCCGGATTCATTGACTCCAAATTTCCTATTCATATTTGCAAATTAAAGAAAGACATTTACGGTTTAAAGCAAGCTCCACGGGCATGATACACCGAGCTTGCCAATAACCGATCTAATTCGATCTGTTTTGACCCGAACTGATATTAACCCGTCCAGATTTTAACTCGATTTGATTTTTACCCGATCCGAATTTAACCCGACCATAACTAATTATTCACCTTTTTATTCTAGTTCTTATACTACTCCGTAATTATTAATAAGTTAACGTTTTTTACTACAAAGAAATAATCCAGATTAACAAGTTTACTTCATGTATATACCAATTATATAAAATTACTTTCTAAGCTTTATATTCGTCTCATCTAAAATTTACTACAAATAATTTGTATTGCTTGAACATTAAAACCTCTTCTTTCAACTCGATAAAAAATATGATACATGAATGACTTGATATTGACCCAATAATAAGGTAAATACTCAATAATAACTCTAGTTTAAATATAACCTGATTTGGATATGAATTGGGTCAACTCGATTAAAATCCAGCCAAACACAGAAGGAATTGAATTGAAATTGACCAATTAATGAATCAACGGATCAACCTTATCTTAATCAAACCGAACTTGACCGAACCGAAATCATCTGAACCGAAATCAACCCGACCCAAATTCATCCGACCCGAAATTAACCCGGTTAAACCCGATCCGAATTTATCCGAACTGAATACGAACCGATCTGGAGTTGACTCGACCCATATCTAACCCGGACTCGATAAACCATGACCCGAATTTGATCCGACCCGAATTTGACCCGACCTAACCCGATCCAAATCAAAAGAATAATTTTGACCTGAACATATCCGATCCGAACAGACCCGACTCGAATAAACCTGACCCAAACTCCATCCGGTTATCCGAATAGACACCTCTAGTCGGCACTCAAATGCTTGATGCGCTACCTCAATGGCACACTTGACAAAGGCATTTACATCTATAAAATTTCAGCTCTTATCATTCATGTTTTCTCTGATGCAGATTGGGCAGGTAATAAAGATGATTTCATCTCAACAATGGGCCATGTAGTTTTTTTGGTCGTACTCCCATAACTTGGTGCTCGAAAAAGCAAAAATCCTTTTTTCGATCGTTCACCAAAGCAGAGTATAGAGAAGTTGCTTCCACCACTGCTGAAATCATGTGGGTTCAAAACCTACTCATCATTGAGATGGGCATTCATATAAATAATACTCCAGTTATATACTTGTGACAATTTAAGTGCAACCCACTTAAGTGCAAATCCATCTTTCACTCCAAGATGAACCATTTGGTTCTTGACTTCTATTTTATTCAAGAATAGGTTCAAAAAGGTTCTTTGCGTGTTACACATGTACCAACAGGTGATCAACTAGCCGACACCCTCATTAAACCACTTTCAAGACCGCGGCTCGACTTGCTACCCCACTAAGATTGCACTCACTGACCCATCGACGGTCTTGCGGGGCATGTCGAGAATAACATCAAGAAACTATCTTGATATTATTACCAATTCCATCTTTGACTAAAGCCTTGTTCAATTCACCTTATTTTTGCTAAATTGGAATTAATTTTACTGAATTGATATTATTTTTGCTAAACTAAAATTATTTTTACTAAACTAAAATTAATTTTACTAAATAGAAATTACTTTTACTGTTTCTCTATTATATTTCATTTTTAGAGTTACTGATTTTTACTGAACTGAAATTATTTTAACTGAACTGAAACTAATTTTATTAAATTAAATTTATTTTTGCTAAACTAAAATTATTTTTACTAAACTAATTTTTTTTTACTGAATATTTTTTTTTTTAAGGTGAACTGAACATGGCCTAACAAAGATAGTTATGGAAATAGCAGCAAAATTAGCTTTGTAGTTTTGTGTAACTGATATCTTTGACTTAGGTAATTATATTCCTTAAATAACTCGCTTTATTAACTGTAATTTATTATGTAATATCTTATGTACTTAATTAGTCCATAGCTTGCATATTTATAGGCTGTAAATTTATTCAAAGAAATACAATTGCTTATCTCTTTACAAACTATATATAAATGCACAAATTTTTGTATGCGGCTGGCCACATGGTGTGGCAGGGGTTACTTGTAAGGTGTTACTTGTATTATGAGGTTACTTGTAGGGTGTTATTGGTTTTGGTCAGGATATTACTTGTAGGTGTTACTTGTATTCTAAAGTTACTTGTAAGGTGTTACTGGTTTTGATAAGGGCTTACTTGTAGGGTGTTACTGCTTTGGTATAGGGGTTTTGTGTGGGGTTACTTGTAGGGGTTACTCATAATATAAGTAACACATACAAGTAACCCATACAAATAACCCAAAATACAAGTAATACCTACAAGTAAACCCTAACAAAACTAATAACACCCTATAAGTAACCCCTGCCGTAACATGTGGCCTGCCGCACTGAAAAACCTCTGATATAAATGCTAAGAACATTATTAAGCGGAGATAATATATAACAATATAAAAAATTTCAACACTCATGAAGTTATATAGCAATCCAAAATAAAATTCAAAGTTGTGGTCAAATATTATAAGCATATGAAACAAACACTAGCTTGTATACGTAAATAGGAGTAATACCTATCATATAATACGAGCAAAAAGAATCACTAAACATGTTATGACTAATTAAATAATGTATCAATTAATTAATTCATACAATCCCAAAATCAAAGGGATTTTCTCGCTATTTTATTTACATGTAGCAATTCATCTTCCTCCAGCCAATGGTTTAATCTTAAGGGAAAATACAATCATTCAAGGTATAATAATTTGGTGGTTAAAACAACTTAAATTATTAGATATACTTACAACTCAATTTCATTCATAAAACAGTATATATTTTCCCTCTCGACTACCCTCACTTATAATCTATAAATAGCTGATAGAGTTAGTGAGTTTTCATCAAACAAACAAGTCTCTATTCCTTTTATATCAAAGCAATCAATCAATTCCCCTCTTTTGATTAATTAGCAAATTAAACAAAAAAGGGTTATAGAAATGGCTCTCAAGATAACGACCTCATCCGCTCTTTTTCTTGCATTGAATCTCGTTTAGTGTAACCTAGCCTTCTCTCATTACACACCCCGACCCATTGAAACATGCCTTGAAGATACCCTTAAGTTGAATGTGTGTGCAGATGTGTTCAATGCCGTGCATGTCCGCATTGGATCTCAAAAAAAGGAATGTTGCAACCTTATTGGTAGCATCATTAACCTTGATGCCGCTGCCTGCCTTTGCACAGCGGTTCATGCTGACATCTTAGGGCATGTTCACCTTAATCTTCCCATTGATCTTACTCTTCTTGTTAACAAATGTGGATGTGAACTTCCAAAGGGCTTCGAATGCCCACCACGCCTTGCCTAAATTGCATCATTCTCTTATTTGATTTAGTAATGTCGTAATTTTGTATCGTTGTCCTTAATGCTTATTTCATAAACATAATTATATTATTGTTCATCACTTACGGCGTCATTATTGATTTCCCTTTTTATTTCATATTTTCTGTTCACATAGTTTGTATGCAGCTTCTGCTTTGAGTTTGATGATAATAAGATTTCATTTATTTTCATATCATTAAGTATTTTCCGCATTCTTTTTTACTTGATCCGTTTTGACTTTTACACCACCCCTCCTTTAACCATTTGTGAATAATGTAAGGGTGAAAATTTCACCATACACCCAGGTGTACCATTAAGTATTTTCATTTACCATGAGCATGGTACACTCGGTCATAATACAAGGTTATTAAAAATTGTGAAAAGAACATTGCAAACAAATTAAAGTACATGAGTCAAAAACAAAAAATCAAAATGATTCCCTCCTTGATTTAAGGTATTGATTTGTTATTTATATTCCTTGATTCATGAAATTAATTTATTATTACATTTTATATATTAATAGAATACTTTTGGTGAATAGAAATTCATTTTTTTTGTTAAGAGAGAGAAATTGAATTTATATAGAGAGAGAAACCATGGTAAATTTTGTATTTCTAAGTGATTCAATGTTATAATAGAGTTCATTTTATTGTTCCAATATAATCTCTTAATGATATAATTGATTAATTCATTATTGAGAGAAAAGGTATTTTTAAATTTTTTTTCCCTTGTTTTCGTGCTATTTTCTGAGGTTGAAGATAATATTCTTCGTATTATGATAAATGTTCTTTTATCATTTCTTGATACATATTCTTTTTTTATTGAAATGTAATATGTTCATTAAATCTAATCAATATGTTCCTTGTATATGAACTATATGTTCTTTACATTATAAACATTGTGCTTTAATATATGTAGATTGAAAATGTTGTTTGTTGGGTTTCATTAATAAAAATAATGTTCTTTTAAGTTAGATAATATGTTCTTCTATATTAATATACGTTTGCTTTAAACCTTGTATTATTATTATTATTATTATTATTTTAATCATTGCGCTCTCTTGTTTTTATCCCTTATGTTTTTTTGGTAACGGTGAAAATATATGATTAATTTTTGCACATATTTTTTTTTAAAAAAATTGAAATAAAGTATATTGAAAATAAAATTTTAAATTTTGAATTTTTGAAATTTGAAAATGAAATTTTGAATTATTTTTGGTAGAAAATAATCTTAGATAAAAAAATTCTGGGAAACCCAATATTTTGAAATGATTTGACTTTAAATGCGTGGTAAAAATCAATTAGTAACTATCTATTACCTTTTTTTAAAATTAGTTTCTCATAACTAACCATGTTCTTTATATATCAATGATGTGTTCTTTTATAATTTAATGATGTTTTTTGCATTTATAAACTATGTGCATGGTACACCCGGATGTATGAACCAGCCATTGATGTAAGGGGGTCTACTTAAAATTGTCTCAAAAAGTAATATCATAATATGTAACTTTTATTATTTTTACTTATGGAGAATGAAGTTATTGATAGTTAAAGATATATATTGGCAAACGTGTAAATAAAACAGGTCAAGTAAAATAAGGACGGAGGAAATATTATACATACAACTCGCTTAAATTAGTCTCAAATTACTTGTTCCATTTGTACTTTTAGACTCAAAGTCCATCACTTGACCGGGCGATCCAGGCCATACGTATACTTTTATTTATTGTTATGACGCAATAAAAAAATTCCATTCAAAAGTGACTACAAGTTATTCATATACACATTTCGTACTACCTCCGTTACATATTATTTGCAACGATTAGACATTTTTTCTCTCTACTTTATGTCAAATCGTTGCAAATAATATGTAACGAAGGTAGTATATATAATCATGATATTTACTTAACTCTCAATTGACATATGATTAATTAAATTTTACATAGGAAAATTTAAGTAATTTTATATAAAAAAAAAATTAAAAAAATTGTACTACCTTATAAAACAAATTAATAATAAACAACCTTATAAACCATAAAATGTTGTAAGAACTAAGGCCCTGTTCTGATTTACTGAACTGATTAGAGCTGAACTGAATTGAACTGAACTATGCCGAACTGAATTGAATAGAATATTTTATGAGAGAAGGAAATTAGGATTTGAAAAGAAATGAACTGAACTGATTAAAGATGAACTGAACTGAAAATAAGCTGAAGAGAACAAGCCCTAAGAAGGCTACCACTTGCCAAATTTAGGGAGTTTGACTATTTTCCAGCATTTATTTCTTTTACCCTTTTTTTCTCTCTTTTTTACAACATATTTTTATTAGTTAGTTTTTTACAATTAAAAAAAAACAAAAAAAAAAAGTTTTTACTCACAAAGTTTCACATATAGCTAGCCGCACTGTGTAGCCGGGGTTACTTATTCAAGGCTTAATTGGTCGATCAAGGGTAACTTTGTCCGTTAGGGGTTTGTTAGTCGGTCGGGGTTACTCAGCCGGGATTTACTTGGTCAAGGGTTACTCGGTCAATCAGGAGTTACTCGGTCGGTCAGGCCAGGGTTATTCGATCAGTGTTTTAGTGTATGTCAACTGGCCACACAGAAAATGCTCTGATTTTTATACTAGTTAGTTTCCCAAAAAATTTCTTTTATATAATTATTGACAATATTATTATACAGGAACATTTGTTTTCTTACAGATTATTAAATCTTATATTGAAATATTTAAGTGAAATGTTTTATAATTGACAACTCCAATTAACAAATACAATCGTCCCAAAATAACTTGAGGAAAACGACAATAACAAACAAATAAATATCTGATTTTTAACAAATGCTTGATTGATAATAACATGAACATCAAACAAGACAATTAAAAATAACTTGTGGACAACGACAATAATGAACAACAAAGCCTTAGTCCCAAAATAATTTGATTAGCTAAAATGAATCCTCATATAGAAATATCCTAAAAGGAAAAACTATCATAACAAGATAATCAATTGAATAAAAATTGGGAAGGAAAAACTTTGTGTAAAGCGAGGAAAAAAAAGAGTATATAAATAATTTACCTGAGTTTGAAGGAGATAAATGAGAGACGTAAAACATAACCTATGTAAGTATAAGCATAAAGGTTTAAAAAATGTAGCAGGAGAAATAAGTAGTAAAGTTCACAAAACACGGGTTGAGCAAACGATAAAAAGAAAATACTACGTACTAAATTAAATATAACAAAAAATGTACGTACATAACCTTCTTCCAAGAATTTTGATGTCTTCTCATGCCCCTCGAGATCTCAAGACTTTGCCACTTTTTAAGCCCTCTAACTAGTATCGATCAAACCATCTTAAGCGATTCTCACTCATTTTATATTATTGAATGGGTTTGACCCCTGTTTTTTTTTCCCTAATTATCTCATTTCTAAACTGATTTTTTCTTGTATGGCCACACATGTGACACATGCATCCATCTCAACAGATGCATCTCCGCCACATTTATCTTATGCACATTCATCTTATCATATACAATTTGTTGTTTTGTAGAATTTAACCTTCAATCTATGAGGAATGTTGGGATCAACTACAAAGTACAAACCCCTAGCACTCTTCCACTTTAATTTACTTGCTATGTTCCTATGAGCTCTACAAATCTATCCAATGCTCCATTCTTTTGAATAATGTATCTATAACACTTACTAAATTATGAGAACTTCTACTGTAGCTTAGCAATAGTGTATTCCCCGTTATGCCCTTAGTGCGTGAAAATACTTACTTGCCCTTGGTCCAATTAATTTGCTGAGTCCCTCATTTTTGGTCTTGCAACTTTCTCCTTGTTTCCTCCTCTTCCTCTCTCCTCTATCACGTTCTCATTAGCATTCTTCTCCTCCTTTTCCTCTGCTTCACACCTTCCTTCAATTGCCATTTTTTTCCCTCTTTTAATTTAGCTGTCTTGGTCCACTTCTTTTGTTCATTCATGTATGCCACTTTCTCTCTCCTCCTTCTCTTCCCCCAATTCGCGAACCCTTATGACAGCGGTGGTAATGGTGGCTTTGTAATTAGCCATTGAAAGAGAGTTTAATGAATTCGAGGTCTGGGGTCTCGTTAATTCATTGGTTTGTTTCTTACTCTTTCCCCTTTATTACTTTTCCATTTTGCTTCGATTTAATTGGATTTTTTGCTGATTTTTTTTTTCTCGAAAGATAGGAGATTTAATTGTTAGGAAATTTTTTCACAATTAATTTACTCAACTGCTATTTGTCGCTCCCATTTTACCAGGTAACGCTCCCTTTTTTTCTTGAAATTACCACTATGCCCTTTATGCAATATGGGTTATAAAAATGAACTTGTTCCCCATTTGGACACCATACATGAAACGGTACCCTTACTTCACGACATTGTTGTCCCGAGCTTCCCAAAATCGGTCCCCACGACCTTGCAACCAAATCGGTCCCCACGACCACCTAAAATTTCTATTTTCAAAAATCGTTAAATTTTCCGACGGGTCTTAGGTCATGGACGGCGAGTGGAACATACGTACGCCGGAGAATGCGTCGGATCATTCTGTAAGTATTTTTTTTTTATTTTCGGTAAGTAGGACATCCGCCTAAAATTTCCGGATGTCCAAGGTACATCCGCCTAAAATTTCCGGATGTACCATGGAACATCCGGAAATTCCAAGCGGAAGTTGGGATCCGCCTAAAAAATCCGGATGTTCCATGGTACATCCGGAAATTTCAGGCGGATGTACCTAGGCACATCCGGAAATTTTAGGCGGATGTACCTAGGGACATCCGGAAATTTTAGGCGGATGTCCCAATTTTTTTTTTTTTTTTTTTTTTTTTTTTTTTTTTTTTTTTTTTTTTTTTAAATTGTTAAAGTACGTTTATCAACATATGTCTTGTGATTATTGTTGTGATTTAGTATTTGATAATTAATGTAATTTTGTTGTATTAATATGATTATTAGTAATATGTTTAATTATTATTATTATTAATATTATTATTATTATTATTAATATGTTGATATTATTGTTGTTGTTGTTGTTGATATTATTATTGTTGTTGTTGCTGTTATTTTTATTGTTGTTGTTGTTGTTGATTTTGTTATTATTAATTAGTAGAAATATAATTTTAATATTAATATTAATATTAATATTATTATTATTATTATTATTATTATTGTTGTTATTGTTATTATTATTATTATTTATTTATTTTTATTATTATTATTATTATTATTGTTTTTATTATTATTATTTTGACATAAAGCATGTTTTGTTTTAATTTGTATAGGATATGGAATCTGAGGAAGGCGGTGACGGTGTGAATTATAGTGGGAATTTTGTCACCGATACGTTTTTTCCTACATTTGACGATGCTGTTACATGGGCTGATGGTGTTTCCATAAAATTGGGATTTATATTGGTGAAATCGTCTTATAACAAAACCATTTATGGTCGGCCGTATCGGTATTTGCGATGTGATCGGTCACGAAGGAGCAAGCCGAGAGATTTGGAGAACGCGATACGGAAGGACACCAAAACCAAAGCTAATGGTTGTCCATTCTACATCAAGATATATTATGATGTCAGCACCGAAAGTTGGAAGATCATTGCGAAAAATGATCACACCGGGACACATAACCACCCAATGATTGTGTACCCAGAGGGACACCGTAAAGTGAGCGGATTGAGTCCGGGTGCAAAACAGGTTGTGCGGGACATGACAAAGTCCAAGGTTGCTCCCCGTAACATCATGTCCACTATTGCCGAGCAATTTCCTGATGATCATCCAAACATCCGACACATTTACAATTGCCGAAATGACTTCAGGATGGAGATGTCCGAAGGAAGAGGAGTTGTTCAGCAATTTCTTCATCTGGCGAGAGAGAGTAAATACATTTACTGGGTCACGAACGATGATCACAACGTTTTGCAACATGCATTTATGGTGCACCCGATCATGGTCAACATACTCCGCACATACCCACATGTCATAGGTATGGATTCTACTTACAAGACCAATCGATATAACATGCCTTTCTTTGAGGTAGTAGGCGTGACACCGACAAACCAGAATTTTCTAGTTGGATATGTTTTCATGCGCGACGAGTGCACGGCTAGCTATCGGTGGGTGTTGCAGAGATTAAGGGAGTTGATTGGGTTTGATATAGAGCCATCTGTATTTATTTCAGACCGTGATCTTGGGCTTTGTGCGGCTTTGAGAGAAGTCTTTCCAGGGACGTCACATTTACTCTGTCTATGGCACATCAACAGAGATATGGAGGCTAAGGTGACGAAGATGTTTGGAAACAAGACGGTTGGTGTCAGTTTTAGAGCTGGGAGATGGTTCAAAATCGTGAATGCAACAACACAGGCGGAGTATGATCGTGCTCTAACTGCCATGCAAGTGAGGTGGGGAAAATATCCGGAAGTGATTCAGTATGTTCAGAGAACATGGCTTTGTCATAAGGAGAAATTTGTGAAATTTTGGACGAACCAGATTCTTCATTTTGGTAACACCACCAATTGCAGAGTTGAGAGCCAACATTCAGCAGTGAAAACTTGGTTTGAATCATCCACAGGTTAGTTGTATGATTTTATTAGTTGTTCTGGTTGTTACGTAATTGTAATTGCATTTCAATTTACTAATTGGAATCATTGGCAGGTGCTTTGGATACCGTATGGGCCCGAGTCCATTGTCATATCGGTAATCGCATCATAGAAATTCGTAATGAGTTGGAGGCATCAAGGTCTAAAATTGGTCAGATGTACAGACAGTTGCCCCTGTCACGTATAAATGGCAAAGTGTCTCAACATTGCTTGAAAGTTCTGGATAAGGAGATGAAAAGGATGCGGGATTTGAGTTACCAGGTCCATGAACGGTGCGGATGTGCTATGCGTGTGACCCATGGTCTTCCATGTGCTTGCCAGATACATGATTCGATAGTTGCACAGACGGGATTGTATAGCAGCCAAATTCATTATTTCTGGAAGACACTGGTTATTGGTGATGGTGGTAACATTCCTGAAGTGGTAAATGATTCGACCGAGGAGGCTGCACATTTTCGGTCCCTAATCGACGAAGTCATGGAAAGTGACCCGGCCGTACGTCGAAATGTAACGCGAATCATTGAAGAGGAGCTACATCCAGATCATTCACACCTTGAAGAACCACATATCAACCTTAACCCTCGTGGTCGGCCGAAAAAAAATAACACCAGGCGTGATCGTAGCTATTTCGAGCATGTGAACCGTCAACACACTCAACGTGGTGGTGACCCAGAACCAGGTAATACTAAAATTCTATATTTAATATAAAAATATGTAAACTTAATACGTGTAGCTTTACTAATAATTTATCTTTTAATTTTGTGTTGTAGATCCAAGTGACATTAGTCAATGCAGGTATTTGAACTTGCTTCCAGCCCCAATGTTGCCGTACATTTCATCTTGGAAGGATGTCATTGGTGATGGGAACTGTGGCTTTCGTTGTGTCGCCGACTTCTTTTTTGGCGATCAAAATAAGTGGTTTGACGCTCGGGAAACAATAGCAAACGAGGTCGCTGGTCATCCTGATTTGTACGAACGGATTTACGGGCTTGGGCGACTTTGGATGAACGTGGAGCGTATTCGATGGGATGGTGGGGCTGTCGGGGAGCGGCATTGGATGGTTACAATTCAAGATTTATTTCCTATTGCTACGTGGTTCAACGCAAGGGTGATTTGTCTCGGAGTAGGCCTAGTACCAACTTGCTACTACCCATGCATCACAGTCTTACATTACATTTTTAAAAATAAAATACAAATAAGTTCATAACATAATTAAAACCATCACTAACAGAACATCTAATCAAAATAATCTAAAGTCCCATTTTTGACTTCCAATCAAATACAAGTTGCTCAGTCATTGTTCGAGTCTCACTCGACATTTCAGGATACTCAGCTAGTGCTCTTTGGTGAATCTCCATGGACCGACCCATCCACTGCAAATAAAACAATAACATATTATAACACAAAAATTAATAGAAGTCATTGTTAATATAATATTAAGCATTAATACGTACGTAATCAGTGTTAGTCCGCTCAGGCAGGTTGCTTGTAACTCCTGGACCTGGAGATACCCGCGGGTGAGAAAACCTGTACAGCCACTGCATGTAACCGGGCGCAACCGAAGGAGCTGCAGCACTAAGCCTGGGTAGGGCACCTAAAACAACACTCTGAGATACCCCAGGGACAAACCTATTCCACAACACAGCTGTCATCTCAGTCGGGAAGTCTACCCGATACATCTTCAAGTTAGTCGGCCTCTTGGCCTTCTCTGGCCTGATGATCTCGCGGGGAATGCCTTGCACGAAACCAAGCTGGCGGACCACTCTATCCGGCATGTACGGCTCAATGATGTTACGGTACTGGATGCAGCCAATGAATAAAGTGGGGGGCACTCGTAATGCAGGATCAGCTCCGTACGGTAGCCAGTTCACCTCACGGTCGGTAAGCGCATCAATCCTAGTACGAAAAGCTAACAGGCGCTCCAGGTTCTTGCTAGGACATCCCGCTCCTACATCCCAAGCAGACGCACGAGGCATTTGAAGGTCCCGGGTCAAGGTACCCTGCTGTGGCCGAAAGCACGGAAAGTACTCGTAAATCCACGCTTGCAGAAGCGTGAGACAACCAGCAATCGAATCAGCACCTTTCCGTGATGCCGTGCCCAGTTGTCGATACAAGTAGGCCAGTGCAGCTGTTCCCCAAGCATACTCGTTAATAGGGACATCCGTGTGACATAGCTCGTGGAGGAAGGAAGGATGCGTACGGTTACCACTCTTGTCTACAAACAGTGTACCTCCAAGCACTAACCACAAGTATGCATCAAGCTGCTCACTAAAATCCCGGTCGACCGCCAACGTCGACTCAAAAATCTTATCAGTCAACACCCCACTACCCTGCCAAATGGTCTTTGTGCCGCAAACCTCAGACAGATCATCTGGAGTCATATCCATGGTGACCGAGCACTCGTCCCGTAACACGTCCGTGCTAGGAGTAGTGGACACCATATTGCCTGCAACCCGTAACCCAAGTATGTTGTACACGTCGTGCAGCAAGATCGTAATCTCCCCAAATGGCATGTGAAAGGTGTTCGTATCTGGCTGCCACCTCTCAACAAAAGCAGAAATCAACGGCCAATCAAGTCTCTTAAACATCAGGCCGGGCAAGTGAGACAACCAACTAGCATCAATCTCCGCAATGGCCTCCACAGATTGACGGCCTCGCCAAGTACACAAGTCAGAACATAACTTTGTCCTACTCAAACAGCGCAAAACACTACGCTCCTGCTCCATCCAGATATATCGTGCCACGTGACCGCCAAAACTAGGGATAACTGACCCATCCTCAGGCCCACCCGGCATCGGTTCCTGCACTAACCATGCCTCTGCAGAGCTGGAAGTAGGCTGACTCGACCCACTACAACCAAATCTCCCAAACTGACCCCTATATACCATATGGTAATCCTGAGGGTCCTGTTCTTCATCCCGGTCACCAGCATGACTACCCGAACATTCGTCTTCCTCGTCAGATATGGGTGCTCCACTTGCAGAGTACAAGGGCCGACTACTACCAGACTGTTGGTCTCTCGACCAACCACTAGTAGACCCGTATTGCTGCTGCTCGGGCTGAGCCAGTGAAGATCGAGATGTCTGTCTCCTAACAGACGCATTCAGACGTCGTGATATTGCATGTCGAGCACCAGAACCCTCGATCTACATAAAATTAAAAATTAATCCGATTTTAGTAATAACAATAACAATAATAACCATAATAACAATAACAACAACAACAATAATAATAACAATAATAATAACAATAATAATAATAATAGTAATAATAATATCAACAATAATAATAATAATAATAATAATAATAATAATAATAATAATAATAATACTAACCATAACACTTCAAAATAACAACAACAACAATAATAACAACAATAATAACAATAATAATAACAATAATAATAATAATAATAATAATACTAACCATAACACTTCAAAATAACAACAACAACAATAATAACAACAATAATAACAATAATAATAACAATAATAATAATAATAATAATAATAATAATACTAACCATAACAACAATAATAATAACACTTCATAATAAAAAAAAAAAAACAAAACAAAATCCGAAAAAAAAAAATAAAATTAACAACTTTTTTAAACGGCCAAAAAAAAAAAAAAAAAAAAAAAAAAAATTGGAACTTCCGCCCTAAATTTCCGGAAGTTCCATGGAGGATCCGCCTGGAATTTCCGGATCCTCCATGGAACATCCGGAAATTCTGGGCGGATGTCACACTTCCGCCCAGAATTTCCGGATGTTCCATGGAGGATCCGGAAATTCCAGGCGGATCCTCCATGGAACTTCCGGATATTCTGGGCGGAAGTTCCAGGATCCGAAATTAAAAAAAAAAAAAAAAAATTTACCTCGTCTCCACCGCCGCCGCCGCCGCCTCCGCCGCTGCCACCAGCTCCGCCAGAAGTCCTCCCTCCGAATCTTAGCCTAATCCGCCTCGAATCACCCATGTAAAACAATTTTTGAATTTTTTTTTTTTTACAAAAAAATTGTTTGAGAGTTAGAGAGTAAGAGAGTTTGAGAGTAAGAGAGTTAGAGAGAGAAGTAAAGAAGTGAGAAATGTGGGTCGGGAATGAAAAAACCGTATTTATATATCAAGGGTAAGATTGGAATTTCAAGAAAAAAAGGGAGCGTTACCCGGTAAAATGGGAGCGACAAATAACAACACCCTTAATTTACAGTACTCTGGTTGAATTTCGAGTGTCTTTTTTTTTTTTTTTTTTTGGTGTTAGATTCTGATTATGAAACTAATTCAATCATGGTTTGTGAGCACAACACCACTTCATTCCTTCAAAGAAGAGGGTCATGGTGTGGGTATGTATTTTTTATTTTTATAATTTTGGTACATTTTCCAGTAATTTGCAGTACCTAATGCTTCGTTTGGCTGCTTTTCTTTTAAAGAAAGGAGAGAGATTCGTTTCTGAGGAGCAATTATCAGAATATGAATGATGAAGGTGAATTTGAGCTCTTTCTTCAAGTAAGTCTCTGATTTAATTTTTTTCATGAGTTTAATTTGATGTTTTGAGATTTATTTTTCTGTTTTTTTTAATAGAGTTTTAACAATGATTTAATTGGCTACTATCACTGGAAAGGAGCGTGAACAGGTAATTTAGGAATATGCTCATTTTCAAGTTTACTACTCTATTAGTGATTTTGCTGCTCGCTTAACTGAATATAGTTCCGTTTGTACATAATATATTAGAACTATAGATATATACTTTCTGATCAATCAATCAATCAATCAATCAAAGCCTTAATCCCAAAAGTGGGGTCGGCTAACATGAACCAAATTTGATTATTCCGTGTAGTCATCAACATAAATCTTTCTCCTCCATCCCTTACGATCCAAAACTTCATCCTCACGTAAATCCATGCACTTCATATCCTTCCTCACTCCTTCCAACCAAGTCATCTTTGGTCTCCCTCTTCCTCGTTTAATCCCTCCATGGTCCCACTCTTCCACTCTTCGCACCGGTGCACCCTCGGGTCTCCGTCTTACATGTCCAAACCAACGCAGACGATTTTCCCTTAATTTATCTACAATGCCCGCCACACCTACTTTCTTGCGAATAACCTCATTTCTGATTCTATCTCTTAAAGTGTTTCCACACATCCACCTTAACATGCGCATTTCCGTAACCTCCATCTTTTTAATATGCTCTGATATCCTAAAAAAATGTCATTGACCGTAATAGTATTAATTGATTTATGATCTGGATGCTGAGTGAGTCCAATTTTGTCTGATCATTGTAAAGGTCCATTTTAATTATATTTTTTGGGTAATTGCAATGCTTTAGATAAAAGAACCTCTAAGCTTGAACATGAGGGAGTTTGACATTAATTATCATATTGTCTGAATCCTTCAATGTGACATGTATTATATATTTTTGCATGATTTAGATCCATCCAATGAAAGGAACGCCTTAGGTTTAACAAACAAAAAAAAAAGTAATTATGAGTAAAGTCTGTCGCAAATAAAAAAAATTTTTTTTGCTTTATTTAAGCAATTAAGCATACTAAGAACTTATCCTAACTGATTCTTTGCCTTGATTGTGCAGAAGGTTTAGGCGTCCTAAGTAAAAATCCTTGAAGAAAAAATTAAGACACTACAAGTTTTATGGATGAAGCTTTGAAGCAGCTAGGTATAATGTGAGACTCGGGTGATTAAACATTTAAACTTGGGTTATAGGGTGACATTTATGTTCATGCATTCACGCCCATATATTGCTGCTTGCATATTAGTGTCAAACCTTTAAATAGGCCACATCAAAGATTAATTAATCTCGTACGGACCTAGCTTGTTATTTCATTATGATTAATATAATAAGAATAAAATAATTTGGAGATGATATTAGATTTATTGCAGAGACGCTTATAGATTTGTTGTTATTCCTCGGGATGTGCAAAGCTATAGAGAATATGCTAAATTGTGAAGGTACTAATTTCTAAGGTACTGCTTATGTTAGAACATATGGTTATGTTTTTTGTGTTTTCAATCAATTGATGAACTGTAAAGGGATTATAAGAATTAAGAATTCATTTTTATGCTTTAACTCGGGCTACTAAACCAGTCCATCACAAAATTATGCCCCTTTTCTACCATTCTGTAGCATTTTTAAAACTTTGATTATCATCCTACTCTAAATTACTCTAAGTTTAGTAAGCTGTGAAAAATGGTATTATTTTGAAAAAGATGGTGCAAATTTGGAAGTTGGATGGACTATAGACTGTAAAAAAAAATAAAAAAACCTATGAGACTTGGAATATGATCAGAAGGAGAGTAGGTATTTTAGTATTGTATATTTTATATAGTCTAACAAGATACGTTGTCAATTAATCCTGAACAACCTAAAATTATGAAACTTATTAGAAGAATATGTTGTACGATTTTCCCATTAATACCATTTGATTATATTTGCATACTATTATTGGCATCTTCTATATTATTGCCCAGGTATGACAAGAGTGGCTACTTGTTCTTACCATCTTATGTTATGCAAACGCATGGTTCAAGAAAGCAGCAAGAAGCGATGAGGAAACTTCACGTCTCCACCACAGCATATGCAGAAAGTGTTGGAGGTACAGCAGGTTAGAGCCCTTTAGTCTTTATCTAAATGCACTAGTAGAAAATACTAAATGGTAAGCGGTTCAAACCCCCTAATGGCAAGCGGTTTTGAACCGCATGCTATTGGGGGGCTTGCCATTAGCCTTTTAAATGGCAAGCGGTTCAGAACCGCTTGCCATTTGTAGAGAATGGGAAGCGGTTTTGGCGCCAAACCGCTTCCCATTACGCCTTAAAATTTTTTTTTTTTTTTTTTTTTTTTTTTTGGTTTTTTTCAGTTAAATCGATCCATAAACAAAACATATGTATTAACAACATTATTTTTTGTTAATCAATCCTGTAATTTTACAAATTTCTGTTTTTAAACAAAAATAAATAAATTAACAAAAAAATAAATTAATAACACAAACACCTGTTACCACCACCACCAGAACCCCTACCCACCTAACCCGAACCCACCCACCACCCCACACCTCCAGCCTCCCTAACCCACCCACCCTAACCCAGATCTATCACCTAAACGGCTAAACACACCCCAAACAAAACCCACAACCCACCCGCCACAACCGCCTTTATCCCGTATCACCACCACCACCAAGCACCATATAACCCACCACGACCTTAAAAAAAAACAAAAAAAAACAACAACTAACCTACCACGACCTCTACCCAAATCAGACCTGGGGCCATGAAAACGTCGATTTTCGCTTGAAACTATGGTTTTAAAGGTCAAATTCGACCATGAAAACTCTAGATCTAGAGTTTTCATAGTCGAATTTGACCCAAAAAACTTGAAAACCACACGCTTAAACCATCGCCTCCTAGAATTGGGGTTTTTGGTTTGAATTTGCTCGAAATTTTACTTGATTTTACTCGATTTTACTTGAGATCCGAGAGAGGAGAGGAGGGAGACAGAGAGTGAGAAAGAGATCGCAAAAAAAAAAAAGTGAGAAACTAATAGAGAAATGAAGAGAATGAGAAAGAGATAGAGGAGAGTGAGAAAGAGGAGATGAGAATGGAGAATCGTGAAGGAGGGAGGGGATGAGAGGAGAGAGAAAAGAGAAAAGAGAATATGAGGATGAGAGAGGAGGCGTGAAAGAATGAAGGAGAGGAGGAATGAGGCCCGTATTTAGTTTTAGGGTTTTTTTTGGAATGGCAAGCGGTTTTGGCTTGAACCGCTTGCCATTATACATAATGGCAAGCGGTTCAACCCAAAACCGCTTGCCATTATAAAGAATGGCAAGCGGTTCAACCCAAAACCGCTTGCCATTACATATCTGAGGTCTTTTTTTTTGGGTGGGTTTTTCGAAGCGGATTTTAAAAACCGCTTGCCATTTGAGGCTTCCCATTTAGTTTTTTCTACTAGTGATGGCTTTTATTTATTTGTTTATTTATCAATCAGCTTCTCAAATCCTTAACTAGCCTAAGTTCATCATGATGCAAGTTTGCGGTGTCCCCCCCCCCCCCCCTCTTTTTTGGTTGTGTGATTATACCCTTAAACCTCTATACATCTGAATTATGTACAATAAGTATGTTTAGTTTTTCCTTTGACAGTTGGACTGGTATCACTTATACCATTTAGTCTTGTGTCTTGTAAAAAAAAAAAACGATCAAATCCTCTAGAATTATTGAGTCTGGTTGTTCTAATCGAATGGATTTATTTGTTTTTTTTGTTTTTTTTTTTTTTTTTTAATATTATGAAAATAAAAATTTGAAAGATAAATTGAATATATTTATCCATCCTTAATTAAATATCAATCATTCCTGAGCTCAAATTGGAGAGGAGGGTTATAATTTCTCTTGTAGTAATTAGCACTTCAGAGATCACAAAGGTCTTTGATAGTTTGTTTATACACCGTGAACAATGCCAGCTCCTCAATAATCAGAACTTAAGTTGGCTGTAATCGTTAGTTTTTGGCTCTACTTTTCTACTTATTAGTTTTTATTTTCCTATTTTTAATGCTTTAATTTTGTTCAATTTTGCCTATTTTGTTTTGCCCGTCCTATTTTGTGTTGAAATCTATTTTCCCTGTTTTGTTTTGAAATCTATTTTGCCCTATTTTGTTGAAGGAACTAATATAACCAGAAGGGAAGCCCAGCAACGTTGTGCAGAAGCTGCTTTTGATGAATTTGGCTGGTAAGGTTACCAAAATAAAACTTCGATCTTTTGTTTGTATTATATGTCATTTTCTTCTCTGCCTCTCTATTATTCCTTAATATGTGAGGCTTTATGTATCAATAAGCTTGGCTTTACTGTTACAATAACATATATCCTTTATGGAGATGCTGTCCCAAAATACTACTTCATGCCTTTCCAGTATGGAGATGATGTCCTGTCCCTAGGAAACAAAGCAGTGCTGGGCTGTAGGGGATTCTCAAATACCTCGAGAACTGATACTGAGCTAGCACTCGCAGAGCACCAAGGCAAGTATATGGCAGGATTGGCAGCAGTTTTCAAGAGCCTTGCCTATCCTTGATCTTCCTCCATCATTCAGGTTTCTGTCACATCCGATGGATTCCAAATGATGTACCCCTTCGACTAAATTGTATATGTCTCATTTATTATATTGATATTTTGGTTTTCAGATATAGCCACTGGCCCCTGTAGAGATTTATAGGGCTTTTTGGTTTTCATTTTCTTGTTCTTGTTGATGTTATTTTTTATTTTTATTTATTTATTTATTTTATTATTATGGGTAATGTATTCATGGAGTAAAGTTGGTGTACAAAATTACTTGTTTTGATGATGGCATAATAAGAATGTTACACAGTTATAAATGGCAAAAAAGATTTTAGCTTGCTTTTCTTTCTGAGGTCTAATAGTTTTAAGTTACTGTGTTTCTCTGCTATCTTTTTATTCTGTCTGTTTGAAATTACTTGTTAATTTTTATAATACTTTTATTGACTATCTATTCTGTTCGAAATTAAGAGTATATAACCTTAAATCATTAAAAGGAATGTTAATCTTCCTTTTAGCCATTTTATAATCGTTATTATTGTTCTTTTTTTTTTTCAAATTTTAAAAGTTTTTCACCCAGCATCATTCGTAATATGTTTTACATTAAATACCACTCTCACGATCAACATTCACAAATTTAACACATCGAGTTTAATTCTACAAAATTGGGGGGCGTCCGCATTGTGGGCGCTCCCACAACTAGTAGATCCTAAATATTAGAAGACCTCAACCTTAGGCTATATATCTTCCCATCTAAGGTAATCACCCATTTCTCCTTGTTTCTCACCCTTCTAAACTTACATTCCAAATATTTCTTTTAACTGATAAATGTCTCCAAACAAGAATTAATCTTTTTTTTACAAGGTACATTGCAAGGAGTGTGTTGACACTGAAATTTTGTTAATTATTAGGCGACGGATATATGTAAATAGGGAGATAATATAAAAAAATATAAGATATTTATCTTCAAGATCTTGTAAAATATTTGATAGTTTTTCTTGTTTACTACTTTACGACACTCTATATAAAGAGAATCGTTTTTAGGGTTTAATTAGGCTAAGATGTAATAAGTCACAAAGACCTTATCTTCTCTCAAGGCTCGGATGGGACAAGTCACAAAGACTCTATCTCCTCCTTACTACCAAACATTGTAGGTACATAGTATGGAATAAGCCGACAAGGCCCCGTACTCAAACAAATATCAAAACTCTAACCCTTTGGAGAGAGGAATCAAGAGATTTACGAAAGTTGTAACCCAACCACAAATTATCAATGAAATAATTGTTTCCATATATTTTATAGCCTCTTTAATTGTATGTTGCAAGTTTGAATGTCATAACCACCCGGATTCATTGACTCCAAATTTCCTACTCATATTTGCAAATTAAGGGTCATTTATGGTTTAAAGCAAGCTCCACTGGCATGGTACACCGAGCTTGCCAATTTTTTACTTGGATTGGGTTTTAATTAAGAGATGTGTTTCTGGCACCTCTCTATCTATTTTGCATCACACTACCACTCCTATATATCTCATTATATATGTGGACGACATATTATTACCAGTCCAACAATCTATTCTTGACATGTTTATTAAGACTTTCACAAGCAGGTTTTCTTTGAAAGACTTGTGTCAGTTGTCCTACTTTCTTGGTGTTAGAAGTCATACCCACATCAAATGGTTTATTTTTAAACCAACAGAGCTATATTATTGATCTCCTTGAAAAGATGGGAATGCTTGAATCTAAGACAGCATCCACCCCGATTATCATCACCCATACACTAACTGCCAACTCGAGTACTACTCTTGATGAGCCCTAAGATTATAGAGCTGCTGTTGGTAGTCTCATATACCTCACCTTAACTAGGCCGGATGTTGGCTTTGCTGTGATAAACTATCCCAATTTATGAATCGGCCAACGACGGAGCATTGGTCGGCAATCAAACGTTTGATGCGCTACCTCAATGGCACACTTTACAAAGGCATACACATCTACAAAAATTCACCTCATATCATTCATGCTTTCAATGATGCAGATTGGGCAGGTGATAAAGATGATTTCATCTCAACAATGGGCCATGTAGTTTTCCATGGTCGTACTCCCATAACTTGGTGCTCGAAAAATCAAAGGTCCTCAGCTCGATCATCCACCAAAGCAGAGTATAGAGCAGTTGCTTCCAACACTCCTGAAATCGTGTGGGTTCAAAACCTAATCATTGAGATGGGCATCCAAATAAATAATACTCTAGTTATATACTTGTGACATTCTAAGTGCAAACCACTTAAGTGCAAATTCGGTCTTTCACTGCAAGATGAACAATTTGACTCTTGACTTCTATTTTTATTCGAGATGAATAGGTTCAAAAAGGTTCTTTGCGTGCTACACGTGTACCAACAGGTGATCAACTAGCCAACTTCCTCACTAAACCACTTTCAAGACCGTGGCTCGACTTGCTACTCACTAAGATTGCACTCACTGACCCACCGACGGTCTTGCGGGCCATGTAGAAATAATAGCAAGGAACTTTCTTGATATTATTCTCAATCACATCTTTGACTAAGGCCCTGTTCAACTCAACTTATTTTTACTGAAATGAAATTAATTTTACTGAATTGAAATTATTTTTGCTTAACTTAAATTATTTTTACTGGCTGAAATTATTTTTACTAAACTGAAATTAATTTTATTGAACTGAAATTATTTTTACGGATTCTCAATTATAGTTCATTTTTAGAGTTACTGATTTTTGCTGGACTGAAATTACTTTTACTAAAATAAAATTATTTTTGCTGAACTGAATTGAACTAAAATTATTTTTACTAAATTGAAATTAATTTTATAGAACAGAAATTATTTTTACTGATTCTCTATTATATTTCTATTTTAGAGTTAGTTATTTTTGTTGAGCTGAAATTTTTTTTACCGAACTGAAATTAATTTTACTGAACTAAACTTATTTTTGCTGAACTGGAATTATTTTTACTATATTGAATTTTTTTTTTACTGGATATTATTTTTTTTAAGGTGAACTGAACAAGGCCTAACAAAGATAATTACGGGAAATAGCAGCAAAATTAGCTTCGTAGGTTTTTGTAACTTATATTTTTGATTTAGGTCATTATATTCCTTATAATACTCTGCTTTATTAACTGTAATTTATTATGTAATAGTATCTTATGCACTTAATTAGTCCATAGCTTGCATATTTATAGGCTGTAAATTTATTCAAAGAAATACAATTGCTTATCTCTTTACAAACTATATATAAATGTTAAGAACATTATTAACCGGAGATAATATATAGCAATATAAAAAATAATTTCAACAATGATGAAGTTCTGTAGCGATCAAAAATAAAATTCAAAGTTGTGGTCAAATATTATTAGCATATGAAACAGACACTAGCTTGTATACGCTAATTTATATTATAATTGCATAGTCAGTTAAGAGCCTTAATCCTCAACTCCTATGCATTTAGGGGTTTTTTTTTTTTTTAAAAAAAAAAAAAAAAAAAAAAAAAAAAAAAAAAATTACCCATCCCACTACTTTATTTATATATTTCTTTTAACTTTTAAAAACAAAAAAACTACCCATCCCACTATTTTCTTTTCTTTTTTTTTCCAAGGGACTACTAAAAATATTTCACTTCTTTTTTTTAAACACTATTAACATTTTACTTTGTGTTTTCTTTTTTTTTTTTTTTTCCAAGGGACTACTAAAAATATTTCACTTCTTTTTTTTAAACACTATTAACATTTTACTTTGTGTTATTTATTTTTGTACATAGTATAATATATGTCATACATTCACACAAGCATACAGTTCCTTTATCAACAATTCATCATACATAGCTCTCAAAATACCCAAACTTTCAATTATATCCATTTTTTAGGGACAACCCTCTAAACAATTTCCACTTTTTTAATCATAAAAAATAAACAATAAATAAAAAAGAGTGTGGCACGCTTTTTGCGTGACTGGCCTCACCGAATAACTACTTACAAAAGATCAAAGTAACTCCTATATCACTGATGGAATAGCCCCTATGACACTAGAGAAGCTATTGCGTGCGGATGCCCGCACGCATATTTCTGTGCGGCTGACTTGGCTGATATGTTATATTTTTTGGTTAATATATTTCATGTGTTGGCTGATATGTTTTATTTGTTGGTTAATATATTTCATGTGTTGGCTGATATGTTTCGTTTGTTGGCTGATATGATTTTTATGTTGGCCAATATACTCTTTTTGTTGGCTGATGCTTTTTTTTTTTTTTTTTGATAAGTTCCTTTTGTTGGCTGATATCTGACATCATTTGGCTTATATGTTTCTTTAGATAGCTGATATATTTATTTTGTTGGCTAATATGTATATTTTAATTGTTGGCTTATATAGGTTTCATTTTATTGGTTGATATGTTTATTTTGTTGGCTTACCTTTTGGTTTTTGCTTTTGTTTGCTGATTTCATCCTTTTGTTGGCTGATATGCTTCATTTGTTGGCTGATATGTTCCTTATATTGGCTGACATATACCCTTTTGTTGGATAATATGTTCATTTTGTTGGCTGATATGTTTCATTTGTTGGCTAATATGTTCCTTCTATTGGCTTATATATTCCTTCTATTGGCTTATATGTACCCTTTTGTTGGATAATATGTTTCTTTTATTGGTTGATATGTTTCATTTGTTGGCTAATATATTTCTTGTGTTGACTGATACGTTTTTATTAATGTCTGATATGTCCCTAATATTGACTTATATCAGACATCAATTAGCTAATATGTTCATTTTAATGGTGATATACATTATTTGTTGGCTAATATGAACATTTCCACGTCACACAATATAAACACAATTACAACTTTACCACTTGATTCCTTTCTAAAACTCCCCAAGGCAGCCTACCATCTTTGTTTCTCTCTCCTCCTCTTCCAAACAACAAACTGCAACAACAACAACAATCGCACCACAGTCCACAGTTACCCAGCCAACAACTCCACCGAAAAACAGCCCACATCACCACCACCTCCACCGCAAAACAGCCCAAATCGCCACTACCTCCACCGTAAAACAACCCACATCGCCACCACCTCCAACGCAAAACAGCCCACTTCGCCACCACCTCCACCGCAACAATAAACACCAACAAATCAGCCCACAACGGAAACAACTGCACCATCGTTGATTTTGATTTACCGTTGAGTTCAACAAGTAGAGTCCGACGATCCTTGTCAACGCCGTTGATTTTGATTCATCGTTAATTTCAGCAAATTTACTTTGATTCACCGTTGATTTCGATGTTTCTGTTGAGTTAATTGGTTTTCCCCTTTTTTTATTGTAGGTTTTTATTTTGGTTTTGAATGTTTGATTTGATTTTGATTTTGATTTCTGGTTCGTGTAGATTTTGAATGGGTTTCTGGGTTTGAAGGCGGCAGAGGATTTTAACGCTGTCCGCACAAACTGTCTGCATCCAACAGTTTGTGATGACACTAACCCCCATAACACTAAACTATATATATAGTAACCTCCATAGGTTGACAAAATAAACCCCATAATTGTTGGCCACATTGCATGGCTACCGACATACAAGAGTAGAATCTTGTTCTTTTCAGCTTAGCAAAGAACATCATATTTCAGCAGAGTAGAGCAAATGGCAACGGGTAGAATAAGTGTCAACAGATTATTACTCCCTCTATTTTTAAATACTTGCTCCACTTCTCATTTTCGATCGTTTTTAAATATTTGCTTCAATTTTTTATTTGGAAAGTTTTTACAATATTTAATTCGTTTCTCTCACCTAATGGACCCACCATGAATTATATTTTTATTAATTTTATATTCTCTCTTCTCTAATTCTCTCCACTACTTTTGCTTTTTATAATTTTTTATTCTTTCAAATACCCCACTACCTCCATATTTTATTACTTTATCTCATTTCTCCTAAAACTCCGCGCATGGAGAAATGAAACAAGTATCTAAAAACGAAGGGTTTAATATTCAGTGGAGTACAGATCAGTAGAGCAGATCGGACCACAAGTTCACAACAGACCATAGCAGCTCAAAAGAATAGTGTCTAAGTTATAACATCAAAATAAATTTCCCGTATTTTAAATATATTTTTTTCTTATATTATATATTTAATATCTTTCTAATATATATATATATATATATATATATATCCCGTGTATTTTACACGGATACGCTCTACTAGGTATAATACCTATCATATAACGAGCAAAAAGAATCACTAAGGCCCCGTTCTTTAGAGCTGCTCTGCTGAGCCCTGCTCTGCTCTGTTCAAATCAAATCTGCTTTGCTCTACTCTACTCAAAAGAAATCTTCTCTGCTCTGCTCTATTTTCAAATAATAATTAATAATAACAATTAATATTCAATAATAATAATTAATATTGTATTGATGATAATAATTTATTATTTTGAATAATTATAATAATTATTAATATTAAAAATAAATTTAATAATTATTAATATTAATAATAATTAATATTTATTAATCATAATAATAATTAATAATAATTATCAATAATAATATTTAATAATAATTATCAATAATAATATTTAATAATTCAAACTATTAAGAATTAATATTTAATAATATTATTAATTAATAATTTCTAATAATTATAGCAATTCTTTCAAAAAAAAAAATAATAATAACAATTTCTTTTTATAAACATTTAATATTGGAATTACAATGTATAGAAACATTTTATGTGGGTATTGATTGTTAGTTCATTGAGTTGAATTATATTTCATATCTTTTCATACAATTTAAGAATTAAAAAAAAAGAGGTTGGTGTTCAAGTAGTACTTTGTATCTCATTATGATTTTGAGGGTTAAAAATATATGATTAAGACAAATTTATAAGTAAAATCATTATTACTCATCAAATCATTTTATTTTAAAATTTTTGTGAAATAAATATAAGTATATATTCATTCGGGTCGGTAACAAGTTGTGACAGGTTGTAATCAATTTCAAGTTTTAAACAAGTAGAGTACTAATCGAGTTCGGGTCAAGTCGGTTACGGTTAATATCAAGTTGATTACAGGTTTGAGTTCATGTTATAAAGTATTAGGTTGGTTATAAGTTAATATTGGGTCTATTCCATCTCAGGTTACATGTCAGTGTTTTCACCTATTCTTCGGATATGGGTCGGATACAGATCATTGTCAGTTCATATCATTTTTTCGGGTTGAGTCAAATGTTGACACCCCTATATTCTAAATTGGCATGAATTAACCCACTTATTTTTTTCACTTTTAATTTGGACCCCTAAATTTTTTATTTTATTTTATTTTTTGTTTTTATGTTTAGAGAGCCACAAGGGCAAGATATATGAGAATCTATAGCAAGATCTCACGAAATCGGGATGAAAACTCTAACCACTTGACTACTTGAGTTATCCCTCACTCTCATATGTTATCCATTAATTAAGTACATAAAAACTTTAAATTCATAAAGAGCATTATATTCACTTGAATTTTACTTTTCTAAAATTATTTCAATTTATCACCTATTATTAGAGTTTAATGTGTCATTATCAACTTAATTTGTCTAAACATAACTTATAAGATCTGATCAGCCTTGATTTTCATTAAATGTACACCTGATTAAATTTGGTCAATTGATACTTATTATTTTTAAGCGAACAAAACACACTCTTATTTTAGTTGTTATTGAACTTAGATACCCCTTATCATAACCTATTTTTTTCTAAATTTATCTTATATTAACTTACTTATTTTTATTAGAACTTATTTTTGCCAAACTTATTTTTATCTAAATTCTAAACTCGTTAATTATTTGACAAAATTGTTAAAATAAAGCACTTGGTGTATCAATTCATGCACTATACAACCAATTCCAGTCGTATCTAGCAAGGTAAAATCAATGGCAATTTTGTAATTACGCAAAACTAATTATCTAAATATCTATTCATTTTGAGACAAATGAGAGCAAATAATGAATACAATTAAGGTGGGATTTTAGGTGATGTATTAAAGGTTGCCATAAATGAAATAAAGTAAAAATGAGTAGAACTCAGAAAAATGAATGATATTGGAAAAAGGAAGGAATTATATAAAGGTAATATTAAATACTTTTAAGGCTACTTAACGCGTCTTATAATAAGTTAATGAAAGCCTGTCTAAAATTTGTGGTAAATTTATTGTATCAATTCTCAATAATACTTCATGCGTTTTATTTGCAACACACTCTCATAGCTCGCAATTTTAGAAAGAGATTAGATGATGTAAACGGACAAACTAATCAATATATTTTATACACGTGGTACATATTTACATATTCTTTCATACGTGTCATGAGGTTGTGTGGAAAATAAAAGAAATTAAAGGGAGGAAGTATCTTCTAGTATATTGTGTAAGCATATATGTTGAATAGATATAATTAGTTGATTCATTCTTGATATAATTACTTGATTCATTCTTGATACTCATAATATTTTATCATTCTTTTTCTCTGAAAAAACATAAAGCAATAATGATAATTAATACTTGGGGTGAACACGGTCCGATTTGGTGCAGTTTGAGTACCAAATCAAACCACACCGCAAAATACGATTTGGTCAATTTTTCAAACCAAATCAAACCGTATTAGTATTCAAACTGGACCAAAGGTTTGTGCTTTATAATGAGACGACATTTTTCCTTAAAAAATTTTCAAAAAATACTTATACTCCCTCTGTCCCATAATACTTGACACAGTTACCATTATCATTCATTCCAAAATATTTGACACGTTACTAAATATGACATGAGATCACTAATAAAAAAATTATTTTGCTATACTCTCTTTGGGACCACAAACCCTAAAACCTAATTAAATCCTACATTTTCACTCTCCTCACAACCCACACCTCCCCCACTTTTTGTTTTTTACATATAAAAATACAAAAGAGAATCCTTTATATAATAAATAAATGTTTTTTTCCTAAAAAAAAAAAGAAAGAAAGAAAAACTAAACAAATGTTTTAAATGGATCCACTAGAAGTTTTCTTAAACTACGTGTCCAGTTGTCCACCTCAACGTCCCAAGTATACCGTATGTTGTATTTAGATTTTTAAAGTTTTTATAAATATAATAATTTTTAAAACTTATATATATATATATATATATATATATATATATATATATATATATATATATATATATATATATATATATATATATATATATATATATATATATATATATATATATATAACCAAGGCTATAATAAGAACTAGGAACTAATCTAGGCTCTTAGATCATGTTAATCGGACGGTCAATATGCTTCCCGTGTCATTAAACAAAGTGATTTCTAGTTTCATTTCTAAAATGTAAATGAAAAGTTAGTAAAAAGTAAATGAAATTGCCTTAAAAGTTTAAAAACTGGGAAAAAGTTTTAAAATTCGTGAAATTACAAAAATGCCAATAATGAATTCGGGTGAGATGTGAGCCGTTGGATGTAGCGTGATTAAAGTCTGAGATTGGTTTCTATTTCCTATTATTCACTTTGGTTCTCACATGATCTCAATTCTATATATATATATATATATATATATATATATATATATATATATATATATATATATATATATATATATATATATATATATATATATATATATATATATATATATATATATATATATATATTAGTTCACAATTTTGGTTTATAATTGTTGAAAAACTAAACCAAACCGGAAACTGTATTTAAAAAAAAAATTCCTAAACCAAACCGTACATCCCCTAATTCATACTCCCTCTGTTTCAGACAAAACCGTGTACATCCCCTAATTCATACTCCCCCTCCCCCAACCGGTTTCGCAATACTCGTGATACCAGGTGTTGTACAAAGTTTTAAAAAATTTATAGGGTGGGGAAATATAAGTATAGTAAGTAGAAATATAATCCTCCATGTTTTTAAATATATAACTTCTCTTTTATGGGTGTTTTTTTAAACACGTCACTTCTATATTTGATAACTTTATACCATATTTTATTATATCTCTCCCTTACTTTAAACACCACTCAAATTATTTTATGATTTTTCTCTTCCATGGTCCCCACTTAAATATAAAAAATATTTCCTCTCTCACGTATTTTATCTTTCATGGCCCTCATCTTACTTTTACTATAATAAATTATTCATCCACTTACAATATTATATTACCTTCCGAAAAAGGAGGGAGTATTTAGGAGAGAATGATAATAAAAAAAAAGTAATGTAAGTGGGGTGGACAAGAGAAACAAATAATAAAATAGCGAAAAATATTGTGTAGAACGGATTGGATTCCATTCTATTAATCGGCCAGCGCTCGGCCCGTTTACTTAAAGTTCAGCCCACGCGTGGCCCGAACTTTAAATATCCATGACTTTTTTTTAAGAAAAAAAAATCAAAATCAAACCCAATGTTCCGCCTTTCTCCTTCTTCTTCTTACCCATGTTTTCTGCATTTTCACTCTATTTTCTTCAGTTACACTCCATTACTATCGAATTAACTCCATTTTCCCGAATAATTCGCATCACTACTTCATTTTTCAGCTTTAATTTTATTTGCATGTACATTTTTAGTTCTTATATATAAACCATAACTTTCGTCATTCTCGACTCCATTCATGTCTGACGTTTCATTGATAAGGATTCTTTGCCCTTAAAAGTTTATCTTAAACGAAGTAAATAAGCACAAAAACAGGAGAAGACAGTTGCAATGGCTGAAAGGTTTATTATATTTCAGTTATTTTTAGGTTATATTTTTTTTAAATCCTTTTTTATAAGTTATTATTTCGTTTTGTAGGGATCATTCTGAACCTCCATCGAAGAAGCGTGGTCCTAAACCTGGTTCTAAGCGAAGTCCAGCTATTAGGTGTTAAATTCTATTCTATTTATTTTGCAAAAAGTCTTGTTTGGATATAGTATTTGTCGTTTTATTATAAAATATTTTTGTTAGGAAACATAGCATTTCTGGTTTTTATGTAGAATATTCTTGTGTAGAATTAGCTTATTGTTGTTGTAATTATATTGTTGTAATTTGATAATAGATTATTTTTGTCAGGATTCACAATTCCTTTGTCAAGAATTATATTATTTGTATAAAAAATTAGCTTATTATTCTGTGATAAATCATGTTTGCAAATTAGATTATTTTATTTTGATAATAGTACATGTTTGTCAGGAATTAGATTATTTTGGTCATAAATTAAGTTCTTTTTGTCAGTATTTAAATTACATCAGTAAGGAATAAGATTGTTTCAATCAGAAATAAGATTACTTTAATCAGGAATAAGATATATGTGTGATTACATTAGTCAGGAATAACATTTCTTTTATCAGGAATAAGATAGCTATTGTTTGACAATACAATCTTTTTGTCATGAATTAGATTATTTTGGTCAGAAATGAAGTTATTTTTGTCAGGAATAAGATATTTATGCTCAGAAATAAGATTACTTTTATCAGGGATAAGATATTTATTGTCAGGAATAAGAATGTTTTAGTCAGCTTACAATTTTAATGTGATTTTTTACTTTTCAATTTTTCAGTTCTGTTACTGAAGATGATATTTCAGACTTAGAAGTTGGTAATAAATCTAGTGCTAATCAACTTTTTCTAATTCTAGAAGATTTAAGTGAGAAGCAAAAGAACGATGTAATAGAAATTGGTTACATAATCAAGAAAGAATTTAATCTTGATGAGGGTTTGAAGTTAGAGTGGAGGAAGCTTTTGTGTTTGGATAAAGAAGATGAATCAAAAAAAGGAGATGAATCTGAAAAAAGGAGATGAATCTGAAACAAAGTAGAAAAAGACGAGGAAAACTGGAGATGAATATGAAAAAGTTGTTCAAAGTAAGAAGAAGAAGACGACATATGTCATATTTGGTACTTATGAAAAGTTGTTTGAGAAATATAGAGAGGGGGGTTATGAATTCAAGAGACTTTTTGTTATGTTTGCTGTATCTAATTTTTTGGCTCCAATGGGTGATAAGTCCCCCAATTTTAACATCATCAAGTCTTTGGAAGATGTACATTTCATAAAGACTTACAACTGGGCTTGTTATGTGATGGATTGGTTATGTGATTCAATAGCAGACTTTCAGGCATTTGTTTTGAAGAGGAAGGCGGAAGGGGAAGGGAAAACTAAATCAAGACAAGTAAATGGTTGTCTGGTTGCGTTTGTAATTGCTTTTTGCAAAAGTTTGAGTTTGGGATCACTTTAGATAGGAAGCCATTTATAATGAATTGGACTTGTGAAAGTCTGAATGAGAGGATTAAGTCTGTTGTAGAAAATATGGATTATGGTACTCTGAAACAATATCCTCAGACCATACCTGTAGACACCCAAATGTGTCTCCCCAAAACCAAACCCAGTGATGAATACCTTTTGCGTCGAATGATAATCGAATAAGGTGAAAGTGTGAAAAGTCAAGTGTTGCGGTTGAGTTTTATTAAAAATTCTTTCTTTCTGTTTTCGAAAACAACTCTATTTTTTGAAAATAGCCAATCCAGTTTAGTTTGGTCCACGACAAGGGTCCAATAATAGTGTAGTTGGATGGGGCTTGTGAAGAGCTTTCCAACGATATATTATAAGCCCAATTCCGATGAATAATGAGGAAGTTATGGCCAAAATACTAAACTGGGCCCGGTTTGGTCTTTACATGCGGCCCAATGATCTAGGGGAGGGCCCAATATTAATTATTATTCCTAAAGTTATTAGAATTGATTATATTCTTCTAGAATTCTCTAGAAGGTTCTCTTTAATCCTAATAGAATTAGAATTAATAATTATATTTTGATAAGTTTTATTTGGAATAAAATATTGTTTTATGAAAGATACGATTTCACTTTTCATACGGACTTTACAAATTGATTTTGATTCATATGTGGACTCCGTGTTGAAAGCGCGTAGAAATTCAGGCTGTCGCCAGACGACAGGCCTGTCGCCACGCGACAGACCCTGTCACCGGGCGACAAGGTCGGTTTTACAGCGACAGCGTGGAGTTTTATTCCTTATCAAATTCTACCTATTTCCGGACTGTTTTCTTATAAATAGGGTCCTAAACCTCCATTTTTATTCATCAACAATCTACAACAATCTCCCTTTCTCTCTCTAAAGCTAGAAGCTTTCTCTATTCTTTTTCTAAACCTTCCCTCTTACAAAATTCCGCATTCACGAGATCTAGACACACCTAGCCAAGTTCGAAGTCGCCTTCGCCCTAGACGTGAAAGGTTTGATATTTCTGAGGGTTTGGTCCCTAATCTCTCTTTCAATTATTTGATTTAATTCTTTGATTTTATATTTTCCTTGAAGTTACTAACACGTGTATTTTGTTATTAGAAAGAGGTACGAGGCATCAAAGTATGTAATCTTATTGCTCTATTCTTGTAGAAAGCATGTTTAAATTTGTTTAATTCCTAGTATCATGTTAGGATGTTATTATTGCTTTCTAGTATCATGTTTAGGGAAAAGGTTATAATATCAAATATGCTTATTATGATTCCTGCAATGCTTCCTATGCTTTCTAATATCATATCAATATCATGTTAGTATCATGTTAGGGATTAAGCTTTGATCTTTATTGCTTAGTGACATGCTAGGGTTTGTTATTAATCTTGTTAGTATCATGCCTAGGATCTTGCTATTATTATGCTTTAGCTTTAGCATGAAGCCCCCACTTTGATTGAGTTTGGAGAAACGCAAGTTTCGAAAACGAAAGTCAAAGTAGCGATAGGGACGGAGAATGATTCAGAACGTTCTGCGATCCTAAATCATTCTTGTAACGCTGATACCTGTAAACTAGCGTTAGTTAAACAGATAAGAGAGTTAAGAAACGCGTATCTTGCACCGTCGAGTACACGTCTCTGGAGTAACCCTTTTTTGTTGCATTCTTTGAAGACCGCTCTGCTTGTAGCTGCCTCCTATCGAAGATGACTCTGCTTGTAGTCATTCTCCTCCGCTTGTGACCATCTTCCACATCCTAGGGAACACGATCGAAGACAACTCTGCTCGTAGCCATCTTCAGTTTTTTTGTGACCATCTTCAGTTTTTTTGTGACCAACTCTGCTCGTCTATCATTGCTGCTACATCTCGGGCTTTTTTCTTGAATCATAGTGACAACCTTCCCCATCATAGCAAAATCCGTCGAAGACCGCCTCATCATGAATTGCTCTTCTCAAATCTTGGTAACAACCTCCATAATCTTAGCGAATGCTGTTGAAGACCGCCCATCTCGTGCTATCTTCTCAAATCTTGGTGACAACCTCCACAATCTTAGCGAACGCTATCGAAGACCGCCCATCTCGTGTTATCTTCTCAAATCTTGGTGACAACCTCCACAATCTTAGCGAACGCTGTCGAAGACCGCCCATCTCGTGCTATCTTCTCAAATCTTGGTGACAACCTCCACAATCTTAGCGAACGCTGTCGAAGACCGCCCATCTCATGCTATCTTCTCAAATCTTGGTGACAACCTCCACAATCTTAGCGAATGCTGTCGAAGACCGCCCATCTCGTGCTGTGCTATCTTCTCAAATCTTGGTGACAACCTCCACAATCTTAGCGAACGCTGTCGAAGACCGCCCATCTCGTGCTATTTTCTCAAATCTAGGTGACAACCTCCACAATCTTAGAGAACGCTGTCGAAGACCGCCCATCTCGTGCTATTTTCTCAAATCTTGGTGACAACCTCCACAATCTTAGCGAACGCTGTCGAAGACCGCCCATCTCGTGCTATCTTCTCAAATCTTTTGTAAATTAAAGCTCCTCATCTCTAATTTACTGATCTATGTAACTCCTCTCATCTTGGAAGAATCTCATGTGTCATATTCGTGGTTTTTCGAAAAAATCCGGGAATGTTCTTGCTTGCTGGGATGCTCCTGCATTTATATTTTACTATAGGAATTTGCTTATCTTTCTTTAGGGTTGACCTAAGACTTAGTGTTGTTTGACTCCTTGACTTGACACGACTCAAGGTATAAACTTGACTCGCTGTAATTGACTCGAGGTTGACTCGACTCGAAGTGAAATGACACGTGTGACTCATGACGCGTGTGTGCATAGTGTTGACTCATGAAGCTTGATATGTGCATGACTCAAAATGCAGAAAAAATAAAAATTTCCCTCATTTTTTTGTAGAGTACTGACTTTCTCCCAAAAAAAAAGACACAAAAAAGAAAGAAGTTTTTGATGGTGCATGTTGAATGAGCTTAGTCAAATGTATGCGCCCACGTTGTATCTCATAGTACAAGGATTGTAACATCTTAGACTATCCTAGTTGACTTGATAATGAAAGTATTTAGGTAGCTTAGGCGCGGAGGCTAAGTACTTCATACTTTGTGATGCAATGATGATTGATCTTGATTTTGACATGACAAGGCATGCTTCAGCGTTGTGTTAAGATTTCATGACAAAGGGTTCCTAAGGGAAAGACTATTTGGTCATGTATCTGTGTAGTGTGTGAAAGTGACACTAAAGTTAGGCCGCAAGGGCTAAGTGTGTGGAAAAAATATTATTTTTAGAAGAGTCAAATAGTGGTGACTCTTAGGCTAGGTGAGCTAATGATGTAAGGATCAAGCCCCCAAGTCTAGCTCTAAGTGGATAGGGATGAGCATAGGAGATCCCTTGATGTGATCGTGATGTGAGTGTGTGAATGTGAATATGAATGCATTTTATTACGGCCGCACCTCGATGTGAGGTTGCCTACGTATCCGTTAGGAATCAGGCCGAACGTAGCTCTATCCGAACCTCGCACAAGTATGTGTATTCCTCAAAGAGGTCTTTTGAGGGTTGTAACGTGGTTAGGCTAAAGGTTAAAGAAGAAAGGGATAAAGGCTCAAGACTCTAGATAAGCCCCCCAAGGTGTGCAACCTTGCTTTTGAATCTTTGTACTATTATGCTTGAGGTTTCTCACTTTTGAACTCTTTATATTTTGCTCTCTCTTTTTTGCTTTATCATTTTTTCAAATTCAAATTTCTTTTTATAAGCGTGGGCAATCCCGATCATGCGGTCTATCACTCACTTGGCATTCATGTTTCTCAGGCACGGTACCGAGCACTCGATAAGAAACGCAGTCTGAGACGTGTTCATATCAAAGACATGTTCATGTCAATGACATTAGAACACTTGCCCTTTTGTACACTTTTATCATTTTTGCTTTTTGAATTTTTGAGTTTTATGTAAAATCACTCAAGCTTTCGTTCTTTGAAAATTGCATAAGTTGCACACCATCCCATCCCAAGGTTAGGTAGATATGGGTTGAAAAATGGCAGGTCTATCGTTAGACGAGGCTCAAAGTGGTTTATCAAAAAAGGATTGCATATTTTTTAAAGGGTGAAAGGTGATATGATGTGGCTACAAGGGGTGCCTCAAATCATTGGTATACCTTGTGTTTAGTTCGACGTTTTTTTTTTTTTTTTTTTTTTTTTTTTTTTTTTTTTTTTTTTTTTATTGAATGCAATGCGAGGTAACGATCACATGAAAGGAAACAAATGCTCATTTTATTAAAGGGAGAAGAGAAACGTACAAAATAAAAAATCTAAGGAAGAAGGTGCCTATTACTAGACTTATTGGGGAAAGGGAAAATGAAAAAAGAAATGGAAAAAGAGGTCATGAAATCTTGTCGTTGACGCTCACCTCTTGTCTTGTGTCTTATCATCACTCGCTCTTCTTGCTGGCTGGAGGTATGGGAAGCTTGTTATTATCAATCAAGTATTGGATGGCCTCTTTTAGCTTCCAACAGCTCTCAGTAGTATGACCCCTGCCTTGATGGTACTTGCAATGTGAATCGGGGTTCCAACTAGGCAATCTTTTTTCGCGCGCGGGATCTTGAATAGGTCCAATGGGAGTAATGAGTCCCTTGGCATGGAGTCGGTCGAAAGCAGTATCATAGCTCATCCCAATGGGGGTGAAATCTTTCCTTAGTTGTTTCTTAGATCCTTGGTTATCCATGGCTAAGACTTCACTGAGATCAAAGGTACTAACATTGTTACTAGAGTGGGCGTTTTCGGAAGAAGAAAGATTGTCGTTCTTCTTTCCTTTCCAGCCACTGTGATTACTATTGTTAGCAGCTTTTTGCTGTGCGAGGTCATCTTCGATCTCGATGCCTATGTCATAGACGGCCTTGAAAGTATTCAAGTTGTGTTGATATTTTAAGTGCTTTGAATACTTTTCTCGTAAATTTTTGATGAACATCCTCACGGATTCTTTTTCAGTAGGGGCTTCGATCATGTTAGCGGAAGTTTCCCTCCACTTATTAAAGAAAGAAGTAAAGCCTTCATTCTCTTTTTGTCTCAGCATCTCAAGTTGTCTATAATCAGTTTCGACTTGAATATTACATTTATATCTATCAATGAAAGCGTTTACAATAGCATCCCAAGTAGAGGTTTTCTCCTTATCAATTGAAAAGTACCATTGCTGACAAACGGTTTCTAAAGATAGGGAAAACACATAATGAAAAGCTTTCTTGTCTATTCCCTTAATATTCATTACAGTTTCAAAGGCTCTTAAATGAAAATAAGGGTTATCCATTGCTTTGAATTTCGGGATGTCGTTGGCATTGAACTTCTGTGGAAGAAGATCCTTGTCCACTGAGACCCCTTGTGAGCTAATGCCCTGCAATCTATAGTCATTGGACAATTTGCTCAAATTTTCCTGGATGAGCTCCATTTGCTGTTGTCTCACAGGGTCATTGATTTGGAGAGTCAGATTCTTCAAGATTTCAGCAATGTTAGCCACTTGTCCCTTGAGTTCGTTGACTTCTTCCTGACTTGCCATTATCTTCTTAGCTTTCCTTTTTAGACCGATTGGCTTATCAAAAAGTTGAATTTGAATAAAGGTGTTGTCTTTGATTAATCGTCCTTCTCTCCTTGACCAAGTACTGTGGAAAGGGAAATTAAGGGATATTCGTTGTTAATTATTCGACTTAACTCTATTCAACAGGCAATAGATGGAAAAAGGTAGGAAGAATGAATATTATGACATGGGGAAAGCATGTAGAGAATGGAAAGATGATGTAGATGGAGAGATATGAAAAAAATTAGGAATAGTATGTACCCCCAACTCAAATGACGGATAAAACCGACTCATGCATGAACCTAAGACATGGTCATGGTGACATATATAAAGTGTGTGCTACGACTAGTGAGTGTAGGTGACATGTTAAGACTATTGTGTATGACCACGGGACTAAGTGCCAAGACTCAATTAAGGACTTAAACATGGATAAAGCCTTTAACAAATTGGTTAAATTGATTAGCAGACTGTTTAATTAGACTCGTCGTGATGACTCGAGTAAAAATTTAGACTGTCGCCGGAACAACAGAACTGTCGCCACAATTTAAAGCTTGTCGCAAGACGACAAATTTGTCGCCAGGCGACAAACAATAAACTGCGGCGCCACAGCCCAAACTTCTGCGCCATTGCTGGAACATTAATCTGGGACTGTTTCTAGTAAGTTTACTCTAAGGGGACATGCCTATAGTCGTACTAAGTCAGATTAATTACTTTATTAGTCTTTAATTAGTCAAATTAATTAATTAATTAGTTAGATAAAGTCCTTTTTAGTCATTAATTGGTTTATTTAGACTTAAACACAAGTCAAACAAACGGTTAGCACATATAAGGTATGCACATGCAAAGAATGCACAAATAGTCAGGTAGTCACAATATGATGCAATGACTTTGCAACCTAACCATGGCTCTAGTTCTCTAAAGTTCAAGAAATGGGTTAGTCAAAGAGGGTCCATGGTTATGAGTCTGGATGCACCGCGCGGAAGCCTTACCTTTGGAAGGGTTGGCGCGAGTGGATAGGACCCCGCAAGTTAAAAACTTGCTTTCACGGTTTGGTGGATTCACAAACTCGGATGTACCCGTCGTTGCCAGGAGCGTTCAATTGGGTAGATGAAGCGTGAACCCCCAGAGGGTTATGTCCATATGTAGAACACATATGGGTTTCAGAAAAGTGAGAAAAACTCAATCAGGAAGTAGAATCGAGCCAACAGTGCTAGAAATGGTCAAAACAAGAAGGCAGAGTTCTGGCTCGGTATTGGAAGAACTTGGCGCCAGACTACAGGGACTGTCGCCGCAAAAGTGCCCCTGTCGCCAAGCGACAGAACTATCGCCAGGCGACAGAAGCACTTTACAAGTGACAAGCCCTGTTTTCTAGACGCTAGTTCCTACATGCCTCAGCAGGTATCTACGTTCTTAGAATTTTCCAGATTTCGCAGCATTATTTCAATTCTAGTTGTGAAAGATATTTCTCAAATTTCCTACGTGTAAAAATCCTATGTTTTTGACTCATTTCGGATGGTCTATCCAATGAGGACCTTTTTTATGCATATGACAATAATGCTAATCAAAATTACGCACATGAAATACTTAGAACTTTTCGAGTCTCATCCACTCATTCTAAATCATTGCCGAAATAAATTTCAGGAATTAAAATAGAATTCCTCCCTAGTGGTGTCGCCAAAAACTGTAGGGAATATTTCAAGCCATTAACCCCAAACTTGAACCCCACTGTGATCATACACTGAAGCATGGTGGCGTCCAAAGGGAAGGAAGCTAGAGCAAAAGAGTCGCCAACAAGTTTTAGGAACTTGTAAACCGTTCACAAGGGGTGTAATCTTCACCTTGTGAACGGTTTACAAGTTCCTAAAACTTGTTGGCGACTCTTTTGCTCTAGCTTCCTTCCCTTTGGACGCCACCATGCTTAAGTGTATGATCACAGTGGGGTTCAAGTTTGGGGTTAATGGCTTGAAATATTCCCTACAATACCAAAACTGTATGCTGGCAAAAGTGAACAGGCTATTTTAAAAGTTTTTTAGCTTGAGAGCATTGAGTTTAAGCTTGAAGATACTGATGATGAAGATTTTGATGAAAAGAAGGAAGGCCATGGTGTACAATCTGCTAGCATTAATTTGAAAGTTGAAAATGAGAAAGCTAGATATGTAATGTACAGGATTCCTCAAGATTATCCCACTGATGATGAGATTGACAAGATGGATATTGATGTAAGTTTAAAAACTCATCTTGTTATTAATTTTGTAAAGTTAATTATTCAAGTTTTGATATTGTATAACCTGCTACATATGTACTTAAATTTTTGTCAGGAATTAAGTGATTTTTTTCAGGAGTTAAATAATATTAGTCAGGATTAAAATTATTCAGTCAGAAATTAGTTTAGTTTTATCAGGAATAAGAAAGTTTAAGTCAGGAAATAAATTATCTCAATCAGGAATAACATTGTTTCAGTCAGAAATTAGATTACTTTTATCAGGAATAAGAAAATGTTAGTTAGGAATTAGATAATTTTGGTCTAGAATGAAATTATTTAAGTCAGAAAATAAGTTATCTCAATCAGAAATAACATTGTTTCAGTCAGAAATAAGATTACTTTTATCAGGAATAAAAAAATGTTAGTCAGGAATTAGATTATTTTAGACAAGAAAGAAATTGTATTAGTCAGGAATTAAATTATTTCAATAAGCAATAACATTGTTTCAGTCAGAAATTATATTACTTCTGTCAGGAATAAGAATGTCACAATATTTCACTTTTTGTTCTTTGTCAGGAATTAGGATATTTTATTATATTTTACTTATTCACTCTTTATTCTATTTTTTATTAGCCTATGAAGAAGAAAATGATGAAATTTGGTCGTGACTTGAAGATCGTATAAGAGAACCAAATTTACTTTGCTATTAATTTGAAGGATGAAGCAAAAACATTTTCACAAGAGTCTCAATCTCAAGGAGAAGATGATATATATTCCAGTCCTCAATTCTTAGCAAAAATTGATGAAATAGTGGAACCTGCTATGTAGAGAAAAAAGTTAGCTTCTGATTTGGACCAGTTTGATATTAAGTTTAAGGTTGATGATATTGTAAGTTTAATTATCTTTATTATTATTTTATATATTAAATTCATTTAAGATTCGTATATGATATTAATCTTGATTTTATATAGGTAAATAATGTTATAACTGATCTTGATTTGGGAAAAGACCAAACTCAAGATAATGAAGGTAATTTAGAGGATGCAGATCAAGGCAATAAAACCAATGTAGAGGATCAAACTAATATGCCTGAAACTGGTATGCCTGAAGAGATACCAGAGGGGAATAAAGATGAAGGTAATGTCTTCACTGTTGACCAAGGAACTGATGTTGATCAAAATTTGAATACTGAACCAAAATCAGCTGTTGTTTCAGTTGGTGTAGAAGCTGCTATATATTCTGAACCTGGTACAGTACCATCAGAAACTGTGGTTGATTCCGTTGGTAAGGAAGGGGTTCTTGGTTCTAAAACTGTTGTTGGTTCTAAACTTGTGATAGTACCATTAGAAACTTCGACATCACCTCCAAGAACACCAAAGAAAGCCAAAGGCCTCAATAAATTTTATTCTGCTGGTTTGAATGAGAATCAGGTTAGGGTTGTGCAAGAAGGGAGGAGTTTTTTCAAGCGAGATGATTCTATGCCTAAGTTAATGCAAAAGTTACTAAACAAGAAATACCAGTAACTATTGAAAGAGAAAGTAAAAATGACAAGGATGATGACAGCACATCTAAGGTCTAATATTTGTATTTTATTTGAATAATTTATTAACATAATTTTTGTATTTAAGTTTGATATTTTATACAAATAAATGTGTATATTTTTTATTTGTATTATACATATGATTTTAGGTTTTTTCTAAATGTGATGATTTAATTCTGTCAAAAGTTACAGAAGAACATCATTTACTTGTTGGTCAGGCGCATCAGGTAATTTTTTATGTTAATTTTTTTCATGAATTAAAGTATTTTAGTCAGAAATTAGTTTTATTTTTTCAAGAATTAAATTAATTTTATCAGCAATTTGTTGTTCATTAATGTCAGGAATTAGATTATTTTTGTCATGTATTAGATAAGTTTTGTCTGGAATTAAAATATTTTTCTCAGGAGTTAAATTATATCAGTAACCAATAAGATTGTTTCAGTTAGAAATTAGATTACATATATCAGGAATAAGAATATTTTAGTCAGGTATTAAATTATTTTGGGCAAGAATTAAATTATTTTTTTCAGAAAGTAAATTATCTCAATCAGGAATAAAATTGTTCAAGTCAGAAATTAGATTAATTTTATCAAGAATAGAATATTTTAGTCAAGAATTATAGCATTTTAATCAGAAATTAACTTATTTTTGTAAGTAAATACATTTTTAATCAGGAATAATATTTTTCATTAGGATTTTAGATTACTTTTGTCAGGAATAAGAACTTTGCAATCAGGAATTAGAATATTTAATTCAGGATTCATATTATATTAGTATAGATTATTATTGTCAGGATTAAGATTACTTTTGTTTGATATTAATATTTTTTTTTTCTTGCAAGAAGTAGAAGCTCAGCTTAGAGATACAAGTGCAGTTTTAGATTTATTGAGGAATAAAGATGTTCCAAAGGGATCTGTTCTAAAGCAATCTGTTCCAAAGGAATATGTTGCAAATGAATCTCCTACTGCTCCTAATGCTGACATAATTCTAATAGATAAAACTCCTACTGCTCCTATTGTTGCTGATTCGTCTCATGATGAGCTTATGGTATCAGGAACTCAGCCTCCTAAAACACACATTGAGTTAATTGATATAGATAAAAGTTCTACTGCTCCGAATGTTCCTGCTGAAACTACTTTTATTTCTGCTGATATATATTCTTAAAAAAGGGCTCAGAGATTGCAATATTTAAAACAAAGGCAGCAGTTGACATTGCACGCTAATTTGGAAGTAGCCGGTGATCCAAATTGGGTAGAACCCCCTATTGATAAGATTCCGGTTCGAAATCGAGGAATTCTTGTCTCTAGGAGTTTGCAAGAAAATAAGCCCTTGTGTCTGAAAATTTTGACTGAACAGGAAAGATATATGTGTGACTTCCTCTTTTATATGTAATATGAAGAGGAGAAGAAGTTAGATCCTACATCAGAAGATGAGGAAATTAAGGCGCATAACAACATTCTGTACGTACGAGATACTGGTTTTGTTGTCTGTTAGTTTCCTACCAAAGATATTTCACAAAGTGATATTATTTTGGTTAGAGAGGAGTTTTGTTCGCTGCGTCCCTCTGTCTGGATTAACAGTGCTATTCATGATGCTTGGGCTTCTATGCTGAATATTGAAGAGAGCAAAATAACTAACAGAGGCGTTTTTCAGTACAAAGATTTGTTTTTCATACTGGATTTGCCGTAAGTTTTTTCTTTCTCTTTACTTATTTTTTTGGAATTTTTATTTATATAACATAATATATTTTTTATATTTTTGTGTATTTAGTCAAGCAATATCATCCAAAAGCTAATATTATTACGGCTATGGATTGGCATGATCCTTCTTTTTCATGGAAGACAAGCACTGAAAATTTTGATTGTGGTCTTTTTGCGTTAAATTTATATGCAAAAGTACACTGGATTAGATGCAGGACTTGTTGACTTGAGACTTGTGAGTTTTTTTCTCTTTTATTTTTGGACTTATACTAATTATTTTTTAGTGTTCTTATTTTTGTATAAATTTGCAGAAGCAAAATCGGAAGCTGTATAGATGCAAAATTGCTTTTGAATTGATGAATAAAGAAGAAAATTTTTTGCGGAAGCAACTGTGGAATGAATGTATTGAATTTTCTATTAAGAAGCATAAAATTTTCAGTGCTCAGCCTGCAAGGAAAAAGTTTGAGAGTAAATATAGGCAGGAAAAGGCTTCCATACAGAAAGAAAAAGTGAGGAGATTCTTGTTGGAGCAACAGAAAAAAAAAATTGAAGAATACATCCAGCAAAATAGAGGCAAATAGGATTTAGTTAAATTTTGAAAGTTAGATAATTTTGTTTTTACGATTATTCATATGTATATATATTTTCTATTTGTAGTTAGATATTAGGTTTCTTTTGTTTGATAGTATTTAAGTATAGTTACATCACTAGGTGAAAAAAGAAGATAGGCACCGCCTCAAGGCCACCGGTTTTTAAAAACCGGTGGGGAAAAATGGGGGGAAAATGGGCGGGATTTTGAGAGGAGATTATTGCCACCGGTTCAAACTGAACCGGTGGGAAAAACATAAATCCCACCGGTTCAAAACCGATGGCATTCTTAAAAAAAAAAAAACCGGCCCATTTTGTTCCTTAGCTCTCTCCTTTAAATACCCTAACCCTAATAATACCCTCAGATTTTCTCTCTTAGGCGCCTCTCTCTCCTTCTCTCTCCTCCTCTTCTCCTTCTCTCTCCTCCGATCTGTACTCCTCTTCTTTCCCCTCTCTTCCTCTTTCCCCTCTCTCCTCCTCTGTTCTCCTTATTTCCCCTCGATCTCACTCCTTATTTCCCCTCTCTTCTCCTTTCCCCTTTCTTCTCACTCCTCTCCTTTCCCCTTTCTTCTCCTTCTCTCTTCTGTCTTCTGCGCGTAACCACCGCCACTAACCACCGCCGCCACCAAGTCCGAGGTTAGAGCATGTTGTTGTGTTTAATTATTCGAGGTCAGGGTTAATTGATTTTCGAATTTTTTTGGGTTTTCTCGAATTGATTTTGGGGTTTTTCGAATTGATTATGGGGTAATTGATTTTGGTTTTTTTTCGAATTGATTTTGGGTTTTTTCGAATTGATTTTGGGGTTACTTGATTTTCGAAATTAATTTGGGGTTATTTTCGAATTGATTTTGGGTTGCTGTCTGGTGGGTTTGGTGTCGGGTAAGGTTTTGGTTTGGTTGTGGGTTCGGTCAGAGGTCGTGGTGGGTTGTCGTCAGTTGTGGGTGGGTCGTGGGTTGTGGGTTGTGGGTTGTAGGTTCTTGTGGGTTCTGGTGGGTTGTGGGTTCTGGTGGGTTGTGGGTGGGTCATCGGTTGTGGGTGGGTTGTTTTTATTCAATTAATGGTTACATGCAGTGTTTTGGTTATTTTTTTTTTCACAGTTTATTTTAATTGATTTATTTTTTTGTTTTAATTGATGCAGTTATATTGATCAAGATCTGAAATCGAAGATCCAAGATGCAAGAATAGTGAATTAGATGTTGTATGGGGTTTTTTTAGATTTTAATGTTGTAATTATATTTTAATTTAATATTGGAATTTTAGTTTGTAAATCTGATTATCTTAATTATTTGGAATTGTTTTATGAGAAATTTATTTGTAGTTATTATATACTGGTTATTGATGAATATATGTGTGTTTCATGTATATTATGCATATATATATGTTTGTGCAACATTTTAAGTCAAAAAAATGCAAAAAAAAAATTTTTTTTTTTTTGTTTTTTTAGGGTATTATTGCCACCGGTTAACCGGTGGCAATAGTTGTTAGTAAAAAAAAAAAAAAATGCGGGAACGACTATTGCCACCGGTTGGTGGCAATACTTGATTTTGCCACCGGTTTTGAACCGGTGGCCTTTTGTCCTAGGTTTTGCCACCCCCCCACTGGCCACCGGTTCAAAACCGGTGGCAAGGGGGGTTTTGAACCGGTGGCCAACCCCTTTTTTCGCCTAGTGCATATAAATTTTGTTTTTATTGGTTATTTTAACCATTATTTATATGTATATATTTTCTTTTTATATTCTTTGCTAATATAAGTCAGGTATAAGATTGTTTATGTCAGAAATTAGATTACTTTTATCAGGAATAAGAAAATGACAATTAGGAATTAGATTATTTTGTTCAGGAAATAAGTCATTTTGTCAAGAAATAAATTATATCAGTTAGGAATAAGATTGTTTTATTCAGAAATTAGATTAGTTCTGTCAAGAATAAGAAAAAAATATTAAAACTTAATTTATATTAGAAAGTAAAAATATCAAAATCAAAATACCAGAACATAGTATTTTTTACAATAATTTTGAATAAAAAAAATTATTTGATGAATGACCCTATAAAAATGAGTTGTGGATTTGGAGTTTTTGTACCAAACTCATTTGGATCTCTAGTTGATGTTCTTCTTTTTTCAAAATGTGCTCTAATTCTTTTGTTCTTCTTTGGCCTTCCTTTTGTTTTTGGTCGTTTTGGATCTTTTACTGTATTCCTTCTCTCTTCTTCTTCATCAAGTTCATGTATTTTTTCTTCATTTGTTTGGAACACTTTTCTTACAGATTTGTAAATTTGTTCCAAAGCATCATCATATATTTTTGATACATCTTCGTTCCCTTGACATATTGTTACAAGGTTGTAGAAATTCTTTGTTATTGACTGCCTCCAAGGAGTGTTTATTAAAGAATGATCAGTACTTGGATTTCCTAACAAAAAAAAAATTACTATATTTTTGTCAGGAATAAGATAATATTTCTCAAGAATAAGAATATATATATATATCAAGAATAATATTATAATTGTCAGTATAATAACAATATAAATATCAAGAATAACATTATGTTTGTCAGGAATAAGATAAACTTAGTCAGGAATATGTTTTTTTTTATCAAGTCAGGAATAAGTTTTTTTTATCAAGTCAGGAATAAGTTTTTAAATTTGTCAGGAATAAGATGATATTTGTCAGGAATAAGATAACGTTTGTTAGGAATAAGTTTATTATCGGGAATAACAATAGTTATATTGTATTCTGCATGAGCCATAAGTTTTCTAACAGGAATAAGATTTTGTTTGTCAGGAATAAGATCAAATTTGTCTAGAAAAACAATATTGTTTTCTACATAAGCCATAAGTTTTCTTGCATCATGAAAAGTCATACAAATGCTAAAGTCATGAAAATAAGTCATTCAAATCTAAAAAATTAATTTATTGCATCATGAAAAAGTCATACAAATCTGACTAAAGTAATGAAAAAGTCATACAAATTTGAAAAAGTAATTTATTGCATCATCAAAAAGTCATACAAATCTGAAAAAGTAATTTATTGCATCATCAAAAGGTCATACAAATCTGACTAAAGTCATAATTTCTTTTGTTACATTATATGTTAATTATTGCTGTTCATACATAACTGTTCATGCATAACTGTTCTCTATTTAAAGGCTGTTTTAAATTAAGTTTTTTCTATAAAAAGACTTTCTTTAATAACCTCTATTGTTTCTATATAAGGTTGAGTCATATATCATTAACTTTTTTTTTCTTCTATACAATCTTGAAGACAATGACTGATTTCTATGCAAATATGGCAAAATGTTCTGTTTATTTCAGACCAATTTATGGGCTTAGTTTAGTAAATACATTAAGTTTTATGCTTATACATTTGTTTTGTGTTTTAGTAAATATTTAATGATTTCATTCTTTTATGGGTGTTTTTTTTTATTTCAGCCGCTTCCTGCAGAATGGAAAAGTTTTCTTTTAAGATTCACAGGTCTAGTTAGAGTCTATCATGGGAATAATGACAAATTTTGGGAGGTTTGAGTGATAAGCGTAACACAAAATACAAGAAGCTGTGGTGGTTGTTTTATTGATGATGGATGGACAAGCTTTGTAGCATCCAATAATATTGTTGCTGGAGAAAGACTGGATATTTATCACGATAATGATTCTAATTTTTACATTAGAGTTTTTAATGCTGATGGTAATGAAAGGCTTCCTACTGAAGCTGAAAATAGTATTAGTGTATAAGTTTTTTTTTTTATTAAGATTATGTTTGTAAGAAATAAGTTTTTTTATCAGAAATAATAATATTTGTATCAGGAATAAGTTTATATTAATCAGGTATAAGATTATGTTTGTCAGAAATAAATTATTTTATCAGTAATAACAATATTTTTATCAGGAAATAAGACTATATTTGTCAGGAATAATAATATTTTTATTTTATATTTAATTAACAAATAATAAATTTTAAAATAAAAAAGTATGTACGTACCTGATTCATTTTCATCCCATATCATTGATTTTGCAAGCTTCATCCAACGTTTCAGAACGTATCTCTCTGGTATAGAATGTATGTTGTACATTTGCATTATCTTGAGGATGTGAAAGCACAGCAATCCGGTCTCTGTGAAGCACTTACAAGAACACACAAACTCATTGTTTTGACTGTGATATATGACTTGATAGGTGTGCTTATAATCTTCATCAAGAGAAACATCAAAGAATTTGACATATTGCATTGAAGTGACATTTTCTCTTGTATATGCTCCTAGACTTGTATCAAATTCCAACTTAAAATCCTTGTATAAGTTTAGAGTTTAAACTTCAGCTGCATGTTTTAATAATCTGAAGTTGTCACTCTTTTTAGTGCTTCTCCATCTTTTCACAGTAGCTTCAAATATGTGAAAGAACTCCAAAAGCTTAGTGGTTCTGTTAGCCTTAAATGAAATTGCTCTATTTGTTGCTTCTACTCTTTGTGATGATACAATTCCAGCTGAGAAAATGTCATTGCTCAATGATGTGCACCATTTTTCTCGTAGCCCGAATAACCTATCAAACCATTTTTTTTTTCTAATCCATGTTTTTGAAACATTTTGTTCCAACATTCTTCAAATTCTGATTCTGAATCACAACCACTTAAGCATTTGTGAAACATATTCTTGAATTTAGGATTGGTTTTTAGAGTTCCAAAGTGTGACACAAAATTCTTTTGTAAATGCCATAGACACAGTCTATGTCTTGAATTTGGATAAACCTACAACAATGATAAGAAGAATTAGATTATTTTACTCAGGATTTAACATTTTTAAGTCAGAAATTTGAATATTATAATCAGGAATTAGATTATATTAGTCAAGAATTAGCATATGTTTTAGTCAGGAATTAAAGTTTTTTTTTGAAAGTTATAAGTTTATTTTTCTCAAAAATTAGCATGTTTTAGTCAGGAATTAGATAATTTATGTCAGGTATTGTTGTATTTTTGTCAGGCATACAATATTTTAGTCAGGAATTAAACTTCTTTTGAAAGTTATAAGTTTATTTTTCTCATAAATTAGCATGTTTTAGTCAGGAATAGATAATTTATGTCAGGTATTGGTCTATTTTGTCAGGCATAACAATATTTTAGTCAGGAATTAAATAGTTTTTGGTTTTAGGGTTTTAGAATAAAGATATTTATCCAGAGTTTTTGGATAAAGACAACAAAAATGTAATAATAAAAAATAGAAAAATAATTAAAATAGTCTTTTTTTAATATTTTTTATTTGCCTATAAAACCATTATTTTCTCACACATTTCGCATGTTTGTTGTCTTGTATATTCTCTCTCCTAAAACAAACTTTTTTTCTTTTTTTCTCAAATATGGAAAATAATTCTCAGTCTTCTACTTCATCAAACGATCCAGAAGAAAATGTTATTGACAACTTTACAAAAAGATTAAATGATTTATTCGAAAGAAGAGATAGAGTGAAGGATGGACTAATGAAGCTCTATGAAAAAGTGGAAAATAATGAAATCAAAGAACTGAGGAAGAGAAAGAGGGCACAGGAGAAATTCTAGGAAGCACAAAACAAGAAAAAGATAGAAGAAGATTAACAAAAGAAGGAACCGAAAGAAGAAAAAGAAGATCAAAAGAAGAAACAAGTTTAAAATCTCAAGAAGAACAAGAAGAAGATTAAGATTAAGATTCTAGGGTTTTTTTTTTTTTTTTTTTTTTTTTGGCTGTTAAGTTCTAAGTTTAATGAAATTTTTTTGTTATCTATGACATATCATTAGAATATATGAAAATTATGATATATAATAATTAAAATTTTTGAATATATTATATTTCTTGATATATTTCTTCATTTTGTTGATGTGTTTATCAAATATATGAAATCTGTAGCCTACATGTTATTTATTTAGTATCTTACTATAATTCTATTGGCTGATATGATTTTTTATTTTGTTTTGTTGGTTTACATCTTTTTAAACTAGCTTATAAGATAATATTAGTCAAGAATTAGATAATATTAGTCAGGAATTAGATAATATTAGTAAGCAATTGGTATGTTTTATTCAAGAATTATATTATTTTAGTCAGGTATTGGTTTATTTTATTCAGGAATTAGATTATGATAGCCAGGCTTAAATAGTTTTTAGTCAGGAATTAATATATTTCAGTCAGGAATTAGATTATATTTGTCAGGTATTGGTTTATTTTTGTCAGAAATTAGATTATATTAAATTACTTATACTAGATTATTTTAGATTAGGGGTAAGTTTAACACGTGAATAAATTAAAATCCAGGAAATGATGAATTGATTGAGAATTAAATTACTTAGGAAAGCGCGCAAAAATGACTGATTTAAGTTAAGTGAGTATTAAAAAATCATTTTTCCCAAAAAAGCTTGGCGCGCTTTCATTTCCTCTCCCTTGTACTTTAAGAAAACCATCCATTTTTAGAGCTTCAACAAAGGTGATTCAGCAGCTCCTTATTTGTTTTTCGACTCGAATTCAACTAATTTTCTTCTGTTTTCTCCTTAAAAGTAACAATGGCAAAAGCCTCTTCCTTTAATGACAAAGAAACTTGCCGAGATAATAGTAGGCTAGGGGAGATAGTCAATTTTTTTGCTCATTAATTCAAGTTGTCTATTGTTGGCTTTGATCAGAAGATGGGTATCGAAACATGGTGGAGAATTGCATAGACATTAAGAAGAGGATACAAGAAAGCAAGGATGATAAGGAAGCAAAGAAGAAATTGTTGGCGGAGTGTGAATGGTATGTACTATATCTTCAGAAAATTCGGTATGGGATGCAAGACATGTTAAGTGATATTTTAAGCAAGAAGGATAAGCTTGATCAAGTACTCAAAGAAGAAGACTTAAAGGAGAAGATGGCAGAAAGAGTGAAACAAAAGGAGGAGGAGGAAAGAAATAGAAAGAAGAGGGCAAAGCAGAAGGAAATTTCACAGAGGAGGAAGGAAAAAGCTAGGAGAATTGAGCAATGGTATGAGCTCGACTCTACAGTTCAATTATCTGAAGATTCAGATTATGATTCTGATAATGATAAACATTCTATTGACCATTTAGAGAGGATCTATGATGCAAATATATAAGTTTAACTATGTTTAATTTTGTATATGATGGATGTTTGTTTTTGAACATGTATTTTAATTTAAATCCTTCTTTAAAATATATAAGTTTTTGAACACTTTTGCGCTGCAATGTTTGTGATTGCAGATGACAATGTGGGTGGAAGTTGTAATACATTGTCATATCAATCACAACACTTTTGTAAGGAATGAAATTGATTTTATATATGAATTTTCAATATTATCCTTATTCTCTTTTAATATCTATGTTGTTCTCTGTGATTTGTGTTGTTTTTTAATTGTGTGCATTAATGTTATTAATCTCAGATTGACTATGGAATACTTGTTTGGTTGAACATTAAGTCAGAAATTTTTATGTTAGTGAGGATTAAATAGTTTTAAGTCGGGAACTAATATATTTTAGTCCGGAATTAAACAATATTTGTCAGGGATTAGTTTGTTTTTCTCGGGAATTAGATTATTTTAGTCAGGTATTGGTTTATATTTCTCAGGAATTAGATTCTGTTAGTTAGGATTAAATAGTTTTAGGTCAGGAATTAATATATTTTAGTCAGGTATAAGATAATAATAAGCAGGAATTAGATAATATTAGTCAGGAATTAGTATGTTTTATTCAGGAATTAGATTATTTTAGTCAGTTATCGGTTTATATTTCTCAAGAATTAGATTATGTTAGTCAGGATTAAATAGTTTTAGGTTGGGAATTAATATATTTTAGTCAGGTATAAGATAATAATAGTCAGGAATTAGATAATATTAGTCAGGAATTAGTATGTTTTATTCAGGAATTAGATTATTTTAGTCAGTTATTGGTTTATATTTCTCAGGAATTAGATTCTGTTATTCAGGATTAAATAGTTTTAAGTCAGTTATTAATATATTTTTGTCAGGTATTAGATAATATTAGTCAGGAATTAGATAATATAAGTCGGGAATTGGTATGTTTTAGTTAAGAATTAGATTATTTTAGTCAGGTATTTCATTTTTTTTTCTCATGAATTAAATTATTTTTGTCAGGAATTAGACTATATTAAATTACTTAGACTATATTAAATTACTTATACTAATCAGATATTAAATTATAGAATATATATATATTATGAAGCTAAAACTGCTTACCTCTGGTATGGCGTTGCTCATTACAAGATCTTGATCAGTGAAGATTGATTTTGGTTAAATTCCACACACTAACTTTTTGAAAATTGAAAGCAGCCAAACAAATGTTTCCGTCTTTTCATCAATTATGAAGGCACATCCAAACATTGTTGTCCTCCAGTGATTGTTTATACCAACAAATGGTGCACATATCAACCCATATTTGTTTGTTCTATATGTTGTATCGAAGATTAAAACATCACCATAAGCTTTGAAATCTTCAAGCATTTGAGAGTCACGCCAAAAATAACTCACCACAATATTTTCTTCTCCAAATTTCAGTCTATAAAAGAATGAAGAATCTTTATCTGCTCTTGCTTGAAGGGTATCTAATACATTCTGTATGTCTCCACCTTCAACCATACTCATTTTCACCCTCGATACATAATTAAGGTGGTCTCTCTTAGTATGACCTACGCATTCTTCTCCTCCAGCTTCATTGCTTATATAATTGTAAGCATCCATTGGTTTAATACCACTCTCAAGCATGCTCTCAGTTAGCTCACCCATTGGAGCTGATATTTGCCTTTCTGATCTTAGATGATGTAGTTGAACTGTTATTACCAATTCATGATTATGTTCCAACTCATGTGTAAGAACAACAAATTTACCTTCTGCATTTTTCTTGAAACGAATATGAGCTTTGCATCCAGTTCTTGTGTTATTTACTTCCCACTCTTTTTTTCATCAGTTTTACCCAATATGGGTATTTCGACTTAAGTTCACCTGCAATCTTCATTTTACCCTTCGTCTGTTCTTCCTTAGAGCATCTAAAATAAAACTCATACAGTATATCATTGTTATTTCTTCTTTTTGTTGATTTTCTGACGCTGGAACCAACAAATCTTGAATGAGCTTTGTATCAAAAATATCCATCATTGTAGTCTGATATTGTATAACCTGCTAGACATCTACTTATGTTTTCATCCTTGTCATATTTGTAAGAATCTGCAACAAAAGTAAATATAAATCATACTTGTCAAAATTATTTAAGTCAGGAATTAAATAATTTTTGGCGTAAGAAATTAGATTATTTTAGTCAGGAATTAGAATATTTAAGTCGGGAAATATATCAATTCAGACAGCAATTACGTATTTTGTCATCAACTCCATTATTTTGTCAAGAATTAGATATATTATGTCAAGTATTACATTATTTTTGTCAGGAATGAGATTATTACATACAGGAATTAGATTATTTTAGCCTGTTAGGAATTAGATTAATACTGTCAGAAATGTAGATTATTTCAATCAGGAATTATATTTATACAATCAGGAATTGAACTACAAATCAATTGTTAGCAATTACATCATTATAATTATAGAGCATTTAATTATCAGTTGGTTGAGCAGGTAAAATACTTAATACGGTTGGTTGAGCGCCATTTATGTTCTTCATTTACGTTTAAAAGGCCAACCACCCCCATTACTTTCCATAGTTCTTCCTCCTAACTGCAATTACTCTCCTTCTTTCTTCTCAATGCTTCTGTCTTTATCAATGGAAAGTCAACACTCTCATGGCTCATCTTCGAAATCCAAGAAATCAAGGTCCCCTCTTTCTCCTGTTTACTGCTATCACAACGAGGTTGCTCCATTGAGGACGGTGAAGCACGACGAACCCAACCAAGGAAAGCGGTTTTACAGTTGTTCTTATTGGCCGGTAAAATCCATCCATTCAAATTATCCTTTAATTTTAATTTGGATAACTATGTTGTTTGATTTGGGTAATTAATTAATTTTTTTTCTAGGTACAAAGGACATGCGGATTCTTCAAATGGGTTGATGAGGTCGATGATATTCGCAATCTGCAAGCTCAAATTGTTGATAAGAACTTAATTATCATGGAGATGAAGGAGAACAACAGTGTTAGAAGCTCATGTTGACCTTGATCTTCTGTTGCATGTTTTTCATTGTAGTGTTGTTTATGAGGTGAAGGTTGTAGTACTAGGCTGGGATGTAAATTGTCCTTTCTTGGGGTTTAATCTAGGTTGGTGGGATTATGTTGTGGGGTATAGGTCTTTTTTTGGGTCATATGGTATGTTATATGATTGGTCGGGTCTAAATCTACCGCAAGTGTACGGGTCAATTACAGTAAATATAGGGTGAGCAAGGTATCGTATCCACAAGGAGGTCTACTCAAGTACCAAATTAAGAAACTAGAATATTATTTAGACGACGAAAATATGAGAAAAGTAGTACTAAACTATAAACGATTAAGGCTTGCAAACTAATAAAACGATAGACAATAATAAGAAGTAGTTCTAGGTTTCGGGTTTCGCCAATTACTCTCTATAATGAAATTAAACTAATTGCAGGGTTGAACATATATAATATAACAATGATCGAATTACCAATAGTATGTAATCTCCTCTTCCAAGGTAGAAAACGCATATTTAAATCAACATTATGTCTACTTCCGTGATCACAACAATTGAAATAAACTCATTAAGAATAAGAATTCAGAAGGACCACCCCAAGTGTATAACTATTCCTAAAATTATACTACTTGACGTTTGGTAATCCCACGAACTAGTATTGAAATTTCACTTCCGCTAATAATCCAATACCTTAAACATACAATCAATTGGCCAGATTAAAAGTACGAATTAAAACAAGATTATCAAATTGCATTCATATAAATCAAACCCAAACAATATAATTCAATTCATTGATAAAATATAATGGACTACATCCCTAACCTAGAACAAAGAGATTTAGCTAGACATGGAGATTAAGAAAACACAACTAATTGATGAAGAATTGATACTAATAAACATATTAAATCAAACCAAAATCAACCAATTGCATAAACTAGAAGGATGAAGAGTAAACTCCAATTGAAGTGGTTGAACGCTGCTCTTCGTCTCCTGCGTGTGTGTTGCTGCTTCCTTCCCCCCCTGCTGCTGCCCTCGATCCTCCTTATATCAGTAGGTCGATCTTGAGGGTTTTTCTACCAATCCTTCGTGCGTGTGCAGCTTCTGTTTCTTGGGCCTTTAGGAGTTGGTGGGTATTAAATCCCACTACTACTACTTTGGCTTATATTGTTGCACGTGAGTATATAGTGGGCTTTTGTTTCTATTGTTTTGTTTAGTCTTTGTAAGTAATAAACCTGAAACAATATGAAAGTTGAAATTTTAGTAATTCCTTTGTCAAAATCGTATATAAGGGGTATAATTAAGTAAATGTTATCAATTAAGCTCAACAAAGTAAATTTCATGATAAGCTATTAATATCTATATATAAACACATAATTTATACTCTAAAATAGAGTAACAATGATACTATTAAGTATATAAAATATGAACTTATCAACTCCCCCACACTTGAGATTTGCTAGTCCTCGAGCAAATAATAATAGATCATATCAAGAATTTCAATTTCATTTCAATATTAGTTTATTGTCACAATCAACAAGAATGGATCAAATGTGATATGAAACAAGAATTAGCACCCTCATTGACCAATCATTCTTACCGCTTCTTTTCCCCAAATTTGAATTCACCCTAGGGATGCTCAACCATTTAGCTCATGCCTCTCTTCGGTTTGATGACCCTCGTCAAGACTTGTACAAAATCTAACCCTCCACCAATTTGTAGACCAATAGCATATATAGATCAAAAGGACTTTCATATGGTTGTAGCGAGGCTAGGGTTAAGGGTGTGAATATTTAGGAATGTGGTGGTAAAAATGCCAAGCTAAAAGAGTAGTACACAACCTTCAAAAATAGAGATCATATTCAACTCTTACGAAAATAACATCACCGTACTCCAATTTTTTAAACTATAACCCTTTTTTCATCATATATTCATCATTTTCAACTTATTTCGATTATATGACATTTTTTTTTCTTTTTTTTTTTTTATCAACCCTTTTCATTTTTTTTCTTTCAGGGCTCATTTTCATTTTTCCCTTCTTTTCATACTTTCAATTTTTTTTTCTATTACAAAACTTACGACATAACTCAATAATAACTTCACTCATTTTAGCAAGGCATAGGTAAAGGCCATAAGCTTGTAATGTAGGATTAGCCAAAAGATGGATATTACGGCACAACAGGGCTAAGCAACGGGTAAATATGTAAAAGAAAAAAAAAATGAGTGAGCCTAAATTCTGAAGGTTCTAATCATGAAAGAAAAAAAATAATGCCTTTATCATTTCTCATACACCTTGGTCTTTGATCTCAGGAAGCTAAAATGCAAGTCCCAATTTGAGCGATCAAGAAGAAGGATAAATATGTAGAAAATTGAGTCTTACGAGGTTCGTGGCCCTCCTTTCGGGATTCATCGCATAAGGGAAAAGCAATCCATCTTACCACAAAGTCACAAAAATTGTCACAACCAATGTCAATGAAGGACTTATGCTATCTTTGCATACCATGTATATTTTTATTGATCCAAAACAAGTCAATTAGTGACAATAAAAACAAAACTCTTTTTTTTTTTCAAGGAAAATTCTGCAGAAAATTTGGCAGCACTTCCCTTGAAACAGGCAAAAATCGAAATTTTAAACTCATTGGAAACCTGCACAAAATCCCAGCCATGCTTCATACATGGCAACACATAACAAAACTAAGTATAACTCAAAACACAGAGGGCATTTGCAGCAATTTCTGACCTCTCCCCCACACTTAGGGACAAACATTGTCCTCAATGTAAATAAACAAAACTGAAAGGCAGGAAGTAGGTGTATTTATAGCAGCCAAGGACACAAGAATTTTGAAAAATAAGCAAAGAAAGAGACAACCTGATGGAATTTTAGGCTTATTGTTTGTAGCAGCTACTCTGGTTAACAGCAGGTACACCACATAAGCAGATTCTACCAGGCTATAGCTTGCAAAGCAGTAGTTCCTTTCTCTTCATTTAAAAGTGTCCAGATCACCATCTTATTTTCAAAGCTGAAAGAAAACAAAACAAAAAAAACAGAAAAGAAAAAAAAAAGGAATGTGAAAAACAAACAAAAACCAATAAAGGAAATGGAAAAGAAAAAGGAAAAGAACTTGGGTTGCCTCCCAAGAAGCGCGTGTTTTAAGTCACGAGCTTGACTATTTTGGTGCTTAATCTTCAGTGGGTTCTTCTAAGGAGTAAGTCACTCCTGTAGGCACCATCTCATCAACCAAGTAAGGTTTAAGTCGCTGACCATTCACCTTGAAAACTTCAGATTTTCCTTGTATTTCAACTGCACCGTATGGATAAACTTTCACAACAGTAAATGGACCAGACCATCTAGATCGCAACTTTCCAGGAAACAATTTCAAGCGTGAGTTAAAGAGTAAAACTTTCTGTCCCACTTCAAAAGTCTTGTGATTAATGTGCTTATCATGCCAAAGTTTAGTTTTCTCTTTATATGTTTTAGCACTCTCATAAGCATCTAACCTAAACTCTTCTAATTCACTCAATTGTAGCAATCTCTTAGCCCCAGCAGTCTTAAGGTTCATGTTTAACTCTCTTATAGCCCAAAATGCCTTATGCTCTATTTCTACGGGAAGATGGCAAGATTTTCCATAAACTAGCCTATAAGGAGACATGCCTAAAGGTGTTTTGAAGGCTGTCCTATACGCCCATAATGAATCATCAATCTTATTAGCCCAATCCTTCCTAGAAATGTTCACGGTTTTCTCTAGAATTTGTTTTAACTCTCTATTAGCAAGCTCTGCTTGACCATTGGTTTGAGGATGATAAGCTAATGCAACTTTATGTTTAACCCCATACTTTCTTAAAAGAGAATCAAGCGGCTTATTACAAAAATGAGAGCCTCCATCACTTAAAATCGCTCTAGGAACACCAAATCTAGAAAAAATATTCTTTTTAAGAAATTTCATAACAACTTTAGAATCATCAGTGTGAGTAGCTATAGCTTCCACCCATTTAGAAACATAATCAACAGCGACTAAAATGTATCTATTGTTATGGGAAGAAGGAAAGGGGCCCATAAAATCAATTCCCCACACATCAAACAACTCAACTTCAAGCATAATATTCATAGGCATTTCATTTCTTTTAGATATGTTACCTACTCGTTGGCACCTATCACATTTGCTAACATGATCTCTAGCATCTTTGTACATAGTAGGCCAATAAAAACCAGATTGCCAAACTTTAGCTACTGTCTTATTCGTACTAAAATGACCACCACACTCTAAAGAGTGACAATGATACAATATGTTATGAAATTCTTCTTCAGGCACACATCTTCTAATGAAACTATCAGCACAAAATTTATATAACAAAGGCTCTTCCCAAAAATAATGTTTAACATCCCACAAAAATTTCTTTTTCTGGTGATAGCTTAGATTTGAAGGAATAATACCACTTACCAGATAGTTTACTAAATCAGCATACCAAGGAATACTAGCAATTGCCATCAATTGTTCATCAGGAAATGATTCATTTATAGGTATATCAGAATTATTATCAACTTCCAATCTAGATAAGTGATCTGCAACAGTATTTTCAATGCCTTTTTTATCTTTAATTTCTAAATTAAAATCTTGTAGTAAAAGAATCCAACGAATTAATCTAGGCTTAGGTTCCTCTTTACTTAACAAGTATTTTAAGGCAGAGTGATCTGTGAAGACAATTACTTTAGACCCTATAAGATAAGATCTAAATTTATCCATGGCAAACACAACAGCAAGCATTTCTTTTTCAGTAGTTGTGTAATTTAATTGAGCATCATTAAGCATTTTACTAGCATAATAAATTACATGTAGCTTTTTATCTTTTCTCTGCCCTAAAACAGCACCAACAGCATAATCACTTGCATCACACATTAATTCAAAAGGAAAATTCCAATCTGGAGCTATCACAATAGGTGCTGAAATTAACTCTTGCTTTAATTTGTTAAATGCATGCAAACATTCAGAATTAAAATCAAAGGGAGCATCTTTATTTAACAAATCACATAGGGGTTTAGAAATCTTAGAAAAATCCTTAATGAAACGTCTATAAAAACCCGCATGGCCTAAGAAACTTCTAATTCCCTTAACATTAATTGGAGGTGGGAGCTTTTCAATTACTTCTATTTTCGCACGATCTACCTCAATTCCTTTTCCGGAAATTTTATGTCCAAGCACTATACCTTCTTGTACCATGAAATGACACTTTTCCCAGTTTAAAACTAAATTAGTCTCTTCACAACGTTGCAAAATCAGAGAAAGGTTACCTAGACAGTTATCAAAAGATGATCCAAAAACAGAAAAATCATCCATAAACACTTCCATAATTTTCTCTATATAATCAGAAAAAATAGACATCATACAACGCTGAAAAGTAGCTGGAGCATTACATAAACCGAAAGGCATACGACGAAAAGCAAATGTACCATAAGGACAAGTAAAGGTAGTCTTCTCCTGATCATTAGGAGCAACAGGAATTTGATTGAAACCAGAATATCCATCAAGAAAACAATAATAGTCATAACCTGCAACTCTCTCTAACATTTGATCTAAAAATGGCAAAGGAAAGTGATCTTTTCGAGTTACACTATTAAGTTTTCTATAGTCTATGCAAACTCTCCAACCAGTCACTGTTCTAGTGGGAATTAATTCATTATTATCATTAGGCACAACAGTCATTCCACATTTTTTAGGTACCACTTGTACAGGACTAATCCAAGGACTATCAGAAATAGGATAAATTATTCCTGCATCTAACCATTTTAAAACTTCTTTCTTAACTACTTCTTGCATGTTAGGGTTCAATCTTCTTTGACTTTGAACAACAGGTTTATAATCTTCTTCTAGCAAAATTTTATGCATACAAACAGATGGGCTTATTCCATTAAGATCAGAAATAGTCCAACCAATTGCTTTCTTTCTTTCTCTTAAAACACGCAAAAGTTTATCTAATTGTTCATCAGATAGTGAAGCATCTACAATCACAGGCAAGGAATCATTTTCACCTAGAAAAGCATATTTTAGATGTGATGGTAGAGGCTTTAACTCTAAAGTAGGTGCTTGCACAGTAGAGGGAGGAGGAAGAGGATTACCTTTCTCAAGTTTCTCAAATTGATTACCTCTTTTCTTCCATGGAGGGCATGCCTCTAAAGCATTGGCCATTTCCAACACCTCAATATCATCATTATGGGATGTACCTGCACTTGTTAGACATACTTCAAGGGTATCTTTAGAAATAGAATCAATCATTTCTTTATTTAATTCATCAAGCACATCAACTCTAAACACATGGTCAGTAAAAGAAGGATATTTGGCAGATTTAAATAAATTGAATTGCACTTCTTCTTCACCAATTTTAAAAGTTAACTTGCCATTTTTAACATCAATTACAGTACCAGCAGTAGCCAAAAATGGTCTTCCGAGAATAATAGGCACGTCAACATCCTCATCCATATCAAGAATAACGAAATCAACAGGTATAATGAATTTACCAACTTTCATTAGCACATTTTCTACTACACCTAGAGGATATTTAACAGACCTATCAGCAAGTTGCAAAGAAATAGTAGTGCGTTTTAAATCATTTAAACCAAGCTTCTTGTAAATAGACAATGGCATTAGAGACACACTTGCACCTAAGTCACATAAAGCTTTAGAAAAATTAACATCACCAATAGTGCAAGGAATAGAAAAGCTGCCAGGATCTTTTAATTTAGGAGGAAGCTTATTCTGAATTACAGCACTACATTCTTCACTCAAAGCAATAGTTTCATAATCTTCCAATTTCCTCTTTTTAGACATGATTTCTTTAAGAAATTTAGAATATGAAGGAATTTGCATCAATGCATCAGCAAACGGAATATTAACTTGCAATTGCTTAAACATTTTAAGAAATTTTTCAAATTGATGATCCACTTTATTTTGCTTAAGCCTTTGGGGAAAAGGAATGGGAGGTACATAAGGCTTAACAGGAATAGGGGTAGGATTAGAACCATCACTGCCTAGTTCAGGTTGCTTTTCAGGTTCAACTTCAGCATTTTCATCAATTAGTTCTTTAGCCTTGGCTTGAACACTTACATCATCAAGGGTTTTACCACTTCTTAAGGTTACAACTTTGCATTGCTCTTTAGGGTTAACCTCAGTTTGACTAGGCAGTGTTCCTTGGTTTCTAGAATTAATAGCATTAGCCAATTGGCCTAACTGAACTTCCACATTTTTGTTTGAATTAGCTAATTGATCAACCTTATTTTCCAATTTTATGATTCTCTCAGAAGTAGCATTAGCAAGTTTTTCAATAGCCAATTCCCATGAGGGTCTCTCTTGTTGTGGTTGTTGTCTTTGAGGGAAACCAGGTGGATTTTGTGGTCTAAGGTTATTACCTTGGTTTCCTTGATCTCTCCAAGAAAAATTGGGATGGTTCTTCCAGCCAGGGTTATAAGTATTAGAGTAGGGGTCATTTTGTGATCGATTATAATTAGAAACATATTGAGCTTGTTCAAAATTAAGACAATCATTACTAGCATGTGCACCCCCACAATTATCACAAGATAAATCAGGACTAGAAATAAGACTAACATTACTCATTTTACTGAAAATTTTAGTCAAGTTATCAACCTTAGCATTTAACATGTTAATACCATCCACATCATACATCCCTGTACTCTTTTTAGCAACTGACCTTTCACTAGAACAACCATAATTATTAAAAGCAAGTTCTTCTAATAACTTATTAGCCTCTTCAGTAGTCTTACTCATTAAAGCACCACCTGCTGCAGCATCTATAGTACTTCTAATAGAGTGATTTAAGCCATTATAAAAAGTTTGAACAAGTAGCCAATCAGGTATTCCATGGTGAGGACATTGGTGTTGCAAATCTTTAAACCTTTCCCAAGACTCATATAATGACTCTAATTCATTTTGAGTGAAATTAGTAATATCATTACGCAATTTAGCCGTTTTAGCAGGTGGGAAAAATTTATTTAGAAAAGCTTGAGATAAAGAAGTCCAAGTGGTAAAAGGATCAGACGATTTAGAGGACAACCATTTTCTTGCCTTATCTCTAAGTGAAAATGAAAACAACCTAAGTCTAATAGCATCTTCACTTACACCATTCATCTTAATGGTATCACATTTTTCAAGAAAATTAGCTAAATGTTCTAATGGACATTCCACAGGTGACCCACTAAACTGATCTTGCTGAACAATATGAATTAACGCAGGCTTAAGTTCAAAATTATTAGCTTGGACAGAAGGTCTTACTATACTTGCAGAGGTTGAACTAGCATCGGGCATTGCATACTCCCGTAGCATCTTGGGCGGTGAATCTCCCATGTTTTCTGTTTCTGAGAAAAGCGACTCCAAGTTAGGAATTACAAATTCTTGTTCAGAGATTTGGAGTCTCCTTAACGCGTGCAACGTTCTTTCGATTTCTGGATCAAAAGGAATTAGAGGACGATTAGTGCGTGGCATACACTAATATAAAATAACAATTAAAAAGTAAACTAAAATACTGTAACTAAAACAGAAACTGAAACTCAGAGATAGCAAAATTATAGAGTAGGCAAAATTTTTTTTTTTTTTTTTTTTTTTTTTTTTTTTGTAAACTGCTGCTGTGTGTACAGTAGCAATCTAACAGTGATATAATTTCCAGACTACCAAATACAGAAAACAGAAAATACCAGCAGCAAAATTTATTTTATTTTTTTCAGACTCTAAACGACACAAAACAGAAAATAAATAACTAATAGAAACAAAATAAAACTGGCAGAAACTAAAATAGAGTCTAAACTAATACGAAAGTTTCTATGGTATGATATTGAATTATTGCCTCCCCGGCAACGGCGCCAAAAACTTGGTCGGGTCTAAATCTACCGCAAGTGTACGGGTCAATTACAGTAAATATAGGGTGAGCAAGGTATCGTATCCACAAGGAGGTCTACTCAAGTACCAAATTAAGAAACTAGAATATTATTTAGACGACGAAAATATGAGAAAAGTAGTACTAAACTATAAACGATTAAGGCTTGCAAACTAATAAAACGATAGACAATAATAAGAAGTAGTTCTAGGTTTCGGGTTTCGCCAATTACTCTCTATAATGAAATTAAACTAATTGCAGGGTTGAACATATATAATATAACAATGATCGAATTACCAATAGTATGTAATCTCCTCTTCCAAGGTAGAAAACGCATATTTAAATCAACATTATGTCTACTTCCGTGATCACAACAATTGAAATAAACTCATTAAGAATAAGAATTCAGAAGGACCACCCCAAGTGTATAACTATTCCTAAAATTATACTACTTGACGTTTGGTAATCCCACGAACTAGTATTGAAATTTCACTTCCGCTAATAATCCAATACCTTAAACATACAATCAATTGGCCAGATTAAAAGTACGAATTAAAACAAGATTATCAAATTGCATTCATATAAATCAAACCCAAACAATATAATTCAATTCATTGATAAAATATAATGGACTACATCCCTAACCTAGAACAAAGAGATTTAGCTAGACATGGAGATTAAGAAAACACAACTAATTGATGAAGAATTGATACTAATAAACATATTAAATCAAACCAAAATCAACCAATTGCATAAACTAGAAGGATGAAGAGTAAACTCCAATTGAAGTGGTTGAACGCTGCTCTTCGTCTCCTGCGTGTGTGTTGCTGCTTCCTTCCCCCCCTGCTGCTGCCCTCGATCCTCCTTATATCAGTAGGTCGATCTTGAGGGTTTTTCTACCAATCCTTCGTGCGTGTGCAGCTTCTGTTTCTTGGGCCTTTAGGAGTTGGTGGGTATTAAATCCCACTACTACTACTTTGGCTTATATTGTTGCACGTGAGTATATAGTGGGCTTTTGTTTCTATTGTTTTGTTTAGTCTTTGTAAGTAATAAACCTGAAACAATATGAAAGTTGAAATTTTAGTAATTCCTTTGTCAAAATCGTATATAAGGGGTATAATTAAGTAAATGTTATCAATTAAGCTCAACAAAGTAAATTTCATGATAAGCTATTAATATCTATATATAAACACATAATTTATACTCTAAAATAGAGTAACAATGATACTATTAAGTATATAAAATATGAACTTATCAATGATGAAGTTTTCAAGTATGTATTTTCATTTAATTATATTCACAGTTAACATATGAAATTTTCAAGTATGTATTTCATTTGGTTAGATAATTTATGTCAAGTTTAGGTCTATTTTTGTCAGGAATTACAATATTTTAGTCAGTAATTAAACTTCTTTTGAAACTTATAGGTCTCAAGAATTATCTTGTTTTAATCAGGAATTAGATGATTTATGTCAGGTATTGAATTATAACTCACAATATTTAGTCAGGAATTTAATAGTTTTTTAGTCAGGTTTAAGATAATATTAGTCAGGAATTGATATGTTTTAAAATCCAAATTCCATTGTTTAATAAATTATTACATATATGAATTAAATTATTTTAGCTAGTCACGAATTAGATTAAAACAATCAAGAATTTGATTATTTCAATCAGGAATTAGATTTATACAGTCAGGAATTGAATAAGAAATTAATTTTTATCAGCCATTAACATGTATCACTCAGGAATTAGATAATTTTTCTCAGGTATAAGTCTATTTTTGTCAGGAATTACAATATTTTAGTCAGTAATTAATTTTTTTTTCAAAGTTATAAGTCTTAAGAATTAGCATGTTTTAGTCAGAAATTCGTTAATTTATGTTAGGTATTGGTCTTTTTTTGCCAGCCATTACAATAATTTACTCAGGAATTTAATAGTTTTTAGTCAGGTTTAAGATAATATCAGTCAGGAATTGGTATGTTTTAGTCAGCAATTAGATTATTTTAGTCAGGTATTGCATTATTTTTCTTATATATTAGGTTAATTTAGTCAGGAATTAAATTAATTTTGTCAGAAATTAGACTATATTAAATTAATTGTCAGCAATTATATCATTATAATTATAGAGCATTTAATTATCAGTGTATTATAATTCTAATTTTTATAATTTTCAAACAAACATACCTATTATATTTGCAGCATCTTCATCTCTTTCTTGATTGGTGTTCTCTTCTATAATTACATTATCTGCTGCATTCATCATTAATATTAGTATATTTTAATTTCACAACTTAAAATTATCAATACACAATAAATTGGAATCAAATTTAAATTAATTTACTGCGACACCTTATATATACAATCTGAAATTAAATTACCCCATGCAAATTATAAGTCAAAATTAAGTCGAAATTAAATGCGATCTGAAATTAAATTAGCCTTCCATTCAAATTTTAAGTCGAAATTGATTGCATGCAAATTTAAATCGCATGCAAAATTGAATTAATGCTTTTGCAAAAACTTATAAACTCGAAATTGATTGTACAAATTCAAATTATAAGTCAAAATTAAGTTGAAATTAAATGCGATCTGAAATTAAATTAGCCTTCCATTCAAATTATAAGTTGAAATTAAGTCGAAATTGATTGCATGCAAATTTAAATCGCGTGCAAAATTGAATTAATGCTTTTGCGAAAACTAATAAATTCGAAATTGATTGTATAAATTCAATACGATCTATAATTAAATATGATTTGAAATTAAATACGATCTAAAATTATGAAACAAATTATACCTTTTCAGCAGTAATTGAACTCGAAATTGATTCTATAGGTGAATCAGATTCTCCTTCAATTATCATCGTGTTGTTTGATTTCTACATTTTTGTGATTTGAATGCTGTGAAATTTGAAGATTTGAATGCTGTGAAATTTGAGGAAATGAAAGCGTTCGAAATTTGAGAAAATGAAGGCGTTCAAAATTTGAGGAAATGACGGCGCTCGAAATTTGAGGAAAATGATGAAAATGAAAAAATTCAGGCATTTTATAAGATGGCGCGCGGGCTTTGGTCGGGTTTATCAGGCCCGCGCCTTTTTTATTATGAGCCCGGTCTCACGTGAGTCCAGTCTCGCACAAAACGTTTTGATAAAATAGTAGTAGATCCTTATTAAAAAAAAAAAAGTTGTAATTATTATGAAACGGATGTGAAAAAAAAAAGTCTTGTAATTATTGTGAAATGGGTGTAAAAAAAAAAAGTGTTGCAATTATTACAAAATGAATAGAGTATTTATAAAGTCCACAAAGTGATGATTAATATGGTAATGATTACCAAAAACCCAAATATTGGGCTAGTTGCTTGTCAGTCCACCAACTCAAAACTCTGCTCTTGGTTGAAGAATATATATCTCTTAAAAACCATGTCAAGCCCAATCAGCAAAATATAAACTGCCTGCTATGGTAACCGAACTATTGGTTACTTACCCAATAGATAACCCATTTTTTGTTTGGGCCGAAAAATAAGCATAACCCATTCTAGTTGTATATTCGAGCCACTTGATATTTCTTTTCTTTGTCAAAAAAAGTAGTGAAATGAAATAAAATCGTACTCGTATGTTATAGGACTGTTTATTGCAAGGTATGAGACACAAGTCCTCTCGTATGTTATAGGACTGTTTATTGCAAGGTATGAGACACAAGTCCCACATTAGTCATATGAAAGGCTGATATGAGATTTATATAGGGCAATGTGCTCTCCTTCCTTGGCTTCTTCCAGACCACCAACTCCGTGAGCCACCACTCCGAGGTCGACTTTGACACCATTGGTATAGGATAATAGGAGAGTTGGCCCAAAAACTAGCTCAAGGGGAGGAGAGCCCATTGTCCTATATCAAACCCACATCAGCCTCCTATATGACCAATGTGGGACTCAAGTCCCATACCTTGTAATGAACAGTCCTATAACACATACCTTCCCTATAAAAGATTTGTGCCACTTATAGGTGTTCATCTAATTTTCACTTTTATAAATTTATCTAAATTAATTATGTTGAAAATTTATTGGCAAATATTTATTACAGGAAACAAACTTCTCCACAAAATTACTTGTACTTAAAAACTATGGAGTAATAATTAGTAAATTAGCATAACAACACTACACTAAGCCAAAATCTCATTGATTCGTAAAAAAAAAAAAAAAAATAAAAAGAAAAAAAAATAAAAAGAAAAAAAATGTTATTATTAAATATAGAGAGCTAACATTAAGCTATTATTAAATATAGAGAACTAACATTAAGGTTACACCATGCTAATATTAACAAAGTTTACCCTTAGGATTCCACTGCTATTTGACTAGTCTTCTAAGTTGTCCCTCTTTTTCCGTTCGGTTTATTTGCGTGACTAATTAGCATCATAATGTTATAAATATAATTTTAGTCTTTTAAGTGGTGAATTTAACATTCGTTGATGTCAGACTGTAACTATGAGACTTAGGAAAGAAACATGCAATCAATACAAGTGAAAAAAGACAGCCAATAAGATCTTTTTTCTAACTGCCAAAAAAGAACACAAATTTTAATTAATTTCTTTTGGGAGGGAAGAGAGCATGGTATGCAAAACATGGAATATTAGTTTAAGGTAACAAATTAAAATGTTTTCTAAGCACAATTGGATAATGAAAATTCCTTTATCTCTAACTTTTTCCCTTGAGGTTAGCAAAAATAGTGCTTTTTAGGCTAGATAGTTACCGAGTATATTTCTTGAGAAATTATATTATTCTGACGACTCTGTTGTTCTTATCTATGCTATTCCTAAAATTTGAAACAAATATTTGATGTCAAGTACTAGGGTTAAAGGTGAAATACCTATAGTAGTTGGATTCAATACACTTTATGCCAAGTCGTTTTCTCTTTTATTACAACTAATAAGAGAGATTTTTTTTTTATTTATTTTTTATTTTTTATCATAAACTGATAGAGAATATAAATCGATCTTGGGTCTCAACCATCAGCTTAAATTGTTGGTTGAATTGGTTCGCTAACATGGTATCGTAGCTCAATATTTTTTGTCTCTTTGCTATTTTATAATAAATTCACCAATCATATAACTAATATATAAAGCTAAACTTTTAGCCAGACCACGAGATAGCTGCGTTTGATATCTCAACTGTTACTTTAGAAGAATACTACAAGAGGGGGGGTGAATTGTAGTTAAAGGGAATTTAGCTAACTTTTTGCGGAATTAATAAAACTAAGCTAAAGGAACTCGAAAGTCACACAAAAGAGATTTTACATGGAAAACTTTTTGGCCCTAACAAGAAGAAAAACCACGACCACTTGGGATTTTAGGAAAGATTCTTTACTAGAATAGGGCAATCAACCTATTCCAAGGTAAAGACTCTAACTTCAAGTTCCTCAATGAACTTGAAGTTCCTCAATGAACTTGAAGTTCCCAGCAGTAAGTCCCTCTACTCACTGCTCTTCTCTTCTCTTTCTCTTTCTAATTTGACTTCTCTTGAGTTCACTCAAACTCCCAATCCCCAATTGCAACTCTTGGAATAAAATAAAAGTAATTAAGAAAGTTAACCACTTAAGTAGAATGCGACTCTTGACTCTTTTTAGAAAACTTAGAAGATAGAAAAAAAAATGATTGAGCAAGGGTGGTGAAGCTTTTCCAGAAATCATCTTCACTAGTTATAGGAAAAACATAGCTTGAAGAAAACGTCATCACTTCCTCCACTTACGCCACTACTGCTGCACATCAACGCCACCAATCTCCACTACTTACAGCACTTCAAACACGTCCTAAAACTCAGGACACGTTGAACTACTATGAAGCAGTTTCCTTGTTTAATGGCGAAGACTAAATCAAACACTAGTACCGCAAGTTTAGGAAATCAGTTGCACAATATTTCTGAAAGATTTTCTAAAAATAAAAGATAATATTTTGCAATAAAAACAGAAAGATATTTTCAAAACCAACTTCCCTATATTTTAGCAATCATTAAAATTCTATCTTTAAACCAAATTTGAAATCGCATTCTACTAAGTATCAACTCCTAATTATTCTCACTTACATAAAACCTAAAACACAAAATATTTTAGACTTTATAATTCTCTAGGAAGTCTCTACTCCGAGCCTTCATTCTCTAGCTTCTACTCCGAAACTTCTGTACCTTCAAAGGAACACTGCAATAAGTCTTCTGATTCCTTATGCTCCAGCTCCTTTACCTTGAATTAATGATGTAGCTTTGTCAAAGCACACTACACAACTTATCAAGGCATTAGTCCATTTATTTAACTTGTGTTATCATCAAAACATCAAGGGCAACAATATTCCCCCTTTTTGATGATGACAAACAAGGCAAACGTATTTAGAGCAACAATAATCAAAAGACGCTTAGACTACTGTAAAGAAAAGAAAACTGAAAGAATTCTTGAAGGAAATAAGTTTTTATACCCGACTGAGAATTAGAGAGACACAAAAACTTTGAAGTAGAGATGGATGATAAGTGTGTTAAGTAGTTTGCCTGTGTACTTTCCCCCTTTCGGCATCATCAAAAACACAATGTATATAGCAAATTATCTCAAGCACAACACCATAACCATGGTTTAATGATAAGGCATAGAGCATATAAACATTCAAGATAGAGAATATGCACAAGAAAATAATAAAACATCCATCCAAAACCAATGTTAAACATAGGCCAAAAGTGCACCAAATCCACAAGTTCAGAAAAGAAACAAGTAATCCCAGTTTTAGTTATAGACCCAAAAGAAAATTGTTCAAGATGGACAAAATAAAAACAAAATTAACATCATCATAGGCTAAAAGGGCAGGGAACTGGTTTAGGCTTCATCAGGAGTAAGCTCATCAAGCTTTGCTTCAATCTTCTCCACCACCTGCTTAATTGCTTCATCTCGAGCTTGAGCAACCTAGAGAAGTAAAGCCTTGGCATCACTAGCACAGCCTGCAACATATTTTTCCAGAGCATCTACCCTAGCAATGTTTGACTCAAGGGAAGAGATGACCTGTTTGAGCATTTTCTTCAGCTTTTTAAGTTCAAGCGAGACAACTTCATTAAGCATTGCTGGTGAACTAATCTCAGCAAACCCTGTACCCGCAGGAACAGACTTCAAAGGAGACTCTGTTGGTGTAGGAACAGAGGACTCCTTCTTCATCTCCTGTTCCTCTTAATCAATGTGAACAAGTTCTACTTCCTTGGGGGCACTCTTCTTTTATAGCCTCAAGCTCTTTCTTTTTCTTCCCCTTGTCTATTGTACTCCAACTTCCTACGAATCTTCAACTTCTACCGATCTCTTCCTCTCTCTCTTTTCTCCCTCCTGCCGAGTTCCCATTTCTACCTCCTTAACACCAACTGGTTCCCCCTTAACTTGAGGTCCCTCTTCATCATCTAGAGGTTCTGGCAGCTCCTCCAAACACCCATATACTACATGCAGCCCTCGGTTTTCAAGAAAAATTCGATTTGCTGAACAAAATCATTGTTTTTGAGAGGAAGGGGTTCATATTTAGATAAATCAACACCAAAGCTTTCAAACACAATAGTGAAAAGGTTTGCATAGCCAATTTTCCAGTTTCTGGGAACACAATGATCAAGGTGTTGAATCATAATGGAAAGAAAGTTGATGGGAATTTGTTGTTCAAGGCAATACATGAAGGTACAGTCAAGCTTGTTAGCTGAATCTCGTTTCCGAGTTCGAGGAACAATGTCATTATGAACAATTTCAAACAGCAATTTTTGGAGAGGGGTGAAGTTGTTGTGATTGACATAGGTGAGTTTAGGGTTTCTTTGAAAGTGTTCGACAATCGATTCAATAAAGATGTTATGGAGAGGTTTCTGCACAAATCCTTTAAAATACAACTCTCATAACTAGTATTAGGAACTTCAAACAATTCCCCTAGATACTCAGCATCAAATTCAATTAACTTCTTTTGAATTGTACATGAAATTTTCCCTTTTTCACACTTAAAAGTAGCATGAAATTCATGCTTTGCACCATGGAAGATTCAAGCACAGACCAGACACAAAGTGCTTTGCATTTTCCTCTAGCTTCTTCATAGCTGCAGATTTGTGCTTGTATGAGACTCCCAACTCTTCAACTTCCTCTTCTTTTGAAATTTCTTGTTCCTCTGCCATTTGTTCTGATTTCGGAGAATTAGGGTATTCGAGAAAAAGTTGTTTGAGTGTGGCTGTAGTTTCGTCTGTAGAAACCTCTTGGATTTTTATAGTGGGTGCTTGAATGTCAGTTAGGGTTTGGTCTTTTGGAGAGATGTCCATGGGAGAATATGAGAGAGGTTCTTTGTAAGGAAGGGAAATAATTGATCTGAGTGGAGTGAAAAATCGAGAAGTACTCATTGCTTTTTATAATGGAGTAAATGTGAGGTGTCGTTTCAGGGTAGAGGTTAGGCGAGATGAATTATGATGATGCGTCCTCTGCATTTATAGCTTTGGGAAACTAAAATGATAATTCTAGAAAGTGAAATGTATTTTGCGTTCTGAAGAGAAAGAGAGCGCGTGTCCTACCTGAGCGTGGGTTTTGAGCTCGCGCTTTTGGTGGCCATGGCAGTGGGTACGAGGACTTAATCTTCTTCGGAAATGGTGCAAAAACATCAAAACATCACTCAGAGAACAAAGAAAAGCAAGAAATCGAAAGAAATTAGAGTAGAAATGGAGGATGGAATGGAAGACCCAGAGATTGTGAGCTTCATTAAAGAGCAAATTCTCTCTCCAAAGTCTTCAATTGAGCAACTTAAGCAACAATCTGAGCTTCGAAGGAACTTTTCGGAGTGGATTGGGGCTATAAAAGCAAGTTTAGAGAAGATGCAATCGAACCCAGGTAACTGTATTCAAACACATGATCTTCACACTCCTGTTTTGCACGCGAATAGGAATTTGCAAGATGAATTAGAAATTGCTGATAATCATAGTGATTTGAATTATTGTGAGATGCATAAGATTGTTGGGGATAGTAAGAACGTTAATGAAATTGATTGTGTGCATATTGATTTGGATGATATTCAAGATGAAGTAGATTACTGGAATTCTGCAATTGTATTCTATGTTTGTGGTGCAAACCCTCCTTTACCTGTAATTGAAGGTTTCTTTAGGAGAATCTGGAAATCTATGGGGATTGAGAAAGTGGCTTTTCTTGAAAAGGGTATTTTTCTGGCTCGGTTTCTTACAATGGAAAACAGGGATAAAGTCGTTTCTAGGGGTAAAGTCTTCTTTGATAATAAACCTATGTTTCTTAAGGCCTGGGAACCTGATTTGAAGATTACCAGGGAAGAATTCAAAATTTTGCCTATGTGGGTACAACTTTGGAATTTGGATTTGAAGTATTGGGGGAAAAAAGCTATCAGGAAGATTGTCAGTAAGTTGGGAAAGTATGTAAAGCTTGATCCAACAACTGCAAAGCGAGAGAAACTTCAATTTTCTAACATTCTAATTGAGGTGGGCATTGATCAGTCTCTCCCTAATAAAATTGAATTTATGAATGAGAAGGGTGTAATGGTGGAAATTAGTTTGAAGTATGATTGAATACCTGCGGTTTACAGCTCTTGTAAGATACTGGGGCATTCTGCTCAAAATTACAAGAGAAAGGGTTTGCAGCAGAAAAAGAAGCAGAAATGGGTTCAGAAAAAACCTATTGAGAAGGATACAGGTGGGCATAAGGAGGTAGAGCAGAAGACAGAGAGCTCAAGGGAGGAAAAGGAACATCAAGATGATGATGGGTTTCGAACCAGAGGTAATACTGTGAAATGGACTCCTCACACAGTTAGTAGGGTCCAGGTGCATAATACTTTTGATGTTCTGGTAGAGGAGCAGGATGAAATAGAGAATAAGAAGGTGGAGGATATGGCTGACCATACTGCAAAGGGAGGAGAACCCTCTGGCCAGTATGGATAGAATAATGTCCTGGAATGTTAGAGGAGTTAATCAACCCAGCAAGCAAAAAAAGATTAAGAGGGTAATTAAACTCTATAACCATGGGTTGATTGGTCTCCTGGAAACTAAGGTTAAATCTCCTAATCTAGGGGTTTTATACCTTAATGCTTTTTATGGATGGTGCTTCTCTTGCAATAATAGTGTTCATCCTGGAGGAAGGATTGTTATTGGATGGAATCCTGGTGCTTTTTATGTTAGTATATAACTAAAACTAGTCAGCTTATGCATTGTCATGTTCAACCCAAAAATAGGAGTGTCAAGTTTGATTGCACTTTTGTGTATGGGTTTAACTCTGCTAGAGAGAGACTGGAGCTGTGGAAAGATTTATAAGGCTTGTATGCTTGTGTGGACAGACCTTGGATTGTATTTGGTGATTTTAACTGCATTTTGGAGGCTGAAGAGAGGATTGGGGCTGCTATTAGATGGAGTGAAATGGAAGATTTCAGGAACTATCTTGAGTATTGTCATTTGCAGAACATTAAGTATAGTGGCAACTTCTATACTTGGAATAACAAGCAACAAGATGCTGCCAGAGTTTTCTCTAAAATTGACAGAGGATTAGTCAATGATCAATGGTGTATTAGTTTTGAACATTCTGATATGGCTTTTGTTAATGAAGGTGACTTTGATCACTATCCGGGGGTGGTCACAGTTTACCCTGATCAATGTTGTGTTAAAAAACTTTCAGATATTTTAACATGTGGGGCACATATCCAGGGTTTGAAGAAATGGTGAGGCAAGCTTGGGGTATCCTTGTTTTGGGACACCTATGCATCAAGTGGTGCAAAAATTGAAGAATGTGAAGAAGGAGATGATTAGTTTCAGTAAAAATAATTGTCAAGATGTGGTGAAGAAGTTCCAGATTGCTGCAGACACTCTTAATCGAGCCCAAACTTATCTGCACACTCACCCAAGGGACATGGAAGCTATAAAAGCTGAAGTTGAGGCTAGGAAGGAATATGGTACTGCAAATAAAATGTACCTATCTTTTCTTAGACAGAATGCTAAAGCTGACTGGATTATAGAGAGGGATCAGAATACTGCCATGTTTCATAGAGCTCTGAAGAAAAGACAAGCTCAGAGTAGAGTTTACTCTATCACTGATATGAATGGTACTTGGGTTGATGATACTAGAAAAGTTCCTGAGGCTTTTCTTGAGTATTATCATGAACTTTTGGGCACAAATACTGTTAATAGAGAAATGGTTAATTATGTAGTTGTTTAGAAAGGTCATGTACTTACTGAGGATATGATGACAGCTCTAGTCAGACCTTATATAGCAGCTAAAATAAAGGCAGCTATATTTGATATAGATGAGACTAAAGCCCCAGGTCCTAATGGATTTGGGAGTGGATTCTTTAAAGATGCTTGGGGTGTGGTAGGGGATGATGTTTGTGCAGCAGTTCTGGATTTCTTGGAGAACAGGAAAAAGCTGAGACAGATTAAAACTACATCTATTACTTTAGTTCCAAAAACTAAGTGCCCAGGGAGTGCTACTGAGTTCAGGCCCATTTCGTTCTATAATGTGATATATAAGGGCATCTCTAAGGTGTTATGTGAGAGATAGAGATAAATACTTCCTCATATAATTGCTAAAAATCAAAGTGCAGTTGTACACAGTAGATACATAGTGCATAACATTATGGTATGCCAACACTTGGTTAGGCAGTATGGTAGAGCAAATGCAGCTGCAGGTTATTTAATCAAGCTAGATTTAAAGAAGGCATATGATACAGTTAAATGGAATTTCATAGAAGAAATGTTACAGGCTTTAAAATTTCCCCAAAGCTTCATTGATATGATCATGCTTTGTGTTAGAACCCTTAGATTTTCTTTGATGATTAATGGGGGCTTACATGGATTTTTTGAGGCAAAGAGAGGGCTGAGACAGGGAGATCCCCTCTCTTCTCTGTTATTTGTCCTCTGCATTGAGTATTTGTCCAGAATATTAAAGGTAGTGAGTGGCATGGATAAGTTCAAGTTCCACCCAAGGTGTAAAGCTATGGGTTTAACTCACTTGTGTTTTGCTGATGACCTTATTTTGTGCTGTAAAGGGGAGGTGGAGTCTATTAAGTTCATGATGAAAGGGTTTGAAGTTTTTTCCAAGGCAATTGGTCTGAAAGCTAGTCCTGAGAAAACTTCAGTTTACTGAACTGGGATGAGTGAAAGCATGGTGAATCAGGTGCTGGACATTACTGGGTTTGGGAGAGGTACTCTACCTTTTAGGTACTTAGGGGTGTCAATCTGCTCAAAGAGAATTTCTGCAGTTGAGTGTGAGCATCTGATAGATAAAATTTGTGCTAGAATCAGGATCTGGAGTTCTAGAAACCTCTCTTTTACTGCTAGAGTTGTTTTGATAAATTATGTTCTTATGAGTATCCAGGTGTATTGGGATCAAATTATAATACTTCCCAAGGCTATTTTTGAGAGTATTAACACCATCTGTATGAACTTTCTATGGCATGGTAAGGACAGTACCAAGCCTAGAAATATTTCCTGGGATAGAGTGTGTTGCAGGAGGAAGGAAGGAGGATTGTGTATAAAAAAAGGCTGAGCTCTGGAATCTAGCTGCAATGGGGAAGCATGCATGGGCCATTGCTAAAAAATAAGAATCTCTGGGTAAAACGGGTTAATTCTATCTATATTAAAGGGCAGAACTGGTGTGATTATAAGCCTAGAGCAGAATGTAGCTGGTACTGGAAAAAAGTGTGTGAAGTGAAAAAGAAGCTGCAAAGTGTTTATAACCCTCCCATACTTGGGCAGGGTAAATACAGTATAAAGAGAAGCTATGAGTTACTCACTGCAGGAAAGGATAGATGCAAGTGGGCCTCTTTGGTTTGGGAAAGGAAAGCAGTACCTAAACATCAGTTTATTGGCTGGATGGCCATACAAAGAAGACTGAGGACTAGGGATAGACTGCACATAAGTACTCAGCAGAATGAGAAGCTGTGCTTACTATGTGCCGAGGTGCTAGAAACCCATGATCATCTGTTCTGGAATTGTAAATACAGCAGCGCTTTGTGGACTGAGATGAGGAATTGGATTGGTTTTGGTCCTGAAAGATTGCATTTGAATAATGTTGTTAGAAGTTGTAACTGAATCAGGTCAAGATTTCAGAAAAGTGTTGTGAATACTTGTGTTTTGGCTATGTTATACCAGATTTTGAGGGTGAGAAACACAGCTTTCTGGGATTCGAAGATCATGCATATACCTGTAATAGCTAGGCAGATAAAGAGTAAAGTGAAGTTTAGACTTCTTAGTGTTAATAGCTCAAAGTTAAGTGTACAGAATAGAGAGTGGCTGGAAGCATTGCCTATATAGGGAGTTGTATAGTAAGGCTCTTTTGTTGTATAGAGTTTGTTATAGGCTGGTTTATTTTCAGCCTATGTAGCTTGTATTCTCGGAAAACTTGAGTGTTTTCCATTTTTTGTGAAATGATACCTCTTATTTACTAAAAAAAATGTATTTTGCATGCAAAGAGATTACTTCAACAGAATTAGATGAATATTGAATGAATTCATCAGATAAACCGTGTTTGATGAGATAAATATGAGAAAAATTAAAATAAATCAAACGATTATTTTTGTTGAAAAGATAAACTTGTGAATATGCAAATTAGTACACGGAACAAGTCAACATATCTCATGCCATCAGTCAAGGACTTCAAGAATAATCATTTCTCTTATGCATAACTTTGGACATACATGCTTAAATCTCTTACGATATCTATGTAGTTAAACATATCATTTTGTGTGAGATAAAATGTACATCAGTTTAGAGATTTTACCTGAGGGAACATCAAGGCTTTTCCTCAACACAACTTAATCATTCCAAGCTCCATCCTCATCATCTCATGTTTTTCTCTGTTTAGGGGCTTAGTCAAAATGTCAGCAATTTGATTAGTAGTTTCATAGAATTCTAATTTAATTAAGCCCTTCTCAGCATTATCCAGTAAGAAATGATGTCTAATATGAATATGCTTAACACGAGAATGATGAATTGGATCTTTAGAGATGCAGATAGCACTTGTGTTATCACAAAAAATAGGAATGGAATCAAATTTCATACCAAATTCTCTAAGTTGTTGCTTTATCCAAAGCACTTGAGAGCAACACGCAGCTACAACAACATATTCTGCTTCAGCTGTAGATAAAGCTACATTGTTTTGTTTCTTAGATCCCCAAGAGACTAAGCATGGCCCAAGGAATTAGACCATACTAGATGTACTTTTTCGATTGACTAAATCCCCTGCATAATCTGCGTCTGCAAAACCTTTCAGCTCAAATGAATCACTTCTAGGATAAAAGATACATAAATCATCAGTTCCTTTCAAGTATCTTAGTATCCTTTTTCACAGCAGTTAGATGAAATTCCTTAGGATTTGAATGAAACCTAGCGCACAATCCAACACTAAAAGCAATGTCAGGTCTACTAGCAATTAGGTATAGTAAGGAACCTATCATACCTCTGTACTTCTTTTAATCCACACTTGTTCCTGTTGGATCATCATTTAGTCTTGTGCCTGTTCCCATAGGAGTATGATTTGTCTTAGCTTGATCAAGGTTATACTTTTTCAGCAGTTCCTTGATATACTTTTGTTGGTGAATTGAGATTCCTTTCTCTGTTTGCTTGATTTGTAATCGAAGGAAGAAGTTAAATTCTCCCATCATGCTCATTTCAAATTCACCACTCATGAGATCAGCGAAGTACTTGCACAAGCCTCCTGGATTTGAGAATCCAGAGTTTTCAAACCATGTTTACAAGCTTGACAAAGCCCTTTATGGACTTAAGCAAGCTCCCAGAGCATGGTATGTGTACACCTAATTGTATCTCCCTAGAAAACCAAACCCAATGATGAATACCTTTCAAGTCATTGATTATCAAACGAAGTGAAAGTGTGAAAAGTCTTGTGATGCGATTGTTTTAATTAAAATCTTTCTTTTTGTTTTCGAAATGTACCCTATTTATGAAAATGTCCAGTAAAATTTAGTTTGGTCCATGATAAGGGTCCAATAATGGTGTAGTTGGATTGGGCTCGAAAAGATCTTTCTAATGATATATTATAAGCCCAATTACGATGAATAATGAGGAAGTTATGGCCAAAATACTAAATTGGGCCTGAAATGGTTTTATGTGGCCCAATGATCAAGTGGAGGGCCCATTAATTATTATTTCTAAAATTATTAGGATTGACTTTAATCTTCTAGAATAATTTAGAAGGTTATTTTAAGTTCTAACGGGATTAGGATTAATAATTATATTTTTAAAAAACTAAAGAATTTTATTTGGAGTAAAATAAGTGTTTTTAAAAGAATTAAATCTGATTTTAAAAGATAAGTACGGACGTTAATTACTCTAATTTAATAAGATTAAGGACTCTGTACGGATTTTAGAAAACGCGTGAACCATCACGAAACGACAAAGCTGTCGCACCGCACTGGACGCTGTCGCGCCGCGCTGGATCCTGTCACGCGGCAACAGAAGTAGTTTTATTCCAGATTGGATTCGGTCTTTTTCTGATCGTTTCCGAACTATTTTTTCTTATAAATAGGGTCGTATTTCCCTATTTTCAATCATCAACAAGCTTGATCACCAACAATCACCTAATTCTATTATCTTCTCTCTTTAAGCTAAAAGCTTATTCTTTCTCCCTCTTTCTAAGCCTAGCCTTTTTAAAAACACAATAACGCATTCACGAGTCTTAGACACACCTAGCCAAGTTCGAAGTTGCCTTCGCCCTAGACATGAAAGGTTGATAATTTCTGAGGGTTTGGTCCCAAATCTTATTTTAATTCTTTGATTAGATTTACTGTTTAATATTTTCCTTGAAGTTACTAACGTGTGTATTTTGTTATTAGAAAGAGATACGAGGCATCGAAGTAAGTAATTTAATTACTTAATCATTCTTTTGATATAGAAATCATTCTTAGATTATATTTATTCCTAGTATCATGTTAGGATGTTATTTATTGCTTTCTAATATCATGCTTAGGTTGCTTCCTATTTCTTCTATCATGTTAATATCATGTTAGGGCTAAAGATTTGAATTTTAATGTTTAATGACATGCTAGGATTTGTTATTAATCTTGTTAGTATCATGCCTAGGATCTTGCTAATAATATTATTATGCTTTGATGAGATTGAGAATATTATGATGATGATTTGTTGTATCAATATTATCACGTTGCTTGATATTACTATTATTGCTTGATCACGCCCTCTCTCACAAGATTAAAGGGAATTTGTACTTGTAATCACGCTTACTAAGATAATTAATAATCTTGTTTAGGCTAATGTGATTTTAATTCAAGTGATCGCCAATAATAGATTTGTTTGTGCATTAATATTCAATCAACATAGATAAACAGGTTTAGGATTAATATATTGATTGTATGTTAGTCAGAGAGGGCACATGAATATGAGAAGAATAAAGTAGAGGCCTATTTAGGGCAGGTTCAATCTCTTTTAGGTTGGATTTGTACTTTCATCCCCGAATATCCAGTCATTGTTCCAGACCACTATGGAGTTAGCGATCTCATGGGTCGTGAAGGGGTGTAACCTTCACCCTGTGAATGGTTTACAAGTTCCTAAAACTTGTTGGCGACTCTTTTACTCTAGCTTCCTTCCCTTTGGACGCCACCATACTTAAGTGTATGATCACAGTGGGGCTCAAGTGTTGGATGCTTGAAATATTCCCTTCAGTATGAAAGACTATCTAAGTTCCTTTTGGAGAATGATTTAAAACGTGGTAAAATTGATAAAACATTGTTTTTAAAATCAAATGGAACTGATATCTTAGTTGTACAAATTCATGTTGATGAAATAATTTTTCATGCAACAAATGAATCTCTGTGCAAGTACTTTGCTGACCTTATGAGTGGAGAATTTGAAATGAGCATGATGGGAGTATTAAATTTCTTTCTTGGTTTGCAAATTAAGTAAACTGAGGAAGGTGTTGGGTTTCGATGAGTCCGACTCACCGTGGAAAATAAAACCCGAGCCCAAGGAAAAACTCACAATTAATATAACAAAATGCACAAATAACAAGATTAGAGAAAAGACTAAATTACCCTTGAAGCGTGCTTCGCTCGACCAAATGGAGCTCTTACTTGAGAAAGCCAAGTCTCACAAAGGGCAATAACCTCCGACGGAGTCCACCCACAACGCGACCCGACCAGTCTACTACTTGGAGGTTAGCCAAGTCCGACCAAAAAGACTACCCAAGTAATTAATGAGCTTCTAGATTTTCTCTCAAGTAAAGATGCCTAATTGAGCACTTACTTAAGTGAGTTTTCCCAATTCCCAAGTGGGATATTTATAGGGAAACTCAAGTGAGAAATCCATTCTCCCATCAATGTGGGAGAGTTAGTAAAATCAATTTTCCTCCATTATTTTTAAATCAAAAATAAAAAAAAAATAGCTAACAACTAATTAATCAATAAGTGGCATTCTAAGAGGAGGGGTTAGGTAAGAACCACAAGGGAAAGGGGGGAACCAATACTTGATCCCCAAGGCTCCTAAAATCAGCTCCCCTAATGCCAAATGCCCCAATGGGCTGCTGCCACGTGGCAGGCCAAGCCTTGGCACCCAAGCAGCCCAGCTGGCGCTTGGTGTGCGCGGCTAGCCTGCTGCTATACGTGGCTGTGCGGCTGGCCGTAGCGCCATGCGCATAGCTGCTAGCTAGCTAGAAGTGCTAGCTCATTGCTGCGGCTGCCCCGCACATGCTAGCATGGCTTGCTAGCGATGGTGCGCTAGCATGCCGCAGTACCTAGCCAGCCATCCTAGGCTCGGATTGATGCGCATGCTAGCCACCTTGCTATACCAAATGCCCCCAGCACTCGGTTTGCTCGGGGCATTCCGATGTTAGGGGTATTTCGGTAAATTGTTGACTAATTATTGATTTTACCGTCTCGTCTTTTATTAATTCGACTTGACTTGCCGACGCTCGATCTCGACGCTCCTAGCTCGATTTCCGACGTCTAAATATTTATTACTCGAGCGACTCATTAATTCCTTCCGGATTAATTCATCATGTCGGATTGTTAGTTGCTTGGGTGTGACCCGAAGGGTTCAGTCAAGATTAAGCTGTAATATTAATTATGCACTAATATTATTGATCGCAAGCGGCCTCCACCTAGGCATTCCGATCACTTGAACTTACTGAATAAATAGCTTTCCAATAGCTCCGAACCCTCTATTCGGAATAATGCACTTGTTCGAAGGATTCCTTTCAGAAGGTATCATGATCCATCAACATAAGGAACTGGTTAAGAAATACAAGCTTGATAATGCAAAACCTAATAGAACTCCAATGGGCATAGCTACAAGATTGGATGAAGATTCATGTAGAACTTGCATAGATCAAACTATGTATCGAGGTATGATTGGCTCCCTACTTCACTTAGCAGCAAGTAGACCTGATATATCTTTTAGTGTAGGTTTATGTGCCAGGCTCCAAGCTAGTCCTCTCATCTAAAAACAGTAAAGAGAATCCTTCGTTACTTGAAAGGAACTGATGACTTGGGTCTCTTCTATCCTAGAAGTGACTCATTTGATTTAAATGGCTTACTGACACTGATTATGCAGGCGATTTGGTTAATAGAGAAAGCACTTCAGGTATGGCACAGTTTCTAGGACCTTGTTTGGTTTCTTGGGGTTCCAAGAAGCAAAACACATTGCTTTGTCTACGGCTGAAGCTGAATATGTAGCTGCAGGAGCTTGTTGTTCTCAAATGTTATGGATAAAGCAACAGGTTAGAGATCTTGGTATTTTATTTGAATGTGTACCTATTTATTGTGACAATACTAGTGCTATATGTATTTCTAAAGATCCAGTGCAATATTCAAAGGTCAAGCATATCCACATTAGGCATCACTTTCTAAAAGATAATGTGGAGCAAGAGAATATTAAGTTAGAATTTTGTCCTACTGAAAATCAAATTGCAAATATTCTAACCAAGCCCTTGAACAGAGAAAGATTTGAGAAATTCAGATTGGAACTTGGGATGATCAAGCTGACTTGATTGCTTCTAAAGTTCCAAGATATGGCAAAATCAGAATTAATGTAAAAAGAGCAAAAAGAGCATCTATCACAATTATGGTGTGCTAAACATAGCTGAAGTGTCATCGTTGGTGAATTCCCAAAGGTTTGTTCACAAACACTGGATTGCGTGTGTAAATAGTAATGTACATTGCATGTGTGTAGAAAGCATGTTCCAAATACGTGTTTTCTTTTTGGTAATTAAATTTTTTTTGGAAATTAATTGAATTTGGAAAGAAAATGATTTTTGGCAAAAATCCTGTTTAAATTTTGAAAATCAATTGAACTTGTTCGATTAGTGACTAAACAGTAAAACCATTCAATTCCCTCACACCGCTTCATTAAATATAAAAGGCATCTTCACCCACCTTCACTCATCACTGTCAAATCATAATTACCCATGGTAAAAAATTCTCAAAGCTTCCCTAAAACCTTTAACATTGAAAATTATGGCAATTATCACTTGCATTGATTCATCTGACCAATCCCATGACACACACAAATATTAAGAGAAATAAACAACTCCCTTAACCATGGTATCCTACAAGAATTCAACAGAAGAGACTAAGAAAATCCAAACAGAAATCACTCCAACCTCTTCCACAACCAAGAAAAACCCTAAGGAAAAACCTTCGATAGTTGAGGAAGTGAATTCCTCATATATTCTTAACAAATTGAGAGCTTGGAAAGAAAAGAAAGATGAGGGAAAATCAGTAGAGGAACACATCAAAGAGGTTGAGGACTTCGTTGCAGGAACAGTTGAATCAGAGGGGGAAGACGACCCAATGGAGGAAGAGATAACTGCTGAACAATCAGATCTAGAGGCACAAGCTGGAAGGTATGCGGTTGGTCATAGACTTGATCTAAGTTGGTGTAGAAAATCTAGGTTTTTTGAATTTTTGGATTTGATAAAATTTCAAGGCTAGGAACAATTATTATCGAAAGCTTCAAACAATTGCATATATCCGATTTCCATGAATGAATTCTGTAAGAACTTTCAAGTAAAACAAGGGGTAATTTCTAGTGAAGTTAATGAAACTAAAATTGAATTTGATGTAGAAACCCTAGGAACTATTCTGAAAGTTCCAACTGAGGGATATGAGATGTATGTGAAGGGGAAATCTAGTGTGAAGGTAGGAAACTTTTTAGGAAGTGAAATTGTTGAGTTTCTAGGAGGTAAAAGGGAGAAAGAATACCATGAGTCATAATGATCTGACCCCCATTAACAAACTGTTGTTTAACTTGGTGAAGAAGACTATCCTGCCTAGAACTCAAAAGAAGGGGGAAGCATGTTTGATGGACTTAGCTGTCATTTTCTGTCTGTGCAAGAAGATTAAAACAAACTTTCCCTCCCTTATGTATCAACATTTAGCTCACAGTGTTCTTGGAAAGAACAAAGTGGGTTAGGGAGCTGTACTATCTACTGTTTTTGAGTCACTTGGGGTTGAACTCAAAGGGAAATATTGGGAATTGAAAGAGAAGGCAGAAAATGTAATAAATGAAGAAACTCTTCTAGGTATTAGCCTAGAAGCTGTGAATGGGAAGATTTAGAAAGTTGAGGAAAAGAAATCCACTGCTAGTGGAAAGAAGAAAGAAGGGGCTACTTCAAGGGAACCATTGAGAAAGAGAATAACGCTATCAGCAAGCTCTTTCCCTCAAACAAGCATGGAGAAACCTTGGAGTTGGATTCTGATGAAAATGTGCTTGAGGGGCAGTTTTCTGAACTTTTTGACAAGGTTGAGATTGCTGAAAAAGCAACTCAAAGAGGCTTCAGGGAAAATTCAGAAGCTAGGGAGGACAATACGGGGTCTTGAGAAAAGTCTAAGGGAACAGAAGGTGGAGTTCTAGAATACAATTCAGAGCCTGGAAGACAGACTGGAAGCCAGCATTGAGCATCAGAAGGAAGACAACAAGAAGATCTTGGAGTTCCATCAAAGTTGATCCAGCCTACCTCTTCCTAGCCAACCTTAGCCTCAGACTATCTTAGCCCTAGCCTATCATGGCCCTCTTTTATTTCTTTTCTTGCTATTTTAGTCATGAACAATTTCAATTTTTATTTTGTGAAAATTTGAATGATTTTGGTTTATAAATGGATTAAGCAGGATTATCTTTTGATGTTTTTAATGAATATTTAGAACTTTGCCTATACATGTGTGTTTTGTATAATTATGAAAACAAGAGCAGGAAAGTGGAACTCACTAAAGGGGGTTTAGTAGCGCTGCCTTCAGTTTCCCACACTCGATGAATTGCTTGTGGGGCTGTGGCTAGATGCTTAATAACTTGAAGTGCATGACTTTTTGATAATGCCAAAAGGGGGAAAAGAAGAAGAAAACTTGAAGGCTGAAGTTGTTCTGGGTTCCAGTTGATAAAGTATCAGAAGTTTCTCTGATGCTATGTTTGTCTTAGTTTTATAGTTTAAGTTTTTATTCTGTTCTAATACTATTTTGTTTTCAGTTATTTTTGTTTTTGTTTGTTTTTTATTTTAGTTTGCGTTTATTTATCTGATAATAAATAAAAATACAAAAATATGTCCTTCTATATGTTTTAACTTTCCTTAGAAGTTTGCTAAAGTTTGTCATCATCAAAAAGGGGAAAATTGTTGAAGCTTAAGAGTTTTGATGATGATGAATATAAACTAGCAAACTTCAATTAATAAGATTTCTCTAAGTGTTGTAATTAGAACAGGTGAAGTTGACTTTGAAAGTGGAAGAGTAACCTAACTATGAAGACTCGAAGAGATCTCAAGGAAAGTTAAAGAAGATAGGAGAAGAGTTCCAACCAGGAACTAACTGAGTTCCCTAACAGGAACTAACTGAGTTCCCTAACAGGAACTTGAAGATAGCAAGTTGAGAAGCTCAACTTGACCTGCGTTAAAGTCAGCAAGTTTCACAAAAACTTGGCCTACGAAGTTCCAGTTGAGAACTTGAAGTGAAGTGACAGCAGGAACTTAATCCTGGACTGCGTGAATCCCAAGCATCCTGGAATATAGTATATTGACGAAGGCAATTTAGTTTTGTTAAGTTTTTATCTTATAAATTTGCTGTAAATATGTTTGTTAAGTTTACGTGTGAGACCTATTAGAAACATGACAAAAGATCTTAATAAGCTTAAAATAGGTAAGTTTAAAAAGATAAGTTTTTAAGAAAAGATTTTCTAAAACGATTTACTTCTTAAAAACTGATTATAAAAAGATATTATTCTTTTGATGATCTATCTTTGATAAGTTTTTCTAAAAAGATTTTCTTCTAAAAGATTTACATTAAAATCGTGTTTTGAGATTTTGGTAAAATAACATATTTATCTTTTGAAAACTCTACTTTCTATATGAGCAAGTCTTGTATAAATTGTAGATAACTCATTTCATAAATTTCTATGAGTTTATGCGTGAAAATTCGAAGTGTGTTTTATTGTCTAAGTTTGCCAAGTCTATACTTTGCCATATTAGTTTCGGGTTTCATGCGTAGCTTACCTTTCATATACTAGAAGTCAATTGTTTGTATTGGTTGGGTTTTTGGGTGTATGAACTTGAAGTTCCTCAATGAACTTGAAGTTCCTCAATGAACTTGAAGTTCCCAGCAGTAAGTCCCTTTACTCACTGCTCTTCTCTTCTCTTTCTCTTTCTAATTTGACTTCTCTTGAGTTCACTCAAACTCCCAATCCCTAATTGCAACTCTTGGAATAAAATAAAAGTAATTAAGAAAGTTAACCACTTAAGTAGAATGCGACTCTTGACTCTTTTTAGAAAACTTAGAAGATAGAAAAAAAAATGATTGAGCAAGGGTGGTGAAGCTTTTCCAGAAATCATCTTCACTAGTTATAGGAAAAACATAGCTTGAAGAAAACGTCATCACTTCCTCCACTTACGCCACTACTGCTGCACATCAACGCCACCAATCTCCACTACTTACAGCACTTCAAACACGTCCTAAAACTCAGGACACGTTGAACTACTATGAAGCAGTTTCCTTGTTTAATGGCGAAGACTAAATCAAACACTAGTAGCACAAGTTTAGGAAATCAGTTGCACAATATTTCTGAAAGATTTTCCGAAAATAAAAGATAATATATTGCAATCAAAACAGAAAGATATTTTCAAAACCAACTTCCCTATATTTTAGCAATCATTAAAATTCTATCTTTAAACCAAATTTGAAATCGCATTCTACTAAGTATCAACTCCTAATTATTCTCACTTACATAAAACCTAAAACACAAAATATTTTAGATTATAATTCTCTAGGAAGTCTCTACTCCGAGCCTTCATTCTCCACCTTCTATCCGAAGATTCTGTTCCTTCAAAGGAACACTGCAACAAGTCTTCTGATTCCTTATGCTCCTGTTCCTTTACCTTGAATTAATCCTGTAACTTTGTCAAAGCAAACTACACAACTTATCAAGGCATTAGTCCATTTACTTGACTTGTGTTATCATCAAAACATCAAGGGCAACATCAACTTTTCGCCAAGTGTCATGCCAAGTATACAACAATACATAATTAGTATGACATTCAGGATGAATATATTACATAGATTTAGATAGATTTGTAAGATTAAAAAAATATTAGTTTAGAGTTTTACATTCAATAAAATTTAGATAGATTTTTAGGATAAAATTATTGATTTAGAGTTTTATCTTCAATAAACTTCCAATATTTTAAATATTATACGTCGTTGTATCTATAGAAAACACCACTGAATTATAAAGGCCGTCCAACACTATCAAATAGAATTTGATTCGTAATTTTCATAACACTAAGCTTTTTGAAGCTTTTTAACTTCTTTCTCTGTTATTAAGCCAAAATTCTACTTCCTTCGAACTCTATGTAATAAACTTCAGAAGTTTTGATAGGTTAATATTTATCATTAATTATAGTAAATTCCAAATATAGTTAGTGGCACTAATTAATCACTAATATCCTATACTCTTTTCTTTTTTTTTGACGGGACTAATATCCTATACCTACTGTAACACTTTTCATATATTAAAAAAAATGGAATCATACATTATATTAATAGGATAATTAGCAGTATAAATATAGGCACCACTCTTAACATCTTATTTTTGCTTCATACCCTTCCTACCACAATAGGTATTTGCTTCGAGAGTAAAAATCGAGCTTTAATTACTACTATGTTTTAGGTCATATTGGATTTAAATATGTACAATAGCCTTTTTTCCTTTCTTTCTTTTTTTTTTTTTTAATCATGGTGTCTTATAGACTAAAGCGGTATGATGATACCATTAATCCTATTATTTTTAAAGTTTGATAGAGGTAGTCAGGTAGATTAGAAGTTAGTTTGGTTTTAATAATTTTTGTGTATGTTTGTATAGTACATTTATGATACATCAAATGGTTTGTATCCCAAATTTCTAACAATCAACTTTTACTAGTAATATATTAATTATTTTACAAATATAATTATTTTGTAAATATACCTATTTGTTGACCATTAATTAATGGGTTGCAGATTGAAATAATATAGAAATCAACATAGTACTGAAACTATAAAAAGTACACCATTGTTTTCACATATGGAGTTTTTTTTTTTTTTTTAAATAGATACGGAGTTTGTTTCTATAATATTCATTATCACATAAATTAATGGTATTTAATCTCAAAATATCTTAAATCAAAAGAGATTGTCTCTTTAAATAAAATATAATTTGTGTCAATGATATGTGTTAAGTGTTGGTAATTGGGACAAAAAGTTTATCTTAATGTTTTAAAAACAACCCGAGCATCGCACGGGCACAAAACTAGTTAATTATAACTCTATAGAAACTGCACTCTTGCTCGTCGATTTATATGTGTAATTAGAATTTTTTATCTAAAACATTATTGAAAGATTGTAATTAATCCTCCGATCCTTGTGTCTTAGCTTGCCTTATATTGGAGCTAGCTTGCTCGTTATCGTTTTATGATGTTTTCACACTTTAAAGGTTTTCTACATTACATATTGTTGAGCAATTTTATTGCTTTCTAAATATCTTTATCAAAATTATCTTAGCTTGGATTGTCAAACATAACTCCTCATAGCACTACTACACCATCTACAATTTTATCTTTGTAGATTTGGTCATGTATAATATTGTACATACCTTAAATCTTATTATTTTCGTTCCAATATATAAAAAAAATAACTGCATGTTAGCTACAATTTAGTCTAATATCTTTGATGAAACTCACATAGATTCTTTTATGTGACATACATAGGACAAATCAAGGTACGCCATTAACTTAGAACATCGCTAGTTTATAGTGCTCCTAAAAAAACAAAATGGATAAATAACGCTAATTTATCATCGTGTATATATATATATATATATATATATATATATATATATATATATATATATATATATATATATATATATATATATATATATATATATATATATATATATATATATATATATATATATATATATATATATATATATATCATAGTATGTGTTAATAAAGACAAGATTCTTTCATATCATTGCTCTAATTAGCATGTACTTATGACTGATTAGATTAAGACAGCATGTATAGTTTGTTAAAAAGACTGAATTGAAAGAGGTCAATCAATAATTAGGTAAAAGTGGTCCATAATATTTTCATTTTAGTTAAGAATGGAATTCTTCTTTGTCGCAAATGCACTAGACACCAAAGATTAACAAGTGAATTTATGTATTATTCGACTCAGTAGGCGATGAACATTTTTATAGATTAGTTGAATCGAATGAGTGACAAAGTATATATAATTATTTACAAATTTACAATTCAATTGGTATAAGGTTTTACTTATTAAGTAATGTTCCCTTGACTTTGTACGGAGTAGATATTAGCCGATCACCTTTCATTCTATTCTAGTTTTGTCCATTTTATTGTCCAAATGTATGGATTATAAAAGCTTATATATAGTCAATCTACTTTCTCAATTTCCTCTACTACTATCATATTATTGATTGCTCTCAAACAATTAACTATTCCCTATTATTTATGTGGAATACACGAAGCATCAATGCATCACATATGCACTTCCTTCGTTTTCGTTTTAACATATAATTTAATAAAGAGTTTAGAGACTGTAAACATAATTTAATTAGAATAACATAGAAATATTGATATGATAAGACATTTGGTTGGCTTAATTAGGTTTTAAATTATTTTCCATTAATATGTTGTCTAGTCTTATTACCTTCATCTATCAATAATGGCATCCTAAAACTTGCATGGTGACCAAAAAACAACCTTGTTCTTTTCACCTTATTTTGGTTGAAACGAAATTTATTTAACTACAATCAATTTTTTTTATTGATTTTTTTTTACTGATATTCTATTATATTTGTTCTTTAGACTAACTAATGTTAATGATTAAAGCATATTTTTACTTAATTGAACTTATTATTGTTGAACTGAACATATTTTTACTATTCCCTCTTACAAAAAAATAAAAAAATAAAATAAAATAAAACTTATTTTTACTATACTTATATAATTAATTTTAAGTAAACTTAAATTAATTTACTAAATATTGTTTAAATGTGGTGAATAGAATAAAGCTTAGAATTCATTTTCATTGGAATATGTAATGATTCCAAATAAGTATCGTCAATTAGAAATTGAGAGAATATGAGAATATTTGTTGTGCCTTTCTCATTAATTAAACATCAATATATATACAACGTATGCTAGGGTTAGGTTTAAAGCTACATTAGTAAAATACAAACTAATATTATACGCTAGATTATTTATATAATCTAACACACCCCCACAGTCGAAACGGAAGGACTGCAAACGCTGAGACTGTCTCGAAATCATCAAATAAAACCTTAGGTTGACCCTTAGTGAAAATGTCTGCAATCTGATTACAGGAAGGAACATGTAGAACACGAACTTCACCTCGTTGAACTTTCTCATGAACAAGGTGAATGTCCATCTCAATGTGTTTAGCGCACTGATGTTGAAATGGATTACCGGAATGATAAATCGCACTAACATTGTCGCAATAAACCAATGTTGCTCTCGAAATAGGACATCGTAGCTCAAGAAACAGATTCCGAACCCAACATGATTCGAAAACAACATTTGCAACCCCTCGATACTTTGCTTCAACACTAGACTTTGACAAAGTAGGCTGACGTTTGGAGAACCAAGAGATTAAATTGTCACCAAGGAAAACACACACAACTAAAAATACCGTTTTTTGCGACCGTCTCAAATGGTCGCTGAAAATAGCAAAGACGGTCGCTGAAATAAATGCGACCGTCAACGGTCGTAACAAGGTCGTCGTTATTTACTTGATCGCAAAAATCCGAAATTACGACTTATCGACGGTCGCAGATTTTATTGCGACCGTTTTCTGATTTTCAACGACCGTGTGAAACGGCCGCAATTTATAATAATTGCGACCGTTTTTTGAGTCGGTCGCAAAACTGACAATTTGCGACCGCCAAAGACGGTCACTAAAATTGTAAAAAGAAATTAAAAAAAATTAGCCCAAACGCACCCCACTGCCTACCCAGCCTCACCACCAATTCCCACCATAAACCACCACCGCCGCCCACCAGTACCGCCACTACCCACCAATAACCACCCATAACCCAAAAAAATATGAATTTGTCAAAATAATTAAACCTATCAAAATACCCACAAAATTAAATCAAACATTCAACCCAAAAATTAAACCCACAAAAATTAAACCCAAAAATGAAACACACAAAATTACAACAAAAAATTTAACATACAAAATTATACCCACAAAACTTATACCTTGAAAATTCAAACCACAATAATGAACAAAACAAATTAAACCCAAAAAATCAACCTAAAAATCAACCGAAAATAAGGCCAAAAATTCGAAAAAAAATTTGAACAAAAATCAACTTATAATTGGAACAAATTTCAATCAAAAATTCAAACATAAATTCGACCAAACATCAAACTTAAATCTGACCAAAAAAATCCAAAAAAAAAAACACCGCAAAAATAAAAAATAAACAATAACAAACAAAATTTTCAGAAAAATCAACATACCTTACACAATATTTCTTCCTCTTTGGGTTTACATGGTAAAATTCAACCATAAAAACTCCAGATCTGGAATTTTGATGGTCGAATTTGACCATGAAAACAATAATTCATTTGTTGAAGAAAATCCAAACACCATAATTCATTTTTGGACGAAAATTCGAACAACAAAACTCCAGATCTGAAGAAAATGAAAACAAAAATGGAGCGGCGTGACTGCGTGAGATACGAACCAAATTTGAGATGAGATCACCAGTGAAAAAAGAACAAAGGGAGGAGGAGAAGATAAGAAAGGAAAGAGAAGAGAGAGAAAGGGGCGTGAGAAGAGAGAAAGGGGCGTGAGAAGAGAGAGAAAGGAAATAGAGGAGAAAAAGAGAGAGAAAGAAGGGGGAGCGACGTCTTGTTTGAAATTAGGGTTAGGGTGAGTTGGCTAACCGTTTTATACCCATTTTTTTTATATAAAAATTAATCATATTCCGACGGGTAAAAGCGGTCGCAGAATTGCGACCGACTCTTAAACGGTCGCAATTTGTGTAATTTGCGGCCATTAAAAGCGGTCGCAACAAATTAATTTTTTTTTAGAATTAGTTTGCACACATATTTTTTTAAAAATAATATTTAAATAGCTTTGTGACAGTTTAATAGCTCAAAGTCGGTCGCAGAACAATCACAAAATTGCGACCACATAAAAATCGGTCGCAAATTTCATATTTGGCAACAGTTTTAATGACGGTCATAGAAAAACGGTCGTAATTTGACCGAATTTTAGTAGTGACAGTACCCTGAAGTAGAACGATGGGTGTCCGAACACCCGCCCCAGTCGACACTTGTGTATGACAGAATAGAGGAGATGGAAGACTTATATAAATGCAAACCAAAATCTATCATACCTTGAATGTAACGAAGTATGCGCTTCAATGCATTCATGTGCTCTGATACCATGAGAGAATATGAGAATAGTGAAGGAATTGCGTTTTCGATAAATGCAATTACTAGATATATTAAGGATCACTATTATGGAGATAATAAGTTCATTCTTTTGGGTCGTCGTTGTATGTTGCTAGATATGATAAATGATCTTTGGGCTAGTCAAATAGTTCAAAGCCCAATAGAATGGATCCTATGAGGTCACACAACAAGGGTATTGGGTTAAACAAGTAAGAGGCCCATTAATGGGCCTTATGAGATCGTGACAAACCATATAGAGTGTTGGGCTAGAGTAGTTTGATTAGGAAAAGGTATTTGGGCTTCACATGGACTCTTATTTAGAGATGTGATCTATAAATAAGATCCATAACAAAAGTTAAAATAATAATAAACTTACAATGAATTATAATTCAAGCAACCAAGTCCCAAAAAACCATAATCTCTGTCCTCATCTCACGGCCCTCCCCTCTCCTTTTCCGACCGTACGGCCAGCCACCCTAGGTGGTGTGTGTGGTGCTCGTTCGTGGTTAGTTTGTGTTTCTCTCTTCTCCGTAGAAGGTTGATTGAAAGGTTCAATCACAACTAGCTAGCATTAGTGGAGGTTTAATCTGTGCTCGTGGATCAAGTAGAGGAATCACGCTTGGGGTTCTTTGTCTCTCGTTGTTTTGCTCGATTGCTAGTGGAATCACGCTTCAAAAGTATTATTAATTGTGTCATTATGTGTTGTGCATTGATCTTGGTGCTTAGATGCTTATAAATATGATTCATGCAATTCCGCTTATAGTATCTAAAGTCCTACAAATATTTGTCGTGTCTTTCTCATCGATTAAACATCAATATATATACAACGTATGCTAGGGTTAGGCTTAGAGCTACATTAGTAAAATACAAACTAATATTATACACTAGATTATTTACATAATCTAACAGAAATAAAGGAAAATTAGACAATATATTTGATGGTGACTAATGAATGCTACTTCCTCTATCATTTTTATTTGATTGTAATAATTTTACTTCTAATGATTGTGTATGCATAACTTAAACCACTAATTTATTTATTTATTTATTTAAAAATACAAATTATAAAACCTTAAAAAGTTAGTAGCTTGAAACTATACATCAAAAAATGAATTTAACAAGATTACACATGACAACATTCGTTTTTTTTTTAAAAAAAAAATATATATATATAGTTAAAAAGATAGTTTAAAGTAAAATTTGTCAATAGTGTAAAATTAATAGTAATGCAACCAAACATAAATGGAGGAAATATTATTATTTTATTGAATTTTGTTTTGAGAAAAATATTTTTAACTATTAATAAAGGTTTAACATATAGAATTTGAGATATTATTTTGTGCAAGGGCACTAACCAGAAGCCACCAAGGAGAAGAGGCCTTTTAAAGGGAGGTTTGTGATATATGAGTAAATACATAACGAGGGGTATTGGGGTCATTTCAAGCAAATGCATTTCTGAATTTAGAGTAGTACCATTGGGTTATCAATTGTATCACTGGATGATCAAATAGTATCATTGAACATTCAGTGGTACTATGTATATATGTAGTGGTACTATATATTCATCAGCTTTCAGTGGTACATTTAAAATTGGTCCCACGTGCCCATCTCTCTCCTCCTTTCTCTCACCCCCATGTGCTTTACAATATTTTTCAATATTTTAAAGTTTGATATGTATTTGCAAATACATATCAAACCTACATTAGTACTTCTTCCCAAGGAGAATGTATACACACATTTTAAGCGTTCTGTATTGGGTCAACATAAAAAGGAGACGAAAATCCTTATAGACGACCATCGGTCGAAAATTCCATATCTACATATGTTGTACTTACTCTATCAGTAATTTCATTTCTTTATTACTTACACCATCTAGGTAATGAGGTTTTTTTTTTTTTTAATTATTATCTTTACATTATTTTTATTCTTTTTATTAAAAAAAAAAGTAGAAATAAAAACTACGTATATAAAGTTTTATATCTTGATGACAGTATATATTGAAATAAATTTAACACGGTGAATAGTTTTAATTTCTGTTTAGTGGATAAAAGTATTAAATTTGATACTTTTAAAGTATACATTGAAACACATTTTCTTATTAAAACCCCACAAAACTATTTTTTTAAATACATAACAAATTATGGTCATAAATGCGTAAATAATATAAAAGCTCAAATTATACAAGTGAAAATGATAAGAAATAAAGTACAAAATATACATTTAAGCTACTATCAGTAGTATATACTTCCTCCGTTTTTATTTAGTTGCAACACACCCCTTTGTCATGTATGTTTAGGAAGACATTTGACCAGGTAAACGGATGAGTTAATTTACAAAATTTTAACACATAAGAAAAAGGGATAAGTTGCTACGGTTTAAATTTCACAGCTTAATTCATTCGTTTACCTAGTTTAATCACCTCATCGATAAGCGTGATAAAAGGTGTGTTGCAAGTATAAAAAAAACAGAGGAAGTATATATTTATTTTCTTTCTTGACACGTTAGACTTGGATTTTGCTAATAAAGGTAATATGACTAATACTTTTATATATTTAGAAGATAAGTATATAATAATAATGTTCCATACACAATGACAAATAGTGAATTATCATATCATATCATATTATCACTAATAAATAAAGTTGATGTTGCAGTTAGGCCACGAGACAGTGACACTTGGCATTCCAGTTTTTCATCAAGTGTCATGCTATTTAGACGACAAAAAAGTATTATTGTGACACATATGATGTTAAGTAAGCGAAGCTTTGATAGATTTTTAAAGATAAAAATGTTTTATAGAGCTTTATTATCGATATACTTCTGATATTTCATATATAAAAAATTAATCATAACTTTTAATAAATATCTTATAATTCGGGACTATTTTCATTATAAAATTCTTTTTCAAAAGTTCTTTAAAATAAGATCCATTTATAATATATTTAATTTATTTTTTAAAAAAAAAAGTAGAGAATTAGTGAAAATAAGTTTTAACCATGAAAAATAATTTATGTTTTGCTAAAAATACTTTTACTTTAGTAAAAATAATTTCAGTCCAATAAAATATATTTCAGTGCAATATGTCTAAATATCCTGCATCATCAAAAGCGATTATATGATCGTATTTAACCTTCAATCCAAAAAGTTCATCCTTAACTTTTATCAAACATTTGGATATCGTCTAGGCACAAAACTAGTTTATATAATTAAACAGAGAACTTATGAAATTAGAAATACTCCAATAATCCAAAGAAATTTTCACTATTATTACTCAAGTGTTAATAACATTAGGTTTTTTTTTTCTTTTTTTAGTTTAGGGCAATAACATTAGTTTATTGTTGATTTGTAGTAAAGCCTAAAATTCAGTTCTAACCTAGAAATTTCTTTGAAGTTACGTAAAAACGCCGTATAAAATTAAAAGAAGAATTAAAAAAATAAACATGAAGCCCCATCCCATGCATGCACACGGCGCAGGAAATAAATCATAAGCTACCAAAGATTTATGTGTCGTTTGAACGACAAAATAGAAATAAAAATGTTACAAAACGACAAGCAATATTGTAAATGCACCGCCAAAATAGGTGCAATTCATAAGGCCAAATTTCCATATTTAATTTTGTTTTGATTCATTTTTTTAAATTTTGGATTTACACATGTTATTGAAATTACACCATCCACGTAGACGCTAATTTGTCAGAGGTGGTCGGAGAATTGTGGGGCACCAAATATGTAGTGTATCAGTATATGTATTTGACTAGCGTTGTATTTTGTCCGTATACAACACCAATCTACGGCGGTATTGAATGCAATGTGAAGCATGATCTTTGAATCAATAACATTATCGCCTACCATACCTTATATATACATTACCCAATTTATCTCTTTGTGTAGTGGTATAGACATTCTTAGAAATGTTGTAATGTATCCAAAATATGGGGGATTTGTCATATGGTCTATGAAGCGTTTTTTTACTTCCATGCACAAGTGCATAACTACACACTGGCGTGATTGAGTAGTTGGCGAGACCTTGAATTTTTCATAGGTCATGTTTATTTTGTCATACTAATGTTTTGTTCGCCCTATTACCACATATTTAGAAAAATAAGTTCATATAAAATAAGTTTAGAAGAAATAAAGTTTAATATAGAGACATCTTAGGTTGATTTACAACTAAAATAATTTTTAATACTGTAATATGTATTTCACTTAGTGTGATAGAAAGAACTGCAGACGATACCAGAGAATTTAATGGAGTACAAAACATATTTTTGGGTCTCAATCATCAGCTTAAACTTTTAGTTGAATTGGTTCTCTAACATGGTATTAGAGCCAGCGTAACATAAAGGGTACGGATTCAAATCTCATCAACCCCCACCTTCAAGTGGAATATTAAGCGTAGAGTATAAAAAAAATTCTTAGACCTCAATTATCGACCGCTTTCTTTACAAGAAATTGTAAAGAGTGTGACATAAATTTTCCCAATAACTTAAATAGTATGCAGTTTATGAGCATTGATTATTAGTTTACAGAACGAGAGAGATTAGCTAATGAATTATACGAGTACGAATAATCTCGAAAGCTCGACGTGGGAGTTCTCAAGTCTTCCTAGGATTCTATCATGGATAATTGTGCGTTAACGCTCTTATGCTGTTTTGTTTATTGCTGTGTTGCTGGGGTTGTTCAATTATTTGATTCCCTCCTTTTCTTGGTTTGTGTAATTACAACATGACACAAAACTCTTTTGTAATTTAATGGTAGTTGTGGTTAAAGGATATCATTTTCTAAGATAAATCCACACAACTTATAACTGCCACTTCACTTGCCCTATAGGAAAGGGAACTTTTTAACCCAAATTATGATGTACATCCAAAAGTTCAAGGTTAATTATATCGCTTAATTATTTCAAGTTTTCCTTTCATAATTAGCAAATAAGGTTTTCTCAACAAATCTAAATAATTTGCAACACTTTGAGAGTTATTTGATTGCTTCTTATGATGACACTTACATTTTACTTTGTTAATTTCCCCATCTCATAATATTGTACGTTATCCGTTTCAAAAAAAAAATTTTTTTTATCTTGACTTTCATATGGTTAAATTTTAAACATTTTGACAGAATATTTTCATTAATATGTACTTCATATAAAATGTATAGCTATGTGAGATTATAAATTGTTAGAGTCATCTCAATGTGTATGTAGTTTAATACTATCAAAATTTTAATATTACATAATTAAAGACGCTGATGGTCAAACATACATCTTGAAAGCCATAAAGGTTGAAATAGAAACATCATTTTGAGGAGAAGAGACCGGGTATGTGTTTCTTTTGAGTTTTGTAAAACATTTTACTCCCTAAAACAATATAAAACGAGAGAATACTTATTTAAAATATATCCAATTTAATCTTATTTTCTACGCCCTCCAACTCTTTAAATTCTTCTCATTTCACTTTAATATGTTTGTCAATATAGGTTTTAAATCGTAAATATCTCTAATCAAACAAATCCGACCACTTGATTATAGTACGTATTTCTTATGCACGTATATTGAAAATAAGTTAAAACATTCTTTGAAGATGTGAATAGTGTCTAAATTTTCCTGTTAAAATTTTCAAATGGAAAGAAATGTTACAATTAATTTTGCTACAATTATCATTTAAATGTTTTTCCTATTTTTTTTTTCAAAAAAAATTTAATCAAGAATTAAACAACATCAAAAAACATATAAACTAATTAAATTCCATTTCAAAAATTAATTAAATTTGATTTCATCTATCAATCCTATCATATGTAGTTCACACTTTTTTATTTTTTTTTTCATTTTTTTTTTTAAATGTGAAAGGAACGAGGTCTACTCTATCAACAACGAGTTGAATTGAAGAACTAATAAAAAAAAGTAAATAAAGTTTATAAAAAGCAAAATTCAAATCAAAATCATGGCCATCTGAAAAGGGAAATTCTTCAGATTTGAAGTGGAGGTCAATTTCTTCACCCACTCGTGTTCTCGTGTCGATTTCAAGTGCTAAAAGTGTAGAGAAAGTGCAAAACTAAATTCTAAACTATTTTCAAACATTCCTTCTTCTTTTCATACGACTAGTAACATTTTTCCCTTCCCGCCTTGTCATTTTTATTTATATATTTTAGGTATTTTAATGTCTTACAGAGTAAATTCTACTAATGTACGGACAAGTTTTTATTGAACTGACATCTCACATAAGTTAATCTGACTCGAATTAGCGTGTAAGATCTATTAAGAGTTCACCATAAAGAAGGTAACCAAATTTCCTCCCCTTTAGAGCCCATAATGAATTTGATTATACATCCTCATATTTTGTGAAATGCAATTTATTTTTTTCAATATAGCTTGGCCAAGTCTTCATTTTTGGTTGATTACAACATGTTCATTAGCATATATGTACAACTTTAACCATTGATATTTCTAATTATTCTCTCTGTTTTTAATAAATGTATTATTTGTCCTAATACCTTGTCTTTTTAGCTTCTGAAAAGAGCAAAGAAGAACTCAATAGACATGTGTCAGCAAAGCAGTCCAAAACAAAGTAATTATCATTATTATTTATTATTTTTATTATTAATTACAAAAATTTAATATTAATAAAATATAAATCGAGATGAATCTAACAAAATTTCACATGCATATATTTTTCCTCAAATATATATCATCAAATATAGTCAATGTGGAGTATATGACTAGTGTAAATTTAAAGTCAAGTGTTGCATTTGAAATAAAACAAAGGAAGTATAAAGCAAGAACAGGGTCAAAGTGATGTACTCCCCCCGCTTTTTTTTTCACTTGAGATTTTACTCAATTTATATATTATCCTTAGTTTTATTTTATTTTAATATTTTTACTAATATATAATGAGTAAGTGTTATCATGTAATATATCATACGATTAGTAACAATGTCTACTTTCATTACTAATACATAATTAAAGATATTCAAAATTGTGTGTCAAAAAATGTATTAATTCAACATTCAAGTGATGCATTTACAAAACAGAGGGACTATATAAATAGTGCCGAAGTTAAATTAGAGCATTTATTTTAAAACGGAGGGAGTATTAAGAGCCAAATTGTGTCAGATATTTTAAGTTTCTAACAAATCGAGCAATTGTCAACAAGCAAAGTAAGAGTCAGCAGAGCGCAGCGTTGAGCAAAGCAGAGAAATTGTTATTAATTACTCCCTCAGTATTTTATAATAATCGCAACAATTTGACTTTTGCACTATTTATATGCTTATTTTGACTATATTTTTTTCAATATATAAAAAAAAAACATAGGTTGCCATGTAAAATATTTATGAATACTTTCATTATATTAACCTTTTTATACTCCCTCTATCCCAATATCTCTCATAGTCAACTTTACACACATGCCAGCGTACTGGATTGACTTTATTTTTATATAATTAAATATCAATAAAAATTATTTTAAAAATTATATTATGAAACTTTATATTAATACCTATCTAATAACATTTTTTATGATAAAATATGTTTTTGTTATGTTAGTAAAAAAATTATAGTCAAAGCTAATACATAAATAATGAAAAAGTCCAAGATCCTAGATATTTTGGGATGGGGAGGGTACTTATTAATAATACGTAACTATAAATATTAATAGTCAAAGTTGTGCGTTGTAATGTATGTTAGTTAAATTATTGTGATTATCATGAAATGAAGGGGGTACTAATAATTAATTAATACTTGTGTTAAGCTAAGTAGAGCAGAACATTGCACATCATGTGTTAGCAGAGTTTTGTTTAACGGTCAAGTATTGACGCATAGCTGCTATTTACATTAAAAATACCACTGTTAATATAATAGTACATTAAAAAATCACTGTAGCAATAAAAAATTATAAAAATTAAGTGAATTTACCAATTAACCCTTCTATATATGCATTTCAAACAAATAACTATTATGCGTCTAGTTGTACTCTTGATTAAATTGAAGAACAGAGCAGAAGAGTTCAAGGTGGGTGTTGCATTTAACTTGAATGAAGGAGTATGGTACTATGTTATCTTTTTCAAATTAAAGGTCGTGAAATACAATGTGAAATTTGATTGAGTTAGCATTAGCAAATAGCAATTGGCAATTTGTGATTGGCACAGGCACTCTGGTACGACTCTGGCAGCGTACAATGTTAAGGGTTACGCAACGACAACGTGCACTAATCTACGCATAAAGTAATGCATGGTTACGATATCAAATATTAATGAATAATGAATCTGACGGTTTATATAAAACGTAAATTATATTAGTAATGATCTCTGTTCTCAATAAAGACTTACTACTACTGTACAGCGTACTACAGCATAAGACTGTTTCATTGTTCGGTGCTTCTGCCAATCTTTAGCACGCGTGCTTTCCTTTACTACTCTCTACTTGTCCTTTTCTAACTTCACTAACTTTCTTGTTTTTACTACGATATGATATGATAGATAATTATACTACGTAAAGCTTACATTTAAGCTCTGTTTTCATTAAATAATTTTTAATTCAGTTTAGTCTAATTTTTAATTTCCTTTTCTCATAAAGTAATTATTTCATTAGTTCAGTTCAGTTCAATTATAATAAGTTCAGTTCAGTTCAGCTCATTTCAATCAATGAGAATAGGCCCTTAATTTGATAATTAAGCATGCATATACTAATATATAATACCTACATATATATTGTTGAGGAATATAAGCATGCATATAATATTCCTACACACATTGACACAGATCAGGATCATACCCTTTGCCCCCACTTCCAAACTAAACGGGCTAGCTCGTGAGCCAAATATATACTGACCTATGAAGGGTTTCGGTCAGATTAACTCTTTTCCTTAGTTACTTGACCTATTCCTCCAGAAAAAAAAAGTTAACATGTACAATAGAGACAGGTCTATTCTAACGAAATTAACTCTTCTTGTATGGGGACGGTTAATCAAGGAGAGTTACCTCATATACAAGGTGATCTAACCATGTAATTGTATAATTCAATACAAGTTGAGCTAGAATTTTAGTACTATATTTTCAACAAAAATTAATTTGCTCTATATGGTTACAAATTATATCGTTTAATTTATCTTAGTTGAATGTACTCCGCATCTTTTATGACAATATCATTTGATTTTATCTTATTAAAATTAATCTTTTTTGACAATCGTTGAACATATGAGTATATGTCATGTGTCTAATTGATCTTATTTGAACTTACATTTTGAAATAAATTTTTGTGTAAAATAAATTGAAATCGAAATCGAAATCAAATAATTCTAACATATTAAGGCATTAGTTTCACTATTACTCCATATCATATTGATTATTTTAGCTTTTGAGCACATTTATTGATAAAAAAAAAAGCACCTAATATGTTATTTTAGTTCCCAAATTAAAGATTTATAACCTTATTATTTTCTCCACAAAAGAAACTCCCTTGATAATATTACTTCGTAAGATCTAATATTGTGTACTTACTTCAACTTTGTATATATTGCCCTATGGAACCCAAAAGATCGATTAAATGTGTTGGATTTATTGGAATGTGAACTTATCTGAACACTTTAAAACTTATTGTACTCCTTTTATTTCTTATCAATTATTACAATAACATGTTAATTTTCCAATTCTCTTGATTTAATAGGGCGTTACTCATTGTTCTAGGGAATTAATTGATGAAAATTAGTAAGGGATATTTGTGAGAGATTGAAAACATGGTTAAAGGTGTATTTAAAATTTATGTGTTCCATTTAACAACGTTTTTCAACAATTATTTATTTAACATTGGAATTAAAACTCTTGGATTCCTACTTTCAAATAATGGTTTTTTTTTTTTTTAGTCTCGTAGGTAAACTCGCTGCCTCTTGTCAAGTGGTTGCTTTTAACAATAGCAAACTATTCACTCCGCTATTGATGGATAAAAGTGCATGATTGTGCGTTATTTTTATTGCATTTCTACAATTACACTGCCCAACTCTCTTAGGTACTGTTCAACTACAAAATATTCACTTTCACTAATCATATTGCTAATCAAAAATAACGTTGGAGATTTAAAAAAAAAAAAAAAAATCAAGATTGTTATTTTAATTATGAAATTCGGCCAACACCACTTTAGGCAAGCAAGCAAGAAGTTCACGAGTAGTAGTGATTTTCTAAAAGCCAAATAATTTATGTCTGGTTTTTTTATTTTATTTTGTAAGGATTTTTGTTAGGTTTAGTTCTATTATATCGAGTTCAATACATTTCACCTCTATTATGTTTAGTTAAGTTTATATCATTTCATCTCCATTTAGTTTAGTCCAATACACCTTCATTCAGTTTAGTTTAGCTCGATATAATAGACAAACTAAAAATATATAAACAATTCAATCCAGTTTCAATCCTAATTCAGTCCAAAAGAAGAAGACCATGTAATGTTAATTCGTTTTTGCAAGTATAATGATTTCAATGGATTGATAAGTTTAACCATGTATACATCTTGCCTAAAAACAATTTGCATTTGAATGATTTTGATTTATAAACTGCTTTGGCAATATACTATGCATAATGCATGTTTGTTCATGTATTCATATGAGTCCATTATTAATTTGATTTTTGATTTCAATTATTGCTTATTTGCTTAAGAATATACACAATTATTTATTTTTGTAAAGGAATGAAATCTTAACGTTCTATTTCGGCTCTACGTCATTGAGCGGATGATGTTTATTTATGTACTCCAATCTAGCAAGCAAACACTCATACTACGTATTTGATTTGGCAACGTAGTGGACGTTGTTACAATCCTATGTCCTTGTACGTTGCATGAGATCAAAGTAGTTATAATTAAAGGGAATAATACAATTTTAAGGAAATAACAGGGAATAATATTATTCAGTATAGGTTTGTCCTTCTCTTATATTAAAAGGTTATAAGAGGATACATATCTATTTCCTTGCTTCTTTTGCAATATTACCTCTGTTTCTTATTATTTACAACAAAGAAATTTTTTGTCTCGCAAACAATACCCTTTTATTGCAAATAATAAGAAACAAAGATAGTATAAATATTATAATCTGGAATATATATATATATAATGCATCTCATTTTTACTATAGCTAGGGAATACTAAGTTCAAAAAAATTATTTGTAATGTACTTGTAATCAATATTTAGTGGTTGATTCTACAAAGGTAGTTGATTGTAAGACTAGAATCGGTATTTCAAAGATGTTTTAAATGCTAATATGGATGGTAACACAGGCCTTGTGGGCTGGTTATGTACAATTAATTTTTGTTAATACCTGGATATTGCAAAAACTGGTCTGATCCGAAACCGACACGAAAATGTTGGGTATAGCCCAAATTTTATAAGCCCATTATTTTGGTGGAGTATTGTGCATATTCTAGAGGCTTCCGGAAACTCTAGAATAATATCCTACTTGAATGTTCTAGAGCATTATTGACATTGGAAGCTATTAGCTAGAATATAATACATGGTTCGTGAATTTTCTAGAACGTTATGGATACAAGAATGATGGAGGAATTTCTGGAATATTCCGGTCATTTCTTCCAAGCTCCATCTACACCTATAAATATAGGTCATGGGCATTCAATCATAGAATCAAACACAACACAAGAAGCCATACCATACACAAGCCTTCCTACATACTACACCTCCTTGTACTATTTACTTTCTTTACAAATCCACTATTCCTACTTTGTAATACTCCTTAGAGAGTAATATAGAGAGAGTCCTATTGTAATATAAGCCCCTTAAAGGGATACTTGTGCTCTCCTATTTTCAAATAGTGGAATAAAAGTGTTCGTCATTACATAAAATCGTGTATTCATTTATATTAAGTATCTTGCCAATCATCAATTCAATTTATACTTCTCAATCAAACATATCTTCACTTCCGCTGTGCACTCACCAACCTTAACAAGTGGTATCAAAGCCAAAGGTTGATTAGAGTGTTTACACATTAAATATGTCTTCGGTCACAAAGTTCGAGATTGAGAAATTTGACAGCAAGAGTAATTTCAGCATCTGGAAAGTCCATATGAAAGTTGTTCTAGTACAGAGCGGATTAAAGAAGGCTCTGGATGGGAAAGCTAAAAAACCAGAGTTAATGACAGACGAGCAATGGAAAGAGTTGGACGAAAAAGCCCTCTCGACAATCCAACTATGTTTAACCAAGGAGGTACTGCGCGAGGTTGTCCATGAAGACACATCAGCCGGCTTATGGCTGAAGTTAGAGTCACTATATATGACTAAAAGCCTCGTTAACAAGCTGCGACTTAAAGAAAGCTCTATACAATCCGCATGGCCGAAGGTACTTTTATTCAAACTCATCTCGATGAATTTAATTCAATTATAATTGATCTTGAAATTTAGATGTTAAAATCGAAGATGAGGATAAGGCCGTGTTATTAATTGTCTCCCTACCACCTTCGTATAAACACTTCAAGGAAATTATGCTTTTATGGCAATAGTGATACTCTTTCTTTGAGGATGTTAAATCTCACTTACTCTCAAAAGAAAAGTTTGACCTTGAAGTTCATTCTAATGAAAATGCCGAAGGTTTAAATATAAAAGGGAGATCACACGGTAGTAAAAGTACCAATAAAAAGTCCAAATTTAATGGACACAAATCCGGAAAATCTTGCAAATTTTGCAAGAAACTTGGGCACACAGTTGAAGAATGCTGGTTTGCAAATAAAAAGCTCAAAAAGAAAGAGCAAGAGGAAAAGCCGAAAGAGACGACAGAAGCCGGTTTTGGAGAAATAGAGTCTGAAGATGAAGTTCTATTAGCTACTTCACCAAGAAGAAATAAAAATTCTGACTGGGTACTTGATTCGGGTTCTGCCAACCATATTTGTTCTCAAAAGTCTCACTTTACAGACTATCAGCCGGTGAAGAATAAAATTGTTACAATGGGTAACGGTTATCATTGCAAAGTTCGTGGTGTTGGCTCCGTACGAATCAAGACGCAAGATGGTGTGATCAGGACTTTGTCTAATGTTCATCATGTTCCTGATCTGAAGAAGAATATCATCTCTCTTGGCATTCTGGACTCAAAAGGATATAAGATTTCGGTTCAAGGTGGAGTACTCAAAGTCTCCAAAGGTGCTCAAGAAAAATTGAAGGCCATCAAACATAGAAATCTCTATGTATTACAAGGATCTTCAATTATGGCTTCATCATACTCAATCCCGACTCGGCAACAAAGCCCTCATAATAAGGGTCCAAGTAAGTCATTTTCTTATTCAGAACCTAAGCTTCAATCGGGTTTAGCATGTGACGTATTCATTTAATGTCGATCAGGTAACATACGACGAACACACATATAAAATTTGGTCCAAGGTGGAGATTGTTGGGTATGGCCCAAATTTTATAAGCCATTATTTTGGTGGAGTATTGTGCATATTCTAGAGGCTTTCGAAATCTCTAGAATAATATCCTACTTGAATGTTCTAGAGCATTATTGACATTGTAAGCTATTAGCTAGAATATAATACATGGTTCGTGAATTTTCTAGAATGTTATGGATACAAGAATGATGGAGGAATTTCTGAAATATTCCGGCCATTTCTTCCAAGCTCCATCTACACCAATAAATATAGGTCATGGACATTCAATCATAGAATCAAACACAACACAAGAAGTCATACCATACACAAGCCTTCCTACATACTACACCTCCTTGTACTATTTACTTTCTTTACAAATCCACTATTCCTACTTTGTAATACTCCTTAGAGAGTAATATAGAGAGAGTCATATTGTAATATAAACCCTTTAAAGGGATACTTGTACTCTCCTATTTTCAAATAGTGGAATTAAAGTGCTCGTCATTACATAAAATCGTGTGTTCATTTATATTAATTATCTTGCCAATTATCAATTCAATTTATACTTCTCAATCAAACACATCTTCACTTCCGCTGTGCACTCACCAACCCTAACAGAAAATAAAATCTAAATTTAAACTTATGCTTGTATGAACAATAATTTAATATGATTCAAATTTAAAATAGCTTTGATCCGATCTTATCGAACTTGACCTAGACACCCATATTGACATCTCTAGATTAAGTGATCCAAACACAATCTTTAGTACAAAAGTTACAAGCTTACAACATATATTATTCCGTACAACTTTGCAATACATACATATGTAAATAAACGTATCTTATACTTTATTTATGAACTAAGTGTTAAAAGAATAACAAATAGTTAATATAATAATAAGTCAAAGAATTGAAAGACGGAAGATGGCAAGTAAGTGTGGGAGTTGCAGAAAGCAAAAATTAGGACAGAGTATGAAGTGAGAATCGAAGCCGAACGAGAAATGTTGCGGCATTGGATGCGCTGACAAAGTGATTATTTGTACTTGTATTAAAAATCATGCTTTTCATATAAGTAATTATTACTGCCAAGCAATAAGCAGGCCGTTTCCTTTATAATTAACACATAATTAAAATTAATCAGTCTCCTACTAATGTGTCAATCGTATTTCACCCGACACCGTACTAAATCAGTCACACCTTTCTACTTTAAATCCTATCAATTTTAATATTGTTTTCAATTAGGTTTAGGGTTATATAGTCACTAAACTTGCACATTAATTTGAGGTAGGTGAGATTCAAGAGGCTCTTGAGCTAAATTAAGTGCTAGTTGAACATATTAAATTGTATTTTGTATGATTAAATTATACTTCCTCTGTTTCTTTATACTTACAACATACACTTTATCACGGTATTTAAGAAAAGTGGACCTCACAGGTTATAATAAACATAAAATGGAGTTAAAAGGTTGTTAGGAGTATAAGCAAGTGGGTCATGTGCTTTAATTAAAAGTAATAGTACAATTTTCACCATAAAAACCTTCATTTTATGGTGTGTTGCAACTATTGTGACATTTCTATTTTAGGAAAGTGTTGCAACTATAAAAAAATGGAGGAAATAATTGGGAACTAATCTATTTTAATGAAAATTTAAAATCATCAAGTTTACCTTGTCCAATTTGAGTTTGGTTCTATTTAGGATTGCAAACGAGTTAATATGTCTGTTAAGATCGGTTAAAAACAAGTTTAGCCATGACTCGTATGTCTAATTGATGAACTAACGCAATGTTTGGCAACAAGAGGTTAGTTGTTACTTTGTATTCCGTTGTTGTTAGATGTTTATATGTATGACTTGCTTTAATTAACTGATTGTACTATATAATTAATTATACTACGGAGTATTAAAGATGGCTTTAGGTCATGTCGGGTCGTGCCTTGTGCCAGGCCCACGTACTCTGGGGTTAGTTATGCTCGGTCCATGGCTCGGCCCATAATTTTCGTGTTATGTGTATCGGGCTAAAGTTTTCAAAAGGTTGGCCCGTGCACGACCCAGGCCCACGTGCCTTCGTGGTGGGTCATGTCGGGCTTGCGTGCCTACGCAAAATTGCATTGATTTTAGCAAACTTTGTCGTGTCGGACTCGGTCGTGCCGTGCCTTATCTTGCTTCTCCCAAATAAAGATAGCCCAAGCCTAGCCCATGACCCACACGCACAGTATCATGCCGTGCCGCGCTTTTTTCGTGTTGGCCCCGGGCGGCCCGGCCCGGTGCCATCTTTTATGGAGTATGTGCTTGTATTATTATTATTATTATTATTATTATTATTATTAATTAATTAATTAATTAAATTTTTTTTTGTGTAAAAGTATATGATCAATAACTATTAGCAGATAACTACTATACTGTGTTAAATGACTAATAAAGATATATACATCGTTTATTATTGTTTACCTCGCCAATCTTGGCAAATAATAATTACTTTAACAATTTTTTCACCAAAACCCCTGAGCCTACACTTAATTCATCATATACCCTTGTCCTCTTGAACTTTTTTAAATATATCATACCCTTGAGTTTTCACAAAAATACATTATTAGATACCCTTAATAACTAACAGTTGTTAGCTCCTTTAGGCATTATAGTTAATTATGTTTTGAAACCACTCCAGATCCCTTCCCCCTCCTTAAAAATTACCTTACTTTTCTTCCCCTCACCCCTAAAACCACCTTAGATATCCTTCCCCACCCTTGAAATTACATCAACCGTATTCTTAAGTGAGTGGGGTAGAGGAAGAAGATCAAGGGGTGGTTTCGTGGGTGGGGAAAGGGAGAGGGTGGTTGCGGAGATGGGGGAAGGGATTTAGGGTGGTTCTAGGCCATCCGTTCATCTAATACTTATTAAGGGTGTTTGATGCATTTTTGTGAAACTTAAGGGTATATGTTGTATTTAAAAAACTCAAGGGGTATATAGCGATTAAGTGAAAACTTGAGGGCGTAGGTGAAAAATCCGTAATTTAAAACAAATTTACGATGGAAGAATCATTTTCCCTGAAACCTCTATCATTAAGGCCAAGTTCTTTTGGAATTCTAAACATAGCAGCTGTCAGTAGAGCAAAGCAGTTTATAGCAGAACAGAGCAATTGTTGTTGTTAGTTTATTGTTATTAAATTTATAAAATTATTGATTATTAATTGCTAATTACTATTTTTTAAAAGGGAGATTATCATTGGTATACCCCTAGTTTTAGCTTTTATCAATGGTACATCCTCTCTAATTATACTTACTAGCAGTACATCAGTACTTTAGCTCAATTAACTGCTGTGATTAATCTGTTAAGTAAAAGTTTAATAACCTTTAATCTATCTACTACTTGCCATTATATAATATGTCGATTGCGACATCTACAAAGAGATTTTTATCTAACAAATACAGTATATGATATTTAAATCATGTCAGCAAAGCTATGATTGCTGTTGCAAATCGTACATTTTTTATACCCTCTTTCACCACTAATTATTGCATAAAAATTACTAATGATTGATTTTTAATTATAATTAGTTATTATTATAATTTTATGTTATTCCAAAAGATTAGGGCCTAAAAGCTCGTATTGCTAAGTTTTGTTTACGTTTTATTTATTTTTTTTTTTTTAATTTTCAAAGTTATCTCAGGTTTTGTTCTCTTCATCTTATTCTTATTACTTATTCTTGTTAAAATCAGACTAGATTATGAAATTTCAAACCGTCATATTAAATTATGTATTTTATTGAACTCCTTTGTTAATAGATCTTTTTAATTTCATTTGCTTATTTCATATACACACACATATATACACGAAGTATATCATTAATGTTGTATTTGTAAAAATTATGAAAATTATATATTTGAATACATGTTGAGACGAATCTAACGAGATCCGACTTGATAATGTTTTTTTTCCCCTTATACATTAATATACAATTTAGGTCTAAGTTTAGTCAAATTAGATAATTAGTTTAGACTAATTAGATAAAATCAGAAAAATTCAGACTAAGGCCCTGTTCTCATCAAATTATTTTCAGTTCAACTCTAATAAGTTCAGTTCAGTTCCTAATTTCCTTCTCTCATAAAATATTCATTTCATTTCAGTTCAGTTCAGCTCTAATAAGTTCAGTTCAGCTCATTTCAGTCAATGAGAACAGGCCCTAAATCAGACCAAACTTTAAAAATTCCGACTTGATCATTCTTACTGCAGACAAAGAGAAAAAAGGCCTTACAAGTTACAATAGAAATTTAAGTTAGTCAAACCTCTTATTTTACCTCAAATCTTTCCTAACCAAACACCCCGAAAACTGACTCGACTCTACTCGTTTAAATCTCTAATTATCGAGTCACCATGTTAAACTCGAAAATGAGAGTAAGAGCTTGTTCTGATTGTCTAAACTGAGTTGAACTGAACTGAATATTTTATGAGAGAAGGAAATTAAGAACTGAACTGAACTTATTAGAGCTGAACTGAAGTGAACTGAAAATAATATGAAAAGAGCAGACCCTAACATCTAAACAGTTCTAATTTACCTCTGAACCAATAGCCCCACATTACTTATACCTAGGTACCTTCTTATGACATGTTCAGCCCCTGGCCGGAAAGGAGACCCCCCCACCTTCGTTTCCCTTTGGTAACCCAAATCTTCCCTCAGTCCCACCTTCTCTTGGCTCTTTCTTCACTTCCAAAGTTTCAATAACCAAAATACTAAATTTTCAACTTCATTTTCATTAATTAATTAAATAAAATAAAAACCCACTTAAAAAATAAAAACCCCACATTTTATTTTATTTTATTTTTTAGTAAAAATAAAATAATATCCCACCACCTTTTCTTGATTTCTTAAATTCTTCAGATTTGAATCAGAACTCTCCTCATTCCTTCCTTCCTCCCTCTCTTTCTCTCTCTTCTTTTCTTCCTCTATTTCTATCCACCTCTTCATTGCTTCAACTCAAACACCCAACTTTTTTTTTTGGTAAAAAAACTGGGCAAATTCTCATTGCCCACTTCAAATTTGGCAAAAAAAAATCTAAAAAATGTCTCAAAAGCATTTGAAAGAATTGCTCAAAGAAGATCAAGAACCCTTTTATCTAAAAGATTATATTGCAAATAAGCAATATTTATTGAAAAATAAACAACAAATACAAAAACTTCAACTCAAAAAACCCACTTCAATTTTACCCAAAAATACATGTTTTTTCTCTTTACAAGACTCCCCTGGCCTTAGAAAATCACCTAAATTATTCGATTTTCCACCTTCACCAATTCCTAATGCTAAAAGCCCTAACAAAGTATTCCTCCATATTCCTACTAAGACTGCCACTCTTCTCCTCGAGGCGGCGATGAGGATCCAAAAACAAAAGGCAAAACCGCAAAAGACCCAACAAATTAAGAATTCGGGTTTCGGGTTATTTAATACTATGCTAAAAAAACTGTCATTAAGAAATCGGACTCAGAAACTCAAGTCCGACCCGAAAACACAAGTTAGTGAGGCAGATGAAATTATTGTTACGAGTATTGTATCGCGTTCGGTTTCTTCATCTTCATCTTCTTCTTGCAATGGAAGGTCAAGCAGCTTGGATTTGGAGAGTTCGATTAGTGGAAGATCATTTGATGAAGTAGAAGAAGATGAAGATGAAGATTTTGAGTTTACTAATGTTTTGAAAGAAAATACTAATAATATTAACAATAAAAGTAATAATAATAATGGAGATTATTATTATTCACCAATTTGCTTAAGTCCTTTAAGTCCATTTCGATTTTCTCATCATAAAAGCCCTTCTCCTGGACGTTGCTCCCCTGCTAAATCCCCTGTTCGTTGCAAATTTCAGGTGTGTTACTTTAATCTTCTTCTAATTATTACTTTGTACTTGTTATTTAAAAGTTTTGGTAGTCATATTACTTTTTCTGTTTTTTAGTTGACACGTTTCTTTATTTACGTTTACTAATTACGTTTGCTAATAAAAAAAAATTTAATCATTAATATTTTTAATTATCGATAAGCAAAAATTATAAAAAGTTGATATTTTGAAAATATACATTGTGACGAACTTAACAAGATTCCACTTAACTATATTTTTATTCACATATAAATCACAAAACATGATCAAAAGGAGGTGTGTGAATAGTGGTAAAATCAAAACGTGTCAACTAATAAAAAACGGAGGTAGTATATTTCAAGTGTGTTAATTAATAAAAAACGGAGGAGATAAGCATTTAAAATATGCTAAACTAACGAATATATATTCCATATGCAACAATGTAAGAAGTTAAAAGTAGAAATATTAATCATGAATTGGAAAATAATCGATTATATATGTGTTTAGTATTGATTGTGTACTCATGAGTAATGATGAACCAAGAACAACTTTGAGAGTATGGTAAATTTTTTAAAAAAATGTTACTTAAATTTTTTGGACATTATTTTTTGGTGGGTAAAAGATTCCATCATTAATACCGTGATAGATGTTACAGAAATTCGTGACCAATCGAGTAAAAATAGAATTTTTCTGAGCATTTTAGTTGAAGTGGACATATCAATGTTCATGGGTCATTTAAGTTACCTTAATTATATAGCAATTTTAATTATGTAATGAGCATGTTCTTATGATTTGCTTGTTATTATGAACAATGCTTTATTATAATGTCGTTTGATTAATGAAACATCATTAGTATGATTAGACCTAATAATTGACTAATGCCACTTTATTAGAATTATGTCTGTCTTAAGTTTGGATTTGTTTGTGGTTAGTACCTAATGATAGTGAGTAGGAATACTAATTTTAGGTCAAATCATACATGACATATGACAAGATGACATGACTCTTTTGCAAGGGTTTTTTTTTTTAAAAAAATGTACTCTCTCCTTTTATTTTATTTTTTTTAAATGCAACATTCTTTTACATACTATGTACATTTCATAAAGAGATTAGAAAAGGTAATAATTGAATTAATTACGGAGCAAATAACTTAAACACTATGCTCTGTAGTACTAGTAGTTAATAACCTACTCCGTAACATACTTTATCTCTTCTTATCAATGTTCGGATAATTTTGGTTAATTTATTTGTATACCAAACGAATATACGATGTGATTAAAATTTGTAGATGGTCAAAGTTAATTTTAGTTAGTCAAACAATGAAAATTTAATGCATTTTTTTAAAAAAGAAGAGCATATTTTTAAATGCAGTATAAATAAAATACAGTAAATAAAACTACATAGGGTTAATATATTTATTGATCCGAGTGAACTCGTGAGTTGTATGACTCAGCTTAGGTGACTATATTGAGCTGTCGGCAATAGAATCTGTCCTCAGCTTCTTTTGCCGGGGTGTTTTGTTTAGAAAAAGACGATTTTACCCTTTAATGGAAGGACAAAATATGCAAAAATCCAAGTTTTATAAGGGTATGCATGTCAAAAGAGGGCAAATAACACCTTGGTCGTGTAACAAAATTGTACTTTTATGATCACGTCTCTGCCCACTAAAATCTTTTCTTTTAAGACCTTGTCTGTATGATGGGCAAATTATAAAATAAATAAAAATATTTTTGGGTTTTTTTCAAATCGGACAAATTTTGTTTTTGGATTTTTTTGTCCATGTCATTTGTATTCAACAACTAGTAAAATTAAAGTATTTATCTTGTTTTATGTAATGCTTTTGAGATAATTAAATATTAATTGAACAGTAACTACCAATAATCCTGTATTAACCATATCTTATTATATACTACAGTAGTACGTATTACAAATAATTGTTAATGTATATTAGAAGCACCAAAAAGCGGACTAGATTATATTAGTAATAGTATTAAAGTGATTGCATAACCACCTCTATTTTTGGTTGTTCATTTATGGGGCTATTTGGATTTTGGAGTCAATTATTTATCATATCAACATAGTTTTGGTGGATCAATAATTGATTTATGCTAAAGCATCTCACTTCTTCTTCAATGTACTTGGCTTTAGGAATATTAATTAGGTTGGTCTATAATTGAGACAGTTTTGCAATAAATACAATAAAATTGTAGCCACTATAAAAATGAAATCTACACCATTGATTACTATTATGTAAATAAGGGCCATTGATTTTAAGTTGACCAAAAAAAGTGCCTAACAAAATTTCTTTCGGTAGTTTTCCTATTCCTCAAAAAACTAAACTGCTACAAGTCTACAACTGGTTCCAATCTTCCAATAATGATTTTTGCAAAGTATGAAAACCCCACACACTCCACTTGAAAAATTACACAACATTGTCAATCATAAGGAAGATATTGCAATTGAAGAACTTAATTTCTGACGCTTAAGATTATGACAAATTTGCATTTATCGTTGAACCTTGTTGTCGAAAATGAGCATCAGATACCTAATTAATTAATGGGATTTACGGCCGCGGGGAGAATTTGATAGTTATTCAATGGAGATTAGGTTAAAGGTTGAATACTTTGAAGTTTATCAATGGTAGTGACAAATAGTACTTTTTTGTCAGTTTTTTTTCAAACTAAAGTAGTTTTAAAAATCATTAATAATTTAAAGTCAAATATTAAACGGATAAGATTAATTATTAAACGGTTGAGATTGAAATTAATTACAATGCCTATATTTTTTATGTAGCCATTGAGTAGTCTTTCCTATAATTGATTCACTTTAATTTGTACCAAAGAATTAGATCATTACATAAAGGGAGAAAAAGAGAGTTCTGTATTTTACTGAATAGTCTAACAATAACTTGTTATGAAACTTGGGTGACTCCATACTTCTTGGTGGTGGTAGCATTCTAATGTAACTTAAATTAGTATGTGATTCGAACATTGTTTCTTTTTAGAATTAGCAAGTAATAGGAGAATGGGTTAAAAATAAACACCTCTTGATTCAAATTGGTTATATTGAATTGAGAACGGAAGTATATATAATTGAAAATAGCCAAGGGTATTTATTGGTGTCGAGTTGAATTTATAAAGGACGTATATTGTTATTAAACAATGTTTATAGTTAAGCGGGTTATATGACACATTTTTAGTGAATGAAAGAAGTGTCACGTAACATATGAAATTTACATACTATTTATAATAGTGGATTGACAAGCAATGTTTGCTAATTATAGTCGGCATAACTAATGAAGTACTGTAAATTGTGACAGGACAATGTAAACTACAAGCATGAAAACCTAATGAAATTCCAGCAAGAGGAAGATGAAGAAGACAAAGAACAGAACAGCCCTGTTTCCGTGCTCGATCCTCCATTCGAAGATGACTACGACGGACACGAAGATGACAGTTACGAGATTGAATGCAGCTACGCTTTTGTTCACAGTAAGTAGTAGCAAATTTCTATATTGTTACCAAGAAAATGATCCCTTATAATTGATTTTTTGTTGCATGCTTTGTTTTTGTTGTAAAGTCTTTTTCATGTTAAATTGATGGCATTTTTTTCATTTTTTTTCCTCAAATTCCAAAGAAAACGATTTAAGATTTATTACTCTTGATTGTGTCCTTTTTCATATGTTTGGTCATTTTCCTTTACAAAAGGGCATTTATTAGACCTTTTTTTCCTTGTATTTTGCTGCTTCTACTTTCTCTGAAAATGGTCTGATTTATAATTATTTGTTCAACAATGTTTTGAACCATACAATATTTTTGTGGGATCCATTTTTAGATATCTGTAGAACCGCATGTGTGGTTTTTATGACTTAATTTCGTACACATTTTTTGTGGGTTTTGTACTTTGGTTTTATACATCTGGTGCTAGGAATTTTACAGGATGTAATTTGATAAATGTTTTCAAAGGCTCAAATTTGACCGTATACACTGTTATTGTAATGATATCCTTGTTGTATACGCCCTCGATTTCAAAATAACACACCTAGAATTTTTGGACATGTTTAAAATAGAAATGTGACCTATTCATAATGAATCCACTTGTTGAAAAACACTTTTCTAATTTGACTCGACTTGTAATATTTGCTAATTGATTAGCAAACACGAAATGACAATTAAGTCGATCATGCATGTCTTATATCTGTTAGCAATCAAATTTTTTTATATTTTAGTGTACAAGTATTGAATTAAAATGTAACCCTGTTTAAATTTTCTTTTTTTCTCAGGAGCCCAACAAGAGTTGTTGCATAAGCTTCACAGGTTTGAGAAATTGGCGGAGTTGGACCCTATTGAGCTCGAGAAAAGAATGATCGAAGAAGAGGAAGAATTCGAACTAGAACATACGAATGAACTTGAAGAATACGACCGTGAAACGTTCACATTCGATGAACAAACTCAAGCCCATGACTTCTTGCAAGAAGTAATCAGGAAAACAGGTTTTCAGGATGTGAAGAAACCCGGGATCAAGAGACTAATTTCTGATCTAATAATCGAGGAAAATAGTGAAGAAGAAGCCTGTGATGAGCATGTCATTAAAAGGATATGTAACAGATTGGAGTCATGGAAGGAAGTGGAATCGAACACAATCGACATGATGGTGGAAATCGATCTAAAGAGGGAGATTAGTGACTGGAAGAAGTCTCGAAAGGAATTCGATGAGGCTGCAGTGGATATTGAAGTTGCAATATTCGCGGTATTGGTTGATGAATTGGTAGAGGACTTGGCATGATCAAGTTGAGAGACTTTTATGTTAATTTTCGCGGTTCATTGTTTCATTCTTTTACTACTTGGCAGGATACTTGAAGCATGGATCATAATCTAACTCGAGAGATTAATTAGGGTAATTAGGTAATTAAGTAACCTGAGGATGATGATGATTCGGGTTTAGTGCTATAGTAGTATCAATGTATGTAAGGGGGGAAAGGGGACCATGACATGTATAATACCTATATTTTGAGTAGCTTAATCATGAGCTTGCATCATTTTGATGATGCTTGCCCTTTTATGAATAAATAATCACAGAATCAAGAACTTTCTTTAACAATATTATGAAAATGTTGGATAAACTCTTTTTTGGTTAATACTTATGAATTAAACTCAAATTATTTTGACAATCAACCACAAAAAGGTTCAGTAGGATTAATGAATTGATTAACAACAATTATTTAATTTTGAAATTCAAATCGCACAAAGTTTAGTATTGACTCGGTCTTCATGCTCCCACGCTGGGGGTTTATAAAGTCCCTGTATTGACTCCAGATTTTGCTTCACGCTTGATTGAATACGCAGATTCTCTTTTAAGTTTCTTTGTTCAAGTACAAGTACTTGGGCTTTTTTTGATTTGATAAAACAAACCCTTTACAAGAACTATCAGACCTAAACTCCATTTGTAACAAACACATTAAGATCAAATTATGACCTAGTTTTCTATTCATTTCATTACAAACACACTTGTTCTCTAAATAATGTGTTCCCCTAAATTAAATAAATAAATAAATAAAAAACACACACACACACACACAACACTTCAATTTTGTTTTCTTTATTTTGTTTACAAAGAAAAGGAAGAAAGAAAACAAAAAACAAAAAACATTAACAAACAAGCCCTAAAGTGTGGATAATTTTTCGAGCAATTTAACATTGCCTTCAAAGGTCATTGGTAATTTTGACCGTTACCGAAATGGTAAGGTTAGGTTTTGTTGGTCCTTGCGCTGGAGGGCTAGGCCTAATGCCGCCATCATTGTGGTTCGTGACTAAAACGATGAAGTTAGGGCTAGGGGTTCGAGGTTCTTTGCTTTGGTGGTTTCAGGTTTTGGGTTCGAACGGTGCTCTTTGGTTTGTTCTTCTTTCCTAATTTTTTTTCCTTAGTGTTAATCCAGAGTTTTTTTTTTTTTCTTTATAAATTTCTTTATGGTTTATTTTAGCCTCCCTTGGTTGTTGTCCTATTTTCTGGTTGTATTGATTGTAGTTTCTTAAATGGATTGTGCAGGGACGGGAGTTTGGATCCTTTGTTAAGGGTCTTGGTTTTGTTTGTTAGTGTTGAGAGAGTTAATAGGTTGTGTTGTCATTGGGGGATGAACAAGAAGTTGGCCATGACTAGGGTGAAGTGTGTGTTTTGTTGGAATGGTTATAGTTGTCTTCTTTTCCTTGTTTATAATGACTAGTTCGTTATCATTATTACTCTCAAAATTTGTTATCCGAAGTAGGTGCCCAAACTTTCTTTTGGGTTTCTCAAGCCTCTACGTTATCAATGCTTTTTGCCAACAAGAACATCTTATGAAGGAAAATCACATATCCAAGTGACCTGTTTGAAAATCTTACTTGGTGATGAGTTGATCCTGCAAGGTAGGGAAAGCTAGCCATGATCGAACAATTTCGACACTCTCAGCCACTCCCTTTGCGTTTTGTAGTATGTATCCACTCTTTGTCGCAAGGATTACCATGAGAGAATTATCAGCTCTGCTTCTCATTAATCAATATTCACAATATATACAGAAGGATTAGGGTTTAGCCTAAGGTTAACAAAGTAATTACATAAATTAAATATACAAAAATATATACTTTTACAAGGTCTTTATCCGCAACATGTCCGACCAACCCAGAAATGTAATGTTGTTTTTGTTGTCAAAAGTTGTAAAGGCTTAAATGTTAAAAGCCAAATATTTTATAATTTTGTTCGTTTAAAGTCTAAGTCTGTACTAGTAAGTTTTAATTCTTGTTTTGTATTTTATACACACGTATATACCAGCTGGCAGCTGTTATAAAAAATAAAATTATATACAAAACCAAATTCTTAAAACACTTTTCTTTTCTCTAAAAAAAATATGTGTCCATACTTTAAAAAAACAGCTCCCAAAGCAAGGCTAGCAGCCTAGCATGTTCATTTGGCGTTCGTTCCCACATCTTTAATGAATGTACGCAACAACCATTAAAATTAACTTTCTAACGGGCAAGAAAAGGTTGACATTTTCTTTTTGTTTTTTGAATTTTATGTTTGAGAAATATTATAAGGCAAATAGTGGAAACGATGGATATATAGATTGGCAAAATTAAAATACATTCTCATTCCATTATATTAGCTAGTATGTAGGTCTTAAAATTGAATGAGGTATTGTTATCTTATAATTCAACTACTAGATAGTAGTTCTTAATCCCATTTGCTTCCACTTTCAAATGATTAAGGTAAGTAAGAAAGTATTGTTAAATTAATTTAAGGTACCAATTATGGATGATAAAGCAAATTATCCGGCTAAGCACACACTTTAAATGGTTTTTAGTGATGATGGGACTAGCCAACTAACCTAACATCTTATCTCCTCAAAAAAGCAAGGAATTTAAAAACATTATATAGGTACCAATTAATTACGTAGTATTAATTAAATACACTATGGAGTATGCTAGATACTAACCATTATAATACAAACTTACGAATTAATTGAAAAAGAGATTGAAACTAATGTTTAACAATCTTTTGTCCGTTTATTAAGAGCAATGATTTGATGCCCTTAAATTGGCAAATAAAATTAAAAAAGGAACAGATTGGGAAAGCGTTACCTACTTATGCAAATGATTGTTATGATAATTCTTATATAATTACTTTCCGTCAAAAAACAATAGAATAACTTTTTACCCATTTTACAAACAAAACCAAATAAATAAATAGATAAATTATTAATTAATTTACTAATTTGGATATAATTGATGCGCCAATATGAGTTTTCTTAAAAATTCTTGGAATATTCAATTGCTTTTGAATAATTTTGCGATTTCCATGCAAATCTTGAAGATTTATGGAATTTCTTAAGAACTTATGTTATCCTTTATTTATTAGTATTTCTTAAAACACAAAGTATTAGGTGCGGCAAGCCAATATAATGTTTCGTCAATCGAGAGGCCCGGAGAAGGTATCATTATCATCTTCTTGCGATGAAAACAAGTTTTCACCCGATGACAAGTTGGTGGTGGTTACGGCGAAGGAGAGGAGCGGGGTCATCCATGGCGGAAGAGAGAGAGTTTAATTGTTTAAGTTTCTCGGAATTTTCGAAAAATGCCCAACAAAACGAATAGGGGCTTTCTTATGTGATGTATAATTGTTGAAATTGATTGTCCCATATGATTGTATGTTGAATTGTGAGCATTTTGATAACATATGCATGTATTTTGGTTGAGAATTGAGCAAGTTATGTTATACCCATAACCTTTAGTATGAGATATTCAATGGAGGTTCCGCTATTGTTATAAATATCATCAAACAAATTATACATATTTTCAAACAAGTTATACATATCCTCTATTAAATAATTTATATCCTCCAATAATTTATACATATCCTCTACTGACTTGATGATATCCTCTATTGGATGGATGATATCCTCTATTGACTATATGAAATCATGGTTAGATAATATCCTCTATTGGCTATATGATACCATGGTTGGATGATATCCTCTATTGGCTATATAATATTATTTATGATTGTGTCTATAATATCCTTTATTAGCTGATTGATATCCTCTATTGGCTATACGATATCATGGCTAGATGCTAATCTCTATTGGCTATATAATATCATCCAGCCATGATATCATATAGCCAATAGAGGATATCATCTAGCCAATAGAGAATATCATCCAGGCAGTAGAAATATCATCCAACCAATAAAGGATATCATAAAGGAAATCATCCAATTAGTAGAGGATATCATCCCGCCAATTGAGGATATCAAAAATCCACGTCAGTCCGGACTGACGCAATACCTTCTCTTCGTAAAAACCTATAATACCCTTTAGTTATTATTAATTATTAGGATTTTTGCCTATGGGTTCTTACCTTAATTACGATTGAAAATGTTTTTCTATTTAGATTGTAAGGGATACAATTAGTAGTTGGTTATGAATATGATTAGGAAATAAATTAGGATTATGATTTCTAGATTTCTATCTTATCTTAGAATTATGATTATTAGTTTTTTAGGGTGTGTTTTGTCTGAAAATTAATCCTTTGAAAATATCACATTTTGAAAATATCACATGTTGCAACTTTTGATACGGCTTCAAAGACTGTTAGACATGGACTGCTGGCGGAGCGGAAAGAAGGATCATATTCTAGTTGCGACTAGAAAAAGACCCTCAAATCTTGAGAGTATTAGAGTACTCTTCCTTTAATTTTTGTGTAAAAATTCTTCAACTCTTGCTAGAATTCGAATATCGATCCAATATTAATATAGCTAGTGAGCCTTATGAGTCTTGAGGGAACCACATCAATGATGAAATCTATTAATGAAATTATTTTTAAATAGATAATGTAAATATTTAAAATATCTTTATTATATAAGTGAAAAGGGATGCTATGGTGTCCACCTAAAAAGATCAAAATACCCCTCCTCTTTTAAGATTGGAATAAAGATAATTTTTTTTAAAAAAGTCAATTAATTAGCAAAGTAAAATGGAAAGGTTAATCAATAAGTAAATAAAGTAAAAGGAATGATAAATTACTTATCAAAGAATTACATAAAATAAAAATCAATTACTTGAATTAAGTCAAAATAATAAATTATATTATATTTAATGTCTATACAATCAATCAATTAATCAGTTTATTTATAAAATTAAAACCATCTTCCAGAAATTAATAACTTAGTTTATGATATATATTAGTAAATTTGATACTTTTTTATACTTCACATTATTATTTATGTTCATATGTCGAGAACGAAATGTTTTCAATCAAACTCACACCATCTACATTGTTAGTTGGAGTACCAAGTCCAGCACTTTACCTTCATCCTTTTGATCATATTTGCAAATAAATATATAAATAATATTTTATCTTTAACATTTTTTTTTTCAACTATATATGTGTGAGTGTGTGACAAAATCGTAATAAATTATTGCATGCATCACATGCACATAGAGTGGCTAGTAATCATTGAAAGATATATAATTTTGATAAATTTTCCCCACTGATAATCGCATGGAAAATCATATCACTAATTAGGTTTATTAGTCCTTGTTCTTTTCACTTTATTTAAACATTTACTTCTTCTGTTTTTTTAATTGCACCATTTGTCGCTTGGCGGAGCAATATTTTGACTATTAATATCTTTGATTATACTTAAGAAAAAATCATAAAAATTTGATCTCTGAAAAGTAGACGTCGAGACGAATCTAACGAGATTCCACATGATTATATTTTTTCTTACGGATAAATCACAAAAGATGGTAAAAGGAGTTTGTGTGAAACATTGTAAAATCCCAAATGGTGCAACTAAAAAAAATCGGAGGAAATATATAATAATTTAAGTTCAGTTTAGTAAATATAAGTTTTAATTAGTATACTTTCGTAAGTTGATAAACACAAATATAATAGAGGATTAATAAATATAAAAACTTTAACATGTAAAAACAATTAAAATCAATAAAAAATTAATTTAAATTTAGCAAAAATTATTTAAATTAAATAAAATTAATTTTAATTTAGCAAAAATAATAGGAAGATAGAGAACAAGGGTGGCATTCATTTGCACTTGTAAGTGAATTAAACTATCATCCTCATGATTAGGTTACCCAAGTTTATTTCATGATCCATTCCAAGTTTAACTTTGTTTTCAAATGATACTCATGTTCCACATGTTCCACTTTTTACAAAAATTCTAAACCAATATTTAATTAAGCATAATATATATTGGATCTTGCAAACGAACGCCCCCGAAGCGTTAGATAAGCATTTAAAATACTTCTTAAAGTGATATTAATTTGGGAATGCACGACAAAAATCACGTGTTAATCGATGTAATTAATGCTCATTTTAGTTAAATATTTCTATTTTTAGTTATCTTATCCAACACCCCAGGCGGCGTTCGTTAGCTTTCGTCATGCATATTTTCAATTTGTAATATAAAAAGTTGTGAGAAATTAAACAGATGCAAAATCACTATTGATCTAGATATGGGAACATATTACATTTATCATCCTTTTATGTGAAATTTGAGGATTGATTTAATTTGAAACAACTTATGCGACCCACCATCCATGTTCCAATTAATTAAGAATTGTTTCATCAATAATTCATCACAAATACTTGTTTATGATAAAAATCACCTGCTATTGTCAAAAAAAAAAAAAAAAAAAAAAAAAAATCACCTTTGGGCGACGTAAGTTTAGGACTCGACGGTTAATGGATGGAGTTAGGATAAAAAATGAAAGCAAACAAAAGAAATACATGATAGGAATTGAGGTATAATTGTGCTCGATTAATATGAAACAAATCAATGAAATATTAATAAGGACAAGATAAAAAATATAAAAAAAGATAAATAAAAAACACAATGATTTATGTGGTTCGGTCAAATTAAACTTACATCGATAAGTTCGGTGGGGGATTTGTCAAATACGGGTGTGGGCCGCACCTGTCACCGGAGAGTGCAAGTCCACCACTTTATAAGACCAAGAAGGTTTCACCTCAAAACCATATGGCAATGAGGGGAGTAGCCCCTTAGCCTTATATAGTGGTGGTAATTCTTGAATTCTTTCAATGTGGGATTGTTTTACCACTACACTCCCCCTTTATGATGTGTTTGGATAGATTTTTTAGAAGGAAAGGGAGGGGAAGGAAGATGAAGGAAGGGGAGGGGTGAAGAAAACAAAATCCCTCTTTTGGATAACAGAGAAAGTGAAGGAAGAGAGAGTGAGGGAATTTGCTTGTTATTGTTAAATTAACCCATTGCTAAATTCATTTTTTGTTCTTGAGATAATATGAATTGGATTTTTTTTTTCAAAATCAATAATTCACATATCAAAATTTCCAAATATAAAATTCTCGAAATATAAATTTTCCAAAAAAAAAAAAAAAAATCTGGAAATCAATTCCCTGTCAATTTCTAAAACAATTTTTCAGAAAATTGATTTTTGAAAATTAAAACCAAAATTTCAGAAAATTGATTTTCGAAAATCAAAACAAATTCTTCTGAATGCTGGATTTATAAAAAGAACACATTTTCTAAAAATATACTTAGTATTTCCTTATATGATTATATCAAAACCTTTTTTTTCCCAGAAAATTGATTTTTGAGAACCAAAATTCTTTTTCGAAACTTGATAATGAAAATAAAAATCAGATTTTGTGAAAAATCGCTTTTTTTACCAGAAATTTTGTATCTCAATTTCTAACATTTGAAATTATTATACTTAAAAAAAAATTCAGAAAACAAAATTTCTTAAGATTGAATATGGCAGTGAATGGCGGTGGACATGGCGGCAGAAGATAACGACACTTGTGGTGGAGGCGTCAAACAGTAGATGTTGAAGGAAGCAGAGTTTTCCTTCCAAATCTTCTCTAATTTGGAAAGATTTGTTTCTTAATTGTGGAAGGAAATAATTTCCTTCCATTTCTCTTCCTCCCAATTCCCTCACCTCCCATTTTTGCTATCCAAATGGAGGAAAACTCATCTCTTCCTTTCCCTCCCCTTCATTTCCCTCCATTACTCTCCATCTAACAAGCTGTTAGTCTTTTAGTGCGGGACAAGAGAATGCTCACATGCGGGTTGTTCATGGGCTCAACACTCCCCCTCACATGTGACCTGTCCATAATTTTGGGCCCAGTATACCACTACTACAAATAGGCCCATTTCCGACATTTTCGACGGAAAAATTCAGTCGAAAACACCCTGAAATCCATCGGAAAAGGTGTTTCCGACGGAATTCCGTTGGAAAAGGTGTTTCAGACGGAATTCTGTTGGAAATGGTTGTCGGAAACGGCATGGTAGGAAAAACCACCTTTTCCGTTGGGAACACTTTTCCGACGGAATTTCTGACAGAATTTTTCGTTATTTGAGATTTTCCGGCACCGAAAAAGTCCGTCGGAATAGTAAATTCAGTCGGAAACTTCCGACGGGAATTTTGTCGGAAAGTTCTTTTATGCAATTTAAAAAAAACGCCGCGCCACCACTGACACGGCGTTTCACCACCTCCAACCACCCAAAACACCGCTGTCAACCCCACCCTAACCGACCTACCAGCTCCCACCACTTCACCTTAACCGAACCCACAACCCCACTTCACCTTAACCGAACCCACCACCCCACTTCACCTAACCCACACCCAAACCCATATCCACCCCTAACTGAACCCACACTTAAACTCACCCACCTAAAACTACCCACCAACCTAACCGACCCCCTAATCGAACCCACCCAAACCCACCCACCTAAAACCACCCACCAACCTAACCAACCCCCTAATCGAACCCACCCAAACCCACCCACCTAAAACCACCCAATTAGATCTTACCTAACCGACCCCCTAATCGAACCCACCCAAACCCACCCACCTAAAACCACCCAATTAGATCTAACCGAACCGACCCCCTAATTGAACCCACCTAAAACTCACACACCCAAACCCACCCATCTAAAAACACCAGACACCCGAAGATAATAATAATAAAAAAAATGAAAACTGAAAACAAAAAAAACAAACCACCACACCACGACACCAGTCACCATATCCACACCACCATGGCGCCACCAACCGAAAAAAAAGCAAAAAAAAATATTTAGATAGTCGAAAAACATACCTTAATAATAGAAATTGGCTTTGAATTATTGAATTTGGTTTAAATAGGTCAAATTCAACCATAAAAAGTCTAGATCTAGACTTTTTATGGACGAATTTGACTGAAAAACCATTAATTTCTGAAATATTGGAAAACCACCGCCGCCATACTACTTGCCGCCACACCACTCGCCGCCACATCACTCGTCGAAAAAAAACACAGAAAGAGGAGATAAATGAGGAGATAGAAAGAGAAGGAGGAGATAGAAATGAGGAGAGGGTAGAACGAAAGAGGAGGAGATGTGTAGAACAAAAGAGGAGAAGATGACTAGAGAAGAAGAGAGGAGAGGAGAGAGAAAGAAGAGAGGCGGATAGGAGTAGAGGAGAGAGAAAAGCAGCGCGTTTCTGGTTCGGCTGGCCTCACGGTGCGGCAAAATGCCATATCAGTAACCCTTCTAGTAACTCCACTTAAGTAACCCCTCTAGTAACTCCCCAGACAAAGTAACCCCTAACCAAGTAACCCCTGACTGACTTGGTAACCCCTGACCGACCTAGTAACCCCTAACCTAGTAACCCCTAGTAACCCCTAACCTAGTAACCCCAAGTAACCCCTAACTGACCTAGTAACCCCTAGACCCCAAGTAACCCCTAACCGACCTAGTAACCCTTAGTAACTCCCTAGCCGACCTAGTAACCCCTGACCAATCTAGTAACCCCTAGTAGCCCCCGACCTAGTAACCATTAACCCACACCTAAACCCACCGTAACCACCACCAACACCAACCTTTCTCAACCGCCGTCCTCAAAACCTTAAACTCCACCACACCACCACCAATTCCCGTACCACTAAAAACCATTAAAATTGTTAAATAAAAAATTAAATCGAACAAATACTCTTAAAATAATTATTGGCTTCGAATTTCACTTGAAATATGGCTAAAAAGGCCAAATTCAGCCATAAAAACTCTAGATCTAGAGTTTTCATGGCTAAATTTGGCCTTAAAACCTCTAGCTTGTTTTTCGGCGATGGAGTATGAGGAGCTTCCTTACCCCCTACCACCGCTGCTCCATTTAACTTGTTTGATTTGAGTGGGCTAACTAGAGAAGATGAAAATAGGAGAGAGAAAGAGGAGAGAGAAAGAGGAGAGATAGAAGAGAGTTCATGAAAGGAGTGTGTTTAGGTGGGAAGAAGAAAATAGGAAAGAGAATGGGAGATAGAGAAGAGAGAGAAAAAAAATAAAAAAAAAAAATTATATTGCGGCTGGCCGTACGGTGCGGCCAGCCGCATATGAAACTTTGTGGAGAGAAAAGATGGAATAAAGGATTAAAGGGTAAGGAGTGTCGCTTAGGGTTTATAATAACGTAAGTTTTTTTTTTTTTTTTTTTTTTTTAAAAAAAAATTGTCTTCCGACGGATTTAAATTCCGTTGGAACTTTAAAGTTCCGACGGAATATTCCGTCGGAAAGTACATATTAAATTTTGAATTTTACGACGGAATTATGCGTCCATCGAAAATAGGCTGTTTTCTAGTAGTGTACTTTAGCCATTAAAGCCCCTATCGTGAGATCGTTGGCCTGGCTTTGATATCATGTCAAATACGGGTCTGGCCGCACCCGTCACTGGAGAGTGCAAGTCCACCACTTTGCAAGACCAAGGAGGTTCCACCTCAAAACCATATGGCAATGAGGGGAGTAGCCTCTTAGCCTTATATAGTAGTGGTAATTCTTGAATTCTTTCAATGTGGGATTCCTTTACCACTACACTCCCCTTTTAGTCTTTTAGTGTGGGATAAGAGAATGCTCACATGTGGGTTGTTTATGGGCTCAACAGGATTCGAGGGCTTCTTCACTATAATGTGTAGTGAATGAGAGAATAATATAATGAGTCCTCAATCTTAATGGTTCAAGGGTATGATCTAATCGATCATCTAAAGGGTCCTTTTACAACATAAGGTAATAAACATTAATAAAACCCTAAAGTACTCCCTAAGTGTAGCTCTTATAGCCATCCTAAAACATACCAGAGATTAGGAAATATTCTATAAAGTGTGTTGCGCTTCAGCCGGACAAAAATGTCTACCCTCGACCATGCACAGGCTTGCCATGCAAAGCACATATGTGCGCCTTTCTAAAGGCCGAGACAGAAGCACAAATTTTTTTAATTTTCGACCAGGCATAGTTGCATAGATGTGTCCTTTTTTGGCACGAGCGTACCAGGTCGAGCACTCGTCAGCATGTTCCACCTTCATCAGTTCTTCTTAAACGGCCATGACTCTTAAGAGAGCTTTCCACTAGTCATATCAAATCCACATATCTCTCAATCTATAGGAATTCTAATAAAAAATATCAAATCCACATGTTATTCCCCTTCATAAAAATTTAAGATATCTTAGCTAAGACAATTATGATCTAATGTGATGAGCTAATTTTATAATTGTAGTAGTTTGAATTAAAACACCTAAGTAAATAAAGGTACCAAATTTTCACTTGAGCAAATTTACAGGAAGAACATTTATACCCTTAATCTTTTGAAGATAACGAATGAAAAGTAATTTTGATGAGATGTGCTAGCTTAGCTTTGATCAATTACCTTCTTTATTTATCCTTAAATTTTGCAATGCATGCTGCATTATTCATATATAATGTTGAGCAATTAGGTTTTGATGATTATAAACTAATGATGATTATCTATCTAACGTGTATGTTAAGTTGTGCATAGAAAGAGCAAGTTATGTTTGGAACAAGATACAAGGAAGCTGAGCAATGACAAGTATATATATAAGGAACTTGAGCAATATAGGATAAGCAATAGAGGAACAAGAACAATGATAAGTGTTACGGTTGATAAGCATGATGATGGCTAAGGAACCATGAAGGTAACTATGTAAATAGGTGTTTACATATGTTAGCTTCACGAGGTAAGTATCCTATACATATATATGTCATGTATATGTAGAAGTCTTTTAATTTAGTTTAGTTTTCTTTATTGTTTTTATAAATGAAAAAACTAACCTTCTGAGTTACTTTGTTATCCTCAGAAGTTTGCTCAGTTAGGGGCAACTTGTTGACCCTTATGAGATTTTGATGATGATGTTAAGAATTGAGCAAACTTCCATTTAATAAGGATTTTCTAGTGTTGTGATGTTTGCAGGTTCAGTAAGCGTTGAGGGCTGAAGTAGGAACTGAAACAGAGGAACTTTAGAAGATCCATGAGGATACAAGTAAAGTTAGAAGAAGAGTTTCAGAAATGGAACTTCCAGAAGTTTCTTAACAGGAACTTCAAAACGGGTTGTAACGACCTGGTTTCGGTGTAATGCTGGGGCAAACCCTAAGATCCAGAATATATCAAGACTACAGGATTCCAGAACAAGAGTTTCAGATAAGCAACATGAAGACAGAGAAATAGAAGTATATTGCTCTAGGATTCATGTAAGTATGTTGGACATAAAAGTCGGTCTGGAACAAGTATTTATAGAACCAAGGTGAACTCCAAACAGCCAATGAAATTAGAGTAACTGACTTGTCAGGAACTCGGAGACTGTCAGAGTTTAGGAACCTAATAGGAACTTAAGTGTGCACGTTGTTAAAAGTCGGTTTTAATGATATATATATTTACCTTATACGTGCATATCTTTTAGGGATTTGGTTTTACTGAATAAAGATATTTATCTTCTAATAAATCCCTTTTGGAAAAAGATAAATTTTGTTTAAAAAGTATTTTTAAACTAAAAGATAAGATTGAAATAAAATCTGATTTTATGTTAAATTTATCTTATTATTATTGACATATTTTATTCTTAACAAAAAGATATATTTTCGGAAAACTTGTTTTTAGAAAATATCTTTTAAACTTATCTTTTTAGAAAATCTATCTTTTTCAAGATGAAATGAATAATTCGAGTGTACTATAAATATGCTCATATGTATTCATTCAAAGTTGAGGCTGACGAAGTGAAGTGGTCGTGCTTAATAGTTTTATCCTTCACCACGAAGCTAAGTCAGTTCTCCTGGTCAAAGTTCCTATCAGGTTTTGGTCACAGTACGTCCAGTGAGTTCATAGATATGTATTTAGGGATATTCAATGAGATCATGTAATGGGAAAAAGGGTTTTGAGTGTTTTGTATTTTGGGGTGAGATTGTGAATTCTCTTAAATTCACGCAAGTGATGAGTTTGAAATCTCGTAAAATTCGAGTGGTAGCTGTGAGTGTACAGTGAGTGAAAGGAACCTGAGAGGTGTCTTGGGTCACCTAGGAAGTGTCCTGGGTTAAGGGAGAAAAAGGGTCCTGAGAGGTGTCTTAGGTCTGGTAGGAGGTGTCCTATCATATAGTCAAGTGTCCGTGGTGGAACTTGTGAAGCAAATGTCTGTGTAATAGGTTGTACTAGGAGAGTTGCCTATTATAGTGGAATTTGTTTATAAGTCCCAATAGGGCCGAGGTTTTACTTCCAGTTGGGCACTGGATGGTTTCCTCGTAAAACTTGCTGTGTGCTTTAAGTTCCTTTACGTTTTAATTGTTTATTTCCGCTTAAGTTTCGCGATTGGAACCTACTACCATTCACCCCCCCTCTTGTAGTAGTTCATCTACACTAACATATAAAGTTATTGGTGGTTCTTTCCCACAAGATACACCACAATCTTCTCTTATATGTTGAATTACTGATATTAATCATGTATATTCATGGCTATATTTATGGATTACTAAGATCTAAGAAATGGTAACAAGAAATATATACAATAGTCTTTTTCACAGAATACGAAGAAATGGTAGTATCACAATTTTTTAAACATATATTTCTAGATTGTGATCTAGTGTTTTATGGATCAGATATTTACCTTGTATCTCCAAAATGAATAAAATCTTATTTGGATAGGTTAAAAAAAGCAAATGTGTTTTTCCTAAATAGTAGGGGCAGGTCCCAAGAAACTTGGAATTGCTGCATGCTTAACCAAAAAAATATATATCCTTACATTGTCTTCAAAAAAGATGATTGTTGTGCTTCTGTTAGGAAAGATATGAGCATATATATGATGATAGATGCATTTTATTTAGGAAACGAATTATGCTCCTTGCCTTATAAGCTCTATGCACCACAAGCTAAGAATAATATATAAGTATGAATAACTACATAGAGTATATTGATGATTATGTTTTCGATTTCAATAATAGGCCGCGATATTTTCAGTATAATGATTTTGTATATCCTTTGAAGAAACCATTAGAATGTGGCTAGTTGAATCCAGGTACACATTAGTGAAAGTAACTAGTGTTGTAATCGTGAGATTGCTTAGATAACACATACATACACACTTTGTGCTCTATCATCCCAACTTACGAAAAATGTTTCACAACAAAATCTAACGCTATAAAAGATGAAAAAAAATGTAAAAGAACTAACCAAATATTTAGTTACAATTGAATTATTATATCTAATTTTCATTCCAGAATTACCACATAAAATGACCAAAATATTCATGTCTTTATCATCTCGACTAACATTCACCAAAGTGCATTTTATTTGCCTTAAAATCCTAAAACTTAGAGGTATTCATGGTGTAATTCTTGCAGATGCCATTTTCAAAGTATATAGATTAAACAAAGTGAGTATTTTAGCCAAATTAAATATCTAAGGTGGAAACACAATAATCAATATACTCTATAAAATCAGATTTACCCATATGATTCTTGGCTGTGGTGCATGAAGCTTTTAGGGCAATAAGCAAATTAAAGTTCTTTAGCTATATGAAGATGACATAATCATATGCGCTGATTTTTCACAGGAATTACAAAAATCTTCTTTTTCAAGAACAATGTAAGGGATAATATTTTTATTTGGTTAAGCATGCAACAATCCCAAGTCCTAGGGGAGCTGCTTCTACTATTAGGAATAATATTTCCTATATATATTGGATCTCTTATAATATTACTATTTTGCAAAAGAAGGAATATATTTAAAGGAAAAAAAAATATATACTTAAGAGTGGATGTTTCTTTAATTTGAAAGAAAATTTGGGACTAAATAGTGTGTTTAGAATGACCCCTCTAGATATATGTTTAGCTTATACATAAAGGGTTGAGTTGTAAGATTTTCTATAGCTTTGAACCAACCTTTTTTAAGCGATATGACAATTAATATTGGTAAATTGATCAAGTATTTTTGTGATGATTTTGATATCTTTTTGGAAGGAAGGCATTGGCATGCGGTAAATAATGGACAATTTGGATTTCTTAGATCACCATCATATAACTTACAAGGATGTGAAAAAAGTGAGAAAACACAATTAATAAAAAATCATTTCCTAAATTTAATCAGAAAATAAATTAGTAATTTTTTTGATGTATCTGCGGTAATTTTATCTTTTCTTGACATTTTTATGAAGCCTAAATGAGCTATATACAAAATTTGTCATTAATCAACTCTGTAAATTTTTTAGTTCTCAAATTAAATATAATGTTCTTATAAACTTGAGATAAGTCAGGTTGGAAATACATCATCCGTTTCTTAGTCCTATTTATGTACATCGATATAAATTTTTGATCGCAAATATCTTTAATCTCACACTATCAAAATTATAAAAATTAGATATTAATAATGTCCTCATCAAGCTAAGATAAATTAAGTTAGATTTCATATGACTATATTTATTTTTATGTATAAAGAGAAAGTAGGAAGATGTTATCTCATTTTTAATAGTCAAAAGATTCTAAATGTGACTAAGTCCCTATCATTTCACCTTAAAAAAAATAATATCCAATTAAACTAATTTCGGTAATAATTTCACTTTAGTATAAATAATTTCAGTTTAGTAAAAATAAGTAATGTTAAAGAAAAAATGTAATAGAGAATACATTAAAATAATTTCAATTTAGGAAAAGCTAATTTCAATTCTGTAAAAATAATTTCAGCTCAGTAAAAATAATTTCTGCTCAGTAAAAATAAGTTTAGTTTAGTAAGGTTAATTTCAATTGAGTAAAAATAATTTAAATTCATCAAAAATAATTTCAGTTCAATAAAAATAATTTTAATTTATTAAGAATAATGTGAAGTGAACAGGGCCTAACATTATGAAAATGAGAGAGTAGAAAGTATACACATATTTTTTCCCTTTAATTTACATTGAAGAAAATATTAAATGGAAAGGCGCATAGGTGAAAAGGCACTAAATTTTCCTAATCACCTATGTTTCTTTAATTAAATTTCACCCACACTGAAGATATATTGTAAAATAAAGAACGGTGCAAGTGGAACTTAATTATGATTATATGATATCTAATTAATTAATTATGTATCAAATTAAAAGCTATGTACATATATTGTATTTTGTTCCATAGACTAATCATCATATGGATTCATTGAAAATAAATATCTTTTGTGCATGGTTGACATTATAGATATAGTTGTGAACCAAATTTACCGAGGACATGTATGTTAAATGGTAAGCATACTAGGTTTCATGAATATTACAAATGGTGGAAGCTATAGTTGGGGAAACAGGTTTTGGGTGGAAATCTCTTTTCAAGGGGAAACATTTCTCATGAACTTTAATGTCATTTTATTATAAAATAACCATTATAGAGTCATACACAAGTTCATTACCAACAATATGGGTAATTATTTATTATCACCTACTTATGAGGGCCTGTTCTGATTTACTGAAATGAGCTGATGAACTGAACTGAACTGAAATGAACTGATTGGAGCTGAACTGAACTGAATATTTTGTGAAAGAAGGAAATTAGGAAATGAACTGAACCGAACTGAAAGTTGAAGAGAGAACAGGTCCTAAAGAGTCATAAATGTGGATGATATTGTCCATTTTTAGTAATAACTATCAACAAACTTGAAGCTTAAGTGGGTAAATTATGCCCTTGTAGACTTGTAGTGTATAAGTGTATTCCTCAACAGTCAAGACCCTTAATTTCATCCTGTTCTTGGTCCACACCAATCTATATTAATATTATAGAAGGCAAATTAAAGGGGACAATATGCATGCAAATGAATGACTTGAAAATCTGGTGTAGTACAAATTACCAAAATAAAGTTTTCCTTTTTTTTATGAGCATGCAAAAATATGCTTTGGCAGGAATGAGATGACTACTCTATGATGTGGGAAGGAGATGGATCAATGCATCACTGCGGGATGGCTGGATGTTTTCATCAACAGCATCCTATACAATTCAAATTTTGGCCCGTGGTCCGTGGAGTGTGGGTTGGATTACTTCTTGTTCTTAGTAGCGGCATTATATGTTCTTCCCGTGATCATAATGTTAGGGATTTAGGGTGTGTTCTTTTCGTTTGTAATTAAACTTTAATTTATTGGTTAATTTAAGTTATTTGAATTTAGGACATAGTGAACTTTTTTTCTTTGTAAAATGAGGGAAATAAGAGGCAAGGAGAACATGCCTTGAGTTCATTTTCATCACACTTGATGGAAGTTTAAGTTGAATTGAACAATTGTGTTAGTTATACTATTAGATATAGTTTCATGGCTTTGTATTATGTTTGTTGCATGTGTTGCTTGCTTTTAGGAAACAGTTATGAGCGTTGATGTCAAAACCTTTGTACAAGCCAACTTTAAATATATGGGTTGACTTTTTATGTAATTTTAGATATTGAGTTCCATTCCATTAAAAGTTCACAACGACAACAATGTACTTATGATATATTGTTTATAATTTAGGGTCTGTTCACATTACTGAATTGAGCTGAACTCAACTGAACTGATTGGAGCTGAACTGATTGGAGCTGAACTGAACTGAATAGAGATGAAATAAATATTTTATAAGAGAAGGAAATTAGGAGCTGAACTGAACTGAACTGATTGGAGTTAAACTGAAATGAACTGAACTGATTGGAGCTAAACTGAACTGAAATTAAGCTGAAGTGAACAGACCCTTAGTCTAGTTTAGTTCAGTTCCATAAATTATGTACAATCTAAAAGAACGAGACGTAATTATTTACTCTCAGTCCAACTTTATGTCATTATTGGACTATAGAGATTAAAAAAGCTGAACGAATCAAGTAAGTTTAGATAAATTGATACTTTAGCATTTGATAATTTGGGTACTGATTTTATTTAAATAGGCTTTTGGATATCACTCTTAGCAATTGGGCTTATCACTTGTTTATAAACTTGGGCTTCTGTGTAAGGCTTTCCAATTGACCAATGCTTTACGAACAAGCTTATTGTGTCCACTAATTATCTTAATATATTTGCTAATGTTATTAAGAATTAATGAGGTCTCATATTTGTATTAAGCTGCTAGGTGCTAGCTTCCTTTTCCACGCTTCTCTTATACAATGTAATTGTCAAGTAATAAGCGCAAATAAAAGACTAATTGGAGTATACATTTGAAATTTATAACTTATCATTTCTAGCTTATTATATTTTTCCATATAATATACTTATCCTATGTCTTAAAAATATTGTGATTTACTTGTATGATACTTTTTTCAAGCAACTTGATGATGTACACATTTTTTACATTGAAACGTTACATGTACTAAGATCATGAGCTTATGCCTCATATATAGAGATTATCTTATTGAATGACGAAAATTCGTATACAAATGAAACAATAAATTTAAAACCAATAATACTAGTACTAGTGTCCATTATATTAGGACTAAATTGTACAAAAAATGAGAAGACATACTACTCTACATATATTAGTATACTACTAAGCTAGTTAATTAGCTTGGTTTGTAGTATGGATAAACAGTATAGAGGGTTTGTAAAATGGTCAAAACTAATAAAACAAAGGCAGCAACCACAGATATGAAGGACCAAGGTGTGTTGAAATACGTATATTTCAATGTAGCCCAATAAACATGCCAATCATTTTGATGATACACATTAACATCATCAAACAACTTGGCTAAATAACATTGGTCGATATCGAATGCTACTTCCTTGCCCAAATTGTTGATAAATGTAGCAATTTCAGCCTCAGTCCCAAAATAATTCTCTAGAATGTTCTTGTCACAAAGGTACTCCACGTCCTTAGCCGTATTAACAAGGCAATCTACAAACGTTGCGTATGTAGTGAAGTACGTGGAGTGACCATTGTGACATTGCTCGTATGATACGCAATTTGCTAGCAACGAGCTAAGGAAATCGTCGAAGGTCACCCTTGGCATTTCGATCACACCTCGTTTAAACTTGACTGCTAGGAAGGTCTCGGATTTTCCGGGCCTAAGATGGATCCCGGCTTGTCGGAGCTTTGAAACTGAATGAATCACGTGTGAAGGAGCTGTGTTTTCTTTTGAAGGATCTTCTGGGTCTAATTCTGGGGTGATGAAGCTAGAGCGCAAGAGATCTAACAAATGTTTGGGTTTTAGATCCTAGCATGACACAAATTATTCCATTAATTATCTTTCATTCACAAATCAAAATAACATATCAAATGGTTGTCTCCTATTCTCCCTGATTACCTACGTAAAATATAATTAGAATCAATGATTAAAGTTTAGTAAGCAAGATTCTATGGAAATGGAAATGATAGGGAAACGAAATCTCCGGCCATCATCAAAGGGCCATTGGTGAATTTAAACCCCCAACTTTAAGATTGTAAATTCAAACCATTCCAAATAAATGATATTTCTTTATACTCCGTATTATGTTTTTAGGGTATGTTCTATTCATCTGGTTTTTTACTTATCTGAACTTAACTGAACTTATCGAAACTTATCTTATTTTATCTGAACTTAACTGAATTGAACCGCCGAACTTATTAAATCTTATTTTAGTTGTAAATTGAACTTGGTAACTCTTATCTGAATTTATTTTTCCTAAACTGAACTAATCTGAACTTATCTGAACTTAAATGAACTTATCTGAAATAATTAGACCTAAAATAAGTGGAAATAAGGTGAACAAAATAGGCTCTTAATACACACTTTATATTTTATTTATATGACTATATAAATCATACCAAATAAATGATATTTCTTTAATTATATCATCCCTTGACCCTTGTGAACAACTATCACAGGATTTGGTTGTACCATATAAACTCCCTATGCCTTAAGCCCTTAACCTAATTATTGTTTTGAATTTGTACTATACCCAAGTGTGAAAAAAAAAAAAAAAAAACTCGATTTACTTGTTACTTTGTTAGTAGATATATATATGTAACCCATTGTTGCTGAACAACATAATATATTAATGTATGTATTCGTGTTTGTTAATTTTCGTTAATATTTCTCGCATTTGTCATAATAAAAGAAAATGTATGTGACGCCGAAAGCCCGCTTAAGTGTCCAACAAACTCCTCCCACTTACGGATATTTTAAATTTCCATCTTGGCCCGGCGGCCCCTTGCATTTGTCAAGTCATATTATTGACATTTACTGTTTAAGCTTGACTTGAATACAATACTCGTACCATCGTACATTATAGACTTATACGGTTATACCCCTCTCACACCAAAAAACAAGGTTTGGAACAAGAGTAACATCAATGAAAGTAATAATTCATTCCTTTTACGGTAATAATTCATCTTATATAGAGAGTGAGGAATAGCTCAAGTGGTTAGAATTTCCCTCCCGATTCCAGGAGTTTTTAGGATCGATTCTCACCCCCACCCTCGTGGTTCTCTAAATACAATAATTTACCTTAATACAATTATCTAGGAGTGATTTCATTGTTTACTCTACTCATTGCTCTAATTTCTTAAAGTAAGATCTTTAAAATACAATTAATTTGATTTGAACATGTGGTCTCAAAATCACTACTTGTAATTAGGGGTTTAAAAGTAGATTAAAACTTGATTTGCATTTTTATATTTTAATTTAGTCCATTTGGTAGATAAGATGTAACATGCTTACAAGCTGTTCATGCCTCAATAATTTCTTCAATTCATTGGAATTTATTTTTATTTTTTTAATAAAGGTTACTCTCAATTTTCCATGTATGGAGCCATAATCTAAGCACTATCACTTTTGTTTATTAATTGTTATGGTTAGTACGTACCACAAAGTTTATCTTGCTGGCATAAATTAATTAGCTAAAAATACTGTTTTTATGTCACACTGGGATTCTAGAAATCGTTAGAAACCATTTATTTCTCTAAAATTCATTAAAAAAAAATTCATTAATTCATTTTTGGTCTCTCCTAATCACACCCCTTTTAATTAAAAATAAGAGTTTGATATATACAACCACAAGAGTTAACTATTACATGACGATCGATATATTCCAATACAAGACGAAACCACTCGTTCATTATTTGTTAATGTTTATGATATTAACTTTTGAAATCTTAAACAAACACAAACCACTCGTTTATTTTTTTTGTTAACATTTATATTTTTACTTTTAGAATCTTAAACTAAGACATTAGTCTGTGTGTTATTTTAAATCAAACTTAGAATGTACTAATGCTAAATGCACAAGATAAATCTGTGCGAGTGTACACTATTTTACCATAAAGTAGAATGTACTTATGCTAAATATATGAGATTATTCCGTGTGTTATTTTACCTCAAACTTAGTATGTACTGATGCTAAATGCACGACATATACTCTCTCCGTTTCTTTTTAGTTAACACGTTTCTTTAGTCACGTTTGTCAATGCACAAATTAAATCGTTAATATCTTTAATTACCGATAAATAAAAATTATAAAAGTTGATATTTTAAAAATATACATTGCGACGATTTTAACAAGATCTCACTTGACTATTTTTTTCTTCACATTAAAATTACAAAATATGGTCAAAAGGAGAAGCATGAATAATGCTAAAATCAAAATGTGTCGATTAATAAAAAACGGAGTTACTGTATAATAGCAAAAGAAAGAAAACACGAAAAAACTAACCTTGTACTTCCAAATAATTTCATCCGGGCGTTGAATAGTAAAATTGAAGAAGCTCAAAGAAAGCGTAGCAAGAGTAAATTCACCACAACTCTCTTTATCACCACTAGTTAAATCATACAAACATTGCAAAACAAAGAATGGAATTTGATTTTCCAACCTATGTAAATCCCTCAAAAGTGCCGGAAATATCCAAGACATAGAAGCAATAGGATCATCATCTTCAAACAACACCAATTTCGCAACCTTCCTAAACAACTCAATAATAAAACAACCATCAACAACTAACATCTCAAGGAAGTGTTGGTGCTCTAGTGGGATATCTTCCGAGTAACATTCGCGTGCGGACGCCACGAGTGGAGCGACCGCATTGAAGAGGTCCGGGAGGGTGAGGTGGGTGACTCGACCGAGGAGTTGACCGAGGTAATGGTACTTGTGTTCCTCCATCATTTGTACATGAGGTTGGTTATGATGGAATGGACCTATTGAGATGATTTGTGGTTGGTAGAGCTTTCCATTTACGTCGTTGAAGCTCTTAGGGACTTTGAAGATTGAACATGTGGTTCGACCGGCCGCCTTGCTTAGGATTTTTGGTGGTGTGTTGATTTTTTGATTGATCAAGGCTAAGCGAAAGTTGTCGATTGTGACCATGTGGATGGCATGGTGGTCTTGGCCGTCGTCGCTGAGGCCGGTTTGAGTTTGGTTTGGGGATGGTGAGTTGCTTGCCATGGAGTATTATTGTGAAGTAAGGTTCGTGGAAGAAACTTAATTAGGTGGCTTGACTTAAGAAGATGAAGAGGGTGTTTTGGTTATCTATAATTAGGATTTTTTTTTTTTTTTTTTTTTTTTTTTTTTTTTTTTTTTTTGTGGTGTACAATCATTGAACAACAACTCATTTTCTTTCCAGTTATGTCAATTTCATAATTAATTGATAAAATTTTGTTTCTAAGTCCGACTATTATGACATATTTATTTTCTTTTTATATTTGGAGAAGCAAAAATATGAAATGTTGGACCATTTACGCTCCATATTAAACCTATTTTATCTAAAGAAAGAAATTAAGAGAATTTGTAAAATTCTTATATAGACATGGTTCACATTAACTTATTGTTGATCACTAATATTAAAGATACCATATACTTGTTTTATTAGCAAAAAAAGGACACTATGTTAAAATAAAGGTTATTATGTTAAATTGTGTTGTTATAAAGGTTATAAGAGCTTTTTTTTTATATAATTTTTTTTTAATTTATTAAGTTAATGTGAATAATAGAGGTCATTATGTTAAAATTAGAATCAATATGTTTAATATAACGTCGTACTTCAATTTCACAATAATGAAGGTCGCAACACACATGTTAAAATTAAGGTTACCATGGTAAAATTAAGGCAATGTTACAATTAGGATTACTATGATCAAAATACAGTCAGTTGCGCGTGTATTGACCTCAGGCTCACAATAATATTATTGTGAACCAGATCCACACACAAGTATTTTCGAGAGAATTTATTGTCTAAAAATGGATCAATGTATAGTTAGATGCCTAATCTTCTTTTTGAGAGTTGAATTGGGTAAAGTAGGTAAATATTTATGAGTAATGAGTCTACACTTATAAAATATTAACAATTTAAAATCATACTTTCTTTGTTTTTTTTATACTTGCAACACACCTTTTATCACGCTTATCAATGAGGTGATTAAACTAGATAAACGAATGAATTAAGCTATGAAATTTAAAGTGTAGCAACTTATCCCTTTCTTCTTATAGGTGTTAAAATTTTATAAATTAATTCATCTGTTTACCTAGTCTAATATCTTCCTTAACATGTGTACCAAGGAGTGTGTTGCAACTAAATAAAAACGGAAGAAGTATTTAATTAAAAAAAATTGTAAAAATATGTATTAAATTCAATAAAAAAAGAAGTAGTTAATTTCGGATATCAATAATCAGAACAATGATAGAATCAATTGATAAATTGTATGTTAATCATCTATGTACATATATAGTGATTATAAATAAAACCTTAATTAAATTTTATTGACGAATGACAATTGGCTAAAATTTGATTGTTAATTTCCGTTGTCTTGTAACTCGAATAAACATTCGATTTTAAATTGTGAGTTTTCAAACACTAAAAAATAGGTTGGCATATGTTGAATTACTTTTTATTTATTTATTTATTATTATTTTTTTTATTTATCAATGCCCGTAGTATTACCGTTTCGTATGTGAGGTGTTTGAAAATTAAAGATATTAAGAAAGAAATTAATTTCCTAAAAATAAAAAAAGAAAGAAATTAATTGCATAATTGACTTGTTCTAAGCTTCTGTTTCGATGAAACGTACTTCCCTCTATTTTTCCTAGTAAAGCCTATTTGTTACTTAAGAGTCTATGATTTTAGCCTTTTTTCAGGATTTTGGATTTTTGATACTCGATCATAGGGCGGGTGATGAGAATCGATCCTTAAAGTTGATAAGTATATGTAAGGAGTTATAATATAATATGTAAATACATATATACTCCCTCCGCGCTTTAATAAATGTTATAATTTGACTTTTTCACTGATATATACAAAACATATGTTATTGTATAATACATTGTTGAATTCGTTATAATGTATATTTTTGTAATATTAATTTTCCTATCATTTTACTAACATATAATTAGATAAATTAATGGTAAAAGTCGTGTCTCGACATGTGTATTTGGTCAAAATGTAAAACTTATTTAAACACAAAGGGAATGCTGTACATTATTTGAGGTTTATTCTTTTTATAGTTTTGGATGAATTTATAGAATAAGGTATTAGAAGAAAGAAGAAATTAGAATGAAGAAAAGATAGAAGTTAGTAGATATATAAGCATGGACATACTACTCGATGTGAGCATGTGTCCTTTTTAGGAAATCAAGCACATGTGTTCCAATCAACGTTATGTAGTTTAATGGTTAAATATAAAAATACTCCCTTTTTTTTTTTTTTTTTTTTTTTTTTACTTTTACTCACCCCTACTTTGATTTTTGGCACTCATCTAAAATTTTATTTTATTTTGTTATCACTAAAAGTTTAAAATTTTAGATTTTGGTATCACTTCGATATAAACATGCAAAACGAGGCATTTACGTGATTTTTTTTTTGCCCATTTCGAGCTTAATTTGGATTCTTAAAGTCTAAAATGACCCTCAAAACCATAACCGGACAATTTGCATTTTTTTTAGGATTTAGGATTTTTGATATTCGATCATAGAGGTGTTTGTAGTTTTGCCATTCGGAAGGCCAACTGGACAATGTGAGATGATTCGAGTATCGAATAACCATTTGTCATTACTTGTGACATACCTAGAAGCACTTGTGTCATACCTAGAAGCACTTGTGTCAACAATCCACAAATCATGGTCAAACTCACCATTCAAGCGATCATCTGGGATTTTTGTGTTGTCGACAAAACCAGCAATTGCTTTCCATTATTCGGCTGTGAATGCTTGAATGGAGCCACCCACGGACTCGACGGTGTTAGTACCAACTGAAGGTCTGGTAGTTGTTGCATTTGCACGAGCCTAAATTCCCGCCCTTTGCACCTGACTTGCCACGTTTTGAAGGATTTGGCCACCAGTCCGGAAATCCCTTCAATTCTTAGCAACCAAAAATCAGATGACTGATCTTATTGTAATTGGTGCAATGCATATTGTATTTATCAGGCTTGTCATCGGAGCTCGCTTGCTTCCCCTGCTTTGTGTTGGTACAAAGAGCAAACCCCCACAGCATCAGGGGGTTGTTCCTCCGGTATTTGTTTGGCAAGTCGAACACATTCATCTTGCACTGCCATTTGATAAGCTCGATCAAGAGGAGGTAACAGATCTTGAGACAATATATAAGTACGAGTCTGTGGGCGTCGTTCGAAGTGCGCCTACATTAAGCATGTATGAATATGTTTGACACTCATAGGAAGTGGGAATTGACATGTACGATTAGGGACAAGGAAAGTAGGGAGCCGCCAACAAGTTTTTAAGGAACTTGTAAATCGTTCACGGATCATAAAAAACAACCATAAAGGAACAACGATAGGCCACAACAATTGACCCGTGAAGGTTACACCCCATTCATAATCCATGAGATTACTAACTCCATATGGTTCGGAACCACAAAAGGCGGATCGGGGATGATGGTACGAAGTGAGTCATGGAGTCACATTCGCCCGTATTGACCTCTACTCGATTCTTATAGTGAAAAGTGATTCCTGCGATCTCAAAGGCATACAAACTAAATATTTAATTCACTCCAAACTATTATTATGCTAAATTGGTTGAATATTAATGCAACACATAATTCTAAAATATTCGTGATCACTTGATTTAATAACAAGATTAAAAGGGAACCTAAACCGGTCTTTCAAATTATCTTATTAGGCGTGATATTCAATTACATATTCCCTTTAAACATGCAATATAGTTATCATAAAAATATAATAAAATTGACATTTATATTGGAAGCAATTCAACAATAAATTGTTAGTCAAATCAAATATAAATAAACCTAATCATGATACTAGAAATATTAAAATAAAACAAGTAATTAAATTAATTAATTACTCACATTCCACGCGCTCCTTTAAATTGCTATATCATGAATAAATTGTTAGTAACTTCAATAAAAATATAAATCAAACTGAAATTAAATTAATTAAAAAGTAGAGTTGATTTGGTCCAATTCCTCAGTTAATTCTACCTTTCACGCCTTGGTTTAAGTATAGAACTTCGGGTATTGTATGGACTCCTTGGAGTTCTTAAGGAAGGAATGATGAGAGAATAGGGAGGCTAGTATTTAGGCCAAAGAGGGAGAAGAGAATGATTTTTGGTGTAAGGAGAGAGAGAATGATTTTTGGTGATCAAGCTTGTTGATGATTGAAAATGGGGTGATATGACCTCTATTTATAAAGAATAAAAAAGGGTCGAAGAATCAAGAAAAGGTCCGAATTCGAATCGGAATAAAACTCTTGCAATAGGAAGCAGTTTTTGCGGTTTTTGTTTTTATCATATCTTTTGATCCAGAAATCGGAATAAGATAAATAATATGTTGTTGGAAAGCTCTTGAACTCTAATTTATAACCCAATTAAAATAAGATTAAAATAGTTTTTAGAATAAAAGATATGGCCTAGATAGTGGGACGGTGTCAGTTTTGGATAGAGTTTCATATTTATTTTATATCTTTTTGGGTATAGTTCGGAATTAGTATTATAATATATCATTAAAAAATATAATTTCAAGAGCTATCCAACCATATAAGATTTGGATAAAAACTATGATGCACCAAAATCATATCTGACTATCTTTGAACGTCTTTCAATTCGAATAGAATTAGGACTTTCAAAAATAAGAGTTTTATTCAATTTCAAACTCTTTAATCTTATCTTTTCAAAAAGGATAATTAAGATCTTTTAGAAACTTATGGAAGCTTCTAATTAATCTTTAGGAATGGGATTAAAGCCTTTGGACCCTCCACGTGATCATTGGGTCGTAGGTAAGGTGGGCTTAGGTTCGGTTTAGGCTCAGTTTAGTATTTTGGCCATAACTTATTCGTTATAACTCGAATTTGGGCTTATAATATATCATTGGAAAGCTATTTTCAAGAACTATCCAACTATTCAATCATTGGACCCATATTATTTACCAAGATAAACTGGTATAAACATTTTTATAAAAAGGACACGAAATGAATGATTTTAAGGGACACAAAATGAATTATTTTGGGTTTAAAGGCACGAAAAGAGGAAAATAAGTTATGGTTTGGGAAAATGGGCTAGGAATTGGGTTGGTTTATGAAATTTAATGGGATTGAATATGGATTTAAGCACTCCAAGATTAAATACTCAACCCGACCAACAATGGCGGTGAATGGTTGTTCATCATCGGGTTTGGTTTTGGGGAGACAGTTTTAGGTGTCTACAGAGTCTGAGCAAAATAATCAGTGTGTAGCCCCATTAGAAACTCATGAAGCCAAGTATTCCTCACGATGTTTTATGCTCCGAACCAGCTGTACACTTATCGTAACAAGAGCAAGCAATTGCCGATATTAATGTTGAATCCTTGGACCATTCACAGTGGCAACACGCATCTTGAGAGTGTCCCATAGACTCTTTGCATATTTGTATTTAATAGAGTGCTTTTTACCTCGGGATCGATTGTGTTCATTAGCCATGATATAAGCATAACATGAAAGAGATGGTTAGGTATTCGTTCCGATAAGAAACACGAATTTTCGACGTGCCTCCAACACAGTTTGAATATCTCTAGCCTATTTTTCGTAGTTTTCTCCACGAAGATGAGTTGGGGTAATGAAATCTCCGGGACGGTCATGAGGGCCAAGATAGTATGGAGATGTAATGTCTACGCGAGGCGGAGGAGGTGGCAATATGTCATCACCGGCCATGATTATGGTTTATGTGATTTTATTTTTCTTCCTAAGCGACTGATACCATGTAGAAATTGGTAAGGGCAAGAAAGCTTACCCTTCCTTCCATTCATTCAATCATATATATAGAGTACATTAGTTTTCCTAAAATATATCAAAAGATATTCAAGATATTATCTTGAGATAATCATAGCCTATAAACTAGGAAACTAAATATATGATAATTACGATAATGATATGATAATATTTCCTAATATTCCTAACCAATTTTGAGGCGGTAACCTTGCTTTTGTTAGTTATGTAAACTAATTAATTAATAAATTATTATTGTCACTTGATCTTAATATGATAGAAGAATATCTTTATTACAACTTCCTCCATTACAATCACTAAATGTTTAAGGGAGATCAGAGTTTGTATTATTGTAGTTTATTAGGTGATATAACCATAATTATGAGGTTTTGTGCTGCCAATTAGTCAGTTTATTTGATACATTTTCTAGATTAGCCAAAAATAGGCAAAAAGAAGAAGAATTCATAGAAAGTGTTGTGAAAGCTGAACCTATTATTGTTGATTTTGGTTATAGATGGCAACCAGCCCAGAAACTCTAATGGGTTGGGGTTTTGGATGAAGCTTCTTTAAGGGGTGGGGGTTGTTGGAGAATAGGTGGGGCTGTCGGGAAGAGGTAGGCGTTTAGGATGAGGCTGTTGTGGGTGAGCAAAAATTTCGAGTACCCGAAATTGGAACCGAAACTGATTAGGAACCGGCAGGTCTGAATTTGGAATTGGACTCGGTGGTTCCAATTTCGGGTAATAATTAAAGGACCCAGTTGCAACTGGTTCCAATTCCAATTCTCAATTTTTTGGAATCGGAATTGGTTGGGTAACTATCCAACATATATTGAATTATATATTTAAAAAAAAAATACAAAAATATGTTGAATGTAACTAATTAGTAATTAAAAAATAATATTAATATTTAACATAAAAAATATAAACATTGCCTTTATAAATAAAATAGTTTAACGCATATAAAAATATAAGTATTAAATGCTTAAAGTGAAAATAAACCAGAAAAATATTATAATTTGTATTATATTTCAACACTTATGTATATAAGCAGGTACCCAGAACCGATACTCGGTGGAACCAAATCCAATTCCTAAATTTTAGGACCCGGTTGTACGATTCCAAATTTTAGGATGTGGTTCTAACCAATTTTTGGTTCGGATCCTAAAATTTTAATCGGGTACCCGATTTTCTCACCCCTAGTTGTGAAGGGGTGGGGGGTGGCGATTTATGATTGAATTCGTGGAGAGAGAAGAAGGATAAGGGAGGAAGTTAATTAAGTGGGCCCACTAATGGATATAGTAATTTTTTTTAGGAAGCGAAAATAGTAACTAATCTATTAAATCGCAGCAATATTTATATTTTTTTAGTTTTTACTGGTAGTAAAATTAAATTAAATTTTAAGTAGGTAATAAAATTCAAATTGATGTATTTAAGTGTTAGTAAAAGTTAAAATTTCCTAAATATTTAGATAGGCACCAAAAGTCAAAGTAGGGTATTCTGGTGGTACCAAAAATAAAAAAATAACCTTATTGTCATACGTTTTTTTTTCTTTTTTACACACTTTATTTACTTTAATCCTATTATGGTAACCTTTTATTCATTTTTTATTGCATACAACATCATTTTGTGTGGCGCAATTATATTTAAAAATCATTTTGCGGATTGTTCGGAGTTTCGCCTCCGATGGTCATCAAGTTAGTATTTGAATAATGAAATTAGGCGGAAAACAAAGGTAGTTTTCTCATATTCCGAATTAATAGCAATAAATAATTATGTAATAACCGATGAATTATCGAAATCTGATAGTGTTCCCCCCCCCCCCCCCCCCCCGTTGTAATAAATGAGCATATTTGTAGGTGTGAGAGGTGCTCCCTTAAGTCATATTAACCGAGGTAAATAGGTTGTGCCATTTTTACAATGCCTTGGGTTATAGGCTTGAAGGCCGCCATTTCCCCAATGATGGGGGTGCCACATGTCTTATCCTACATGACTCATTTTAAGCCCTAGGATGACACGTGTCACTCTCTTATTGGTCCACGTGTAATGTCCAGGGTAATTTTTACCCTAAACATTTCCCCTCATAGAGGTGACGTGCCTCGTGGCGCCTGTGACACATGTTAGAAGTGTGGTCGAAATTTCCAACAAATTTAGATTTTTCGTCGAAAATTTCCACAGAATTTAAATCCATCAGAAAAAACTTATTTTTCGACGGATTTTCCATCGGAAAACAAATAATTTTCGACGGAAGAAATGTCTGACTGAATTTTAACGTTTTTCTAACGGATTTTACATTAAAAAAAAAAACTTCAAAACCCTAAATGATCAACTGGCCGCCCCCTTTTCCCCTTCATTTCACTTTCTTTTGTCTCTCCTCTCTTTCTCTCTCTTTTCTTCGTTTCTCTTTTAGTCTTCTCCTTCCTCCAACTCTTCTCATGGTCACTTCTCTTCTCCTTCTTTCTCCTCGATCTTTTTCTTCTCTCTTCTCCTTCTCCTTACTTCTTCTCTCTTCTCAATCTTTTTCTTCTCTCCCTCCGTTTCTCTTTTTCTCATCTTCTGTCGGTGTCGGACGACGCTACCCCAGATCACCGCCACGCCCGTTGCCTCCTAGCTTTGCCTTCTACGCCATTGCAACTTTTTAAGGTTTTTAAGATCAATTTCGACCAAGAAAACTCTAGAGCTTGGTCGAATTTGGCCTTATTAACCAAGTTTGAGGTGAAATTCAAAGAAAATTTCTATTTTAAAGGTATCTTTTCTTGTTATAATGTTCTTTTTTTTTTTTGTTATTTGTTAGGTTGTGGTTATGGTTTTAGTGGTTGTGGTAGATGGTTTTAGGTGGGAAGTGGGTTAAGATGGTGGATCTGGTTTGGTTAGGGTGCGTGAGTGGTGGAGTGTTGCGCTTAGGTTGGGTGGTTTTGCCGGATTGGTTAAGGTTAGGCTCGTAGATCTGGAATTGGTTTAAGTGGGTTTGTGTAGTAGATGTGGACTGTTTAGGGTTAGGGTTGTAGATCTGGGTTTGGTTTAGGTGGGTTTTGGTGGTTGCAGACACCTAATTAATTGTGTCTCCCCAAAACCAAACCCAGTGATGAGTACCTTTTGCATCATTTAATTATCGAACGAAGTGAAAGTGTGAAAATCTTGTGATGCGGTTGTTTTAATAAAAATATCTTTCTTTCTGTTTTCGAAACAAACTCTATTTATGAAAAGTCCAGCCCAATTTAGTTTAATCCATGATAAGGGTCCAATAATTGTGTAGTTGGATGGGGCTTGAAAAGAGCTTTCCAACGATATATTATAAGCTCAATTCCGATGAATAATGAGGAAGTTATGGCCAAAATACTAAATTGGGCCTGAAATGGTTTTTATGGCCCAAAGATCTAGTGGAGGGCCGATTAGTTAATACTCCTAAAATTATTAGGATTCATTTTAATCTTCTAGAATAATCTAGAAGGTTATTTTGAGTTCTAATGGGATACGGATTAATAATTATATCTTTTATGAAAATAAAGAATTCTATTTGGATAAAAACAAGTGTTTTAAAGAGATTAAATTTGATTTTCAAAAATAAGTACCGGCGTTATTAAAACGAATTTAATTAGATTAAGGATTCCGTATGAGTTTTTAAGAAAACGCGTGAATCATCGCGAAACGACAAAACTAGCGCGTCACGACAAGGTTGTCGCACAGCGAAAGGGTTGTCGTGTCGCGTCGCGCTGGACCCTGTCGTTCCGCGACAGAGGTAGTTTTATTCCAGATGGGATTCGGTCTTTTTCTGATCGTTTTCAGGATATTTTTTTTCTTATAAATAGGGTCGTATTTCCCCGTTTTTATTCATTCACAATCATAAAAAATCATCTAATTCTCTATTCTTTCTCTCTACAAGCTAGAAGTTTATTCTTTCTCCCTCTTTCTAAGCCTTCCCTTTTCAAATAAAAATACCGCATTCACGAGTTCTAGACACACCTAGTCAAGCTCGAAATTGCCTTCGCCCTAGACGTGAAAAGTTGATAATTTCTGAGGGTTTGGTCCCAAATCTCTATTTCAATTATTTAAATTAAATGTTTGATTTAATATTTTCCTTGAAGTTACTAATGTGTGTATTGTTTTGATAGAAAGAGATACGAGGTAACAAAGTAAGTTGTTTCATTGCTTTATTTCTATAGAAATCATGCTTATATTATTTTAATTCCTAGTATCATGTTAAGATGTTATTTATTGCTTCCTATTTCTTCTATCATGTTAGTATCATGTTAGGAATAAAGCTTTGATTTTTATTGCTTAGTGACATGCTAGGATTTTTTATTAATCTTGTTAGTATCATGCCTAGGATCTTGCTGTTATTATTATGCTTTGATGAGATTAAAATTATTATGATGATGATGATTTGTTGTCGCAATTATTATTATTGTTGCTTGATATATTATTGTTATTGCCTGATCACGCCCTCTCTTGTAGGTTTAAAGGGAATTTGTACTTGTAATCACGCTTAATAAGATAATTAATAATCTTGTTTAGGCTAATGTGGTTTTAATTCAAGTAATTGCCAATAATAGATTTGTTTGTGCATTAATATTCAACCAACATAGATTAAACAGGTTTAGGATTAATATATTGATTGTATGTTAGTCAGAAAGCGCACATGAATATGAGAAGAATAAAGTAGAGGCATATTTTTAGGGCAGGTTCAATCTCTTTTAGGTTGGATTTGTACCTTCATCCCCGAATATCCAGTCATGGTTCTAGACCACTATGGAGTTAGCGATCTCATGGATCATGAAGGAGTGTAACCTTCACCTTGTGAACGGTTTACAAGTGCCTAAAACTTATTGGCCACTCTTTTGCTCTAGCTTCCTTCCCTTTGGACGCCACCATGCTTAAGTGTATGATCACAGTGGGGATCAAGTGTGGGATGCTTGAAATATGACCTATAGTTTTTGGCGACTCCACTGGGGAGGATTTCTATATTAATCCCTAAAATTTATTTGGCAATAATTAGAATGAGTAGATGAGACTCGAAACGTTATAAGAATTCATGTGCGTAATTTTGATTGACATTATTAGCATATGCATAAAAAGGTCCGTATTGGATAGACCATCCGTAATGCGTCAAAAACATAGGATTTTTACACGTAGGAAATTTGGGAAATATCTTTCACAACTAGAATCGAAATAACGCTACGAAAAACTTCCGGATTGAGTTTTTCCCTCTTTTCTAAACCCATATGTGTTCTAAATATGGCTATAACCCTCTGGGAATTCACGCTCCATCTACCCAATCGAACGCTCATTGCAACAACGGGTACATCCGAGTTTGTGAATTCACCAACCGTGGATGCAAGTTTAACTTGCGGGGTCCCATCCATGCGCGTCAACCCTTCTAAAGGTACGGCTTCCGCGCAATGCATTCAGACTCATAACCATGGACCCTCTTTGACTAACCCTTATCCTTGAACTTTAGAGAACTAGAGCCATGGTTAGATTTCAAACTCATTACATCATATTGTGACTATTTGACTACTTGTGCATTATTTACTTGTGCATATTTATATGTGATTAAACTAACCATTTGGTTTGACTTGTGATTATAAATATGCTTAAATAAACTAACCAATGACTAAAAGACTTTTCTTAATAAATTGATTAATTAATTTGAGCTAATAAATATGTCTAAAATCGAGTCATAATTCCTTTGAGTTAACCCGGATTTTTATTCCCGTATACTGCACAAGCGTCAATTTGTTTTGGTAATAGCCGGAGTTCTAGAAATAATTACGAGTTGAAAATCCTATGGATCTTTAGCCTCGAGTTTTATCTTTCATTTGACATTGGTTTCGTCCAATACGGAGTCACAGATCAAAAGTTATGACTAAAATACTACAACCTGTCAAGTTTAGTGCACATTGGTGAAGTCTTAACTTAGTCTTTGTTTGAGTCTAGTCACATAGTCTAGTCCCATGGTCATGACACGAGTCTTGAACATATCACTTACACTCACAAATATTCACACACTTTGTATATACTTCTTTTCACACCATGACCATGTCTTAGGTCCATGTATGAGTCGCTCTTTCCGTCATTTGAGTTGGGGGTCCACTCTATTCCTAAATTCTTTCACATCTCTCCATCTACATCATCTTTATACTCTCCACATGCTTTCTCTATACATGTAATTCCCCTCATTCTTTTATGATCTTTCTCCATCTATGCATGTTGAATCGAGTTTGAGTCGAATAATTAACAAAAAAGTATCCATAACTTCCTTTTTTGCAGTACTTGGTCAAGAAGAGAAGGGCGCTTAATTAAGGACAACACCCTCGTTCAAGTTCTACTCTTCGATAAGCCCATCAGTCCCAGGGAAAAGTTCGTACTAATGGCTTCCCAACGAGAAGTTGAAGAGTTAAGGCAAAACATGAACAATCTGACTGAGATGGTGAAGACTCCCGTTCTTCAAGTTAACGATCCTAGCAAGCAACGACAGCTTGAGTGCATGGAAGAAAGCCTTAAGAAAGTTTCCAATGACTATAAGTTTCAAGAGATTAGCTCACAAGGGGTCTCAGTGGACAAGGAACTTCTTCCGCGGAAGTTCAATGCCAATGACATCCCTAAGTTCAAGCCAACTGACAACCCCTATTTCCATTTAAGAGCTTTTGAAACAATAATGAATATTAAAGGGATTGATAGGAAGGTTTTCCATTCATTGTTTTCATTATCTTTAGAAATCGGTTGTCAACAATGGTTCTTTTCCCTTGAAAAAGAGAAGACCTCTTCTTGGGATGCCATAATAAACGCTTTCACAGATAGATACAAGTGCAACGTTCAAGTTGAAACTGATCATAGAGAACTTGAAATGTTGAAGCAAAAAGAGAACGAAGGATTTACTTCTTTCTTCAACAAGTGGAGGGAGACTTCCGCTAAGATGGTTGAAGTTCCCACTGAGAAAGAATCTGTAAAGATGTTCATCAAGAACCTCTAGGACAAGTACTAAAGGAACCTAAAATATTAATGCAATTTAAACACTTTCAAAGCTGTCTATGACATAAGTATTGATATTGAAGACGATCTTGCAAAACAGAAAGCTACTAACCATAGTAACAACAGTGGTTGGAAAGGAAAGAAGAATGACAATCCTTCTTCTTCCGAAAACACCTACTCTAGTAACAATGTTAGTACCTTTGACCTTAATGAAGTCTTAGCCATGGATAACCAAAACCCTAAGAAGCAACTAAGGAAAGAGTTCACCCCTATTGGGATGAACTACGATACCGCTTATGATCGACTCCATGCCAAAGGACTCATCACTCCTATTGGACCTCTTCAAGATCCAGCACCCGAAAACAGGCCACCTAACTGGGATTCTAACGCACATTGCAAGTACCATCAAGGTAGAGGGCATATTACAGAGAGTTGTTGGAAGCTAAAAGAGGTCATCCAACATTTGATTCATAATAACAAGCTTCCCATACCTCCAGCTGGCAAGAAGGGCGAATGATGATAAAGCACAAGACACAAGGCGGGCTTCAACAACAAGATTTCGTGACCACTTTTTTCTTTTCTTTATTCCTTCTTTCCCCAATAAGTCTAGCATAGGCACCTTTTATTTTCCTTAGATATTTTGTAGGTTTTTCCTTTTTCTTTTAATAAAATGAGCATTTATTTCTTGCATATGATCATTGCATTGCAAAAAAAAAAAAAAAAAAAAAAAAAATAAAATTCCATGTCGGCACCCCTTGTAGCCATATCATATCATCCTACTTTTTAAAAATATACAATCCTGTCTTGATAAACCACTTTGAGCCTCGTCTAACGATAGACCTCTCATTTTTTCAACCTACATCTACCTAACCTTGGGATGGGATAGTGTGCAACTTATGCAAGTTCTAAATACAAAAGCTTGAGTGATTTTACCTATATTTCAAAATTCAAAAAAGCAAAAAAAATAATAAAAGTGTATAAAAGGGCAAGTGTTCCAATGTCATTGATATGAACATATCTTTGATAAGAACACGTCTCAGATTGCGTCTCTTATCGAGTGCTCGGTACCGTGCCTGAGAAACATGAATGCCAAGTGAGTAATAGACCGCATGATTGAGATTGCCCACGCTTATAAAAAAGGATTTGAATTTGAATTTGAAAAAAGATGAAAGAAAAAGAAAAAAGAGAGCAAAAAAAAAATATGTAAACAAAAGAGAGTTCAAAAGTGAGGAAACCTCAAGCATACAAATACAAAGATTCAAAAGCAAGGTTGTACACCTTGGGAACTTATCTAGGGTCTTGAGCCTTTATCCCTTTCTTCTTCTACCTTTAGCCTAACCATATTACAACCCTTTAAAGACCTCTTTGAGGTATACACACACTTGTGCGAGGTTCGGCTAGAGCTACGTTCGGCCTGATTCCTAAGGGATACGTAGGCAACCTTACATTGGGGGTGAGGCCGTAATAAAAATGCATTTTCATTCACATTCATACATGATCATATCAAGGGATCTCCAATTCTCATCCCTATCCATTTAGAGATAAACTTAGGGCTTGATCCTTACATCATTAGCTTACCTAGCCTAAGAGTCACCATTATTTGACTTTTCTCAAAATTTCTTTTTCCATACACTTAGCCTTTGTAGCTTAAACTTAGTGTCACTTTCACACACATCACAATACAATGCACACACGAGTCATGCACATTGAGTCATGTCATGTCATATCACATCGAGTTGAGTCTAACACATGTGTCAAAACACATTTAGTTAAACAAGAGTCAAACACACTAAACCTTGAGTCAACCTCAAGTCAAAGAAAAACAAACCTTAGGTCAAACCTAAGAAAAACATAAGCAAAGTCGAATAGTCCGAAACATAGAAGCAGATGCACTAAGTCCCAGATGGACATGTGATCTTTGCAAAGGTTTAAGGCAAAAGATGCAAGTTTTTTCAAGACATGACAAGCTATCTGTAAGGAATATTTCAAGCATCCAACACTTGAGCCCCACTGTGATCATACACTTAAGTATGGTGGCGTCCAAAGGGAAGGAAGCTAGAGCAAAACAGTCGCCAACAAGTATTAGGAACTTGTAAACCGTTCATAGGGTGAAGGCTACACCCCTTCACGATCCATGAAATCGCTAACTCCATAGTGGTTTGGAACCATGACTGGATATTCGGGGATGAAGATACAAATTCAACCTAAAAGAGATTGAACCTGTCCTAAAAATAGGCCTCTACTTTATTCTTCTCATATTCATGTGCGCTTTCAGACTAACATACAATCAATATATTAATCCTAAACTTGTTTATTCTATGTTGGTTGAATATTAATGCACAAACAAAACTATCATTGGCGATCACTGGAATTAAAATCACATTAGCCTAAACAAGATTATTAATTATCTTATTAAGCGTGATTACAAGTACAAATTTACTTTAAACCTGCAAGAGAGGGCGTGATCAAGCAATAACAATAATATATTAAGCAACATAACAACAATCATCATAATCAAAATAATAATATCATCAAAGCATAATAATAATAGCAAGATCCTAGGCATGATACTAACAAGATTAATAACAAATCTTAGCATGTCACTAAACATTAAAGATCAAAGCTTTATCCCTAACATGATACCAACATTATAGAAGAAATAGGAAGCGACCTAAGCATGATACTTGAAAGCGATAAAAGCATCCAACATGATACTAGGAATTAATATAATATAAACATGCTTTCTATAGAAATATAGACATGAAACAACTTACTTTGTTGCCTCGTATCTCTTTCTATCAAACAATACACATGTTAATAACTTCAAGGAAAATATTAAATCAAACAATTAATTTAAATAATTGAAATAGAGATTTGGACCAAACCCTCAGAAATTATCAACCTTTCACGTCTAGGGCGAAGGCAACTTAGAGCTTGGCTAGGTGTGTCTAGAACTCGTGAATGCGGTATTTTTATTTGAAAAGGGAAGGCTTAGAAAGAGAGAGAAAGAATAAGCTTCTTGCTTAAGTGAGAGAAGAGAATAGAACTAGATGATTGTTGATGAATAATCTAGAAGGTTATTTTGAGTTCTAATGGGATTAGAATTAATAATTATATCTTTTATGAAAATAAAGAATTCTATTTGGATTAAAACAAGTGTTTAAAAGAGATTAAATCTGATTTTCAAAGATAAGTACAGGCGTTATTAAAACCAATTTAATTAGATTATGAATTCTGTAAGAGTTTTTAAGAAAACGCGTGAATCATCGCGAAACGACAAAACTAGCGTGCCACGACAAGGTTGTCGTACAGCGACAGGGCTGTCGCGTCGCGCTGGACCCTGTCGTTCCGCGACAGGGGTAGTTTTATTCCATATGGGATTCAGTCTTTTTCTGATCGTTTCTGAGCTTTTTTTTTCTCATTAATAGGGTCGTATTTCCCCGTTTTTATTCATTCACAATCATCAACAATCATATAATTCTCTATTCTTTCTCTCTACAAGATAGAAGCTTATTCTTTCTCCCTCTTTCTAAGCCTTCCCTTTTCAAATAAAAATACCGCATTCACGAGTTCTAGAAACACCTAGCCAAGCTCGAAATTGCCTTCGCCCTAGACGTGAAAGGTTAATAATTTCTGAGGGTTTGGTCCCAAATCGGAATTTTCTTATTATAAGCCCAATTCTGATGAATAATGAGGAAGTTATGGCCAAAATACTAAATTGGGTCGGAAATGGTTTTATGGCCCAATGATCTAGTGGAGGGCCCATTAATTAATATTCCTAAAATTATTAGGATTGATTTTAATCATCTAGAATAATCTAGAAGGTTATTTTGAGTTCTAATGGGATTAGAATTAATAATTATATCTTTTATGAAAATAAAGAATTCTATTTGGATTAAAACAAGTGTTTAAAAGAGATTAAATCTGATTTTCAAAGATAAGTACGGGCGTTATTAAAACGAATTTAATTCGATTAAGGATTCCGTATGAGTTTTTAAGAAAACGCGTGAATCATCGCGAAACGACAAAACTAGCGTGCCACGACAAGGCTGTCGCACAACGATAGGGCTGTCGCGTCGCGCTGGACCCTGTCGTTCCGCGACAGGGGTAGTTTTATTCCATATGGGATTTAGTCTTTTTCTGATCGTTTCTGAGCTATTTTTTTCTTATTAATAGGGTCGTATTTCCCCGTTTTTATTCATTCACAATCATCAACAATCATATAATTCTCTATTCTTTCTCTCTACAAGATAGAAGCTTATTCTTTCTCCCTCTTTCTAAGCCTTCCCTTTTCAAATAAAAATACCGCATTCACGAGTTCTAGAAACACCTAGCCAAGCTCGAAATTGCCTTCGCCCTAAACGTGAAAGGTTGATAATTTCTGAGGGTTTGGTCCTAAATCTCTATTTCAATTATTTAAATTAAATGTTTGATTTAATATTTTCCTTGAAGTTACTAACGTGTGTATATTTTTGATAGAAAGAGATACAAGGTAACAAAGTAAGTTGTTTCATTGCTTTATTTCTATAGAAATCATGCTTATAATATTTTAATTCCTAGTATCATGTGAGGATGTTATTTATTGTTTCCTATTTCTTCTAACATGTTAGCTAGGAATAAAGGTTTGATTTTTATTGCTTAGTGACATGCTAGGATTTGTTATTAATCATGTTAGTATCATGCCTAGGATCTTGCTATTATTATTATTATGCTTTGATGAGATTCGGATTATTATTATGATGACGATTGTTATTATGTTGCTTGATATATTATTGTTATTGCTTGATCAACCCTCTCTTGCAGGTTTCAAGGGAATTTATACTTGTAATTACGCTTAATAAGATAATTAATAATCTTTTTTAGGATAATATGATTTTAATTCAAGTGATCGCTCATAATAGATTTGTTTGTGCATTAATATTTAACCAACATAGATTAAATAGGTTTAAGATTAATATATTGATTGTATGTTAGTTAGAAAGCGCACATGAATATGAGAAGAATAAAGTAGAGGCCTATTTTTAGGACAGGTTCAATCTCTTTTAGGTTGAATTTGTATCTTCATCCCCGAATATCCAGTCATGGTTCCAAACCACTATGGAGTTAGCGATTTCATGGATCGTGAAGGGGTGTAGCCTTCACCCTATGAACGGTTTACAAGTTCCTAATACTTGTTGGCGACTCTTGTACTCTAGCTTCCTTCCCTTTGGACGCCACCATACTTAAGTGTATGATCACAGTGGGGCTCAAGTGTGGGATGCTTGAAATATTCCCTACAGTGGTAGGTATGGATTTGGGTGATAGGAATAGGTGTAGTGGGTAACGGTGGTTTTCGAGTTGCTGGGTGGGGATGGCCATGGATTTTTTAGGGTTTTTCGGGCAGTTGGGTACTGGGTTGTGGTGGTTGGAGATGGTAATACGTCGTGGCAGTGGTGCTATGGCGTGGTATTTTTTAATTTTTTACGGCATTTTTAGACGTTATTTCCGGCGGAAAACTTTCCGTCGAAAATTTTTAATGGATTTATCCGGGCCGAAAAATCTCTTCGACGGCTGAATTCTGTCGGAAAAGTGTTTTCGACGGAAATTCCGTGGGAAACAGGTTTTCCGACGGAAATTTCGTAGGAAACGGGTTTTTTTGGAAAACTGGGTGTTCTTGTAGTGCACTAAAAAAGAAAATACAACGGCATGTATTTCTAGGAGAAGTTATTGTCAAATATAAAGTTACATAAGTCCCCCATATGTTCATACTCACTACAAGAAAAGTGGCTTTGGGCGACGACTTGGTGTAGCATGGGTGATGACTAAAAATCTCGTGGCCTTTAACGAATAGTTTGGGTAACAGATAATAATTCGTCGCCCAAAGCAGAGTATGGGCGACAAATAGTGCATTTTGTTGCCCAAAGATTAATATTGGCGACAAAATATACTTTTTTTTGCCCAAAATGTTATTTTGTGCAACACTGTTTCTTTAACCGTAGTCCATATAATCATATAGGGCAAACGAAATATTAATTTCGTCGGCCAAAATATTGGAAAAAAAGCGAAAATTTGTTACTCTGAATTTTTCACTACCAAATTTGAATTTCAAATAGCCGCAAATAACACAAATTTTGCTCACCCATGTACCGCCACTACCCATATCAAATTCATCCCATAATTATCTTTAGCATTTTTATTCTACTAGATTCTTATATATCTCCTTCCCCCATCAAAAACTCATTCCTCCACAACCTATCAAAAATTATAAACTTCCTCTTTTCCATAATCTTGTTGAAATCTAGTGGTTTAATTGCCCTTTACTCTGTAATTCTCTATAGGATGAAGTGTATTGAATTGGCAGAGGAAAATCGACATCAAACTGCAATCATTTTCAGTTTTGTCACAAATTTCCATTCGCAATATTAGAAGATGGTTGTAATTATGGGTAAGTATTTGTACACTTTATAGATTGACAATAACTTTTTTAAAAAATAAGAAAAAGATTTTTGTTCATTGTTTTGATTGAGTTAGATATAAGAAACTTTTTTTTTTTATTAATTATTGGTTTTTGGAGTACAGATTCAATCACTTTTATGGTAAATATAGTAGAAGATAAGGGAACCATGATAAATCTATTCATTATCTGCCTTTTCTCTTTTCTCTCTAAAAAAAAAAAAAAATTGTTGACAAAATTTAAAACTTTTGGTTATTATATATATATATATATATATATATATATATATATATATATATATATATATATATATATATATATATATATATATATATATATATATAATTGTCATACAAGATAAGGAGGCGCACTAATGGCGATTTTTGGAGCATTCATGTAGCAAGTCAAAAGATGAATTATAAAGACTGCAATTCTACTTGATGCGTTTTTTTTATTTATTTATTTATTTTTATTATTATGTAAATGTATTCCATTTATTTTTAATTTTGTAATTTAGATTATCTTATTAAAGAAATTAAATTGTCATGAATTTCATGACATTTGTAAGAAGGTTGTATCATGAATTTTATTCAATCAAAATAAATTTCTACCTGAGACGTGTTTTTGCATTTCTCTCAATTGGGATAACAAGCTTGAGAACATAACAAGCTTACAAATATTGGTAGTATGTTCTATATTAAGGGAAATGAAGCTAATTATTCTATCTGAAGTTAGACATGGGTATGTAATGAATCAAGCAACGCCCAAACCAAAGTAGCTGGTAAAAACATCATACACTATATGCAACAATACTAAATATTTGTTGCACAAAATTGATTGGGCAACTAAATTTTTTGACGCCAAAACTAGTTTTAGGCAACAACGAAATATTAACTCGTCACACAAAATGGATTAAGGGCAACGAAATTCTTTGACGCCCAAAAAAGTTTTGGACAACGATAACACATTTCGTCACACAAAACAACAAGGGCGTCGACCCTTGTCAACGAGCCCACGACGAGTTCATATTTGTTGCACAAAGGTTTGAGCGACGAATTTGGGTCTTTGTGCAACGAGATCTTTCGTTGCCCAATCCTCTTTTTCTTGTAGTGACTCATCGAACATTCCAAATTAATTCTTGAATTATTAGTGACCTGTTGACCACATGCATTTAATTTAATGCTGAATCCTTTTTAAATTAACTTGGTGTAGAAACACCATCAGTGCACCCCATAGGCACCACAAATCCTATCTCTCGGTGTATAAACACCTTAAGTGCACGTAGGCACTAAAATATAAATTAATTTTCGTGTACTAAGACATTTAAATTAAACATGCTCTCAATCATGCCAATAATAAAAGTGTAGCCCATATACAATATTCAAATATCAACATCATCAATTCCAACAACAAATCATTTTAAATAATCATGTCTCATAAACCAATCATTAAATGGGAAATTCCTAATTCAATTCCACAAAACCAATTCAATCAAACAGTTTCAACCAATTCCTAGCTTGATACTAACTTGGAATTAATCAAAATAATTCCTAGCATGCTTCTACATGCTTAATAAATATCGAGTATACGTACGTAGCTTGAAAACGCTATCAAAATAATCACACACCCTAGAACACTTTCCGAACAAAGTCTCCTCATAGAGGGACAATAAAACTACATTAATACCCTTAGCTTGTATACATAATTTCCAGCAACTTAAATTCACTTTAAATAACTTAAAATAATTTTAAAATTATTTTAAAATCTTTAACGGTAATTACACCCTTTCTATAAAACCATCAAAACAACACTTAGGACCAATTTTCAACATTATGTATTAATCAAAAACTACTTAATACTTCATTTAAAACACACTTTTATGACTAATTATTAGCTAGGAACAATAAAAATACAAAAGTCCCAAATTAATTTATTAAAAAAATCCTAAAAATCATATCTTTAATAAATTAAAAACCTAACTTTAAAAAATTATGAAACATGAAAATTAAACAATCTAATAATCTTGAAAATGTACTTTTAAATCATTAAAACATGATTTGATACTAGATAAACATTAAACAATTAAAATAAAGACCCAATTAATAAAAAAATTAAGGAACAAAGAGGAAAGAGAAGTATGGTGTCACGGTGGTGGTGGTCTGGCGGGTAATCGCCAAAATCCGAGAGGGTCACTAGCGTGGTGACGTGTCAGCATGGTGGCGTGGCAGAAGAAAGGGGCAGCAGTGGGATTCATTCCAAGTAAAAGAGAAAGAGAAAGAAAGAATAAGGGAAGAAAAAGGAGAAAAGGAAAAAGAAAGGAAAAGGAAAAGAAGAAAATAAAGACAAAAGGGAAAATAACTTATCTTGACCATTTTACCTTTTGGGTTGTAAAATTTTGAGGATTAAAAGAGTATTTACTCTGTCCATTTTTAAATACTTGCTTCAATTCTTTATGCATGAAGTGTTAGTAGAAATTGGATAAAGTAATAAAATATGGAGGTTGTGGGTAGGCGGAAGAATAAAAAATTGTAAAAAGTAAAAATAGTTTAGAGAATTGGAGGAGAGAGAATAAATAATTAATAAAATATACTTTATGTTGGGTCCACTAAGTAAGAGAAATAAATAAAAATATTGTACAAGCTTTCCAAATCGGAACAAGTATTTAAAAACGACCGAAAATGAAAAGTGGAGCAAGTATTTAAAAACGGAGGGAGCATAATGTAGAGTAGATTAAGGTAAATTTTGGGTTTATAAAAATGATGGACTTGAGTATGATAAGGTATGAGATCCAAATATATAAGTAAGATTATTGGGCTGATTGAATGGACATGGCTATATTGAAATAGTGTATGTAAATTATTTTACATATGACCCTTCAAAGTCAAACTACTACAAATCTTTTGTCCTAAAAATTAAAACTTGTTTTATTTTATGCAATAATTAAAACAATTTGTCCCAAAAATATATATAATAAATAATTAAATAAGTTATAATATTCATTAAAAAAAAGGGGTATTACATGAAGTGTGAATGTAGCATAGGCCCTCTTCGTACCCAGCGTGAAATGTTCTACTTTAAAGTGAGAGTATATGAGATTTAGACCCGTGGCCTTTGTGTCAGATACCATATTAGTGAACTATCTCAATAAAAAAACTTAAGCTGGTGGTTGAAGCCTTGAAATATGTTTTATACTCTATTGGCAAATTTTGGAGATAGAAAAAACATGCATCAAACTAATGAAAGAATCATCGAGGAGAAGAGTGGGTTCGGTGGAAAATGAGGAATTTCATTTACGAGACTAAAGTGGCTATGGAGGAGAGAGGGTAGATAACAGGATGTCTATATTTGTGAATAAGAGAGGAAAGTAAGCGAAGTTGCTAAGTAACAATATTACCTAGATCTGTCAATTCGGGTAAACGGGTCGGGTTTGAGTTGGTTAAGTGTGGGTCAGGTCAACTCAGAACAGGTCAATTCGGGTTTATGTTCTAACCTATGCGGGTAGAGTTCAGGTTGGGTCATGCTTGATTCAAGTCAAGTCGGGTCATGCATCTTATCGGTTTGGGTCGAGATTAGGGAGGGTTACATTCGGATCGGGTGAATAATAGGTCGGGTTTAATTCGGGTTTTCACAGGTTAAAAAGAGTTTGGATCATTCTCGGATTTGGTTCAAGTCAATAATTTGCGGGTTATAATCAGGTTGGATCATTCTCGAGTTCGAGTCGGTTTTGGTTCAAGTTAATTTGCGGGTTATAATCAGGTTGGATCATTTCCAAATTGGGTCATTTTTGGGTTCAAGTCGGGTTCGGTTCAAGTCAATAATTTGCGGGTTACAATCAAGTCGTGTCATTTCCAAGTCAGGTCATGTTCGAGTCTGGGTTTCAAATAATGGGTTAATGTGGGTTTCGGGTTGATATCAGGTCGGGTCATATCATATTCGGGTACATTTTTTGGGTCGGTTTGTTAATAGTTCATGTAATGATGTTCACGTTTAATCATTATCATTTTCTTCATTTATTGTAAAAGAAACACTTTTTGATAAGTTTAAATTCGAGCTAATTCGTTCAAATAAGTTTAGATAAGATGAACATAATAAGTGACAACGTATTTATATAACTGTGCTTTGATCAACATTAATAAGGTAGTCTAAATTGGATTTAAGGTGATTTGAAATCAGGTCAGGTCAATAATAGGTTAGGTTGAGTTTGAAATGGGCCATGATCAATTCGGGTTGAATTTGGGTCAGGTCAATAACAAGTCGTGTTTATTTCGGGTTGGGTTAATAACAGATCAGGTTGAATATCGGGCCGAGTTAGTAGTAGGTCGGGTGAAATTCGGGTCGGGTTAGGAACAGGTCGGGTTAAATTCGGTCGGTTTAATAACAGGTTGGATTAAAGTCGGGTTGGGTTAGTAATAGGTCGGGTTATATTCGGGGTTTGATTGGTTAAAACAAGTTGGGTCAATCTCGGTTCAGGTCGGGTTCGATTAAGGTTAATAATTTACAAGTTATATTAAGGTCAGATCATCTCCAGATCAGTTCATGTTTGGATTCAGGTATCAAATACTCGGGTTAACTTGGGCCTAGGGTTGGTTTCAGGTCGAGTCATATAGAGTTTTGGTCACCATTTTTTTGGGTTCAAACAGGTTGGTTAATAATCGGGTTCGGGTTGGTATTCAGGTTGGGTCAGCTTTTGAAAGTTCTAATATTACCTTCCCTTATGTGCATAAGCGAAAAAACTATTGTTATCTAGCAACACAAAACTTTCCTTCTTCCTAAGAGGGAATAATGTAAATAAATATGGATTATTAATTTTTGTTCAGTGACCAAATTTATGGTTAATATTAAGTTCGAAACAATTTGGTTTTTGGTAAATTTTCTAATCAAGCGTGATTTTAACATCACTGAAAATTTTACAGTAGTCGTTTGAAATATGATTACCATAATGTTTTAATCATTATATAGTCATAATTAACATATTTTTTTCAAGTAATTAATTATATTATTATATTAATGATACTAAACAGCATTATCCAAATTTTTTTTATTTATCAAATTTTTAGTTACATTTATGTACAATTCATTATTATCTTATAGTTTCACAATAAATATTTATTTTATGTTGGGTTAAAATTTTCAAAATTTATATTTACATTGTAGATATCATAAGACTAGTTGTGGCCATTTTATAAAGTGAAAAAATGAACCGACCATATTATATATCATTAAAATAATATGATAGTCATTTTTCAAATGACTGCTGTAAAATCATTCATACATCACTAATAATTTTTTCGTTTTCTCTAACTTGCCATACTTCTCATTTTACGCTTATGAAAGTATTATTTTTATCTATGTTCATAATTTGGAGATTTGATTTTCGTTTTCATTAATGTTCAAATATAAAACTTTTATGTTCATTTATAATTAGTTTTATGTTCGTTTTTAAATGTTCTTTTTTTATATTTTTGATTCAATACATGTTCATATCATAAATTAAATATATTATTCATTTTGAAAAATGTAATAAACATTTACAGTGAATGTATATTTTTTGTTTAAAATGCTGAAAATTTATTAAAAATTAAATGTTCATTCTCATAAAATTTGGAGAAGATCATTTGTTCATTTTCATGTTAGAGGATTTTCATTTCATTTTAGAGGATAATCATTTTCATTACATTATATAAATCATTATCATTTTAAAAATTTGGGAACTAAGAAAAAAAAAGAAGATTGTTTTAAATAAGTATACGTTCATAATATTCATAAGGTGACATGTTCATCTTCTTTAGGCTATTAAACTGTATGTTTATTAAATAAAATTACAATGTCTTTTGTTCATTTTCTACTAAAAAATGTTCATATTTAGGCCTTGTTTAGTTCACTTTATTTTTACTTATTTCAGAAAAAATAAGTTCAGATCAGATCAGATCAAAAATAATAAATTCAGACCAGATCAGATCAGAATAAATAAGTTCAGATTAGATTATCGTTTTATGTGCAGTTTTTTATTGCTAAATATCTTTAATTCCGTAATAAAAAAATTATGAAAATTACATATTAATAAAATATATATACATTATTATGAATCTAACAAAACTCCACTTGATATATTTTTTCCTTATAGATTATCATACACTTAAGGTCAAAGTTTGGTCAAATCAGACAATCAGATTAGATCATATCATATCAGACCGGACCAAACCAGACTAGATCAGACCAAACTTGATCAGATAAGTTTAGATAAGCAAAAATAAGGTGAACCAAACAAGAACTTATTGTATTTTATGTTAATAAATATTTTTTACTTTTATTCAAAAAATAGTTCTAAGGCCTAATTTATACTGACTAATGCGAAGGCCTTGAGTAATTCTAAATTAGTTCAAAATGTAACAACATAAAACGAAGGCTAAAAAGAAAGCTAGTGAACAAAAGGCTACCAAGAAGCGATGACAACAATTGAAGCCGCTCAACAACAAAAATAAAAATTGTCGAAGAAGTAATACTTGAAGCTCAAGAAATGTTGATGAAGAAGCAACAACATTAAATGTTCATTTTTACTTACAAGTGAAATGTTCAATTATATATTATTTGATGCACAATTTTTTTTAAGCTTCAAAGTGTCATTTCTTTTTACTCTTGTATTTTCATTTTTATTTATTGCAATGTTAATTTTAATTTTTAAATTTTTATTTTCTCAGATTTGGATTTTCTTTTTTCCATTTTAAAAAATATTCATTATTATTTAATGAATTGTTCATTGGAATTTTCGGTTATTCATTTGTATTTTCAATATTCTTTTCAAAATATGTTCAATCACAAAATGTTCATTTCAAAACGATGGATCAGTCAACTTTGACTAGTCAGGAGACCAGCTATAATTTTGTGGATAATATGAGTAACCTCTCTACTTTAATAATATACTCATTTCAAAATTTTGATTTTCCCATGTGAGACACTCACAAGTGGGATTACAATGGTTTTCACAATCAAATTCGATTTTGTTTTAGCTGAAACAATACTAAAAAAAAAACTAGAATAAGAAACGCAAGATACAAAACGGTTAACTTAGATAAGTGATCTCTAGAATTATATAGAACGCCTATCTAAGTTAACCGTTCTGTTTGATTTATTTTATTATTTTTATTAAATTGTGATTTTATTATATAGAACACATTTCTTAGTTAACCGTTCTATTTGATATATCCAAATTTTACACTTGCAATATAAATCACCCTTCTTAGTTAACCGTTCTATATGTTTAACATTATTTTTTGAAAAATAAAAAAGAAAAATCTAACATGTCAAAAGCCCAAATTTTTAACCCTAACTCCTCAGCCGTCATTCACTTATTCTCCTTCATAACTTCCCCTCTTCACTCCCCTTCTCTCATTTTTTCCCCTCCGATGAAACCCTTAGAGGGTGTTTGTTTGTAGGGATTGTAGGAGGGATAGGGATTAATAATCCCTTGTATCCTATAATCCCTTGTTTGTTTAATGGGAACTGTTCTATCCCATATGAAAGGGATAGGGATAAAAAATAGAGTTATCCCTCTATTTTTGTAACAAGGGGGGGGGGGGGGGGCAGGTATCTGGTGTAGGGATTAATTTTGAAATGTAAAAGGCAGTTTTACCCTTAATGAAAGGGAAGGAAGAGGGGAGAGGAGAAATGTTAGTAAGGACAATTATGTAATTTTACTACTTATCCCAATTTAATTCCCAAATCTTACCAAACAATGGATAACATAATTTTTATCCTTATCCCACCTATTAATTCCCTATCCTTATCCTACTTTCTTATCCTCATTATCCCTATCCCTGTTGCCAAACGCCCCGTTACTTCTTTCCCTTCACCTTCATCCCTCAATGTTCTAAAAACTCCGAGATGATGTCCGATTAACCTCCTCTCCGTCGTCTTCTTCCTCTAGTTTAAGTAAGTCCTCGGAACACAACCTATCACTGCCATTAATCATATACTAGCTATGACTAAAGAATACAATTCACTCCTTCAAAATATTCGCCACCTGATTAAATTTTGCGGTGGTGGATGTCGTCTTCTTTCTCTTGGAATACGAATGAAATCAAATAAATTAAAGCTCTCGCTGAATCTTTGTTTTGCTTTGTTTATGGTCATAAGTTGTTGCAGGTTGATTAGTGTTTAACATTATTAAGGTGGTTTCGAATGTTAAGGGCAATTCAAGTTGGTGCTCTTTTGGAGTTGTTAGCACATTGATAATTATTAAATAAGGTTAGAGAATTGTATCAAAATTCAAAATGTATTTGAGATGTAATTAATTGATTATAAAGGATAATAAATTTTGTTTTAATTTGGCATCTGACTTTGACTTTTACAATTTCTATTCAATTTTATTTATTGATTGATGATTGATGATGTAGATTAGTATATGTGCAACTTCCGTGATGCAAAATTAGTATTTTTTTTTAAAAAAAATCGTCAAAGAGAACGGTTATCTTTGCTAACCGTTCTCTTTTATTCATTTTTTATAAGCATATAACACAGGAAAGAGAACGGTTGTCTCTTGTATATAGAACGCCTCTTGTACTCTTTCTGTAAACTTTACACATCGCTTAGCAGAAGAGCACCTCTGAGGCGTTTTATAAGACCTATTTCAACCGTTTTCTATTCCATTTTTTGTAGTAGTAAATTTTCCTTTTACATTTGTCAACTCATATATTCAACCACTAATATCTTTAATTATCCACAAGTAAGAAAATTGATATTTAAAAATTAACCACAAATGCTTAACAAGATTTAATTCGATTATATATATATATATATATATATATATATTCTCATGTAAAATTTGCGAAAAACTTAAAAAATAATAAAAGAAGGTTGTAAAGTACTCCATCTATTTTTAAATGTTGTCCCAAATCTACATGCATTCCAATTCCAATGCGATATTGTAATTAAAATATCTCAAGCTACGCATTATAAACAATTAAAAAAATTATAAATTTAAAAATTAAACTAAATATCAAGACGAATCTACTATAACAAGATTTAAAAAATACTAACAAAATATATTTTGATGTACATAAAAAAATATTAAATTATTAGACTTTACTTCGATTAGAATCTCTCTATAAAAATTTCTCATTTTGTACAGAAATTAAAAAAGTTAAAGATTCCTTAAAAGTAATAATTTGGAGTTTAAATATGCATGTGAGGTTAGAGAGAAATAGAGAGAAGGAAAAAGTGGTTGAGAATTAGGAGAGAGAAAGTATTGAGAATTGATGTTAAAGTACAAAAAAGAAAAAGAAAAAGGATGATAAATCATCAAAAAGAGAATAATATTGTAAAAAAGTACAACCTATAAATAAAAACAGACACTACTTAATTTTGATGACCCAAAAAAAGAATATAGACGTGTATTAAAAGGACGGAGGGAGTAATGTTTATTTTAGGCGGCCGCCACCGGTGGATCCCTACTATACGTGTAGAGAAGAATATTTCAACGTTTCTTCTCAACTCTTAATTTATTAGTTTAAAACACTTAACATAGTCAATAATTTTCTCAAAAAAAAAAAAAAAAAAAAGTCAATAATAGCACATTGAAATTTGGTTAGTCAAATTTGTCAAGTTAATACTTCCTATCAAGTTTAGCACAATTTATACTCCATCTTCATTGTCTAAACTTGCAAAAAAGGAGAAAAAAAATCCATTTAATTAACAAATTGATCATGGCAGAACAAACGAACCTAGAGCAAGAAACTCAATTTTCCGAAGAATCGACCTCTTTAAATGAAACAGAAGATCATGAGCATGAAGATTACATACCAGAATTCGAACTTCCAAGGGGAATATGGGAAGAATTAGGCATGGAAATTCACGAGCTAGTCGATAAACTCGTTTCGAAACTTCAAAAGACGATGCATATTGAAAATTTGTTGCAAGAAAAGCCTAAGGATATTGAAGATAAGTCAGCTATTTCGACGTGGTTAGATAAGTTGATAAATCTTGTTAAAAATGATTCAGAGGATGATACAATAAGTTATACATCAAGGGGGGTTGATAATGATGATGCGGTGGCGAAACTCGAGCGTTTTAAGGTTAAGAATTTGGCGGGAGGATCTACTACTGTCAAAGAGGAAAAGAAGAAGTGATTATCAACAAATTTTTTCATCTAAAAGTCTATGTAATTCATTCATTTTTTTATTTTCATTTTTGTAGTTATTCATTGTTTATAGAATGTTGTATAATTCTTTTATTTCTACTGTATGTATGATTTTGATGAATCTGGAAATAAAATAAAATAAAGTGGCTTAATCACGACTTTGTGTTTGATTAATGACAATAATTTATATGCCTGAGTTTGATTAAGTTGTGGGGTTTATGTACATAAGGTTCTAAAAAGGTGGAGGATAAACTTACTACTCCGTAAGTATCATTAAGAGCAACTCCAATGGTTGTAGGTAGGGACTTACTTGAAATTTTAAATTATTGTAGGTTTTGATGATTGTGAAAAAATGATGATTATCTAACTAATATGTGTATTGAGATGTGCATGAACAAGCCATGAATATTGTTGAGTACAGATTAGATCATTATTGAAGGTTACAAAGTATGAATCGTGCTTGAGTTCCTCAGGGGAACACAAAGAGAAGAGTTCCTCAGGGGAACACAAAGAGAATAAGTCTAAATGTTCAAACGTTCTTTTAAACTTTATATGTAGCTCCTAAGAAGCACTAGAAGTCAGATCTTCGAAAGGAACAAGCAGCTGTTCCTAAGTGGGAACAAGCAAAGAGATGTTCCTTTAAAGGAACAAGAAGCTTTGGAGTAGAAGCTTCATTCATCAAAGAAACATGAAGACGACAGAAAAATAGGAGTATATTTTTCTAGGAATCATTTAAGTATGTTGGACAAGAGAAATTGTTTGGAACAAGCCTTAGGAACTAAATTGGAACTTTAGTCTAGAAGGAATTGAGTCTGACAGTCTAGAAGGAACTAGGTGATCAGTCAGTTCCTTACGAGTCAGTTAAAGAAAAATAAGTAAACGTTCATTTTAATGAATGAATTTATATTTAGTTATTTTTCTTTAAAAAGATAAAGTTTTTAAATGTGATAAAATTAGTTTTTGGAAAATAAATCTTTGATGTTATTTTACAAAAAGATTTTATTTATTTTTGGAAAATATATCTTAAATATTATTTTACAAAAATATCTTTTTCATCAAATAAGCTTTTAACTATTTTCCTTTATCTTCTCTCCAAGAAATCAGTTTTCCAAATTCCTGACTTTACTCCACGTTCAACGTAGGGCATAAGACTTTGACTACCACGTTATCACGTTTCTCTACTGCCCAAGTAATTGGCAGTTGCCTAAAAATAAGGGAATTGATTGTTAGTGGAGGATTAAGTGGGAGTAGTGGTTAAATCTTACGCATGCTATAAAAGGAGAGTTAAGTTTTAGTTTTAATTTGTCTGACTTTAGTGAGTCATTCCAAAATAGCGTATGTCTCAAGTGGAAGAGCAGTAGAAAGGAATTATATTTTCTCTCCACGTTTTTGAGTTGGTTCCTTTAGGTTCAAAGTTCCTTACAAGTCTCAAAGTGTCCAACATATTAGTTTTATACAGTACATCTTTTATATGTATTTGAGAGTTGTTCAAGGGTTTGAGTGAACTCTTGTAATGGGGAATTTATGAGGGTTTGAGTGAACTCTTGTATTGGGGTGAGAACTCGAGTGAGTTCTTTGTATTGAGAGAAAGAGAAAGCTTTGAGTGAAGCTTGAGAGAAAGAGAAAGAGTTAGACTTTGAGTGAAGTCTTAAGTTAGAGAGAGAGTTAAAGTAATCAACTGATTGAGTGATTAGTTGATTAGGGAACTCGGGTTCTTTGAGGAACTAGATAGAGGCTCAAGTTCCTTATAGGTTGTAATAGAGTCGAGGTCTTTCACTTCCTGTTTGGCCTTGGAAGTTTTTCTCGTAAAATCTCTCTTGCACTATTTCTCTACTTTTGTTTAGTTTCTTTTATTTCCGCAAAAAGTGACTAGCAACATCCATACTACAATTCACCCCCCTTGTAGTATTTCATCTAAATAACAATAATAATTCCTAGCTACTAGCTTAACCATTGGAGCTAGAAATTGCAATTAGCTTGGCTAAGCTAATTTGCTTGAAAAAATACTTGCCAAAAAAAAATTAAATAAAAATAACCTATTTAAGTAATTGAGATGATTTAAAAAGCAAGCTAATAACTAGCTACTAGTTGTTTTCCTGAACAACGCTCGGATATTCACTGGAAAAATATTTTATAAATACTCTAAGTTTGTATTTTTCTAGTGTATTTTTTTTTTGAAACAAATCAATTCATTAATAAAAATCCATCTGACATCTACAAATGAAATCTAAATTAACAAATACATAAAACTGAATCAAATTAGGGTTTCCTTGATCAAAGCTACAATCGTTGAAAAGATCTTGCACTGTGGTACATTTCTCGCACACATCACTATAATATAAAGCCTTTTCGGAGAGACGGTCTAACGATTTGTTGTAGCCGTAAGGATATTTCTCATCTGATTCGCTTGAACGCATTTGAAAACTTGACAACCATTGCGATCCCGAACAAATCTTTACAAAAAAACTGACAGTAGGGAAAAAGATGATTACCTTTTTGATGAACCCTAATACACAAATAAACCCTAAACATAAACAAACAACTAAACTAACCAAACCTAACGATTCCACCATAAGGAGACACTCCACCATAGGGAGATGGACGAATATCTACACTACTTGTGTAGATTTATTGAAACCTAAATTGCAAAAGTAAATAAAATTTAGGAAAAAGGGTCGGAAATAGTCTAATTTCCAAAGAAATTAGAGTATTTCCGGCTTAAACGGCTAAGATTTTTGAGAAACCTTATAAGAGAGGAGGAGAGGAGAGGCAAGAGTTATGTTTTTATAGTGTATATATATTATTTATTTACATATATATATAGATAAAACACATTAATATAAAGTATCTTTATTGTTGTAGACCTTGTAGTTTGGTGACGACAAATTATAAATTTAAAAATTGAGTTAGAATCCCTATTTATAGTAGGAAATGAACAGTTCATTTTGTAAAAGTTTTGTGTAGAATGGACTCACGTGAGTTCGGTCATACAAACAGGAAAAAAAATTGAGGAAAAAAAAATCTTAATGATCAGAAATTAGATAATAATAGTCTGATATTTTATTATAATGGTCAGAAATTAGTTTATAATGGTAAGATTAGATTATAAATATCATATATTGTATTATAATTGTCAGAAAATAAGTTATATATATCAGAAAATAGGTTAAATGTATCATAAAATAGGTTATAAATATCAGAAAATAGATTATAATGGTCAGGTATTAAAACCCCTCCTTCCTTCCTTCCTCTCTTTCTCTCTCTTCAACAACCCACCATCTCTCTCCTCTTTCTCTGTAACTCACATTTTCTCTCTCCTTCATGAAAATGGCGAGACCTCAATCCCACCAAAAATTTAGTTGTTGTTCTTCTTATTAATCTCTTACTGTTAATTTGTTATTTAGTTGAATTTAGCTGAATATTCAAGTTTCTAGAAAAAATTGAGATCGAATTTGATTGGTTTTTGATTTGGTGCTTTCGTCTTCGTCTAATATGGCTGCTCAAGTAAGTTTTTGTTTAGAATTTTATTTTATTTTATTATTATTATTATTATTATTTTATTTTTTATTTTTTTTTTGTATTTTTTTGGTATCTTAAGATTTAGTTTGTTGGATATTTTTGTAATTTAATTGAATAGATGTATGACTTTTGATTGTTGCGTTTCTAGGTTGAGGAGGGTGGAGGAGGGCCGATCTGGGTTAGGGCTCTTTTGGGTCAGTGGTGATGGAGTTGCTGCTATGCTTCATCAACTGGCGACTATAGAATCGTGTTTGTTGGGGCTCTTTTGGGTCGCCAGACCGGGGGTTAGGAGGGAGAAGGTCGCCGGCCGCCGGCAGAGGCTGGGCAATGACAGTGGGTAGGAGATGGGAGTATGCATTATAATCGGACTCACGTGAACGGACTCACACAAAACCTTTTCTTTCTTTTTATAGATTAATGAATGAAGATTCAAGGGAATATAAAAGAATTTTCTAATCTTAATATATAATTAAAACTTTTTAGTAAAATGTAACTATTCCCTCTAGGTTTTCCTTGGGAGGGTCTTGTTCTAGCGGTTTCCTGGCTAGTTTTTCCTTCTTTGTTCAAGGTTGATCTCGAATCTCCGAGGTTTATTCTTTGCTTTAATCCATGGCTACTTCACCGATTAATGTCACTCTCACTGAAGAGGAGTCGTTGCGTGAGAATGACGATGAAAAATCTGTAAACAAGGAGGCTGAATGGGTAATAGATGATGAGGAGGACGAAGAGGCCAAAACTTCTCTTGCTTTGGTGGGGAAGGTTTAGGCAGAAAGGAATGTTAATGTTAATGCCTTTATTAACATGATGAAACAACTTTGGAACCCTAAACACGGTTTTGAGGCAAGTTGTATGGAAAATAATGTCTTCTATTTCCAATTCGATCATTGGAAAGACAAGGAGAAAGTTTGGGATGAGCAACCATGGCACTTTGACATGCACACGATAGTGTTGAATGACATCAATGGAGATGTTAAACCGTCAAAAACCCCCCTACACTCGGTGCCCTTCTAGGTTAGAGTCTATGATCTTCCTTTTAAGGGAAGGGGTAATGAGGAGAATGCAAAATCCCTAGGCAATAAGCTTGGTAATTTCATCAAAATGGATCGATCATATGGCGATGGAATGAATAAATCGCTCCGAATTCAAACTTTAATCGATCTGCGCAAGTCTATTAAGAGATGGGTTGAGGTGAAGATGAGAGGGGCCGAGAAAGAACGCTTTTGGGTTTCATATGAGAAGCTTCCTCTATTCTGTTATGTGTGTGGCATGTTGGGTCATAGGGAAAAGGATTGCGACAATCACACTAGGGACTCCTCTCCGAAGCGGTTGCTTAATGAAAGTGCGAGGGTGGCTTCACCATGGCAAACGATAAAGAGGGAGTCTTTAAGACTCAATAACAGTCCCTCGAGAGGGGCTACTAAACAATACATCACAAAAAAATCTGGTGGGGGCAGGACAATCAACACTGAAAACATGAATCAAGTGGCTAACAAACATGAATTTGTGAATATTGAAAAGGAGGGAGTGAATGAAGGGGAAGCTGAAGTGCAGGACGCTCTGAATTCCGCTACTGAATATAGTATGACTGTAGAAGTCAATTATCTACAGGAAAAATTAAGTGGGGAGGTTGACATAAGCAAGAATCCAGTGGCCTAGCTGATGTACAAACCACAAGGTATTAGTGAGGTTAGCACTACTGTCCAGAGCCAACCAATATCTTTCTCAGTAGGAAATTCTGTTCCTACTAAGAAGAAGGGGCGTAGAGTGTGGTCTAGAGGAGAGAAGGGGGTGATGATGGAGAGGGAGGGGGTGATATGGGAAATACTAGCAGCATGCATACTGGTCAGAAGAGGCAAAGTAGGGAGGAGGAAAATGAACTGATTTTCTGTTCGGATGTGCAAGGAAGTGAGAAGAGAATGAAAAGGGTTAGTGAAGTCACAACTCAAGTAGAGGGAAGTGGAGCAAGCCACTCCCTCAAACAACAATGAAAATACTGAGTTAGAACGTCCATGGACTGGCCAATTCATGAACGTGTAAAGCCCTCCGGGATTGGTGCTGGAGGGAGAGGCTAAATATCGTTTTCCTTATGGAAACGATGCTTGACGCAAGTAGTCTTGAAAGGATAAAAAATATGTGCAGATTTGTGAATGGTGTTTGTTTGAGTAGTAATGGGAATTCGGGTGGTATTGGATTTTGGTGGAGGGATATCAATGCAAAAAAGGTATCTTACTCCATCCATCACTTCATGGTAGATATTTGTGACCATAATGATGTTCCCAAACGGAGAACAGTTGGGATTTATGGTTGGCCGGAACAAGAAAATAAGATGCTCACATGGGATCTCATGTCACAACTTAAGGCTAGTAGCAATTTGCCATGTGTGATGTTCGGTGATTTCAACAAAATAGTGAGTAATAATGAGAAGGAGGGTGGTACAACAAGAAGGGAAAGCCTGATGGATGCCTTTAGGGGTGCAATTGATGACTGTAAACTTCGCGACTTGGGGTTTCAAGGAAGCATATTCACTTGGAAGAGAGGGATTGACCCCACCACCTTTGTGAGGGAAAGACTAGACCGTTTTCGAGGGGATAATAATTGGTGCTCATTGTTCCCATACTATGAAGTTCGTCACTTCCCTATATATAACTCGGATCATGCACCTATCTTACTCACTGCTAGTGATCACCATGAAGATGGCAGAAGGTCTAAGCAATTCAAATTCGAAGCTTTGTGGTTGTCTAGTGATGAATGTAGGAAGGTGGTGGAAAAATCGTGGAAGGACAATGCTGCCGAACATACTCCTAGCAAGCTAAAGCTATGTGCAAATGATCTCACTTTGTGGGCTTCCAAAACGTTTGGAAATCTAAAGAAGAAAATAAAAGCAACCGAAGAACGCTTAAAAGAAGCCCAAAATAATTTCCTTGATGCGGCTATGTTGCAATCGTGTAGCTCAATATCTCAAGAACTTGATGAGTTACATCATCTCGAAGAGTCCTACTGGCATGCTCGTGCTAGAGTGAACGAAATGCGGGACAGAGACAAGAACACAGCCTATTTCCATCAGAAAGCTAGCATTCGGAAGCACTATAATAGTATATGGGGCTTACATGACAATGAGGGTAATTGGCGTGTGGGACAGAAGGATCTTGAGAAGATTGTTGCAAGCTATTTTTTTCGGAGCTTTTTACGACAGCAGGTCCAAGAAATTTTGAGTAAGAAATGGCTGAAATTGAGTAAGTAGTGACCAAATGTATGAATGAAAGTCTTAATGCTGAACCCACGGATCTTGAAATCAAGAATGCCCTCTTTCAAATGCATTCGAACAAGGCTCCGAGACCCGACGGTATGCATGCTTTATTTTTTCAAAAATTTTGGCATATTGTTAGTGATGATATTGTATGCTTTGTGAAAAATTGGTGGGATGGAAAGGTGGATTTGAATGAGGTAAACAGAACTTGTGTGGTCTTAATTCCGAAATGTGAAAAATCAAAATTGATGACCGAATTTAGACCAATAAGTTGTTGTAATGTGCTCTATAAAATAATTTTGAAAGTAATGGCCAATAAACTAAAACCTTTCTTGGATAAAATTATCTCAATACAACAGAGTTCTTTTATCCCGAAAAGGTTAATCACGGATAATGCTTTAGTTGCTTTCGAAATTTTCCATGCTATGAAGAGAAAAGGGGAAGGTAAGGATGGATCAATTGCGATGAAGCTAGACATGAGTAAGGCATATGATAGGGTGGAATGGGTTTTCCTGGAGAGAGTTATGTATAAGATGGTATTCAATAACAGTTGAGTTCGAAGGATCATGGATTGCTTATCCAGTGTGGCATTCTCTTTCAAGGTCAATGGCTGAATTTTAGGTTCGGTCACTCCAACTCGGGGTCTCCGACAAGGAGATCCAATTTCCCCTTATTTGTTCTTAATTGTTGCCGATGCTTTTTCCACCTTTTTATCGAAAGCTGCAATTGAGAACCGCATTCATGGTGCAAAAATTTGTAATGGAGCTCCTAGAATCTCTCACCTATTTTTTTGCAGATGACAGCATTTTATTTGCTAAGGCGACGGTTAGTGAATGCTCGGGATCAGCACTTATAAAAGAGCATCTGGTCAAAGTGTCAATCTATACAAAACCGATGTCGTTTTTAGCAAATGTGTAAATGCAACCCGGAGAGGTGAAATTGTGGAGATTTTAGGGGTAAAGGAGGTAGAGAAGCACGAAAAATATCTTAGTTTACCTACAATAATAGGTAAATCGAAGAAGGAGATTTTTGCAAGCTTGAAAGAAAGAGTGTGGAATGTTATTCAAGGTTGGAAAGAGAAATTGCTGTCGAGACCCGGAAAAGAAGTCCTCATAAAAGCCGTAGCTTAAGGCATTCCGACTTACAAGATGAGCATTTTTAAGATCCCGGATAGGTTGATTGATGAAATTCATGCACTTTTGCTCGCTTTTGGTGGGGCTCGAATGGTACAACAAGAAAGATGCATTGGCATTCTTGGGAGTCTCTTTGCAAACCTAAAGCTATGGGTGGACTGGGATTCCGAGATTTTTAGGTGTTTAATCAAGCTCTCCTTGCCAAACAGATGTGGAGATTACATACTTTGCCTAACTCTCTCGTACACTCCATCCTTAAGGCCCGTTATTTCAAAAATAGCTCGGTCCTTAAGGCCTACAGAGGGTACAACCCAAGCTACTCATTGAGAACCATATGGGGGTCGAAGTCTTTAATCCTTGATGGGGTTAAATGGAGGGTTGGAAATGGTCTGAACATTCGAGTTTGGCTTGATTCTTGGTTACCTGGTAAACCTTGTACAGTTGTCCCTTCACATGGTTCCAATTATGATCCAGAGCTAAAGGTGGCGGATCTACTGCTCAGTGAGTGTGGGGAATGGAATGTACCCCTGATTAATTCTCTTTTCTCTACTTCTAACAGGAAAAAAAATTTGCAGCTACCTACTGCAATCCACAAGCAACCTGATGATCTATTTTGGTGGCCCTCAAAGACTGGAGAATACTCATTCAAGTCAGGTTACTGGCTGTGTCGTTTAGGCCACCTTGATGAAGCTGCCAGTCAGACTACTGATGATGACAGAGAATTCTGACATGTGGTTTGGCGTTCTAACGGACCCTCTAAGCTGAATCACTTGGTGTGGCGTGCAGGCCGTGGCAACCTTGCTGTGAAAGAGATGCTCTTCCATAGACATATAGCCCCTGATAATCATTGTGAAAGCTGTGGGACCGAAGTTGAGACAGTGAACCATGTGTTATTCAACTGTAGTGCAACAAAAGTTGTGTGGGATAGCATTGATTTCTCACCCTTACTTGATGATGCCCCTACTGACTCTTTTAGATCAAGGCTCCTGTGGTTGTCTAGGAAACTTGAACCTGCATCCTTGGTTCGTCTCTTGGCTATGGCATGGGAAATTTGGTTCTGCAGAAACAAACTTCTTTTTGAGAACTGCTCTTTGAATGCAAACTACATAGCTGCAGCATTTTTAAAGAATGTGTTGGAGTATAGTGGCTATGCGCATAAGGTCTTCATCAAAGAAAATATGTTAGAAACAGGTCTAGTCTCAAGATGGAGCTGCCCTTCTGCTGGTACAGTCAAGATAAATGTAGATGCCCACCTTGCTCAGGAATACACTTCTACTGGTGCTACATTCAGAAACTGTCAAGGTGAGCTCCTAGTTGCTGCAATCTGCAAATACTCAGGGGTATAGGAGGTGGACCTTGCTGAAGCAGCAGTTATTCAATATGGTTTGCAAGTGGCTAGAAGATTGGGGTACAACAATGTGAGGATTGAAAGCGACTCTCTTAATGTCACCAAAAGGGTCAGTAGCAATACGATAGGTCGTTCCCCTCTTTGCTTGTTGATTGATGATATTTATAAGCTTTCTTTGTCTTTTGATAGTTTTGTAGTTTCGCATGTGAACGTGTAGGGAATACGGTGGCTTATTTGTTAGCTAAATGGGACACTTGTGAAAACAATGAACTAGTTTGTATGGGTTCTTTTCCCCAAAGTATGTTAACTTTGGTGGAGAATAATTTAATATAAGTCCGCCCTAACGTTTCCTAAAAAAAAAAAAACTAAAACTTTTTTAGTTTGGTGATTTTCAATTTGCAACAATAAATTTTATTTGAATTGATTATGAAATTTAAAGGGTAAAAAATCACTAATTTACAATTATTTTTAATCTTTTCTTATTTATTTATAATAAAGCAAAGAAAAAATATTTTATTTATTTAAAGTTGTTGTAAGTTATTGTTCTATATTTTAGGGTTTTTTAGGCTTTAAATTCTTTTTTTATTCAATAAATATCTCTAATATATTTTAAGGAAAATAAAAGTTTTGGCGGGAAAATTTTAGTTGTGAACGCGACATGTGTACTTATGGGATATTTTTTTGGTGATTAGTTTAGTATATAGTATTGATTGGAGTTCAAAGTAGGTACAATGACAATTAGCTTAAAAGCTTATGTGGCATAACAAACTAATGTAATAATTAGCTTGTCTTTGGAGTTGCTCTTGACTATCATTAAGGGACGGAAAAATGGTTTTTTTTTTTTAACAGGAAGATTGTAGTTGTTATTTAACACTCTCTATTTTTTCACAATTAGTGCCCAACTTTGACCGAATATTTCCATATATTTTTAAAGGAAATTTTGTGTAGAACTACCCTAAACATAGGGTCATTTGTGAACAACTACCCATTTTTTTTTTAAAAAAAACTACCCACAAGTTTGAAAACGTTTAGGTAGCACTACCATTAACATTTTTCGTCCAATTAAAACGCTATTGGAGCCCACTCTTTTCACTTTTGCCACCCAATTAACTCCCCCAATTTGTATAAAGGTTTTAATTTACCCTAATTAACCTAATTAGAAATTTAATTATGATTCATTTTAGGGTTCATGAGTTTAGTATTATTCGGGAATTTTGATTTCTAAGGTTTGGGGGTTTAATCGAATTCAGGTTTTTGCATATTTTAGCATTAATTGGCCATTGTAATTGACAAAAGTGAAAAATTGGGCCAAAGTAATGTTTTTGGACGGAAAACGTTACTAGGTAGTGCTATCCAAACGTTTCCAAACTTGCGGGTAGTTCTAAACAAATAAAAAAAATAGGTAGTTGTTTACAAATGACCCTATCTTTAGGGTAGTTCTACACAAAAGTTCCTTTTTTAAATTCTATGTTTGAGGCTTGTTTTTATACAACAAAAAACGGGGCTAATTCGAGTTGGGTTAATTTGCTGGTTAGGTTAAAATTTAATAGTTGTAGATGTAACAAAATGTAAATGTTTATCTTAAATACAGTATTGTAATACAATACCTAATAAAAGAGGGAACTCCATTTAATTTTCATGATAAACAAAAATCATTTATCTAGTGACATTTTTATAAATAAATCAACAAAATATCCAAGTCAGCATGATATTTTTATAATTTAGATACTCCCCCTCCTTTTTGTATTAAATCTTTGAACGGTGATGTAATTTTTCTAGGCCAGGGACATGATGTCTAGCCGTCTAAGATGTCATTTTGGGTTGGCCTATGGGCAACCAACAACTATCTGTAAACTTTAACTTAACTAGGGGAGCCTACGCGCGCGTTGCGCGCGACATAATTAGTTTAAATGATCGAGTTGTAATAGCTTGTCATGACACCCAAAACTTATTGGCTAGGCTTATAAACGCAATACTAAGAAATAAATCGTTGACAATCATAGCCTTACATAGATACGGAAATGTAACAATTAAAAAAATATATATACACTATTCATATTTAGTTGTAAGCTTTTTTGTGTTGTAATATGGGTTTTGTTGCGAGGTATAATATATATCCTCCGTCACTTTTAGTTGCAACACTTGAAAATATATATACACTATTCACATATTTATGACTGATCTTTATTTTTATTGACTTTTTTTTGTTGGGAAAAATAGTCATGTGGGATCTTATTAGATTCATCTCTATATATATGTTTTAAATATTTAATCTTTAGATTTTTTACACATCTATAATCAGAGATACAGAAGATCAAAATTATGCATTGACAAGCTGAAAGTTAAAATGTTGCAACTAAAAGTTAACTGAGAAAGTTTCAAAAGAAAAATATCTAATTAGGTGATGAGGTAAGTAAAACACAGAGGGAGTGATTTCGACGGGTTCGTGTGCGTGAATTTTTTTGTTATTTTATTTTATTTTATTTAATTTAAGAAAATAGTAACAACGTGGATTTTATCCATCAGCAGGCGCTTTAATAGAGGACTCATTCGCTTCAATGGAGGAGAGAACGAGAGTAGGGAAGTAAAGGAGGAAGGAGAGAGAAAAAGGGGGTTTAAAAGAGAGGAAAAGGTTAAAAGGGAAGGGAGACTAAAGAAGAGAAACAAGTATAGGAATCATAAAGACCATAAACACACTTAATAAGTTAATATGACATAAATCGGTATATTAGTAAATAAACATTTTTAGGGGTAAAAAAGGCATCACACTATTTAAAGAGTTCTTTTGAACTTTTTATAAGGTAGGGATATCGTAATTTAAGTCCTCCTTTCCTTAAAAAAAGAAAAAAAAAATAACAATACTTTCGTAAATAAATCAATATTTAAGGAACCCGCATTAATTGAAATTATTGACTTATTTACATAATTGTCACTAGATAAACACTTTTTTTTAAAAAAAAAAAAATTATATGAAGATAAAACTTGTATTTTCTCCTAACAAAGTCGTTGGTATGATGGTATAGATCAAGCCAGAGTTTGGCCAATTATTTAAGGAAATAAATGTTAGCTTACCTATCTGTCATCTTGGCCATCATTGTTATTGTTTTAGGTACAAATCGTTGTAGTCTGGACCAAAATAGACGAGTACTGGAAATCACTTTCATATACTCTGTAACTCTTAAGTGATTTCCAGTAGATGCTACGGAGTATAATAATTACTCCCTCCATTTTTAAATACTTGGTTCATCTTTCTTTTTCGGCCGTTTTTAAATACTTGCTCCATTTCCTTATTTGGAAAGATTTTACAATATATTTAATTCATTTTTATCACTTAATAGAACCAACATAAATTATATTTTATAAATTTCATATTCTCTCCTCCAATTCTCTCCACTACTTTTGCTTTTTACAATTTTTTTATTCTTTCATCTACCCCACTACCTCCATATTTTATTACTTTCTCCAATTTCTCCTAAAACTCCGTGCATGGAGAAATGGACCAAGTATTTTAAAACGGAAAGATTATGAATGTGACCTTCTTAGCTCAGTGGTAGAGCGCGTGGTTTTTAACCATGTGGTCGTGGGTTCAGTCCCCACAGACAGCGTTTATAGTTTTAATTTTCTTTTTGATGTTCTATTTTTTAAGATAAGAATAGTTTATCAAAGGGTCGAATTTCATCGAACTAGATAGTTGTGGAATATTCCAAAGTCCCCCTTCTTAATTGGCCTCTTGAAAATCATAACAGGGATTTGAAAATTAAAAACGGAAATATATAACCACTTACCAACAAAAAAGAAAAAGGAATGGAAGAATTATGGTACAGTAATACACTAATTATAATACAATACCTTACAAAAAAGAAAAAGGACTCAAACTAACCAACAAATAATACTATCATTCAAGTATGAAGTATTCAACCAACTAATAACTAATCAACATGTACTAGAAACAACGATGTTTTCATAAATCATAAATATTACGTAATTATATAACTAATATTATAAAGCTAAACTTTTAGTGAGGTCACGAGGCAGCGACACTTGGCATTTCAATTTTTGGCTAAGTGTTGCACCACGTTGTATAGATATAAATAGACTTCATAAAATAAAATAAAAATTAGTTTAGAATTCTATTTGGATAGAATTTTAGAATAAAATTGTTAGTTTAGAGTTTTATTTTCAATAAAATACCAAAATTTTAGATAAACAAATTGAATTATAATTTTATTCAAAAATATTATTAGATTATAATTATCATAAATTATCATAAAAATTTATTTTTTATATCATAATATTTTTTTTAGCGAAGGAATTAATTTAAAGCGTAAAACATCCATTTATAATATATACTAATCGATTAAAATAATATACTTCACAATCAATAGAATTTTATTATTCTGTAGACCTGTCAATTAGGGTTGAGTCATGAGTCATCTTAGATGGATCAGTTCAGGTTACGAGTCAAGAAATGTTCAACCGTTGCCCTAAGTTTTGGGTTCGGGCCAACCCAACAGGTTTTAAACATTTATTTTATTTAATTTATTTTTTGCTAATTTTTTTTTTTATTTTTGTAATGTATTAAATTAAATCGAACATTTCCACCAACATTATCTTTAGTCATTACATACATACTAGATAGCAAATCGTTACAAAAGCACATCAATTCCTAACTAATTGATATATTTTAAAATTTGACATATAGATTAAAAATTTATTTTAAAATTCAATAAACAACCCGAGTATCGCACGGGGCACAAAACTAGTAAGTATATAGATTTCTATTCTTTTACGGAGTAACAACTCGTTGATTACTAGTCAAACCTAAGACTACGTATTGCTTCTCCTTTATAAATAATTTTGTTTAAAATTCCAAACAATATTTCCTATATAAATCCTAAATTTTTTTGTTGTCATATTTCATCCATAACACAAATTCTTATTTGTTCCAATTTTTTTTTTTTTTCAAGATGACCGAGAAAAACAACTTACACAAAGAGAGCAACATACAAGCTCATCATCTAGAGTTGCCAAAATATGGTACTAATCACCACAGCACAATTTACAAGCTAACACTATCGATGAAGCGACGGTTTAGTCCACAAGTAGGCGCACCAACCCCATCTCCTGACGGGGCGGGGGAGGTGAGAAATTTGCTCCAACGTTTAGTCGAAATCGACAACGAAAGCCGGGAGCTTCTTGGTAAGGTGTTTTCATTGTTGGAGAAAGACGAGAATCTTGAAACTTACGTGAAGAGGAGAATTGAAGATCCAAAAGTTAGTAGGATGTGGCAACTTGTTGAACAAGTCCTTGCTTGTCATGAAGGTGAATCTAATCTTAATGAGGTGATTAAGGGAGATGATAATTCAAGTAATTATGATTCTTATAGTACTAATAAGAGTATAATAGAAAATAATGAATTGGAGGAGGAAAAAAGGAATGACAGGTTCAAAGTTAGAAATATTAGTAGTGGTAGTCAAATTGGTTGTCCTTCTACTACTACAACCTAGCTTGGCAAAGTAAAAATTAGTTGTAATCCTCCGGTATTCTCTTTAGGAGGGTTTTTCTGATTACCTCTAAGGTTTATTCTTAGAAATGATTTTTCTAGCCTCTATTGCTAGATTTTTCTTTTCTTTTGAAAGTTTTCCTTCACACTTCTCTCTTTTCTCTCCTACTCTAGTCTCAATTGTGTATCTTTTTAGGGGCTTCCAATGATATTCTTACTGGTGGCAAGCCCCAAATATGTTTAATCGCTTTCAATTAACAGATCCTTTTTTAAGATGGTGGTTAATTTGTTATGTTTATTTTCTTTATATGTTCATTTGGATATGATTGAAAAACTAGAGTTTTAAATCTCCGAAAGTATCCAAAACACAATATGAGTATTTTTACTCAAACAACAACGCATCAGTGGATTTCAACCAAATTAATACATGGTAATTTACATATTGTATTGCTTCGGATAAAGTTTTTAATCAAGGCTATCGTTGATCGAATCTGCGATGTAATTAGTTCAAAGGTGATGTGTACTTGTGTTGGAATTTTAGTTTTTTTAGGAAGTTTGTAAGTGTCGGTTGACTACATTTAATCAATGAAATCATTTTTCATCCTTTCAAATATAGAAATAAAAGCACTTTGAAAGATTATAAAGAAGATAATTACACAAACTTTTATAAAAATCGGGTGTATAATAATTATTGTACATCCATTATAAAGATCTTTCAAAGTGATCAACAGTTACCCTTGAAATGAGCAAAAGTTACTCGAATATGTATAAAAGTTACCCAATTCAAATAAAAATAATCTACGCTTTATTGGTAAAGAATCACATTTTAAATGATTAAAATTCAATTATTAATGATTGAAAGTAATTTTATAACCCTTATAAAATTTTTCTTATTCTATTTATAAAAAAAAAAAAAAAATCATATTATGTTCAAAGTTATCTAAAAAAGAGCAAAAAGTTACCTTAAATTGGCTTAAAGTTACCCTTATATTGCTTGATATACACTAATATTAGTGTAAACCGGATGTATACAAAAGTTTTTGGAATAATTTATGGGATTTTACATATCTCAATCTATTTATGTTTGGTATGTACTACAATTATTGAATTGAATAATTATAATTGTGTGTGTTTTTTCTTTCTTTTCGGTATCACTTAATTAGTAAGTAGAAGGCAGTTGAATCCATATGAGTAAAGATCACCGGGTTTTTTTTTTTTTTTTTAAGGGAAAGATCACCGATTGTTTGATTATGATGTATGACTGTATCATTTTTATGACACTATTACTTCCACCATTTCCTTTTTCTTTATTGTCCAACTTGTTTATTAGAGAATTTTTTATAATAAGCTACGATACCTCGTAACTTACCTTGACACATTAAATTTTATAGCTAATATCCATTTTAGCTACAAAGTGCTTTAATGGTGAGCAATAGCATATTGAAGCTTGGAAAAAAAATTATTTTATTAAGATAGTTTTTATCAAGCACATGTCATAATTTAATTAAGTGGATAAAGTTTTCATTGAAAAATCAAGTAACGTAGCTTGTTTTTAATCTGGTTACATCAATAATTTAGCTCCAATAGTAAGCTACATGTTTTTTATTTTATTTAGTTTGCGAGCAAATCCCTTTTACATACCATTAGAGATGCTTTTATTCGTGTAATCAATGTATGAAATTTTTATCATAGTTTTAATTCAATTAGTAATTAATGTAAAAACATTTAGGCCTAATTGACAATGCAAAAAATCATATCATACAATAAAATACGATAAGATATTTGTCTCTCGTTTAATGATGAAAGAGACTAGTGTGATGGTTGTCAAAAATGTCAAAAAAAAAAAAAAAAAAAATCTAGTGTGCTATATATCTCTATCCTTTCAAATCCCACAACATGTGTTACTGTTTCAATTCTACAGTGTAGTGACTCTTTTACCCTTGCTTTTTTTTTTTCCTTTTTTCTTTATTTCTTTTTTATCCCGTTGCCCTTGTTGAATGTTGACTGCTGTAAAACAAAGGAGAAAATTACTTAATTTCCTCTTCCTCTCTCTCTCCCGATTAAATTTCCTAAAAAATGAAAAAGAGGGTCAGCTTCTTTGGATATTTTGGCTGGACTTGAATGGGGTATGGGGAATAATCCCATGTTTCGCACCATCACAAACATTCATCATCGCCGTTCGATTGTCAAGTTCCATCAATGTCAACGGCTCAAACCAAACCCAGGTGGAGGCTCGTGATACCCACCAAGAAGGTCAATTGGGTTCGTCACCGTGTCCTCGTGAGCGCACTCACATCAAGGTGTCCAATTGGAGTTCTAAATTAAAAATTTGGATACCGAAATTAATGAGATTGGGTGCCGAATGGCATTTGTGCTGAATCGGCAGTGAATTGGTGTTGGCTGGTGATGTTGGTGGCGGTTGGAGCAAGGAGGTAATTGGTGGCTGAGACTGTTGGGGGAGCTGCCCTGTTGCTTTGTTGAACGTGGGATGTTAAGAGAGAAGGTGAGGGGTTGTTTGTTTGCGTTGCTAACAGATCTGATTCTCATTTCACAAAATTCTCATTTCTCAAGTCAATACTTAACCGAGAGTGTGTCAAAGCTCCAAGTTCAAATATGACGCCAATCTTCGAGTATTTCTTACTGTGTAGAATTGGACCTTAGATGAGAATAAAGGATTCTATGGCACCAATTACAGATATTTGCCTTCGCTTCTTCATCAGTATCCTCCTCTCAATCATACTTTCTATCCTCCTCCTCCCCAGTTTCCCATGGTATGTCTAATGGCAATAATATTTGGGGTTGATGAAGAATTAATCATCCTTTTTTTAATCACATTTTGAAGCAGGAACTAATTGCTTAATGTAGCAAAGGCTGAATTTTTTCAAAGCATAGGGTGTTGTTTCTTGGGTATATGTGTCAAAGTGTTTTAACATCAATCTTATGTTGGTTTGTATGTATCTGGGAGGGATGTCTATGTCCAGACTACAATGCATCGTATTATTGGTGATTGTGGGATTATGTGAATGATTAATGTGATTTAAGATAATGTGGATTGAATTTTTGGCTGATCTGTTTTGATGGTAATTTGGATTCTGATTGTGTTTTATCGGGAATTTAAAAAAAAAAAACAATTATAAATTCTGTTAGTGATTGTGGGATTATGTGAATGATAAATGTGATTTTAGATAGTGGATCGAATTTTGGGCTGATGTGTTTAGATGATAATTTGGATTGTGTGTTATTGACAATTTCAGCCAAAAAAAAATAAATAAAACACTTTAGTTCAATCATCAATTCAATAAGCAATTGTGGTATTATGTGAATAATTAATGTGATTAAAAATAGTGGATTGAATTTTTGGCTGATCTGTTTATTTGGTGATTTGGACTCTGATTGTGTTATTGAGCATTTCAGCCCCCCCCCCCCCCCCCCCAAAAAAAAAAGCACACACTTTAATTCAAATATCAATTCATTTACTGATTGTGGGATTATGTGAATAATTACTGTGATTTAAGATGGCGGATTTTATTTAATTTGTGGCTGATCTATTAAGATGGTAATTTGTTATTAGCCTTGGTTTAATCTATTTGTGTTTTGGTTATTGTATAGTACATTCTTTCAATGGAGTTAGTTTAATGCTACGTTAAGCATTTCATACGAAAAATTGGAAAATATCTCATAAATAAGTTTGATAGCTCCTAAAATGTTGATTGTTATTTCACTATGTGTTGAAAACCATAGTATAAAAGTTCTAGCAAAGCGAGTAGTTAATTTATTCAATGTTCTTGTCCAAAAAAAAAAAAAAAAAAAATTCAATGTTGTCATGTACTTCTAACAATTGCTTGAAATGTTTATAGGAGAGGATTCGAATAGTAAAAAAACTTCTTGAGGCAAAGCGTTTTGAAGAAGATAATGAGAGAAAACAGTTTTAATCAATGTGTACTTGATTATGCTTGCTAATCTTCTTCAGTGAAAAAAGGACATGGTTCTTGTATTAATGTGTATTGCTTTTGGCAGTTGGAGGAAGGTAAAGAAAAAAGGCTTGGAAAAAATTTGAAAAAAAGCTGGAAAAAGACAAGGTTCTAATATCTTATCCGCCTTGTTGTACACCTTTACGATTAATTTAGTTAGACCAGAAGGTCCTGATTGCAAGATTTCAAGCTTAAATATCTCTGCAACACTTCTTTTTTTTTTTTTTTTACTGTACTATCTGTTTACCCCTCTAAGTGCCATCTTGAAGTTTCTGGCCTTAAAATTATTGGATCTATTTAGTTGAATATTGAGGACCAGTGGTAACCTGACATTTTTCTTTCCCTTGGTTTCACAGGCTGAAAGAAGATGCAATCTTGGGTTGCCTCTAGAAGATCCCATTGCTGGAAAACCTTCTGAACCCATTGTTAAGGAGAAGAAGGTGGATTCTTGTTAAGATGGGCATAGCTGTGAAGTTAATCTATATATTTAGAATTTGCCATTATTTTGATGTATTTATATACGACTTGCAGAGTATTTTGCCAGTTAAGCCTATTACAAAAGCAAAGCAAATGAGAGAGTGCCTTCGATCTTTAAAAAAGAATCATAAGGTGAATGATGTGTTTGCTTGTTTGCACTCTAATTCTTGAATGTACATGTTTCATGAATATCAAATTCACAATATAGCCTTCATTCTTATTATTTTTTGTTGACAATTGCTGAACCAGGATGAGGATGCCAGCATAAAGAAAGCATTCCATCACCTTTTACCTATGCAGGCATGTGGTGAAGAATCCAGCTGAGAAGAAGTTTAGAAAAATCAGATTTACTAACCAGGCTTTTCATGTATGGGTTTGACATGCTATACTCATGGTCTAATGGCATATTACAATATGTCTGGTAATTTCTCTTTCCATAAATTTATCACATCATAGTGTCACCATTCTGTAATATAGGTAATCCATGTGTAAATGTGTGTTAACTATGAACTTAAGAATTTTGAAGGAAATATATCTGTTGTTGCTTAGCACTAAAAATTGCAATCCGGATTCTAATACCAAATTGATAGAATTTAGAAGCATTAAAAAAAACTCAGATCTCACCATATGGGGTTTTCCCTCACTGGTAACCCATCACTTAACATAGAAGCTAGGTAAACAGTTCTGGATTGTAAAAGTAGAAACACAAATGATGGCCTACATGCTTTGATTACCACTGATAATTTTGATGAATCTGATTAGATTTTATCCTGTAATGAAAGCTATCATTTGCACTTGTTGTAGGTTGTGCCATATGCTGAGTATTTTATCGGAATAATTAGAGATGGGTTCTATTATTTTGCTTAGGTTCATAAATTGTCCTGCACTGTTGATTGCTTTTTCTAATCGTGGTTTGGATTGTTGTTTTAATATGCTTGGTTCCTGCCTTTATAAGTCACCAATAACTTAGAGGACAAAATAATTGATGGCATAGTCTCTTAATGCAGAGAGTTAGGGCAGTGGGTTACTCTCAGCCTATCAATATATCATTGAAATGTTTTCCGAAGGGTTACTCTGATGTTGGTTATTCATATGTTTGTTTTTTATGTTGGGTATATCGCTTTGCGTTATCTTTTGTTAGGTCTGATTAATTGTGTTGAAATCAGAGGGGTGGATCGTAAAAGCTATGGAGAATCGTAGCCTTGTGTTCACTCAATTAAGGTACAATTATTTTTTGCTTTTTTTCCTATAATTTGGGTTATAATGTGAGATTAATTGGGTTATATGTGTGGGATGAACTGGGTTATTTTTCTTGGCTTAAAAAAGAGATACTTGGGATCGAAAAAATACTACTATTGAAATCAATTATAAAATCGAAAGTCATGTTGAACCGCATGGATTAGATTACCTATAATAAAATGAGGAAATTTACTATCGTCGGCGATGAGTATGCAGTTGAACCTATTAATGAGCTTGAGATTTTTGATATCCTTTTTTTTTTTTTTTTTTTTTTGGGAAATTTAAATGTTGAAACTTGGAATTAAATGCCCATTATGTTAGATTATGTTAAGATAATGGGGTTTTAGTTGACTTTATGATTATTTTTAGGTTTTAAATTGAGGACATATGAAGTCTGGTGGAATCTGGTGATTGATTAAGACTTGAGAGTTTCAGAGGATTTGAGGGGTTTTTATCTCCTCTTTTGCGGTTTTAATCGAATTTTTGGGTATTAAAATATTACTTATAAACTTATAATCTTTTGAGGATTGATTACTATAATTGCTAGGATTATGACTTAATTAATTTCCAATTAGTTTTATTGGGGTTTATTTGCACCAACTTTTTTAAATAGTTAATAGTATTGAAGGAGTAGAACAACCCATTGACTTGTGGGGGAGGGAAAATGTCTTGGCTTATTCGTGTGTTCTGTACTTTTGTGTGTTTAGTTTCATTCGTTGAGGTTTATGCCATTGCTTTGAATTTTAATGTGTTTGTCATATGTAGTTTGTCAAGTATTATATCTACAACCCTTTAGAAAACAAGAGTATGTGTTATTGTAGAAATAATTAGTGTCGTTTCGAATTTGCCCTCGCCATTTTTTTTTTTTTTGCAATTGTCCTTTCAGTCCAAATTAGTTTTTTTCCTCACAACTATTGAACTCTCTAACCATTCAATCTTCAGGTTGTCTCTCTCCCCTCTATGGTGTTTCATTCTCTTTCACTTTGATTTTTCAATAGGGATGAAATAAAGCTACACCCACTGAAACAAACACTATGTACTCTATATTCTCCATTCAAGTAAATATCAACTTTACAATCGTGAAGAAGATGGGTTGTGCGTCTTGCAATCTCATCGCAAGAATGGAGTAGGAGCAGTGAAACCCAAGGATGGGTTTTGGATTTGGAGTGTATCTTGAATTTGGAACTTATAACAAGTTTTGAGTGTACTTAAGAAACACAAGTTATAAACAAAAGTTAAAAATAAACACAAATTGAGTGTAGTTAATGCTATTGCTAAATCAAATTACTAAAATTAATGTTGCTAATATTTTTTTGTTGTTAATTTTTATCATAATTTTCTTTATTTGTGTCCTTGAGAAAGAGAGAGTCAGTCTAAAAATGATGCACGTCGCACCTTAATGACCATTATGTTATATCCCCTTCCAAAAGCTGAGTCCTCTTCTTGCTCTCTAGTCTTTTTGCTGTAGATAAAAGGATAGATTTGATATGTGGTTATAATAGGTGTTTTACCGTGGAAGATAGATATCATGTATATTCTTGTTGGCTTTCTTGTTATGCTCAATTCATCAATTGGATATTTGATGTATTGCAATAAAGATCCAAGGTACGTCAAAATATCTGATAATTTTCCGGTGATCCTAGGAAAGCACAAGTGTTACAAAATAGTTGTTATACAATCATATATAACTGTATTCTGTTTAGGGGTATTATGTATATTAGACATTCATTGGTCAATGTTGCTAAGGAGTGTACTATGGGAAGTTAATTGTGTTGTATGCTTGCGTAGCTTATACTTGGAATTCATATGAATGTTTTATCATGTGTCCTTGTAAGTCTTATTGATATGTCAATCCTTTTTTGCTCCTTAAGCATGTCGTGCAATAGAGGGGTGTGTAGAATAATGAATAAGCTTTGTATCAATTTTAAAAGTTGAACCATGAGTGCTTGCCTGTCTATACCCTTAACTGTGGCTCTAATTAGATAATTTAATGTACACTATGTAGGAATTGTTTAATGAACATCTGAGTATTGTATAATTTTCGTATTTGGTAATTATATTTATTTTATGAATAGTGTAGATTATTGCAGATTTGCAGGTGTTGAAAATGTCTCATTTTGGGTAAAATTTTGCTTATCTATTCTGCATATGTTTTTTTTTTTTTTTTTTTTTTTTTTTTTGGTGTTTTTCAGGAATAAGTGGCTATTTTCTCACCCAAGGACTTGTGTAAATCACCTACTAATACTATAATATGAGTAGTTGAGTACTCTTCTATCTTGTGATTTTGAGAGGCGACTCAAATTTCCATCATAATTGGATGACTGTTTTGTATGAGGATTTTTGGCGATGTCTATTTGGTTTATCAATGCTATAGAACAGTTGAGAAAAATATGTATCCTATTGCTTTCAATTATTTATACTACTATTTATTTGCTACTTAGAAAAGATACTTAACCTATTTAATTGTTATTAACGAATGTATTGAACCATCCCATAATATCAGTTATCATTTTGTCATGTATATGCATTGTAATGATTTTAGTATTGCACTGTGTATGGCTGAATACAATCAATGCCACTCTTGATAGATGAATTTTGTTCTTGCCTTTCACTATTACATGCAGATATGATATCTTGTTCAAGTTTTAATGCTTGAGACTCTTGAAAATCTGTAAAAAAAAATTAAGAAGAAAATGGTCCATAATTATTCTGCAGTGGACACATTTTTTTTTTTTTTGGTGGTTTATTTCAAAATTCCCTTTACAGCTTATGTGAATACCACTTCATCAAAGTTTAATACTTGTAGGTTTTTTTTTTTTTTTTTTTTTTTTTTTTTTTTTTTTTTTTTTTTTTTTTTGAGGGAGGGAATACTTGTAGTTTCATTTGGGTTGATATATTCAAATTATACATTGAAAGTTCCTTTTGTATTTTCTCTATGCTTTTGCTAATAACAAAACACCTTTTTTTTTTTTTTCACAATAGCAATAATTTCTAACAATAACTATAGCAATAACTATTACACACACATTTGCTTATACTACAAATTATCAACACTTAGTTCTACTTTATTGGGCTATCGAGCGCATAAAGAATTTAACATCAATTATCAAAACTAAACCCTAACCCAACCTACAACTAAATCGAATTAGTAACACATCTATTATAAATTAAAATTAATAATACTCCATTCGTATTTATTGGGCTATTGCGCGCATTGCGTGCGATGGCTCAACTAGTAATAAATAAAAACAACGATGGTAGAAGTCATTTGAAGATCAAATATATTGTCGGTCAGGGGCGGACTCATGAAGGCACAACCCTGAAACAAAAGGTTGTTCAAAGAGATTTGTTATCTTAAATGTCATATACGTAGTATATAACTGGTCTCTTAAAGTTTTGAATTTTTATTTTTTAAAAAATAAACTACTTATACTTATACTTATATTTGTGCATAATTAATTTTCTATTCATCCAATTTTTTTTTTTTCCTTTAAATGGCTCTCATTTAAGTTGTAGAATATTATAAAATAGTAGAATTTATGATTTTTAAATTATAAAACATATATTCTTATACTTTTATTTTTTTTTTATAACCATACATGGTATCAAACATACCGAAAAATATAAACTACATCTATTCTTAAAGACTTCTTCATTTGATGAAATTCTTCCCATTTTTATTGCACTTTTAATTTCAATGCACATATTTATTTGGTAAGTAATATATTTATGAGTAAAGCAATAATAATTTATATTATATAAAATAATTTCATAGTTTTATATTTTATTTTTATAAATAGTATACCAGTTGCGAATCCAGTATGGATTCAGTGGGTTCAGCTAAACATAGACCCTGTCACTTCACCTCAAAAAATAATATTTAGTAAAATTAATTTCAGTTCAGTTAAAATAAGTTAATTCAGCAAAAATAATTTCAATTCAGAAAAAATTAGTAAAGCTAAAGAAGAAATATAATAGAAAATCAGTAAAAATAATTTCAGTTTAGCAAAAATAATTTCAGTTCAGTAAAAATAATTTAAGTTCAGCAAAAATACTTTCAGTCCAGTAAAAATAAGTTCAGTTCAGCAAAAATAATTTCAGTCCAGTAAAAATAAGTTCAGTTCAGCAAAAACAATTTCAGTCCAGTAAAAATAAGTTCAGTTCAGCAAAAATCAGTAAACTTAAAAAAGAAATATAATAGCAATTTAGTAAAAATAATTTCAGTTTAGGAAAAATAATTTCAGTTTAGCAAAAATAAGGTGATGTGAACGGAGCCTTATAATAGATCTGGGAAAAAAATCGGAATAAATTTTTTTTTAAATAAAAGGGTTAAATAGAAAACATTGCAGTACACTGGTATGCACCCAGTGGTGTAATGGTGGGGGCTTAAAATTTTAAGAAGGTTTGATTTTTAATTTTTTTTGAAGTCGTAAGTTTGTTAGTTATTTGTAAAATTATTGATTGAAAACTTGAGGTTGTAGAATTGAGTGAAGTTTTAATATACCAATATTGTTGAATTGCATCTCAAAATTGTTGATGGAACTTGTAAAATTGTTGATTTAAGCTGTTAATTTGTTGATTAAAGTAGTAAATTTATTGATTGAAGTGGTGAAATTGTTGATTGACGTTGAAAAATTATTAATTGAAATGGATATTGATTAAATGACGTGAAATAGTAAATGTTAATATAAATATATTTTGGCCTTTTTACAGCTTGGAGATGAAAGGTTTAGAATATTTTTGGAAAGATCATGTGTTCAAACCATAAAATCGTCTGCTTTTCTCCTCCCCAAATTTAATTCAGATTGATGTCTCCGATCTGCCTCAATATAAACCTTCAACTCCTCAAATTGACATGTACGGAGTACTATTGTGCACAACTAAATTATCACTTTTCATTGTATGCAATTGGAGGTCTAAACCCATAACGACTAATTCCTAGAACCGCCATTGTAGTATACTAGTATAAATTACCATATACTTCGTGGTTTTTAACCTTATGAATGATAAATACGGAGTAGATACAAAAGTATACTACGAGTATTAACTTATCAAAATCAATGTTTAAAATTTAAAGCTAATTATTAAACGATAATATATACTATAGTTCATTTCTACATTATTTTTCCTTATTGTTTTATGTTAGCCACCCCTAGTTAGAAATCCTGGATCTCCACTGATTGTCGGTAAATAAGTGACATTATATAGTAGCGAACTTCCTGTTTATTACATCTCTCATGAAAGAAACATGATAAATGGCACACTAATTAGCTGCTTACGGAACAAAGATGGTGATAGGGTAGATCAAGAAATTTATCCAATCCATCAACAATATGAGAAACAAGCAATGTTTTTCAAATGACAAAGTCGTAAATAAATGTCTTTCTATTTTACTTTTCATGCCTAAAACCGCTACTTTGAGTTACAAATTGTGTTTCTCATTTTGAGAAACAGGGACGGTCTCAAGGCAAAGGGCAAATCTCATTCTGTGACCCCAAATTGTGTCAAGCAAGGTTTATGAATTGGAGCTTGGATCTTTATCATCTAGGTACTAGTTAGTCTAGATGTGTTGTATGTTCTCCTCTGTGGATCAAAACATTTTCTTTACCAGATATAAATTCGTAGGTTGCCATATTTTAAGTTTTAAGCCACCCCAATTTTTTAAGTTTTATGAATGGTTTTGAACTGGTGGTGTATTTTGAACAATGGTATTAGCCTGTTTAAATAATCCCTATTTTTTGCATCAATTTACTATTGGGCCTCATATCCAGCCCCAGCATCTACTTCAGGCCCAAATAGGCAAATATATCTTAGGCTCATCTTCGTTCCACCACAAAGGTTTGTTTTTCTTTCTTTTCTTCTTTTTTTTTTTTTTTCAATACTTCATATGAAGTACTACGTATTAGTTATTACGAATTGTATTTCCTCCATTCTCTTTTAATTAACACGGTCTCTTTATCATGTTTGTCAACCTATTGCAATAGTTAAATAGTGTGCAGCTAAGGAATCAATTGCATAACAATACAAGGTCAAGGTAAATAATTTACAATTGATTACTTGTACAAGATAGTAGGTGTTAAAATACACTATAATCTAATCAAAGATATGAAAAGATTGCAATGAGGGAAATTGATCAATTCATGATACAACTATTCGTTCTCACAAGCATAAATATTATAATATCAATCTAATATATATATATAAGGAGAGTTTTTTCCCGAGTTTTTAGAGAGCCACGTAGAATTTAATTTTTTCAGCGCTCCATGTAGGATAATAAATTTTATTGGTAGCCAATTAAATACGATATTATTAATTTCTTTTAAAATTAAATAATTTAAATGACATGTAAGCAAAATTGGCGAATGAGATTTTCCAGTTTAAATTAATTAAATATATATATTATTTTTTGCTATCAGAAATTTTATCTAAATATATAACAAATTTTAGCACATAAATATATATACAAAAAATTTATTTAAAAAAATTCAAACAAACCGTGTATCGCACGGGCTTCATCTAGTATCTATAATTTTAGTATTGGCATTATTAACTCCATATTTACCAAAGCTTCTATGCAATTATTATTGGCTAAAGTATTGTTATCATAAACATACATGTTGAAACAAATTTAACAAAAAATCATGAACATGACATTATTTTTTCTCATATACGAATAAACTATCAATGTCAATTATTAAATTTGATGGCAACAGTTATAAATGAGAAAATAAAAGAAAATTTTAAAACAATTTGAGACAAAGGAAATAGAGAAGTATAAATTTATAAAAATCGAGCATAATTCATGTGTCACATTTGAGTTCGAATGGGAATATAAAATAGCTCTTCACATATCGTGATTAATTTTATGGTCATGACTCATGAGTCATGACATGTTAAGTTTAACATTTGCCTTAAATTAAAGCAGAAGTGCAAACCATTTCTACATCATAATCGTGCAAGAAACAAAGATGTTATTGTATTTAAAAATCAACTTGTCTACATTTCTAAGAGAAGACTTCATCAACAACTAATTAATTGCTAAGATATCGTCAAACATAAAATGTATTGCTTCTTCTATAAAGATTTTAGTGTAGAACAACCCAACCAAATACAAATTGCCACAAAAAAGCTCTGAATTGTTCATCTTTACATATATTTGATCGACATGGCTGAGGAAATCTTCGCCGAGGAAGGCAATAAGCAAGTTCGACGAGGCCTTTCGTTACCAGAATCTAGTGTTAAAGACCGCAATATGATTTATAAGCTAAAACTATCGATGAAAAAAAGATTTAGCCCTCAAGATAACACATCAGAAACAACATCCCCTGTCGAGGCAGGGGAGGTGAGGAATTTGCTTGATCGTTTGGTAGAAATCGACAACGAAAGCCGTGTACTTCTTAGCAAGGTGTTTTCATTGCTAGAGAAGGATGAGAATCTGGAAGAGTATGTGAAGAAAAGGATTGAAGATCCAAAAGTTAGTAAAATGTGGCAACTTGTTGAACAAGTCCTTGCTTTCCAAGAAAGTGAATTAAATGTTAAAGATATGATTATGAATGATGATGATGATGTTGATTATTTGAGTGATTATGTTATTAGTGAAAAGGGTATAAAAGAGAAAGACGAACCCGAAACCGAGAAGAAGAATGAACGGTTTAAGGTTAAGAATATTGGGAGTGGTGGTGGTGCTCAAGCTGGTGCTGCCTCTAGTGGTAGTAGTGCTGGTGCTGCATCTACTAAAACTGCTGGATCTACTTCTTCTACTAATAAAACTAAATAAAAGGGAAACGTTGAATTATGTAGTATGGAGTACATTTGGTTTTTGTTACTTTGTTTTGTTTGTATCATGATAATTGTTGTTTGATTTTTTGATTTTTGAAACTATCTTTAAGAATAAAACACCATTTACAAGAGTGACGGGGTTTTTTACTTTGATGTTATCTTGCTTAGTTTTTTTTTTTTTCTCTCTCTCTCTCTCTCTCTCTTCTCTCTCTATTGACCATGGCCTTTTGGGCTATCACCTTATCCAAAGGTCAATTTTGCAAATACTTTGATAAGATAAATGACAAGCATTACTTTTATTTTTTTGACTAAATTAATTTAATGACGCAAATGTTTGTATACTTGATCTATGTTAACTTCAAACATTATTCACATCTTTTAGTTTGAACATCATCAGTTTGTTATACACTTTGCATAAAGAAAAACATAGTCATGTTTGGAAATTAATTTTGTTGGATTCATTTTAATCTATAGTTTTAAAACATCAAAAAAAATTTATTATTATTTTTTAAATAGACAATTAACGATATTAAAGATTAAACAATCTAAATGAAACAACAAAAAAGAAACATAGGAAGAATATGTTTGAAGCACCGTATTAATTGATCAAATACTCATTTATCGTTTAATTAATTTAAAATTAGAAGTATTGCGTATTTTTTTGGTCCAAAAGTTCAAACTCACAAAAGGGATGTATATTTTTCATAGTCTTAAGTACTACCCTCAATACTTAAATCAATTAAAAAAAGAATGAATGAATTCTCATATGGGACGATACATGAAACATATATTCAAGGTTCTTCAACTAGATGCTAAATTAATTCCTGAAAATGTTCAAGATACTATGTCCTTAACCGTAGGATGCTTAGAATTACCATTGCGTCGGTTTTTATTTTATTTTATTTTATTTTACTGCCACATTAGGGTTATGCGATGCCAACGAATGCAATGGTATAGCGTCGCTGCATTATGTTTATTGCGAAGGTTTAAAGGTTCTATTGCAATGGACTTTAGCGTTGCATTAACTCTGAAATGTAGAAATCTATAAATGTTGAAAAATAAAACATCTTTTATTTGCAAGTCTTATAGCCCTTTAGTCCTATTCCTTAATGAGAAATTCCATTTTTTTTGGTGTTCCACCCGCTAATCCGGATTCGAGGATCAGTTCTGTGTGATTAGGTTTTAGTCCCTCCCAATTATTGTTGCGAGGGGATCGAACACGCGGTCCTCCCTACCAAATAAAGCTTCAATCACCACTACACCAACAACTAATTGGTAGAGATTCCAAGTTTCTCAACATATGTTTCTCAAGTGGCAAAGTCGTAAATTAGTGAATTTTTTAAATTACAAATTTAACCTATTTTTGTTTTTCATTTTAACAAACTGGGACGGACGCTTAAAATTAAAATCCATAAACAAAAGGAAAAAAGGCCATTGGTGGTCCAAAGAAAAGCCCATAAGGCTGAAAGTATCCATTTGAAAGCCCACGATTTATCGCAACACATTCACTATTATGCCGACAGTAATTAAAGTAATGATTAATAATCAGCGGCTGCTAATCTATATAATTAAATAAATAATTAAAAGTATGTGACCACACCCCAAACAGTCTTCGTATAATAATGTTGCGTTTGAAAAACCTTTCACAGTTTCAACATAGCGATGTGGTAACCTTCGAAAAGACTGCCAGATACTTATTAATTCTTTTTCCTGCAACGCGGCTGCGGCAACTCCTAGCCTTACAACTGACTGTCAAATGCTATGTAATGTACTAGTCTAAGCCCTTCTCCTACCCCCTTACGCGGCGCGGCAACCCCGCTCTTCCGTGTTCCTTTCATCCTTCTGTCTGCCTGACTTCCATCTAAGTTCATCACAATTAATATTTGTGGAGCTCCTTTGAAAAGAAAAGGCAATATGTAAGGAGGATATGTGCTAATGACACTTTTATTAATAACTATGCAATATTACAAATACATCTTGAATTTGTCAATACTGGTCACCTTTAGTAGGTTGTATACTTGTATTGTTGGTATATGAAATTTGAGATTATAGTTGAAGTTGTTCTATTATTAGACAAGACAGTTTTCAAATGGCTACAATAATATTGTAGCCATTATATTAGATTAAATCTCAACTCTTCATTTATTTTAACTAATACAAACCATTGATTGAGGATTTAAGGTGACTTTTTAAAAAACTGATTACAAAAAAAAGGTTCTTTATACTATTTCATTTGCAATCTTTCCTCCTCATTTTGCTTTTATGGGGCAAAGCTTACAATATAATATACCCCATCGAAGTTGTTATTCTGATTCAGATCTTCAGTAATATATTTAAGTTTTTTTGTTTTTTTTTTCGTTAAAAACTGCCACAACATTTATCTCCATTGCATAATAATTTAGCATAATTCTTTAACATCTAAACCAAGAAAGAAAGATTCCAAAAGAGATATGATTATGGATCAAATTACTATGGAGAAACTGAATCTAAAAAAAAAAAAAAAAATCTAAACAGTCACCTAAAATCAACGGTTTATATTAGTCAAAATAGAAAAAAGGCAGAGTTTTGATCTAATATAATGACCACAATTATATTGTAGCCATTCAAAAGTCATCCAGACAACTAATTCACTAAATTAAAGTTTAGTTGATGAAAATAAATTAAGTTTGTAATCTATTGCTTTATATGACCTTAAAAGATATGTCGATATGTACATCATAACCTATTTATATATAGTTTCATATTGACTTTTTATGATTTATACTCATTAATAATTAAAATATTATTGGTGAAAGCTCCCTGTTGACAAATGTGTGGATGATATTAGGGCACTTTTAACAAAATTGGAAATGGTATTATAGATTGGATCCATATGATTATGTTTACACTTTGTTTGGATTGAAGGAAATGGAGGGAAAGGAAGGGAATAGAAATGGAAGAATGGATGGATAACAAGTGAAGAAAGAAAGGAATTAGAGGTGAGAGAAATGAAGGGATTAAATTGTACTCCGTAAGAAATTGATCTCTCAAACAATGGAGAGATTTGAAAGAAAAAGTCATCTTTCTTCCCTCTCCTCCCTTTCCTTTCCCTTCACACCCGGCCCCTCCCCTCCCTCTTCTTATTTTCTCCTTCCCATTTATCTATCCAAACATACCATTAATCCTATTTGAAAATAAACACAAATATTGGTCAAAGTAGTGTATGTAGATATTGCAAAAGTCGAAATGCTCGTCTCCTACCCCTTACACATAGTGAAAAACTCACTCCTCCTTGTTCCTCCATTATAAAACACAAACATTTGTCAAAGTAGTGTATAAGGAAAATTACTAATATATCATGGGTAATTTTATGTCTAATAGGTGCACAATTTGTAAGTTAGGTTCGTTATAAGTTCAGGAGAGGTAAGTTGTCACATTTTTAATATCTTTGTATGTTGCTACTTTGCTACGAGTACTAGTATAAATTAAGATGTCAATCAGATACTTGATACAAATATATATTTCTACTAATTATTTCCAATTTTTTCGAGTGTTTGATTAAAATGACATTCAAACCATTTATTTTGATTTACTAGTCCTTTGTTAAGCTAGGACATGATAATTACATACAAGCTAGTTTTATTAAGTAATACAATTCACAATTTAAGGGGGGTTTTGACAACCGTACCATTGTATTAGATGAGGTGCTAGGATTAGATCAGACAATTGTTCCATGAAAGAAGTTAACTCATGAAATTGCGAATTGTGATTATAAATATATTGCCGTTAATAGCATCCTCAAAAGAGTACTAAAATCAGTACCCTTTTATGTCCAAGAGAAAAACTTAAGCTAAGCTAACACATTGAACTAACAATCCAAAGAGAGTCTTTTAACAGCTTTAGATGTGATAGAACCCAAAGATCAAAACCTCTATGAAAAAAGGAATCTAGTACATTTGTAAATGATTTTTCACAAGGGGTTTAAATTTGTCTGTCAAATATGTATCAAACATTATACGCAGTTTTCAATATATGACGACCAACAAACACTCAGCTTAGTCAAACAAGTCTGACTAATTGCTTAACAGTTTGACAACTAACACTATGTAATGTAGGACAAAAGTCTATTAGATCATAGACGAGTTACGACATCAACACCTGGTTGTCTTTGTAAGACATGACAAAGTCCTATACAAGGCACTAGAAAGATACATAAGATGCACATTCTCAGTACCTGAAGAAATAGTGAGATCGAGGTGACTGAATAACCTAAGCTAACTACCCATAAGTTAAGTACTGAACAAAAATTCTACCTAGTACCTACATACATCCATTTCAAAATTAACGATCAAATCACGCCCACCAAAATGTATCGATCAAATTAATTTATCCTCACACAAACACACGTTTTTGGACGACAGAATACTGTTTTATTCCATTATATCCCACTATTAGCACACTCTCACACACTTACTCGCACACACAAAAATCCCCCACTATTGTTGTTATAGTGATGGAAACCGTTTTTATATGCATTTCTAAGCACTTATATTACCTTCATTTCCAACACTTGAAAAGCTGGCTTACACCAAACTTGCCCATTTTCACTCCTTCCATCTCTTACAATTACCAGCTAGCCGCAAGCGAGTACGAGTAAGTGCAGTTCATCTTCTTCTGGTTTGCACTTGTGATTAATCCCAGTCTTCAGGAATCACCTCATATATAAATGGCTTCCTCCTCGCCACGATGTTTCCAGGTAACTACTTACCCTTCTCATCATAATAATACTACTTTTTATTATTATTATTACCTTTATTATTATAACTATGCATCATAATAACCAAGATAATAATCATGAATGCTCCAACTCATCCCGCTCTTCCTATAAAGGGGTACGCCGTAGGAAGAGTGGGAAGTGGGTATCAGAAATTCGAGAGCCTAAGAAGCCTACTCGAATTTGGCTTGGGTCTTACCCTACTCAGGAGATGGCTGCCGTGGCCTATGATGTGGCAGCCCTAGCTCTAAAGGGCCCCGGCACCCAACTCAACTTCCCTGACTCCTCCCCTTATCTTCCGGTCCCTCACTCCACCTCTCCAAGGGATATCCAGGCAGCTGCTGCCTCTGCAGCCGCAGCAGCTGGTGCTGCTGCGGATGCATTGAATTCTGAAAGAAGGGCAAACCTAGGTGGTGGTGGTCAAAATGATGGTGGAAGTGATGGAAACAATAGAGGGAAAAGAATTGAGGAATATTTTGTTGATGAAGATTTAATATTTGATATGCCAAATGTGTTGGTGAATATGGCTCAAGGAATGCTCCTTAGCCCTCCTCGATTGGATGTTCCTACTAACTATGTTGATTATGATGATGAAGATATTATTGGCAATTCTTCTGGAAATCACAACCTTTGGAATTATCCATAAAAAATAATCTTCTAAATAATATCCTAAATCACAATAATTATGTTAAGCTCTATGAAAGTAAGATTAAGGGAAGTATTAAACTATTGATAATCAAGTAATAATTATAGTAATGTATTTACGTTTTATGTATTTTAAGTACTTGTATAAATAGTGCTTGTGTACAAATAGTAATTAAAATAAAACTATCTTGCACTACTTTGGATTAGTTATGGAAAGCTAAGAATTTCCTTCAAGTAAGAGGGTTTATTTATTTATTTATTTAATCTTTTATTTATGAGGAAGGTCCCGTTATTATTATCTGTATAAGTTTTATATGTTGAAAATTGAAGGTCAATTTCTGTAAGCTCAAGATATATAAACTAAATTTGTTCTTATTGGGCAAATGTATGTCTAAATTTTCTAAAGTTATGTTCTTTTTGGGTAATATGTAACTGTATGTTATTTGTTAGCTAGGTGAGTGGTAGCTTTCTCATTAGTATATTAAGTCTTAAAATTACTCTATCAATTGATTATGTTTTAATTAGTAGGATAATTGTCATTACAAAGTTTAAGATTACACTATTTTGTTTTCAGTTACACCACTTAGAGAAGGTGTACCTAATGTTTGATTAGTTAGTAGGGTAATTTTCATTAGAAAGATTGAGGATGCCTATACGTAGCACTACTAGCTATCTTGTTTCCGGTTACACCTAAAGTTAAATGTACTCTTAAAGCGAAAATATATATATATATAGGTACACGTACACCCAACTATAATACATGTAATTGCAAATTAAAAGATACTAATAATTGGTTTTGATAGTATATAATTTGACTTTTAAAAAAAGTTTTATAAGTATGTTTAACTTGCTTCTTTTAGAAGATACTTTATCAGTTTTCTTCCGATTCCCTTTATCTCATGTTTATTTCGAATGTATTAAAAAAACAAAAGGAATATATTAGAAGTTGGTAGTTGATGTCCTCTTTTAGTAGTTGATAGAGATGGCTTGATTTAAATGGGGCAAAGTATTGATAGGCTCTTATATAATTGGTAAGACAGTCAGCATCCTGAGCATCATCATGGATAAATTGATGGTTGAAATTTGGAAAAGGTGGATAATAGATGTTTCAAGTGTTGAAAATTTGTTACAGTATGGTAGGTACACAGCCGGGGAAGAAACGAACAACTGCCACAGGAAATGCTTAAAAATAAAAGGGAGTACATGGACAACGGAAAATAATTTAGGCATTCCTTACAAGAATAGCATAGAAATTTGTGTTCTCACAATATTACGCCTATTTTTCTTTTTTACATACCCTATTATGAATTTTAAGGTACATTAAGTGGTAATTTTTATGAATTTTATGGTACATATCTTGAAAATTCAAGACTTAAATTCACACTCATACACACTGTTTTTGTCTATATACACATAAAAAACACAATGTTTTGATAAAGAATTTTTTTTTTTTTTAAAAAAACAACTTTTTAGGGCTTGTTTGGCATCATTTTTAGTTTTCAATTTCTTGTTTTTTTAAAAACCAAAAATAAAAACAAGAAAAAGGTGTTTCCACAGCAATGCCAAACGAAAGTTTTTATACACATTAATAATTTGATTTATATTATAAAAAGAAATTGTAAAGTGTAAAACTAAAAAAAAAAAAAAGTACACTTCACAATTTTAATCTTAATTATGTTAAGTAAATTTAAACAAAAAAAAAAAAAAAAAAAAAAAAAAAAAATCCTAATCTGTATGTTGTTTATGGTCTATGGATATTAAATTATCCTACTTTTTTGTTGTTGTTTGTTGTACATTAATATTTGTTACTCCCTCTGTCTTTTTATTATATATCTATTTCTCATTTTGCATTGAATTAAGAAAGTTAAATATTTAAAACTGATAATTAGGAGTATAAATATGCATGTAGGGTTAGATATAGATAGAAAGAAAGGAAAAGGGGTTGGGAATAAGGAGAGAGAAAGTATTGGGAATTAATGTCAAAGTAAAAAAATAAAAAAAAAATCATCAAAAAGAGAATAATATTGTAAAAAAGTACAATCTATAAATAGAAACAAACACTTAAATTTGATGACCCAAAAAAGAAATATAGGCATGTAATAAAAGGATGTAGGGAGTATAATATAGCCTATATATGTATTATATAAACAAAGATATCCTATTGAGTATAATCTGTTAAAAGGAAAAATTACTTCATAGTACATATTTTAAAGAAATCTAAAATGAGATTGAAAAATGAAGATCTAAATTTAATAGAATCTTAAGGGGTCTTAACAAGATTGTAATTTTTTTTTTTTTAATAATTTAATCTAAAACTTGATGTGGCATAAGATAAAAGTAATTTTACGAAAAGATAAGGCTAATCTTGCTCAAAATAAAGTAGCCAAAATTAATACCTAGAGTTAATAAAAAAAAACTTACCTACAATCTATTATATATATAAAAGGTAGTTTTTTCCCGAGTTTTTAGAGAGACACCTAGGATTTAATTTTGTTAGCGTGCCATGTAAGATTATAAATATTATGTTAGTTGTTGCCAATTAAATAAGAGAATTAATTTCTTATAATTCAAATGCACGTAACTAAATTGGCGAATGAGATTTTTAAATTTAAATTAATTAAATATAAAATATTATCTTTTGATATTAGGAATTTTATCTAAATATATAACAAATTTTAGCACAAAAAAAATATATATATAATTCAAACAAACCGTGCATCGCACGGGTTTCATCTAATTTCTAATAAAGTTACTCTCTTTAGAAGAAGGGCCTGTTCACATATACTTAATTTCAGTTCAGTTTAGTTTAGCTCTAATCAGTTCAGTTCGGTTCAGTTCCGCTCCAATCAGTTCAGTTCAGCTTCTAATTTCCCTCTCTCATAAAATATTCAGTTCAGCTTAGTTCAGTTCAATTCAGTTCAGTTCAGTTCAGTTCCAATCAGTTCAGTTCAGTTCAGTTCAGCTCCAATCAGTTCAGTTCAGCTCAGCTCAGTAAATGTGAACAGGCCCGAATTTTACGTGGTAGACTTTTTATTGTTTAACTAGATTAATCCCGTGCGATGCACGGTTTTAAAATAAAAAATGAATTATAGACTTTTAACACGTATTGAAAGAAAATAACTTCCTCATTTTTCCTAACTAATTTCTAATTAAATATAAATATACAATTCTCGAAAGTGCATAATTTTCATATTTAATTAAGAAATTTCAATTAAATTATATTATTACCTATTGTTAACAACTCATAAATAATTAAATAACATAATATGTGTAGAAAACCCAAAATTTAAAATTTAAAAATTTCAAATGGAATAGATTTTCAAAACTATGTTAAATAGGGTAGCTTAAAAAGGAAAAAAAATATATGACATCATCTTTGCATTTTAGAGGGAAAAAATTAAATAAAAAAGTGACACGTAGGAATGATGACATCAACGGTTATTATTTTAGTACATATATATAGAGGATATCAAATCAGCCTTTACAAAAATACAAATTTTCATATGTGGCCCAGTCATATTTTTTTTTTTTAGTATTTTTTTTATTTTTTATTTTGGTCCCCCACCCTCTAGCTCACTCTCTCTCTCCTCAACTCTGAAGAAAATCAATTCGGTCTTTGTTCCACTTTTGCCGATTTATGTCACCGTCATTGTTGTCATCTTCGTCGTCATCGAACCTACAAATTCGATATTCAGGTACCACTCAATTTATCTCTCTCGTCGAATTGCGCTAAACTTTGCAATTATATATGTAAATTTCAACAAATTAATGATGGGTGTATAATTTTTTTTGGTGATTTAATGAATTTGAGGTACAAATTGAAGATGACGCGAGAAAAGGTTGAAAATGGAAAAAGAAGAAGATCCATTGAAATACAAATTAGAGGTAGAAATTGGTCATTAAAAATTCGAGGTAGAAATTCGTCATTGTCTTAGTTGGCGGCTCGGCGCCATTATAGTAGCTTCGAAGGAAATCCATTGAAGAAGAAGAAAATGAGTTACTCAGTCAGTCAAGGGTTACTAGGTCAGTCAAATGTTACTCGATTGGTTAGGGGTTACTCGGTCGGTCAAAGATTACTTAGTCAGGGGTCACTCGGTCGGTCAAGGGTTACTCGGTCGATCAGGGGTTACTTGATCGGTTAGGGATTATTGATCGGTTGATTAGGGGTTACTCGGTTGGTCAAGGTTTACTTGGTCAAGGGTCACTCGGTCGGTCAAGGATTACTTGGTCATGGGTTAATTACCTTGGTCAAGGGTTACTCTTGTGTTAGCGGCCACACACAAAAGTTGTTGTTATTAGTTGTACTGGATTGATAGTTATTTTCATTTACAATAATTTAATTTGGGGGTAACTTTTACTATAATACTCTTTTTATTTATTTTTTACATTACAATATTATTTCGTAGAAAAGGGGAAAAAAATCAACTTTTTTTTTTTTTTTAATAACTTTTAGGAAAATTGTCATTGGTACATCTTTGGTATTGGCTTTTTCCAATCATACACCCTTATCTTTTTGTATTACCATTGGTAAACCTGTAGTTAAGTCTTTTTTCCAACCGTGACTAAAACTATTAATAACTATCAAATTAAGTTGCCTAGTTAAAGTTAAGACTATAATAGCCCTATTAAACATTTAATGTCTCGATTTGCGTATTGAAAATTATTCGATTAAGGTTTTGGGAAAATTTTAGCCCTTATGGGAAGGGTCCAAATTGACCTTGAAACTAGCAAAAAAATAACGCAAATGTCTCGTATGCGTGTCAAGAAATGTCCCGATTTGTATGTCGGTATTTTTTCGTGCTAATAATTGTTCAGTTATGGTTTTAGGGTCATTTTGGCCTTTTATGGTTCTAAGGGCATGTTCACATTTACTTAATTTCAGTTCAATTCAGTTTAGTTCAGTTCAATTCAGTTCCAATCAGTTCATTTCAGCTCCTAATTTCCTTCTCTCATAAAATATTCATTTCAGCTCAGTTCAGTTTAGTTCAATTCAGCTCCAATCAGTTCAGTTCAGTTCAGCTCAATTCAATAAATGTGAACAAGCCCTGAATCGAGCTCAGAATTGGGAAAAAAAATTACGAATAATGCCTTGTTTTACGTGTACTGTTATTATATGTCTGATGAAAGAATTAAGTGTTTTAATTTAGAAAGCTTTTTCTAGACGCTGTAATTTTTCAACAAGCTATTGAAGAATTTGGAATGTTTTCTTTCAAGTCAAGAGCATATAAGGCTAGAGAAACTTATGTTGTAGAAGCACCTTAATGAATCGTACTCGTTTATCAAGCCAAACTGATACAACCCGAAATCGAGAACAATCCAAACCGAGTACTTTCGAACCTGATAGCAACCCGACTCATTGTAAACCGAAACCACTTAAACCCAACAAAAACCCGATAAACCCAAATCGTTTACAACCTGTAACTGGTTAGGACCAAACCGTTTATAACCCGTAATAAGTTATGACCGAACCGTTTACAACCCGTAACTGGTTATAACCAAACTGTTTATAACCCGTAAGTCCGTAACCCGTTATGACTGTAGAGTTTTTTTTTTTTTTTTTTTTTGGGTATATTTTATCGATAGTAAAACAAAAGGGTTTAATTTAAATTACGAAGTATTTATATTGAATAGATTAAGAATTTTGATGTCATTAAAACTCTTATACTAAAATATTATCGTCCTTTTACGAGTAATGGCTTATGGAATAGTATATTGTATTAAAGATTTGTTATTATTATTTGAACCTGAAATCATTATAACAAAAAGGACATAAAGCGAAACAACTAATTAATACTCTGTATGATCTACTGGAATAACTAATTAAAGAATGTTGAGGATATACTAGAAGATATACGTTAACAAAACCCGTTTAAAACTGGTAAAATCAGTTGTCAAACCGACTGAGTTCAACTCGAACTGATTATGACCTGAACCGATTACAACCCGATTCGATTAGGACCCGATTTTGACCCAAAACCCGCTTTAAACTGACAAACCTCATTTTTAAACCGACTGAATTTAACCCGAACCGATTATGACCCGAACCAATTATAAACTGGCCCGATTAGAACCTGACTCGAAAAGAAACTGTAATAAAAATAAACCAAACCGATCCGACCCAAAATTATTTAAAATCGACCTAAACTGACCTGATAATAATTTCAACCCGTTACAAATTAAAAACTGATAAACGAAACCGCAAACCCGATTGACACCCCTAATTCTTCCATTTCAATCAAATCACAAGTTCTCGATAAATATATTCCCCCCCATTATTAATCAATCCACTCATCCACAAATTAATAATTTACCTAATCAATTCCCATAATATCTTCCTATGAATCCGTTTGTTTCGTTCACTCATCATTTAATTGATGGGTATAAAATTACATACATTAGTGTTAAGATAGAATATATCTTAATATATGATAGGAAAATAGATATATATTGTGATCTTGTTAATATTATCTTGTGAGGAAAATTATTCCCCAAGGCATACACTTGTATAAATATTTGTTACGTTGAATGATAAGATTGAGAATTTGTGCCTAATTTGACATGGTATCAAGAGCCAATTCTAAAAACCCTAAATAAATTATTTTTTTTCTGTGAGATCAATTTGTGAAATATGAGTGCAAAACCTCCGATTGACTTACTATATTACCTAGGGTCGAGTGATAGTCCCGGTAATGTGATCACGCCAATTCAATTGTGTGGTGAGAATTATGAAGAATGGTCACAAGCTATTCGAAGAGCTTTGATGGCCAAGCGGAAATTTGGTTTCGTAGATGGAACCATTACCAAATCGACTGAGCCGAATTCAAAGGTGGAAGATTGGATTGCTGTGCAATCTATGTTGGTCTCATGGATCACTAATACCCTTGATCCGAAGGTGCGATCGACAATTGGTGATTATGATGATGCTAGTGTTCTTTGGATGAATTTAAAGAACAGGTTCTGTGTAGTCAGTGGTACTCGTGTGTGCCAATTGAAGACATCTCTTGATGAATGCAAGCAGAGTTCGACCGAGTCGGTGGCAGATTATTTTGGCAGACTCTCAAAGGTGTGGAAGGAGCTTCTCACTTTTATACGTGTACCTAAGTGTGCATGTGGGAAGTGCTCCTGTAATATTGTGGCACAAGTTGAGGAGATTAGAGACGTAGACTATCTTCACTATTTTCTAATCGGGTTACATGATCATTATGCATCAATCCGGGCTCATCTTCTTGCGCAAACACCTCTTCCTTCAGTGGACATGGCTTATCAAAATGTTGTGATGACTGAACGACTCCGTGATGGTGCGTCCAAAGAAAATAAGGACACTGTGAGTGCGTTTAGGTTGGATGCAAAGTCGAAGCAAAAATATGCTGATAAAAGTGATAAATTTTGTACTCACTGCAATAGAGAAGGACATGACGAGGAGGGGTGTTTTCAGATTCATGGCTATCCCGAATGGTGGGGTGATAGGGGTCGTGGTGGACGTGGCCCTGGGCGTGGTGACAGCCGTGGTGGGGGACGTGGTAGTGGCGGCCGTGGGTCACGCAGCAACAGCAGTGGCTCGACAAATGCTACTCCCTCGGCTTCGCAGTCCTCTGTTCGTGCAAATAAAGTTGCTGGAGGATCTAATGGTGGACAACAATCGAAGAATGCTTTGGGTGATGATGCAGCAAGTTTGGTGGGCGTGAATGCAGCACAAATTCAACAAATTTTGGATACATTAAATCCAAAAAATAGACAATTGCATGGTAAGACCAATACTATACCCTGGATAGTAGACACAGGAGCATCAAATCACGTAACATGTGAGTTTTCGATGCTTAAAGATGTGAAGCGAGTTCAAAATTGTCCCGTAGGCTTGCCGGATGGAAAGTCGGCAAATGCGGATCAATTGGGAATAGTGATATTGCTGGGAGGATTACGCCTTGATAATGTTTTATACATGCCTCAATTAAATCTGCAATTTAATATCTGTAACTCAATTGAGTGATGAGTCTAAATGTGTGATGCAATTTACTAACAAAATTTGTGTGATACATGACCAACAGACGAGGAGGGTGATTGGTGTGGCTGAACGTGAAGATGGACTGTACCTTTTCCGTGGTGTTCCTCAAGTGAAGGTGCTAGCAGTGGATGGAGAGTCTTCGTTTGATTTATGGCATCAACGGATGGGTCACCCTTCAGAGACAGTGTTGAAGATGATTCTAATTGTGAGTAGTTCTTCTAGGAGAAATAATAATAAAGCATGTGATGTTTGTCCTCGTGCTAAACAATCTAGATGTAGTTTTCCCGTTAGTGAGAATAATGCAAGTCGTATTTTTGAACTTATTCATATAGATTTGTGGGGTTCGTATAAAACACCTTCTACTTGTGGGGCACATTATTTTTTAACCATAGTTGATGATTTTTCTAGAGGAGTTTGGATTTATTTATTGAAAAATAAAACCGATGTTGAAAAAATGTTCTTGAATTTTATGGCTATGATTAAACGACAATTTAATCAAGAGGTTAAAATTGTTAGGAGTGATAATGGAACGGAGTTTAACTCCTTGCGTGATTATTTTTGTACAAGTGGCATAATATTTGAGACATCGTGTGTGGGAACACCACAACAAAATGGGAGAGTTGAGAGAAAACATCAACATATTTTAAATGTGGCTAGAGCTCTGAGATTTCAAGGTAATTTGCCTATAAAATTTTGGGGAGAGTGTGTTTTATCGGCTTGTCATTTGATTAATAGAACTCCAACACCTTTGCTTGGAAATAAAACCCCGTTTGAGGTTTTGTTTAATAAACCACCATCATATGATTATCTCCGTGTTTTTTATTGTTTGTGTTATGCGCATAATCAAAAGAGTAAGGGCGATAAGTTTGCGAGTCGTAGTCGAAAATGTGTGTTTTTGGGGTATCCATTTGGAAAGAAAGGTCGGAGGGTGTTTGATTTAGAATTCGATGAAATTTTTGTTTCTAGAGATGTGAGGTTTTTTGAGAATATTTTCCCTTTTATTACTCCTATGGGTGAGTGTACGACTCGGGAAAATCATTTGGTGGATGGTTATGGCAGTGATGATGAATGGTTGTATAGGGAGAGAGATGTGAGTGGTAGAGAGGAGCCACATACGGAGAATTCCGCAGCTAGGCCGCGGCTTGATGGGGGAAACCGCAGCCCACCTGCGGAGGGGTCTGCTGCCACCCCTGCTCCTGCTGTTCAGCACCACGCAGAAGAGCAGGAATAGCAGGGGGCTGGTCTGGGCAGCCAGCAGCAGCTGGGTGAGGCGCGCCAGCTCGGTGCGGGTACGGAGGCTACGTGTGGGCAGCAGCCACATCAAACCCATGATGATGCTAGGGGACGTGAGAAAGGCAGTGAGGGTGAGGAGTTGGGAAAAGGAAAGAGACCGAAAATACCATCGATAAAATTGCGTGATTATGTTACTCACACAATACGGAAAAACAGTCCATCTAACACGGCTACATCTACATCATCTCCCTCAGGTACTCCTTATCCCCTCACATATTTTGTTGATTGCTCACAATTTTCTGAAAAACATAAAAAGTACATTGCAACTATTACAGCAAGACATGAGCCTAAAAATTTTAAAGAGGCTATGAAGCATGCAGGGTGGAGGAGATGCCATGGCTGCTAAGATTAAAGCTCTAGAAGAGCAAGGCACGTGGGTCCTTGAAAAGCTTCCTCCCGGGAAGAAAGCTCTAGGGAGCAAGTGGGTGTATACAGAGAAGAGAGATGAACATGGCAATCTGCAGCGTTTGAAGGCGAGATTGGTGATTCTGGGCAATCATCAAGTTGAAGGTATAGATTATAATGAAACCTTTGCTCCCGTAGCAAATATGGCGACGGTTATAACTTTTCTGGCAGTTGCAGCTGTGAAAAATTGGGAGGTGCATCAGATGGATGTACACAATGCATTCTTACATGGAGATCTAGATGAAGAAATATACATGAAAATTCCTCCTGGTTTCAATAAAAACAATTCTGATTATGTGTACAGAATGAAGAAATCGTTGTATGGTCTGAAGCAGGCTCCTCGCTATTGGTTTGCTAAATTGACTGCAGCTTTGAAGACATATGGATTTAAACAATCCTATGGAGATTATTCTTTGTTCACTTTGCACAAAGATAATTTACAGTTGAACGTATTGATCTATGTTGATGATTTGATTGTTGCAGGAAATGATACAAATGCTTTGTCAAAATTCAAGGCATATTTGGGGAATTGTTTTAAAATGAAAGATTTGGGAGTGTTGAAGTACTTCCTAGGTCTTGAGGTAGCCCGAAGCAAACAGGGATTTTATATTTGTCAGCGGAAATATTCCCTTGACATTATTTTAGAAACTGGATTATTGGGTGCTAAACCTGCTGACTTTCCGATGGAACAAAATCACAAGTTGGCCCTCGCAGAAGGGAAGTTGTTAGAAGATGTCGAGAAGTATAGGAGGCTAGTTGGCCGCCTAATTTATTTATCAGTGACTCGGCCAGATCTTGTGTATTCTGTTCATATTTTGTCTCAGTTTATGCAAAGTCTGAGAGAAGAACACTGGGAAGCTGCCCTTCGTGTAGTTCGATATTTGAAGAAGAATCTGGGTCAAGGGATAGTTCTTCGTTCTGATAGTGCATTAAAGCTGGAAGGGTGGTGTGACTCTGATTGGGCGAGTTGTCCTTTGACTAGAAGGTCGTTGACAGGGTGGTTTGTGTTACTTGGATTTTCCCCGGTGTCCTGGAAAACTAAAAAGCAACCAACGGTGTCAAAATCATCTTCGGAAGCAGAGTATAGGGCAATGGCTGCTGTGACTTGTCTATTAAAATGGTTGAAACAAATTTTACGGGATTTGGCTGTGCAACATTCGCAGGGTATGGATTTATTTTGTGATAGTCAGTCGGCTTTGTACATTGCTCAAAATCCCGTATTCCATGAGAGAACAAAACATATTGAAGTTGATATGCATATTGTGAGAGATGCGATCAAAGATGGAATGATTTCTCCTTCTTATGTACCTACTAAGGTGCAATTGGCAGACATATTTACGAAGGCATTGGGAAAAGCTCAGTTCGAGTTTCTGCTTGGCGAGTTGGGCGTTCGAGATCTCCATGCTCCAACTTGAGGGGGGATGTTAAGATAGAATATATCTTAATATATGATAGGAAAGTAGATATATATTGTGATCTTGTTAATATTATCTTGTGAGGAAAATTATTCCCCAAGGCATACACTTGTATAAATATTTGTTACGTTGAATGAGAAGATTGAGAATTTGTGCCTAATTTGACAATTAGAAATTTTTCTTTTTTTTTTATTTTCCAATTTTGTATCTTTTAATTAAAATTATTCTTCTTTATCATCGAAAACCCACATTCATAATCGTCGTGAAACGTCATCGACTATCCCCACGATCAACCACGAGAATCAACATCACCTTTGTATCGACTTTGCTCCAATTTCCTTATTCATAATTTTTTTTCTCATACAAAAGTGTTTATATTTTTTACATGTATTTTATTATATGCAAGATTTTTCACTCTAAGGCTTTATTTGGTTCAATATTAGTAAAAGAAAAAAAGAGAAAGGATGGGAAGGGAAAAGAAAGGAAAAGAAGAGAAAAAAAGGTGATTTTATTTTCCAATGTTTGGTTAATGAAAGAAAATGAAGGGAAGAGAAAGGAAATTACTTTTATTTTTCTCTTTCTAGTCAAATTCCTCCAATTTTGGGAGGAAAGAAAAGCCAAAATTTTGTTAAGAGACTTTCCTTCGACTTCCCTTTCCTTTCCTTTAGATTTTTATGTCATTTATTCAACCAAACATGGGAATATGATTAAAAGAATTTCCTTTCTTTTCTTTTTCATCCAAATCCCTTCAACCAAAAAGGGCCTAAATTTTATCTTTGTTGACTTTAGTAAGATTCTATTTGTAGTTTTTTCTTTTAAAAGTGTATTTTTTCGGTCTTTTTGATATTTTAAGTTAATCGAACTAACTTTATTTAACTCATTAAATTTGAAAAATTTTGTCAATAATAAGTAAATATTTGCTCGATGTTTTCAAAATAAGCAAACCTTTTGATTAACCCAGACTAAGTTGATCTTTATGGGGTATTTTCTCAAAATAAGTCATGACCGATTTCTTTTAAGTGTAACCGGTTGTTTGGGTTGCTTATGCCAGATGTCATTGTGTGGTTGATCAATTTGTAAAAATTTAATTAAAATGTATTATTTGAATTAATTTTTAAAATTTTGTAAAAAAATTTTTATTTAAAAAAAAAAACCCCTTAATTTTTAGATACCCCCGAGGATGTGGTTTGTGCGGTGGCTGGCAGGGATGGGGGTGGAGCGCTGGTATGCGGTGGATTTTTTTATTTTTCATTTTTTAATACAATTTAATTAATCATCAAATATAAAATAAGAGAAAAATTAATTAGAATTAGGAAAAAAAGTGACCTATTTGGTAGGTTGTAGGTCATCTGACTTATTTAAAGAAAATACCAATAAAGGTTAACTTACTCTGGGTTAATCAAAAGGTTTGCTTATTTTGGGAAGACCGAGCAAAGGTCTGCCTATTTTTGACAAATTTTCCTTAAATTTGGGTACTTAGCCTTTTTTTATTTTATTTGTGTGTGTGTGTGTGTGTGTGTGTGTGTGTGAGAGAGTCATAAGGGCGGGTAATGAGAATCGATTCCAAAATAATCTGTAACCGAGAGGGAAGCTCCAACCACTTGAGTTACCCTCACTCTCATTTAGCTTATTGTTTAAAACAAATGAGGTTAATATTTTAATTATTGTTTAACTGCATCGCGTGTATATGAAAACTAAGGGGTACTCCCCCTATTTTTAAATACTTGCTCCATTTCTCTATGCGCGGAATTTTAGGAGAAATTAGAGAAAGTAATAAAATATAGATGTAGTGGGATAGATGGAATAATAAAAAATTATAAAAAAGCAAAAATAGTTGTGATAATTGGAGGAGCAAGAGTATATAATCAATAAAACATGATTTATGTTGGGCATCCTAAAATGAACTAAATATTGTAAAATTTATCCAAATAAGGAAATGGAGCAAGTATTTAAAAACCTCCGAAAATGAAAAGTAGAGTAAGTATTTAAAAACGGACAAAGTAGTAGATAATTAATTAGATATATATATTTGATTAATCAATTGTACTCCCTCTATCCCATATTGACATGCCTGTATTCTATTTTAGGCGTCCTAAAATGTTATGTCTATTTCTAAAAATATCACATATTTCTATCATAATTCATACAACTTTTTATCTTTTTCATATAAAATATACATATATCCAAAAAAAATCATTATTTACTTTTTATCTTTCCTATACAAAATTCTCTATTTTTTATTATTCCCATACAATATTCTCTATGTTTTATCTTTTGGATAATAGGGCTGCATATAAGCATTTAATATGAGAAAAGCTAGTGGTACACATAGTGTATAATATTCTTTTGTACACCAACAATTAAATCATGCCAAATCAACTAACTTAAGAGGGAAACTAAAAATAGAAGAGGGAAAAAAGAGGGAAGCTTGGACGGGATTTATTTTACTCATTTACCGCTTATGCAGATTGTGGCGGGATTATTTTCACTTGGGCGGCAATTATAGCAAACAATTAATGTGGAATAGAGAATTAACTTTCCAAAAAATCTTATGAATATATTAGGCAACACTCATCTTCTTCTCCAAAATTATTTTCGATCAACATAGCAATTTGAATAACAACTATACGAAGGGGAAAGAAGGTGTTTGTGAAGAAAGAAATTCTGTTTAAGAAAAATTCACAGGTAAGTAATTTTTTGTTTAACTTTTCGATTAAATTGAATGTTTATTAATCTAGGGTGTCATGGTTTTGATTTAATAAAGATAAAATTGCAATAAGAAAAAAAGAATTTATATTGTTGCAATTGAAAGGGAAAAAAATTGAAGTTGAGATTAATTGAAGCCTTTTATCTGTTTATTTGAATATAACAATGAGTTTTTCACTGTGTAGAATGATGGCTGTTAATGGATTAAAGGAGTGTTTTGGTTATATTTCTTTTTTTTGTTTTTTTTTTTGTTTTTTTTTTTTTGAGGATTAGCGACGACAGCAACAATGGCGAAGGCATACTAGCAAGAGTCACAAGCACAGTTTCAGATTCACCCATCTTCCAAAAAGGTGTTGAAACTGCTACCAAAACTAATGATGTAGTCACTAAGAAGCTTTTCAAGAGCACTGGCAAAGTTGCTTGGATCTTCGGTACAACTTTCCTCGTACTTGTTCTTCCTCTCGGGCGTGCCCCAGTTTCTCTTCTTGAGAAACAAGAAGAGTTTCAATGGCATTTGTGTAATTAAAATGCATTGGGAATTGTAAACTAATGGTATTATAATCAGAAGAAGTGCTGACTGTAAAATCCACTATAGTTGATGACTTGGACTAAACTTGACGGCGTCATATCAAGTTTGCGTTTATCATCAGCGGCGTTACATTGCAGTACCATCGGAGCTTCGTCTTTCACCAAACACTAACACCTTCACCTTCCTCTTTTGTCCCCACCGACAACAACCACCGACTGTCCAACACCATCTTCTTCCTCTTTCATCAAAATCATCTCCACCGACAACAACCTCCATTGAAGCTTCGCCGCCAAAGATTGAATTCCTCCATTCAAACTCGAATGCCTCCATTGAATGGTTAACGAAAAACCCTAAAGAAAATATTGAAATTAAGAGTATGGTTAACCCCTAATGGATAGGTATTTGACACTTATGAGCTTTCCTTCTCCATTGAAGCTACTGCATAGTAATAGATTGTGAAATTGAAATTTGATGATTACCGATTAACACTAGATCGTGAAATTGAAACTCAATAATTAGCAGTGGCGCTTAACATTAAATTCGATGATTTAAAAAATTTAATCTTACTTTTTTTTTTTTTTTTTTTGGGGAAAATTTAATCTTACCTTAAATTGCTTCAATGGTGGAAAACTGGAAATAATGTACTGTGTTGAATCGGAATTCGGGAATGTTTTTTTTCTTCTGAGCATCACTTTTGAGCATTGTTCAAAAGTAAAGTGACATGGGTTTACCTTGTTAACTCCGTCTATGTCAACTCAAACAGCTGTCATACCAAAATTACAGATTTACCCTCATGAGAAACAATTTATGTTAATTAATATGAGAAACTTGTAATTACCCCTTCCTCTCATCATCGAACTTGAGCGAGATGGTCAAATTGATGACATGGAACTTCAGCAGGGTTTTAATTTATGGTTATAATTTGATTAACTTTATTGAATTCTATGTTGTGTTATGAATTTATTGTTTAAATGGGTTTATTTCTGTTTAATTGTTGATTGATGTGAATTGCTAATATGTGATGAAGCAAAGTGAAATTCTTTATTTAATACAGGTTTTTTGATTTTGATTCCGGTTATTATATAATTGAACTGATTTGTAAACTAAATTGAGATTAATATTGTGTCAGATAATGGAAAGGAGATATGCTAGTCTTGGCGTGGCTGTTCGTAATGAGAATGGCGAGTAAACAGCAGACTAAGAGCTCTAAGGTCTCGATACCACCCACCTACTAGTGATTTTGTTAAAATAAATTGTAATGCATCACTTCAGGTTGAAGGATGGGTTGAACTAGATGCAGACATGCAGTAGCATGCAATGCCAGGGGAGAGTGTTGCTTGCGAGTTCCAGGAGGCTTTGTGGTTACTGGCCACCAAAGGCAATGGCAATTGAATTTGGGCTAAGGCTTGGGGAACGCTACAATCTGACAAAAGTTCTAGTGGAATCAGATTGCAAAGCTATTGTGTCAAGGCTAGACAAAGCATCTATTACGTATTTTCTTTACTGACCTTGATAATATCCTAGACAATATTACGTTTGTGTGTTCGTCTTATGATTTTGTGGATTGGTCTCATGTAAAGTGAGAGGGTAATTTCGTAGCTTATCATTTAGCTAGAGTAATACCCTTCGGGGTTGAACAAGTATGGGTCAATAATTGTCCAGAAGATTGGACAATTTGTCTACTACTCGTAATTAATCTACCTCTCTAGCTTTTTGTCAAAAAAAAAAATCCAAATTTTTATTTTTTAATAGGTTTTTTATGTTTTTTTGTAGTATCATAATTACATTATTTTAAGGAGACGAAATTTGTGGCAGTTAAATGGCCAACTAGGAACAGTCCCTACGTTTCAAAATTGACCAAAGTGGTGAACGATATTATACATTTAATAAATTGTTTTAAAGTAAATGTTGATAATGTTTTTTATTATCATAAGTAAATTTATCAACGGTTTGATGCTTATATAAAATAAAATAAAATTTCAGTGATGGCCTTCTCAAAATTAGCTTGATTAATGCAATAATTAGGCCCTGTTCTCTTCACCTTAAAAAAATAATATTAAGTAAAAATAATTTCAGTTCAGTAAAAATAAGTTCAGTTCAGTAAAATTCACTTTTCTTAAAGAAAAATTATAATAGAAAATCAGTATAAATAATTTCAGTTAAGCAAAAATAATTTCAGTTTAATAAAATTAATTTAAATTCAGTAAAAATAATTTAAGTTCAGCAATTATAATTTTGTTTCAGTAAAAATAATTTCAGTTCACCAAAAATAAGGTGAAGAGAACGGGGCCTTAGTTAATAGTTACCTATACTTATCTATCAATCATAAAAAATAAAATAAAAAAATAGAAAAAAAAAACATGATCAACCGCAATACCGCCAATACGGCATCTCACAAAGCCCATATCAATAACTTTATACTAAAAACAAAATCAGAAATGACACATGTCATTTACTGGTTAAAAATTTTCCCTCCATTTTTCCCGTTTTTTTTTTTCCTTTCTCCAAAAACTTCAAGAAAACTATTTATAACCCATAATATATTCTTTCCCGATTGACAACAATATTCTTTCTATTATCAAAATAATACCACTATCGAAGATTCATATAATATTATCAAATTTTTTTTTGTTTCACTTTACTATTTTTGAACTTTATTTCAATTTAAATGAGAAAATTCATTTTAGAACCTTATATATGCATATACTATATATATTCGTATTAATATATAATAGCACAAATATTAATCAAAATTTTCATTTTTTTTAATAAAAAAAATGCCTTAAACTTTATTTAAAAAAAATTGTATACCTTTATTTACGTAAATTATTATTGAATTAGCATTGCAATTTGTTACAATATGAAGTTAGTAACAACCGTGCGTTGCACGGGACTTAAGCTAGTTATGATTAAATGCATTATTTCACTAAGATATTATGAATAAATGCATTATTTCACTAAAATAATTTTTTTTTTTAAATACGCCCATGATTAACCGAAAGAAATTCTAAGTATAATGTAAACTTATACAAGTATTTATCCATCCTACTTTTAAGGAAACAAACTTAGAACTAACAATCTATGATTCTGCAAATACGAGTATGATACATTAATTTATTTTTATAAAAAAAATAAAATGTTAAATTATTATGAATTAGTACATTTGTCTCGTTCAAATTACATGCCTTGGGAATTTGTTTTCAAGGCTTAAATTTTTATAGCGTTTAGTCCTAAAGTAAATAATCATTAAAAAATTATAAAAATAGCTTTGGATTGGATTCGAACTTGGGTCACGTAGCAAACAATAATTCTATAAACTAACCATGGAGTGGGTATCAACACGTTTTTTGAATGAAATATATGTATATATATATTTATGTATGACATCATGTGTGCGGATGTCAAATGAATTTCATTATACCGTTAAAATAGTATATGACACTGTAAAATATAATAGAATTCTTGTTTTTTTAGATGTATCACTTTCTTGTGGTTAGTTTATAAGGGTATTGAACTTTGTTGTGGTTATATAATTTAATAATATGTATTAACAAAAATCTACATAGAATTCTTGTTTTTTTAGATGTATTCCTTTCTAAATGGAAAAGTTTCTAAGTGTATCACTTTCATTTATAAATTCTATAATGATTTCTTCTACGTATTATCGAATTTGACTACAAGATAATATTTGTCTATTTCCATGTCTTAAAAAATTGTGTCTAAGGGTCTATTCTCTTCAGCTTAATTTTAGTTCAGTTCAGCATCAATCAGTTCAGTTTAGTTCTTAATTTCCTTCTCTTATAAACAATTCATTTCAGCTCAGTTCAGTTCAGTTCCAATCAGTTCGGTTCAGTTCGGTTCAGTTTAGTTCAGCTCAGTAAATCAGAACATGCCCTAAGTCCGTTAATTTTAAACCTATTATAATATGAAATAGTAAGTGTTATATATTGGTATGGGGGTCAAATTGTAATTATTTTTACATTATATGTGTTTGCAGTAAATTTTGAAATAGAACTTAGCTTTTATTTAAAAAAACAAAAAATCATTACTATAGTTAGTGCTTGTTCTCTTCAGCTTAATTTAAGTTCAGTTCAGCTTCTAATTTCCTTCTCTCATAAATAATTCAGTTCAGTTCAGTTCATTAAATGAGAACAGACTCTTAGTGTATTTTGCTATTTATTTTTAATTTACACTGAAATGAACTTTTGCTTACAATCATTCATGTATTTATAATATCATATTCATAAACTTAGTTTGGCGCATGACATCATAAAAATGAGAATCAATAGGGTATTTGTAGACACCCAAATGTGTCTCCCCAAAACCAAACCCAATGATGAATACCTTTCACGTCATTTGATTATCGAACAAGGTGAAAGTGTGAAAAAGTCTAGTAATGTGGATGTTTTTATTAAAATATTTTTCTTTTTGTTTTCAAAAATATTTATTTTCTTACTCTATTTATGAAAATAGCCAGTCCAATTTAGTTTGGTCCATAATAAGGGTCCAATAATAGTATAGGTGGGTTGGGATCGTAAAGAGCTTTCCAATGATATATTATAAGCCCAATTCCGATGAATAATGAGGAAGTTATGGATTATATTAAATAGGGCTCGAAATGATTTTTATATGTGGCCCAATGATCTAGAGGAGGGCCTATTAATTATTATTCCTAAAGTTGTTAGGATTGATTTAATCTTCTAGAATATTTAGAAGGTTCCTTTTAATTCTAATGGGATTAGGAGTGATAATTATTTTTTAAAGAGTTTTATTTTGAATAAAATATGTGATTTGGCACAAACCTGATTTTAATTTGATAAACACGGAATTCGTTGCTTAATCATATCAAGAAGAGGATTCCGTACAAAAGCGCGTTTTATCTTTTAATTAGCGCCAAACGACAAAGCCTGTCGCCTGGCGCTAACATCTGTCGCCTAGCGCTGGTATTGTCGCCTGGCGACAGATTCCAGTTAAATTCAGTATAGAACTTAAAGTATTTTCTATCGTTTCGTGCTATTTTTATTATAAATAGGGGTCGTATCTTCCCCGTTTTTGATTATCAACAATCATCTAATTCTATTCTCTCTCTCTAAAAGCTAGAAGCTTTCTCTCTCTCTATTCTTTTTCTAAACCTTCCTTCTCTCGAAATTCCACATTCACAAGTTCTAGACACACCTAGCCAAGTTCGAAGTTGCCTTCGCCCTAGACGTGAAAGGTTTTAATATTTCTGAGGGTTTGGTCCCAAATTCCTATTTTAATTATTTAAATTAATTGTTTGATTTTATTATTTTCCTTGAAGTTACTAACGCGTGTATTTTGTTATTAGAAAGAGATACGAGACATCGAAGTAAGTACTTTAATTGCTTTATTGCTCTTTTGATATAGAAATAATGCTTAGAGTATTTTGTTGATTCCTAGTATCATGTTAGGATATTTTATTGCTTCCTAGTATCATGTTTAGGGTTAACTAAAATTTCTAATATCATGCGAGCTTCAACGACAAGATCTCATGACCTCTTTTTCTATCTTTTTTTTGTTCCTCCTTTCCCCAAATAAGTCTAGCGTAGGCACCTTTTGTTTTCCTTAGATTTTATTTTGTAGGTTTTTTCTTCTCCCTTAAATAAAATGAGTATTTATTTTCTTGCATATGATTATCTCATTGCATTGCATAAAAAAAAAATGCACAAGGTATACTTATGATTAGAGGCACCCCTTGTAGCCATATCATATCATCTTTACCCTTCACATATAAATCCTTTCTTGATAAACCACTTTGAACCTCGTCTAACGATAGACCTTTATTTTTTCAACCCACATCTATCTAACCTTGGGATGGGATTGTGTGCAATTTATGCAATTTCAAAATACAAAAGCTTGAGATATTTTACAAAAATTCAAAAAAGCGAAAATAATAAAAGTGTGCATAAGGGCAAGTGTTCCAATGTCTTTTGATATGAACATGTCTTTGATATAAACACGTCTTAGATTGCGTCTCTTATCGAGTGCTCGGTACCGTGCTTGAGAAACATAAATGCCAAGTGAGTGATAGACCGCATGATCGGGATTGCCTACACTTATCAAAAAAGGTTCAAAATAAAAAATGATACAGCAAAAAAGAGAGAGCAAAAATAATAAACGAAAAGAGTTTAAAAGTGAGAAACGTCGAGCATACAAATACAAAGATTCAAAAGCAAGGTTGCACACCTTGGGGGCTTATCTAGGATCTTGAGCCTTTATCCCCTTCTTCTTCAACCTTTAGCCTAACCACGTTACAACCCTTAAAAGACCTCTTTGAGGTATATACGCACTTGTGCCAGGTTCGGCTAGAGCTACGTTCGACCTGATTCCTAACGGATATGTAGGCAACCTCACATTGAGGTGCGGCCGTAATAAAAATGCATTCATATTTACATTCATACATGATCATATCAAGGGATCTCCAATGCTCATCCCTATCCATTTAGAGCTAGACTTAGGGGCTTGATCCTTACATTATTAACTTACCTAGCCTAAGAGTCACCACTATTTGACTCTTTTCAAAAAAAAATATTCCATACACTTAGCCTTTGCAGCCTAGCTTTAGTGTCACTTTCACACACATCACAGATACATAGAAAAATAATCCTCCTCATAGGAACCCTTTGTCATGAAATCTTAACACAACGATGAAGCACGCCTTGTCATATCAAGATCACTCACTCATTATTGCATCACAAAGTATGAAGTGCTTAGCCTCCGCGCTTAAGTTACCCAAATACTTTCATCATCGAGTTAACAATTGAGATAGCCTAGGATGTTATAATCATTGCACTATGAGATACAACGTCGACGCATGCATTTGACTAAACTCATTCAACATGCATCATCAAACACTTCACTTCTTCCCTTTTGCGTCTTTCTTTTTCGGGAGAAAGTCGGTACCCTCTACAAAAATGACGGAAAATTTTTTCTTTTCTGAATTTTGAGTCAAACAAATCACAACACAATGCACACACGAGTCATGTACACATTGAGTCATGTCGTGTTATCACATTGAGTTAAGTCTACGCACACGAGTCGATTTGAGTACATCGAGTTACACGTCGAGTCAGGCAATAGCATTAAGTCACACAAAAACAACCTTAAAGACATGAGCAAAGTCATATAGTCCAAAATATAAATGCAGGCACACCAAGTCCCAGACGGACAGGTGATCTTTACAAAAATTTTGAAGCAAAAGGATGCAAACAACTTAGCAAATCAACTAGAGTCAAATGGTCATATTGATTGATTGGGTTCCTTGGTACGCCAGTTAGCCCGTATAAGCAAATTGACATGATTAGTAGTCAGCTCGATTAAAATTGCAGTAAGTGATCGACCTGACAAATGATGATTTAGCTTAAAGCGTCTAAGTATTGGCTCATCGCAAGCACCGAAGCATTGGTTCAAAAGTAAGCACATCACCAAAACGACAATATTTCCAAGAGTGAATTGTCGACATCAAATCTTCGACAATTTTTCTAAAATTGGATTGTCATCTTAAACTGGCAATGTTTCCAAACATGGATTGTCGTACTCCATCTCTATTTAGCAAGTTTTTCCAAGTTCAGATTGTCATACATTCATCAAATCCTTGGCAATATTTCCGAGATTGGATTTTCATGCATTAAGTTCCCTATGGCAAAATTTCCCAAAGGATTGTCGTAGGTCTCTATTCATCTTAACGTTCCGGCAAAGGTTCCCCAACGTGGATTGTCATTCATTTCAGTAGTGGCAAATTTTTCAAGAGGGATTGTCAATCGACTCTTTTTTGGAAATGTTCCAAGACGCGTATTGTCAATTATGGCAATATTTTCCCAAAAGAATTGTCGCATAATATTGGCAAATTTCCAAGGTGGATTCCTTTAAAGAGTTATATTCCAAGACGTGGATTGTCGATTGTAGTAAGGTTCTTATGACAGATTGTTACGAAGCATTGGCAACTTTTCCCAAATTTGGATCTTGGCAAAATTTCTGAGATACGGATTGTCGCTTCCTCGTGGCAACATTTCCTAGGATGGATTGTTACGTGGCATTGAAAACTTTCCCTAAATCGGATTGTCGTACATCATTCAAGAGTTGTGTTGGCAACTATTCCTAAAGAAGAGAGGATTGTCATCACCCCCTAGGCATCAACACATCAAATATTCAAGCAACCCCTAAAGATGGCTACAAGCAGTCACCTTCGACGATGTTCCCTAGGATGTGGAGGATTTTCATAAATAATAGAAGATGGCTACAAGCGGGGTTATCTTCGATGGTGTTCTCTAAGATGTGGAAGACTAAAACAACAGAAATTGAAGGTAGCTACAAGCGGAACAATCTTTTAGATGTCCCCTAGCTTGAGGAAGATCGTCAAACAAAATCAGTTACTCCAGAGACGTGTGCTCGACGGTGCAAGATACGCGTTTCTTAACTCTTTTATCCGTTTTAACTAACGCTAGTTTGCAGGTATCGGCGTTACAAGAGTGATTTAGGATCGTAGAACCCATTCTCCGTCCCTATCGCTACTTTAACTTTTCGTTTTCGAAACTTGCGTTTCTCCAAACTCAGTCAAAGTAGGGGCTTCTGTAGACACCCAAATGTGTCTCCCCAAAACCAAACCCAGTGATGAATACCTTTCACGTAATTTGATTATCGAACAAGGTGAAAGTGTGAAAAAGTCTAGTGATGTGGATGTTTCTATTAAAATATTTTTCTTTCTGTTTTAAAAAAAATATTTCTTTTCTTACTGTATTTATGAAAATAGCCAGTCCAATTTAGTTTGGTCCATGATAAGGGTCCAATAATAGTATAGGTGGGTTAGGCTCGTAAAGATCTTTCCAACGATATATTATAAGCCCAATTCCGATGAATAATGAGGAAGTTATGGATTATATTAAATTGGGCTCGAAATGATTTTTATATGTGGCCCAATGATCTAAATGAGGGCCTATTAATTATTATTCCTAAAGTTGTTAGGATTGATTTAATCTTCTAGAATATTTAGAAGGTTCCTTTTAATTCTAATGGGATTAGGAGTGATAATTATATTTTAAAGAGTTTTATTTTGAATAAAATATGTGATTTGGCACAAACCTGATTTTAATTTGATAAACACGGAATTCGCTGCTTAATCATATCAAGAAGAGGATTTCGTACAAAAGCGCGTTTTATCTTTTAATTAGCGCCAAACGACAAAGCCTGTCGCCTGGCGCTAACATCTGTCGCCTGGCGCTAGTATTGTCGCCTGGTGACATATTCCAGTTTTATTTTGTATAGAACTTGAAGTATTTTCTATCGTTTCCGTGCTATTTTTCATATAAATAGGGGTCGTATCTTCCCCGTTTTTGATTATCAACAATCATCTAATTCTATTCTCTCTCTCAAAAGCTAGAAGCTTTCTCTCACTCTCTATTCTTTTTTTAAACCTTCCCTCTCTCAAAATTCCACATTCACAAGTTCTAGACACACCTAGCCAAGTTCGAAATTGTCTTCGTCCTAGACGTGAAAGGTTTTAATATTTCTGAGGGTTTGGTCACAAATTCCTATTTCAATTATTTAAATTAACGTGTGTATTTTGTTATTAGAAAGAGATACGAGGCATCGAAGTAAGTATTTTAATTGTTTTATTGCTCTTTTGATATAGAAATAATGCTTAGAGTATTTTGTTGATTCCTAGTATCATGTTAGGATGTTTTATTGCTTTCTAGTATCATGTTTAGGGTTAACTAAAATTTTTAATATCATGCATGTTTTTATGATGCTTCCTATTTCTTTCCTAATATCATGTTAGGGCTAAAGATTTGATTTTTAATGTTTAGTGACATGCTAGAGTTTGTTATTAATCTTGTTAGTATCATGCCTAGGATCTTGCTAATATTATTATTGCTTTGAGATTGAGAATATTATTATTATGACGATGATTATTTATTGTTGCTTGATATATCTATATTGTTGTTGTTATTGCTTGATCACGCCCTCTCTTGCAGGTTTAAAGGGAATTTGTACTTGTAATCACGCTTAATAAGATAATAAATAATCTTGTTTAGGTTAATATGATTATAATTCAAGTGATCGCCAATAATAGTTTTGTTGTGCATTAATATTCAACCAACATAGATTAAACATGTTTAGGGTTAATCTATTGATTGTATGTTAGTCAGAAAGCGCACATGAATACGAGAAGAATAAAGTAAAGGCCTATTTAGGGCAGGTTCAATTTCTTTTAGGTTGGATTTGTACCTTCATCCCCGAACTTCCAGTCATGGTTCTAGACCTATTGGAGTTAACGATCTCCTGGATCGTTAAGGGGTGTAACCTTCACCCTGTGAACGGTTTACAAGTTCCTAAAACTTGTTGGCGACTCTTTTGCTCTAGCTTTCTTCCCTTTGGACGCCACCATGCTTAAGTGTATGATCACAGTGGGGCTCAAGTGTGGGATGCTTGAAATATTCCCTACAGTATTATAGCCATATCCAATCAATTTTAGCTATTGATTGAATATTAAGGCATTTATAATTTTTTAAGGCCACAATATAGAATAAAATATAAAATAAAATAATTATTTTTTCAAACAAAGATCTAAGAAAAAATAAAATAGTTAAAATAAAATAATTATTGAAGATAAAAGAGTTCCAAATCTCTGAAATTATAACTTTTGTTATTTTTGATTTTATAAAAATAAGAATGATTTCTTAAAATGATAATTTATTATTTTTTTTTACAAAAAAAAAAACCCATTTTCCTTAAATTAGCACTATCACAAGGTTCGAACACAGGAGGATTTTGCATACTACACAAGTTCGTTATTTACTAGACCATTGGAGTAAGGGGGTATCAGCCCGTTTGTTTGTTCTAAAGAAAGTTATTTATGATGAAAGTTGTATTAAATTACACAATTTTTATTATGTTTGTCTGTTTGTTTGTTTTTTTTTTCATGAAAAGTTTTATTTTATTAAATTATTTAAGGGTCACATTATAGAATAAAGATAAAGAGTTACACATCTCTGAAAGTACAACTTAGTTATATTGATATTATAAAAAATTAAAAACAAAAATGCTTCCTTAACTAAATTGTGAAAAATTTTAAAACAAAATAATAAAATGTGTTTTACCAATTGTCGCAGTGTTCAAACACAGGTGGACTACGCACATCACACACGTTAGTTATTTACTAGACCATAAGACAAGGGGGTATCAACACGTCTATTAGGTGTAAAGAAATTTATTTATCAATTGATTTATAGAATAATTTGGAATCAAATTTGTGGCATCGATTGATCTATAACTATGACACGATATTAGTAATAACCCTTTAAATTGATGGATTAGTAACCCTTATTATGTATCAAAAAAGTTTTGATACTACTATATCATGCAGTAAAAAGGAATGTAGAGAGTTTATAATATCCATCTTTCTCACTATAATTAATGTCAAGTAAGCTTTGTAATTAAATAAATTAGAATTTGCTAAATGTGTCAATTAAAAAGAAACAGATAAAATATTATTTTAATATGATGTATCGAATAAAGTCATTAGACATTAGTCATCAGTTTCTACACGTATTACTTTCTACTATAAATTATGTAATGATTTCTTCTATGTTAGCATTGAATTTGACAACATGTTAACATTTGTCTATCTCTTTTGTCTTAAAAAATTATGTCTTATACCTTGTTTGGTTCAACTTATTTTCCCTATTTCAGAAAAAATAAGTACTGTTCAGATCAGATCATCGTTTTACGTGTAATTTTTTATCGTTAAATATCTTTAATTTCGTAATGAATAAAATTATGAAAATTACATATTAATAAAATATACATTATTACAAATCTAACAAAATCCCACTTGATATATTTTTTCTTTATTGATTATCGTACACTTAAGGTCAAAGTTTGATCATATCAGACAATAAGATCAGATCAAATCAGACCAGATAAGATCATATCAGATCAGACATGATCAGATAAATTCAGATAAGCAAAAATATATAAGGTGAACTAAATAGGGCTTTAGTCAGTTATTTTAACCCTATTTTAAGTCTGTAATACGATATTGTAAGAGTTATATATTTGTAGGGAGATCAAATTTGTAAGCTTTTCTTATTTACATTATATGTTTTGTAGTAAATTTTAAAATAAGAACACTTAATTAAAAATCAAATATCATTACTTAGTTAGTGTACCTTGCTAGTATGTATGTTTGATTAACACTAACCAAAAATATTGTTGTAATCATTAATGTATTAAAAGTGTCATATTCATAAACATGCACAAATATGATTGTTTATGTAATTATTCATGTATTTATAGTATTATATCATAAACTTGGTTTATATTCATTACATAATAGAGTTAAGTGTAACTGGGTAAGTGGGGTACTATACATGTGATAAATAATGAATTCATTATAAAAAAATTTACAACCTTTTTTTTTTTTTTTTTTTTTTTTTTGTAGGAGGGGAATATATAAATTTAGGGTAAGTTTCCCTCCAAAATAATTCTGTAAAATGGAGCATGTTTACAAAAAAGTACAACTTATTTACTTTCTCTCGGCCATTTACAACTATAAAATGCAAGTACTAAAAACGGATCTAACACAAATAAATTAAAAAGTAGGAAAAAAAAGTAAAATAGGTTTTTTTTTGGAGATGGTAAGTTTGAAGTTGGGCCACATGTTTACAATATTCATTATTATTATTATTATTATACTTTTATAATTTTTAAAAAACCACGGTTTTAAAAATACAATATAAAATAAAATAATAATTTTTTTTACTAAATATATTAGATAAAAAAAAAAGTTCAAATAAAATAAGTAGATATTAAAGATTAAAAAAAAAAGGTAAAAGAGTTGGCCACTCCTCTGAAAATATATTTTTATTTTTTGCCATATTTGATTTTATAAAAACAAGAATGATTCTATAAATTAAGTGATCATTTTCCAATTTCTTAAATACACAATTTCAACAATTGTTAGACCATTGGACTAAGGGGGTATCAGGCACTATCAGCACATTCATTAGATTTAACATTATTATTTAATATTAAATCTGGTGGTAATAAATGAAGTAGTTCTCTTTTTTAATTTCTTAAATTTAAAAAAATAATTACTTAAGAAAATACTTTTTTTTTGATAAAAATAAAATACTTATTTAATAGCACTATATAGAATTGAATTAATAAAAAAATAGTTATTAAAGATTATTTATAGTTAATTTTTTTATTAAATATAAAAGAGTTACACATCTAAAAGTATAACTTTGTTCCTTTTTTTTTTAAAAAAAAGTATGACTTTGTTATTTTGATATTTTTAAAAAAAAGAATATGATTCCGTAAAATTTAAAAGTTATCACAAGGAAAAAAAAAATTACACATTGTCGCAGGGTTCGAACTCGGGTAAACTATACACATTACACACGTAATTTGTATACTAGACCATTGGACTAAGGGGTATCAACACATTGATTAATTGAAAAGAAATTTATTTATTAAAATGGTTTAGTGTCTATTAGAATTCGGCAAAACTTTGGTGTCCAATTACGCACAATTCCGGTGAAACTTTGATGTCCGTTACAATTCCGGCAAAATTTTGTGTGTCCAATTACAATTCCAGTAGCAACATTAAACCAAATTCCAACTACAAATTCTATGAAAATTTTACATGTTCTATCATTCGTTATTGCTTGATTCGTTATTGAACCAGATTTCTTGAATGTTCTTTATTCGTTATGGCAAATTGACTGCCGATTGACTGAACTAACGAGTGACTTGAGAATTTGTTGTCTACATATGTAAAAAGATTTATCAATTATGCAATCTTGCCGTCTCCAATGTTCAACAACAGTAGTACAACTCTACGAGCTCTACTGTAACAGATGAATTGTATGTAAAAATTGACTTTACTTTCTAGTTTCTATTGAACGTCTGAACCTATTCCTTTATGAATTCTTGGGGAGATCTAAATGAGATATACACGTGATCAAAATGAAAGATACAAGATAATGCAGAGATAGAGTACAAGTTTATCAATTATGAGCACGGGAGAGAGAAAAAAATTTGTAGAGAAAAAAAATGAGGGAAAAAAATCAAAGGCAATTTTTTTTGGGATTATATACCAAATTAAATTAGGTACTTAAAAGGTTAGAGTTAATTTGAAATTCAAACTTTAAATATTAAAAATAAGATTTGAAATTCAAATGAAAATAGGGATGACCCACATAAAAAAAAAAAAAAAAAAAGATACCCTTTCCACCAATGAGAGCTTGGTGTACAATATTCTTTTGTACACCATGTGTAGCTCTAGTTCCTTCCTATTTAATATACTTCCTTTTTATGAGTTTCAAAGAATTACAATTAGATCATTCTTCGTGTATTATATATATATATATATATATATATTTTAAACAAATCAATTCATTAATAAAAAGCCATCCGACATCTACAAATGAAATCTAAATTAACAAATATATAAAATTGAATCAAATTAGGGTTTCCTTTATCAAAGCTACGATCGTTGAAAAGATCTTGCATTGTGGTACATCTCTCGCACATATCGCTGGAATATACAGCCTTTTCGGAGAGACGGTCTAACGATTTGTTGTAGCCGTAAGGATGATTCTCATCTGATTCGCCTGAACGCATTTGAAAGCTTGACAACCGTTGCGATTCCCAACAAATCTTTACCAAAGAACCGACAATAGGGCCAAACATGATTACCTTTTTGATGAACCCTAACACACAAACAAACCCTAAACATATACAAACAACTAAACTAACAAAAATTGACGACGACTCTACTATAGGAAGACATTCTTCGTATATATTAGGTCCCAAACTTTAATCCTTTTATAAGCACATACACATCAAGTTCTTGAGTTTTGACCACTTGTAGGAAATATTAGAAACAAGTTTAACTGTGGCAAAATACTCAAATGAGCTAAATAATATACAAGTATATGGTATTTCTAAGTCATGTAGATGCTAGCTTAGAGGATCATGCTATATATATGCTACACCTATTTGTATACAATGGAAAAGTATCGTATACTAAAAGATATGTTCAAATAATAGCAATGCCTAAAATCAAAGGATCGATTTAACAAACTTCATGCAGCCAAATAATATCATATTATCAAGTTCAATCACACATCAAACATATGTATTTCAACAAGTACTACAAGTATAACGTGGTATCAAAATATTCTAGCGCATTACTTTAACCAAATCACTACAGTAACTTGATCACTAATAATTCAATTGCCAAGAAGCAACTACATGACCAATTTGAACAAAATCACCAATAATAATAATAATAATAATAATAATAATAATAATAATAAGCAACCCTTTGGCAAATTGCAATAGCCAACTTGATCACAAATATTTTAACCGCGAATAAGCAAGTTGAGATAAAGAAAGTTACAACAATAAATCAACTAATGGTGAAAAAAAAAAATTAAACCTCAAAATTCAATCGAATACTACCCAACCATTCAATCCTCAGATCATTGACACTGAGACAAGCTAATCTATCTTCTATAGGTTTTATTTTTCTATTAATGGGAGTTTTGGGTATGGTTGCCACGTTTTTCTTTTTTTTTTTTTTTATGGTAAAATGTATAATTGTTAAAGATCCTATTATTAAAGATACTCCGAGATAATATCTTGATTTTCTTAATATTGTTTCTCTATTAATATTATTCATGGATTTTCAGCATATATTTAGTCCATATCATTTGACTTTAGATTGCTTAATTCAAGGAGAGTATATTTTGCTATTTTGTACTCCGTACATTATATTTTAGGTTTCATTATTAGCATACGTACAACTATATTAGAGCAGTGATTCCTTCAACCTAATTTTTTTCCTCCCACATTATTCCTATGGGCTATGGCTACTAACACCATTCCTAGTGATGTTGAAGCTGATTGTGCTCTATTGTCAACCTCACTAATATTATCAAACTCAATTCAACCAATTATTTATCCTGAAAAATTCAACTTGAGACTATACTTGTGGGATATGACCTTTTCAAGTTTCTTCATGGATCTCACCTTGGCCTCCTCCATCCATATCTTTTATATTTAAGTCAAGTTTATATTACAGATTAGTAAAAGATATATTTGATTGTATATTAAATGTAGATTATTACTCGAATATACTAATGTGTATAAATTACAAATCTTATTTAAAAAATATAATATGGAGTACTATCTCCAATTTGTTAAGTGTTACATTTAAACGATCTCCAATTCACTATTTTGACCATTAATTTTTTTTTATATATAATTGTGCATTAATTTAAATTATACAAAGTTGATATATTGAAAAGTCATAACAATTTTAATCTAATAAGCTCAAGCTTGATAATAATGTGCTTTCTAGCTTATATTTAAACAATTAGACATGTTGTGAATCGTAAATAGCTTATAAACATGCATATTGTGTTTTCTCTAAAAAAATAAATGTAAATTGTGATACAATTATAATGACTTTACTAATTTTCTACCATATGATTTTAGGTATATCATACTTAATTTTTTTTTAAAAAATTATACATGCTATATATAATTCATTTATTTGCTATAATATTTTGTTACAGAACTCCTAAACGCGAAATCTCTGAATTATTATAACAATTTTTTAAACTTTTGCTAAACCTATAAACAAACCATTTATTCGACAACTAAAGTCACAACACACTCATGCATAACATCTACAAATTGTAAAAAAGTCGATTGATATATAATTCGGTTATAGGGTTACTTGAGGGGTTACTCGGTCAGGGGTTAATCGAGGGGTTACTCGGTCATGAGTAAATCGAGTTATTCGGTCAGGGGTTACTCGAGTTACTAGGTCAGGATTATTTAAGGAGTTCGGTCAGGGGTTACATACTCGAGTAATTTGGTTAAGGGTTATTTAAGGAGTTAGGGGTAACTTGAGGGGTTACTCAGTCAGGGTTTACTTGAGGGGTTCGGTTAGGGTTTACTCGAGGTGTTACTCGGTCAGGGGTTACTTGACGAGTTACTTGATCAGGAGTAACTCGAGTAACCCCTGACCAAGTAACTTGAGTAACCCCGACAACTCAAGTAACTCGAGTAACCCCTGTCGCACGGTAAAGTAGGCCGCATACAAAAAATTGTGATAAACATATCAAATGTCTATAAAAAGATGAGACCATATTCATGCTATATGTGAATATAAAAATTCCTATTTCTAGAAATTACATGTTAAATTTCAAGTGTTTTAGAGGCCATAGAGAAAAAAAATATGACATTATTTGTGATATACAAAATACAATATTAATACAATGATCATGTTGTTTTATAATAAAAATTATTTTTCCAAGCATATATTTAGTTCACAAAGTTTCATATCTGGTTGGCTACACCGTGTGGCCAAGATTACTTGGTCAGTCAGGGGTTACTTGGTCAAGAGTTATTCGATCGGTGAAGGGCCACTCAGTCAGTTTGGGGTTACTCAGTCAGGGGTTACTCATGTTTTGGCGTGTGTCAGTCGTGTCAGTCACACAGAAAAAGCGTTGTATATGTTGAGTTCGTGGACAGAGTTTAATCATTTTTAAAATGAGGTGGCCAGTGAATCAAGTAGAAATGAGAAAAAAAATGACTTAATGTAAGGATTGATTATCAATAGTTCATTGATTGAGTTGAATTATATTTAAAAACTTTACACTCAATTTAAGAATAAAAAAAGTTGTCTTTAAAGTAGATATCATTATTTAATTATTTTAAGAGGTTAAAAATGCATGATTAAGACATCTATGTAAGTAAATTCATTATTACTTATTAAATCTTTTTATCTTAAAATTTTGTAAAATGAATATAAGTAATAAGATTTGTAAGCCGTGCATCGCACGGGTGCTGTGCTAGTTAGTCACTAAAAAGCATTACTAAGTAGTAATAATATTATTCCTAAAAATTAATCACTAATCAATAATTAATAAATGCGAAGTTAAACTACTTAATAATCAAATTTATTGTATAGAAGTTTAACTTTTAGGTTAATAAAAGTTTGCAGATCGTAAAAGTACAAGTATATTACGATCGATCGTCGCTAAAGACTTCAATGTATATGGGGAGATACTGAAACTGGGCCGATAATGTGTGAAAGGCCGGTATCTTAAGTGGGTTCAGTTTCTCAGCAAATCTCAGACATACTGGCATTTATGCAAAAGGCAGACATATCGGCTTGTCAGTGATCGACACGTGTCATCAGCAAATTGACACTTGGCGCAAGGTGGTCTGCATGCCATACAGCCACCTGTCATTTGAAAAGGCTATAAATAATCAGGTTTAATCTCATAATGAAGGGGGCATTTATTACTCTCTCTCTCTACTTTCTCTCTCTTCTTTACCTCTCATCTTCTTCTTAAATACCTTCTGACTTTATCATCGGAGTGGTTATCCCCGAATCACCCCGGGGTTAGCTAATCTCTGCTCATTGTGTAGGTTCTCAGCTTGCCTATAGGAGTATCACGGATCTCGGCCTCGGGCTCTCGGGTTGACTAGATCCTGACAGAAACAATTTGGCTCTAGAAGGAGGGGGCTGTGATTAATTCTATCGCCTAAGAACCTCATACACAAAAATAACAAGACAAACAGTAATGGCTGGAAACCAGGAAACACCTGCTATCAGTAGGATAGTAAATCGGGTGATAACGACAAGGAATGAAACAACACAACCTGAAATTGAAATAGAGGATGAAACTCATACTTTGGAGGATAACCAGTTCCATATGCCGATAACACCGAAAAGGCGGGCTAAGGCAGTTGTAGACCCTATGGCTGACTTTACACCGGAAGATTTGGAGATTGCAGCTAGGGTAATGAGTGCTATGAGTATGAAAAGGAGGGAGGCAGAAACAACTCAAGCTGGCGGAGGGGTGCCGGTTACTAATCTTAATGGGCAGTTTAATCAGCCAATAAGCTCACCAAGGCACCGCCGAGAGGAGTCGCCGGTAAGGACACACACAACTCCGCGAGATGTAGGTCAATCTTCAAGTCGTGCTGTTAGCACAAGAACTCAGCGGCAGCGAAGTTCCCAAGTTGAAGGGCAAGTGGTACGAACAGTGGTTCAGTTAAGGGCATCGCCGTTTGTGCAAAGTATCTTGGATCAGCCAATGGAGAAAATTAAAATGTCGACTTGTAGATATGACGGAAAAGGGGATCTAAGAAGGTACATAGCGTCCTATGAGGGACATATGATCTTATACACCAACTCGAATGCCGTTTGGTGTAAAGTCTTCTCGACAACTTTAACTGGAGTTGCAGCAGATTGGTTTAACAACCTGGGAAATGGTACGGTTGATAGCTTTGAGAGGCTGATAGAAATGTTTGTGGGACAGTATATCAGTAATAATGTTCGGTAGAGAACTTCGGGAGAGTTGATAGTAGTAGAACAAAGGCCGGATGAGTCTTTGAGGGATTACATCAGGCGGTTTAACAATGAAGTGAATACAATCCCAAAGTTGCAATAGGAAATAGCTGTCATGGCTTTGATGAATGGTTTGAATGACTCTGAGTTTAAACGCTATCTGACAAGGAGGAATTTGCCGACGTTAGCAGCGGCTTTTAACAAAGTGCATGATTACATAAAAAGTGAAGAGTTGATGAAGACAAGTAGCAGGAATGTGTCTTTCGGAAGTGGAAGGTTGAGAGCCTCGGTCCCAGTAAGGGGAGTTGGAAGTCGGCAGGATGTTAGGGGTACAAAGCCGCCAATGCAATACAGCACATATACGCCCCTAAATACACCGAGAGCTGCAATTTATTCGGTGAACCAGAATAGAGAAGGATGGACAAGGCCGATCCCAATGAAAGAAAGGCCGAGAGACGTTAAGAAGTACTGTATGTTTCATAGGGATGTCGGTCATTATGCTGAAGAGTATACACAGCTGAAAGATAATATAGAAGAACTGATAAGGAAGGGGCATTTGACCCAATATCGGTTGAATACAGGCGGAAATCAACCACAATCTCGGTAGATTGAGAGGTAGAAGATAGAAGCAAGGCTTGATAGGCCGCAGGGTGGAGTAGTCCGACAAGGGGATGGAGGTTTGCCACCATTATCAACTGGGATAAGGGTTGATGTGATAACAGGAGGGCCAGTACATGGAGGAACGATTAGTGGGGCTAAAATACACTTATCGGAACACCGGCATATAATCAATGCTCTTGATACTGATAGCCGTCCGCGGCCCACCAGCATTCCTGATGTGGTGTTCACGAAGGAAGATGCGAGAGGAATTGTTTTCCCTCATGATGACCGGCTGGTTCTGATAACGAAAATAAACGGGGCTGATATCAAGAGAGTCTTGGTTGATGGTGGCAGCTCAGCAAATGTTTTGTTCATGAAGGCCTTCAATGAAATGATGATTGGAAGGCAGTATCTGACATAAGTGTCATATCCATTGATTGGATTTAATGGATCAAAGGTGAGGCCGGAAGGAAGTATCATTCTGCCGGTACAGTTAGGAGATGGGCCAATGGCAAGAGATGCAATGGCGGAGTTTCTAGAAGTGAATGTAGCATCGACTTATAATGCGATTATCGGAAGACCGATTATACATGACGTACAGGCAGTGGTGTCAACTTATCATCTGACGATAGCTTATGTGTTGAATTTGGGAGCCGTGGAAAAGGTACATGGGGGCCAGGTAATGGCGAAGTCCTGTTATGTGATAGCTTTGAAGAATCCAGTTGGGAGTGGCCCGATACCGGGTAACCCTAAAAGAGAAAGGGAACACCAAGGCCGTCACCGGGGGGAGAGACTGTGCAAATTGAATTACAGCCAGGTGATCCAAGTCGGACAATAAAAGTTGGGGAAGATATGGATGTTGATACCAGATGTAACTTGATAAGCTTATTGCGCGAGAATGCGGATGTCTTTGCCTTCTCGGCAAGTGAGATGCCAGGAATTCACCCGGATGTGATGGAGCATAAGCTGAATGTGGATAGAAAGTTCAGGCCAATAAGGCAGAAGAAGCGCAACTTTTCAACAAAGAAGATAGAGGCCATACAAGCTGAAGTTAATAAGCTTTTAGCGGTAGGGTTTATTAAACCTTGCACGTATCCAGAATGGTTGGCTAATGTAGTGATGGTAAGGAAGACGACAGGAAAGTGGCGGATGTGTGTAGATTTCACAAATTTGAATAAGGCTTGCCCCAAAGATTGCTACCCGCTGCTCCGAATAGACAGGTTGGTAGATTCCATTTCTGGTCATGCAATGCTAAGTTTCTTAGATGCCTTCTCGGGATATCATCAAGTCAGCCTTCATAAAGAAGATAGGGCAAAAACGGCCTTCATAACGGATACAGGGGTATATTGCTACAAGGCAATGCCGTTTGGGCTGAAGAATGCAGGGGCAACTTATTAGAAACTGGTTGATAAGATCTTTGAGAAACAGAAGGGACGAAATATAGAGGTGTATGTAGATGACACAATTGTTAAAAGTAGGGTGAAAGAGGATCATGTGGCTGACTTGAGGGAAACATTTGAGACATTGCGGAGGTATCAAATGAAGTTGAATCCAGAAAAGTGTGTGTTTAGAGTTCATTCGGGAAAGTTTTTAGGCTTTTTGGTCTGTGAACGGGGAATTGATGCAAACCTAGATAAGGTGAATGCAGTTCTTGAGATGAAGCAGCCGAAAACCATTCGAGGTTAATTGGCAGAATGGCAGGGTTAACCAGATTTATCAGTAAATCCGCTGATAAGGCACTCCTATTCTTTGTGGTCTTAAGGTAGAATAAGACTTTTGAGTGGGGAAAGGAGCAAAGTGATGCGCTGGAGGTAGTAAGAAACCATTTGAGATCACTTCCGACAATTGCAAGACCGGAAAGAGGAGAATTGTTGCAGTTATACATTTCGGCTTCCCTTAAAACCATAGCTGCTGTGTTGTTAGTAGAAAGGAAGAAGCAGCAAATGCCGGTATATTTTGTTAGTCATGTACTGAATGCGGCTGAGTGCAGATACCCAGTGATTGAGAAAATGGCCCTAGCAGTAGTAATAGCGGCCAGAAAATTGAGGCCGTATTTCGATGCTCACCCAATAGATGTATTGACAAACCATCCTCTGGAAAAGTCGTTGCAAAAGATGGATACGTTGGGACGATTGCTGAAATGGGTTGTGGAGTTATCGGAGTATGACTGCATTACAAGCCTAGAATATCAATTAAGGCGCATGCCTTGTCAGATTTCATTGTGGAGACTTCATATAATAATGAAGAAGAGGAGTTGGGAACTTGGCAGGTATCGATGGACGGTTCTTCAACAACGACAAGGTCAGGGGCAAGAATTGTGATAACGGCCCAGATGCGAAAACTTTTGAGTATGCGCTAAAATTCAAATTTAAGGCCACAAATAATGAAGCCGAGTATGAGGTGGCTATAGCTGGAATTCAGCTGTCAATAGCGGCAGAAGCAAAACGGCTAGTTTTAACAATAGACTCTCAATTGGTATCTAGTCAATATAGTGGGCAATATGAAACACGGGAACCCACAATGATAAAGTACCTCAAAAAGATAAATCAGTTATCGACGCAGTTATAGTACTTCAAGATCAAGCTGGTACCAAGGATACAGAATGCGCAGGCCGATGCTCTGGCAAAGTTGGCCAGTTCTAGTTTCAATGACTTAGAAACAACAGTCATGGTTGAGGTCTTAAAGCAGAAGAGTATAGATGAGGTGTCGGAGCAAATCTGTTGTGTTAACAATGATACCTAGTGGTTTGATAAGATACTGGCGTATCTCCTTCATGGAGCACTACCGGTAGATAAAAAAGAATCAAAGAGGTTAAGGAAGAACAGTGTGTGGTTTATTATGCATCAAGGGCAGTTGTACAAAAAGGGGTTCTCGTTACCGTTACAAAGATGCATAACGGATTTTGAGTCAGCCAGATTAATTGAGGAAATACATGAAGGGACTTGTGGAAATCATCTAGGCGCAAGGGCTCTATCTTGGGAAGCAATGCGAAGGGGATATTACTAGCCAACTATGAATGAAGATGCCTCTCAATATGTGAAAAAGTGTGAGAAATGCCAGAAGTTTGCGCCGACTATCAACCTGCCAAATGATTTGATACCGATACTTAATCCAATTCCTTTTGCACAATGGGGAATGGATATAGTAGGACTGTTTCCATCAGCAACAGGTGGAAAAAAGTTCCTTCTGGTGGCCATAGATTACTTCACAAAGTGGATAGAGGCTGAGCCAGTAGCAAAGATATTAGCGTTTGAAGTGAAAAAGTTCATTTGGAAAAACATCTTCACAAGTTTCGGGTTACCGATGGCCATGGTTTTCGATCATGGCTCTCAGTTTGATTGTAAGCCGGTAAAAGATCTCTTGGCGATGTACAAGGTTAAATTTGCATATGCGGCCGTATGTCATCCACAGTCAAACGGCCAGGCAGAAGCGACAAATAAGAAAATCATAACATCAATTAAAAAGAAAATTGAAGATGCAAAGGGGTTATGGGCTGATTTAATACCTGAGATATTATGGGAAAATAGAACGACAGTCAAAGAATCCACAGGTGAATCACCCTTTACCTTGGTCTTTGGAACAGAAGCAGTAGCACCGGCAAAAGTAGGATTGCCGACGTTTCGGATTCAACATTATTGTGAAGAGCAAAACGATTTGTTATTACGACAACAACTAGATTTCCTACCAGAAGTACGAGAGAGAGCGGCAGTTAAGTCAGCCGCCTACAAAGACAGAATCACAAGGGCGTATAACAGACCCGTTAGTTATCGGCCTTTAAATACGGGGGATCTGGTGTTGCGTAGAACAGCTGCAACAGGAAAAGGGAACGAAGATGGAAAGTTAACGGCAAACTAGGAAGGGCCATATCGGATTAGGGATATGGTAATGCAAGGATCGTTTTACCTGGAAACAATGGAGGAGAAACCATTGAAGAATGTTTGGAATACGGCAGTACTCAAGAAATATTATGTATGAAGTGATGTAAAATGCTTTTGTTCACAATGAAGCTGATATTGATATATAGTCAAAGAGCAATATCGGTGAGGAATAAAAATATAGTTATCTCATACTATGTCAGAAATAGGCATCCTCCACTTAACAGCAAATCGTTAAGTGGGACGGACAGCTCAAAACCGCTTCCGTGTAGTTAATGCGCTTACAACCTGTAGACACCCAAAAGTGTCTCCCCAAAACCAAACCCGGTGATGAATACTTTTCACGTCAAATCATAATCGAACGAGGTGAAAGTGTGAAAAGTCTAGTGGTGAGGATGTTTTTATTAAAATATCTCTGTTTTTGAAAATATTTCTTTTCTCTCTGTTTTTGAAAACCTATTTTATGAAAACAGCCAATCCATTTTAGTTTGGTCCATGGCAAGGGTCTAATAATAGTGTAGTTGGATTGGGCTCGAAAAGAGCTTTCCAACGATATATTATAAGCCCAATTCCAATGAATAATGAGGAAGTGATGGCCAAAATGCTAAACTGGGCCCGGTTTGACTTTTATATGCGGCCCAATGATCTAGAGGAGGGCCCATTGTGATTTATCATTCCTAATTCAATTAGGCTTGATTATAGTCTTTTAGAATTTCCTAGGAGGTTCTTTTGAATCCTAATGTGATTAGCATTGATAAATGAGTTTTATGAGTTTTATAAAAGAGGTGTTTTAAATAAAATTACAGTTTTACCCCTCATGCGCTTAATTTTATCAAAAATAGGAAAACGTGTGAAAAAACTGTCTGCAGCGCCGCACCACAGGCTGTCGCTCGGCCAACTTTTCACAAAACCAACTTTTCACAAACAAAATTCCGCATTCACTAGATCTAGGCACACATAGCCAAGTTCGAAGTTGCCTTCGCCCTAGACGTGAAAGGCTATAATTTCTGAGGGTTTGGTTCCAAATCTCCATTTCAATTATTAAATTTAATTGTTTGATTTTATATTTTCCTTGAAGTTACTAACGCGTGTATTTTGTTATTAGAAAGAGGTACGAGGCATCAAAGTATGTAGTCTTATTGCTCTATTCTTGTAGGAAGCGTGTTTATTATTTATTAATTCCTAGCATCATGTTAGGATGTTATTATTGCTTTCTAGTATCATGTTTAGGGTGCTTCCTATGCTTTCTAATATCATATCAATATCATGTTAGTATCATGTTAGGGCTAAAGATTTGATCTTTATTGCTTAGTGACATGCTAGGATTTGTTATTAATCTTTTTAGTATCATGTCTAGGATCTTGCTATTAATATTATGCTTTAATATGATTATTTTTTTAATTATTATGATTTATGATTATTGTAATCACGCTTAATAAGATAATTAATAATTTTGTTTAGGGTTAATTTGATTATAATTCAAGTGATCGCCAATAATAGTTTTATTTGTGCATTAAATTCAACCAACATAGATAAACAGGTTTAGGGTTAATTTATTGATTGCATGTTAGTCAGAAAGCGCACATGAATACGAGAAGAATAAAGTAGAGGCCTATTATTAGGGCAGGTTCTTTCTCTTTTAGATTGGATTTGTACCTTCATCCCCGAACTTCCAGTCATGGTTCCAAACCTATTGGAGTTGACGATCTCATGGATCGTTAAGGGGTGTAACCTTCACCTTGTGAACGGTTTACAAGTTCCTAAAACTTGTTGGCGACTCTTTTGCTCTAGCTTCCTTCCCTTTGGACGCCACCATGCTTAAGTGTATGATCACAGTGGGGCTCAAGTGTGGGATGCTTGAAATATTCCCTACAATTTTTGGCGACTCCACTGGGGAGGATTTCTATTTTAATTCCTAAAACTTATTTTGGCAATAATTTAGAATGAGTGGATGAGACTCGAAAAGTTCTAAGTATTTCATGTGCGTAATTTTGATTAACATTATTGTCATATGCATAAAAAAGATCTCATTGGAAAGACCATTCGTAATGAGTTAAAACATAGGATTTTTTACACGTAGGAAATTCGAGGAATATCTTTCACAACTAGAACCGAAATAATGCTGCGAAAAACTGGAAAATTTTACGAACACAGAAAGCTTCTGAGGCATGTAGGAACCGGCGTCTAGAAAACAGAGCCTATCGCCGAACATATGGCTCTGTCGCCGAGCGACAATTCTGTCGCCATGCGACAAGGCTATATCGCGGCAACAGTCTCTGTTGGCTGGCGCTGTGTTCTTCCAATACCGAGCCAGAAATACGAGTTCTAATTTTGACCAGTTCTAGCACTGTTGGCTCGATTCTACTTCCTGATTGAGTTTTTCTTACTTTTCAGAAACCCATATGTGTTCTACATATGGACATAACCCTCTGGGAATTCATGCTCCATCTACCTGATTGAACGCTCTGAGCAACAAAGGGTACATCCGAGAATGTTGAATTCACCAAACCATGGAAGCGAGTTTAGCTCGCGGGGTCCCATCCACACGCGCCAACCCTTCCAAAGGTAAGGCTTCCGCGCGGTGCATCCGGACTCATAACCATGGACCCTCTTTAACTAACCCATATCCCAAACTTTAGAGAACTAGAGCCATGGTTAGGTTGCAAACTCATTGCATCATGTCGTGACTACTTGACTACTTGTGTATTATTTGTTGTGCATCCTTTATATATTCTTCTTAACCGTTTGTTTGACTTGTGATTAAGTCTAAATAAATTAATTAATGACTAAAAGGATTTTGCCTAATTAATTAATTAATTAATTAATTTTGGTAATCAAGGTTGAATCAGAACGAGGTGAAAGTGTGAAATGTCTAGTGTTGAGGTTGAATCAGAATTGACTTAGTACGACTTTAGGCCTGTCCTGAGAGTAAAAATACTGAAAGAAGTCCCAGATTAATACTCTGATAATGGCTGCAGCGCCACACGCTGCTGTGCAACGCCGGGCGACAACCCTATTGTCAGGCGCTGCACTGAAGCGGGCGGCGATAGTCCTGTTGTTTCGGCGACAGTTTAGCATTTTGCTTGAGTCATCATGAAGAGTCTAATTAAACAGTTTGCTAATTAGTTCGATTATTTTATTAATAACAGTACCCTTGTTTAGTCCTTAATTGAGCCTAGACACTTAGTCCCATGGTCTTACACAAGATTCAAAACATGTCACTTACACCCACAAATAAAGCACATACTATCATGTATATACACTTTGACCATGTCTAGAGAGTCTTGTATGCGCGTGTTTTCCGTCATTTCTTTTAGGGGGGTAAGTCGGATATTAATCCTCCATTAAACCATTTGTTTGAACCCATATACTTGATTCCCAAAAATATACCCTATTTTTGTTTTTTTTTCCTTTTCCTTTATAAACTCGTAAAGTCAAAGTCAATTTGAGTCAAGTCATTAAAACAAATAAATGGTTTAATTTACAGCGCGTGGTTAAGAAAGGAAGGGCGTTTAATCAAGGATAACCTCTTCGTTCAAGTACAGCCTTTTGACAAACCAATCAGTCGAAAAAGAAAAGCTAAGAAAATAATGGCGAGTCAAGAAGAAGTCAATGAGCTTAAGAAGCAAATGGCTAGCGTTACTGAGGTGTTGAAGGCTCTGACCCTCCAAATCAATGAGCTTGTGAGACAACAACAAATGGAGCTCATGCAAGAAAGCTTGAGCAAGATATCTAATGATTACAGGTTCCAGGGCATTAGCTCGCAAGGGGTTTCTGTGGACAAGGAGCTTCTTCCGCAGAAATTCAATGCCAATGACATCCTAAAGTTTAAGGCAACTGATAATCCTTATTTTCATTCAAGAGCCTTTGAAACTATAATGAATATTAAGGGTATTGATAGAAAAGTATTTCATTCTTTATTTTCCTTATCTCTTGAGACCGTTTGCCAACAATGGTTCTTCTCCCTTGATAAAGATAAAACCTCTACTTGGGAATTAATTGTAAACTCTTTCATTGATAGGTATAAATGTAATATTCAAGTTGAAACTGATCATAGGGAACTTGAAATACTTAAATAAAAAGAGAATGAAGGTTTCACTTCTTTCTTCAATAAATGGAGAGAAACCTCTGCTAGGATGATTGAAGTACCGAGTGAGAAAGAATCTGTAAGGATGTTCATTAAGAATCTCCAAGAAAAGTACTCTAAGCACCTTAGGTACCAAAACAATCTTCATACTTTCAAGGCTGTCTATGACATTGGAATTAATATCGAAGATGAACTAGCTAAACAAAAAGCTGCTAACAACAACTCCAACAGTGGCTGGAAAGGTAAGAAGAACGACAACCCTTCTTCTTCCAAAACCACCCGCTCAAATAATGTTAGCACCTTTAATTTGAGTGAAGTTCATGCTATGAACAATCAAGGACAAGAGAAAGCATTTAGGAGGAACTTTACTACAATTGGTATGAGTTATGACATCGCATTTGACCGACTGAATGCAAAAGGTCTTATAACTCCTATTGGACCATTCGGGGATCCACCTGTTGAAAAGAGGACAGCCAATTGGAACCCCAACGCACATTGCAAGTATCACCAAGGTAGGGGCCATCTCACTAAAAATTGTTGGAAGCTTAAGGAAGCTATCCAAGATTTGATAGACAACAATAAGCTACCATTGCCCCCTGCAAGTAAGAAGCCAAGTATTAATAATGCACCTCTCTCCGATTCCTTGCCTATCTCTGATGAAGAAGACCATGTTGATCCTTCATCTCTCATCAAACCTATTGAAGAAATTCATGCTATCGAAGAAGAGGAGGAAACCTTTTTCGATGCCATGGATGATTTCCCTTCTGAACAAGAACTTGCAACCAAGGAAGAAGTATGGATTCTCATACGATCTATGTGGGAGGGAATAGACTTGTTACGTGAAACTATTGAATTAGTGAAAGAACAAAGAAAGGAGCTTCAAAGAAAGCATGCTAAAGTTCCACTTAGGGAGAAGAAGCCATTCCCTCTCCAGGTAATCGACACACCCAAGAAGAGTAATAAACTCTACACTCCAATTGGGACTTCCTACGCTAAAATATTTAAAATGCTCTCCGAGAATGGTAAAGTCAAACCTCTCGAACCGAGACCATTTGAATCTCTAAAGAGGACAGATAGATTCTACTGTCCATACCATCAATCAAGGGGACATGCCATTGAAAACTGTTTTAAATTCAAAGATTTAATTCAGAAGATGATTGATGACAAGAAACTAGTTCAAATCCCAAAAGAACAAGATATAAGCATTAATGGGGTTTGGGACAGCGATGACAAAGACGTCTATCTTAAGGATATGGAAAAACCTCCATTTTCAATCGTATATCCTATAAGCGATTTTTGGGTTGAAGAAGATTCACCCATAGACGTCCTCACGAGATCTGGGAGAATGCAACCTCCCATCGCTACACAACCTATTCCTGCCATGCAACAAGTTCCCATACCTATCATAGAGGACAATGATATTGTCAAACAATTTAAGAAGACCAAGGTCAAAATGAATGTATGGAAACTTTTAGCTACATCTCGAGAACATAGGATAGCGGTAATGAATGCCTTGGATAAAATAGGGATAGATTCCAATGCCACTCCTTAGGGGTTGGCTAATTTCCTTACGAGTGATCTCCCTAGTCCTATCAATCTAAACACCTTTTCTGACAAGGATTTACCTCCAGAAGGTGATAAGCATTACAAGGCTCTGAACCTCACGGTAATCTGCAAGAGGATGAATGTCCCAATGACTCTTGTAGACAACGGATCGGCAATCAATGTCTGTCCACTCAGAACTGCAAGGATATTAGGCATAAGGGATGAGGACTTAACCCCGTCAACACAAGGAATAAGAGCCTACGACAATACTCGTCGCCAAGCTTTTGGAAAAATCACTATGAATGTAACGACGGGAGCAATAGAACATGCCAATACCTTCCAAGTGGTAGATATTAAGGCTTCCTTCAACCTATTGTTGGGACGCCCTTGGTTTCATGACCTCAAGGCAGTCCCTTCATCTCTTCACCAACACGTAAAAGCTATAGTTGGAGGGATCCCTATTACAATCGATGCTTCACCTATGAGGATTAAAGCTGTCGAAAATCCGATCATTAATGTGAAACACGATGAAGATGACGAAGACTTGTGGGGCTTTAGTGAGGAGGTCTCCTTAATCGAGGAGGATGAAAGGACCCCTCCTTATTACGACCCCCACTCCAACATGACGGTAAATTCTATTCTCAAGAGACATGGACACTTTCTCGGAATGACTCTAGGAAAGAAAAAGCAGATAGCAAAACAAATGGAATCGCTTGGCCTCCCTAAGTTAGATACTTTCGGACTTGGTTTCGAACCAACTCGGGAAGATCTTAAGCAAGCCCAGGTAAAGTCTAAGGCACGTAGGAACACTCACACCCAAAAGAAAGCGATCCCGATGGACCAGTACCCTCTTACTCTCAACATACAGTTCATAAGAGAAGGAGAGGACTATCCATGCTATGAATTTCCCGAACCTTTTGTTGTAAATGGCATAAGGAAACCTGGGTTTGAAATCTTTCTGGATTGTTACTTTCTAGATGAGATCCTAACTCCTATTCACAAGGAGAAAGCACCCCCGTGATTTGACTTTAATGTTATGGGACTCCTCTTTGGGCGTGAAAAGGATGAGCCGAAATATGAAGAAGATAATTCCTCGCTTATCCAAACGGTCCTACAAAGCGAGAACTTTGACCCTTCGAAGCTCATCACTCCAGCGGAAGGTTTAATGCAAGGATGGCGCAAAACGGTCAAGGTGACTACTCCGAGTGGAAGAAAAATATCGATAACAACAGGGCAAGGACTAATGTTTGAAGAATCGTCTGAATCAGAGTCAGAGTCTGAGTCTTTTCCTATAGAGTCTTCCGAGTCCTTAGTCATAGCACCCCCTGTTTCTAATTCTTCAATTTCCATTCCTAGGATAGTTAGCAATCAAGTCCCTGAGGACATTTCTCTTTTCGATGTAATGATTTCAGAATTCAATAATATGTCTTCTTTCTCTTACTCCTCGTATTCTTCATTAACCCAAGATGACAAGCATTTCTTAACTAACAATGAAAATGACAAAGAAATTATTAAAGCAATGGAAACACTTGAAAAGAAAACACCAATAATTGAGGATACTGAAACGGTTGATATTTCAAATGATTCAACCATTAAAAGAGAAGTTAAAATCTGACTAACACTTAATAAACAAGAAAGAATCGATTTAATTAATCTACTCAAAGAATTTATCGATGTATTCGCTTGGTCATATGAAGATATGCTAGGCATTGGTAGAGAAATAGCTCAACACACTATACCACTAATTCCGGGAATGAAACCTGTAAAACAAAAGCTACGTCAGATGAAACCCGACATAGCTCTTAAAACAAAAGAAGAAGTTCAGAAACAAATAACTGCAGGTTTTATTAGGGTATCCAAATACCCCGAATGGGGAGCAAATGTGGTCCCAGTTCCAAAGAAGGATGGAAGGGTAAGAATGTGTGTCGACTATCGAGATTTAAATAAGGCAAGTCCAAAGGACGACTTCCCTTTACCACACATCGATATTTTAGTAGATAATACAGCAAATCATGCACTTCTCTCATTTATGGATGGATACGCAGGGTACAGCCAGATTCTCATGGCAGAAGAAGACATGGAGAAAACAACATTCATAACACCGTGGGGTACTTACTGTTACACGGTAATGCCATTCGGGTTGAAAAACGCGGGTGCTACTTACCAACGAGCAGCAACTGCCCTACTCCATGATATGATGCACAAAGAGGTCGAAGTGTATGTAAACGATATGATTATGAAATCAAAAGATCGCCTAGGACATCAAGTAGCCTTAAGGAAATTTTTCGAAAGGCTAAGAAAATACAACATGAGGTTGAATCCATCTAAGTGTGCTTTCGGAGTCACCTCAGGCAAGCTCTTGGGATATGTCATAAGCTCTAGAGGAATAGAGATAGACCCAACCAAGATCAAGGCGGTCATGTCAATGCCACCGCCCAAAACCGAGATACAAATTCGAGGATTTATTGGCCGGTTGCAATATATAAGTAGGTTCATATCAAAGCTAACAACGATATGCGAACTAATATTCAATAACCTCAAAAAGAATGTTCCAGTAATATGGGACGACGAGTGTCAAAAAGCTTTTAAAAATATCAAAGCCTATCTCGCAAATCCTCCCGTATTAGCACCAGCGCTTCCAGGGATCCCTCTTAGGTTGTACTTAACAGTCACCAAGGAGACAATGGGGGCTATGCTTGCACAAGAAGTAGAAGGTAAAGAAAACGCAATCTACTATCTAAGTAAGAAAATGCTCGAGTATGAAGTACGCTACACACCGCTTGAGAAATTGTGCCTCGCATTGGTGTGGGCCACAACCAAGCTAAGACATTACATGCTCATGCATATAGTCTTTGTAGTTTCTCGAATGGACCCACTTAAGTATCTCTTCGAAAAGTATACACTCAATGGGTGCATATCAAGTTGGATAATCAATCTAGCCCAGTTCGATGTAAGATTCATGCCTCAAAAGGCTATCAAAGGATCTGTGGTTTCGGACTTCCTAGCGGATTTCCCAATAGAAGATTCGACGCCAATACATGACAACGAATTTCCAGATGAAGACTTGATGGTCACAGAAGATGATACTTGGACTTTATACTTCGATGGAGCCTCAAACCAAAAAGGATGTGGCGTTGGAGAGCTATTAGTATCACATAAAGAAGAGCATGTTCCAATCTCTATAAAGCTAGATTTCGACACTACCAATAACGCTGTCGAATACGAAGCATGCGTGGTAGGCCTTGAAATAGCTTTGGCATTATTAGTGAAGAAATTGCGAATATTCGGAGACTCTTCGTTGATCATAAACCAAATTTCCGAAAGATGGAAAGTAAGGAGTGAGAGTCTTGCCCCTTACCAAACTTATCTGGAAACTCTCACCAACCAGTTGAAAAAGGTAGAATACACCTATCTACCTAGAGAGGAAAATCAATTTGCTGATGCCTTGGCAAGACTAGCCTCAATGGTTAAGATTCCTACGGAAATCGAACAAATGCCTCTAACCATAGAGAAAAGGCATAAACCGGCTTACATTCAAGCCATAGAAGATGATGAAGTAGTCCAAGACGAAGAAGAAGAACCGTGGTATACGGATATACTCAACTACGTCACCAAAGCAGAATATCCTTCTCATGCTGACAAAAGAGCAAAACGAGCATTAAGACTCTTCGCTTCTCAATACGTACTCATAAACAACGAGTTACATAAAAGGGTACCTAGGGGTCGAGCTCTCTTATGTGTAGGGAAAAAAGACGCCCAAAGAGCTATGAGGATAGTCCACGAAGGCATTTGTGGAACCCATGTTAATGGCAAAATACTAGTCCAAAAGATAATGCGAGAAGGGTACTATTGGACTACCATGAATAGGGATTGTCATCAATATGTAAGAAGATGCCCTAAGTGCCAAATTTACGCTAACTTACAACATGTTCCTCCGTCTCTACTCTACACCTACACTTCACCATGGCCATTCTCTACATGGGGAATTGATATTATCGGTTAAATCACTCCTCTTGGGAAAGGAGGTCATGAATACGTCTTAGTAGCAATTGATTACTTCACAAAGTAGGTTGAAGCACAATCATATACTAAACTCACTGCGAAACATGTAGCACTCTTTATCGAAAGGAATATTATTTGTCGATACGGAGTCCCACATGAGATGATAAGTGACAATGGAACTCACTTTCAAGCTGAATGTGAAGAATTGTTACAAAAATACAGTATTCAACACCATCATTCTTCCCCCTATAGACCTCAAGCAAATAGAGCAGTTGAGGCAACTAATAAAAACCTAAAGACTATTATCGAGAAAATGATAGAAAATTACAAGGATTGGCCTAACAAACTCCATTTTGCACTTTGGGGTTATCGCACGTTAATTCGCACATCAACAGGAAATACGCCATTCTCCTTGGTTTATGGAATGGATGCAGTACAACCTGTAGAGCTAGAGATACCGTCTATAATCCTTGCATTAGAAAGTAAACTCGATGAAGTCGAATGGACTAGAGCAAGATACGAAGAGCTAATCCTACTTGATGAAAAGCGACTAGAAGCTCTACATCATACCCAATGTTATCAAACCCGTATGGCTAGGCACTTTAGTAAGAAGGTCAAAACAAAAAACATCAACGTAGGAGACTTGGTGTTAAAAGCATTAAGGAAAAATGTTTTGGACCCAAGTGGCAAATTTAGGCCTAATTGGTCCGGACCATATATCGTCAAAACCATCCTATCAGGAGGAGCAGCAAAACTAACTGACATGGATGGCAATGAGTTCTCAAACATGACGAACCTCGACCAACTTAAAAAGTACTACCCATAATTACTTGAGTAGCACACTCAAGAGAGCTACGTTTGGCCTGATTCCTTAAGAGAGGATACGTAGGCAACCCTTTACAAGGTGCGGCCACTTTAAATTTCGCAAACCTCGCGTCTCATAAATAACAAGAAATCCGACGGAATAGTAGCGCCATGGAAAGAGGTCTGTCGCTGGCCTACAGACTGCAGCGCAAAGTGACAAAGCCTGTCGCTCGGCGACAGAAGCAAAACAGCGGCGCCGTTTTTCTAGGAATATCTGGGCAAATTTCGGTGTTTTCTCGGAAACTTTTCGACTTCCGTACTCGATAAAATTTCTGGAAAATAAAATAATCAAATTTGTTTTTCATTGCTTTAATAAATTAAATTTAAAAGTTGATTTAATTAAAAATGCTGAAATTTCATTAATAAAATAAAGCAAAAATTACATTATTGATGGAATTCAAATAAAAGCATAAAATTGACTTTAAATTTATAATAGTCTAATAAATTGGAAGTTCGGTAATGCTTCAATCTTTCTTCTCTTTCTTTGACCTTTTCCAATTTTTATCTGCCTCCTCTTCATCGTCAATGGCTTTAGCTAGTAGGCATCCTTAGACCTACATTCAATTTTAGAGTATATAATTTCTCCTTTAGCTAGGACTCCATGTTTCCTTTCTACCCAAACTTCTTTTCTGAAGTGTCAGCTTTTCTTTTCCCTTTATCCTTTGTAGTACTTTTCTTCTTAGGCATCACAGGTGTCTCAAAACTCAATTTTCTCACCCAAACATTCCTTCACAGGAATCACTTTGTCACCTAGACGATTCTTCACATTGGTTCTACTCTGATTTTTCTCCATGTCCTTGGTAGGCTTATTAAGAAGCCATCTTTTCACATCATTAGGCAAGGAAGGAGGAACCTTTTGGGTAATCACTTCCCATAAAGGCCTAGCGCTCCAATATGTGTCAAATCTCTCTACTTCTTGTGAGACAGGGAATTCATAGGGACGACGGAGATCCCCGGAAGGAATTATTTGAAGTAGACCGTACTGCCTTTTTACCCTGCAGGGATAATAAAAAGTCATCTTGGTTAAGCTTAGAAGACGGCAGAAGGGTTGCTTGTTGACACCAACCATCTTCTCTATTTTCCACCATGAGACGACCCACTTGATAGCAAAGTTGCAAGAAGCAAAGACTTTGTTCCACTCATGGCGCCCCATCTTAGAGAAGCGTTTCTTTCGCCTCACAAAACAATTTGGAGTATATTTTTCAATATTGTCGGGAGGACTAATTAACTCTAGTCTCTCCATTAGCCATATCTGCAAAAAGAAAAATTCAATGAAAAAAAAAAATAATAATATTACTATACAAAAATATGTTTTTAATTTCTGTAATTAAAAATATTATTTTTCTACCTGTAATAAAATTGGAGAACCCCGAAAAGGTGCTTTTGGATTTTTCTTTAATTCATCAAGACTAAGCATAGTCTCTCCAACAATTAATGGCACTGGGTTTCTTCCAGATTCAATTTGCTCCAAAACAGTTAATATAATCGCTTGACCCTCATTAGTTCTACCACTAGTGAGAAGATATTGGTTAAGCATGCAAAAGCGAAAAGCCCTTCTTCTATAAACATGAAAAGATTCAGAATTAGGTCTATCAAAATAGTGGCGTGCAAATTCTTTTAGATTGACTACACTACCATCTACGATATTGGTTAGATCTCTGTCTCTTAAATTAAAGAAGCGCTCAAAATCTTTATAATAATATTCATCTATTCTAGGGATTACCGCAAGATCTAATGAAGGGAAGCTTAGGATGGCACCAAATTCTTCCGGTAAAGGGCTAATTTCATCACACCCTAGTCTAAAGCAATGTGTATCTGTGTCCCAATATGCTAAGGCGGTATGAATGAAATCCATGTCAAGATTTACCCCGTTAATACCATAAATCCCTCCCATGTGAAAAAAGTCGAGTTCCTTTCTCTCTTTAGCAGTTAAAGAACGACACCACTCACGAATGAAATTGCTAAAACTCTTAGTGACTAAAGACATGATTATTTGTTGAGAAACTAAGGTTATAATTAATCTATTCGAATTATACAGAAAATCGGCAGATTAGGGGGCTATTTATTTACAAAATCGATGCAGTTCGACTCCAGAAAGGATTCGAAGGCAACACACTGCAGCGCCGAACGACAAACCTATCGCCTGGCGACAGAAATAGCGCTCGGCGACACTGAAAAACACGTGGCGACATGCGGTGCTGCAGCGCTTCCTCGACATGCTATACAAACCGCGTTTTTATGGCTATGATTTGAATTTGTACGATAACTTTGCAATTTCGGCCTTTGTTCAAATACCCATATATATTAATAAATATATTTTCTTCTCTCTTTGGATTTATTCTAGTTTAATTAAATTTAGGCTTGTTTCAAGTTCGATTTATTTTTCATTTTTCTTTTGGGGGAGAAAGTCGGATACCCTCCATTAGTAATAAAATGACGGAAATTTTTGCGCAAAATTAATCACAAATTTTTTCACACACACATACGCACATAAAAATGAAAAATAAATGCAAAGATAATACAATCATAATAGATAATAATCTGTATATATACAAAATATGTCCAAAAAATATAGCTAATAAACGAGTCAGTCAGGCAAATTCCTATAAAAGTCAAAATAAATAAACACAGGTACAACTACGGAGCTGGAGGACGCAGATGATGAGGAATGTTCATCATATCAAAGAACTGCGCAGATCGAGGAGTATGCTCCCCACCAGCTCTGGTCTCGCCAGGAGTAGGGAAACTCGACTAAGGACCAGTCCACCCAAGATTCCCCTAGTGATCAATCAGCAAAGGCTGAGGCTGCAGAGGCTGCTGCGACGACGAGCCGACCTCGTACGACCCACCACCTCGAGGAGCTGATGTCGCCTCTCCTTGGCCCATTGGCCCAGCCTGTGCACCTCAGAAGAAGAACTCGAGCCCTCCACCGCTTCGGTCCGGGCAGCATCAGATCGGCCACCCCGACCACCAGAAGTAGTGCGGCGACGTCTCAAGCTAGACTTAGCCGGCTCTCTCCGAGCCTCATGTCTCATCCGAGTACGAGAAGGAATAGGCAGTCCCTGCAAAAAAGAAATCAAGTCAGATGCAAATAAAATAGAAATATAAAAAAAGCAGAAAAAAGAGCAAAAGCTACCTCCCGAGCAGTGTCGTCACGACGACAGGAAGCCACGCCCCTCATCCGTACTAGCTGGCTTCGAAAGGCGTCTATACACCTCGCCATCGTCGTAACCACCTCGCGTAAGAACTGTCAAAGAAATAAAGTCAATAACAAAACAAGACAGACATAAAACAAATAGCAGGTAAGTAACTCACCCGAGTCTGGTGACGAGGGATAGATCGCTCAACGAAACGCTGATCCTCGGGAGCCGGAGGGATCATCTCCTCAATAGGGCCGTACGTCCTCTGATAGTGGATGGACATATGAGGGGGAACGAACTCAGTAGGCTCGTTCTGCCGAAAAAGCAAACCAAAGTGAATAAAATACCACTTGGGGGCTACTTAGCAAAGAGAAAAAAGACAAAAATCATACCGCCGCCTCCTCGGACAAAACAGGAGCCGGAGCTAACAACGGCAACAAATCCTCCTCGTAGCATCGCCCCGAGCTAGCATATGATCGCCAAGGGGTACCAACAGGTGACCTCTCCGATAAATTAAGCAGCATCGCATCATGGAACATATGGCGAGGCGAAGGAGCAGGGACGACGAAAATCTCTAAGGAGTGCTGAATAGCAACTCTCTCTCCTAGGTACACCGCCGCCTCATACGTCCCCTGAAAGTAGCGACGCTCCGCAGTATACTTCGCAGCCAGCGCAGGAATAACCAGACCGTCCCATGGGCGGTATAATACCTCAGGTTCCTGCAAAGAATGTCTTTAAGATGAAGCTCTACCAAAAGCAATACCAATATGACAACTATTCAAAAAGAACATACCGAGAGGATCAGCTCTCGGACATGGGCAGTAGTCGCCTGATTACTGAAGCGACCTCCCAATAGGCGCCAACAGGGAGCTTGCGTGGAGATAGTCTCGCCGGCGCAAGCGAGGGAAAACACTTGTAGAACCAGATCTATGAAGATAAAGAGGAAATCAGCAAATACTAATGAGAGTTTAGAGCTAAAATTTTAAAGAGATAAAATGTACCTCTATTACTCTCCAGAAGCTAGAGAGAGCGATGTTTCCTGTGTAAGACTGGGGTCGACAGGAGTACATCGCCTGCATAGCCCGAAATAGGGCAGTTAGCCCACAAGACTCCCAGAGCAGTCGCAATTCTTCATTGCGGAAATATTTGTCGTACAATGCACCAATAGTCTCGTTGCCAGAGCCGTGGCTACGGGTTCTACCACCAACAATCCCACGACGCACCCTCTCATAAATATGATGCTCGGCGGCAAAGAACAATGTCCGCTCGTCCCATTTAGGGAAGGAACCGAGAGAGGTGGACGGATCGACGTCCTCCTGAACTGGCTCGTACTCCCGTCTTGTGTCTCGGGACCGAGAACCGGAACCGCGTTGTCTAGCCATACTATACTATGAAAAATTGACAAAAATTAAGGCTCTATAGTGTCTAAGGTTCTCCTAGCCGCATGATACTATATTTAAAAAAAAAATAGAGTACGTAGTACTAAAACAGAGTAAGAACGGGCAATTCAAGCATATATGGCTTTTTTCAAGCAACCAAACAATTTCTTGCAATATTATGATAATTATTGTGACAGGACAAGAATTGCTAGCAAAAACATTAAGAACGAGTCACATTGTTCTCACGACCTTAAGAGGTTCAACAATGGTGAATCGCTCGTTTCTTCACCAAATAGAGTCAAACAAGTCTCAAAATACTCCTAAGGCAATATGCAAACATAATCAAGCAATTTCATACCATAAAATTTGACAAATAAAGCAAATTGGGCAATGTAAGTTTCGAATTTTCAAGAAATTCGTGAATAAAAATGTGCAAAATTCCTCAAAAATCAAGTGAGTTTGGAAAAATTTACATGGATCAGCAAACTAGATGAACGCAGCTTCAATTTGCTACAAATTTGGACGAATTCGGTTGAGAAACGAGCAAGAACGGGCAATTCGAAGTTTTTGTGGCGAAACTCGAATGAAAAAAGCAGTAGCAGCGAAATGAGGAAGAAAGGGGATTTATTCAGAAATCCCGACAGCAGCTTCGCACGACAACTCTGTCGCCGCGCGACAAGTGCAGCGTTGGGCGACACAAAGAAAATGCGGCGACAGAGACTTCGCAGCGGCGACAGAACGCTAGGTCTCTCAGAACGATTATTTCAACCTCATATAGCAATTTCGGGTTCCTTGGTACGCCAGTTAGCCCCTATAAGAAATTTGACATGATTAAGTAATCGGCTCGATTACAATCACAATAAGTGATCGACCTGATAAATGATCGTCTCACTTAGCTTAAAGTGCCTAAACATTGGCTCATCGCAAAGGCACCGATATAATGGTTCATAAACAGCAAAGGCACTAACAAACTGGTTCACAAGCAAGCAAAAGCGCCAGTGTACTGGCATAGCAAAAGCAAGTTCAAGCGAACTTTAAAGGATCAACAAGCGTTGGTCTTCGGTGATGTTCTTCGGAGTATTATCGCAGCAAATGAGGATGACTTTAGGTGAAAATATCTTCGACAGCGTTCCCTAGCTTGTGGAGGGTTGTCACAAACAACAGGAGGTGATTTCAGGCGAAGTTATCTTCGATCATGTTCCCTGGCTTGCGGAAGATGGTCATCAAAGCGGCAGAAGATCGTTTCAAGCGAAGCAGTCTTCGATGGTGTTCTCTAGCTTGTAGAAGACTATCACAGCAGAAGTTGGAGGCAGTTACAGGAGTAGCGGTCTTCAGGTAGTATCCCCTAGCTTGAGGAAGATCGTCAAAAGCAACAGGATGGCATTCCCTAGCTTGTGGAAGGTTGTTACAACAACAATGCAACAACACAAATCGGTTACTCTAGAGACTTGTGCTCGACGGTGCAAGATACGTGTTTCTTAACTCTTTTATCTGTTTTAACTAACGCTAGTTTGCAAGTATCGGCGTTATAAGAGTGATTTAGGATCGCAGAACGTTCTGAATCATTCTCCGTCCCTATCGCTACTTTGACTTTTGTTTTCGAAACTTGCGTTTCTCCAAACTCAGTCAAAGTGGGGGCTTCTGTAGACACCCAAAACTGTCTCCCCAAAACCAACCCGGTGATGAATACTTTTCATGTCAAATCATAATTGAACGAGGTGAAAGTGTGAAAAGCCTAGTGGTGAGGATGTTTTTATTAAAATATCTCTGTTTTTGAAAATATTTCTTTTCTCTCTGTTTTTGAAAACCTATTTTATGAAAACAGCCAATCCAATTTAGTTTGGTCCATGGCAAGGGTCCAATAATAGTGTATTTGGATTGGGCTCGAAAAGAGCTTTCCAACGATTTATTATAAGCCCAATTCCGATGAATAATGAGGAACTGATGGCCAAAATGCTAAACTGGGCCCGGTTTGACTTTTATATGCGGCCCAATGATCTAGAGGAGGGCCCATTATGATTTATCATTCCTAATGCAATTAGGATTGAGTATAGTCTTTTAGAATTTCCTAGGAGGTTCTTTTAAATCCTAATGTGATTAGCATTGATAAATGAGTTTCATTTAGAATAAAAGAGGTGTTTTTAATAAAATTACAGTTTTACCCCTCGTGCGCTTAATTTTATCAAAAATAGGAAAACGTGTGAAAAAACTGCCTGGAGCACCGCACCACAGGCTGTCGCCTGGCGACAGGCCTGTCGCGCGGCGTCACGCCCTGTCGCTCGGCGACAGGCTCATTGCTCTATGTAGTCTTATTGCTCTATTCTTGTAGAAAGCGTGTTTATTATTTATTAATTCCTAGAATCATGTTAGGATGTTATTATTGCTTTCTAGTATCATGTTTAGGGTGCTTCCTATGCTTTCTAATATCATATCAATATCATGTTGGCATCATGTTAAGGCTAAAGATTTGATCTTTATTGCTTAGTGACATGCTAGGATTTGTTATTAATCTTTTTAGTATCATGCCTAGGATCTTGCTATTAATATTATGCTTTAATATGATTATTTTTTTAATTATTATGATTTATGATTATTGTAATCACGCTTAATAAGATAATTAATAATTTTGTTTAGGGTTAATTTGATTATAATTCAAGTGATCGCCAATAATAGTTTTATTTGTGCATTAAATTCAACCAACATAGATAAACAGGTTTAGGGTTAATTTATTGATTGCGTGTTAGTCAGAAAGCGCACATGAATACGAGAAGAATATAGTAGAGTTCTATTATTAGTGCAGGTTCTTTCTCTTTTAGATTGGATTTGTACCTTCATCCCCGAACTTCCAGTCATGGTTCCAGACCTATTGTAGTTGACGATCTCATGGATCGTTAAGGGGTGTTAACCTTCACCTTGTGAACGGTTTACAAGTTCCTAAAACTTGTTGGCGACTCTTTTGCTCTAGCTTCCTTCCTTTTGGACGCCACCATGCTTAAGTGTTTGATCACAGTGGGGATGTAGTGTTGGATGCTTGAAATATTCCCTACACAACCTGATCAGTTGCAATCATTAACTCACGAGGTTGCTGGTTCAAAATATAATACCGGCAATATCAAATCAAGTATATGCCGACTTGAGGCATAGCTTTGATGATGATCGCCGAGAGGGTACCTAACTGACTATGAATATAGTGCAGTAGGTGGCCAGCGTTATACTCTGAAACAGTAACTATATGAGCAGAACAGTAAAATTGAGCATGACACTTCATCCTAAAAATATAGTGCATGTATCTATCTTACAGATACTTGCACTACGGGGGAAACAGACAGTGATAGCGGTGCGATAACAAATGATGCTCGCCGAAAAGTTAAACCAGTGCATGTTAATTATTTATAACTGTTATTAACAATACGGGCAGCTTGATTGTTAAAAGGCTGGTAGCCGCTAAAAGTAGTAATAGCATTCCGACAAATGACAAGTTCAAATGAGGAATTCGACATATAAATAAGGAATTCGGCATAAAATTTTCAATAATTATTTGGCAAAGACGCTATCATATAACGACTAAAAAATTTGAAAGTAGTTCCAGATAAAGATAGCAAAGGAAGGATAAATTATAACTGCATAATTACAAGAACGAAAGTCGGCAGGAATCACCACAAAAAAGGGGTATATGCCGCTGAAACAGCATTGTCAAAAACATCAGAACACAAAAATATAAAATGTTTCAAAGTTCAAGATCATGGCCGATAAGGCCCTATTACATGAGATTCACAAGAAGATGTCGGTGATGACTGCCCGCCCCTTCAAGCTTGGGGATTTTCAGGCTCGGGAGAGTCTAGAATGCTGGGGTTTGAGGGGCCGTCGTCAGCAGTTGGCACAAGGTTGAGAAGATCCTCCTCGGCAAATTCCTGCTGCTCAAAACCGGAAGGAATATTATGAGCCTCCTCGTTGAAGGCTTTCTCAACCTTGGCCCAATCTTCCCTTTTCCAACCAACAACCTGAGCAACACACCTTTGGGTAGCAGTCCATCCTCCGTCAAAGCGATTCTGGAGCTTGTGGCGAATTCAGCAGAAGTCAAGTAACGGCCTACAGCTCTCTGCCGGATCCCTAGTTTATCAGCTTCCATCTTCTGAATTTTGGCTTCCAGATTGCTGATGGTATTCTTAGTGTGTGAAAGCTCATTTTGCACCACAAGAAGCTGATTAGCAGCAACACTCTTCTCAGCAAGTTGAGAATTTAGATGTTCGACCTTCTCCTCAAGGCTGGTAACAGTACCAACTTTCTCGCGTAGAGATTTTAGCTCTACGTCATCCTTGGCCTTAATCAGCTTGATGCCGTCAAGAGCCTTTTCGGCATTCTTCAGAGCCGTTTCCAAGGATTGTTGCATAGAGGAGCTTTGGTGGTGTTGTTCCTGATAGTAACGATACATCTCTATAAGCTCGGTACCGGACATAACGGCCTGAGGATGACCATAAAAATATATAAATAAGATATATACTATTATCAAATTAAAAAAAAAAATATATAAACAATAATAATGGTAATGATAAGTTTAACATGAGCAAGAAAAATACCTTCATCAGGTCATGCATATGTTGAGCAGCAAGGGGACCGGTAGAACCGGCAGGCCTGTCCATGGGAGGAGTAAGATTGCGCAGAAGCCGATAACCAAGATTTCCTCCTCGCATGGGGTCGTAAGCAAACAAAGATTCATTCCGGCACACGTCAAAGCTCTGGCTACCAGCGATCCCCTGAATGACTGTCAGGGACGGAAAATCTCTTGATAACTTCATTTGGAAGTCTGCCCTTGGGGCGTTCAATCCATTGATGAGACCGATATACGAGGCCAGGAGCACTCACATCAGACCCGCCGACAGCACTAGCCCTAGGATGTATCTCGGAAATGTCGGCTGTGATGGGGCGTGTTGGAGAAGGAGATTCAGGTATGTAAGTGATATCATGAATTATCACCCCCTCAGCCATGTTTTTTGTGATTGACACCGTAGAAGGATCCACCGTTTTTTCCTGACGGAGGTTTCTCTTTATTCTCGCTCTCCCAAGATTTCTTTTCAGCTCGGTCATTGGACTGTCTAGGGATGCTGACGCCGATATTACCACCACGGAGGTTTTTTAGTGTAGTTAATTTTCTCTTCCTAGATTGCTCACCGGCCATCGCCTCGACTTTTCTCTTAGGGTTGACGGGAGAAGCGTGGCTGCAGTAGGAGGCAAGCGTATCGTAACTAGGTTTAGGGGCCTTAGGACACCGCCTGATAACCCTTTTCCCGTCGGCTGACAACCCAAGCTGTTTGTTGTCTAACTTGTCAACACCTGAAATAAACAAAGCAAGAAAACATATGAGAATAATTGAAATTTTGCCTAATATTTGTGCTGATATATAAGATATGACGGCAAATATAAAGTGAAGAAAAATGATGATGATAATGAGTTAATACCATAACAATCAGTCCAGCACAGACCGACATGTGATAAAGGGGCATTGCCGAGAATGTACCCCACGTTAGGTACCCACACCTTTGGGGTAAGGCGGGACCTACCCTTATCGTCCTCAGATTCAACTATATCAAAATGACTGACGGCCCTAAGCTCATGCTGGCCGAGTTCTCTCTCGGCAATAGTGTCGATCGAGGGTGAGGACGATAAAAAGTTCTCCGAATAGGATATCATCTGGAAGAGACAAAAAGAAAAACTTATCTTGCCACCCTTTACAACTGGATAATTTAGGGTGGACTGTGTATTTCCGAGAGGCGGTGTACAAGGACCACCACCCCTCTGACTGACCATATCTTTTCAAAGACAATAGCCTCCGGAATGCATTAAGTGTTAGTGGGAAATTCCTATACAACATAACCCACACAAGAGCAATAACGACACGAACAGTAGGAGGAGTTAGCTGAGCCAAGCACACGTTCCAGGCCTTTAAAATTTTTACCACAAACGAGTGAAGGGGAAATCGTAACCCAAAATAAAAATTCTTAGCATATACGGCAACGTGACCGGCAGGACAATCCAGTACAGATGACCCGACGGCAGGAAGGAACAAGTCGTACCCATCAGGCAAGTTGTAAAACCATTTGGCACGACGACAATAATCCTTTTCCAGTGCGGTTTTTTTTAATTTGTCGCTTATTTTAGCTTTTGCGACTTTGCTGCTAGCCGATAAAGTAAGAGGTTGCCGGTATTCGGTGTCATCTATTTCGGAATTATACTCCTCATCCAAACTCTCTTCTTGAATACCTCTGCTCCGTTAGGTCAATAATGTCATCCCTACTCTCGGCATTGACACTATCTTCTTGCTCATCACTCTCGTCCCCAAGAACTAAATTCACTGTAGATTCGTGAACGGGGGATGACTGTTCCTTTTGCCGTTTTGAGGGACCCTCCCTGTCACCAGATTCGGAGGAGGTGGGGCTTATAACCTGACCTTGCCCGGGTCTTTTACTTGATTCGCTAGCGTCCCTAGCTACGACATCAGGCTGATAACTGGTTTGTTTCGTTCTCGGCATTGAAGTGGTACTTATACCAATGTTACCGACGTTTGAACCGTATTGGTCGAAATGGGTGTTGGAAAAACTCCTCAAATGATAACGGACGTTGACCGGTTCAACCTCAAGAATTTCAACATCTTCTGGAATGCTAGGGTTAGTAGGACGGACTACCTTCTCGCAGTCGGCTAATAATTTATGACGGTAAAAAGCTCTCTTTTTCTCTTCTGCAGATAACGGCTGAAATGGATCGTCAATATTGTTAGAAAGAGAAGAAGCAGTTCCTTTGGTTCGGCCGAGATCTTTTCCTAAAGATTGTCTTATAAGGTGGCGTCTAGCAGTGCTACGGGTAGGTTGTTCTTTCTCAGTACTACTATTGGAAATTTAATATTCTAACCTAGAAACTTGAAAAATAAAGAGAAAACGACATACAGAAATGCAAATTTAAAATCAAAGTTTATAAATACCTTAAACTATTCGCCTACACCGCAGGATTTCGACAACTTGATTACGCTTTGAAAACTAACACTTAAAAGACTGGAAATTGCTTCAAAACGACAATAATAGATGCGCAGATGTTGCCCTTTCTTTGAAATTCTCTCTCAAAAAACCGTTTCTTCTTTTTTGCAAATGAAAATAAAAGCTGAAAAATGGAAAAGAAGGGTTTTTTTTTAAAAAAAAAAGTGACGATTGATGTGACAATAGTGTTAGAAATCTAACAGTTAGGGTAGATTTAAAATTAAAATGCAAGACCGTTAGATTGACGACACGTATCCTAATTCATTGCATGTTTCCCGCTGTTTTACTTGGACCCTAATAAACGATTCGTTTTCTAAAACGACACTTAGGGGGAAACCGGAGTTTTTTCGCTCCCAGTTAATTTTTTAACAAGACCTTGTCTGCTGTCGGCACACAAGGTCACTTTGGGGGGACACTTCTAGAAAATTGCTTGTTCCGACGGAAAAATTTCCTCGGAAAAACCCCAAAATCCGTCGAAAAAGTTGTTTCTGACGGAATTCCGTCGGAACCGGTTGTCGGAAAAGCCTTTGTAGGAAAAACGACATCTTTCAACGAAAATTCCGTCGAAAACCTTTCTCCGACGGAATCCCGTTGTCAGAACATATTTTCTGGCTCCGGGAAAGTCCGTCGCAACTTTCCGAAAGTTGCGATGGAATTTCCGTCGAAAAATATTTCAATTAAAATTAAAAAAAAAAACACGTCGCACCACCAAGGCCACGGCGTGTCACCACCCTATCCCCAACCGCAGACCACCAGCGCCACTACCCCCACATTAGCCACAACCACTCTCTAACCCTAACCCTAAGCACAGACCGCCACTCAAACCCGAACCACACTACCACTCACCCTAACCCAAACCAGACCCACCCCCTAACCCGAACCAGACCCACCCCCTAACCCGAAACGACCATTTCCACCACCCTAATCCACCCAAATCAATATCTACCCCCCAAAACAAACCCAGATCTACAACAAATCCGTCGTACCACCCCAACAAAAACCACCACCGCCGCCAAAAACCACCACCACTGCCAAAAACCAGAATCACAACCAAAAAAATAAACAACCAAAAAACAAAACCCAAAAATTAAAAAAAAAAGAAAATTAAACACAAAACATACCTTAAATAGACCGAACCTTCGAATTTCATCTCGAATTTGCTTTAATACGGCCAAATTCAACCATGAAACCTCTAGATCTAGGGATTTCAAGGTCGAATTTGACCGTAAAACCAAGAACTTGACCGTATATACCAAGAATTTCACCATGAACCTTCAAATTTCTTGGTGATGTTGATGATTCTTGCCGGAGTGAGAGGAGGACGGAGAGAGAGGAGGACGGAATAGACAAGAGAAGACAAGAGAGAGAGGAGGACGGAATAGACAAGAGAAGACAAGAGAGAGAGGAGGACGGAGAAGACAAGAGAAAGAGAAGGGAGAAGAAGTACGAGAAAGACAGAGGAGGGAGGAGGAGATGAGATAGAAAGAGGAGTAGAGAAGGAAAAGGAATTGAAGAAGATAAGAGGAGAGAGAATAAAGTAACTGCTGAAGGGGGTTTTAAATGTGTAGGGTTTCGTTTAATTTATTTTTTTTAAATATATTCCCACGTATTTTAATTTCGTCGGAAAATTAATTTTCCGTCGGAAAGCTCATATATTACGACGGATTTATAATCCGTCGGAAATTTACGACGGATTGTTTAAATCCGTCGGAAATTTCCGATGGAATAAAAATCCGTCGAAATTTCACGGTTTTCCGTCAGATTTACGTGTCCGTCGGAAGCATTCCGTCAGAAATATCCCTATTTCTAGTAGTGGGAAAACGGAGTTTTTTCGCTCCCAGTTAATTTTTTAAGAAGACCTTGTCTACTGTCGGCACACAAGGTCACTTTGGGGGGAAAACGGAGTTTTTTCGCCCCCAGTTAATTTTTTAAGAAGACCTTGTCTGTTGTCGGCCACAAGGTTACTTTGTGTTAACTAAACCAAAACGGCCCATACACACCACCAATGTAAAGCTTCAGTACATAGCACAATATGCCAAAAGTCGTCCTAACTATTAACGTCCATCACAAAAGAAAAATGCTCGACACAGTGCAAGAAACAAATATAAATATTACAACAATTGACAGCAAAGTGAGAACGTCAATTTTTAATTAAACGTCCTCACTTGGGGGGCTAGTTGTATGGGGAGATACTGAAACTGGGCCAATAATGTGTGAAAGGCTGGTATCTTAAGCGGGTTCAGTTTCTCAGCAACTCTCAGACATACCGGCATTTATGCAAAAGGTAGACATATCGGCTTGTTAGCGATCGACACGTGTCATCAGCAATTTGACACTTGGCGCAAGGTGGTCTGCATGCCATACAGCCACTTGTCATTTGAAAAGGCTATAAATAATCAGGTTTAATCTCATAATGAAGGGGGCATTTATTACTCTCTCTCTACTTTCTCTCTCTTCTTTACTTCTCATCTTTTTCTTAATACACCTTCTGACTTTATCATCGAAGTGGTTATCCCCGGATCACCCCGGGGTTAGCTAATCTCTGCTCATTGTGTAGGTTCTCAGCTTGCTGATAGGAGTATCACGGATCTCGGGCTCGGGCTCTCGGGTTGACTAGATCCTGACAGAAACAAAATGCATTATGTATACTTCGTAACAAATCAAAACTAGTTTGACTTTCCTTATCAATGAACTTAATATACCTAACACATGTTATATATAGTACAAACTAAACATACAATGAGAAATAAGTTAGATAAATATATTCATAATAAAGTATCATGAATAATTCATAATCTTATATTATTAGTCATAAATGTATCAAATTACAAAATCATGCAAGTTAATCAACAGGAAAAACATGAAATAGACTAATTATACTGGCATAATTTGTTGACTATACCTTATGCAAGACCAAATACAAAGTAAACAATAAGAAGCAACCAAACTTATCCAAGATAAGTCAACCAAAACTAGATAATAATTATTAATCGAACTAGATGGAATTTTAATACTTCGTAACGTCTACTCCCTAAACGCATGACAGTGTATCAAACACAATTCCAAGGGATCAATTGGTAATATAAAGTAGTTATCAATTAGAAAAATTAGGATTGAGCCGCAATATCATAACAATACAGTCAGATTATCATGAATTTATGACTAGTCATATAAACTCTGTAGAATATAGATACCATGTAAGATAATGTAATAGCTTGAGGATTCTCATGAGCAGTATTACGGTTATATACAAAATACAATAGCAATCCTAGGCTGTAATTAAGTTGACAGTAGCTATCCTAGGCTATGATTAAACTAACAAACTAGGAAAGGATAAATACCAAATATACACTTAACTAACTTAGTGATATATACAAAATCAGAATATATTATGAATATATTCTAACATATCGGCACAATATCGAAAACAATAACACCGATCAATAACATAGAATGAGATTGTAGTGGGGGCAATATCTATTACTATTAAATAAATCAATCAATTTATAAATAAGGCGTCAAGAATTGATTTACGGAGAAAATAGTTAACACCCGGTGAGTAGTGATTAAATTCTGACATAAAGCTCCATACATCTCTCAAAACCCCTGTTATCGAAATTCTGGCTTAAAGGAAGAATTTGGAGGGTCCAGTACGAAGGGATTCGTATGGTATGCCACAAATGTGGAAAGATGGGACATTCAGAGGATAATTGTAATTCTAATATTCAGAATTTGGATGAATCCGATGTTCATATGGATAATGATATAGGACCAAAAGCTAAAGAGCAAGAGACAATTCCAGCAAACAGGGGAAAACCACAGGAAGTGGAGGAGTTTGGATCTTGGATTCTGGTTAAAAAACCAGTTCAGAAACGCCCTCCCAAACCAGATAAAAATCAACCGCCACCACGGCACGCCACCGTGGAAGGTGGCGCAATTGTGAGCGGCTAAACCAGAATTCAAAAAATTCAAATTTGAATTTTGGAAAGGCAGGTCAATCGAATGCTACAATTAAGGGAATTGGTCTAGATTTTCTATTTTGGAGGGCATCAATCAAGAAAATCAAGCTGAAAATCAGGGTTTGGATCATCAAGAGCAAGATACCAGGGAGCCAATTTTATCAAGTTTTGATACGGTGAATCTTGGTGATATCTCACAATTTACAACTAAGACTGGAGATAAGACCAAATCTTTTAATTTAGGTAAACAATCACCTAATAAATCCTTGCCAAAATCTGCCAACAAACAAGCCCATCAAGTGCAAGCTGATAAGATTCAGAGGCCCAAACAAATTTCTCTCCAAGAAATCAATCCTAATGTGTAGCCAACCATGAGTCACTCGTTAACAAATCCTCAGCAAGGTAAAGAAAACGTGCAAACATTCCAGACCTTGAGTAACAACCTCTCTCAGAAGCAATCCACTCGCAACCAAGATGAACCCCACCAGCCATCTCACAATCCCCTCTCTATTTCCTTACCCCAATGTGATATCCCTGAGAGTCCCCACAGAGAAGACCTTATGTATGGAACAACCAATGGCAGGACCATACATGGTCACAGCGACCCCCCTGACCCACATCTTGGAGGTCCAAATGAACACTCACTTCGAGCCGACTCAAGAGCCACCGGAATTAGTGGTAACAATGTTACTGCCCAATGAAATTAATCATCTTTTACGGATGATTAATTTAGAATATGCAAGCATGTACCCTTCTTCAAACTCTTTAATGGAGTTTAATATAAATCCGTTTGATCCAAACTCTTTACCTATCACATGTATGGTGTGGAATGTTCAAGGAGCAGGGAGCCGCTCTTTTATTACTACCCTGAAGGAAGTAATTCGAATAAATCAACCTAATGTAATAGCCTTGGTTGAGACTCATATGGGAGGTGAACAAGCCGAGAAAATTTCCAATATCCTATCCTATAGGGGTCATACTCGAGTTGATGCTCAGGGATTTAGTGGCGGTATATGGATTATTTGGAAATCAGAGTTGGTAGAGGTAGAACCGATTGTGCAACATGCTCAATATATCACTATGGATATCAAGCAACCGTGGTACTTCACAACAGTATATGGTAGCCCTGATCTAATGAAAAGGCATGAACTTTGGGAGGATCTAAAAAACTTTGCAAGAACCCATAACAAATCGTGGCTTCTTGCAGGAGACTTCAATGACACTCGTTTCCCGAGTGAAAGAAATACTTCCTGCTCGGAAACGAATAGAAGATCTGTAAAATTCAATGATGGGGTGAATGATATGCATCTTATTGAAGTTGAATTTACTAGTGCTTCTCACACATGGTCGAGAGGTATCACTCCGGAAACTTGGAAAAGTGCAAGACTTGACAGAGCCCTTTGCAATGCTGAGTTGAGTATGCGCTTTGAAAATGCAAAAGTGAAACACTTACCTGCTGTAGCATCAGACCATTACCCTTTGTTCATTAGCCCAAACGGCTTTGCCCTACCCCAAGCCATGAATAAACCGTTCCAATTTCAGGCTACATGACTGTCACACGAAAAATTTCAAGACTTTCTCCACGAAAAATGGCGTAGCTCTGAACCCTTAGTCCCTGCTCTTACTAAATTGGCAGAGGATTTGCAAAGTTGGAACAAGGATGTTTATCATAATATATTTAGGAAAAAGCGTTCCTTACTTGCTCAAATTGCTGGTGTGTAAAAATCAATGTTCCAAAATCCTCATCATGGCCTAATCAAGTTGGAGGCAGCATTGAGAAGAGATTTGGATGAAGTTTTGGAAGAGGAGGAGCTTTATTGGTATCAAAAATCAAGAGTTGACTGGTTGAAAAATGGAGATCGGAATACCACCTTTTTTCACCTTAGTACTGTCATTCGTAGATGGAAAAATAAAACTGTTGCTCTAAAAGGTGATGATGACAATTGGATTCATGACAATGAACAAGTTAAAATGAAAGTAGTTGACTACTTCTCAAGCCTGTTTACAAAGGAGGGATATGAAGGTCCTATTAATATTCCTACTGATATTTTCCCTGAGCTTGCTCCTGTGGACAGAAATTTCATCAATAGACCATATTCCAAAATTGAAATCGATGAGGTTATTCAACATATGGGATCTTTGAAAGCCCCGGGACCCGATGGTTTTCAAGCTTTGTTCTTTCAAAAGAACTGGGAACTTGTCAAAGAGAAAGTTTACAAGGCTGTCATCGATGCACTTGAAGGGAGGGGTCTGCCAGAGCATATCAATGACACTCACATAGTTCTCATCCCCAAGGTTGATAATCCAGAAGCTCCCTCGTGATTTAGACCAACTGGTCTATGTAACGTGACTTATAAAATCTTCATGTAAGTCATTGTGAATCGTATTAAGGCTCTACTTCCGAAACTCATCTCCAATACTCAAGGGAGTTTTATGCCGGGACGTTAAATAACCGACATATTGTTATTGTACAAGAGGTTAATTCACACTATGAGGAAAAAGAAAGGTGCAAAAGGATTTATGGCAATTAAAATTGATTTCGAAAAAAGCTTATGATCATCTCCGATGGTCGTTTATTCGAGATACTCTCATCCAAATGAACCTCCCTTTATTACTCATCGAGGTGATTATGGAATGTGTGACTTTGGCTTCTCTAAAGGTGCTTTGGAATGGTTAACCTTCACAAAGCTTCACTCCAAGTCGTGGTAATAGGCAAGATGATTCACTATCTCTTTGCCTTTTCGTTATATGTATGGAGAGGTTGTATCAAACTATTGAGGAGGATATCATTGACAATTGTTGGAAACCAATCCGAGCTAGTCGAAATGGCCCCTTATTTTCCAACCTATTTTTGTCGAATGATATAATCTTATTTGCGGAGGCAAATGTTGATCAAGCCATGGTTATTCACGACTGTCTTGGTAGATTTTGCAATGCTTCCGGGCAGAAAGTGAGTCTAGCAAAATCAAGGGTTGACTTCTCCAATAATGTACCTCATGAAGATCAAGAGAATATTGCAGATACACTTGGAATGGAGGCAACTAACGACCTGGGTATGTACCTAGGAATGCCAACCATTTTTAGCAGAGTGACTCGAGACACATTCAATTACCTTTGTGAAAAAATCGATAGGCGCCTCTCGGGGTGGAAGACCAAGTACCTCTCGTTGGCAGGGAGATCACACTACCAAAATCCTCTTTGTCATCACTGTCATACTATTCGATGCAAATGGCATAAATTCCAAAAACAATTTGTGATGACATCGACAAGAAGACTAGGCGGTTTATTTGGGGTGGTGATGATGACAATAGGAAGATTCACCTCATTGCGTGGGAGAATTTGCAAAAGTCGAAGTCTCAAGGTGGGTTGGGAGTTCACTCGGCTAGCCAAGCCAATGCTACCTTTTTAGCGAAGCTTAGATGGTGCCTTCTTACTAACCCAAATGCCCTATGGTCCCGTGTATTAAGGGATAAATATTGCAAGGGCAGATGCGATTCTGATATGTTTGAACAACGTAAGGGAAGCTCGAATGTCTGGAAAGGTATCTCTGAAAATGCGAAGGATTGCGAGTTGCTATTGGGAATGGTACTGGAACCCTTTTCTGGGATCATAGATGGGTTTCCTCGACCCCCCTAGTCGAGTCTGCCATTCATCCTATCCCAAAGGAGCTGCTAGGAGCCACAGTTGACGAGATGTGGGAGAGAGGAGCAAGTTGGAGATGGGATATTTTTGGGCATCTTCTTGATCAAAACACTCTAAAATTGATTCAAGCTCATGAGATCAATAATAATCTTGAGGTAGAGGACCTTCTTTATTGGGGTAAATCTTCGAAAGGTAAATTTTCCATAAAGTCTGCTCTTCAAATCATACGCAAGGAGAGTTCTGATTTTGATGAGGAAATTTGGAGCACAATCTGGAATGCTCCGGTTCAACAACGCATATGATCTTTCTTGTGGCTTGCCTGTCATGATCGGCTTCTAGGTAACTTGAACCGATTTAAGCGTAATTTATGTGCTAGTCCAACTTGTTTTGTCTGTGGGAATGTGCATGAATCAAATTTGCATATTTTACATGATTTTCCTGCTGCTAAGAGTGTTTAGAAGAGAATTGGTGGTCGTAGCAATGCCCTTGATTTTTATCAAGGAGACTTAAAAAATTGGCTAGCCTCGAATTTAGAGTATGCTGATGCAGGTGCAGAAGACGAATGACCTACATATTTTGGGGTAACTCTTTGGTGGTTGTGGAGATGGAGAAACAATAGTGTTTTTGGTCGTAGCAATGACAATCCTGCGGATGTAGGAGCTTTCCTCAAGGTTCGATTCGAAGAAACTTGGCGAAGTTTGAATGCTGATTGTGTGCAGGGGCACAACACCACAAAGCAGCCACGTATCGAGCGCAATGTGGCATGGAATAGACCCCAACAGAGCTGGTTTGTCTTGAATACAGATGGCGCAGCGAAGGGATCTCCAGGACCAGTAGGTGGAGGAGCCATCATTCGCAATTGTGAGGGGAGTTTTATCTCTACTTTCTCAGCAAATTATGGGCATTGCATTGCGTATAGAGCTGAGGTTATGGCATTAGCAAGAGGATTGGAACTAGCTCGTAATCTACACATGGGCAAACTAGAGATCCAACTTGATAATCAAGCATGTGTGCAAGCTCTTAGATCGAATGACCATGGAAGAGGTGAGTGTGCTCACTTGTTCAACTATTGCCATGAGTTGTTAAATAAAGATGATTGGGAGGGGTAGCGCATGTGTTTCGTGAGGGGAATCGTGCGGCTGACTGGCTTGCTAATCGAGGTGTGGCTCAACCGGATAGACTTCTTATTTTTAGTAGTGCTCCTATGGAGCTTAGTAGAATTCTCAATGACGACATTTAAGGTGTGGCTTTCCGACGCCTAATGCCTCCTTGATAGTCTTGATGGTTAGTTTTAGTTTTTGTCTTTTTCTTTCTTTGGTGTATGCCTCATTTGCAAAAAAAAAAAAAGAAAAAATAAATAAACTAAAAAAAAAAAAAAAGCTCCATAAAGAAAATTATTCTAGCATAGATTGTGAATATGAAAGAATTTCATACGCAACAAACTAAAATAAGAAGGGTGTGAAGAAATGGTAGAAAGATAGAATAATAATTCAACATAATCAAAATAATAACATATCTATGGGTAGATGTACTAGATAAATCAATATAAACTTCTTATATCACACAAAAAATTATAGTTGCAACAAAATATTTAAAGTTCTAATATGAAATATAGATAGTAATAAGAATCCACATGTCAGACTACTTAGTTGTATATTAATTTATCAACATCAATCTAGAATATAGATTTATGATTGTATGTGTACCTTGTCGTTGAGATCTTAGTTAATCGGCCGCACAAAACTATGGTGCTTTAATTGCAATTGAAATCAATTTAGAGTTATGGTGAGAACTATGTCGACAATATCTGAATCTGCTCAATTGGCTAGGGTTTGGTGTTGATAACGTGTTGTGAAATAAAGGGAATAGGAGATAAATTGGGGAGAGAATAGATTAGTCCCTTATTCTATTGAATAGGGGATACATATATATACATACAATAGCTAGGGTTTTCAGAACATTAAACCCTAAACCTAGAATATTTCAGAGGGTACATGAATATAATGGGCATCTGCACAATATTTCATAACAATATAATACTTTTGGTGAATAGAATTTTTTTTTTTTTTTTTTTTTTTTTGTTAAGAGAAAGAAATTAAATTTATATAAAGAGATACCATGGTAAATTTTAAATTTCAAAGTGATTCAATGTTATAATAGAGTTGATTTTATCGTTCCAATATAGTCTCTTAATGATGTAATTGATTAACTCGTTGAGAGAAAAGATAATTTTTTAAATTTTTTTTCCTTTTGTTTGTGCTATTTTCTAAGGTTGAAGATGATGTTCTTTGTATTATGATGAATGTTCTTTTATCATTTCTTGGATACATATTCTTTTTTTTTTTTATTGAAATGGAATATGTTCTTTAAATCTGATCAATATGTTCTTTGTATATGAACTATATGTTCTTTACATTATAAACAGTGTACTTTAATATATGTAGATAAAAAATGTTCTTTGTTGGGTTTCAATAATACAAATCATGTTCTTTTAACTTAGATAACATGTTCTTCTATATTAATATGTGTTTGCTTTAAACCTTATATTATTTTTGGCATTAGTTTTTTTTTTTAAATTTATTTATCATGGTGCTCTCTTGTTTTGTTCCTTATGTTTTTTTGATAACAATGAAAAATATGATTAATTTTTGTATGTATTTTCTTTTTAAAAAAAATTGAAATAAAGTATATTGAAAATAAAATTTTAAATTTTGAAAATTTTGAAATTTGAAAATGAAATTTTGAATTATTTTTGGTAGAACATAATCTTACATAGAGAAATTCTGGAAAACTCAATATTTTGAAATGATTTGACATTAAATGCGTGGTAAATATCAATTAGTAACTATCTATTACCTTTTTTAAATATTAGTGTAGGGAATATTTCAAGCATTATGATAACCCCAAACTTGAACCCCACTGTGATCATACACTAAAGTACGGTGGCGTTCCAAAGGGAAAGACAAAGAGCAAAAAGAGTCGCCAACAAGTTTTAAGGAACTTGTACCCAAAAGACAATCCAAAGGACCGTCAAATACTCCATAAGGTCTTGAACCAAATAGGGTCCGGGGATGAGGGTACGAATCCAATCTACAAAAGAAAGGACCCGCCCTATAAAATAGGCCTCTACTTTGTTCTGCTCGTATTCATGTGCGCTTTTCGAATAACATACAAACATTATATTTATCCTACCCTGTTTATCTATGTTGGTTGAAATTAATGCACAAATAAACTATTATTGGCGATCACTTGAATTAAAATCACATTAGCCTAAACCAAATTATTAATTATCTTATTAAGCGTGATTTCAAGTACAAATTCCCTTTAAACATGCATAAAAGGCGTGATCAAGCAATAACAAAATATAATCAAGCAACATAATAAAGAATAATAAATAACGATAATAGCATGATAAGGCATAATAAAGCTTGATAATAATAGCAAGATCCTAGGCATGATACTAACAAGATTAATAACAAATCCTGGCACGTCACTAAGCAATAAAGATCAAAGCTTTAAACCTAACATGGTACTAACATGCTATTAGAAAGAATAAGAGGCACCCTAAACATGATTCTAGAAAGCATTAAAAGCATCCTAACATGATACTAGAAAGCATTAAAAGCATCCTAACATGATACTAGGAATTAAAATAATAATAAGCATGCAATCTACATTGTGAAAGAAATAGGGAGTAAGCTAATCTACTTACTTTGAAGCCTCGTACCTCTTTCTAATAACAAAATACACAAGTTAGTAAACTTCAATGAAAATAAATAAAGAATAATTAAAGAATTAAATTAAAATCAAATTAAATAAAGTTTTGACTAGTTTTGGACCAAACCCTCAGAAAATATCAAACCTTGCACGTCTAGGGCGAAGGCAACTTCGAACTTGGCTAAGAGATTCAAGATCTTGTGAATGCGGAATATTGTGTTTGTAAAAAGGTAGTTTAGAAAAAGAGGGAGAGAGAAAGCATATATTGCTTAAAGGGAGAATAGAGATAATTAAGGAAGAATTGATGAGAGATGATGATGAGAGTTGATAGTAGTTGATTGAGAGAATTGATGAGAGATGATGAAGGTTGATGAATAAAAACAGAGGTTCGGACCCTATTTATAAGAAAACAGTCCGGAAAATCATAGAATTTGATAAGGAATAAAACTCCACGCTGTCGCTAATCAAATCGACCTTGTCGCCAAAGATTTATCCTGTCGCCAGGCGACAGAGTCTGTCGCGAGGCGACAAAACTGTCGTTTCGCGACAAGACAGTTTTTTGCGGATTTTGTTTTAATCATATCTTTTGATCTAGAAGTCCAAATAAGTCATATAATATGTCGTTGGAAAGCTCTTGAAGTCTACTTTCTAATGCAATTTGAATCAGATTAAAATCATTTGTAGATAAAAAGATATGGACGAAATAGTGAAAGGGTGTCAGGTTTGGATAGAGTTTCGTATATCTTTAATATCTTTTTCGTTATAGCTCGGATTTATTATTATAATATATCATTGGAAAGATAATTTCAAGATCTATCCAACCATATAAAATTTGGATAAAAAATATGAGGCACGAAAATAATATCTGACTATCTTTGAACATCTTTAAATCCGAATAGAATTAGGAAAGTTTTAAAAAAGGAAAGTTTATATTTAAATCAAATTCCATGATCTTATCTTTTCAAAAAAGGATAATTAAGATATTTTAGAAACTTATAGAAGATTCTAATCAATCCTAATTAGTTTAGGAATAGGATTAAACCTTTGGACCCTCCACATGATCATTGGGTCGTAGGTAAAATCCGGTTTGGGCCCAATTTAGTATTTTGGCCATAACTTCCTCATTATTCATCGGAATTGGGCTTATAATATATCGTTGGAAAGGTCTTTTCAAACCCCATCCAACTACACCATTATTGGACCCTTATCATGGACCAAAATAAACTGAATTGGACGTTTTCATAAAATAGAAATGGTTTTCGAAAACAGAAAGAAGGATTTTAATAAAAACTAACCGCAACACTTGACTTTCGAATCACTTTCACCTAATTCGATAATAACACAACGTGCAAGGCATTCATCACTGGGTTTGGTTTTGGGGAGACACAAATGGGTGTCTACAGAAGCCCCCACTTTGACTGAGTTTGGAGAAACTTATGTTTCGAAAACAAAAGTCAAAGTAGCGATAGGGACGGAGAATGATTCAAAACTTTCTGCGATTCCAAATCATTCTTATAACGCCGATACCTGTAAAACAATCATTAGTAAAACAGATAAAAGAGTTAAGAAACGCGTATCTTGCACCGTCGCGCACACGTCTCTGGAGTAACCGTTTTGTTGCATTTCATTTTGACGACCTTCTACAAGCTAGAGAACGCCATCTTGCTGTTGATGATGTTCACTCGTCTCTGAACAATGGAGCTTTCTTGAGGAATGTTTACTCGTCTCTGAACAATGGAGCTTTCTTGAGGAATGTTCACTCGTCTCTGAACAATAGAGCTTGATGATATGTCCACGCGTCTCTGAACAATAGAGCTTGATGATATGTCCACGCGTCTCTGAACAATAGAGCTTGATGATATGTCCACGCGTCTCTGAACAAAAGAGCTTTGATGATATGTCCACGCGTCTCTAAACAAAAGAGCTTTGATGATATGTCCACGCGTCTCTGAACAAAAGAGCTTTGATGATATGTCCACGCGTCTCTGAACAAAAGAGCTTGATGATACTTGAATGTTTGTTGCGATCGTTCGGTTGGCTGCGAACAGGAGCTTTGCTGAATGGTTGTATCCTGTAAAAATCAAAAGAATTGCCAAAAGACTTTGCTGGTGTTTTTCTTAGGGTTGACCTAAGGCTTGATGTGTTTCTTAGGGTTGACCTAAGGTGAATGATTGACTTGAGGTTAACTCAATGTGACTGACTGACTTGAGGTTGACCCAAGGTGAATTGACACGACATGACTCAATGTACATGACTCGTGTGTGGCGTGCGACTCGAAAATGCAAAAAAGAAAAAAAATTCCGTCATTTTTGTGGAGGGTACCGACTTTCTCCCGAAAAAGAAAGACGCGAAAAAGAATCGAAGTGTTTGATGGTGCATGTTGAATGAGCTTAATCAAGTATATGCATTTGATACTATCCCTCAAGGTGCAAGGATTAATTCATCCTAAACTATCTTAGTTGACTCGATTATGAAAGCATTTAGGTAACTTAGGCACAGAGGCTGTGCACTTCATACTTTGATACAATGATGATTATAAGTGATGAGTGATGTGTGATATGACAAAGCATGCTTCAACGTTATGCTAAGACTTCATGACAAAAGGTTCCTAATTGGAAATCTATTTAGTCATGTATCTGTGATGTGTGTGAAAGTGACACTAAAGTTAAACTGCAAAGGCTAACGGTATGGAAAAGTATTATTTGATAAGAGTCAAATAATGATGACTCTTAGGCTAGGTAGGCTAGTGATGTAAGGATCAAGCCCCCAAGTCTAGCTCTAAGTAAATAGGGATGAGCATTGGAAATCCCTTGATATGATCATGGTGTGAGTGTGTGAATGTGAAAATGAATGCATTTTTATTATGGCCGCACCTCAATATGAGGTTGCCTACGTATCCGTTAGGAATCAAGCCAAACGTAGCTCTAGCCGAACCTCGCACAAGTGTGTGTATACCTCAAAAAGGTCTTTTTTAAGGGTTGTAACGTGGTTAGGCTAAAGGTTAGAGAAGAAGGGGATAAAGGCTCAAGACCCTAGATAAGCCCCCAAGGTGTGCAACCTTGGTTTTAATTTGAATCTTTGTATTTTTATGCTTGAGTTTTCTCATTTTTGAGCTCTTTTTTTTTTATTTTTTTTATTTTTGCTCTTCTTTTTTGCTTTTGCATTTTTTTTATTTTTATAAGTGTGGGCAATCTCGATCATGCGGTCTATCACTTACTTGGCATTCATGTTTCTCAGGCACGGTACCGAGCACTCGATAAGAAACGCAATCTGAGACATGTTCTTATCAAAGATATTTTTATATCCAAGACATTGGAACACTTGCCCTTTTGTACACTTTTATTATATTTTTTTATTTTTTTGTATCATTTTTTTATTTTGAGATCACTCAAGCTTTCATATTTGGAACTTGCATAAGTTACACACCATCCCATCCCAAGGTTAGGTAAATGTAGGTTGAAAAAAGAAAGGTCTATCGTTAGACGAGGCTCAAAGTGGTTTATCAAGAAAAGGATTATATATTTAAAGGGTGAGAGATATGATATGGCTACAAGAGGTGCCTCCCATCATTGGTATACCTTGTGCTTAATTCGACCTTGATTTTTTTTTTTTAATTTTTTTTTTTTTTTTTTTTTTTTTTTTGAATTATGCAATGCAATGATCATATGCAAGAAATTAAATGCTCATTTTATTAAAAGGAAAAAAGTAAATAGAAGTCCTACAAAGTAAAAACTAGGAGAAAATGAAAGGTGCTTATGCTAGACTTTATTGGGGAAAGTAAAAAAAGAAATAGAAGAAAGAGATCACGAAATCTTGTCGTTGAAGCTCGCCTCTTGTCTTGTGCTTTATCATCACTCGGTCTTCTTGCCGACTGGAGGTATAGGAAGCTTGTTATTGTCGATCAAATATTGGATGGCCTCCTTTAGCTTCCAACAGCTCTCAGTAGTATGACCCCTGCCCTGGTGATACTTGCAATATGCATTGGGATTCCAGCTAGTCGTCCTCCTTTCGACAGGTGGATCCCCAAACGGTCCAATTGGAGTTATAAGACCTTTTGCATGTAAACGATCAAATGCGGTGTCATAACTTATACCAATAGGTGTGATGTTTCTCATTTGTCCTCGTTTTTTCATGGCAAGGATCTCATCCAAGTCAAATGTGCTAACGTTATTTGAATGGGTAGTTTTGGAAGAAGAAAGATTGTCGTTCTTCTTTCCTTTCCAGCCACTGTTATTATTGATACTATTTTTGGCCTTCTTGTTGCTAAGAGGAGTATGAATGTGATTTGAATTAATGAGGTTTTCCATGGTCCGTTTTGCCCATGGCTTAGGAGCATTGAATTCTTCATTGAATCCTTGGTGAGAATTTTGTTCGATAACCATTATCCGACTTGCTAATCCTTCTACCACATTCAAGAGCATGGCAATGGCCTCTTGTAGTTTTCGAACGTCTTCTTTTAGACTTGACAAATTTTCCTCGATATTATCTAGGAAAGACCCTTCGTCTTCCTCAATCATGGCTACTTCATCAATAGAAGTTATACAAGTCATATCGATCATGGGCTCACCTACAGGTGTGATAAGGAGTGAAGGATCGAAGGATGTTTGATCTTCTGTGATGGCTAGAATCTCGAAAGTTTTATTTTCATCAATCAGGTCCTGAATAGCTTCTTTGAGTTTCCAACACTCCTCAGTGTCGTGACCCCTTCCTTGATGATATTTGCAGTGTTTACTAGGATTCCACTTAGGTGGCCTGGCTTCGGGAACTGGGTCTTTGATAGGTCCTATGGGCATGACCAGTCCTTTGTGGTGTAGTTTTTCGAAAGTTGTTTCATAACTCATACCGAGTGGAGTGAACACTCTTTTTGACCTTTGGATTCGCTGCTTAGAGGTGTTCGTAGCATGTACTTCGTTAATGGGAGAGGAAGAAAAGGGGTGGTCGTTCTTTTTTCCTCTCGCACTATTATCTTTCAGAAGGTCATCTTCAATGTCAATACCTATATCATATACAGCTTTGAAGGTGTTTAAATTACTTTGGTACCTAAGGTGCTTAGAGTATTTTTCTTGGAGGTTCTTAATGAACATCCTGACAGATTCTTTCTCACTAGGTACTTCAACCATTTTCGCAATAGTTTCCCTCCATTTATTAAAGAAGGAGGTGAAACCCTCATTTTCTTTTTGTTTTAGCATTTCTAGCTCTCTATGATCGGTTTCAACTTGTATATTGCATTTATACCTTTCAATGAAAGCGCTCACAATAGATTCCCAACTAGAGGTCTTTTCTTTATCAAGTGAAAAGTACCACTGTTGACATACAGCTTCTAAGGATAATGAAAATACAGAATGAAATGCTTTCCTATCTATCCCCTTAATACTCATTACAGTTTCAAAAGCTCTTAAATGAAAATAAGGGTTATCCATAGCCTTAAATTTAGGGATGTCATTGGAATTGAATTTCTGTGGGAGAAGGTCCTTGTCCACCGAGACCCCTTGTGAGCTAACCTCTTGGAATCTAAAGTCATTGGACAGCTTGCCCAAACTTTCCTGGATTAGGTCCATTTGTTTTTGTTTTTCAGGATTATTTATTTGCAGCGATAAGTTTTGTAACATCTCAGTCAGGTTGGCTACCTGTCCCTTGACCTCATTAAGTTCTTCTTGACTAGCCATTGCCTTCTTAGCTTTCCTTTTCCTACCAATTGGTTTGTCAAACAGTAAAACTTGAACAAAGGTGTTGTCCTTGATTAAACGCCCTTCTCTCCTTGACCAAGTACTGTAGAAAGGGAAATTAGGGATAAGTTTCATACCAATTATTTTGACTCAAGCTTTATTCAACATGCAATGTATGGGAAAAGATTATGGAAGAGTGAGAGGTATGATATGCATGGGGAAAGAATGTAGTGAGTGGGAAGATGATGGAGATGGAGAAATATTGAAGAATTAGGAATAGAATGAACCCCCCAACTCAAATGACGGAAAAACGACTCATGCATGAACCTAAGACATGGTCATGGTGACATATACAAAGTGTGTGCTAAGACTAGTGAGTTTAGGTGACATGTTAAGACTTGTGTCATGACCATGTGGCTAGACTATGTGACTAGACTTAAGCAAAGACTAAATTAAGACTTCATGTATGTGCATTAAACTGGACAGGCTGTGGTAATTTGGTAATAACTTTTAATCTGTGACTCTGATTGGGACGAAACCAACGCCAAATTAAAGATAAAACTCGGGGCTACAGATCCATAGGTTGTACGACTCGTGGTTCTTCCTAGAACTCCGGATATGACCAAAACAAGTTGACGCATGTGCAGTATACGGGAATAAAAATCCGGGTTGACTTAATGGAACTATGACTCGACTTTAGGCTTTTTTATTAGTTCAAATTAATTAATTAATTAATTAATTAAACAAAGTCATTTTAGTCATTAGTCAATTTATTTAGTCTTTAACACAAGTCAAACAAACGGTTAGCACATATAATAAATACAAGCAAGGGTGCACAAGTAGTTCACATAGTCACAAGATGAGTTTGCAACCTAACCATGGCTCTAGTTCTCTAAAGTTCAAGGATATGGGTTAAGTCAAAAAGGTCCATGGTTAAGAATCCACATGCATTGCACACAAGCCTGCCAGGAGGGTTGGAGCGAATGGACAAGATTCCGCGAGTGCGATAGGAGATCGGACTCGACGCCATGGTTGGATGGATTCACAAAACTTACACGTCCCCAAATCTGAGCTTTGCACAAAATAGTGGAATACTCCATTGGGCAGGCGAAGCAGGAACCCCCAGAGGGTTATATCCATATGTAGAACACATATGGGTTTCAGAAAAGTGAGAAAACGATTCAATCAATAAGCAAAATCGAGCCAACAACACTAGAAAAGGTCAAAGCAAAAAGACAGAACCCTGGCTCGGTATTGGAAGAACTTGGCGCCAGACTACAGGGACTGTCGCCGCAAAAAAGTCCCTGTCGCCAAGCGACAGAAATGTCGCCAGGCGACAGAAACTTTTTACGGGCGACAAGCCCTGTTTTCTAGACGCTAGTTCCTACATGCCTTGGCAAGTTTCTGTGTTCTTCGAATTATCCAGATTTCGTACTATCTTTTCGATTCTAGTCATGAAAGATATTTCCCAAATTTCCTACGTGTAAAATTCCTATGGATTGACTCATGGGGTGCTCCCATGAGGACCTTTTAATGCATATGACAATAATGTTAATCAAATCACGCACATGAAATACTTAGAATTTTTCGAGTCTCATCCGCTCATTCTAAATAATTGCCAAAATTTAATAAATTTCAGGAATATAAATAGAAATCCTCCCCAGTGGAGTCGCCAAAAACTGTAGGGAATATTTCAAGCATTATGATAACCCCAAACTTGAACCCCACTGTGATCATACACTAAAGTACGGTGGCGTTCCAAAGGGAAAGACAAAGAGCAAAAAGAGTCGCCAACAAGTTTTAAGGAACTTGTACCCAAAAGACAATCCAAAGGACCGTCAAATACTCCATAAGGTCTTGAACCAAATAGGGTCCGGGGATGAGGGTACGAATCCAATCTACAAAAGAAAGGACCCGCCCTATAAAATAGGCCTCTACTTTGTTCTGCTCGTATTCATGTGCGCTTTTCGAATAACATACAAACATTATATTTATCCTACCCTGTTTATCTATGTTGGTTGAAATTAATGCACAAATAAACTATTATTGGCGATCACTTGAATTAAAATCACATTAGCCTAAACCAAATTATTAATTATCTTATTAAGCGTGATTTCAAGTACAAATTCCCTTTAAACATGCATAAAAGGCGTGATCAAGCAATAACAAAATATAATCAAGCAACATAATAAAGAATAATAAATAACGATAATAGCATGATAAGGCATAATAAAGCTTGATAATAATAGCAAGATCCTAGGCATGATACTAACAAGATTAATAACAAATCCTGGCACGTCACTAAGCAATAAAGATCAAAGCTTTAAACCTAACATGGTACTAACATGCTATTAGAAAGAATAAGAGGCACCCTAAACATGATTCTAGAAAGCATTAAAAGCATCCTAACATGATACTAGAAATCATTAAAAGCATCCTAACATGATACTAGGAATTAAAATAATAATAAGCATGCAATCTACATTGTGAAAGAAATAGGGAGTAAGCTAATCTACTTACTTTGAAGCCTCGTACCTCTTTCTAATAACAAAATACACAAGTTAGTAAACTTCAATGAAAATAAATAAAGAATAATTAAAGAATTAAATTAAAATCAAATTAAATAAAGTTTTGACTAGTTTTGGACCAAACCCTCAGAAAATATCAAACCTTGCACGTCTAGGGCGAAGGCAACTTCGAACTTGGCTAAGAGATTCAAGATCTTGTGAATGCGGAATATTGTGTTTGTAAAAAGGTAGTTTAGAAAAAGAGGGAGAGAGAAAGCATATATTGCTTAAAGGGAGAATAGAGATAATTAAGGAAGAATTGATGAGAGATGATGATGAGAGTTGATAGTAGTTGATTGAGAGAATTGATGAGAGATGATGAAGGTTGATGAATAAAAACAGAGGTTCGGACCCTATTTATAAGAAAACAGTCCGGAAAATCATAGAATTTGATAAGGAATAAAACTCCACGCTGTCGCTAATCAAACCGACCTTGTCGCCAAAGATTTATCCTGTCGCCAGGCGACAGAGTCTGTCGCGAGGCGACAAAACTGTCGTTTCGCGACAAGACAGTTTTTTGCGGATTTTGTTTTAATCATATCTTTTGATCTAGAAGTCCAAATAAGTCATATAATATGTCGTTGGAAAGCTCTTGAAGTCTACTTTCTAATGCAATTGGAATCAGATTAAAATCATTTGTAGATAAAAATATATGGACGAAATAGTGAAAGGGTGTCAGGTTTGGATAGAGTTTCGTATATCTTTAATATCTTTTTCGTTATAGCTCGGATTTATTATTATAATATATAATTGGAAAGATAATTTCAAGATCTATCCAACCATATAAAATTTGGATAAAAAATATGAGGCACGAAAATAATATCTGACTATCTTTGAACATCTTTAAATCCGAATAGAATTAGGAAAGTTTTAAAAAAGGAAAGTTTATATTTAAATCAAATTCCATGATCTTATCTTTTCAAAAAAGGATAATTAAGATATTTTAGAAACTTATAGAAGATTCTAATCAATCCTAATTAGTTTAGGAATAGGATTAAACCTTTGGACCCTCCACATGATCATTGGGTCGTAGGTAAAATCCGGTTTGGGCCCAATTTAGTATTTTGGCCATAACTTCCTCATTATTCATCGGAATTGGGCTTATAATATATCGTTGGAAAGGTCTTTTCAAACCCCATCCAACTACACCATTATTGGACCCTTATCATGGACCAAAATAAACTGAATTGGACGTTTTCATAAAATAGAAATGGTTTTCGAAAACAGAAAGAAGGATTTTAATAAAAACTAACCGCAACACTTGACTTTCGAATCACTTTCACCTAATTCGATAATAACACAACGTGCAAGGCATTCATCACTGGGTTTGGTTTTGGGGAGACACAAATGGGTGTCTACAATTAGTTTCTCAGAATTTACCATCTTCTTTATATTTCAATGGTGTGTTCTTTTATAATTTAATGATGTTCCTTACATATATATGCTATGTTCTTTCCGCTTTAATCCGGGTGTACCATGCACATGGTACACCCGGGTGTACAAACCAACCATTGTAATAATTATAAGTTGCAAAATTTGATATTTGAAAACTACACATTTAAATGAATCTAACAATTACACACATGACTATATTTGATCTTATGTATGAAGCATAAGTATTGATCATTTAGTGTACTCCTTCTATCCCAAAATTCATGACAAAGCTAAGAGATGCATGCAATGCGTGCGTGTGCAATATAAGCAATCTATCAAGCTCAATTCTTTGTTTTTTTCACAATATTATCTCTTTAATTCTAATAATTAAAAAATGTTAATGGGTAATATTAGTGGGTTTAAGAATAGTTGATAAATTATAATTAAAAATATATTGATGATTAATGTCATGTAGACCAAATAATAAATTTGACTTCCCTAAAAAAATTAGTTTATTTTATTATTTATTTTTTTGGTTAAAGTATGGTAGTTTTTTGTTTAAATAAAATGGTAGTTTTTTTATTTAAAAAAATAAAGGGGTATTTTGGGAAAGTGAAATTTATCACCCAAAACCCCCTTTCACTTATATGTAGGATATATTAGATATTAATGAAAATTATTTTTATAATTATATTATGAAACTTAACAGTAATACCTATATGTTAGATTATGTAAATAATCTAGTGTATATTAGTAGTTAGATTTTACTAATGTATCCTTAACCTAACCCTACTATACTCTTGTATAAATACTAATGTTCAATCAATGAGAAAGACTTGGCAAATATTCTCATATTCTCTCATGGTATCACGAGTCTAAGTTTTCTCTCGATCCTAACTCCCTTCTGCAAATCTCTTCTTCTCCTTCCTCTGTTTATTCTTCTTTTCTCAATTTCGGCTACCCTCCATGCCTGAAAATTAGAAGCTTCATCCGACTACTATCGTCCCAAACATCAAGACGTGTATACCCATTGTTCTTGACTATGCCGGCACCCAATACAACAGTTGGTGCACTCTTTTCCAACTCCACTGCCGCGCAAATTTGGTCATTAGCCATATCATTCCACTAACTGTTGATGATGAACAAAAGGCTGCAGAAGAACCTGAATGGCAAAGGCTTGATGTGATTATTCGTCAATGGATTTACGGTACTATTTCCAATGACCTTCTCAATTCCATTATTGATCCCGATGACAAGGCTATCGATGCGTGGAAACAATTAGAGAACTTTTTCCGCAATAATAAGTCAGCCCGAGCTTTACATCTCGATGCACAATTTACCAATACCAAACTCGAGCATTTCAAGGGTGTTAAACTCTATTGTTCTCCCATCAAAACCCTAGTCGACAGTTTGAGGAATGTCGGAGACAAAGTCTCAGATAATAGGATGGGGCTTCAATTATTGAAAGGGCTTATGGAGGAATACAAGCCTTTTCGAACTTCTGTGCGGCATCTCAAACCCCTACCTTCATTTGATGCATTATGGTCTATGCTTGAGCTGGAAGAGCAGAGTAATGCACCCGACCTTGTATTTGACACAACCGAGGAGGCTCACCTCTCTCATGCTTCTCCTGCGGTGTCGCAATCTGCCAGAGCATCTCCACCTTCTGATCGGGGTGGAAATTCGCGCACCAACAGGCGTAAGACAAGGGTAAAGAGAAAGGGAAGCCTGCCGAAGCCGCTAGCCGGAACAACCAGCAACAGCAGGTCTAGCAGTGGGGTGGTACGACGTCCCAGCAGCAGCCACAACAAGGAGCAGGGTAGATGTTTTTCCGTCCTTGGCCATATTGGCCTCAAGGGTCGTGGGCTACTCCTCCATGTCTCTATCCTTCTTAACCTCAAGGCCTAACTTTATGGGGTGTTAAGCCCAATCAGCCTCACATGCAGCACGGCATTCTCGGTTCTCGGCCTCAACACGCATACTACATGTCTTCTCCTACTCCCGGGTTATATGTCGAATAATATTGAGTAAGTTATGCACACCATGCCCTTGGCCAACCCTAACTATTACATGGATACCCGTGCTACATCTAGGGGTGTCCGTTTGGTTTTCGGTTTGAATTTAGTCCAAATCTGATCCAATCCGAAATATAATTTGATTTTAAATTTTCCAATCCAATCCGATCCAAATTTCTCTCCTAATACAATCCGATCCAATCCGAATTAAAATTCAGTTATTTGGATTCAAATCGAAAATCTGACTTATAATACATTATTTTTTAGCGCCTAATATGATTATAAAAATAAAGTTTTAATATAAATACGAGTCTTCAAAATCATGATTAAAATATATTGTTCAACATCAAGTCATTAATTAATTAATACAAAGTCCCCCTAATTAGTTTTATGTAGTAGTAAGTATTTCAGCTAAACTTCAAAAAATAAAGAAATACATATTTATACAAGCTTAATTTTACAATTCGGTTTTCGGTTTGGATTGGATCCAATTAGGGTCAATTCTAATTTTAAAAAAATTTCAATCCGATCCGATCCGATTGAAATTTCGGATCCGATCCGAATTGATAATTCGGTTTGGATTGGATTGGATTTCGATTTTAATCCGAATTATGGACACTCCTAGCTACATCTCACATGACGAACTCTCAAGGTAACTTATCGTCATATTTTCATTTGAGCAATAATCATAATAATGCAATTATTGTTGGTGATGGTAGCAAAGTTCCAATTAAAGGTTATGGTTGTAGAGTTTTAGGTACTCGCTTCCTCACACATATGATATTTTGAGTGATCCATCGAGTCTCTTAGTAAATCCCATGTTGCATCATACAATTGAGTCTAACGAAAATGCCTTTATTTTCCTTTGGCTGCTTCTCCCAATCAAACATAGCAGGATCCGCAGCCTGCGGCCATAACTCTCCTACCGCAAGCAGGCTGCGGACCACAATTAAACGATGTGGGTTCGAATCCCGCATAGGTTCATTTGTGAAATGTGGAGACGAGAGTTTTGTATAAGAGTTTAGCAGTAGCACGTATTTCTTTCATAATACTTAATCATTTAGAGCCAATGTTTTGTTTATATAACTTGGTGTTAATTTGACTTAACTTTTATGATTTTAGTAGTTATTTTTAAAAATAACCTATGTAGGATTTGAACCTACATCCTCTATGCATTTGCATAATGCTCTACCCACTTGAGCTAATAGGTTTTAGCATACCTAACAATAACCCTATGTTCTTAATTATTTTTCTTATGGTTTGATTTTTTCGCCTATATTCTAAACTTTTCTGCCTATGTTCAAAAGTTTTCTGCCTATGTTCTAAAGTTTTCTACATGTCCTAAATTATTTTGCCTATGTTCTAAAGTTTCTTGCCTATGTTCTAAATTATTTTCCTATGTTCTAATTTTTTTTTACATATGTTCTAAAGATTTTTGCATATGTTCTAAATTTTTTTCCTACGTTCTAATTTTTTAAGTTCTTAATTTATTTTCCTATGTTTTAATGTTATCTACCTCTGTTCTAAATTATCTTTCCTATGTCCTAAAATATTTTTGCTTATGTTCTAAAGTTTTCTACCTATGTTCTAAATTATTTTTCCTATGTTCTAAAGTTTTCTACCTATGTTCTAAATTATTTTTCCTATGTTCTAAAGTTTTCTACCTATGTTCTAAATTATTTACCTATGTTCTAATTTTTTTTCCCTATGCTCTAAATTTTTTCCTATGTTCTAATTTTTTTTTCTTATGTTCTAATTTTTTTTTCCTATGTTCTAAACATGTGTTATAAATGTATAATTTAAAATTTTCAGCCTATATATGTTCTAAATTTTTGTCTATGCTATAAATTATCCTATATTCTAAATTTATTTTTTCTATGTTATAAATTAATATCCTATGTTCTTAACTTATGTTCAACCTTTTTTTCGTCTTATGTTCTAAATTTTTTTCCTATGATAAAACATGAACAATAGAGCATAATAGAACATACTTTAGAAAAGTAATAAACATAGTTTTAACACAATCTTAGATAATAATAATAAGAAGCATATGATATAGGAAAAATTGCAAATAATAATACAACCTTTGGCCCGTTCTTTTATAAATATACAACCTTTGGATTATACATTAATATTACAACCTTTAGGGGGTGTTGAATTTAATCAGGCAAAAAAAACTTGTAACCTTTTAAACCGGTTACCATGACACGTGTTGTCATGTAATTGGTTTTAAATTTAAAAAAAATTTAAAAAATAGGTTTTAAAATTTTAATTAAAATTGTTTAACATTTAATAACTTTTAATTTTTTTTAATAAAAAAAAAAATCCAACCTGCCACCACCACCACCTCTCCCCCTCCCCTGCACGCAGCCCCCTTCCCCCACCCAAGAACCGACCGTTCGCCAGAAAACCGCCGCCTAAACGCCCTGGAAAAGCGCCTAAAAATTGCACCAGAAACACCCAAAACTGCACCAATAATCGAAAGGAATAGCCTGAATTTTTGCCAGATACGAGCTGAATTTTTGCCTGAACAACTCGCCTAGGCATCTGCCCGAATATTCGCCTGAAACCACTTGAAGTGTTAGCCTGATGAATTGTCGCCTGAAACCGCCCCGAAACCACCCTAAATCGAGAGATGCATTGGCTCTGATTTGAAGCGCAATTGGGGATCTTTATCGTTGGTTCGAGGATCGGGAACGACTACAAGGCTGTTGTTCGTGAAGAATAATGTTCTAAAATTTTTAACCTTATGTTCTAAACTATCTATTTTCCTATGTTCTAAAATTTTTTCCTATGTTCTAAATTTTTTCACTCTATGTTCTAAATTTTTTTCCTATGTTCTAAATATTTTCACCCTATATTCTAAAATTTCCAACCCTATCTTCTAAACTACCTATTTTCCTATGTTCTAAAGTTTTTTCCTATGTTCTAAATTTTTTCACTCTATGTTCTAAATTTTTTCCCTATGTTCTAAATATTTTCACCCTATGTTCTAAACTTTTTGACTATGTTCTAATTTTTTTTTTCATGTTCTAAATTTTTTGTCTATGTTCTAAATTTTTTTTCTTATGTTCTAAATTTTTTCCTATGTTCTAAAATTTTCCATCTATATATGTTCTAAATCATCCGCCTATGCTCTAAATATATGTTCTAAATATTTTCACCCTATGTTCTAACTTTTTTTTTCCTATGTTCTAAAACCAAGGCTCCTCTTTTAGCCTACAATAATTTTGTAGAAGCCATATTTTTTTTCTAAATGACTGTCAAACTTATGAAACAAATAACAAATCTCAAAATTCAAGAGTTGAGAGAAGACTTTTATCAATACTTTGTTGTAAAGTAGAAAAATTAAAAAATAATGCAATATATATCTTGTTCTCAAGGCAAGTTAGTTCTAAAAAACAATAAGCTTAATAGGGAAACCAACTAGATAAATTTACAATACCAAAGACCACATAAATGTATCTTATACTTTGCATGTGCGTGATAGAAATTATCACCCAAAAAACAAGTCAACCAAAAAGAATTTGATTCTTTCTTTCAAAGGTTATGATAGGAGACAAGGAAGTCTTTGCAATCGTGGAGCAAAGACAACCTAACTCCACTACCATAGCTTTTCAAATTGTAAACAATAGCATTTGGCACATATTCCTAATATTTCTACAACATACAAAACCAACCTTTCAAAAGAGTTTGCATATCTTTTACCAAATGCAAGTAACAACTTCAGTTAACCAAGTCACATTCACTGTACTCACAACATCAACAAACACTCTATCATCTGGGTGTGCCGGTGTGAAGCCTCGTGACATACTCTTTATTTACAAGCCAAAACTAAATATTGATTCTAGACATCATCATTATATTCGAACATATACTTTAGAACATAATTCTACTAATTTCATAACATAATTCTACTAATTTTAGGACATAATAGTAAATCTTTAGAACATAATTCTATTTTGAAAAAGCATAAATTATCATATTTAAACATATTAATCATACTTAAGGTTATAATTTTACAACACATTAGACGTAAATTCCATATTTCAAGAGCATATATATAGATTATTAGAACACAAACATAAACACTAATGTTAGAAAATATCTTTTAGTTGCTGCAAATTTGATTAGGTTTTGAAATTAGCAAAAATCAAACAAAAAGCCAAATAAATACATAAAGTTCTTCAAAATTGTCAAGTTATCAATTACCTTTGCATTTTAGCAATAATTTCTGTACGATTTGATGCTCTTCTCCTCCTTCCACTCAAAATTTTCTTCAATTTGTTCTTGCGTCAAATTAGGGCTCGTATTTACAAGATTGCCAAATAAATTGCTCACTTTAACTTGTTTAATGAAAATAAATGTTATGAACACTAAATTTCGTTGAACTTGAGTGAAAATTAAAATAAAAAACACTGGAATTTCCTTAAAAAGCAGCAATTTGGGTGATTTTTGCCTATTTGGAGTGAATTGAGGGATTTTAGGAGAGAGAGCGTCGAAGGTAGTGTAGGTTATGTTTGAGGAGAGAGAAATTTTGGGATATATGTATGTAGATGGTTACTTTTTGTATTTACTATAATGCCATTACTTGCGCTCCTTTAATCTGGATCATCTATTTCAATCTAATCCCTTATACACACTTGGGTTCTTATATAGGAAGGGGTTCTTACCGGATCCCTCCCATATATATATATATATATATATGTATATGTATAGCTGTTAAATATGAAGGTAGTTGTGAGTGTTCGGTAAAGTAGCGGTTGACTAGCTGCTACATATAAAAATTAATATTTTATACTTAAAACTATAGATTAAATTTTCAACAAGTACCTCAAAAACTACCTCTACTTTCAAAAGCTAATATTTCTAACTTTTCATAAAAGTTACCTCCACCACTAAAACCTACCTTAACCACTTCTTTGCCAAACACTCACATTTTTTGTTATATAGTAGTTTGACCAAGTAAAACCACTAAAAGCTACCTAAAGCTACTTAAACGCTAGCGCCAAACACGCCGTTATGGAACAATAGTTATAGATACATTAAGGAATCATTACAGATACATCAAATTAAGGATGTAGATACATCAAATTTTTAGAAAGATGTCATCTATAACTAGGATTTAAATTAAATCCTTAATGCCAATAGACAATGTGGATTAACTCATAAATAGGAGAGAAAATTTAAAGGTTGTTTTAGATTTGCTAGTCCAAAAACAAAGCTCAAAATTGGTTGAAATTTGAGCATGCCGTTGTTGTAAATTCCCTAACAATGCAAGAAGTAGATGATGACGAGGAGACACCATTTTTCTTTCCCCCTATCCAAATTCATTATTGTTGCTAATCAAATTCATCATTTTTTTGAGAGCAAATCTAATTCATCATTTAACGATATAGAGAACTAAAAAAATAGTAGTGAAAAAACGAAAAACTGAAGAATATTATTTTTTGACTTTATCTAGTTTGAGACCTATGTTTTTCTTAATTAACATGGTATTAATTGAAGGACCTATGTTTTTTGCACAATTTATTAATTGAAGGACCTAAGTTTTGCTCCGATGGGTTAATATCTAGTTAGTTGGCCGTATTATTAACTACGAGTCTCAAAAGGTGAAAATTGCAAAAACTTTGACCCCAATGTTATACTTAACTCAAAAAAAAAAAAAAAAAAAAAAAAAAAAAAAGGCAGGAGTAAGTTTTTGAGATCACCTGTATTAAATTTGCATGATATTTTCGCTTTGAGTTTCCACATAGAAGCCTAAAAGTCTGCAATATCGTCTCGGCCCACTAATGAAACTTCTCCATTTTTCAGGCCTAACTTGAGGAACTTACGACAATCCAACTCAGATATGCTAGTCTTTCTTATTGGGCCTAAAAGATTGTTAGGTAAAAGAAAATATCCATCTCTTTAATTTTAATTTTTTTTGCAGGATATATCCATCTCTTTATTGATATAATGTCAATTGTGCACCAAATAAGAAAATATCCATCTCATTATTGATAAATTGTGCACCAAATAAAAACTTACTAGAGCTTTTAAAAGTTAACTCAAAGATTTAAAAGATAATTAAAAATAAAAAAAATAAAAAAAAAACCTAGCCATATTCTCTTTATTTTTTCTCTTAGGGTTCTTCAAAAAAAAGTGTTTCATAGGTTGGAAATAGTCAAATTTCTCCGCAAATTTGGCTATTTTAGACCTTTCCTTTAAGTTTCTTTAAGTTTTTGTTATTGAATTCAATGAATCTACACTTTTTGAAGGTAGTAAGTATCCCTACAATGGGTTTGAGTTTAGAAAGTGCCCCTATGGTGGGCTTTGTTCTAATTTTGTTTTTGGTTTTTGAGTTTAGTATGGTACAAGCTGTTTCATGGGTAAAGACTTGTGTGACGAAAATTTTCTTCACGGCTACAACAGATCGATAGACCCCCTCGTCGAAGAAGGCTGTAAATCACCGCGATATGAAAAAGGGTATGAAAATGTATGATTTGTAACAACGATCGTAGCTCTGCTGAAATGATGTTTTGATTCAATTATCATGTATTTATTAAATTTTAATCTATTTGTAGATATCGTATGGCTTTTTATTTATAAACCAATCTTTTTTCCAAAAAAAAAAAAAAAAAAAAAAAAAAAGTTCACTTAACTCAGAAATTATCCAATTTTAACTAAATGTTCTTTTTTCATATCCCTAATAATGAAAAGGTACTTTCGGTAATGTAACAAAAAGATTGTGATAGTACCCTAAAATCAATCTCCACTTTTAATCAATATAAATTAAACTTTTACTTTTTGTTCATATTATTACTATGTTACTGCAGATCAAATTCTCTTTAACTGTTACTAGGGACAACATATGATTAATCTTCTTTAACATAATTACTACATTGATAATTATTATCATTAAGGGAAAAAGTAACTAAAGACGAGCATGAAAAATTGTCTGAATGGCGAAAAATAATTTACATGATCATATAACATCAATCTTTGTGAAAATTTGATTAAATAAAATAATGCAGCTTCAAATAATCTAGGACTTGTATTTTTTCCTTACAAGAAATTAAGGGTTTCCTTCATAAAGGTACGATTGTTGAATAGATTTTGTACCGCTGGATATCTTTTGCACACATCACTGAAATATACAACATTTTCAGAGAGACAATCAAACGATCTATTATAGCCGTAATAAAGGATGGTCGTCATCTTATTCACTTGAATATATATTTAAAATTTTGACAATTGTTACGATCCCAAATAAATCTATACCAATGAACTGATAATCTAGCAAAAGATTATTACCTTTTGATAAACCCTAACACACAAGAAAACCCTGAACAAAAATAAACAACTAATGGTTTGTATGTTTGGCATCGCTATAGTCGCTTTTTATTTTTTGTTTTTCAAAATCATATGATATACGTCGTATAATGAATCAAAAATTAGTCAAACTTATTAAATCAGTGATAATTTAGAAAATTGACAACAGAAAAGTTGAAGCATCTTTTTCTTGTTTCCTGTTTTTGGGTTTTAGTTTTCAAATAAACAGAAAACTAAAATAACAAATGATGTCGTACAAAAGTAACAAAAATTATCGATTTTACCATAGAGAGACATTCCACCACAGTGAGACAAGCGAACATTACACTTGTCAAAAAAAATTCAATAAATGAATCTAAAAAAGAAAAAAGGATTGCATAATTTTAAAATTATTACTTATGGACGTTTGAAGTTATTTAAAACATCAAGATTTTATAATTTTTATTTATTGAATTTTTTTTTTTTTTTTTTTTTTTGAAAGCATTGATTTTATACTCCTTTCATTTCAATTGCTTCATTTATTTATTGCATCAATTGAGATCAAGGGAATAAAGAAACAAAGTTAAAAGTGCTTCTCTTTTTTTTCTCTTTTTTTTTTACTTTTTAAGCAAGAAACAAAAAGTTGCTTGATTGTGTAAAGATGTGTAGTATAGTGGTGGGATTAGGGGTGTTGATAAAAGAGAGAGGTTTTTTGTCATAAAAAAACAAAATAAACTTGTTCCGTTTTCTACGTACTTAATATGTTTTAATATTACGATTGTTTATGCATAACTTCAATAACTTCAAACGTCAATAAGTAATAATTTTAAAAACTATTCCCTTCGTTTTTTTAATGCATCATTTGGAATTTTAGATGCACTATTTATATGTTACCTTTGACCTAATTATTGAACTAATATATATTAACAAATATAATGATGTAATTGTTACAACGTCTACTTTTATAATATAATTTTTTTATATAATGTATACTTAAATCTAATTAAAGATATTGAAGGTCAAAGTTGTATCTCGGTAAAGGTGAAAACTCGAGTGAAGAATTTAAAAAAACAAAGAGAGTAGATATTATAAAAAATATTTTTTGAGATGATAATTCTAACACAATTAAACCCCACATGAATATGTTTTACGTTACATATAATTCAGAAAAGATAGTCAAAGGAGGAAATGTCAGATTGAATAGGAGTGTAAAAGTCAAAGTAAGTTAAGTAAAAAACAACCCCAAGGAAATATAAAAGAAGATCAATGCAACACCTCGCTGAAAGGGAAATAATAAGGGTTTCTTTGTCTCATCTTAATTTAGTTTATTTAATTTTGACGTACTTATTTCAAATTATTTTATTTTATTTTATTTCATTTTTTGTAAGAAATTTTAGATAAGTTAATAAAAAAATTAGAATAAAAAATAAATTTTGATACACTCATAAAATAAAATAAGTTTGAATAATGTATACATTCAAATAAAATAAGTTCAAATGATATTATTTCAAATAATATAAGCTTAAATAATACTTCCTCTGTTTTTTTTAGTTACAACACAGTTCTTTTCACGCTTGTCAATGCATGATGTCAATTGTTAATGTTTTTAACTACAAATATATAAAAATTATACACATTTGATTTTAAAATAGTACAAAACGAGACGAATCTTTTGCTTAGGTATAACATCAAATCTAGTCAAAGTAAGCCACATGAATAATATAAAGGTCAAATTGTTGCAACTATAAAGAAACCGAGGATGTATAATTTAAGATAAAATAAGACGAATCAAACAAACATAAGATTAATAACAAAAATTTAAAACTACTTATTTGCTTATTTATGACTAATGAGTTTAGGTCACATTTGTACCGCTGATTTTAAAATTGACAAGCTGGATTCAATTGCCTGCCTAAAAGACACACAATGGTTGGCATGCTCACTATTTCACAAAATTAATCATTTTATGTAATCATATTTTGCTAATAATTAGCCAATTTAATTTCTGTTTGAGACTTTTGATGGCCATGCAACATGCACGGGGTCATTTTGTATCTAATTTCTGTCCTGGAAGTTGGCCCGACAAATGGATCTCTATGACAAATTAAGTTGTACCTTGTACTTTTATGCCACTACATTTCAAAATTATGGCAAGAAATTTTGTTCATAGCTTAGATAGCAATGACAAGAATATAAATTTTTATTTTTGGTTGATGAATGTTATTATTATGCTAGTGTTGGATATATATAATGCAAACGGACTCGTAATATTTTTATTTCAGAGAAAGGTTTTTGCTTCACATTGGTTGGATAAGATAGTTTTCCCTTAGTTAAATCTAAATGATGAAAAAGGATGGAAAATTATTGCACCGTATATTAATACTTCACTAAGGGTGTCCATTGTTCGCTTAAAATCCAAAATTCCAAACAAAATGAATTAATAGTTTATTAGAATCGAATAGGATTTGGTAAACACAAATTCTTGATTAAGGCGTACTTTTATTAAGTTAATGTAAAATGGATTAAAGTTATTCTAAAAGTATTTTAAGTTACCCTTATAAACTATACAAGTTATCATTTTTTAACGAAAATTCTACCTTTAACAAACACTTATAATGTATTAGATTAATCATATTAGTTTTCATAGTATATATCCATTACAAATTACACATTAAAATACAATCAAACTCATTACAAATTAAAAATTACCCTTAAACGAATTTACTTTACCATAAAAATTGTTAAAGTTACTTTTAAATTGACCATCTTATATCAATGGCGGAATTAAGGGGTGGCGGGGGGTACGGTAGTCATGGCCACCCTTATAAATGATAAAATCTATTACTTTGTATTTGTTAAATAAAATGTTGTGGTAAACTTGGCAAAGTTGGTCTACTTTGGGGTTTAAATAGTTTAGAACCTTTTTGCTAAGTAGTTTTCGATACTCGCAAAGAACGTTTTATATATATTGTTTTCTTTGGATTTAAACAAAACATTAATCCGTTTTATCCTCGTGTTCGTATCTATCTTAGCTTTTTATTTTCAGTTTTTGAATTTAAAACTATGGTCTCCTCTATAAAAACTTTATGCTTCCGCCATAACTTATAATATTATTAATGTAACTCCGTTTTATACAAGACTTATTATTGTTTGATGAATTATGTGAATCAACAATTGAATTTTATATTTAAAATTAAATTTAATTAAATTGGATTAACTAGGTTTAAGTAAAAATCAAAAATAAAATAAACACCCCTAATTCTCATTAAGGACATACTCCTTAGTCCTTAGCATTCTCTCAAATTGCTTGTCTAGTAGTGTTGATAAGAGGGCTATATCATGTTTCCATCTCATCCGCCCATCCAATTGTACCATCCATCCAACCGTTACGCAACAAATAAGATGATGAGCAAAGTAGAAGAGAGTATAATAGGACCCTTTTGTATCCATTTTTGGTAAAGACAAAATCCTTACACAATTGCACAACACAAATGGCCCACAAATGATCTCATACTTACACAATACACAGTAATAGTGTTACTTCCATATCATCAACTAGCAGTATTCAAGTGGACGTCAAAAAAGTCGAAAACTTTAATCAAACAACTTCAGTTCATGTAAGATCAAGGACAAGCAACAAATCTTAATCTAGCAAACTAGTACTTACCTATATGTATGGTGGATTGTTAGCAAAGGTCTCATATATGTGCAACATATGTGCTAGTAATATGTATGGTGGATTGTTTACCTTAAATCACTCGAATTAAATAACCGCCAATGAATATTGTTAGTGAACCAACTAAACCAAAAGTTTAATCTTATGGTTGAACTCTAAAATCGGTTTATACTCTATCATTCCTCCTCACACGAGAACCCATTGGGTTTAACGAGTGGATGTAACATGAGCTCCACTATATGTAGCGTTTTATCGCAAATTTTAAAGTGCACCTTTATAATTTTGAACATTCAGTTAAAATGTATGAACAATCGCAAATTTTTTACTAAGTGAAACATCTGGTAAAAATATATTCTCTCTCTTCTCTACTCCTTTTCTCATACTTCAGAATTTATTATTTCTCTTTCTTCTATTTTTCTTTCTAGTTTATTTTTCCCTCTCTTGAATTTGTTCATCATTTTGTTTTTGATTGAAATCCTTTATCACCATAGTTGATCATTCATTATAGATTGAATTCCTACACGCCATTATCGGTCACCATAGATTAAATTCGAAATTCATCTTCACTATTTTCTCTCTCCTCTATTTTCTCTCTAGTTTATTTTTCTTTCTCTTGAATTTGTTCATCATTTTGTTTTTGATTGAATTCTTTCTTCACCATTGTTGATCACTATAGATTAAATTCGAATTTCGTTTTCTTCAACCTTCGATTTGAAACTTTGTTAATAGAGTTTTTGCAATGAAGTGAAGCTGAAATGGTGGCTTCGCAAGGAGAAGGTGGTTAATCTGACGGAAATGATTATTTTTCCAACGAGATTCCGTTATAGAAATCACCATGGCTAGGTTTGAGTATTGGAATATGTAGCTTTCTTCTTTTTTTTTTTTTTTTTTTTTTTTTGTGTGTGTGTGTGTATTTTGTTATGAACATTTCTAAATTTGGTTATATTCTGTATCTTGAACATTTTAAGTTAAAAATATGAACGTATGACACGTTTTCAATAAATATATATTTTTACCGACATATATTTTTGGAATTATAAACATCTTACTTATAATTCTAAACATGTGATACATTACTTATGAACTTTTTTTAAAATCTTTGTATTTTTAATCATTTTTTTTTAAAATTTGGCATTCTGTACTTTATAATTTATATATCTGAACATTTGATTTTTTGAATATGAAAATTTATTTTGTTTTTGATTTATGAATTTTAAAAACTTTTTTAAGTGTGTAGTAGTTATGAACATATTATGTTAAATATCTGAACATTATATGTTTTTTTATTTTTTTATCTTTATTTTTGAACAGAACATTATATGTTTTTTTTTTAACATTTGAGTTAGATCAATATATGAACATAAGTTAATTTGTTAAGGAATTATAAACCTCTATTGGGATTTGATATATAAAATGAACATATTTCAAATGAACAATTAGTACATTATAATGAACATAAAAGAATTTATAATGAGTTAATATGATCTATTTTTCCGTCAACAATTATAAAAATATAGTTTTAAATTATAGTTTCTGAAAATGAACATATAAAATATGAACATGACGCTATTAGAATTTGAACATACAATTTTTGAAAACAAACAATGAAATTTTTAAATATAATCATTACACTATTTTATAGCGAGGATCAATAAATATGAACATGACACTACTCGAATTTGAACATTTATTATTTGAAATTGATTATTGAAATTTTAAATATGAACATAACACTTTTTTTATTAAGAACATCAATTTTTTTAAAGAAGTTTATTTGACTCGGGATAATTTAATAGCTTTGTAATATAAACTGAATATTTAGTGCATATAAAATGAACATCTCGTTATAAAGGAAATTTGCAAATTGCAGCCATTTAAAGTTAGTATTTTGCAAATTATAGCCATTTAAACAAAAATAGTAAATTGCAGCCCAAAGTTGTTATAAATTGTAAATTGCAAACTAATTCAATTTTTCATCGGTTTGCGTGTTGAAAATGTTCGATTAAGGTTTTAGCGGCCATTTTAGACCTTAAGGAACCAAATTGAGCTCGGAATTGGCAAAAAATTAATGCAAGTGCCTTTTTTTATGGCAAAAAATAGTTGCCCACAAATCGATACGTTTTTTTACGCAAAACGAGTCACTTACGTTAATTTTTTGCTAATTCCGAGCTCAATTCGGAACCTTAAGGAATAAAATGGCCCCTAAAACCTTCATCAAATATTTTTCGACACGCAAACCGATGAAAAAGTTGAATTGGTTGCGATTTACAATTTATAGAACTTTTGGGCTGCAATTTGCAATTTTTTTTTAAATGGCTGTAATTGGCAAATTTTTCCCATTATAATATATGAACATATAAAATTGGATGTTTACATTAATTTTTTGTTATGTGTTCAAATTTTTTTACTGAATGCTCATTTTTGTAAAATGTTCATAGTTTTTTTTAATAAATGTTCATATTAGTTACACCATGGTGCACATAATAACTATAAGCGTTTAATATCATACTAATCTATTAATAAAAGGCGTTAACGTCTCTATGCCACGTAAACCACGCCACGTCACCCATCTCTTATTATGCCACACCATCACTAATCAATCAACCTGAATCATTATGCCACATCACCAATATTGCTTCATATAAAAAGATAATGATAAGGGGATTCGACCACCCAACCCCTTATAAGAAAGATGTTTATTTTACCATCTAATCCAACTATCAACTATGTTATAAACATGAAAATAAATATATATAATTGATAATCACAACGTCTAATTAAATAAAATAACATTATAAATATCAAATACATATAATCACATGGAATAATTAAAGTAACAACCCTAATCACAAGGTCTAATTAAATAAAAAAAAACATTGTAAATATCAAATACATATAATCACAAGGAACAACCCGGTGCAACGCCCGGGCTACACACTAGTTATACTTTAAAAGAAAGGTGGATGAGATTCGAACTCGTGGTCTTTGTATCACGCTGGCTCTTTGTACCATGTTAGTGGACCAATTGAACCAAAAACTTAAACTTAATGTTGAAGCCCAAGATCAGTTTATATACTCTATCAAATATGTTATTATTGCCTCTATTAATTTTATCAGTTTTATTTGGAATTTTCAAGATTCCTAATTCATGAAAATATTTATTTGACAATTTTAATTTTCTATACTTCAAATCATAATTATGTGAATTTGTGCAAGCTAGAATATATAACATGGATACATAATTTATTTTATTATATTTTTGTTAGATATTTTGACAGAAAAATTGTAATTGAAAACGGTGCAAAAGGAAAAAATAAGACAAATAAAAACAAGAACAAGAATATTTATATATGTCTTCATCTTTTAAAACTCTAACAAATAAGGAGAAAATATTAGTTTATACCCTTGATAAACAAAAATGGTTTATCAAAGGGTGTATATGTAAATTTCATCTAACTTTTGGTTAATTATTATTTTCTCTTTCCTTCTTCAACCTTTTACTATTTTCTGATTTTCTCTCTCCTTCTTTAACCTTTTGTTGTTTTCTTTCTCCTCCTTCAACCTTCAATTTCAATGGTGGAAATCTGAAAGCCAAAGTCCCAAACTCAGAAACCACTTTTTCTCCACGCCACCACCACCTATGGCAGTTCAAAATGCCACCGCAAATGAAAGGCTTTCCCTAAGGGGTTAATATGACCTTAATTTACACTCTTTTCTAGTAGGGTGTCTTTTTGTTTCGCCGCGAAGAGGCCACTGTTGATGAAGAAGAGGAGAACTACGGGAAGAAGAGGAAGACGACAGGATGAAGAGGAAGGCTTTTGTGGGTTTGATCGGCGGAAGGTGGGTTTCGGATGTGATGGTGGTGAACCAGATGGTGGCTATGGTGGTGATTCCGATGGAAGATTTGAGAAAAGGTGGGAGGAAGAAGATGAATAGTAACAAACGGTGAGTTTACACCGTTAACTCTAAAAATCTGTCCAACTTGTCATAGTGTCCCATAAAAAGTAAAAATATATTTGATAAACATAATTTGTATATCAAGGTTATTAACTGGGCCTTGCTCATATCAAATAAGTACTTTTCGTGTTCACACACTTTATTATACACTGGTATATACTCTTAGCGATGCCCCGAATTTCCTCCATAATATATACGAGTATATCCTTATGTTTTAAAAATCCTTACATTAATTGGCTACTTCTAAATAATTATAAGGACTAATTATTTTCTCAAAGGCATTATCACTAATGTCTAAATTTATCCACGTTTGAAATATTATTTGCATTAAATGTTCATAATCGGATGAGTGACATTTAGTAATTTGAGTACTGCTAGACTATTTTCAAAACGATTGCCTATTTGGAATTGTTTGGCTCCTAGACTTTTAGGATTTTTTTTTTTGGCTCCTACAATTTTAGGGTTTTTTTTTTTTTTTTTTTTTTTTTTTTTTTTTTTTTTTGAAGACAATTGCCTATATGGAATTTTAATTCTGGTGGCAATGTCTGGTTTGTTAATAGAATTTTAAAATAAATTTTTTTTTTATCTATATGCCAAATTCTAAACACATCATTGATACAAATAAACATTGTTATGTAAGAGGTGCATATCCCTTTTGATTTGGAATATTTTGACGTAGAATATATATTATAGAAATATACATTATATATATGTGAAAAATGTTTATGTTATTCGAATTTTCTACTCTTGGAATAATATATAATCACTTAACAATCATACTTGTAAAATAAAAAAATATAGTACTAACGATCATAAAGTTGTGGGTTATAATTTTTAAAGTATATCATCATAAATGGATTTATTTTGAAATACTCTTTAACGCAAATAGTATGATATAAAAATAATAAATTATTAAGATATTAATTATTGAAACTTATAATTTAATTTTTTTAATAGGGTTATAGTTTAATATGTGCATATAAAATATTGATATTTTATCGAAAATAAAGCTCTAAATTAGCAATTTTATCTTAAAATCTATCCAAATTTTTATTGAAAATTAAACTCTAAACTAAATTTTTATCTTAAAAAATCTATCTAAATCTATACATATTTTTATTCTACGCGTCATACTAATAATTAATTGTTTCCTACGTAACACGACACTTGGCGAAAAGTTAAAACGCCATGTGTCGCTGTCTCGTGTCCTGGCTAAAAGTTTAGCTTTATATATTAGTTACTAGTTTTGTGCCCGGACGATGCCCAAATTATTGATAAAATTTTTGGTTTGAGTGTTAAATATGGTCAAATAAACCCTTTTGATAATGCAGAATAATAAAAAATATATATATATGATTAACATTTAAAAAAATATATTATTAAAACACTTTTTAAGTGAAATATACTCGTAAAGTTATAAACCCTTGCTAACATTGATCTGGATTCACTTTAAGATTTCCTTATATTGTACAATTTCCATTGTGTACTAATTTTAGTAGATTTTGACTTCTTTAATTTCATTAACAAAATCACAAACATACACAAAAATATTACAACTGAATATGAATAATACTTGATTCAAAAGCTTTAATGGTAAATCAATGGTAGATTAAAAAAAATTAATGATACATAGCCATATTTATAATTATAATTACGTGGTTATGTATATAGGAGTAATATTCTATTGTAAATTGGATATTTATATTAATTATTATATGTGGTGTGTTTCTATAAATAAAATTCTATTGTCAATAAAAAGATAAATTTTTTCAAAAGAATTATAAATTATTTTATGTATATTTTTTTATCCTAAATAAATCTATCCAATCTAATCTAACGTAAAATCTAATCTAGTCACAATAATATCTATTTGTGCCTACGTGGCTCAACACTTGGCAAAAAATTGGAATGTCAAGTGTCGCTGTCTGGTGACCTGGCTTCGAGATCGGCTTTATTTATTAGTGATTAGTTTTGTGCTCGGGCGATGCCCGGATTGTCCTAAAGTTTTTAGCTTAAATATAATCAGATATACCCTTTTGATAATGTAAAGTATTTAGGCATACAATATCATATCGCTTATTTATATAATAGTACATTTTTTGTAGTTTTATTTGTAAATAAATATCTATGTTATTATTAAGTTGATATTTTTTATTGCACTTAAATTATTTCTAATGAACTGAAAGTATTTATACCAACATAAAATTAACCTAGGTTGAAATAGGCTCATTTTGCTGATGGGTTGGTTTCGATCATATCTAAAATTAAGCGATTAAATCATTTTGGATATTAATTTGAACAATTTCATCATATGGCTTCATATTCAAAGTCGCTTGTAATCGGGTAGGGCCATTTCCAATTCCCATACATTTAAATTAGGTAGGGTTATGATGACCTAATTAGCTAGGTTAAAGTGAGTTCAGAATTATATTGAGTTAGGTCATAATTAATATGAGCTAAAAAAAAAAAAAAAGAGGTGATTTTCGATTAAATGAGATATGATGAAAACATGTTCAGTAAAAAAAAAAACATGTTCAGGTTCGTATTGGGTCAGGTCGTCTGATCATAAACAAATCGGTGCTTAAACGATTTTGGTTATCCTGGTAGGTGGTAGCAGTAGGCAAACAACTCGTGAAGAAGCTTTGTAGACGCTTATTCATCAAGCAATTGGGGAAAAAAAATATTAAGGCTAATCTACTGAACAAGTGTTAATCAAACAATTTTGTGTTTGTCCTTAGTTTCCACAAAGAACTTGTCTATCACTTGTTAGTTGTTACTAGCTCTTTTAAAAATCAGAAAAATCTTATTTATCTTCATGCATAACAAAAAAAAAAAAAAAAAAAAAGTGTTTATTGAAAATTGGTAGAAATGGATTCATTCAAATTTTCCCTTGGTTGAGCCAATTTCTAATTATAAACGATTTAGGTTAAACGAGTTACATGCCATAAACAAGTTAGGTGAAATGAGTTTTTTTATTTTTTATTTTTTTCAAGTTGAAATGTTTTATATTGTAAATGGTTAGGGTTAAACGAGTCACGAGATAAACAGTTCGAGTATAATGATATAAGGATAAAACATGTCAGTTTGTTAGTGGAAACAACATATAAATCATATTCATCAATTCAACAAAATTCTAGTAGGGTAATTGTTCGATTGAATATAATGAGGTTTGGTCGATTTTCTATTCAACACTCAATGACAAGACCACTAATTATCTTAATTGGTAGTTTAGATTTAATTAAGCGAGAGTGGGTATGTTTCTAAGATAAGCCCTCTTTTAGAACCTTTTTAAAACTTAAAAACACGTATTTCTAAGCCCTAACACATTTCAAATTATAAATCTCTTCAAAGAATGGAAAATCAAAGTTCCCTCAATTCATTTAACTAGGAAGTTTTGGCATTATATTGCGTAAAGGCCGTTGGCATGGCACGCACAAAGTCTTTGCATAGGGTCCTTGTGCATCGCGCTTAGACTCTAAAGCTTGTAGGATAACTATAAAGAGTTTTCCAGGCCTCCGCTTTGGTTCTCTGTGTAGAGCGATGTGCTCCATGCACAAACTTTGTAGTGTACGTATGTAGACTTATTGTATCTCCTTAGTTTGCCAACAGGCCCGTAGAAGAGCAAGTGCAAGATGCCCCCTTGCACAGGACCTCCAAATTTAAAGGGGCTAATTTTTTATTTATTTATTTTTTTTATCCATTCTATTTTTTTAAAAAATAAAAAATTAAAAATAAAAAAATCTATTAGGTCCTCCTTATTGATCACGCTCATTATTTTCCTCTTTTTATTCAAACTTCCATATTAATTTATACAATTTTCCAAATTCCTCCATCAATTTAATTTAGTATTATCATAATTACATCAATTAATTCCATAGAATATTGTATTTCCTATTTCTCCATTCAAGGATTTTTCTTCAAACGATTTTTCTTCCATAGCAATAAGCAATTAATTTTGATTTTTCCATAACTATTCTTATCAAACGGTGGGTTATCTTCCATCATTCTTCAATCATCTATTCATCTAACAATCAAACAAAAACGAATTGAAGTAATTAATTTCACTGCTTTGCACATCGATTAAAGGTAAAATTTTGATTTTTTTTTTTAATTTTTTTTTTTCTGATTTTGATAATGTCAATGGAAGCAATATTTTGTTTTTATATGGGTCTGCTGGTTATTAATTCTTCTAAGGGCATGTTTATATTGATGACTGCTATTTTTTGCTTTGGCCTTTGGGTTAGAATGTTAGATTGTACGTCGTATATTTGTTAAAATCTTGATTGTTGTACGGGCCTAGTATAATTGTAATCATTGTATATATGACACTATTATTATAATTATGACAGTATTATACTATATTGGGTATAATCTTTTCATCTATTGCATATGGTCAATTTCATTGTTACATCATTGTTATATAAAAGCATTCACAATTTGTAATTTATATGTAGGGAAATTGCGTATTGCCTAAATTACACATGAAAATAATTGTATAATTTTCACATTATTAAGGGCCTCTTTTTCGATTTGAAACAGGGCCCCCAAAATCATTGCTACAACCCTGTTTGCCAATACTTTCTAGGAAAAAAAAAAACATAGGTAATTAGCTAATTGATCTATCTCAGAGCATAATCAAATACACTCATCAAAGCAACAACAAAGCTAAAACTCAAAGTCGTTCAAGACCCTATCAATTTTAATAACTTTCAAGGGTACGGTCCTACTCTATTCAAATTTTGTACACCGCCTTCTTTTTTCAAAACATATCCCATGGTATTTTAAATGGGTGCTACTCCTCTTGAAATTAGGGTGTGATCTAATAATTGGAGCAAATTTTAAAATACTGTCAAAGTTGAAATACCTACCCTTTTCAAGGTGCTCATAATTAAATTTTCCTCTTATTTTTAAATTATATTCAATACAATGATTTTAAAGAAAAAAACTCCTTTTAATCTTGGGATTTAAATTGTGTCAAAAAAATCTTTTAATGGACATCATATTTATAATGTTCCTTTGATTTAGGCCATGTTCTTTTGAGTTGTTTTGCTCTGCTCTGCCTTGTCCTGCTTTGCTCTGCTCTGCTTTTCAGTGTGTCATGTTGAAAGCGTTGTTCTACTGTTAAAATATGCTCTAATCTATTAATTCTTGCTCTGCTCTATACTGCCCAGAAGCTAAAAAAACAGGGCCAGTGAGAATCAATTAACCGAAGCATTATATTGGGATAATTTATAAAGATTGTATGTCCTAAATGTGAGGAAAAAGGGGGATTGTATTGGGCCAAGAGCAATAAAAAGAAGAAATAAAAAGGGGTCCTTAATACGAGAGAAGCAGCACCTGGTCAGCGTGGATTCTGGGCCGCTCGTGCAAATATCGACTGATGGAAAGGGAAAATTAATGAATTTGGTACGTAAAAAGATGCTGCATTTGCATGGATGTAACGTTTGTTGCCTCAATTTATTTATTTACTCATATAAATTATTTATTTTGTTCTATGTTTGTCTTTTATGTGTGAAAATAAAATCGATCTACTGAAATAAGTTAGCTACTTCCAATGCAAGACATCAGAATTTCTTTTAAGGCTATGTATAGTACGTACTGTCATCACTTCTCTGATTACCACTATATACACTCTTACATTTCCCACTTTTACTTAGTGTGCTTTTTGACCATCTTTATTGTCTATGTTATTGGGGTACTACATTCGTTTCTTGCTAAGCTACTTGCTCCATTATGTTTCTAGACGATCAGCTATATATTGGCCTTGTTTGGCAATTGGCTGTTGGCTGTTGGCTGTCGGCTGGTTTGATTGGCTGGTTTGACTGGCTGTTTGTATTGGCTTTTTTGTTGGTTGTTTGACTTTTTATTAGTCTAAAAACATGTTTGGTAAAATTGGCTGTTTGATGTTATTAGTAACTTAGGTAGCCAAAAGCCAAAAGCCAAAAGCTACTCCAAGTAGCTTTTTCATTTTGGCTTAAAAGCCAGCTTTTCAGCTGGCTGAAAAAGCCATTTACCAAACACAAATTTTGGATGTTTGACCAAATGAAAAAGCCAAAAGCCAAAAGCCAACTAAAAAGCCAATGAAAAGCCATTTACCAAACAAGCCCATTGTAATTTGTAAGGAGTAATGGTTATACCTTTTTTGTCCTTTGATTACCATCTGTATTCTGAAAAGGATGGTGATTTATGGATCTAATACGATAATAAGACAAATAAAGAGATCTCATCATAAATATTACATTACGTGTCATCAATTTTAAGATAAAAAAGACTTTTCTTATTAATTTTATCAACAATTTGATAATTCTTAGATTTAGTTTTAGTGCAAGCTAAGTTCATTAAAGTTAATTTATTTAGGTGAATAATCCAAGTATAGTTGTTTATTACGGAGTATGTTCACTGTTTCACAAACTATTGGGTGCGGACGTCCTCACCCAACAGTTTGTGCGTCCATACCATTTTGCCTTCTCTTTCTCTCTTCTATGCTCCTCCTTGTTTCTAGATCTAAATTAAAATCAGAAATACACATCAATTGCATAAACAATTATAATTAATCCAAAGGGGGTATTGTTTCGAAATTTGCTATTGAATCAAAATTGATGATTTGCTCTGTTTGAAAGTAGATGACGGATGCGGAGGTGGAGGCGTTCGCTGGTGGTGGTGACGTTCACTGCCTGGGTGCGAATCACTGGTGGTGGTGGCATTCGCGGAGGTGGTGGCGTTCGCTAGTGATGGTGGCATTCACGGAGGTGGTTTTTCGCTGGTGGTGGTGTTGTTCGCGGAGGTGGAGTCATTTTCTTGTGGTGTGAATCACTACTGGTTTGTCTGGCTACGTGGCTGGGCTTCAACGTGGATGCGACAGGAAGAAGGGAGAGTGTTGTGGTCGGTGGGAGCTGTGGTAAGAAGAAGAGAGAGTGTGGTTGGTTGTGTTGGTGGTGGGTGGGGGCTGCGACGACATGAAGGAGAGAGAGTGTGGTGGTGGTTGTGTTGGTGGTGGGTGGGGGGCTACGGCAAGAAGGAGAGAGAGTATGGTGATGGTTGTGTTGGTGGTGATAGGATTAGAAGAGAGAGAAAGGAATCTTGTCTTATATGATTTTATGAAGAAGGGTGAGGAGTTATAGAAAGTGAGAAGGAAATAAATATATATTGTATCATATGAGCCATTAAAACGAACATATCGGGCAGTTGATGTTTGATATAAATCAATATTATGGACATATCAGACATTAATAAAAGCGTATCATCTAACAAAAGGAATTTATCAGCCAACAAAAGATAGATATCAACCAATGAAAGGTACTTATTAGCCAAGAGACTGAACATATCATCCAACAAAAGAAGTATATCAGCAAACAAAAGGTACTAATAAGTCAACAGAAGGAATATATCAGCCAACAAAAGGATGAAATCAACAAACTAAAGCAAAAGATAAGTCAACAAAATAAATATATCAGCCAACAAATGAAACATTTAAGCCAACAATTAAAATATACATATCAGCCAAATAAATATATCAGCCAACTAAAAAAACATATAAGCTAAATGATGTCTGATATGATAAGCCAACAAAAGGGAAAAAAACATACTCCTTCCGTTTTTTTTTTTTTTTTTAAATGCATCACTTGCATTTATATGGAGTTTTAGGAAAGTTATTTGCTTTAAAATTATATTGTGCAAGTGGGGCAAGTGGGTGATTAATTTATTTTGATAAAAGTACAATATGGGTCATGAAATAGAAAGTATATGAGAGAGATTGATTTATATAATTGTATAAGTGGGGACCATGAAAGAGAGTGAAATGCTAAAATATTTTGGGTGGGGTATTATAGAAGAGAGAGAAATAATAAAATATAGTTTAAAGTTACCAAAGATAAAAATGATGCATTTAAAAAAAAAACACCCCAAAATGGAAAGTGATGCATTTAAAAAAAAAATGAAGGGAGTATCAGCCAACAAAAGGAATATATTAGCCAACACAAAAACCATATCAGCCAACAAATGAAACATACCATCAAACACATGAAACATATCAGCCAATAAGTAAATATATCAGCCAACCTCTTGCACCAAATTTATGTGTGCGGACGTCCGCACTCAATACCTTCTCTCACTATTTTTATTATCTACTTGCTACTTTTAATTCAATAAGCAAATCAACTTATTTCGAAATGACCAACAATTGTTACAGCTATACCTTTTTCGTCCTTTAATACTTATATAGTGAAGTAAGCATATTAAGATAGATTATTATTTTTTTTGGAGCGTGTAGCTCATATTGACTATGATTAATTAACATATATTTTAGGAAAATTTGTCGAGAATAAGCCAATCTTTACAGGATTTGCTCAAAACAAGTCAATCTTTAGATAACTAAAAATAAGTTGACATTTAAGTGATATTTTCTTTTAATGAGTCAAATGACTTACAACCTACAAAACAAGTTATTTATTTATTTTAATTTTTTATTAAAAAATCATTTATTTTAATTATTCAATAATATTTTTAAGGAAAAAAAACCCACCACTACATATCATCCCCCTCCCCCACTCCCACTTTGGTCCACCGCACAGTCAGCATAGACCACCGGCCTCCCCTATAATTTCTTTCTTTCTCCGGTAATCCGTGAAAAGACGGATTTAAACCACCTGCAAACTATTTTGTACCTAATGTATTCCGATTTTGGCGAACCGATGGAAGGGTGAATGTAAGAATACGATTTCGAACTGAGTGAATATAACGCGATTTTCAATTCGATTGAAGGGTGAATTAACGACTTCTGGGGGACATACAGTTGAATTAGATGAATTATATTAACTGGCCGGTATTTATCAAAATCAATCTTCATTTTTTCCCACCTCCTAACCACCGGTCACCGCAAACCCACCCACACCCCTCCCAACCTGAAACACGTAAAAAAAAATAGAGAGAGATGGGCGAGGAGTTGATCGAGGCGGCGGTGGTGGGATGGAAGAGAGAGAAAGGGATCGACGGTAGTGAGAGGTCATCGGTGGTGGTAGGCGAGGGAGCTGAGGTACATGTGATGTGACCAACGGGAGTGGGGTGGGGGATTGTTCTACGGTATAGGGAGGGGAATTATTAAAATATTAAATAAATAAAAATAAATTAAAACAATTAAATATGATTAAATTTTAAAATGAACCAATCACGTTATGCATGTGGCGTATATAACCTGAAAAACCGGTTACCTTCCAAACTAACAGGTCGTGACTTATTTTGTGAAGATATCATGTAAAAATCGACTTTTTTGGGTTATTCAAAAGGTTGTCTTATTTTGAGCTAACCGCACAAAGATTGGCTTATTTACGATAAATTTTCCTATATTTTACTAAGAGTTTGTTTGGTAAGTGTTTCAATATGAGTTCTTAAGATCCAATAATTTGAGCATGGCTTTTATTACGCAATTGAGGGGTATAATACTGTATACCTAAGCGTATTATCCTGCTTGTATATGTAACATATATAATATATGAATGTAAACACCCGTATTAGAGTAAGCTCTATCATAATCTAGACAAGTTGTAATATGAATGATGGAAATGTAATCAAAAGAGAGCTCACTACAAGCGAAAATCAAGAAGAAATTTATGTAAAGACTATGTAATGATTAAATAGAGAAAAAAGCTAAGTTTGAAATAAACTTTATATATGCATCATCCATATAAGTGAATAGAAGTTTATTTAATCATAATAGTTCATGTTCATCATCATCATAAGTGAAGTTTATTCCATCAAAAATAGTTCATGTTCTTCATCTTCATTCTCAATTTGTAAATTTGCAATTAATTCTGTCATTTTTGGATGATTTGAAATTTTTAGGAAAAGAAAAATATTGTTTGACGTTGATATGTTTTGTGTAGAACTTGTTATTTAGGTCAGTTATAGACTTGTAGTAAATTAGCCTTAAAGTTTTTACAAGTGGTATGGTACGGTGCATGAGTTGATAATTGTAAAATTTTGGATTTTATTTTTATCTTTTTGAGATTGAACAAACAATAAAACAAAAGTGAAGGAAAACTTTGTGATACAAATACAACAAGAAGATACAAGGAAAACATCATGGCACAACTATTAGGTGTACAGACTTTTGTTAGGTTTTGGTAAAACATCATATAGCATCTTGTATAAATTAAATGATCGACAAACTTGAATTCAGTATTTGGACTTGCAAACAACGAAAGCACCATTAAGCAACCTGCAAAATTCGAGGTGTATTCTATCATATCAATTTTGTTGCTCATATTCTACTAAAAATCTTATTACGCACAAAAATGTTATTTGTCATATGTAAAATGTAGGACTTTTTGTGAAGAACTACCTTATATAAGTCGGTTTTTGTGAAAAACTACCTTATTAAACAAATGTTGTAAAAAACTACCTTTTAAACAGTAGATATTGTAAGAAACTACCTAATAAAACAATTAATGTTGTAAAAAACTACCTTTTACCGAATTATTGCATTGAATAAGAGACGTTTAATGATATTTTCAATAATTTTTTCTCCTTTTTCCACCCAATTTCTCCATATCCCCTTTATAACCCCTAATTCTCCCTCTATTTTATTGTTAAGTTAAACAACATGGTAGCAACTTACAACACATAGATTTTTTTATAAGGTAGTTTCTTACAACAATTTTTTATAAGGTAGTTTTTCACAAAATTAGATGTATATAAAATAGTTTATCACAAAAAGTCCTAAAATGTACAACTTTATCAAAACCAACAAAGTAATGGGAAGTAGGATGAATTTAGAAAAAATAAATAAATAAAAAAAATGAATAAATAGGATGAAGGTATATAAGTTTTTTTTTTTTTTTTTAAAAATAAATAAAAAAAAAAAAAGAAAATTACATGCAAATGGAGTGAGTAGTAAACACATGCAACTCTATTACGGAGTATTCTCATATGTTATGTATAATTGAGAATACAAAAATATATTATGTAAATTTCAATTCCCCCCACAATTCAAGTCTTAACAAATAGGGATGATAAAGGAAAATGAAAGCTATCACTCATAAATCATACCTTTTCAAGTTTTCATAGAAGTAAAAAGATTAATTACCCAATGCTTCCAAGGCCGCCGCCATAGCCATAACTACTTCCATATGGAACATATTGATAACTATCACCCGTTCCAATCGTTCCAACCACCGTGATATTGTTTGACATTCGCCGGATTTGATTTTGAGCTAATTGAACTTGAAGGTTTGTCAAATGCTGTTGTTGTGCAATTTGCTCAAGACTAGGTTGATGAGTATGACCACCTATTGGTTGAAAGTTATTATTACTATTATTGTTGTTGTTGTCATCGTTGTTTCCTTGCATTTTCATGCTTTCTTCCATCCTTTGAATATGCTCATTAGATTGATTAGTGTAATTAGGTTGGGCGAATGAGGTAGGGGTGCTATAATAGTTATGTGGTAATTGACTATTTGATCCTTGATGGTAAACTGAACCCCTCTTTGCTTCTTTTTCAAGCTTTTTTATTGCTTTATTCAGTTTATTGATTTTTTTGTTGCATTTTTCTTGGAGACGACGGAAGAAGGAAGACATGGATTGAATTTAATGGCAATTATTGAATTTGTTTTATTTAGAATTGAAGGCGCATATATAATGGGATGATTAACAGGTTGTATGTTAAGATTGTTATGGTTGTGATTTTGATCCAAGGGCTAATTAGTGCATTACTATTTATAGCAAATTAATTAATTAATTAATTATTAAAAACACTACCTTTATGATGTGCATGTCGCAATTGGGGCAACTTGGGTTTTGTTTATACGTAGCTTATTTGCAAGACTTTCCACAACCGCTTTTGTAAGGTAAACTCAATCTTCAACAAATAAATTAAAAATCTTCTTGTTGTAAGTGCTTGGGACAAAGTTGCAAACTTGCCACAACCGGATTATATAATAAGCTGTCCTATTTTTCATTTTTAACAAAAGGTAGCTATTGTTAGTAGTGTAGTGGTACCTATTTTATAATGTACAATTAGTGTGCAAGTTTTTATTTTGTCATTCTTTCGTCAAAAAAATATGTATTAGTTAACTTTGACCTTATTTGTATATTTAAGAAGAAAAAAAAAACATATCAAAAGAGACTTAATTTGATACAATATGATTTTGTTTTATCTATCATTTATGCTTTAAGCAAATATTTGCCTGAATTGAATAGGTTGAATTGAACATAACTATACTGATCGAGGTAAGGAGTAGTACAGTAATTGAAAGGGGGAAATAAAGAAGAACCATTGTACATATTAGTACAACTGGTCCCTTGATAAAGAAGTCAAAAAGACTTTAAATTCAAAACAAATGTATTTATAATTTGATAAATATATAAATTAAAATTGAAGAAGTGTTATATTTAGGTTGGGAAATGAGCTAATTATCCTATGAAGGTTTGTATAACACTTAGGAGGAATTGTTAAATTTAGGTTTCAATATTTCTCTGTATATTTTTTCACACTCTCAATATCACGGCCGCATACATTATATAGCTAGGTATACTTGGAGGGCAAGACCAAGTATCCTAAGATAAGTCACAAGATACTCTAGGATATATTTTACCATATTCACAATTATCCTATTTCCTAAAATATATCCCAATACCCCCCTTCAGTTGGAGCAGCCAAATCTCGAATGCCCAACTTGTGTAGAAGAAACTCAAATTTTACCTTTCCCAAGGCCTTGTGAAGATATCTGCCAACTGAAGAGTTATAGGAACATAAGAAGGGGATATAGTACCATCCATTATCGCATCCTGGACAAAATGGCAATCTGCCTCAATATGCTTTGTGCGCTCATGGAACACCGGATTCTGAGCAATATACAAAGTAGATTGACTTTCACAAAATAGGCACATCCCATTCTCATGACGCACACCTAAGTCTCGAAGTAGTTGTTTCAACCACTTTAACTCACAAGTTACACCGTTCATCGAACGATATTATGCTTCTGACGAGGTTTTAGCCACTGTGGGTTGCTTTTTGGTCTTCTACAACACAGGGGATAGACCAAGTAACACAAGCCAACCAGTCAATAAAGGATCGACGAGTTAATGGACAACTCGCCCAATCTGAATCACACCAACCTTCCAACTGTAAAGCACTATCAGATCTCAATAGAATACCCTGACCTGGATTTTTCTTCAAATATCTCACAACTCGCAAAGCTGTAGACCAATGCTCTACTCTAGCATTTTGCATAAACTGAGATAGAATATGAACAGAATATGTCAAATCAGGTCTAGCCACAGACAAATATATCAAGCGACCAACAAGTCTGCGATACTTCTCAACATCCTGCAACAGTTCACCCGTTGCCAGAGCCAACCTGTGATGTTGTTCAATAGGGAACTCTGTAGGCTTTGCATCAAGTGATACGAACTTTGCAATAATATCCATGGCATACTTTCTCTGACAAATAAAAAATCCCTAACCCAAGAAATATTTCAAATGTCCCAAGTCTTTCATTTTGAAACATTTCCCCAAGTATGCTTTAAAATTAATCAAAGCAGTCTTGTCGTTGCTTGCAATGATTAAATTATCGACATACACCAACACATTCACCTGTAAATTCCCTTTCGTTAAAGTAAATAACGAATAATCAAAATATGACCGTTTAAAGCCATAATTTTTCAATGTTGTAGTCAGTTTTGCAAACCAACATCTAGGAGCTTGTTTCAAGCCATACAACGATTTTCTCATCCTGCATACTTTATCAGAGTTATTATTTTCAAAACCAGGAGAAATTTTCATGTATACCTCTTCCTCCAAATCTCCATGAAGAAAAGCATTGTGGACGTCCATTTGATGAACCTCCTAATTTTTCACAGCAACAACAGCAAGAAAAGTTCGTACTGTTGTCATCTTTGCCACCGGAGCAAATGTCTCATTGTAGTCTAGACCCTTGTATGGAATAATTCAAGCATCCCATACTTGAGCCCCACTGTGATCATACACTTAAGTATGGTGGTGTCCAAAGGGAAGGAAACTAGAGCAAAAGAGGTCGCCAACGAGTTTTAGGAACTTGTAAACCGTTCACAAGGAAAAGGTTATACCCCTTCACGATCCATGAGATCGCTAACTCCATAGTGGTTCGTAACCATGACTGGATATTCAGGGATGAAGGTGCAAATCCAACCTAAAAGAGATTGAATCTGCCCTAAAAATAGGCCTCAACTTTATTCTTCTCATATTCATGTGAGCTTTCTGACTAACATACAATCATTATATTAATTCTAAACCTGTTTAATCTATGTTGGTTGAATATTAATGCACAAACAAATCTATTATTGGTGATCACTTGAATTAAGATCATATTAGCCTAAATAAAATTATTAATTATCTTATTAAGTGTGATTTCAAATACGAATTCCCCTTTAAACCTGCAAGAGAAGGCGTGATCAAGCAATAACAATAATATATCATCAAGGAACATAATAATATTGATATTACAAATCATCATCATCATAATAATATTCAATAAAGCATAATAATATTATTAGCAAGATCCTAGGCATGATACTAACAAGATTAATAACAAATTCGAGCATGTCAATAAACAATAAAGATCAAAGCTTTAGCCCTAACATGATACTAACATGATATAAGAAATAGGAAACAACCTAATAAACATGATACTAGAAAGCAATAAATAACATCCTAAGATGATACTAGGAATTAAAACAATCTAAGCATGCTTTCTAAAGATATAGAGCAATGAAATTACTCACTTTGTTGCCTCGTATCTCTTTCTATCAAAACAATACATACTTTGGTAACTTCAATGAAAATATTAAACAGTAAATCTAATCAAGGAATTGAAATAGGATTTGGGACCAAACTCTCAGAAATTATCAACCTTTCACGTCTAGGGAGAAGACAACTTAGAACTTGGCTATGTGTGTATAAGTCTCGTGATGGACGAATATTGTATTTTGAAAAGGCTAATCTTAGAAATCAAAAGAGAGAAAGAATAAGCTTCTAGCTTAAGAGAGAGAAAGAATAGATGATTGTTTATTGTTGTTGGTGATTAAAACAGAGGAAAAAAGACCCTATTTATAGAGAAAAATGACCGTAAACGATTAGAAAAGAGTTAGAATCCAAATCGGAATAAAATTCCTTTTGGCGCGGCAAGATAAAAAGTATCGTGGCGTGATAGGATTATCGCGTCGCGATAAAAACAGTTTTTTGTGAATTTTGTTTTTATCATAACTTTTGATCCAGAAGCCCAAATAAGTCATATAATATGTAGTTGGAAAGCTCTTGAAGTCTAATTTCCAACCCAATTAGAATCAGATTAAAATCTTTTGTAGAATAAAAGATATGGCCGAAATAGTGGAAGGGTATTAGTTTTGGATAGAGTTTCGTATTTCTTTCATATCTTTTTCGTTATAGCTCGGAATTAATATTATAATATATAATTGAAAAGATAATTTAAAGATCTATCCAACCATTTAAGATTTGAATAAAAATTATGAGGCACGAAAATAATATTTGAACATATTCCATTTCGCACAGAACAAGGAATCTCAAAAAGAGAAATTTTATTCAATTTCAAATTCTTTGATATTTATCTTTCAAAAAGGATAATTAAGATCTTTTAGAAAGTTATAGAAGCTTCTAATTAATCCTAATTAGTTTAGGAATAGAATTAATCCTTTGGACCCTCCACGTGATCATTGGGTCGTAGGTAAAATCCTTTTTGAGGCTAGTTTAGTATTTTGGTCATAACTTCCTTATTATTCATCGGAATTGGGCTTATAATATATCGTTATAAAGGTCTTTTCAAACCCTATCCAACTACACCATCATTGGACCCATATCGTGGACTAAACTAAACTGGACTGGACGTTTTTCATAAATAGGGTACGAAAAGAAAGATTTTCAAAAACAGAAAGAAGTATTTTTCTTAAAAGCAGAGGAATTCACGAGATACTTTCACATTTCGCTTTGTTCGATAATCAGTGACGTGAAAGATATTCATCACTGGGTTTGGTTTTTGGGGAGACACAAACAGGTGTCTACAACCCTCAACTTGATGATGACCAAATATGACAAGTCTCGCCTTAAATCTCTGCAAATTACCATGTTCATCATATTTTTCTTCGTAGAACCATCTACTACCAAGTGCCTTATTTCCGGGTGGAAATTTCTCAAGGGTCCAAGTACCTTGCTCTTCAAGAGCATTAATTTCATCAGCCATGGCTTTGCGCCACCCCTCATGCCTCATGGCCTCTTTAAAGTTTCTCGGTTCAGTGCCTCCTGTAATAGCAGCTACATATTTTCTATGTTTTACAGAAAAACAATGCAGGTCAACAAAATGTGTTAAAGAAAAATCAGTACCTGAGGAAGTGGTTGTCACGGGCGAAGATGGATTTTTCTTCCGTATGGTGTGAGTAACATAGTCTCGAAGCTTCACCGAAGGGAACTTGTCTCGCATCCCTTTCCCTAAATTTTTGTTGAGGTTCAAGTGGCTCATTTGCGCCTAACACAGCTGCTGCTAGCTGATCAGAGGGCTCGGTGCTGGAGTCTAGAAGCTCAGGGTCGTCGTTGTAGCTCACACCAGCGTCAACAGGCAAACCAACGAGCTGGCCAGTAGCTGAAGTGTTGCTGCCAGACCCCTCCGCAAGCTGTCTGGTGTGCAGCCCCCCTTCAAAACCTCATCACCCCTGCCAACATCCTTATTCTCACGATCATCATGAACACTCTCATGCTCACACCATTCGTCATCACTATGACACTCATTCACCACACACCCTTGTTGTTGATGTTCACTAACAGGGCTAGTAAATGGAAATATGTTCTCATGAAATAGCACATCCCGAGATACAAAAAACTCTTTAGTCTCCAAATCATACACCCTCCAACCTTTCTTCCCAAAAGGATATCCCAAGAAAACACATCTCCTACTCCAACTAGCAAATTTATCACCTTTGCTACATTGATTAAAAGCATAACACAAGCACCCAAAGACATGGATATAATCATATGAAGGAGATTTCTCAAAAAGAACATCAATAGGCATTTTATAGTTGACCAATCTAGAAGGTATTCTATTGATCAAGTGACAACTAGTTTGCACACATTCACCCCAAAATTTCAAAGGTAAGTTAGCTTGGAACCGTAAAGCCCTTGCTACATTCAATATATGTTGTTGTTTTCACTCAACCCTCTGTAGGTGTCGTTCGAAGTGCGCCTACGTAAGCATGTTGTAAATATGCTTGGCACTCATAGGAAGTGGGAATTGACATAATACGATTAAGGACAAGGAAAGTAGGGAGCCGCCAACAAGTTTTTAAGGAACTTGTAAACCGTTCACGGATCATAAAAGGTAATCACGATAAAGGGACAACGATGGGAAACAACGATTGACCCGTGAAGGTTACACCCCATTCATAATCCATGAGATTACTAACTCCACATGGTTCGAAACCACGAAAGGAGGATCGGGGATGATAGTACGAAGTGAGTCATGGAGTCACATTCGCCCGTATTGGTCTCTACTCGATTCTTATTGTGAAAAGTATTCCTGCGATCTCAAAGGCATGCAAACAAAGATTCAATTTGCTCCAAACTATTATTAGGCTAAATTGGTTGAATATTAATGCAACATATAATTCTAAAATATCGTGATCACTTGATTTAATAACAAGATTAAAAAGGAACCTAAACCGGTCGTCCAAATTATCTTATTAAGAGTGATTTTCAATTACATATTCCCTTTCAACATGCAATATGGTGATCAATAAATATAATAGAATAAACATTAATATTGGAAGCAATTTAACAATAAATTGTTAGTCAAATCAAATATAAATTAACCTAATCATGATACCAGCAATATAAAAATAAAATAAGTAATTAAATTAATTACTCTCATTCCGTGCGTTCCTTTAAATTGCTACATCATGAATAAATTGTTAGTAACTTCAATAAAAATATTAATCAAATTGAAATTAAATTAAATTAAATTAAAAGTAGAGTTGATTTGATTCAAACGCTCAGTTAATTATACCTTTCACGCCTTGATTTAAGGACGGAACCTCGGGTTAAGTATGGACTCCTTGGAGTGCTTAGGGAAGGAATAATGTAATTAGGAATATAGGTTTAAGGCTTAGAATATGAGAGAGAGAGAAGAGAATGATTTTTTGGTGTAGAAGAGAGGAAGAGAGAATGATTTTGTGTAGAGAGAGAGAGAATGATTTTGGTACCCTGAACTATAGAAAAGAGGGGGGTATTTATAGAGAAAATGAGCTGAGGGAACACACGGAACCCTAGAAAGATAAAACCCTAAATTTGGGTGCCGTGACACGTCAGTAGTATGCCGCGACACGGTATAATTTAGTGTGACGCGGGGTAATTTGGTGTGACGCGGGACAGAAATAGGCCTAAAAGATAAAACACGTGAAGTCTTACACACGGGGAAAACACGGGAACTTTCTATGACACGCCAGAAAATGTCGTGATGCGGTAAAGTCCACTGTGGCGCGGCACGTGGCGCCGTGTCACGGTGTACTTTTTTTGAAATGCGTGAAGAATTGCAGAAAATACACGAAAAATGCACCGTGACACGGTGTGGAGTATCGTGTCACGGCAACAAGCACCGTGCCACGTCACTTCTTGCCGCGTCGTGGCATTTTAGCTGCTGCGCGGTAATTTCAGTTTTTTACGCGTTTTTAAAACTACGATAACTTTTGATCCGTAACTCGGAATAAGGCATATAATATATCATTGGAAATCTTATCAAGTATACTTTCCAACTAAATTAGACTCAGGTAAAAATCATTTGTATATTTTAAGATATGGCTGTTTTAGTGAAAGGGTGTCGGTTTTGGGCCGAGTTTAGTATTTTGCTCATGTCTTCTTCGTTTTAAATCAGAATTGGGCTTATGATATATTAGTGGAAAGCTTATTTCAAGGCCTATCTAACCAAATAATAATTGGATCAAAATTATAGGGCCACAAAATCAGTTTCTCTCGGTTTTGTGATGTAGACACGAAAAGAGGAAAACAAGTTATGGTGTTGGGAAATAGCTAGGAAATGGATTGGTTTATGAAATGTATTGAATGGAAACATGGATTTAAGCACTCCAAAGATTAAATACTCAACCCGACCAATAATTGCGGTGAAACGTTGTTCATCATCGGGTTTGATTTTGGGGAGACATTTTTAGGTGTCTACACCCTCCCATTTTGTTAAGGTGTGTCCACACAAGAAGTTTCAAATAATATCCCATTGTCAAAGAAATAATTTTTCAAGGAGTAGAATTCCGTACTATTATCACTTCTAACAATTTTAATTTCTTGATTAAATTGACGTCTAACCATAGAAATAAAATTGAGAAACATGTATTCAACTTCTGTTTTATTATTAAGCAAATAAGTCCAAACACCCCTAGAAAAATCATTTACGATAGTGAGGAAATAACGAGCACCACAAGACGATGGAATCTTGTAAGGGCCCCATAAATCCACATGAACAAGTTTAAAACTACGACTAGTTTTACTATAGCTAATGGAAAACTACTTCTATGTTGTTTTTCCCTAGGGCATACATCACAAGCCTTATTTTTAAAAATATTACTAGAAAAACTAACGACCGGAAGAGATTTCGTAACTTTTGTCGAAGGATGTCCCATTCATTGATGCCAAAGTCGACTCGAAGATTTCCCGTCCACAACCAAAGCCTTCACCATAGGAACATCACGGAAATAATAAAGTCCATCTTGTCGTTCACCCGCTCCAATCACCTACCTCGTCGTTAGGTCCTGAATAACACAAAGTTTGTTAGTAAATTGCATAATGCAATTAGATTCATCACTTAATTGAGTCACAAAAATCAAATTGCAATTCAATTGGGGTACAAAAAGAACTTTGTCTAGCTTCAAGCCCCCAAGCAAAATCACCGAGCCAATTTTTTTTGCATTAGCATTTTTCCCATCCGGCAATCCCACCGGACAACTATTCATATTGACCACATTAGTCAAAAGAGATAAGTCACAAGTAACATGATTTGAGGCACCGGTATTGATAATCCAACCCAAATCATCCTTACCATGGAGCTTGGGCTTGATTGAATTCAAATGGTCCAAAAGTTGTTGAATTTGGGCCGAAGTCACACCCATAAGAGCGTTGCCATCTGCCGCACTACTTAGGCCATAATTCGTGGTTTGTGAGGAGGCTTCCTGTTTTGTTGGCACGAACTGAAGGAGAAGTCCCCCCTTCCCACTATTTCCAGCACCTGCTCGCCCCCCTCCACGGTTGCTGCCAGATGCACCACGTCCCAGACCACAACAACCACGGCCTCTGTCACCCCACCACTCCGAATATCCGTGACTCTGGAAACATGAGGTCTCATCATGACCCTCGCGATTGCAATGAGCACAGAATTTGTCACTCTTATCAGCCAATCGAGTTCTCGCCTTCGAATCAGATTGTAATTTGAAGGCCATTACATTCTCACGAGCCGAACCAGTAGAGGACTCATCCCCACATAACCTCTCTGCCTGAGATACTTGCTAGTATGCCTTATCAATCCCTGGAAGTAGCTCTTGAGCCAAAAGTTGTCCCCGAATTGGAGCATAAACATCATCTAGTCCAATCAAGAAGTAATGAACATAGTCCTCTTCTCGAATTTTCTCAACTTGTGCAACAATATTGCACGTACAATTACCACAGTCGCAATTTGGAACAGAGATATAAGTGTTCAACTCATCCCAAATCTTGGATAAACGACCAAAATAGGCAGCCATCGGTTCAGTCGGACCTTGTTTGCAATCACCCAAGGTTTTCTTCAATTGACACACACGAGTGCCACTCATCACACAAAATCGGTTCTTTAGATTGGTCCACAAAAGTTGAGCATCCTCATAGTCACCAATTGTAGATCGTACCGTTTGGTCCAAGGTGTTTAATAACCAAGAGACCAACATAGAGTGTACAGCCACCCAATCTTCTAGCTTCTCCGAGTCACTCGGCTTCTTCACGGTTCCATCTAAGAAACCGTACTTCCTCTTCGCCTTCAAAGCAGTACGAACTGCTCTCGCCCATTCATCATAGTTGTCTCCTCGAAGTTGAATTGGTGTGATGACATTCCCTAGACCATCACTGGAACCAAGATGATAAGTCAAATCCACTTTCGTTTTTCCTCCATCACCACTAGTCATATCTCAAGAATATTGAAAAGAAAATATTCTCATAATTTCCACAAACAAGTGTTCTGTATGTGCGTGAAATTGGTTGAAACCTTGATTGAAAAAAAAAAAATCACAAATCCTCCCAAAGTGATACGTAAAACATGAACTTTATATGTAAAAAAAATTTTGGATCTCAACTAAGCTCTTGATACCATGTTAAATTTAGGTTTCAATATTTCTCTATATATTTTTTCACACTCTCAATATCACGGCTGTAGGCGTCGTTCGAAGCGCGCCTACTTTAAGCATGTGTGAATATGCTTGGCACTCATAGGAAGTGGGTATTGACATAATACGATTAGGGATAAGGAAAGTAGGGAGCCGCCAACAAGTTTTTCAGGAACTTGTAAACCGTTCACGGATCATTAAAGGCAACCACGATTAAGGGACAACGATAGGCAACAACGATTGACCCGTGAAGGTTACACCCCATTCATAATCCATGACATTACTAACTCCATATGGTTCGGAACCACGAAAAAAGGATAGGGGATGATGGTACAAAGTGAGTCATGGAGTCACATTTTCCTGCATTAGCCTCTACTCGATTCTTATAGTGAAAAGTGATTCATGCGATCTCAAAGGCATACAAGCAAAATATTTAATTTACTCCAAACTATTATTATGCTAAATTGGTTGAATATTAATGCAACATATAATTCTAAAATATTTGTGATCACTTAATTAAACAACAAGATTAAAAAGGAACCTAAACCGGTTGTCCAAATTATCTTATTAGTCGTGATTTTCAATAACATATTCCCTTTAAACATGCAATATAGTGATCAATAAATATAATAGAATCAACATTAATATTGGAAGCAATTTAACCATAATATCGTTAGTCAAATCAAATAATTATAAACCTAATCATGATACTAGCAATATTAAAATAAAATAAGTAATTAAATTAATTAATTACTCACATTTCGAGTGCTCCTTTAAATTGCTACATCTTGAATAAATTGTTAGTAACTTCAATAAATAATAAATCAAATGGAAATTAAATTTAATAAAAGTAGAGTTGATTTGGTCCAAACCCTCACTTAATTCTACCTTTCACGCCTTGGTTTAAGGATGGAACCTCGGGTTAAGTATGGACTCCTTGGAGTACTTAAGGAAGGAATGATGTAATTAGGAATATAGGTTTAAGGCTTAGAGTATGAGAGAGAGAGGAAAGAATGATTTTTGGTGTAGAAGAAAGGAAGAGAGAATGATTTTTGGTGTAGAGGGAGAGAGAATGATTTTTGGTGCCCTGAACTACAGAAATGAGGCTCGTATTTATAGAGGAAATGAGTAGGGGGTCACACAGAACCCTAGAAAAGATAAAAACCCTAATTTGGGGCACCGTGACACAGAATGTCTTTGTCGCGACACGGCAATGGGTGTCGTGACACGGTACAGGTTACCGTGTCGCGGTGCGCAATTGTGCCCTAAATACGTGTAAACTGACAAAGCGAGTGAAAATTGTACGCGGAGAGCACACAGAAAAATCCCGTACCGTGACACGGCAAAGGACACCGCGACGCGGCAATGTCCATCGTGGCGAGGCACTTGGCGTCGTGTCACGGTGCACAGCCTACCCAAAATTGCGTCCAGATTCATAAACGTGTGAGAAAAAATGCGGAATAGACACGGGAAAGCACCATGTCACGGTATCGTGACACGGTGCAAAATACCGTGTCACAGTTTCAGGCACCGTGACACGTCAGCAATTGCCGTGACGCGGCAATTTAGTTGTTGCGCGGTAATTCTAGTTTTTTTACGCGTTTTTAAAACTATGATAACTTTTGATCGGTAACTCAAAATAAGGCATATTATATGTCATTAGAAATCTTATCAAGTCTACTTTCCAACCCAATTAAATTCAGGTCAAAATCTTTTGTAAATTTTAAGATATGGCTGCTTTAGTGAAAGGGTGTCAGTTTTGGTCCAAGTTTAGTATTTTGCTCATATCTTCTTCGTTTTAAATCAGAATTGGGCTTATGATATATCATTGGAAAGCTTATTTCAATACCTATCCAACCAAATAATAATTGGATCAAAATTATAGGGTCACAAAATCAGTTTCTCTCGGTTTTGTGATGTGGACACGAAAAGTGGAAAGTAAGTTATGGTTAGGGAATTGAGCTAGGAATTGGATTGGTTTATGAAATGTATTGGGAATGAATATGGATTTAAGCACTCCAAAGGTTAAATACTCAACCCGACCAATAATGGCGGTGAAAGATTGTTCATCATCAGGTTTGGTTTTGGGGAGACAGTTTTAGGTGTCTACAACGGCCACATACAATATATAGCTAGGTATACTTGGAGGGCAAGACCAAGTATCCTAAGATAAGTCACAAGATACTCTAGGATATATTTTACAATATTCACAACTATCCTATTTCCTAAAATATATCCCAATAGTAATCAATGAAAATAAAAAAATTGCAGAAGTAGGATTGGATCTAATACCTATGCTCTGATACCATGTTAGATAATATGACAATCCTTCTATTGAAGGAGAGCTTGTTATATACACCCGTCTGTATTGTACAACCATAAGTATTTTGTCTCATTTTGGTGATTTTTATTATTTTATCATCAATTGAAGAGAAAAAATTAACTTTGGGTTAGTTAGGTGTACGGTATACCCAGCCACCCGGGTGAATATAACAAATTCTACCACTGGAGTGTATTCCATTAATTCATATATATAGAATTACAAAGATGGATTCTAATTGCGTTAGGAAATCTCAAGAAATAATTACACAATATTCACAAAATATATCCTTTTATAACCAAATATCTATCGTATATTCTATGAAAGACAAAGTAGAGGGATGCATTATGTTTCTCGTGGATTCAACTAATCAACTTGGGGTTTATATATTATATTCGCAAGTATTATGTGGGAAAAATTGTCTTGTCAAGTTTTGTATTTATATTATGTACAAATTATAAAAGACCTAAACCTTACCAAAAGCCAAGTCAATAATCTTTGTTATCGATAGCTTGGTCATCACCTGTCCTTCCATTCCCATAGCATAGTTACTTATTTAGTTTACTTAAACTATTTAGCAATTTTGACATTATTGGCTTAAATGTAAATAGTGCATTAAACAAGAGCGTATACAGAAACAATACAAGATTTAATTAGAATTCTGTCAAAACCCTCACCCAATAATTATTCTACTATATTGAGCCCTATTAACTCTTACAACCCATTACAAACAAAAAACAAAAATTGTACATTTAGTACACTCTTTGTATCTTGGCCCTCAATTGTGTGATGGAGTTTTCATGCCCATCAGATTCATGTTCCTTAAAAACCAATGAATGCTAAGAAGAGCCCGTCTAAAACTCGTGGAAAAATCATTGTCTTGTTGTTTTTCGACATAATATCACAACTAAATTAGTCTCGTGCGATGCATGATTTGATTAAAATAAAACTTTCTAAATTTGTTTACTTTTTCACACCACCATTAAAAAATAAAAATATTTCCAAAACAAATAAAATATCAGATATTAATAAAAAAATAGAGCTCATAGAAAAATTAAATGATGAAAACATATCTGAGAAAAAAAAATTAAATTATTATTGTTGAATAGAATAGACCGTTTTTCAGAATTTGTTACTAATAATTATGTAGCTGGCCAGAATTTTAATATAATAAAATAATATCACAAAATGATGACATCAATTATAATTTTAGAGGGAAAATTTTTAATGACAACATGACATGTGTCTAATTTTAAATTAAAATGATGTCAGTGGTTGCTACTTTAGTATTAGTTATAGATTGTCATTGTCTTGTTGTTAAACCTTGATTTGCTCATATACAAAGTATTTTTATTCCATCGTATTTTGTTGCTCTTTCTTTGCTAATCATAACCATTTAAACATGAAGTATTTTGGAATTATAAACATTATTTAGCTTGTCACTTGCTGGAGGTGACCTATCACATTAGGCTATGTTTGGTTCACCTTATTTAAAATCAAATAATAAAAAATAAGTAAAAATGAGGAAAAAACAAGTTCATACCATACTTTATCTTTATATGTGAGATTATTTTTTTTTACTAAATATCCTTGATTTCGTAGTGAAAAAATTGTGAATATTACATATTTAGAAATAGACATTAATGCAAATCTTATCAGAGCTCCTTTGATATATTTATTCTTAATGAATTAGTGTACATAGAGTTTAGTCAAATTCGACTAACAGATTGAATTAGGAAAAGGAAATTCAGATTCGATCAAATCAGGAAAAAAAAAAAGTTCAAATTAGATTATATAAGCAAAACAAGGTGAACTAAACATAACCTTGTTTATTTAGCTCACACGTGTATGTTTTCATTCTTATTAATGAATGATTAAAAGTGTTAACCATCAAAATCGTATTGTCAATTAAACTACAAGTAGCCTTACAAAAATAAGGGTAAAAATAATAGTTTTATTAGGTTACATTATTTAAAATAAAAAATAAATAAATAAAAACCTTCATCGAGCTCGGCAGCAATAGGTTCAAGTTATGGACCCAAAAGTTAGCTTTATATATATGCACTTTTCAAGTTGGTGAGCTTCATGAATGTTGCACCATGCTTTATATTGTAAACTAGTCCAAAACAATAATCATAGTGCAATTCCACACATATTGATAACTCATAAAGTCGTGAAACCATGCATAATTAATGTCTCATACTCTTATAAGTTTTGTGGGGCAATCACGAGACAAAAAGTGTACAATGTACAACAATAGTTGCGGTTGTTAATAGCAATCTAGCTGTACATGTTAAATGAGAAATTGAACGAGGCCGGCTAAGTCTAAGCCCTAGCATCATTTAATTTTTTGACATCGGCTTAATTATACATTAAGCAAATATAGTTACAAGTCGTAGTATTGTACCGCGTCACTACACGTTTATTAGTACCTTTTCATTTGTGTCAATCTTTAGCATGGCCTCTTACACATGATTACCAATTTATAACTTCATGTAGGTTCATTATCACATGGGTCGTTGGTCATGTGTCATATATACACAGTGTCAAAGAAGAAGCATAAAACTTTTGTTTTTACTTGCAATCTTAGAATGCTATCGTTTTATCATCATGTTAGAACCTCCTCAACTACCAGTTTTCATATGAACATAGTACAATTCCAATTATTGGCATTCTAAGAATATAGGCATTTAGTGTTAGGTTTTGAAGGCTTAATAGAAACCGGGCCTTCAGCATTGAATATATGTCGAAGTTGTTCATTAGATGCTCAAATCTTATTCAAAGAAGTTCATTAGGGGTTAGGGATATAAGATTGTAGAAATCAACAAGGTAGGGGCCGACTAAGGAGCTGCACCTCATATTCTTAGCACATGTTGACTGGCTAAACATTTTTGGAGATTGGGGGGAGGTAAGGGAATCCCCTCCCCCAATTGTCACTACTAAGAATTAAACCTGGCCTTCAACCTCAAGGTGTAGTGGTCTCCTATCCACTAGACTAAGCTTAGCTTGGTATTTGTTATAAATGATCATAGATTAATTAGAAAGTACATCATACATGCTCCATTTACATACATGAGACTAATAAGCAAGGAATTCTAGTCATAACATAATCTATTTCATTACATCTACTACTGAATAGTTGGCTCTAACAAGATTGTGGTTCTAACAAACTTATACAGAGTAATTAATATCTTGATTTCAAGGAACTAACTAATACTTCCTCCGTTCCCCTAATATTGTAACAAGGGGAGAAGATATATATGAATTTAAGAATAGGAGAGAGATAAAGAGAAATAAAAATAGAGACCCGTGTGATAAAGAGAGGTTTAAAGAGAATGCATGTGCATATATGGTAAAATATTGGAATATTTGTGAAATAATAATTGTTGCAATATTAGGGGAACAAAGGAAGTATTTTATTATGACTAGTGATATGGGCGTAATTCCCACGGCACAAAGTGAAGTTCGAAGGGTTGTCCTATTACCAATACGGTCGTGTGTTAGACGGGTCTTGGTGTTCAAGGTTGAATTAGATGGAGAATGTCAAGGAGACTAATGTCAATGACCAAGCAACAACTGACATCAATGATGCATCTCATTGACGGACTACAATACTTGATGCTCGATGACTATAGTGATGTCTAAAGGCCTCTAGTGACCTCCGTCAACCTACAGTGACATTCGTCGACCTCCAGTGGCCTCTGACGACCTCAAGTGACCTCTGACGCGACACCGTCAGACGACGTTAGAAGATGACGCACGACGCCAACGCTCGAAGTCTAAATAAGACGCGTCTCGCAGTGCGACGCCAGAAAGCTGCGGAATAAGTCAAGGTTGTTATTAGTGATTCCTATAAATAAGGAGAACATTTCTACCATCCTTTAACCAGTCAAGGAGGTTGTTATCATGAATATGAAGCCTAAACAAGTCTACATTCATCAAGGGACCAAGTCTTGAAGTCAACCAACTACTTCCTAGAATCAAGGAAGTCACCCTTATCTTCCTCAACTAATTTTCTACTACTTAAAGGCCTATAAAAAAAGGGAGCAACGACCAGCCATAAAGATAGATGATACACATCTTATTCCAAGCATAAAATACCACAAAAGAATACACCACAAAATATATCATCAAAAGATACATCATGAGGCTCCGTTCGACGATCTAAATGACGACATGTCTCATCCAATTGTTCTACAAGCTGCAATGATCAACTTAGTGTTCATATATCTCCTCAATAGTCTTAATGTATACGAAATCTCTTGTTTTTATGTTTTTCTTTACTATCTATGGCCTTAGACGCCCGAATAATCATTGTATATGTATCGATAATGGCTATAACGCCCGTATCATAGTGAATTGGTGGACAAGTAGCCACCCGCGGTTTTTACCCACCTTCATTGGGGTTTTCCGTGTCACCATATCGTGTCTTTCTTCTTTTTTCCATTGTTTACATTTTGCAACCCCTTTTAATCTAGTTATCGGCATCCCAACCAAAGGTCGTCTTTTTAGCGATTTTTGGCATTAACAACTAGTGTTAGTGGTATAGGGCTTGTCGCATGCTCACAGCTGGCATGTGTTGATGTTCGTATATCGCTGTGAGGTTATGAGCTTAGCTTCCTCTAGTACCCTTATTGATACATTGTACACCAATATTCCACCCTTGAAGTTAAAAATTGAGGATCAATTGTTTCAAAGCTTGGAAATGAGTTTAGAATGATGAAGGCCGGGTAAAAAGAGGCTTTGTAACGATATTGGCTCATTGCTCTATGGTAAGCATGTAACTAAGCTATAAAAAAACCTTCCAATAATTTTCCCTAGTAATTCAAAGCGGTAATTCAATTCAAATTGTTCTTTCATGAAACAATGGTTTCTTGCCAATGTGATCGAAAAACACTTTGATTGCCACAATATAGTCACAAGGTTTAAATTTGTAATTATATGACAATCCATTTGAATTCTAAAGCTGCAATCCTCGTGGTTGTATGCTATGCTACAATTGAAGACTAAGAGACGGTGGATTGTTTCTTAGATATTTAGGACATTGTTGATTGTCCAACAACAATGTTAGGTAGTCAATTCAAGTCTCACATGAAAAGAATAAAGGCTGACTTCTTTATAAGTGAAAGCGCAATTCATAGTATGAGACCTTTCGGCAAGGAGCCTAGAACAAATATATGTGGGTTCAACCCAAAGTGAGCAATATCATATTAGTGTGGAGTGAAAGTGTGCATGTTACCAACAAGGTGGGTGATCTGGCCCTATAAATGGCCTGGTATAAGAATCGATGGTTAGGTTAGGACAAACGCATACAACATGGAACCCAATGGCTAATTTGGTGCCTGCTCGAATGCAAGGGTGTACTAGTGTACTGTGGTGTGGTTCAATGGCAAGAGTATAAGTCTTTGGCAGTGTCTTGTGGTAAACCCTCAATGTGACCTCGCAATTGTTAGGTGGCAAGTCCTGTGGGTGATAACGGCGGTGCAAGATGTATGGTTTTTCTAGAAACACAAATGATAAGTGAATTTCACTTCACATAACATGTTTTTACACTAATTATCTGTAGAAATCAAGTTGAACTTTGACCCTAAAATTTCTCATCAATGGCCCAATCTACTAGCTCAATATAATACATCGATAAAACAATAAAATTTAGGCAAAATTGGCCGCAAAACTTTGAAGTATGGCTTAGGTTCACTAAGCACCCTAAATTTTGCGTAGTAGCCAAAACACCACCAAGTAAAAATATAGTCATATGTGATCTTGTTGGTAATTAAAGATATAAAGGATTGAAAACATGCATCGACAATCGTGAAAATAGAAGTGTTGTAACTATAAAAAAAACAGATGAAGTAATTTGTAACCTACATCCTAACGTGTTGTTCACTAGCAAGTGAAGAAATTAACCTATATTAGCAAGCATTCAAGTATTCGATTTATGTAAAACATGGTCGTAACCTACACCTCTATTTGCAGCCTTTGCTATTAGCTTGTTTGTATATTATTGTAAATATCGACTGGTGGAGTAACTATGGTACTAAGTATTTCCACCATTAATTAGTTGGTCATACAACAATGAAGTGTTATTGTAGGGAATATTTTAAATATCAAATTTACGCCCCACTGTGATCATGTTTTAGGCATGGTGGCGTCTAAAGGGAAGGAAGCTAGAGATAAAAGAGTCGCCAACAAGTTTTAAGAACTTGTGGGGTGTGAAGGTTACACCCCATTCACGACCACGGAGATCACTACCTCCATAGTGGTCCGGAACCATGACTAGATATTCAAAGATGATGGTACGAATGCAACCTAAAAGAGATTGAATCCGCCCTATATCAGCCTCTACTTAATTCTTATGATATTCATGTGCACTTTACAATCAACATACATACAATAAATTAGTCCTAAGCATATTTAATCTATGTTGGTTGATTATTAATGCACAAATAAATCTATTATTCGTGATCACTTGAATTAAAATCATATTAGCCTAAATCAAATTATTAATTATCTTATTAAGAATGATATCAAGTGAAAATTCCCTTTAAACCTGCAAGAAGGGGTGTGATCAAGAAATAATAATAAATCATGAATAATCAAACAATGTATAATTATTGACACAATAATCACCATCATTAATATTAGGAAATTTTGAATTTTGGTACCTCGAAAATGGACCAAATTGAATTTTCATAACCGTTTAAAATTTATTTTTTATTTAGTACCTATCAAAGTCACAAAATATAGGTTTTGGTACCTTCGTCCAACTTTCGTTAAACTTTCCATTAGTGGGGCCCATTAGTTAATTATTTAATAATTTAATATATTAAAAAAATTAAAAAACTTTTAAAAGAAAAAAAAAAAGAACAGCCACTGCCACCCCTCCCCGTCAGCCACCTTTCCCCCTCCCCGTGCCGGCTGCCAGTGCCCAAACATTACCCCGGCGCCGGTGAGCCCACCTCCTCCCTTTCCCTCCTCCGATCTCAGCCACAATAGCCCACCTCCTCCCTTACCCTCCTCCGATCTCAGTCGCAACAACCCTCCAACACAACCACCGCTCGCTGAAACACTCCCCCTCCCCTATTCGTCGGCCCCCTCCCTCCCTTAAACAACCACCCTCCCCTTTTCGCGCGGCTCCTGAAACCCTAAAACCCACCTAAAATAACCCGTAAAACCAAACTCGTTTAGGGTTTTTAAACAACCCAGAAAACGGGTGGTTTTCTGTGTTGTTTCAGGTGGGTTTTAGGGTTTCGGGGGCCAGCTATTGTGTGCAGCGGTGGAGAAGATGGTCGGTGATGATGGTTGTTTTGCGAGGGATGGTTGGTCCGTCCATGAAAGGGGGTAGTTTTGGTGGTGGTGATGTGAGGAAGTGGCACTAGTATGAATTAGAGGTGCTGGTGGTGTGATGGAGCGGCGCCGCTGCGAATTGTGTGTGCAGGGGGGTAGTTTTGGTGGTGGTGGTGTGGTGGCAAGACGAGGTGACTGCGTGCATGGTTGCTACGTGGCTAAGGGGTGGCTCGAAGGTGGCTAAGGGGTGGCTGGAAGGTGGCAGAACCCCACTAACGGAAAACTTAACGGAACATGGTTGAAGGTACCAAAACCTATATTTTTTACATTTGCTGGGTACCAAAATAAAAAAAGTTTTAAACAGGTGCAAAAATTCAATTGGGTCCATTTCCAAGGTACCAAAATTCAAAATTTTCCTTAATATTATGAAAACATAATTAGCAAGATATTAGGCATGATACCAAACGGATTAATAACAAATCCTAGCATGTCACTAATAATAAAGATCAAAGCTTTACCCTAAACATGATACTAGAAACATGATTTTAGAAATATTAGAGATCATAAAAGCATCCTAACATGATACTAGGAATTAAAAATAATATTCTAAACATGATTTTCATATCAAAAGAATAATTAAGTAATCGAAGTACTTACTTTGATGGCTCGTATCTTTTTCTATCAAAACAATACACACGTTAGTAAACTTCAAGAAAGATTAAATCAAACAAATAAATCAAATAAGAATTAAAATATAGATTTGGGACCAAACCCTCAAAACTATCAACCTTTCACATCGAGGTCGAAGGCAATTTCAAGAAGGGCTTGGAGTATTCAAGTCTCGTGATGGAGGTATGGTGTTTGTTTAAGAAAAGTATCAAATGATGTGTGTTTAGAATGCGTGGGATGTGTTTAGGCTAAGGCTTGAATAATGCTATGCTAAGAAATTAAGAGAGAAGTGAGAATAAGCTTTAGCTTAAATAGGGGATTAGATAATGATTGTTGGTGAATGAAAACGAAAGAAAATGACCTCTATTTTATAGGGAAAAAACAGGGGTCAAAGATCAGAAAAAAGCCAGAATCTGATTCGGAGTAAAACAGATTCCATTGCGATGCTATGTGTGTATCGTACACGATATTTCTATCGCTCAGCGACACTTTTTGGAAGATAGAATCTATACAGAATCCAACTTCCAATCAAATTGGGTTAGTCAAATTTTCGTACGTATTTTTAATTTAATTAGAATTAAAAACATTGAAAAACAAGTATTTTATCCGATATAAAATTCTAAGTCTTTATCTTTTTAAAACATGATAAATTAGAACTTTCTAGAAGATTTTGCCAGCTAATAATAAATCCTAATGGATTTAAGACTTAAAACAACATTTTCGAGGATTCTAAAAGTTTGTAATAAATCCTAATTGGTTAGGAATGAGGTTAAGGTTAATGGACCCTCCACATGGTCATTGGTCGCAGGTAAGACTCGGTTTGGGCTTGATTTAGTATTTTGACCATAATTCCTTTATTATAACTCGGATTTGGGCCTTTAATATATCCTTGGAAAGCGCTTTTAAAGCCCTATCGAACTACATAATTATTGGACTCAGATTATAGACCAAAATAGAATGGTTTGGACGTTTTTATAAAGAGAACACAAAATGAATGATTTTAAGGACACGAAAGAATGATTTTGGATTAAAACATTTTAGGAAAGGTTAGTAATGGTTAAGGATAAAGGGAAATTACGAGATTTTTTAACTTTTCACCTAACTCGATAATCAAATACGTGAAAGATACTCATCACTAGATTTGGTTTTAGGGAGACACAATCAGATGTCTACAGTTATATTAAAGGATGTATTAAAAAGAATAACTAAAGCGAAAAAAATAAAATATAAAAAAACAAAAATATAAAGAGCATACCAACTAATAAGTACAAAGCAAATAAGACTAAAAATTTGTAAAAACCAAAAGGAATATTAGTGATTAAAGGGAATAAACTAAAGAGAAAAATTTCATGATGATGATGATGATCATGTTTAAAATGGGATATAAGATGGAAAATGCCGAATTTAGAGAACATCATTAATATGGGCGACAGTGGGAGTGTGAAGCGACTCAAGAAAGAGAAACACTAGTACGGGTCAAAAAGACAGGATCCTAAGCACTGTACACGCGTCATCACCTCACTTACTCACTATTTCCACTTCTTCGTTTTATTTCTTGCCATTTGTCGACCCCTCATTGGCTTTCCTCCATTCCTATGTTTTGCACCCTTATTTTCTCTCTCCTCCTAAACTACAGTTCCAAGTTTCCAACACCAGAATGATAACGAAAACTCCTTGAGAGTTACAGTAATTGCTCCAATTTTCTTCAGTTGAAACTTTTATACCTCTTCCTCCGTTTATAAATATTTGCAGTTGCGACACGCATTTTAAAGTCAATATCATATAATATAAACGATAAAATTAATCAAAATTATTTTTATGTAGAGTATTTAACCCTTCTAATATAAATGATAAAATTAATTAAAATTATTTTTACGTAGAGTATTTAACCCTTCTCTAGTCCTAGTGTTACCATTATTTTGAAAAAAAATAGTTTGTTCCTTACAATCACCAATCACCTCCTAATACTTTGCGCCTAAAGGTTGTGTGCAAGTAATAGAAAACAATGGAAGTACTATGTAATTTTTAATGCTATTCGTATTTTACAAATTTTATTTTAATTGTATTTTTTGATTTATACGTAAGATAAAAAATAATCCCTCTGTTTTTAAATACTTATTTCACTTTTTTTTTTGACCGTTTTTAAATCTTTGCTACATCTCCTTATTTGAATTTTTTTAAAAATATTTAATTCATTTTTTTGTACTAGTAGACCCAACATAAATCATATTTTATTAATTTTATACTTTATCTTTCAATTCTCTCAACAAATTTTGATTTTTACAATTTTTTATTCTTTCACCTACCCTACTAACTCTATATTTTATTACTTTCCCAAATTTCTTCTAAAATTCTGCACATGGAGAAATGAAGCAAGTATTTAAAAACGGAGGGAGTAATTATGTCACTTGTGTGGAATCTCGTTTTAATTTATTTAACTTTTAATATTGTCCGTATTTTTTTTTAAGTGAAACGTTTTCAATTTTTACATTATTCATTTAATTCACTTTAACTAATACGGAGTATTAGTAATAATATTCAAATTGGAGTATTAGTAATAATATTCAAATTGTTACTAATTGCTAATTAAAGTTATTAATAATTAAAGTTTTGCATCGACCTATGTGCATAAGAGTAATATTTTACATTTAAAAAATTAAATACAAAGGAGTACCGGTAAGATACAACATTAAGACGATGAATTTTACATTATTGAGAAGAATAAAGCTATCGAGATGATTTAATTTGTGCGGATTTTACTTATTGAAAATTGGATTAGTCGTCGGTTCGTCGCGTTAACTTTGTTCCTTGGCAAACATCAACTAAATAAATGAAACATTAACCAACAAATTAAAGGAGGAAAAAAAAAGGTCCCACCGTCTTTTCTCTGTTAAGTCCCACCACCACCATAAGGGTCCATAACCCTTCAAGTGAAGGACATGATCCGCTACTCTCGCTTGTTATTTCTCTAAATTTTATTGTTTTCTCTCTCATAAAAATCAAAGATCCATGGAAATGGAAGACCAATATGGTATATCAGATCTACGTCAGTTTATTAGCCGAGCTGCTACGGTCACTCAATTCCCGCCTTTTCCGGTACAACAACCACCCCCGTCGCTTCCTCCATCCTCCGACCTCTTTTCGGCCCATCACAACCATCGGGGTCTATCGCCCCCTATTACTGCTGTTGCTGCTGCTGCTCAACACCACACTCCTCAGCAACAGCATCAGCAGTACGAGATGGTGGTGATGGGCCGAAGCATGTCAGACATGCTGCACCATAATAATAATAATACTCATCATCATCCCGGACACTTTAATCCCGAGTCTACTACAACTGCTGCTACTGCTGCTGCTAATCATTTGGGTGGATTCGATGTCGGCGATGGTGGTGCTGCGAGGTGGCCGAGACAAGAAACATTAACACTTCTCGAGATCCGATCTCGGCTTGATCATAAGTTTAAGGAAGCTAATCAGAAAGGCCCTCTTTGGGATGAAGTTGCTAGGTATAGTAACAACTCTCTTCTTTTTTTTTTTTTTTTATAATAATCAAAATTTAATATTTATTAAAAAGAAAAAATACTTTCTACAATAGTACTATTTGATTTTACTTATATTTGCAAAGCAGCTGGCTTTATATACTCAAGCTAATAACAAGCTTATTTTCAAGCTTAAATATTTGCCAAATTTTTGCTAAATTTTTTGAAATTCATTTTTCAGTGTTTACTAGCAGTTTTTGGTAGAACTGATTTTCTATGAAAATGACAAGTAAAATTTATCAAACAGAATTTTTTGAATAAAATTGTGGTCCTCAAAAACTAATTTAAATAATAGTAATGAGTAGAATTCAGTCAGTAAACTAGGCTGTTAAGTTGATTTCATCCCCTTTCATTTTCGTCAATTTATATCTCAAAAATCAAAGCTAGGGTTTTTCACATTTCCCAAATTATTCTTTATTGTACTTACAAAAACAAAATCATTATATTATTTAGTTGTGTGTATTTGGTCTGTCACTTATACACACATTTCACCTAATAAAATATTCCCATCAAAAATATTTTAAAATCTTTAGTTCAATATATACTTCAATTTCTCCCCTTTAATTCACCACGGACTATCACGATCTCTATTTAATTTGGATTTAATTGTCACATTGCTATCTAGTTCATCTTACACTGTCGTCAATGTTTCAATTAATTTTCGATAGAGGTATGTAGCAATTTTATTTGATTTGACCCCATGGAAAATTTTTTGTTACTTTTAGGTGATTTCATATAATAACATGCTTTATTTTAAATGCTAATGATAGATGTTAAAACAATAGATTATTGAATGATTGTTGTAGGATTATGTCCGAGGAGCATGGATATCAAAGAACGGGGAAGAAATGCAGGGAAAAGTTCGAGAATTTGTACAAGTATTACAAGAAGACTAAGGAAGGGAAAGCCGGTAGACAAGACGGTAAACACTATAGATTTTTCCGGCAACTCGAGGCGCTCTATGGTGAGCACAATTCCCAGCATCATCATCCAATGACTTCAACTCCGGACACGCATCATCATATAGCCGGAAACATGGTCCCTCACTTCCACACCACTCAGGAGACTTTAGTCCCATCATCGAAACTACACCGGCCTACGAGTGTAAGCCTCTCGAACTCCTCGGACTATGAGACCTCATCCTCGGATAATGAGGTAGGGGGTTCGATAGAAAGTGATGAATCTAAGAAAAAGAAGAGAGGGAAGCGGAATTGGAAGGCGAAAGTGAAGGAGTTTATTGACTATCAAATGAGGAAGATTATGGAGAAGCAAGAAGCTTGGCTCGAGAAGATGATGAAAACTTTGGATAGTAGAGAAAGAGAGAGGATGGAAAGGGAGGAAGAGTGGAGGAAGCAAGAAGCCGAAAGAATGGAGAGGGAACATAAGTTTTGGACTAGTGAACGGGCTTGGATCGAGGCCCGGGACTCAGCCCTTATGACAGCCTTAGAGAAGCTAACCAACACTAGGGAGAAAGAGGTTGTTAGTGATATTGATCATCGCAACCACCACCACCATCGCGGCAATGAACATCATTGCCGCGTAGGGATCCATGATAACACCCATCATCAATGGCTAGAGACGGAGGTGACGAGGCTTATACAACTTCGAACGAGCATGGAATCGAGGTTTCAACAATGTGGGTTCTCAGAGGAGGTTTTGTGGGAAGATATTGCTGCAAAGATGGCTTATTTGGGGTATGATAGGAGTGCAAGTGTATGCAAGGAAAAATGGGATAGTCTTAACAAGTATTTTCAAGAGAAGGACAACAACATTATTATTAGGGATGATGGTAACAAGAAAAGGAAGGAGAATTATGGAGAGGTTAGTAATCATAAAAACAACACTAGTACTAATAATAATACTAATAATAGTAATTGTAATCATAAGGGAGGTGGAATATTATACATGAATCACATGGGATTAGGAGGTTTTAGTAATAATTGTGAGATTAATGAGCCTAGGCTTCAACTTAATGAGGGATCATCTTCGTCGCCTTCGTCTCATAACTCCAATGCTAATGCTAATGCTAATGCTAATGCTAGTAGTAGTACTGTTGGTGCTGGTGGTGGTGTGATGAATGATAGCTGCCTGAGGTTTTTTCTCGGCGACGGCGAGGGCAGCCTTGGTTGGGATAGTACTAATTATGGGTTGAAGCTCAACAAGGGTGGAAATCAGTGTGCTTAATTTTTCTTTTAATTTTGAGTGACTAATTAATTAGCAAGCTAGGCAGAGTTTGGGATGGAGATGAAGATGATGACTAGTTTTTTTTTTTTTTTTTTTTTTAATTATGAAATTTTCTAATTTGATTTGTAGGAAAGTTGAGAGTGCTAGCTAGCTAGCTAGAGAGGCAATGGGATTTGAGCAATACTATTGGAAGGACAACATCATCAGTTTGGGTATGCAAGTAATTAGTCTAACTTAAGCTTTTATTAATTAATTAATTAGTGTATGTATATTATTTGAATGTTGTTTGATTATAATATGCTTATTAATGATTACTCAGAAGTCATCATTTTTAGTAGGAAATTATTGGTTTTTATCTAGACTTTTTTTGTTTCATTTTGTGCATATCTTATATCCATCATTAAACCGGAAATATGGCTATGATTTAGGGGATAATCTCAATGATTAAGGTGTAGAATTAAAGATCAAGGTGGTTGTCCTCTTTATTTATTTTATTTTATTTTTGGTTTTTAATTATTATATCATAATATAAAAGTATTTCGTTTTAATTCTATTTCTGTTTATATGTGAAGTGTTTAGCTTATAGAAGTTGTGCCCTGCATATTTAGTTACTCCATCTGGAAAACTATTGAATGTTTAGACAAGCAAAACAGTTCTGCTTTCTCCAACACATGATGTTGACTAGTGATAAGATAACAAATGTGACTGTTTTGTTTTATTTTTTTAAAATTATGTTTTCATGTGCAATTTTGGAGCAAGCATGTTATCTAACTTGATAGGCTATCTCTTAAAAGTAATCACTTATATCACTAAGAAATCATACAAGTATTAGTCATAAATAGTGATCTTCAAATTATATATCTTGAAATGGCATACACTATTTCTATGTGTCTTTTAGGCATACTTCTAATACTCCTATTTAATTAACTGTCGCCTTCACTTTTTAAAATCTTAAGTTTTCAACAACTTTAACTATACAGAATATAGTAATGAAATTGTAACATTATGAGACAAATGATGAATGTATCATAACATATTCATAAACTATTTTTATAATTGTTTATAATATTACTTCTCTTCTATTATATTTATATATTTTGCGAAATAATAGCAAATATTTGAAAAAAATGATTTATTATTTTTACATAAAGACAATCATATCTGTTTTTAGATACATTTAATTTGCACTGGAAAAAAATGGTAAGTGTTAATTTTAAAGAAATTTTTACTTTTCAATACTTAATTTATATTTCTACATAACACCATATTCAAAATATTAAGTATTACTCTCTCAATTTCTTAAAAGTGCACTTTTGGGCTTTGCACTATTCACATGCACAACGTTGGTGCTTTAAACATAATTTAATAAACATATGCATACGTACATTTACGTGTTACAATTGTCTCAAGGTACATATAGTTTAAACATCAATTTTTTTTTTATAATATGTAATTATTGAAAAATAAAGATATTATTGGTCAAATTTTAGTATTGTCATATGTGTCGTTCAAGTTAGACACTTAAAATAGAGGGTGTAAAGAGAGTTTAGATTATATAAGTACCAATGAATCTTCAACCAATGGAATTTGTTTATTTATGTCCAAGTTATGATATTATTTATTCAAGTTAGGTGTACTAAGGTACATGAAGTGCCCTTGACCTGTCTCACTTGGGATCCAAATCCTCTTTGTTTCTCACATGGTACTCTATGACTAACCAAGAGTCCTTGTTGTGAGGAATTCAATTAATGGTGCTGTATTAAAAGGGTAGTTTGTATGTTGTATTGAGAAAATCCAAGTTTATCACAGTAATAAATTTTTTGTTAATTACAGAGATAAAAGTGTAAATTTTGCAATTAAAATGGGTAATACCGCTATTCGAATTAACGATTTATCTCTAAAGTCTTAAAACCGCTACTTGAAATAGCAATTTATCCCAAAACCACCACTTTTTCTTTTGCCCCATGATAAAGAAAGTTATTTATCACGGAGATTAACTGGGGCGGCCTATGCTATATTGGCATTTTGTCCCAATCTGGAATTTGCGCCGGATTTTGTGAAAAAGATTATGAAGTGTTTTTTTCCAACCCTGTCAAAAATATGGAAGGTTGATATCTCTACAATTTTAAGTGTAGTTTAGTTCTTGAATTATATATTACTCTCTACGGCTTAAGATAATTGATATATTGGACTTTTTTCGCTATTTATACACAAAATACTAACTTTGACTATAGTTTAATGTAATAATAAAAATAATGATGGAATATATTGTTAAATAGGTATATTTATAAAGTTGTATGATATAAACTTTTTTTATACCTCTTATTTCTTACTAATATATGGAGTATATATTTCTACATATTAAAAATGTCAAATTAGTGCATTGACATGTGTAGTAAGTTTGATTGTGTCAATATCATTAAAATAAATTAATAAAGATTATTTATTTTAGCTTAGTTCATTGAATTAGAATTTATCTTTAATCATAAAATAGGTCCTTTCATCTCAAAAAGTTGAAGACAAATTAAGTATTGCATGAAAGGAGAACAAGCCCAAGACAATAAAGATATCTTCTTGCTTTCTTAAGAAAAGAACATAGTAACATCTGTTAACGTTTTGTACATGACAATGATATCTCAAGTGCAATTCCCAATATAGGGTTCTCTTCTTTAGATTATTTTCATTAATTTTATTTTTTCAAATTTTTTAATTGACCCTTTAGATTATGTATGTTTCAATATAATAAACAAACTGTTGGGATCTAAGTCCTTAAATAATATGGAAATAATAAGATCTTAGAAAATAAAGGAATTGAAGTAAATAAGAACCCTAGGCCTGCCAAATAGAATGCAATGATGTTTATGTTTTATGAGTTCATAAATCCATGTATAATCAAGCTTATCTCCAAGATAATTTAAAACAAATTAAAATATTTAAAGGAGAAAGTCTTTATTGTATATGATTATATAAATTAAACTGGTTGTACTTGAGTATCTAACTTAAACTATCAACACTCAAACCCTAACTATTACTCCCTCCGTCACCAAAATTTCGACCCTTTTGGCCTAATTTTAGTCCCAAAATGATCGACCCATTTGCATTAAAATACCCACCAATTTACAATAATATTTGTGCAAAATTAGCTTTTTCATAAAAAAAATTTGTTTTTTCATGCATTTTTAATAATTTCTTTCTCTACTTTTTTACTAACCCCATTTAAATTTATCTTTCCAATATACTTTTACTTCTTTTTATTTAATTTTCTTAATATCCGCGAAATCAACCCAAAAGGGTCGTTCTTTCGGGGACGGAGGGAGTAGAAAATACATGATCCATTTTCGATCCAAGACAAAATTGTTCCTAATTAAACCAACCTGGTATGACAACCATCTTATTAATATTGTATTTATTTGATTTTTTTTTTTTTACTAAACTAATTGACAATACACCATGAACCAAACCGAATTAAAAGCAAATCAAATGACTAATCTCTTCGTCGAATTAACCGGTTCGTTTGTTACCTCTACTAGTAATAATTCAACAAATAAAACACCCAAAGATATTGAGGTAGGTACTCCATAATTTAATTTATATTTCCATGACTTGACACATCATCAAGAATCTGATCTCAACCCTAGACACACATATCAAATCAAATGACCATTTGATAATAAGTACTAACAAATTAAAAGAGCAATAATATAATAATCATAAATTTTTGACAGAAATGTTTAGAACAAGCTAGCTAATGAAGGCATGATGCACAAAGAGGATAAGAAGATTCTTTACTGAATCAGAACTAAGTGTTATGTTAAGTCATTCATTCAAACACACAAAACAAAAATAAAAAACATTTATGTTATTGTTTGTTGTACACGACTCTATCTATGATATTTATTTTATCTGCAAACTTTAAATAAAATAAAAGAGAGAATAAATGCATGATGTTACATTATAATATAATAATGCATGCATGGATATGTATTCTATATGATATGATATGATGGCACATCATAAACAAACAAACAAACATTAATATGCAAAGTAAGTAAAAGAGAAGCTATTGAACTTGGAGTTATGTCTGAAGCTTTTTTTACTTACACTTTAATGGTGAATCAAACTGATAAAGGAAAATATGTCATGCTTATGTTTTTTTTTTTTTTTTTTTTTTTTTTTTTTTTTTTTTTTTTTTTTTTGACTGACAAATAAAGAAATAAAAACAAAAGAAATATAAGAAAATGACACTGCAAAAAACTCAGTATAAGTATCAGTTTCAGTCTCAGTCTCTCCCTTGGGAAGGAAGTCAGTAAGTAAAAGAGAAAATATTTTGAACTTGAGTCAAAGTGGTATCAAGTAGGTAGAGGTTTAGAAATCCTCCTCTCTTTACATTAACTGAATTATATATGAGGAGACATCTACAGTAAAGTACACACAGATCCCCATGATTTTTTTTCTATTTTTTTATTTGTGTATATATGTACATTTAAGTTTTTTACAGGAATTATTTGAGCTAATGTTTTATAATTGGTTGATGATTAAAAAAATTATATGGAGTATTCATTTTGTATAGAGGTTTCATGTTATTAGGTGTTCAAGTCAAATCTGTTCATATTTTAAGTCATGTCGAGTTAGTTAGTTAATTTGATTGTACTATATTACCTTTACCGCACCTTGTTTTATGAATTTAATCTGGTTGGAATCAGATTAACACTTTTTTTTTGGTATTATGGTATACTTTGTAGCAAAAAATTATTAAAATCAAATGTATGCACATTGAGACAAATTGAATTTAACAAGAGCTTGCAAATAATAATACAAATCACTTATTCACTTAAACAAGAAGATCAAACCAAATATGACATTGGATAGAGTTTGACAAAATCATATTAGATCTTCCTTGTATTAAATTTAGACAAAACTATGTAGATTTAGCCATGTTGAATGAAATAATTTAAGACTAGTCAAATTTTTACCCAACAATTAGTAAATAAGAATTAAAGAAGAAAAAAAGACCTCATATCTTATGTCAACTTATCCCAAACAAGTGAACACTTCTATCATAAAGACATAAACCTAAATACACCTATACGACTACACCTAAATATATCCAATGTTATACTTTGGCTCATTTGCTAGTTTCACTTTGTCTAGGGATTTTTTCGGGTGCATATAAAATTTTCAGAAATAAGTACTCCGTAGTTACCTAAGAGGGAATGTATAGCATAATCGGTCACCAAAATGAAAATGACATTTTAACAGAATTATATTTGTCCATTATAGCTTAATATCCTAAACCTAATATTTTTCTCAAGGCAAATGACTAAATGTTACAACTTGCTATATTATCATAGGAATATTCTTCAGTTTAGTAGCAAGAGCCTTGTCTTTTTTTTAGCTCTAATGTTTGGTTACATCAAAAATGTCTTCCAATGTCTTCCATTAGTTTCGAAATTGGGCAATTTCACACTTTAGATTCATTTTATATCAACTCATATTTTTCCTTTGGTCTAATCAAGAAAAGAGCCTAATCAAACTTTTGTTTTTTACTTTTTTTACAAACTTTAATGCACTAAATGTTACGGAGTATTTCGTGCTATTTACATGATTAAATGAATGAATTTTCGTGTGCTTTAACTATCATGGTATCTAGCTTGGTCCACTATTTCTATTAACTCTTTCATCAAATATAAGTTTGAAGGATTAGCTACACACAATTTAGCCACCGTTAGATTCGCCACACATTATCATTGTAGGTTAGAAGTAAACAATAAACGTCCTAATTAATTTCCAATGACAAATTAACATATATAGCATAACCATATATATTACTCCCTCCGTCTCCAAAACTTCGACCCTTTTGGGTTGATTTTGCGGTTATTAAGAAACTTAAATAAAAAGAAATAAAAACATATTGAAAAGATAAATTTACATAGAGTTTGTAAAAAAGTACAAAGATAAAGTATTAAAAATACATGAAAAAACAAAAATTTATATAGAGAAGCTAATTTTGCACAAATATTGTTGTAAATTGGTGGGTATTTTAATGTAAATGGGTCGATCATTTTGGAACTAAAATTAGGCCAAAAGGGTCGAAATTTTAGGGACGGAGTATATAACATCCTAAAAGTAAAATATTGGTTAAGTGTTACGTAAATTTAGCCTATAGTCATACTATAATTATGATCTAAATTATATTTAACTGTTAACATTGAATACAACATAGGTTTTAGACAGTAGATCGACCAAAAAAAAAATTACTCTGTATTAGTCAACCAAAAAACAAACCCGTGCCATACCTCTATGCATATAGATTGACCTTACAATAAACTCAAGCTTGGTAGATGACAAGATGCATATGAACATACAAAAATAAAACAAGCAAAAATATAAAAATGTAAATTAGTTAATAGATGAGAGGTGAGGTGACGCAAGTTATGAAATGACAAGTAACTGAGGAAAGAAAACAGAAAGAAGAGAGTAGAGTGTTGTGTTGATACCCATAACTTGGACTCTTCAAAGTAGCCTTAAATTGGAAACTCTGTGTCAACTTGTCTTACTCTTAAGCTTATTAACTTTATGCTTTTTTTTCTTTTTTTTGGTTGTTGCATAGATCAAATTGCTGCTTTACTCCTTCTTCACTTGTTGATCAGTCTCCTTCAATTCATTACTTCACTGCTTATATTATGACAAAGAGATATAGTGTTATTTATGTCTGTGTTGTATGTTCATTTTTTGTTTCCCCTTTTTTATATTTAATCTTCTGCAACCTTTTTTTGTTGTTTCCAAATGATGATGACCTTTTTCCATTTATGTACGTATGTAATAGTTTTGTGCGCTTTTTGTTGACTGGATTATACTCAATATAATATTATTTATTTACAATAATCTTACTTCTACAAAATTCGTATCAGAAAAAATAAGTTTAGATAAATTTACAAGATTAATGGGGCGTAAATATATTCTTGAAATAAGTTTAGATAGATCTACAAGATTAATGGAGCGTAAACATATATAATTATTTGGAAAATTGACTAAGGTTCCTTGAATTAAGGCCCTAGTATTTTTTTTTTTTAATTTTTTATTTACAAATAATTCTATAAATGAAAAGCATGATTACAACTTAAACTAGGTAAAGAAAGCATGATTAAGGCCCTAGTTGACACGGCTAGTTGTGTTAATTGGTTTAACCAATTAGTTAAATAAGATGATTTTAATAACTTTTGAAATATTTTTTGTAGCTCGAGAAACAGTTGATAATTTTGTGATAAAAGCATCTAAAATCTCTACAATCATTTATGTATAAATAATAGTTTTACTCTTGAACTCACTCCTAACAAATATATAATAAGATATGAAGAAAAACTACCATAGCCTTTTGTTGTTCTCACTCCATTTATCACTAATTTCAAATTTAATAAGTGTCAATAAAATATGATGATAACGGTAAGATATATATTACTGAAAACTAATTTAGATTTCGACGCGGTCTAATAAGTTGAGGGTTGATAAGTTCAAAAAAGTAAGATGATATGAATTCCAAGTTTTAAGGGGATATATATCTTATAGTTTCCTTAACATGTAAATTATATCTTGTGTGTATCATTTAGCAATTTTTGTTAGTTAAGATTTGTTATCCTTTTGTCAAAAAACCAGATTTTTTATCCTATGTACTATCGGAATCCATGTATGTTAATGTTAAGGGCTTAAGGCACGCACAAAAAAAGCTTTCTCTCTTGATATTCTTTTCATAAGATAAAGGCTAATAAATTCATATATATAAGATAAGTTATGATTAATAAGATAAATGAATTTCAGGTACATACTATAAAACGACAAATAATGATCTACATGTAGAATCCCTATTGATAATTAGCAATTGGTTAAGAAGATTTTGTATGATAATCGAGCAAGGTGGGCATCTCATCTTCAAGGGCTCCATTAGATACCATACATATGACAAAGGCCTCCACATGTTGGGCCATGGCCCAGCCACCCAGAGATTTGTATGCCCACCATTTATTGACCTTATCTTTGAAATTCAAGTTTTTCACTTGTAATTAGGGATCTCAATGTTGTGGGGCTGGTTATTCCGTACAACCGTACCACCACCAATGTTGTCACTAAATAATACGCAGCCCACTAGAGAATAGAGATACTAGACTAATTTGATTTTGGTTGGGATGAGGTTAGTTAAGAACTACAATCATTTAGTGTTGTTGGTTACAGTTTTTGACATTCACACTAAAACTTAGAGTTTAATCTTAATTATATTGTTTGTCTATTGTGATTATCAGAACTAAAAAAATAATTTACCAAAATCTAAAAAATAATTTACTTTAGCAAGTAGTTGGGTTGGATTATCTATCAGACATTTAGAAAATAAATTAGAAGTTATTGCCAATAGGTGGTCAATTTATTTGATTTAGATGAAACTAAACAGATGGCGATTAAGGGTGCATTCTATTCACCTGATTTTTACTTATTTGAACTTATCTGATCTTATATTGGGTAACCCTTATCACAACTTATTTGAACTTACCTAAACTTATCTTATCTGAACTTATTAACCCTGAAATAAGTGAAAATAAGGCGAACAAAACAAGGCCTAAAAGAAAATTCGAAGCCATACATTCATGCTACCTAGAGTACCTTACGATGGTAATGGGAGTGAGGTGGGTGTAACTGAGTCCATGCTCTCTCAGTACTCACGACAGGCACCACTTTACCTAATATCAACCCTCACGTCCACGCCCATTATCAATGACACCCTTGCGGCAGATGGTTAATATGAAGAGATAAGAAAATGATCCATTCGTAATATCTATGTTTATACTCTTATCATACAGCAATGGAAGTTATTTCAGAATACATACACTCGTAAAATGCAAAATCAGCTTTACTAGACAAACTAGGGATTAAATGCTAATTCCGGGTGTAAATGACTTGCTGAGAATTGTTCATCTATGAGATTTTCTCCTCTGGTACACCAAATAAATCTGTAGACGGTATACAAATCTAAACAAACAACGGCTTATACTTTAATAGCAAGATTTGCAGTTTCTAACAAACTAGGCAGGACTTGCAGTTTCTATCAAACTAGACCAACTGTTTTCAAATACAACTATACAAGTACATAATACCACTTAATAATAGTACCAGATAACTGCATAGAACAAGTGAAATTGCAGCAGCATCAATTCATCCTTCCTGGGTTCACCAACCAGCTGCATAAACAAACATCCTCAAAGCGACTAAACTTGGAGAAGTTAGAAAGCCAACCAAATTTATAATGAAACAACAAATGAAAGAAAGCACAAAATCGAAAAAGAAGCAAGTCACTTTGATTTGTATAGTGAGTACACTTTTAACCAATCTCAAAAACAATAAGATCCTCTTTTCACAAGGATAAATCTACTGCATAAATTTTTTATTTTTTTAGCCATCAAAACTAAAAACCAAGTGAAATCGAAAAATAAGTCACTAAAGACAGCAACACACCGCTTCTAAGATTAGGGCGCCCTTCACAGGGAGTAAAAAAAAAACTCGAAATTTACTGCAGAAACGATGGCAGGACAACGAACAAAACTTTGCTTAGTACTTGTAGTCCTTGACGTGAAGGCTCTCAGAGGCATCAGCTCCTCCGGCACCACCCTGGTATTTACCAAGAGTAGCTTCGGAGTTGGCCTTGGCCCTAGCGAGGAAGACCTCCTGGGCCTTTGGCACATTCTCTTCCTTGCCTGACCATGCCTTCAAGGTACTCTGTTGAAGTGCACGTCCGTATGAGAAAGATAGAGTCCATGGCTTCTTGGTTTGAAGCTTGTTCATGGCGTTGAGGTTGAGGGTTGCTTCCTCCTCACTCTGTCCACCAGACAAGAACATGACTCCGGGAACAGCTGGGGGAACAGTCCTCTGCAGGGTACGGACGGTGTATTCAGCAATCACCTCAGGGGCAACCTTCTTACTCTCTGATCCAGGGGTAACCATGTTTGGCTTCAAGAGGGTACCCTCAAGGAGAACATGGTGGTCATTAAGGGCCTTGTAGCAAGCTGCAAGCACCCGCTCAGAAACCTCAGCACATCTGTCGATGTCGTGGGTTCCATCAACCAAGATCTCAGGCTCAACAATGGGGACCAATCCATTCTCCTGGCAGATGATGGCATATCTGGCAAGACCGTTAGCGTTCTCCAAGATAGCAAGGGGAGATGGCTCAGTTGGGCCGATCTTGAGGACAGCACGCCATTTAGCGAAACGAGCACCAGCAGCATAGTACTGAGCACATCGTTGGCCAAGACCATCAAGACCCTGAGTGGTTGTCTCGCCATTAGTTCCAGCAAGCTCAACGGTACCCTTGTCAACCTTGATTCCGGGAAGAACACCACCTTCCTTCATGACATCAACGAAGGGCTTGCCTGGAACACAATTATACCATGTTAGCAATAGAATCAAGTGAACGAAAAAAATGCATCAAATAACTAGTTAACTATACTCCGGAACAAGTATTATACATTGTGAATGTATCAAAAAATTTACCATCAGCAGTCTTCTGGTAGAGAGTTTCCTCGAAAAGGATGACTCCACTAAGGTATGTAAGGGCAGTAGGGGTGGTAAAGAGAAGCTCACGGAGAGCTCTCCTGTTGCTCTCAACATTCTCAACATTGATACTGGCAAAACGCTTTCCAATGGTACCGGTTGACTCATCAGCGGCAAGAATGCCCTTTCCGGGGGTGGCAATGTAGGCAGCGTTGGTGATGAGCTCATCTGAAAAAGAATCAAAAAGTTTTCAGCTTTTGAACATTTTCTTTTATAGCCTTTCAAAGAGAAACATATAATACTTCTCAAATACAATAGAATAATGGAAATAAAGACTAACCGAGGGCAGGAAACATTGTAAAACATTTAAGTACGTAAAAAAATTAAATAATCAAACACAATAGAATAATGAACTCTTAAAACACCCTATAACATTATCACATCAAATTGCTTGACCCTCTGAAACATATTCAACTAATCATATCTCAAATTTCTTCCTAATGGTGTTACAAACCTAGAACGCTTCTATCTCAAGACGACGACACGAAATAAATTCAACATCAATACTCAATGCTCGAAAACGAATAAGACAGTCATTCATTCCATCAAAAACACCACAGAATTAAGAAAATTCAAACAACACTGGACATGTAAGTGGCAATAATGAGGCCTCAAATCATCCCAAATCAACACAGAACAAACTTTGGAACAACTTCAAACCTCACATAATTCAAGATTCCAGAATACAAAACCAGTATTCTGTTTTTAGCATCTGAAATGCAAATCTCTAATGTAAACAAAACAAAAATCAACAAACTGCAAGAAGCTTTGCATACAAAATTTTAAGAAACACTTCATTGGCTTATTGTAATCATTGAAAATGAATCTAAAGCATAAGATCAACCAAAAACTAACGTCAAATTTGTAGATATTCAGATGCATAGATCTAAGCAATATGAGGCAAATTAAGCTTAAAAAAATCGCAAAAAAAACGGTACTTTCAAAGAAGTTCCATTAAAAACAGCAGCAAATTACAACAACAAAGTACATACAACAGAACCAGGATTCTAGCGTCGATCTAAACCGAAAACATCAAAAATTGAAGAACAACATAGAAATCAATCCAAAAACATACATAAAGAAATCACAGACCAGATCTAAATTCAAATCAAACTGAAAAAATTCATCAAATCAAAACAAATTCATAAAAAATAAAAACGAAGCAATGATATGCTGATAGATCTACAAAAGAGAGAAAGATACCAGCGTATTTGCCTCTGTAAGCAGTCATGGTTGCGAGAGAATTCTAGAGAGAGAAAACGAGTTTGTTTGTTTTAGAGAGAGAAAGGTTTGAAACAGAGAGAAAATGGAGACGAAGGTAGAAGAAAGGAGAAAGATGGGATTTATATAAGGGAGCTTTTCAGATGCCTCGAGAATATCGGTGTGACCCGATTATTTGACCCGTTTTTGAATTGTTCCTCAAGAAACTGTTTGGTGGGTGTGGTTGGCCCGTTTAGTGTTTGACCCGTATTTGAATTCTTCCCCACGAAATTAATTTCTGTGTATTTTAAGGCGGCTATTATTTTGATTGTACCCAAAAGTATCCTCTCACTTTAATTTTTGACTTATTTTCTTTAATTATTCACTCTCTATGTTTAGGGGTTTGCATAGCATATTTTTGGAGGAAATCTAATTATTTAGATGAAAAAGGATTTACTTGAGTTAGGTGAGAATTTGAGGTTTGGTGATATTTTAAGCTATGATTCCTAAACATATTAAGCTTCTTACATATATTAGGACTTGTTTAATTTATATGTAGGTCTCATTCACTTCATCTTATATTTGCTGAATTGAAATTATTTTTACTGAATTGAAATTATTTTTGCTGAACTGAAATTAATTTTACTAAACTGAAATTAGTTTTGTTCATTTTCTATTATATTTCTTCTTTAAAATTACTAAATTTTACTAAACTAAACTTATTTTTGCTGAACTAAAATTATTTTTTCTAAACTGAAATTAATATTAATCTCATCATGTTTATCTTTTCTTATTTTCATGAGGTTGATGATTTTAATTGAGAAACAGAATGCACAATTGCACAAGTAAGATTGTGAAATAAGGGAAGGTTAACGTTGTTGTCGTTGGTTTGGTGAATAAGGATTAAGAAGGATAGTAAACCTATCTCAACAATCAACAATAATTATCTAATGACAATTTATAGTTAAATATCTTTATTTTTCGTAATTTAAAAAATTATAAAAATTTCATATTTGTAAAGCACATATTAATACGAATCTGATGACCTACTCATTTGATAATTTTCTTATTCAACTAATTATTGTACAAATCAGTCGTACAAATCAAATTTAGAAATCAGATCTGATAAGAAAAATTTAATCAAATCATGGGAACTGAACATAGTCATTTGTGGTGATAAAGAATAGTAGACAGGTGTTTGAAAATTTATTTGAGAATACGCAATGTCATTTTTTTCAAGCTAAGGTATTTTACTAGACTAAAGGGCCGTTTGGTTGGGGTTTTTAAATCAAAGGGAAAAGGAATGAACATGCCTCTTTCCCTTTGTTGCTATTTATTTTTCACTTTTTTCCTTCCCTTTACCCATTTTTATTTTTGAGTTCACCAAAGATCATTTTACATTGATTCCCTACCTCCTAGCCTTTTCCATTCACTTTCCTAAGCCACCACTACACACACCAGCCACTACCTTACCTAGTTACCCCCACCGCACTACAACCTTGCCGGAACTCGCTGTACCTCCCCCACTCCTCGCCTGAACTCATCGCACCTCCCTTTTTCCTCAACGAAACCCTTCACACCTCCCCTCCCCTCCACCTGAAAATATCTCCCCCTCTTGGAAAACCTTCCACCCATAAAAAAATCCTAGAAAACCATCCTCCTCCTCTTAAAATCGTCGAACGATTTTCTAGGGTTTTGCATAGGCAGGGGAAGGTTTTCTAAGGAGGGGAGGGGTGGCGAAGGCGAGAGAGGTTCGACGACGGGTGGCAAGAGTTGGTGAAGTCGTGGCTAGGCGGTGGTGTGGCTTGAGAAGTGGGAAAGAGGGGTTGTGTGTGTGGTGGTGGTGATTCCCTTTGCTTTTTAAAACAAACATCATACTACATAGAAAAGGCTTCATTCCATTCTCTTTGATTATCTTTGTTTATTCCATTTCGTTTACCCCATGCAAACCAAACAGCCCCTGGCTTAATAGTTATGGAAAAATAAATTTTTATAATGGTTGATAAGGATAGTTTTATTTATAATTAAATAATTTCAAATTTGTAATAATCAGGTGACTTGAACATTTGAACATGTTCCTAATCCTAAGAACAAAAAATAGATAAAACTAAGATTTGTAGGCTTGGAATAAGTACTTCAAATTTTATGTACATCTTTTTCTAAAGTAATATACTTCTTACTTTACCATTCATATATCTTTGGATATCATATTATTGATAATTCATTTTTTTCAAAACAATCTACTTCATATTTATTTATTTATTCATATTAAAAGTATTTTGTAATTTTTTTAGTTCTATTTTTATTTGTTAAATTATTAAATAAATTATGAACTAAAAGATTTGAGTATCATAAATAGATGTAGTTGAGTGGAAACTATTCTAGAGATGAGTGAATGCATACCTCAAGTATTCTTGTATGAAATACACTTCTTCCGCCATTTGTTCTTAAATACATCACTTTTATTTTCATATTTGTCCAATACATTTTTTAAATGGCCAATAAATAATTGTGGAGCATTAAATTTTAATATTAGAAAAGCATAATATGAAACAAAACTAACAAACACGATCTTGCATGTCAATGTTTTTTAGGAATAATATAAAATGAAAAATATTGCAACATATAAAAAAAATAAGCAGAAAAAATACATACAAGTATTTATTTAGAAAAAATTGTCACCATTAATCCCAACTTTGCCTCATTCGCCAATATTAATCTCAACTTCATTTTATTTCCTATCACTCTCAACTTTGTACCCTATCAATTTTTATCACCCTTAAGTGACTTGAAATCGCTGAAGAGATAAACCTTGCTGACTTAGGATTATTTGTACACATGTCACAACCTGATTGGTTAAAAATTAAAAATAAATAAATAAATAAATTCAAAAATTAAGAATAAAAACAAGGAAAATGTTATACATAGCCCTTAGGGCTACATATAAGCATTAAATTTACACTTGAAAATCGTAAAAATTTAAGAAATCATAAAAGTATAAACACTAATTACACTGATTTACGCGTGTTTTTGTCATGAATTCCTAATTTTACACAATTTCTAAGAGTGTATTTAATGCTTATATATAGCCCTTAGGGCTACATATAATATTACCCTAAAAACAAAAACAAAAAAAAACCACCCACGACCAGCCAACCCATTTCCCTTTGAGCGCCGGCAACCGCCCAGACCCCCTTTCCCTTCTCTGGTGTCGTTGCTTCCCCGATTACCCTCCCCTGCTCCTTCACTCTCCAATTTTTGTCACCCAAACGCCCTCCATCAACCCCTCTCTCTCACGCACCAAAATAGGCCGATTTCAGTCGTTAGTGGGCGATTTCGTGGTTGATTCAGCCACCATTAATCCCCTCCGTTGCCGGAATCAAATTTTAGGGTTATAGTTTGGGATTTGGGGGATTTTGGCTGGTTTGCGTGGTGATCGAAAGGAAAGGGGAGGTGGTCAGGGCATCACTGGCATCGGGGGGGGGGGGGGGGGGGAAGGAATGGGAATGGTCGGCGGCCGACGCTCCGGGGAGTAGGGGGTTGGGCTGGCCGTGGCGGCAGCGTGCTGGGCATGGATGGTTTTTGGATTTTTTTATTTTTAGGAAATTTTGTCTAAAACCACCGTCAAATACCGGTTTTTGTCAAAAACCACCCACTTAAAAAAATATTGCCTAAAACCACCCAAATACAAAATTTTATTGTGTAAGACCACCTGGCTCAACTTTCCAGCCTTGACCTCAAACTCCGGCATTGACTCAGGGCACGTGACAAGCACGTGACCCCCGCTCCCCTTTTTTTTTTGTCTGTCGAATTTTTTGGCTATTAATGACCACCACCGCCCACACCATCAGCCCCCACCCCACACTACCATCCCCACCTCAAAACCACCAGCTCACCCAACCAACACAACGACCCCAACCACCAACCTACCCACCACCACTCCCATCAGCCCTTTCCCCACCGTCATACACAACCACGCACCACCATCGACACCAGCACCATTACAAAAATTAACGGCAAAAACCAAAATTAACCCATTAAAACGAAAATTAGCTAAAAAAAAAAAAGAAAATCAACCACAAAAAAACCAAAAAGTAACCCAAGAAACGAAAGTAAGCCCATAAATGCAAAAATTAACACAATAAAATCGAAAAATACCACAAAAAAAAAAAGTTCAAAACCAGATCTACATATTTAATCGCGATGGTGGTTGGTGGCTTTGTTGTTGTTGGTGTTGCGTTATTGTTCTTGTTGTGGTTGATGTTGGTGATGGTTGGTTGACGTTGGTGGAGGTGTTGTTGCGGTTGATGTTGGTGGTGGTAGAGGTGTTGTTGCAGCGTTGTTGTTGTTGATGGTCGTTGATGTTGGTGGTGGACAGAGAGAGAAGAAGAGGGACAAAGAGAAGCTAGAAGATTGAGAAAGAGGAGGGAGGACAAGAAAAGGAGAAGAAGACCAGAGAGAGAAGAAGAGGAAAGAGAAGAGAGAGGAGAGAGAAAAGGAAGCCAGGAAATCGAGGGAAAAAAAGAAAGGGGGAGGGGGGTCACGTGCCCTGAGTCAACACCGGAGTTTGAGGTCAAGGCCGGAAAGTTGGGCCAGGTGGTTTTACACAACAAAATTTTGTATTTGGGTGGTCTTAGACAACATTTTTTTAAGTGGGTGGTTTTTGACAAAAAAAAGCATTTGACGGGTGGTTTTAGACAAAATTTCCTTTTTTTTTATTTTTTATCTTTGTTTATTTTTTAATTTTACCTTTTTAATTTTTTTAAGCCAATCATACGTTGACACGTATTTTGTAACCTATAATATTAGGTTGGATGACCGGTTGGGGGTGATAAAAATTAATAGGGTATAAAGTTGGGAGCGATAGGGAATAAAATGAAGTTGAGATTAATATTGGCGAATAAGGCAAAGTTGGGGTTAATGGTGACAATTTTTCCATTTATTTATACGAAGTGCTTCCTCCGTTTTTATTTAGTTGCAACACACCCTTTGGCACGCATGTTAAGGAAGATATTAAACTAGGTAAACGGATAAATTAATTTACAAAATTTTAACACATATAAGAAGAAAGGGATAAGTTACTATGGTTTAAATTTCATAGCTTAATTCATTCATTCACCTAATTTAATCACCTCATCGATAAGCGTGATAAAAGGTGTGTTGCAAGTATAAAGAAATAGAGGAAGTAATAAGTTTTGAGTTAGGTCATTTTGGTTCAATTCGCATTCAAAATCATGACATCTAATTTTAGAACAATTTGGATCTAGATAGATTTATCTAAATTGGATTTATATTACAAGGTCCAAAATAATGGGTGAAACGTCCAATTTTTTTTTGGATACAACTAGGTGATTGAATTTTGTCCCCTCAAATTTCAGGTACAATCTATAATCATCCTTTAAGGTCCCGTCAAAAAAATCACAAAATATCAAAATATCAGAGGCGATTAAAAGAATTTAAGGTTATCAACTTATCTAGATTTGCACCACTAAAACAAAAGATATTTACGACTAACCAGCCACCAAAAAAATAGCTAGAAACCAAAAGTGGGTTGAACCCAAATCCCGTGGGAGAGTGAGCCCATTGAAAATTGGTGGTTGGGAAATTACGCCAAAATATGAATGAAAGCGAAAACGGTGGGTTAGGTCGTAGTTTTTGGTTTTTTCTAGTTTCAACTCTCAAATTGGTGTGCTTTTAGCTTTTCTTCAGCTGTTTTGTTTTTCTATTCTTCCTTTCACCTTTTACACTTTAGTTTGGTGTTTCCGCTTTAGAAAAGGGATGACAAATGACAATAATCACATTGAAATTGACTGTAGAGTCACTAGTATGGTGGTGACAATTAGGTAGTAGTTTACAATAGACTTGATTCGAGTCATATATGTACGACGAGTTCTTTAGTTTTGAACTACACACAAGTAGTATATATTCTTGTACTTTATTTGTGTTTCAATATGATATAGTCTGGTCTAGTGGTAAAATTTGTATTTCACAAATTAAAACCTTATTAGAGACACTTTAAGTAGACTCTTCCCCCCCCCCCCCCCCCCCCCTTTAAAGTGTCTAGCTTGCTAATTCAGATTGGGAGGACTTATAAGAGGTTCCGACCTGATAGGGTCCTTATCTTATCAATTAAAAAAAAAAATTGATATACGCTCTTTTAATTTTTAAATAAAAATGAACATGAATTTTGGGTTTGAATCACCATGTTCTTTGAATTATGAATTTTGGGTTTGAATCACCATGTTCTTTGCATTTAAACTATATATTCTTTATTTCTTTTAGGGTTCATGTTCATTCATGTTATCTCTTATGCTTTGTAAGATTTATTTACTCGTTTAAAAGTTTATGTCCATTGAAACTAACCTTAATGTTCATCGAAGTATTGTGCACGTGGTGTACGAAAAAACAATAATTGATCGTATTAAACGATCTTTTGAAATTACTTTGTTGGTTGTTATATATCTATATTGAAACAATTAGTAGTTAACAACTACTCCATAGTAATCAAATCAGTTAATACAATCAACTAGTTTAGTCAAATTAGTTTATACAATCATCTATAGCTATTAGCTACCTACTAATTACCATATAAGGTCATTTATCGATTGCGAATGATTTACATTGTATACACCTAGTTAGTATAATTTGTAATCGATTGTGGAGAATTTGACTAAGCTACTAAAATTAGTTTTATCATCCATCTTCTTTCTAGAGCACAAATTCAAAGGTACTCCGTATGTTGTAAGCAATTTTACGAGTTAACTCAATAATCGAGAGTCCTAGACATGTGATGGGTCTTGCTTAAAACAAAAGGAAAATTGATCTCATAAAAACAATTGAAATTCCGAATTACTTATCTCGAGTGAAGTTGGGATACGTACTCTTACCATAACAAGACGATGACAACAATTTTTCTAGCATTATCACGCTCTTTTTCCTACTTATAAAAAACTCCATGAATTTATTGATAATACATTATTAGTGGTGGACTTATTTTTATCGCTATCACTCATATAATAAACATTATTCTAAATAAAAAAGCGGCAACTTCTCAATGCAACTTAAGGCTGCAAACTAGTAATTGGTCAATAAATTGACAGTTTGAATATAAATAAATTGATGAAAGGTCATAAAAGTGGCAGGATTTTAGTATAATTAATTGGAATAATGAAGTCAGTGAAGAAGTTGCCTCAGCTGTTGCCTGGTGGTCTGGTACATGCTTCTTGTTGCATAACAATATTAATTCATGCTAATTATTGTGGCTAAATAATCATAACATAGAATATGCTTTTGCGTAGCCACGCATGTGATTACACGTAATAGTGGAATCGTTCCCATTTTCTATCTTTATTCTTTCAACTTGATCAGTTAGTTGATTGATCCTAACATTTAGGATAAATAACTGGACTATACACTCAATAATTGAAACTATACCTTTTTCCTTATGTCTCTTCCTTTTATTAGAAAATAATTAAATCAAAGATAGTAAAGATGGCATAGGTCATTCCCTGATGCCATGCATTAGGTCCGGTTCATTTTTACTTATTTAAATTTAGTGAACTGAATTGAATTTAACTAAAAAAAAACGGAATTGAACGGAATAAAACTGAAATTAACCAAACTAAACTAAACTAAACTAACTAAACTGAAATGTAATACTCTTTATAAAACTAACAAGAATAGAGCTAAACTGAACCGAACAGAACTTAAATGAATTGAACCGAAAATTAATTGAGATCAATCGAAACTAAGTCCAAAAGAAAATGACCATAAATTGATTGGACACTCACAAACTGGATGACCCACGACTTTGACAGCCCAATATGTGCTTTTGGGCCCACTGGTAGGCTGGTAGCTACAGGCCATGCATGGAAATTGCTTATCAATTACATACAAGATACGAATACATATAATAAGGACATTAGTGTCGGATCCTAGACGTACACCTAAAGGGTCCAAGTCCAATGACTTTTAAATGAATTTGTTCTTCACCACTGGCCCAATTAAAACAAATCATACGGTTACAAATTTACGTGTTGGTGTTGTAGTTTTAATTACAAAGTTACACTATCAACTTTATAAATCGTTCAAAAATTGATTCAATCATATATTCAAAAAATGATTCAACAACATTTTCTAGCTGCATAATTGCTCACTAGTACTAAAGATCTGTCCTGTGTCGTTTTCTCTTTAGGCTTCACATATCTATGCTGAAATTAAGCAACCTAGCACAACATTAACCAATACGATCATGAAAGTTCAATAATCAACATTTAGGGAGATCCAAAGGCGGTGGCGGCAATTTTTGGTTCTTCTCCTTTCCATCTTGTACAATCCATGCCATCTTCAGTCCCCAACTCGTGTGAACTTCCAAATGACAATGCATAAACCAAGCACCTGTTCATAATCATGTCATCATATGTTATAACTAAGACCCTGTTTTCATCAGATTATTTTCAGTTCAGTTCAGCTCTAATAAGTTCAGTTCAGCTCTTAATTTCCTTCTCTCATAAAATATTCATTTCAGTTCAGTTCAGCTCTAATAAATGTTCAGTTCAGCTCATTTCAGTCAATGAGCCTGATTTTTTTTTTTTTTTTCACTAAATTAAGACTTATATTGTCTAGGAACATTTGCATTACCTGGATTGTCTGCACGAAATCTGATAGCAACCCATCCACCAGACGGTACACCAACCGTGTTTCTCTCAATAGGATCAACGAGGTTAAACTTTGCAGGATCATTCTTGGAATCAAAGTTACCAATCCCTTGACCTACGACGAAGAAGTTAAAACCATGAAGGTGAAGAGGGTGACTTTCAGCCCCAATAATGCTAGTGTCCTGTAATACTAGCTCAACACTTGTGTTAAATGGCAAGACAATTGTTTTAGTCCCACGGCTAAGCTTAAGGTTGTTGGGTGGTGTACCGGTGTAGTTAAATTTAAAGGGTGGTTTTGTTGGAAAATCTGTACTAAACACTCCATTTGTTTGGAAGAAATGGGCTTGAAGTAACGCAATATTAGGCTGTACATATGAAACATTATTGACCGCGGCTGCTACCATTGTGTTGTTGGGTCCTTGACAGGTTTGATTCTTAGGGCAGGGGAGTAATCCAAGGCCAACAGTGAAGAAAAAATGTCTGTCAATCTTTTTAGGTACGTTGGCAGGGAAGTTGGAGTTTGCAAGGCTTCTTAACTTGCTGTTAAACTTAGCCGCGAATGATGTGTCATTAAAGAAAGGGAGTTTTGGTTTGAGTAGTGGAAGTTTAGTGTGTTTGTGTTTCTGAAAAGGATCACGAGCGTACACGAGTATGGCAGCCGTGGTTGTATTGTCAAATGTTGCAGGTCCGGTTGCATAAGACCGCGCTGCCATGAGGAAGGATGCGTTAGGATGGTGGTTCTTGGCAGTCAGAAGAACATTGGTAGTTTGTCCAGGCAGTGGCGGATCTAGGATTTGGATAATGGGGGTACGGAATTATGTTTAATAAAAAAAATTTACAAAATACAAAGTAATATGTGGAGCATAATAATTTTTTTTTAACTAAATTTTGAGTTAATAAACCTTTTAACTATTGTATTAGTATGTACAAATCACTTGGAAAAATAAACAATATCACCTAAGAGACCTGTTATTGTAACAACAGGTCTCTTTGTTCAAAGTGGAATATATATAATCTAAGAGACCGCCTGGGACCAGTTTTAAAATAGGAGATCTCTTAGATTTAAATACTTAACAAAAGCCGCGCTGATTAGGTTGTTTTGGTGAGCTACTTATAACAGTACCTAAGAGACCACCTATTAGATACAGGCGATCTCTTTTTGTATCAGATTTTTTTTTTTCGCGGAATGGGGGTACAGTTGTAACTCTATGTACCCCCCTAGATCCGCCACTGTGTCCAGGAGTTATGAGGATACTGTTGGTTGTGAATGGCTTGGTATATAGATGGCATCTGCTTCGACAACTGTGAGTGTATGGTTGGCGACACTGAAGAAAAGCTCGTCGTTGAGTGCAGCATTGATCAGACGAAGAAGGTAAGTCTTGCCCGGCTTTACCTTCGGCTTGAACGCATCTACAAAATGCATGATTAGTGTAGTAATTAGATTACAGGTACTGCTAGAAAGTCATGATAACTAATACTACTTTGTGTTCTTTAGATAGTAATTAGAAGTATGTTTTATACCTTTTGTTGAGCAATTGTACAAGGGTCCAGGAAGGCCGTTGATAGTGAACGCGTCCGAAAGATTAGGGGCTGATCCTGTTTTCATTGCTTGGTTAATCACTGCCTCTGTGTCTGCTTTCCACCATTCCCCTGTTTATGAAAATTATGAGAAAGTGACATTAATTGCTTTATTAAAATGTACTTAATAGCCACAAAATTATTTAGAAAAATTATAAAAAATTACCGAAAACAATTGGAACTTCCTTGTAAGGCTGAGGGAAAGGATAAGGAACACCATGCTTTGGTAGAATAATAATGGGACCGTAAAGAGTAGCCCTAAGCCATGAAATATGAGCATGCCAAAACAAGGTTCCTCTTTGGCCTGTGACTCTAAATCTATACACATATTTTTGACCAGTTTGAATTGGGCATTGTGTTACATAAGCCGGTCCATCAGCCCATCCACTCCTCAGTTGTCTAATGCCATGCCTGTTCCGCGATATTAAATGATACATTTAGGTTTATGTTATGTTAAATGTATACGAATATTTGTTTTTTCGTGCAAAATTGTTACTTACCAGTTGAATTGTAACGTTGTACTTAACGTTGTTCACCACAGTAATTTCAAGCCTATCAGCTTCTCTAGTGACAATTTTCGGCCCTGGGAACTGCCCATTAATGGTTGCAATGCTCTTTGTTTGACATGATCTCGTCACACTTTGCATCTTGACCTATATGCATGATGAAAATAATAAGGTCGAAATATCAAAATTAGTAAGGCAACGAATAAGGTAACTAGTCAGAGTACACCAAAGAGAAAACAAATCTATCTTCGTGACTAGTAAGGTAACTAATAAGGTCGAAATATCATAAAAATTCAATTTTGTACGTTAATAAGCTAAGGCTATCAAGATTTCGCCTTAAGTAAGTGTTACACAATTAGGAGTAGATTTATACTACACCAAAGAGTACTTTTTCATACCTCAAAATTATAGCGTCGAGTTATGCCAGTATGCTTAGCCACAACAAGCTTAGAGCTAACCAAGCGAGTACAAAGTAGAAGGAAGAGTGTAGAGTATAAGTAAGATGATGAATGTGTAAGCCAAATGTACCCCATTTTAGCTTCTCAAAATTTGTTTTGAGCTATAGGTGAATTTCTTTGGAACTCGAAAAGCCGAAACCAAGGTAAGATGATTAAGGTGAGTGGTGTAACACAAAGAAAATGAGGTGATTTATATTAAGAGGAAGAATAGATAATGAAAGAGATTGAGTAAATATGATGGTTAAGTTAGGTGATTAAGTGGATAATTAAGCAAGTAATAGACATATAGGATGTGGCTTTCAACCAAATGAACCGTTAAGCCAACCAGCTGCTGGTTGATTTTTTGAGTTAAGTGGGATGTCCAACTCAATTTGCATATTATTCAGGATATTGGAGGAAAGATGTGTATGTAGGTGTTAAGGTGTATTTGATTTGACTTATTACTGGAAAGTCAGCGTTTTAATATGATGGAAAATTTTAATTGAATAAATAAAAATAAGAGTTGCTACAGTTATCCAACCTAAAAGTGTTTGATCAAGCTTGTGTTTCACACAAAATTCATCATCATGACTGTTGTTTAGGAGCAAATCAAATAAGATATATTTCCCTTTGTCCCTTTTTTTTTTTGCAAATAAACTTTAAAAATTTTGAACGTAAATTCTTATTAACCTATACTTCGTATATAATAGATACGAGCAATATATAGTCAAGTGAGGTTTTGTTGGATTCGTCTATATTTTATCAATTTCAAGTTTTTATATTTTTTATGCATATATATACATTTTATGATGCATCTTGGAGACTGTGAAAAGTCAAATCTGTAAAAACAAAAAAAAAAAAAAATGAAAAAATATAAATAAATAAAAAGAAAGAAATAGAGATTACTGTTCTCAAAGGTCAAGAGTCGGCAGAGGAAAAATAAGATTTGTTCTTTAGTTGATAATCTTGGAGTTCTCCAACATGGGCAGACGGATGTTCAGCGTGTTGTAGTGTAATCTCTCAAGAAAACCTTTAAATTTGATTGCACGCCACCTTATGATCCAGAAATTGACACGGTCCTGCGTGAGCTAGATCTTCCTCGTTTCAATTCCTCCCAACTCGCTAATTTGGAACATCTTCGAGTCTAGACGGAATTACAGTTGAATTTTTCAAGTCTCACTAGGATGTTGTGGGAGATTCGGTGGTTCTAGGCATTCAAAGTTTCTTTCAAACGAGGTATCTCTTGAAGGAGTGGAATCAGTCCCTCCTTGTTATGATTCCTAAGATTGGTACCCCAACAGAGATGGGGCATTTACGACCAATTAGCCTTTGCAATACAGTGTATAAATGCACTTCAAAATGCTTGGTGGCCAGATTACGCCAATATCTCCCTCTTCTCATCTCGGATTCTCAGCATACCTTTGTTCAAGGCCGTGTTATGACGGATAATATTTTGCTAAGCCATGAACTGATGGAGAAAATCAATGGCTCAAAAACTGGCACTAATTGGCTTGCTTCGATCAAAATTGATATGAGCAAAGCTTATGACAGAGTTCATTGGAGTTTTCTTGCGCAGGTCTTAAAAGCCTACGGGTTTCCGGCTTGTTGGTTACAGATGATCCAACATTGCCTCACCACGGTTACTTACAAATCTTTGGTTAATGGTACTACCTCAAACACCTTTAAACCACAATGTGGTCTTCGCCAAGGTAATCCTATCTCACCGTATCTTTTCCTATTCTGCATGGATATTTTCTCTCGTATGTTGCATCTAGGACAGGATTTGAGGCTTTTTCAAGGAATCAAGCTATCTAGAACAAGCCCTACTATTTCCCATCTATTCTTTGCGGATGATGCTCTCATCTTTGTTTGGCCTACGACTGCTTCCTGTACTAATATCATGCAGATCATTCAAAGGTTTACTAAGATTTTTGGAGAAGAGCTGAACCTATCAAAATCTTTGATTAAGTTTAGCCCGAATCTCGGTTCGCCTTCTCAGGTTGGGTTCAAATCAATATTCCAAATGAAGCATGTTCAGGAGTTCGATCATCACCTGGGGGCTCCAATCAACTTCATTGGAAAAAAGAAAGACCACTTCCAATTCATCATCGACAAAATTATTGGAAGAACCCATAATTTAAATGCAACCCGGCTTTCACAATCGTAGAAGTTAATTTTCATTAACTTAATCCTTGTTGCGATGGCTTCCCATGTGCTTTCTTCTTATGAGCTACCGGTCTCTGTTACTGGAAAAATAGATTCCTTGCTCATGCACTTTTTCTGGCCACATTCTGATAACAAAGGCATGCATTGGGTTAATAGGGATACCATGCATCTCCTTGCGAGTTGGGTGGCTTGGGCATTCACTGCTTGTCATCCTTAAATAAGGCATTGCTAATGAAACAGGTTTGGAGACTTTTTACCAACCCTCAATTGCTAGTCTCTAAAGTTTTCGGTGCCCAAACAACCTTTCTTTCCAACAACCCTAGTACTCGTCCCCTTTATTCTGGTCGGCATTCTTATGGCCTTCGGGGGTTACTTAAGGCAGACACTCTTTAGAAACAGGGTTGTAACTGGAAAATTGGTAACGGCCAGTCCACTCTAGCTGGGTCAGCTAAGTGGGTCAATGGTTGCATTCCGGAGTTCAAACCTGGAATTCCTTTGCCAAATTTGGCTCCTCATACTATTAGTTTTTTCATCAATCATCAGACGATGGGGTGGGATACTACTAAAGTTGTCGATTGTATTGTTCCTGCAGATGCTCAATAATCCTGGTAATGGAGGTCCCTGATACGACTTAGGATGATTTCCGTTATTGGGCGAGTACCCCATTTGGAAAGTACTCAGTTAAAATTGGTTATGCTATGCTTCAACAACAACTTTCTCCTGCTGCCACACTTTCCGCTACTGACTCTTTCTGGAAGGTTCTTTGGTCTCTCCAGTTGCAACCTAAATGGAAGTTGTTCTTATGGAAACTGCTACACCGCGCTCTTGCGGTCTAGGTGGAACTCAATTATAGAGGAGTTCCGATTCAAGACGTGTTCTGTGACCTCTGTCATTCGGAACCAGAGGATTTACAACACCTATTCAGAATGTGCTTTGGTGCACGCTCAGTTTGGAAGGGTGGATGCCTTGGTATTCGCTCAGAATTTAATGGAGACCTTTCTCTCTCAGATTGGATCCAAGATTATATCAGACTTTTTATTATTCAGGATGGACCTTCTAGTACTAGCTAGGTACCTTCGTCGGTACGCTTTGGAGCTTGTGGTTATGTCGTAATTCCAGAATCTTTAGGGATTCTTTTGCATCCCGACCTTTTGATTCTTTGTTTGCGGAGGTCATGGATAACCATTCAATCTCTGTCAACTCGGATGCCCTAGCTAGTACCCCTATTTTGCAGTGGCAGATGGTGGTGTCTCTTCTCCGCCTAGGTTTTACATTGCTCAGCTTAGCCTGACTTCCCCTGGGAGTGATTTACTTTCTCTTCAAATAGATGGCTCTTGGTTCAAAAATTCTCTACAAGCAGGAATGGGATGGTTCTTGGATAATGATGAACCACTGGATGATCGGATTAGTGGAGGTAGTAACTACGGGGTTTGTTCTTCAGCTTTACATGCGGAGGCATTGGCATGCATGTATGGGCTACAGTGAGCTTTTGATCGAGGGTTTCTATCTCTCTCGATTTTTACTGATTCATATAATCTTATCACCCTGCTTCGTGGGGAGGGACAAGGTAATGTCGCTTACATATGCCTCATTCAGAGGATTTTACAACTTGGCTCAAGCTTTCGGTTTTGTAGTATTCATAAGACGGATCGTCAGCGCGTCCACAAAGCTCATCTAAATGCAGGAGAAGCGGTAGTTAACTATATTTGCTTTAGTATTAATATGTAATTTGTTTGTATCCTTTGTCAAAAAAAAAAAAAAAAAAAAAAATCTATACCCTCAATCTTTATTAGTTCTTCTTATGACCTTTTTTCTCTCTGAAAAATGAATTAGGCATTGGTATGAAGGCAAGTAAGGATATATGTGTACCGTGTTTAAATAATATTTTGATTGATAGGTTGTTCGTCTACTTTCTCTAATTGAATAAAAATATTTGGTGTACAGACTGTACACCCTGTGTTGAATATTATTAGTGTAATTGAACAATTTTAGGGTAATTGTTAATCATGTTTGGATAATTAAACCCTATTTCTAGGTTACTTCAAACCTATTATGATTTAAATGTTGGGATTTACTTATTGTAGAGTAACTTTTGATTTTTGTAAGATAAATTTACCATTGTTGTACATTAAAAGCTACAACTAATCATATACTCCCTCCATTATTACATACTTTGTTTATTTTAGTTGACACATTTCTATTATCACGCTTGCTAACGCATGTTTTTAACGATTAATATCTCTAATTATCAACATTGTATTATAAAAAGTGGATATTCATAAATATACATTGAAACGATTCAAACAAGATCTCACATGAATATGTTTTATCATATCTATAAAGCACAAAAGCGAGTCAAGTGTTGTGTGAATAGTGTAAAAGTCAAACGGTGTCAACTAAAAAAACAGAGGAAGTATTTGCTTCATTTCATTATGCGCGGAGTTTTAGGAGAAATTGGAGAAAGTAATAAAATATGGAGGTAGTGGGGTAGGTGGAAGACTTAAAAAAAAAATTGTAAAAAACAAAAGTAGTTGAGAAAATTGGAGGATAGAGAATATGTATTGCTAGACTTTGGGAAAACTCCTCAGATTGGAGTGTGTACCATTGATCAATATATATAGTGTTACAATACTAGTCCTAATCTTGTTAGGAATCCTAGTATGATAAGAATACAAACTATATCAAAAATATATACAATATATCCTTGCTCTGCGATAAATATTACCGTTATCCTATAATATCTATCACACCCCCGCAGTCGTAGTGGGAGGAGGTCGTACGCTAAGATTGGACATAAATTCCAGAAATAATTCTCGTGGTAGGCCTTTAGTGAAAATGTCCGCAAATTGATATCTAGAAGGAACATGCAGAACCCGAACTTGTCCCAAAGAAACCTTTTCTCGAACAAAATGAATATCCATCTCTACATGTTTAGTGCGTTAGTGTTGTACTGGATTGCCAAAAAGGTAGATAGCACTGACATTATCACAGTAAACAATAGTAGCCTGTGGTAGAGGACAATGTAACTCAAGTAAAAGATTACAAAGCCAACACGCCTCAGAGACAACATTTGCGACCCCTCGATATTCTGCTTCTGCACTCAATTTAGACGAAGTATGTTTACGCTTAAATGACCAAGACACGAGGTTGTCCCCGAGGAAACAACAATAGCCCGATGTAGAACGTCGGGTATCGGGACAACCTCCCCAGTCAGGTTAGTGTAAGTAATCAATCGATGAGAAACAGTCGGATATAAATGTAAGCCGTGATCAATGGTACCCTGAACATAATGCAGAATGCGTTTCAATGCCTCATAATGAGGTTTCCGGGGATTATGCATAAAAAGACACACCTGTTGTACCCCATAGGCAATAAGGTGAGATACTGAAGAGCACCTGCTAAACTGCGATACAAAGTAGGATCCCGAAAAGGTGGTCCTGCATCTGCACTAAGATTGAGCTTAGTGTCAACTAGAGTGGGTGCAGGTTTACAAGAGGCCATACCTGCACGCTCTAAAATCTCCTGTGCATACTTTTCCTGTGACAGTAGCAAATAAGAAGGAGTACGGGTCACTGTAATCCCTAAAAAATAACTCAGAGGCCTCAAGTCAAACATAGAAAACTCAATTTGCAACTGAGAGATGATCCCTGTATGCAACCTGTCAGATGAGGTAGCTAAAATAATATCATCAACATATAGAAGCAAATATGCTATATCATCACCCTGCCGGAAAGTAAAAAGAGAGTTGTCACTCTTAGCAATGACAAAACCCAATTTGATCAGAAAATTTGCAAAACGCTAGTACCAAGCTCTAGGAGCTTTTTCAAACCATATAGAGCCTTTTGGAGCCGGCAAACATGAGAGGGAGCTCTCCGATCAATAAAACCCGGGGGTTGATGCATATAAGCAGTTTCTTGCAAATCACCATGTAAAAAGACATTCTTGACATCTAATTGATGAATCGACCACTTTTTAGTACCGGACTGAAAGTCTCGTCACAATCCACACCAATTTCCTGCGACCTACCATCACATACAAGACGAGCTTTGTGCCTTTCAAGGTCACCATTTGATTTGTATTTACGCTTAAAAAGTCACATACAATTAACAACGTTCACCCCCGTAGGCCTAGGTACCAACTCCCATGTCCCTGTTTTAATTAAAGCACTATATTCATCATTCATCGTCGCATTCCAATTTTGGTCATTTAAAGCTTGTTTATAAGACTTTGGAAGGGGTGATTTTTGATGTAGGGGACCTGAATGTTGAACGGTGAGGTTACAATACTTCAGGTTGGGTTTATAAATGCCCCGTTGACTATGGGTGACACAGGATGAGGGAGGTGGTGGCCGGGTGGGTTGTAGTGGTAGGACGCCACGCAAGGGTGGTGGTGAGTAGGGTGGTGCAGGTGCGGCTGGGCTGCTGGCCATGTGTGGGTATGGTAGTGGGGTCCGCGGGCTGGTTGCGGAGTGGGCAGGGGTGCCGCAGCCATGCTTTGGTGTGGGTTGTGGGGGAGTGCGTGTGGGTATGGCAGTGGGGGAGTTGGGTTGATGGGTGACACGGGCTGGGCTTGATGCTGTTGGGCCTGGTTGGGGATGGGATTAGGGTGAGCATTGCCGCAAGTAATATTGTGTCAGTATGGGTGAAGTTTCATCCAACCCCAAGAACTCATAATCTTTAAGTGTATAATGCTCCAAGTTTTTAAAGGGGAAGGTTGACTCATCAAAAGTAACGTGGCGAGAAATAACGACTTTGCGGGTCGCAAGGTCAAGGCATTTATATCCATGGTGATTAGTAGGATATCCCTAAAAAACACAAGGAATGGATCTAGGAGCAAGCTTATGAGGAGCTGTAGCAGACAGATTAGGGAAACAAAGACAACCGAAAACCCGTAAGTGGTCATAGGAAGGGTTTTTATGAAACAAAGCTTGAGCCAGGGTCACTTGCTTAAGAGAATTGGTGTGGCAAGATATTGAGAAGATAAGTGGTCGTCTCTACTCTCTAGAGCATTTGACAAATAGGAGGGGGCAATGAGGCATGAAATAAGAGTGTGCGTTTGATATTATTTATGGTCCGAATCATGCGTTCGGCTTTCCCGTTTTTAGAGGACGTGTGGGGACAAGAGAATCTAAAGACCATACCATTGTCAAGGCAAATTTTTTTGAATGGGTCATTGTCAAATTCGTGACCGTGGTCGCTTTGGAATGATTTAATAGGACGTTCAAATTAGGTTTGCACATATTGTTTAAAGTGAAGAAAAGAATTGTAGGCTTGAGATTTATGAGCTAGCGGTATGGCCCACACATAATGAGTGAAATCATCAAGAAGCACTAAATAGTATTTATGACCATTAATACTTCGAATAGGAGATGTCCATAAATCGGCATGAATAATATCAAAAGCAGAAAAAGTATTATTATTTGAATCATAAAAAGGAAGTCTAACATGTTTCTGTATCTGACATCAATTGCAAAAAGTCGAGTCATGCTCCTTATTACAAGTAATGAAATTATTGCTCCTAAGAAAACTTAAAGAAGAAGGCCCGGGATGTCCTAAACGATCATGCCATGGGGTAGCTGTAGTGAGAGTAGTGGCTAGGCAAGTGCTTGGTGTACTTGAGGTGACTCGATAAAGCTCCCCGGTGCTATTACATCTCGTTATTACCCTCCCCGTACGAAGATCCTTCATAGTAAAACTATTAGGGACAAATTCTATAGACACCGAATTATCAGAAATAAATTTACGTACAGAAATAAGGTTCTTAATAATTTGAGGTGCAAGAAGAACATTTTTAAGGCTTAGTGAATTATTTGGGAGGGTGGTGTGACCATAACCAGTAATTGGAATGCGCCTACTAAAATATGATTATTAGTGCTTAAATTAAAAATGGGAAGAAGTGTACCGACATTATTGGTCATGTAAGAAGTAGCTTCGGAGTCCATATACCAACCGTTGTCCGGTGGTGTGAAGTTCATCAAGGAGTATGCACTGCCAAACTCCATTGGAGTCATAGGTGGCCCGTAGTTGGATGACCTTGCTGTGTAGGCCTGCTGAGGTGGCCCACGACCATAATTGGGCCGTGCTTGAAACTGTCCAGCAGTTGAAAAAGAAGCTGGTGGGATAGCCCACCCTTGTGGCCAATATGGTGGATTGGGCCAAGGGGGTTGAGGGGCCCAATGTTGCCCATTTGAATTAGGCGTGGATTGATGTTGCCAAGATTGTTGTTGTTGTTGAGGTTGCGTTCCCTGCTGCTGCTGGCCAGGGGTGGTGCCGCGACCGCGTCTCTTGCCACCATTCTTCCCACCACCATTCTTCCCGCCCCAACCGCGTCCTCTGCCGCCCTCCTGCCACCAATGGCTGGTGCCCGTTGATGTTGTTGTGTTGAATTTTCGGGAAGAGTTGAGGACGATTGTTGAGCCACAAAACTAGAGGATTGCGTGCCTTTATCACTAGAGCACCTTGTTTCCTCGAGTAATAGTCGGGATCGGGCAGATTCAAAGGACGGTAAAGGTTCCGTCTGAGCCAATATTACCGCCACCGTGTCATAGTCCGTATTACGGAGACCGGCAATGAGGCGTAGAGATTGTAGCTGATTAATCAAATATTATCAAGTTGCCTAAAAGTAAATGATAAAGTAATTTGCCTAAAGATGCAACAAGAGGATTGACTTGGTGGGCAAATCATGGGAAGAAAAGAAGAAATATAATGTGATTAATCAACTTAGAAAAGGAACTATGAAGGAATTGAATGATTAAAATAAAAAAATTGCGGAAGCTAGATCGAAAACCTAAGGCTGTGATATTATGTTAGACTTTGGAAAAACTCCTTAGATTGGAGTGTGTACCATTGATCAATATATATAGTGTTACAATACTAGTCCTAATCTTGTTAGGAATCCTAGTATGATAAGAATACAAACTATATAAAAAATATATACAATATATCCTCGCTCTGCGACAAATATTATCGTAATCCTATAATATCTATCATGTATGAAATTAATAAAATATGATTTATGTTGAGTCTACTAGTTAAGAGAAATGAATTAAATATTGTAAAAGCTTTCTAAATAAGAAAATTGAGCAAGTATTTAAAAACGACTAGAAATAAAAAGTGGAGTAAGTATTTAAAAACGGAAGGAGTAGCTAACATTTTACATTTTAGGTAGTAAAATGTAACATTTTTTTTTTCATGTAAAGTTGAAAAAGCATGGTCAAAGTTTAACCTATGAATAAGCAAAAAATCAAAGTGATGTAACTATTTTAAATAAAACCTAATACGTAGTATATAAAAAGATTACAACATATTCTTTCGTTTCATAAAAACTTAACCCTTTGACCAAAAAAAAAAAAAAAAAGACTCACATTTTAAGTCTTTTTTTTTTTTGAAAACGGAGAAAGTATATAATAGCGTAAAAAGTGCTTACCAACTTACAAACTCTAGATACTTACCAACTATGTGGATTTAATTTAATGTGAAAAGTTGTGATGCCTTCATAAACAAAGGTCATACACGACCCAATGCACGTTGTGTGTCGTGTCGTGCCATCGAGCATGCAGGGCGGTTTGTCGTGCTTGAGTTGGGGTAATTTCATGTTAAACATAAGAAGTTATGTCCATGCATAATCCACTAGCGTGCCTCTTGTGCCATATTCTACTTTTGATGGGCTCATATTGGGTTGGTCAGGCACGTCAAGAAAATAGTCTTGGTTGTTGGTTATGGTACATTGGTACAATACAAGAATTCCATCCAAAAAAAGTGTTTATAAAGCCTCAAATATGTATTTCACACATTTTGTACAACTAGTCGTTGGAGCACGCGCGTTGCGCGTGCCCCCGACGGCAAGATTAGTAAAATTCGTTGTTGTGTTCGATTTTTGTGATATTCGTAGCAAGGATACAAGAATTTACAAGTACTAACAAGAAGTGATAAAGTTTGTACGGGGATATATTTATGGATAAACAATTTTAATAAGTTATCTACAATTTGTTAGAATTTAAAGATTTTTTTTTTAAAAAAAAAAACCGATTAATTTAGATATTATTTTAAAACGCTATATGGTTTCTTATTGAGTAACTTAATAATTTTCAAACAGCTCTATCTTAAATGATTGTGATAATAAGGAACAATAATAAGGAAATACAATTTTAAAGGCTAAAGTTATATAAAATGGATTAAATGCAAAACTTAAGAAAAAATTATGTATTTCTTTGTTATTAGTCTACATAATTGGTGTGATCTACACTTCTTCAAAGCTATTTTTGTATTTGTATATTATTTCTTCGAGTTGCATAATGAATTTTAGTTTTTTTTTTTTTTATTCTCGATATTTGTTTTGCCTGAGTGAATATACAATCTAATTTGGGCAAAAGTAACTGTCTTGGCAAAAAACGTAATGTTTTTCAATAATGTGTAAAATGAATTTTCTTTCGCTCTCTTCCTGACCTCCTCTCTCTCTCTCTCTCTCTCTCCTCCCTTTTGATCTCTTTTCATCCTGCCTTCTCTCTTTCTCTCTCTTCCCTTGGCCTTGTCTCCTTGTTCATTTTTTTAATAGCTTTGAAAATTATAAACTGTAGTTACTCCTCTCAATCATTCCTTCTTTTTTATTGGTCGAAACTCTTTCTCTCCTACTTTCATTTTTGTTCTTTCCTAATCCATCTTGTCCCTGTTCCTTATTTAAAAAGGCTTTGAAAATTATAAGTTGCACTTGTTCTCCCAATCCAAATCCTTCGGCTTCTTTATCTTTCCCAGCTTTTCTTTATAATTCTCTTTTTCTTTCGGCCTCCTTCCCCTTTCTCTCTGTCTCTAGTCCCCTTTATATCTTATTGCTCTATGGCTATCTCTTTTGAACTTTCTCTCCCACTTCTGGGCCTGTTTCTCTTACTTTCTTCCTCTTAGGCCATCTTTCTTTCTCTTTCTCTTTTCTATTAACTCCTCTCTCATGGCCTTTATTTCTTTCACTTTCTCCTAGACCTCCCCTCTCTCGTCCTCCCTTTTGTTATCTCCTCAGCCCCCTCTGTCTCTTTTTCGGCCCACTGTTAGTGCGGTCACTGAAGCCACCTTGCTCACCACGTCCACCACGCCCTTGCCCCCTTCTAGCAGAACTCCGACGATGGAAAGTTGACTTGAAGATTTCATGTACCTAGACAGCCTGCTCAAAAAAAACAACAACTATGAATCTAAAGATACTCAGGAAGGCAAGTTAAAAGATTCATTGACCAACTACCATGAAGAATTAAAAGAAATGACTATCAATCTCATTAGCTTGTACATACCACAAATTTACGGCTCTTTTCCTTCTTCTCAAGGCTTCCATCTTTCCGCGGCTTTTCCTCCTCAGATATCTGGAATAGAAATTTAAGCAACGTTCATTTAAAAGATCTAAATTAAGTCATACAAGTTATTAAGTTCTGAACGCGAACAATTAAAACTCCCAACTCACCAGATTGACATCACTCTCAGTAACCTCTCCATTGTCTTCTGTCTTTGAAGTCTCTGATGCTTGATTCTTGGGACTATTTTTCATCTTTTGCTTGTCCTTAGCAGGTTTCTACACAACATTGTAAAATAACAAATACTCAAAATTGAACTCCATGTCTCCACATAGAGATACCGAAAATCAAAATGAGAATTAAACTCTCACCCATATCTCATCAATAGCAACAGGCTTTTTCTCAATCAGTTGCATTCCCTCCAATTCCTTGTCAATAGTCACTTTCCTCAATTCTGTCTTCTGCGAATTCAGCGCCTATCTCTTCTCTAAGAGCAGCTTTTCATATTCATCCAGAGTCATGAGTGCAGCTTCCTAAATGACAGTAATTGTGAAAGAGGAAAATTGATTAGTATCTAAGCCATAGAAACATGCCATCTTACTGAGGTAACAGAACATATACCTTCATTTCTTCCTCTTTCTTTTTTTTTTGAGAGAATTTGATTTCATGGCTATATTCATTTTTCATACATTATTTTTTCTCTGATTTCCATCTAATTTAACATTTTACCAGAATAAAGAAGTGTAAATTGTAATACTTTAGTATCTGATCTTTTAGTTACTATCATTATTTTTTTAATAATCAGTAATTGTGGGATGAGTAAAGTCACAAATCGACCATGATGCAATAATATCTGAGTTTCTTCACCTCAAACTCGAATCCACCAAACCTTGCTCCGTCATACTCCTTCCGCCTGTTTTAGAAAGAAACAGAGAAACTGGAGGATGAGAAAAAAAACACACACACAGTCAACATTCATAAAAAGGTTAGAACCAATTAGAACAAGAAAGAGAAAGGGGAGATAGAATTGTACCTGGAGATTAACAATTCTGTTACAAATCAGACAATAATGCTACTAACACAAAAAATCAACCCAAAAAAACGATAAATCACTCAAATTCAACCTAAATAAAACCACCACACAATCGAAGAAGGCACTAAAATTCAACCCAAAAAACGAAAATAAATAGAACAAATAATAACCCTTAAAATCGTCAAAAAACAAGAAATTTTTAATTTACTTACAATCTCAATAGCTAGATGAATCTATTAAAAAATATACTCTAGATACTACACTTAATTAATATGATAAGCAACAAAGTTTTAAAATACATGCAACAGACATACTATATCAATAACCACAGTGTCAAAATAACAAAAAATAATCAGTATACAAGAAGATGGACATGCCTGTTCCATCAGACTGAGAGTTTCAGGGTCTCTTGGTGGCCAGGTAAGCTCTTGATCTTCATCCACCACATGTTTGAGGATTGATTTCAAAACATCGGTAGCTGACTCAATTTTTTCCTTCACAAAAAGAATTAAGAACATAAGATCAAGCACTGAACAAGGTGACTGGATTGAATGGAAGGTTATCCCAATTAAAACAAGACAGTACATTGGTTTTGTGAACAAAACGGTCTGCTGTACTCATTAGCGTTGCTGCCAATTCTTCATAATCTTTCAGCATGCCAACAAATCCGGGTCATTTTTAATGGAAATAAGAATCCACAACTTAGTATTCAACGGAAAAATAATGATAACAGTGAAGAAACCATGCTTTATCATCCTTTGATTTGCAGGTATCAGTTCTGGCAGCAAGCCGAATCCAGAAACCTTCACTGAAAGCCAGAACATTTCAGCAACGAGCTGTAGTAGCTGTTACAAATAGAACCAATATCAGCTAGTGAGAAAACTGTCAACAGAACCAAAAATCTTGAACTGGTTGAATTTAAACAATTGCTTAAAACAAATTTGCTAATAAAACATTTTTGTTCAAACAATGATTTCTAAAGTACACTTGCACCAAAGAAGTGAAAGAACCTTGATCAACACTCACAAAAGCTCTATCAAAAGGGGGCTTATCCGCTAAATTCATACGCAGGCAAACCGAAAACCAATCGACCAAAATAAAGCCCAAAAATCAAAAACAAATCGATCAAATGAACCTCAATAATAATGAAGCAATTTCGCACAAATACACCCACAATACTACTCCGTAAAATCTCCCTATCTCTTATTACTAATTCAACAAAGTAATGCTTATTATGTTCAAACAATACTACTCCCTCCCTTATTATGTTCCTTATTTCCTAAGGATGTCTTCATGTTCTTATCGGTCTCATCATCATCTTGAACTATAGTTTTCGAATCATTGAATGCTGAAAACCAAGTAACAAATAAGATTAAGCAGTTAATCATAGAGTTGTCAAAATTAATTATGAACTTCAACAAAGAGATTAAGTGTGATCAAGTGATCTTACGATTTAAGTATGTTAATGCCACGATATATAAGATGTTGAAGACAACAGCATACCCCAAAAGAGCACCAATACTAATCCAATACCAATATTCTTCTTTAAAGTAGCCTTTTGATGCAAGGATTACTCTACCGATAGTTGGTTCATTTATTCTAGGATCTATATTAGGCTGCATTGATACAAAGCATGGTTAATACTACTCTGATAGTGTATTTAGTTGAGCACAAAAAATTACTACTCCGTAAAATCTCCATATCTATAACTAACAATTTATCGAAATTGAGAAGGGAGGGAAACATTCAAGAGGGGAAGAGAGCGCACTTACAGTGCTCCATCTTTTGTCAAGAAATTCGTTAAGAACCAAAGCATGTTGCCCATACATCATAGGAGAAATATAGTAGCCCCATATCATCCAAGGAGCAACATCATCTATAAAAGCGCAATACATGAATGATATGAATGTTCATCTTATTAGATATTAAAATTCAACATTTTGTGTGATGCATGGGATAATTAAAAGATAGGATAGCAAAAGAAATTTGTAATATTCTAATTCTTATCAAACACTATATATTGAAAGGTATTGTAAAGATCTTCTAATAATTGAGCCTGCATTAACACCGTACCCACCACCACTGCCAACCTTCCACACCCACCTCTAACCACGCACCACCACTGCCAACATCCAACCCAAAACCACCTCTACCTACGCACCACCACCGCCAATCTTAACCCAAACAACCAGAAACTAAACCAAAATACAAAATTTAAATCAAAATTAACAATAACCCCACAAAATTACTCACTAAAAACAAACCACAAAATCAAACCCAAAATCAAAATTAGCAAAAATCAAAACGAAAATAAATCTGAAATTTAACAAAAATAAAACTGAAATTTAACAAAAACAAAACCCAAAAATCAACAAAAAAGCGAAACAAAAATTAAACCCAAAAAGAAGATAAATAAAAAAAAATTATCAAACATTCGAATATGAGAATTCGGGAAAAAAAAAAAATCAAACCAAATTCGAAAAAATCAAACAAGAAAAAAATATAAAAACGAAAACATACCTCAAACCTTGAATGAACTTTGAATTTCACCTCGAATTTGGATTATAAAGCCAAATTCGACCATGAAAAGTCTAGATCTAGCCTTTTCATGGTCGAATTTGACCCTAAAAACCATTAACTTGTTTAAGCATGAGCTTGTGACGGTGGGGATCGTGGCGGTGCAGTGGGCTCGTGCTTGTGACGGTGGTTGTAATGGAGGTGACGGTTGAAGGTCACCTACCTAATGGAAACACTACATACACGTACGTTATTCTTCCATATCTCAGTATATAGAGCAGCAAAATCAGAGAATAAATTCAAAATAACAAATACAAATCAAATTAAATCTTTTATTTAGACAGATCTCCGCAAAATTGAACATCTAAACCCTAAAAACCAGGAAAAAAAACAAATAAAAAAAAATAAAGAAAACACACAAACCTGAGCAGCTTGGTAAGCATTCAAATTCAGCTTGGTGATTGCTGAATTTCGATTAATAATCTGAGAGCATCGATCACTGGTGTCTAAGGTTTCTCTCTCTAGGTTTTTGAGAGAGAGCGAAGGAAGTCGGTGAAAGGAGAGTTGAGGAAATGAGAAAATATCATCGGTCACTGCAACAAAAGCCAGGAAGACCACTTGCCCTGTTCAATACAGATGGCAAAAGCAAAGGGCTTAAGCAAGGGCAAAGTTGGCATTTAATTTAATTTAAGGGCACCTATGTCATAACACCAAAAAACACTATTCATAAGGAATAGTAGCAAAGTTTGCATTTTTATAATGGTTATGGATTTATGCTCTTTTTAGCATTTTTGTTTTAAATGTTTTTTATAATTACAAATTCAACAACAAATCTCAATTGTTGTACAGATTACCATAACTTTTCTTCTGAAAGTGGGGAACTTGAAGCCGTAATATGCATTTCTTATGGCAAGCATGGGCCTGAAATATACTTGCATCAACTAGTAAAGTAGTAAGGGATGAACATGTAAACAAATTTGAGTTATGATCAACACTTTTTTTGGACATATTTACGTCAACTGGTAGCAAAATTGACAAATAAGAAAAATAAAAGGTAATTTAGTGTACTCTGCAATAAAATTTATGAAGAATATAATTTCAATCTTTTCAAAAAAAAAAAAAAAAAAAAAAAAAAAAACCAAAAAAAAAGGATATAATTTCAATAAACTAATAAAAGAAATGTAGTTAAAATCAATTTTTTCAGACATAATCTACATTTTTTTCTTTTTATTATAGGATCATTTGTTTGATATAGAGCTGGCAAAAATTGACCCGATCTGAACTGGCAATGATTTAAATATGACATATACCCGAACAATGGGGTGAAACTAGAGACCTGAAACCCGACCTGAACCAAACCTAATGTTAACCGATAACTGATTTGATCCAATACTTATGACCTGAACCTGCACCCAACCTGATAGTAACCGTCAACTGATTTAATCCAACCCGACAACAATCCAAACTCGAACTAGTAGTTGACCTAATTAGAACCTGAAAACAGTTATAACCCAACACAATCAGTTATTGACCTGAGTCATACATGGAAGGTTTAATAAAATTTTATATACTTTTTATTCAGCTTATATATTGGTACAATTATGTAAACCCTCAATCCTTAATCAACAACATATTGATACAATTTGTTCAGCTTATATACCTTTTATTCTCTATTACTTCGTATATAGGTTTAATAAAATCTTGATAATGCTTGATCAAATTATGCAGGGTGTAACTATATAGATTTTACTTGACCACATCAATATTTATTCGAATTGAACTTGAATTAAAACCAAGAATGATCCGTTTTTATGATTATCCGACCAATTTCTGATCCAACACTAACCCGAACCCAAATGTACCATCTATTAACCCGCCCAAACCCGACTCAACACAACCTGAACCTGAAATTGAACCTGATCTGAATTTGACTCGAATCGAATCCGACCTACACTCGAAAGGCTGAACGACCCGAAATAACCTGAACCAAAATTGACCCGACCCGAACCTGAATCTAATCTGAGGCTAAATTGACCCGACATAACCTGATCCTGATTTGACCCGAGACCTGATTTAACCCAACTCGAACCCAACTTGAATACCCAAATTAACAACTCTAGTTTGATAATAGAAGCTAAGTAAAGCATTAATGAAACTAACTTTATTTTTTTATTTTTTTTTTTAATGAAGAAAGCGACATTTTTTTTTAATGGGGAAACATGATTTTCAAGATTTAAAATTACTTAAATTCATAAACCTTAGAAAAAAAGTACGAGTAAAAAACTATGGGTAAGATTGGTTCCTTAATTAAAAAGCTGATATATCAATCAATTAATGAAGTAAAGTAAATACTACCTTCATTAAATGATATGTGTAATTTTTGGAGGGAGTTGCGGTTATCAGACAATTTTTGAGGGGCAAAGATTAGCTAGTGTGATGGGAAGTAATTAAAGAAAGAGGAGAGAGAAAATGGGACCACCCAAGGGGGGATATCTGATTTTATTAAGAGGGAGTAGAGCTGTTCATGGGTGGGATGGCCCGCTAAGCCCGCCTAACCTGGCCCGCAATATAAATGGACAGGTATGGACAAGAAAATATGTATCGTGGGCTATCCGCCCGGCTCGTTTATTAATATTATAATAATAATAATAATAATATTATTATTATTATTATTATTATTATTATTATTATTATTATTGAGTTAGTTAATTATGATATACTTTGTACGTATATTTTAGAAAATAAATGCAAAAGAGATTATGTAGAATTACATACAAGCTTTTATTAGTTACAATTATTTATCTTAATTTTATATTTTATTATTAACACTTGTTAAATAAGTTTTTTCTTTCATATATTTATAACATATGTCATAATTTCAACTTTTTTAAATTTCTAATATCATTTGTGAACAAAAAATTTTAAGACAACTCTACCAAATAATTTTAGCACACGTAAATAATAAAAAGATTAATTAGTTTTATAAAAAAAAATAAAACAAAAATTTAAGGCTCGTTAGCCCGTGGACAAGGCTAGCCCGTTTAATAAGCGAGCATGGACAAAGTATCAAGCCCGCATAAAAGGGTTCGGGTTTGCTACATAAAGCCCGTTGGGCAAAGAAATAAGCATAAGTCTGGTCCGCTACCCGCCCAAGCACGTAAATGATCGCCTCTAGGAGGGAAAGAGAAAATGGGACCACCCTACTTAAAAAGGGAGAGAGATAATGGGACCACCCTACTTAATTATTCATATCTGATTTTTTAAGTAAGGATATATCAGTCTTTTTAAGCCTTTCTTAAATACAAAGTACTCGTACTACATATGAGATTGTATTTTATGCTCCGTACCAATAAAGTTGAGCAATACGGAGTATAATTTGTCGAAGACTAAAGTTTGAGGGAATAACATATGAGATTGTATTTTATACTCCGTACCAATAAAGTTGAGCAATACGGAGAATAATTTGTCGAAGACTAAAGTTTGAGGGAATAAATAGAGTAGCAACTTGTACAGAACAACTTTTAAGTTTTACTCTCTCTGTTTTTAAATACTTATTTCATTTCCCATGTGCAGAATTTTAGGAGAAATTAATAAAATATAAAGGTAGTGGGGTTAGTGGAAAAATAAAAAAAATTGTAAAAAGCAAAAGTAGTTGAGAGAATTGAAAGAAAGAGAATGTGAAATTAATAAAATATGATTTATGTTGGGTCTATTAGGTGAGTGAAATTAATTAAATATTTGTAAAAATTTTCTAAATCAGGAAATAAAACGAGTATTTAAAAAATATCGAAAATAAAAAGTGAAACAAGTATTTAAAAATGGAGGGAGTAACAACTAGGACTACTCTAGTTAACAACTTTTTTGCCAAACATAGCTAGCTTTGAAGCAGTGATCATAAAGTGATGCTCCTTGTTGCTTGCTTTAGGCCAACAACCTAAGGTCAGTAACTCAAGTCAGAATATTCGTTACTGTCCTATTCTGTTAGGAACAAAGAAGCATATGTGCTACATTTCTGTCTCTGAATAATTTTAACATTTTAGACAGGAATGTTAAACCTTAGATCATAGCTCCCATTGATTTATCAAACATATATGATGAAAATTGTATCATTACATGTATAATAGGGCACAGGTGATAAGTATTTTGGGGGAAAATATTCAACTTATAGGATGGTAAAATTTACAACTACGTGCATAATACTACACAAAAAGTACTATTCAGACAACTTATACTTTAATAGTACATTATACATGCATAATGGTACATAATGGTATATTATAATGTACCACTGTAGAGTAATCTTTTTTCAAAAGTTTGCCAAATTTACATTTTTGTCATCCTATATGTTTTGTAAATATATAGAAGCTATGCACTGAGATGCACTCAAACTCAGTTAATTTTTATTTCAGATCTATTTTAATAATAATATACTCCGTATGATTTAACCTTATACTGAGTTACTTAAAACTCTATTCAGTACGTAAGAAGTGTACGAAGTAACATAAGATAGAGAATAATATTTTACTCTAGAATATGAGATTATTACTATCTCATCATCGATCTTAGGCTAAACTTCAAGCCATTTGGCCATACATACACATTGTGGCAAAAATAGATCAGTTACTATTACCAAATTGCTAGACTTATGTTTTACAGTGTAATTAAAGAATTCACTTTCAATGTTACGGGAGTAGTAATCGAGTGTGCATTGGGTATGTTAACATTTTTTAACAATAAGTTGGTTTGTAATAAGTTTTGTAAGTGTCCCTAAAGACCCAAGTAGGTTTATTTTTATTCTTTTTCATTTATGCAAATTTTATCTGATGTTAAAAGATAAATAAATTTATAAATATCTTATTACATTCAATCTTCAAGATGGTTTATCTTAGCTACCCGACACAAGATACATAAGAATATAACAAAGCAGAAAAAAAAAAAAATTAAAGAGCTAGCGAATAAAAGTCTATATTTCTCTTTCAACCTGGACCAAATGAATACATGCTCCTTAGTTAATACTTATAGAGGCCCTTGATTAATACTTAGAGAGGACTATGTTTCTAAGTGAAGGACACACTACATTTAAGAGATACCAATATATCAAGATAACATGTGCCTTTGTACTTTTTTTGTGTTCGATATCTCTAACAATAATAATTAATAAGGACATTTTCAATGGAAAACAGGTAGTTAAATACTTAAAATGTACTTATTGTTATTGATCTAAAACACATGGAAAATGCATACCCTACAAACTCAAACTTATACAATCATGTCTAAAGAATCGACCAACTCATTACAATACAATACAATTCATGTAGGGACACAAGATCATATATGCCATGCAACTCTCAAGTGGGGGAATGTAATTATGACAAATAAGGACCTCCCAACATTGTCCAAATATGTTGACCAATTTGGTAGTCGATTGTAAACATATGTCATTAAAATAAATTTTAAAATGTAATTTGACAAGAAAAACTACATCTCACATTAGTCATATTCATAAAAATGCAACCTCTTCTTAAATTTTGGTATCTTATTTTTCATAAATTAGTTATTGGTTCAGTCATTGCATGTAAAATGTATAATATTTTTTTTTTATTTTATTTTATTTTTTTTTATCTAACATACTTGAATATAGGTGGGGACAAGTAATTTGATAAGTGATAAATATAATTGATTGTTGATGATTAATTAGTGATTTGATACGCGATGAGTGTATTGAAAAATAATAATTAATTAGTATATGTCACACATTAAATTGTGTTTCTCCATATTATAGATTAGTCTGATAATAATGTACTAACAACATACTTTGTACTTCGTACTTACATATACTACTAATAATTAACATAATTGACATGCTTAATTGATTGTACTTATGAGGATTCTAAATTAAGAATAACAGGTATTGATAAACAGGTCTGGGCTACACCCGTCACAAGTGTTCACTTTACACGACCAAGGAAGTTTCAGCTTAAAACCATATGACAATAAGGGGAGTAGCCCCTTAGCCGTATAAAGTGGACACAAGTTTCTCTTTTTATTTAATGTGGGATACACATTCCAATATTTCTCTTCACTTTTTGTATTCTTTCAATGTGGGACAACACTTTCACTTACATGTGGGTTTTCTCATGGGCTCAACATATTCTTATATTGATTTTACTACAACGGAAGTTGGTTTTTAATTAACGAGATTGGTTATTTCAATTAAGAATATGAAATTCTTCATGGAAGTAGGTAGAACGAAAAAATTAGAAAGTTAGTGACCTTGATGTCCCTAATATTTGCAAAAAATTAGACCATATCTTGCCTAAATGACCACGGAGACAAAAGGGGAGAGAGATATTTTGTCCGAACTTTTAGTCTTCAATTTTATTGATTTTGATTATTAAGTTGAGATTGATAACATTTTAAGTACCAACTCAATTCGATCAAGAGCCTTAAATTTTATATTACATTTTTTATTATCTTCTTTTATGTATTCATTTAGGTACTTTATTAGGTTCGATTGCTTGCAAATTTATTCCAGAATAAATTTATTATCTCAAAAAATTAAATTCTACTAAACAATTTATGTATTTATTTAGCTACCTTATTAGCTTCGATTGCTTGCACATTTCAGCTACATATTTTCAATTTTAATTAACCTATCAATTTCAAGTCTTCCAACTTCTTTTTACTTAGTGTAGCCAAACATAGCCCAATCGTTGTGGTTTGTCTTGATTTATTAAACTGCACTCACCCTTCTTAGGGTTGTTTCCGATGGAATGAAGAAAAAATATGCTACCTTCAATTCTTATTATTTGCAATAAAAAGGTATTATTTGTGACTATGTGAGACATAAAATAAGAAAGTTTTATTGTAAATGATAAAAAACAGAGTCAGTAAAAATAAATATATTCAACTTTTTTTTTTCCGTGCTTATTGATGTATTGCATCATTGCGTGACATAAATTACTTAACTACCTCTATGAACTAGCCTTATGGTAACTTGAAACAACAATAACATTTGTTAATATCCCCATTAGTTGGACATAACATTGAGAGGGAGTACGAATTAGTCAATTTTAGTGCATTAGTGTCGGATCATATCAAAATTAGCTATATAATGTCATTAGTAATAAACTGTAGTAGTAATATACTATGAATTGACCAGGCAAAGTCAATGAAACGATACCATCCACAATTCCACATAACAATTAGCTTATGAGTTACGACAGAAATATCTAATCCGTAATTAATTCAAAAAAGGAAAAGAAGGAGCCCAATAAAATTACATTTGCCTATTAGACCCTCTCCAATGGTGAGACTCAAGTGAATATTTTTAGGAGATAGAGTATTTTTTGCAATGTATACCAATAAGTATCTAAACTTAGCAACTCCAAAAGAAAGTTGCTAAGTTTAGATACTCAACTTTGAGTCTCTTTTGACAAAAAATGTGGGTCCCTTGTTAATATTCTAATATATTTTATAATTTATTTAAGTTTTACCTTTTTCTTTTTAAAAATAAATACGAATTAGAAAAAACTTGTTAGAGATAATATCGGAAAATATATGTGTGATATATTTTCCGTATTGATCTTATTAGGAGAATAATATATTTAGGATATTTATGTTAAGATATTATTTAGAGAATATATCTTTAGGGTTTATGATTATGGTAGTATATCTTTTAGGAATATTGTTTCCTATCTTATGTTCGTAGGTTTTGTATAAATACTCTACCTATTGATGAATAATAATCAAGCTAAGCTATTCTCTCATAATTAATTTGTCAAAACTCCTCACAAAAGAAAAAGGAAATGGATTTGGTGGGCCATAAATTGAAAGTGATATTTGTATACTTTAAAGTGTCTCACTATTGGAAAATTAGACTTCACATGAGTTGCTAAATTGAGAAGTAAGTATAGTATCACCATTGGAGGTAAAAAACAACTCATTTTGTATTTCAATACCCAAACTTGAGTCTCACCATTGAAGATGGTCTTATGCTCTATTAATTTCAAGCCATGTGCACTCCGTTTCGTTACAGGGCAGCAAATTGATTTTTTTTTTCCATTTTAATTTGGGTTTTCTTTGTTAGACTAAAGCTGAGAGCCTATTCTATACAAGCGAGTGTATGGTACATCCGGATAGTTTACTCATTAATTTTTTCTCATTTAATAAATGAGATATTCTGCTCATTTATTAAATGAGAAAAAATTAATGAGCAAATTACCTGAGTGTACCGTAAACCCGTGTGTATATAACACATTCTACTAAAGCTCATGTTCAATTTTTTGTAATTTAGTATAATTTGGAGTAGTACATATTTTTTCATAGGTTTATACGGATTGAAAAAAACGCTAAACTTTTAATTAAAATAATTTAAATTAGACAAGAAATTTCTCCCCAACTACAATACATTGATAAACACCCTTGCGGAAAATGATGTAAATTACTCTGAAATAGGGTATATAAATGTGCATTTTGCAATAACAATCCTATCTTTGCTGGAAGAATGTATTTATTGGACTTTTTTTTTTTTTTTTTTTTTTTTTTTTTTTTTTTTTTTGGTGAAGAAGAGGGGCAAGCCCCTAGATTTAAGTATCTTAGTGGAATGACTTTTCAATTATTCTTTATTTTTATTTTTTTTGGGAAACAATTTCCAATCTCAATAATATCTCTCATCTCTCACTAAAAATGATAGCGAATGAGTTTAAATTTGCCGTAAAACCCAACAAAATTGGGACACACAATGAAAAGAATAAAGCAAAGCAGAACAAACAAAAACCAAACCAAGCAAAAAATTGAATTAAATTTTAAAAAAAATGATTGAAAATAGTCTAAATTTCGAATAAATTAAACTATTTTCGGCCTAAATCGTTAAAAAAAACTAAAACCCTTGAGGAGGTGGAGAGAGAAAAGACACAAAAATACAGACTTGATCATACACAAATAAACAATCAAAATTTTCCACGTTGGAATGTATACGTAGTATTAGCTGAACCATTTTTGATTCATTAACTTGAAAGATGATGTGTCATCAATTCATTGCCATGTTTTAAACTTTTTTACGGATTAAGATCGACTTTATATATCAATAACTAGTAATGATCTTTTTACTTGATACTTTGATTGCACCAAAAGAAAAAAGGTCTTTAGCATTGCTCAAACGTTCAAACCCTCTTAAAAGATTTCTAAACCAAATTCTTTATAACCCCCTTAAAAAATTCCTCTTCCAACCACATATACATCCTCTTTTAATTCATGGGGTACCACACAACAATGTTTTTAACTTCAAGAAGTTTAATAAAAGTGATCACTAATTAATATCAGTTTGATAAACTTTGTCAACTTTCTTACCTTTTCCTTGGAAATTTTATTTATCTTTTTATTGATAATTTATTCAATAGAGAACGTTTGGCATGACATAAACATATACAGAGTGAATTTTGAAAAATAATGAAGGATTAAGGAAAAAAGTTGATCAGAGATATATCTCGAAGAAAACCACCAATCTCAAATTATAAAATGCGACTTTACTCTTTCAACAATAATGTGAACAAGTTAAGATGAAATTGTAACATACTATGTACTACCTTAACGATCTGTTTGGCTAACAACCATAAATCGTGGGAATGGTAATGAATTTGTGAGTAAACTACTAAACTAGTAAAAAAATGTTCACTACCATGGACCCATGGTAATGGAACTCTATCACCAAACAAGTGAATTCTTCCTGAGTTCCCATTACCACTCAAATACCATCTTGCAACTGGTAATGAAGAAAATGATGGTTTAAAGACCACATTACACAACATACAACTTTTTTTCTAAAATTAACTCACAAATTTATTATCATTCCCATGATTTATAACTATATACCAAATGTGTTGTAAAAGCCATTTACAAACATTACTTATTCTACCTTTAAAAAATAATACTCCGTACTTTATATAATTGTATCAATATAATTTAAACTAGTAATGTCACACCAAATTACTATCCGAGATACATAAAAATGTATTCCCTATGGCCTATGTCAATGCCATTTGAAAGCGTAAGAAGCAATAGAAAGCAACACAAAGAACAAAGTCAACGACACAAATTAGTACTTCGTTTTTTTTTTCATTATATTCTAAACTGTAAAAGAATTTACATCAGAAAAGTACCCCAAAAAACAGAGGATTAACCAGGGTTCTTATTAGTAGCACAAATTAACAAAGAAAATTCAGGTTTACCAATCTTATTATCAGCTAATTTCTTCTCTTCTTCTTCTAACCAAAGCCTACTATCCAACCCACTTCTTGTTCTAAACATGATAAAACCACAACCACCTTTTTTACTATTAGTAACATTATTACTATTATGCCCACCAACTGTTTGATCAAAATACCACCCATACACATCCCACATTACATCAACCAACAACCCATCCACAAATATCACCTGATTTCCTCTAAAGTTCCATTGTAATCTCTTAATCTTAACTACCCTTTTCTTATCTATATACACCGATAACACCGGGCTCCTCGGCCCGTCTTCTTCCGGACAACATTTGATCATAATCTCATGTTCATCTCCGTTGTCATTGAATTTCGCCTTGGATGATATTTGACTGTTCCATTGCCCGTTGTAATGCTCGCATTGGGAGACCAATGCGAGCTTCGGAACATTCCATTTATCAATCAAACCTCTTACAATAGGGTCATGATCCATGTCTCCGAGGACCAGAGCATACTGGGAATTCACCAAGAGGACGATGTAGAACCCTTTGATTGGCTCCAACCCGGCCTCGAAATCTGCTGCTGAGAGATCCCAATGGACTGAAATGCTTAACTTCTTTTGATCATCTCTAAAATCTTCTATGAATTTTGTACCCTTTATTTTGGGTAATTGATGAAACCCTTGTTGGTAATGATTCTCCCTTGACATTTTTTCACTGATTTTGATGAAAAAACCCTGACAAATCATTTTACTACACCATGAAATTGTGACGAACAGACGTTTGTTAGAAATCAGGGTTTTGTATGTACAGGTGACAACATTTTGGATTGAAGGTGATGATTTTGGTGAGATGTAAGACTTGTTTAATGGTCCTGAACAATATGAATCTGAAACTCTTACAGCATGTTCACTATAACAAGTTGCTATGTTTCTCATTTTTTTATGATCAATCAAAAACAACCCAGAAAAATTAATCAAAAACCCAGAAAAATTGATCAAAAACCCAGAAAAAGGTCAAAAAATTTCTGGTTTTCGAATGATCTTTTGTGAAATTGAGGAGAGAGAAATTGGAGGATGAAGAAAGAGGAGGAAGAGAATCAGGGTTTTGGGATTGAGTGAGGGTAAAGAAGAGGACAAACAAGGGCTAAGGAATTTTTCAATTGGGGGCTTTGTAATAAGAAGGTTTCATGATTTGGGTTTTATTTTTATATTTATTTCAGTTAATAAAAATTTTGATTCTTTGATTTCAAAATATGCTAAAAAGGAAGGATATCAATGGAGGAAAATGAAAGGAAAGCAAACCTTGCAGTCTGACCAGCCCACTGCATTAAATAGAATTCAGTTACATCAAGAATTTTTATTAAAAAATAAAAATAATACAAAAAGATGGAGTAAAAAGGGTACAGAAAATAAAAACTCTTTCACATTTTCGTTATTAATAGATTCATGTGCTAGCCTGCCTTAACTACTGAAATTAATACAGAGTATTATTCATAAGCTGACATATAGTACAAATGTTTGATTTGAATTGGCAATGTTCTTTTTTAGGTTTGTAAAGATGGCTTCGGTCCATGTCGTACTCCATATATGCTTTGTGTCAAGCTTGCGTGCTTTGAGTTGGTTAAGCTGGTCCATGACCCAACCGAGTAGCTATAGTTCATATATATTCATTCCAATGTAATGATGTTAATAAGTTAAGATAAGAATTTGACAAAATATAGTAGAGATATATACAATATATGAAGAAAATAAATAAATTAGAAGATAATAACAATCGTGAGACATTTCCATATAGACTACTTCTAAGAGCCATTAAGTTAATCCTACTTATTTTATTACTTGGTGACTCGCAAATGTATAAGTTTAATCTACTAGTTCCCCTCAATACAAAATTCCAAATTTGACTTTTAGAGATCTATATGACTAGCTACAAATTTTATATAATTAAAACTATATAGCAACTATGAAGTATATAATATTAAACTCATCGATCTTCTATAAGTAATGGTTTTTAGATGAATCATCATCGCATCGACGCAAGGTCTGCATTTAGGGCCTGTTTACATTTACTGAATTGAGCTGAACTAAACTGAACTGAACTGAACTGAAGTGAACTGATTGGAGCTAAACAGAACAGAACTGAACTGAATTGAGCTGAACTGAATATTTTATGAGAGAGGAAAATTAAGAACTGAACTGAACTAAACTGAACTGAACTGATTGGAACTGAACTGAACTGATTGGAGCTGAACTGAAATTAAGTAAATGTGAACAGGCCCTTAGATACATGCATGTGTCATATTTGTAATTAATTAAGAGAGTGAATGATAGTTCAAGTGGTTAGAGTTCTTTTTCGATTGTAGGATAATCTATTCTCATCATCCGTCCTTGCGGCTCTCTAAACACCAGAAAAATTAATTAATATACACTCATTTCTTGAATTATTTACTTTTATTCATATCTCTCCCAAAAGACCACCATATATAGTCATTTACAAAAATAAAAATAAAAATAAAAATTATGTTCGAGTTACTTATTAATCTATTTTATTGTTCCATAACAAATACAATAGTCATCTAAATTTGAATTTCAGCTAGTAATTTAAACAAAAATGTACACGAAACAAGGAGGGTAGGTTGTTATGGTTAATCAAGAACTTTAATAAAATAAAGAGTGCCCCAAAAAAAAAAAAAGGTTTGACTTGATCATCAAATAGAAAAAAAGCTTAGGACAATATTATGTCATTTTATTAGTCCAACGTATTATAACTCCATCACTTCCACATATTCAACTAACAGAATTAATAATTTCAACTTTTAATAAAATAACGAAAAAAAATCAGAAATGTACAAGAACTAGTCAATACAAACAGTTTTAAGAGGTTTTTTATAATCGAAAAGTTAGTGATTGGCATGTTTCTAGACTGTTATTTAAAAAGATGGGGCTAAGTTAAAGCAGCCTTTTATCACTTATATAAAAAAAAATTTAGTGTATAACGGTCTGCTAAATTGTATGAACACACAAATACTTTATTCTCATTGATGGCTACAAAGGTCAATAAATAATACAAGTTTACCCTAACAAGATAGAATTAGGAAACTAACTAAATATCACCAAAATATATTCTAGCCATAAAATATGGTCATAAAATATATCCTCAATATTATTTCCCAAAATATATCCTCTCAATACCCCCCCCCGGTTGGAGCATGGTGTTGAAATTAATGATTTTGATGATAACACAACCTAACTTATTTAGAAACTAATAAGAGCTTGATTGTTTGAGTGTGTGATCAGTTGCAATGACTAGGAGAATTGAGTGTCTTGCGAAGATTCCATGAGGAACAGGAAAGCCAGGAACAAAGCAATCCAAAAGAGAAGAGTTCCCTCACAGGAACTCGTGCTTCAAAAATGTGAGAAGAGAAGTTTCCCCTCAGGGAATAGAAGCTTTAGAGTGGAAGCTTCGCTAGAGAAAAGAAGTTCCTTCCAAGGAACAGAAGCCTCGGAGTAGAAGCTTCATCAGAGAATCATGAAGACTAAGATATTTTTATATTTTAGGATTTATGTAAGTGTAAGGATAATATTACACTCGAAAATATTTGTGTGGAATTGTTCTAAAAAGATAATATTGTGCAAGCCAAGTTTTAGGAAAACAGTTGAGTTTAAATTCTATCTTTATGAAAAGGATTTTATTTTATTTATTTTCGAAAATTAGTTAAACAAATAAAATCTGTTTTGTTTTCCAAAACTTGCGGCATACTCCCTTTCTCAAGTCATGGTCTTGCACATTGAGGAGTTCGTGTTCCTTGAATTTAGGACATGATCTTCTTAGTGGGTTGGAGTAGTGGCGTTATGGATTTGCTGCACAAAGAGGTTTTTTCCAGACGGATTTTGGTCTATAAATAGTTGTTGATTTCAGTTGAAAAAACTCACCCTTGCTCAAATAGATTTCAATCTTTGTTTTCTTTAATCGAGTTAAGAGTCAATTCCACACTAGAGAGTTAGAGTGTGCTAATGTCCTTATACTAGAGTTAATCTTTTCGGGTTGTATTGGGGAATTGGGAAGTTTTAGTGAACTTCTATTGTGAGAAAGAGAAGTGAGAAGAGAAAGAGAAAGAGAAGAGAGAAGAGAGAAAGATAAGAGAAGAGTAACAAGTTGGGTCACTTGTTCCTCGGGGCTTTGGGTTCATTGAGGAACTCAAAGTTAGAGTCTTTAGTTTGTAATACGATTGTTTGCCTTATTCTAGTAAAGATTCTTTTCCTAAAATCCCAAGTGGTCGTGGTTTTTCTCCTTGATTAGGGCCAAGGAGTTTTCCACGTAAAAATCTCTCTTGCATTTTTAGTTCCTTTAGCTATCTTTCTGTTCCTTAGCTTACTTAGTTTTATTCTCGCAAAAAGTTTGACTAATTTGTCATACTACAATTCAACCCCCCCTTCTTGTAGTATTCATTGAAACAACACATGGGGATAAAAAATGCCCAACTTGAAAAGAAGGTTATCAAACTAAGTCTTCCCAAGCGCCTTAGTAAAAATATGCGCCAATTGCGCCTTAGTGGAAACATAGGATGGAGCAATTAAGCCCTCTATAATAGCATCACGAACAATATGACATTCAATCTCAATGTGCTTCGTTCGTTCATGAAAAATTGGATTTCTGGCTATATGTAGGGCAGATTGACTATCACAAAACAACTTGATCGCCTTAGGGTGTTGAACCCCCAAACTCAAAAGTAAGGCTTTTAACCATTTCAACTCATTTGTGATCGATGTCATGGATCGATACTCGGCCTCAGCAGAAGATGTAGATACTGTAGGTTGTTTCTTGGTTTTCCAAGAAATTGGAGAATGATCCAGAAACACAAGCCAACCTGTCAATGAACGACGAGTAAGAGGACATGTCGCCCAATCTGAATCACACCAACCCTGCAAAGTGAGGTCACTATCTGCACTTAACAAAATACCCTGTCCTGGGGTTCCCTTTAAATATCGAACTGCCCTTAGAGCTGCCTCCCAGTGCTTACTGCGAGGCTCTTGCATATATTACGAAAGAATATGAGCAGAATACGCCAAATCTGGTCTAGTAACCGAGACATAGATTAACCGCCCTACCAATCTGCGATAAGACTCAGAATTTGCAAGTAACTCACCACTAGCAAGACTAAGCTTGTGGTTTGCTCAATCAGAAAACCACTTGGCTTTGCCCATAATAACCCTGCTTCTGAAACAATATCCAAGGTGTATTTCCATTGACACAAAAACAAACCAGATTTACTACGAGCAACCTCGATGCCCAAAAAAATACTTCAAAGGACCCAAGATCCTTCATCTTGAAACAATCACAAAGATAAGCCTTGAATACAATCATTGCAGCGGAATCATTCCTAGAAATAATAAGATCATCAACATAAACTAAGACATTAAGCTGAACATTGCCATTAGTGTATGTGAAAAGAGAATAATCAGAGTAAGACTGAAGAAAACCGTACCCTTTCAGGGCCGTAGTTAATTTTTCAAACAAACACCTCAGAGCTTGTTTCAACCCATACAAAGGCTTTCTCAAATGACACACCAAACTCAGATTCGAGCTCTCAAAATCGGGAGGTAATTTCATTTACACCTCCTCATCTAGATCACCATGTAAAAAGGCATTATGAACATCCATCTGATGAAGCTCCTAATTTTTCGAAGTGGCTATAGCAAGAAAAGCTTGAACTGTAGTCATCTTCGCAATCGGAGCAAAAGTCTCATCATAATCTATACCTTCTTGCTGATGATTACCAAAGACAACCAAGCGAGACTTGAGACGTTCAACATCACCATTAGACAAAAATTTCGTCTTGTACACCCATTGACTGCCTAGAGCCTTCTTGTCGGGAGGAAGATGCTCTAAGGTCCAAGTCCCATTGTCTTCCAATGCCCTTATTTCTTCTTTCATATAACGTCGCCAACCTTCAGATTTCATGGCTTCTTTAAATGATTTTGGATCCTTTCCCAGAACAACGGCTGTAAGAAATTTGCGATAATTCACATAAAACATGTCACAATTTATATAGTATGCTAAAGGATATGGCGTACCTAAAGGAGTATTGGAGGACGGAGAGGACGGAGACGGACTATTAGCAAAAATGGAAAGAGTTACATAATCTCGAAGCTTAATCGAAGGAATTTTCTCACGGAGACCCCTCTCTAAGGCCTCCTACTGTTGTTCACCGTAGACAGGAGGGGCCACGGCCTGCCCGTGGCTGGACTGACTTGGCCGCGGCCTACCCATGGTCTCAGGCTGCTGCTGTTCACTTTGGGCAGAAGGGGCCACGGTCTACCCGTGGCTAGACTCATTTGGCCATGGGCAGCCCGTGGCCTCTACTGTTTCGTCAATAAGAGTAGCTTGTTCTTCTCGTACATACCCCGTATACTTCGTGAGTGGGGCAGCCTGTACTCCTTCGAGGGAGTCACCATTATCAACCCCAACATTCTCGTCACCAACCCCAACCAAATCATACTCCAAAAAATCTTCATGCACTTCACCATTTGTGTCACTATGTGGCACTATATTCACCTCCTCCGGACTATCATAAGGAAATACACCCTCAACAAACTTGACATCTCGAGACACAAAAAAAAAACCTTTGATTCAAGATCATACAATAACCAACCCTTTTTGCCAAAAGGATAACCTACAAAAATGCATTTCCTACTACGACTTGCAAATTTGTCACCGTTTGTTTTCTAGTTATGAGCAAATCATAAACATCCGAAAGTGCGAATAGCATCAAACAAAGGAGGTTTATTGAAAAGAATTTCGAAGGGAGTTTTATTTTGTAGCAAGGGTGTGGGTGTATGATTAATGAGGTGAGCTGCGGCAAGAACACACTCTCCCCAAAAATATATAGGCAATTTTTCTTGAAATCTCAAAGCTCTTCCAACCTCTAGAATGTGTTTATGTTTTCTCTCTACTCTCCCATTTTGCTATGGAGTTCCCACACAAGAGGTTTGAAAAATAATACCAGTGGCAACAAAATAATCATGCCAACAATTAAACTCAGTACCATTATCACTTTGCACAATCTTAATGGTTTGAGAAAATTGTCTATCAACCATAGCAACAAATGATAAAAACATTCGAAAAACCTCAATTTTATCAATCAACAAATAAATCCAAACGGCACGGGAATAATCATCAACAATGGTAAAAAAATAATGAGTTCCACACGACGAGACATGTCGATATGGACCCCACAAATCACAATGTATCTTCTCGAAAATCCTAGATGCTGTACTACCATCACTCAAGGGAAATTTATCTCTAGAATGTTTAGCACGCATACATACTTCACACCCTTTATATATACTATCTTTATTTCCACTAATATGAGGAAGTAACTTAACTACTTTCTCGGAGGGATGACCCATTCGACGATGCCATAATTCCAAGTTTGAAGTCGCTTCACCAATACCAACATGATACATCGATTTTGATTTGCTAAAATAGTAAAGTCCGTCTCTCCTAGCTCCCGTTCCAATTAGCTCCTTCGTTTGGTCCTGTATAGCACACATATAAGGGTTAAATTGGACAATACAATTAAGCTCATCGGTAAGTTGTGTCACAAAAAACAAATTACAACTTAAGTGAGGAACAAAAAGAAGCCCGGTTAAAGTAATCTTGTCCGACAAACGGACATAACCAATTAAAGAAGCCACCACTGCGTCACCGTTGGGAAGACCAATTGGACATTCAAAACTTTGTATATCAAACAACCAAGATTTATCTCCGGTTATATAATGAGTTTCTCCTGTGTCAATAACCCAAGAGGTAACATCAAACTTACTATTCAAGCTATTCGAACCCAAAACGACATTGACACACACCATGTTTTTACCACGGCCAGCATAATGCTTCCCCCCCTTGCTGCCATGATTCAAAATGGGTGGTTCAAGAAGATCACATGTCTTGCAAATTTGATCAGATCAATCAACATAATTGTTAGATTTAAGATGAATATGAGAATAAAAATCCTTAGGAAGAACTTGTAACCTAAGGTAAGATGGAGAAATTGGTTCGATTTCGAGAAGAGAAAGTGGCGATGGAGATGTGTCGTCTCCAGCCATTGTTGTTTGTAAAAAAAAAAAATCAACCTGCTCTTGATACCATGCTAAATTGTATGAACACACGAATGCTTTATTCTCATTGATGGCTACAAAGGCCAATAAATAATACAAGTTTACCGTAACAAGATAGAATTAGGAAACTAACTAAATATCACTAAAATGTTCTAGCCATAAAATATGGTCACAAAATATATCCTATTATTCCCAAAATATATCCTCAATATTATTTCCCAAAATATATCCTCTCAATACGATCTGATACGAGAAATAGGTAAGCTGTCAAGTGATGATCATGAATACTGAAAGTGCGAGTTTGGACCCCTTTTAGTCTTTTACTCATAAACTATCCTTTCATTCAATGGTAATTGGGTCAGCCCGTAAGTTACCTAGCTACGACACATCAAAGCAAAATTGATTAAAAATAATACCAACTATTAACGGTATATGCAATATAATACGAATTCAACTATTTACTATTGGGGGTATCATATTTGTATTATATCTGCAAAATAGTACGTCGGTCACCAGAAAACTATTTCGAAGAATATTCCATCTATATGCATTTTTATTTGATTTTTTTTTTATTAATTTTCTATTTTCTTTTCAAAATAAATATCATGCTAATAATTTCCTTTACAAACCAGTAATAATTTTTGCTATCACAAAATAGTAAATAAGGTAATTAAAATGCATTATTATGTTGATATAATTAGTTTAAAAAATATTTTCAAAATTCCAATTTTTCCCCACATTCACCAACAAAAATAATGTGGGGAAATTTTGGATTTTTAATCAATTTTTGAAACTAATTACTACCTTCGTTTCATATTTTTTGCAACTTTGAGGTATTAATTATGAGATATAAAATATTACAAAGTTGAAAAAAATATGAAATGGAGGTAGTATATCAAAATAATAATGCATTTAAATACCTTATTTACTATTGTGTGGTTGTAGAAAAAACTACATGTATTTTTAAAAAATATTCAAACATATATTAACAATTAAAAAAAATAAAATAAAAAGCATAACAAATGGGATGGGCATTATTAATTAGGATTGTACGTTAAAGGAAATTGTTAACATAATATATGTGTTTTGAAAAGAAAATAGAATAATAATAATAATAATATAATAATAATAATAATAATAATAATAATAATAATAATAACAATAATTTTTTGAAGGTTAGGATTTGCTATAGCTAGAGGAGTGGGGGTCCAGATTGTATCTCGGCTTTTCACTAATTTTTTGTAGATTGTATGACTTTGTCTATTTTTGAGATATAACAACAACAACAACAACAACAATAGACGGAATATTCATCGCGACACTTTTCCGGTGACCGGCGTACTATTTTGCGCATATAGTACAAAACATGGTACCGCTAATTGCAAATAGTTGAGTTCGTATTATTTTGCACACACCGTTGATAGTTGGTATTATTTTTAGCCAATTTTTCCACATAAAAATGTTGATATATATAGGTGATAATTTTCTAAATTTTTGTAATACATTAGGGTGGCTAACGCGCGCCTCATAGTTAGCAATATTCGGAAAGTTCTTATAGTTTGACTTTAGTTATTAGTGGCATTAATTAGGAAAAATATGTAAACAAATATTTATAGGGGTATAAATGTCCATACACGATTAATAAAAGTTTTAAAAAAGAGTTAATTAACATTAATGGGGAGCAAATAAGTAAATAAATATTTTAGAGGGTATAATTGTTCAAACACTATTCATAGGAGCTAACTCATACTTTTTAAAAGGTATGAAAATATATAGAGATATTGTTATTACAATATTCAAATGCAAACTATGCTAATTTTAACGAGATGAAAAAATAAGAGTAATGTTTTTTTTTTGTAATTATTATGCTCTATGTTCTTATTATGATCATGGTTGGTGTAGACACCAAATTGTGTCTCCCCAAAACCAAACCCAGTGATGCGTACCTTTAATGTCATTTGATTATTAAACGAGGTGAAATGTGAAAGAGTCTCGTGATTACTAAAAATACTTCTTTATGTTTCTGAAAATATTTCTTTTCATACCTTATGTATGAAAATGTCCAATCCAATTTAATTTGGTCCATGATCAGGGTCCAATAATAGTGTATTTGGATGGGGCTCGAAAAGAGCTTTCCAACGATATATTATAAGCCTAATTCCGATGAATAGTGAGGATGTTATGACCCAAATATTAATAAATTGGATATTAAATGAATGACCCAATGATCAAGTGGAGGGTCCATTTAATTATCATTCCTAAAGTCATTAGGAATTATTTTAATTTTCTAAAATAATCTAGAAGGTTATTTTAACTTCTAAAGAGGTTAGGATTAATAATTATATTTTTAGAAAAGGTAAATAATTTTAGTTAACAAGTGTTTTAAAGGATTTAATCAGATCTTGAAAGATAAAATACGGACTCTAATTATTGAATTATATTCGATAAAGGATTCGGTACGAATAAAAATAATCCAGCAGCACTATCGCGCCGCAATGGAGCCATCGCGTCGCGATGGTCCTGTCGCGCCGCGATGAGTGTAATTTTACTTCGATTTGAATTCTAAATCTTTTTTATTGTTCCGGATGTTTTTCTCTATAAATAGGGTCCTAGTTCCCCGTATTTGAATCATCATCAATCATCTATCTTTTCTCTCTCTCTAAATGCTAGAAGCTTATTTTTTTCTCCCTCTTTCTAGCCTTGCCTTTTCAAATACAACATTCGTCCATCACGAGACTTAGACACATATAGCCAAGCTCGAAGTTGCCTTCGCCCTATACATGAAAGGTTGAAAATTTATGAGGGTTTGGTCCCAAATCCCTATTTCAATTATTTAAATTAATCATTTGATTTAATACTTTTATTGAAGTTACTAACGTGTGTATTGTTTTGATAGAAAGAGGTACGAGGCAAGAAAGTGAGTAGTTTTATTGCTCTATTTATTTAGGAAGCATGCTTAGATTATTCTAATTCCTAGTATCATGTTAGGATGTATTTATGATTCCTAGTATCATTTTTAGGGTATTAACTAATATTTCTAATACCATGTATGTCTCTAGTATCATGTTAGTGCGAAAGCTTTGATCTTTAATGTTTAGTGACATGCTAGGGTTTGTTATTAATCTTTTTAGTATCATGTCTAGGATCTTGCTAATATTATTATGCTTTGATGAGATTATTTTGATGATGATGATTTGTCGTGTCAAATTATATATATAATTTAACGTTATTTGTTAATTAACGAATTGTTTCACGTTATTTGTTAATTTACGAATGTTTTCACATTATTTGTTAATTTACGAAAAGTATATATATAATTTGTTAATAATATTATGTTGCTTTATATTATTGTTATTGCTTGATCACGCCCTCTCTTGCAGGTTTAAAGGGAATTTGTATTTGAAATCACGCTTAATAAGATAATTAATAATTTTATTTAGGCTAATAGGATTTTAATTCAAGTGATCGCCAATAATAAATTTGTTTGTGCATTAATATTCAACCAAAATAAATTAAATAGGTTTAGGATTAATATATTGATTGTATGTTAGTCGGAAAGCGCACATGAATATGAGAAGAATAAAGTAGAGGTCTATTTAGGGCAGGTTCAATCTCTTTAAGATTGGATTTGTACCTTCATTCCCCAAATATCCAGTCATAGTTTAAGACCACTATGGAGTTAGCGATCTTATGGATCGTGAAGGGGTATAACCTTCACCCTGTGAATGGTTTATAAGCTCTTAAAACTTGTTGGCGACTCTTTTGCTCTAGCTTCCTTCCCTTTGGACGCCACCATGCTTAAGTGTATGATCATAGTGGGGCTCAAGTGTGGGATGCTTGAAATATTCCCTACAGTTTTTGGCGACTCCACTGGGGAGGATTTCTATTTTAATTCCTAAAATGTATTTTGGCAATGATTTAGAATGAGTGGATGAGACTCTAAACGTTCTAAGTATTCATGTGCGTAATTTTGATTGACATTGTTGGCATAAGCATAAAAAGATCCGCATTGGAAACACCATCTGTAATGCGTAAAAAACATAGACTTTTTACACGTAGGAAATTTGGGAAATATTTTTCACAACTAGAATCGAAAAAACGTTTCGAAAATTGGAAAATTCTAAGAACACAGAAAATTGCTGAGACATGTAGGAATCGTCACTGAGAGAACAGAGCCCATCGCAGTGCGATGGCTCTATCGCGACGCAATGGAAACATCGTGGTGCGACAGGGCCATCTCCTCGTGACGGTCCCTTTTTTCTCGCGCCATGTTCTTCCAATACCGAGCCAAACGTCTGCCTTCTTGCTTTGACCAGTTCTAGTACTGTTTGGCTGATTTTACTTCCTGATTGAGTTTTTCCCTTTTTTTCTAAAACCCATATATGTTCTACATATAGCCATAACCCTCTGGGAATTCACGCTCTATCTACCCAATCGAACGCTCATTGCAACGAAGGGTACATCCGATTATGTGAATTCACCAAACCATGGAAAGAAGTTTAACTTGTGCGGTCCCATCCATACGAGCCAACCCTTCCAAGGTAAGGCTTCCGCGCGATGCATCTGGACTCATAACCATGGACCCTCTTTGACTACCATAATTCTTGAACTTTAGAGAACTAGAGCCATGGTTAGGTTGCAAATTTATTGCATCATATTGTGCTTATTTGACTACTTGTGCATTATTTGCTTGTGCATAACCTATACGTGATTGAACTAACCGTTTGTTTTGACTTGTGTTTGTAAATAAGTCTTAATAAACTAACCAATGACTAAAGGATTTTTCTTAATTAATTGATTAATTAATTTGAGCTAATAAATATGTCTAAAATCGAGTCATATTTCCTTTGAGTCAACCCGGATTTTTATTCCCGTATCCTGCACAAGCATCAACGTGTTTCTGTCATAGCCAGAGATTTAGAAAGAGTTACGAGTTGTATAACCTATGGATCTGTAGCCTTAAGTTTTATCTTTCATTTGGCGTTGGTTTTGTCCAATTCGGAATCACAGATAAAAAGTTATGACTGAAATTTCATAGCCTGTCCAGTTTAGTGTATATAGAAGAAGTCTTAATTTAGTCTTTGTATGAGTTTAATCACATGTCTAGTCACATGGGTCTTGAACATATCACTTACACTCACTAGTCATAGCACACACTTTGTATATACTTCCTTCACACCATGACCATGTCTTAGGTCCATGCATGAGTCGTTCTTTCCGTCATTCGAGTTGGGGGTCCGTCCTATTCCGGAAATTTCTATAGCTTTCTACGTTCTTTCACATCATTTTCCGTATATTACACACCTCACTCCTTTTTTCTACTTTCATCTTACATGCTTTCTTCATACATATCACTCCCCTTACACTCCATGATCTTCCCCCATCTATGCATGTTGAATCGAGTTTGAGTCAAATAATTAACAATAAGTATCCATGACTTCCTTTTCCACATCATTTGGTTAAGGAGAGAAGGGCGGTTAATCAAAGATAGCACCTTCATTCAAGTTCTACTCTTCGACAAACCCATCAGGCACAGGAAAAAGTTCGTACTAATGGCTACCCAACAAGAAGTCGATGAGCTAAGGCAAAACATGAACAACTTGACTGAGACGTTGAAGACTATTGCTCTTCAAGTCAATGATCCTTTCAAGCAAAAACAACTTGAGCGTATGGAAGAAAGCCTTAGCAAAATCTCCAACGACTACAAGTTTCAAGGAATTAGCTCCCAAGGGGTCTTAGTGGACAAGGAACTTCTTCAGCAGAAGTTCAATGCCAACGACATCCCTAAGTTCAAGCCTATCGACAATCCTTACTTTCTTTTAAGAGCTTTCGAGACTATAATGATTATTAAGGCTATTGACAGGAATGTCTTCCTATAGACGCCTAAAAATGTCTCCCCAAAACCAAACCCGATGATGAACACCTTTCACCGCCATTATTATTCGGGTTGAGTATTTAACCTTTGGAGTGCTTAAATCTATATTCATTCCCAATAAATGTCATAAACTAATCCAATTCCTAGCTCATTTCCCTAAACCATAACTTATTTTTCACTTTTCGTGTCCACATCACAAAACCGAGAGAAATTGATTTTGTGGCCCAATAATTTTGATCCAATTATTATTTTTATGGATAGGCCTTTCAATAATATTTCCAACGATAAATCCAATAATATTTTCAGCCGGTTTAGGTTTAAACGGCCTGTCCAGGTTGTCGCTAGACGACAGGCCTGTCGCCACGCGACAAGCCTTGTCGCCAAGCAAAAGACCCTGTCGCCTGGCGACAAGGTCGGTTTTGCAGCGACATAGTAGAGTTTTATTCCTTATCAAATTCTACCTATTTCTGGACTGTTTTCTTATAAATAGTGTCCTAAACCTCCGTTTTATTCACCAATTATCATCAATCTACAATCATCAATCGATTCTAATCAACAATCATCTCTCTCTCCCCAAAGCTAGGAAGCTTTCTCTCTCTATTCTTTTTCTAAACCTTCCCTCAAACAAAATTCCGCATTCACGAGATCTAGAAACACCTAGCCAAGTTCGAAGTTGCTTTCGCCCTAGACGTGAAAGGTTATAATTTCTGAGGGTTTGGTCCCAAATCTCTATTTCAATTATTTGATTTTATATTTTTCTTGAAGTTACTAACGCGTGTATTTTGTTATTAGAAAGAGACACGAGGCTTCAAAGTATGTAATCTTATTGCTCTATTCTTGCAGAAAGCATGTTTAAATTTGTTTAATTCCTAGTATCATGTTAGGATGTTATTATTGCTTTCTAGTATCATGTTTAGGGAAAAGGTTATAATATCAAATATGCTTATTATGATTCCTGCGATGCTTCCTATTCTCTTTTCTAATATCATGTTAGTACCATGTTAGGTTTAAAGCTTTGATCTTTAGTGACATGCTAGGGTTTGTTAATAATCTTGTTAGTATCATGCCTAGGATCTTGCTATTATTGTGCTTTAACATGATTATAATTGTTATGATTATTTTAATTGATTATAATGATGATTATGATGATTATTATGTTGCTTGATGATTTATATTGTTATTGCTTGATCATGCCTTTTATGCATGTCTAAAGGGAATTTGTACTTGTAATCACGCCTAATAAGATAATTAATAATCTTGTTCAGGGTTAATATGATTATAATTCAAGTGATCGCCAATAATAGTTTTATTTGTGCATTAAGTTCAACCAACATAGATAAACAGGTTTAGGGTTAATCTGTTGATTGCATGTTAGTCAGAAAGCGCACATGAATACGAGAAGAATGAAGTAGAGGCCTATTTTTAGGGCAGGTTCAATCTCTTTTAGGTTGGATTTGTACCTTCATCCCCGAACCCTATTTGGTTCCAGACCTTTTGGAGTTGACGATCTCCTGGATCGTTAAGGGATGTAATCTTCACCTTGTGAACGGTTTACAAGTTCCTAAAACTTGTTGGCGACTCTTTTGCTCTAGCTTCCTTCCCTTTGGACGCCACCATGCTTAAGTGTATGATCACAGTGGGGTTCAAGCTTGGAGTTAATGGTTTGAAATACTCCCTACACTATCGTTGTCCCTTTATCGTGGTTGCCTTAAATGATCCGTGAATTGTTTACAAGTTCTTTAAAAACTTGTTGGCGGCTCCCTACTTTTCTTTGTCCCTAATCGGGTCCCTAATCGTATATGTTAATTCCAACTTCCTATGAGTGCCAAGCATATTTACAACATTCTTAATGTAGGCGCACTTCAAACGACGCCTACACTTCCCTTTAGTATTCTCACTATCTCTTGAAACCGTTTGTTAACAGTGGTTTTTCTCTTTAGAAAAGGAGAATACCTCCTCCCGGGAATCTATCACAAACGCTTTCATTGATAGATACAAGTGCAACATTCAAGTTGAGACTGGCCATAGAGGACTTGAGATGTTGAGACAAAAAGAAAATGAAGGATTTACTTCCTTCTTCAACAAGTGGAGGGAAACTTCCGCTAAGATGGTCGAGGTCCCTAGTGAAAAAGGTCTGTAGGGATGTTCATCAAGAATCTCCAAGAGAAGTATTCAAAGCATTTGAAATGCCAACACAACTTGAATACTTTCAAGGCCGTCTATAACATAGGCATTGACATTGAAGATGATCTCGCAAAATAGAAAGCTACTAACCATAGTAATAACAGTGGCTGGAAAGGAAAGAACAACGATAATCCTTCTTTCTCCAAAAACATTTACTCTAGTAACAATGTTAGTACCTTTGACCTTAACGAAGTCTTAACCATGGATAATCAAGGACCTAAAAAGCAACTGAGGAAAGAGTTCACCCCTATTGAGATGAGCTACGATACTGCCTTCGATCGACTCCATGCCAAGGGACTCATCACTCTTATTGGACCTATTCAAGATCCCGCACCTGAAAAGAGGTTTCCTAGTTGGAACCCAAATGAACACTACAAGTACCATCAAGGTAGGGGTCATACTACCGAAAGTTGTTGGAAGCTAAAGGAGGCCATCCTATATTTGATTGATAATAATAAGCTTCCCATACCTCCAGCTAGCAAGAAGACAAAGTGATGATAAAGCACAAGACATGAGGTGAGCTTCAACTACAAGATTTCGTGACCTCTTTTTCTATTTTTTTTCCTCCTTTCCCCAATAAGTCTAGTATAGTCATTCCTCATCTTCCTCATTAGATTTTAGAGTTTGTTTGTTTTTTTTTATCCTTTTTATTTTAATAAAATAAGCATTTCTTTTCTTGCATATGATCATTGCATTGCAAAAAAAAAAAAAAAAAAAAAGTGACGAACTAAGCACTAGGTATACTAATGATTTGAGGCACCTCTTGTAGCCACATCATAAAACTTTCACCCTTTCAAATATATAATTCCTTTTTTGATAAACTACTTTAAGCCTCGTCTAAAGATAAACCTTTCTTTTTTCAACCCACATCTACCTAACCTTGGAATGGGATGGTGTGCAACTTATGCAAGTTCTAAATACAAAAGTTTGAGTGATTTTACCTATATCTCAAAAATTCAAAAAAGCAAAGAGCAATAAAAGTGTGCAAAATGGCAAGTGTTCCAATTTCATTGATATGAACATATATTTGATAAGAACATGTCTCAGATTGCGTATCTTATCTAGTGCTCGGTACCGTGCCAAAACATGAATGCCAAGTGAGTGGTAGACTACATGATCGGGATTGCCCACTGTAGGGAATATTTCAAGCATCCCACAATTGAGCCCCACTGCGATCATACACTTAAGTATGGTGGCGTCCAAAAGGAAGGAAGCCAGAGCAAAAGAGTCTCCAATAAGTTTTAGGAACTTGTAAATCGTTCATAGGGTGAAGGTTACACCCCTTCACGATCCATGAGATCGCTAACTCCATAGTGGTATGGAACCATGACTGGATATTTGGGGATGAAGGTACAAATCCAACCTAAAAGAGATTGAACCTTCCCTGAATAGGCCTCTATTTTTCTCATATTCATGTGCGCTTTTTGACTAACATACAATCAATAGGTTAACCTTAAACCTGTTTAATCTATGTTTGTTGAATATTAATGCAAAAACAAATCTATTATTGGCGATCACTTGAATTAAAATCACATTAGCCTAAACAAGATTATTAATTATCTTATTAAGCGTGATTTCAAGTACAAATTCCCTTTAATCCCGCAAGAGAGGGCGTGATCAAGCAATAACGATAATATATATCAGGTAACATATAACAACAATCATCACAATAACAATCTCAACAAAGCATGACAATAATAGTAAGATCCTAGGCATGATACTAACAAGATTAATAACAAATCCTAACATGTCACTAAACATTAAAAATCAAAGCTTTAACCCTAACATGATACTAACATGATAGAAGGAAATAGGAAGCAACCTAAGCATGATACTAGAAAGCAATAAATAATGTCCTAACATGATACTAGGAAGCAATAAATAACATCCTTACATGATACTAGTAATTAAAATAATCTAAGCATGCTTTCTAAAGAAATATAACAATAAAACAACTTACTTTGTTGCCTCATATCTCTTTCTATCAAAACAATACACACGTTAGTAACTTCAATGAAAATATTAAATCAAACGATTAATTTAAATAATTGAAATAGGGATTTGGGACCAAACCCTCAGAAATTATCAACCTTTCACGTCTAGGGCGAAGGTAACTTCGAGCTTAGTTAGGTGCGTCTAAGGCTCGTGAATGCGGTATTGTATTTAAAAAGGCGAAGGCTATGAGAGAGGGAGAAAGAACAAGCTTCTAGCTTTGAAGAGAGAAGAGAATTAGAATTAGATGATTGTTGATTATTGTCGATGATTTAAAACAGGGAAATAACGCCCCTATTTATAGAGAAAACATCCGGAACGCTTAGAAAAGAGTCAGAATTTGACTCGAAGTAAAACAACCCCTTTTGCGATGCGATAGACCTATCGCGACTCGATAGGCTCCTCGCAGCGCGATGGCGCCATCAGGATAAAAATCCCGTACGGAGTCCTTTTCCAAATATAATTAGGTAATTAGACTCCTGAATTATCTTAATTAAAATCAGCTTTATCTTTCAAAACACTTGTTTTATTTCAAATTGAATTCTTTATCTTTTCTAAATAATATAAAAGTATAATTACTAATCCTAATTCCATTAGAATTTAAAATAACCTCCTAGATCATTCCAGAAAATTAAAGTCAATCTTAATAAATTTTGGAATGATAATTAATGGCCCTCCACTTGATCATTGGGCCATTTAAAATCATTTTGAGCCTAATTTATTATTTTGGCCATAACTTCCTCATTATTCATCGGAATTGGGCTTATAATATATCGTTGGAAAGCTCTTTTCAAGCCCTATCCAACTACACTATCATTGGACCCATATCATGGAATAAACTAAATTGGATTGGACATTATCCATAAATAAGGTACGAAAAGGAATATTTTCAAAAATAGAAAGAAATATTTTTATTAAAAACAGATGCATCACAAGACTCTTTCACATTTCACCTCATTCGATAATCAATGATGTGAAAGATATTCATCACTGGGTTGGTTTTTGGGGAGACACAATCAGGTTTCTACACCCACGCTTATAAAAAAAGGATTTGAATTTGAAAAAATGAAAGAAAAAGAAAAAAGAGAGCAAAACATAATAAACAAAAGAGTTTAAAAGTGAGAAACCTCAAGCATAAAAACACAAAGATTCACATACAAAGATCGCACACCTTAGGGGCTTATCTAGGGTCTTGAGCCTTTATCCCTTTCTTCTTTAACCCCGTTACAACCCTTCAAAAGACCTCTTTGAGGTATACACATACTTGTGCGAGGTTCGGCTAGACCTACATTCGGCCTAATTCCTAACGGATACGTAGGCAACTATTGGGTTTTGATGAGTCCGACTCATCGCGGAAAATAAAAGCCGAGCCCAAGGAAAAACTCACAATTAATATAACCAAAATGCATAAACAACAAGATTAGGAAAAAGACTAAATTACCCTGGTAACGTGCTTCGCTCGACCAAATGGAGTTCTTACTTGAGAAAGCTTAAGTCTCGCAAGCGCAATGACCTCCGACAATATCCACCCGCAACGTGACCCCGACTGGTCTCTTACTTGGAGGTTAGCCAAGTCGGACCAAAACACTACTCGAGTAATTAATGAGCTTAAAGGTTTTCTATAAGTAGAGATGCCTTATTGAGCTCTTACTCAAGTGAGTTTTCCCAATTCCCAAGTGGGATATTTATAGGGAAACTCAAGTGAGAAATCCACTCTCCCATCAATGTGGGAGAGTTGGTAAAATGAATTTTCCCTTTTTATTTTTAAATCAAAAATAAAAGAAAATAGCTAACAACTAATTAATCAACAAGTGGCATTCTAAGAGGAGAGGTTAGGTAAGGACGACAAGGGAGGGGGGGCCAATACTTGATCCCCAAGGCTTCCCCAAACCGGCTCCCTTAAGGCCACATGTGCCAACTGGGCTGCGCCATGTGGCGCGCCCAGCCTTGGATGCCAAGGCAGCCTAGTTGGCGCCAAGCCCTTGGCTCGGTTGCCCACATGGGCCGTATGTGTGGGCTACTGGCGCGCCATATCAGCTGTTGCTATGCGTGCCTTGCTAGCCTGCTGGCGCGCCATAGCTGCTGCTGCTATGTGCGTGCCTTGCTAGCTCGCTGGCGCGCTATAGCAGCTGCTGCTATGTGCGTGCCATGCTAGCACTGGTGCGCTAACATGCCGCAGCACCAGCCAACCAGCCTAGGCTCTGCTTGGTGCGCATTCTAGCCACCTTGCTATACTAAATGCCCCTAGCACTCGATTTGCTCAGGGAATTCCGATGCTTGGGGTATTTTGGTAAATTGTTGATTAATTATTGATTTTACCGTCTCGTCTTTTATTTATTCGACTCAACTTGCGACGCTCGGTTTTGACACTCCTAGATCGATTTCCGACGTCTAAATATTTAATACTCGAGCGGCTTATTAATTCCTTCGAAATTAATTCGTCGTGTCGGATCGTTAGTTGCTTAGGTGTGACCCCAAGGGTTCAGTCAAGATTAAACTGTAATATTACTTATACATTAATATTACGGATCGGAAGCGGCCTCTACCTAGGTTTTCTGATCACTTGAACTTACTGAATAATTAGCTTTCTTAATAGCTCCGAACACTCTATCGGAATAATACACTTGTTCGAAGGAAACCATTCCTTTTAATCTCCCACTTGTCCTTCCGGACAAGTGTGCTTTTAGTGTATAGCCTTTTTCCTATGTCACTTAATGTCTCTTCATGAACTATAAGGTAAGATTATTCGTCATCCTTATTATGTCTAGAAGTGTTTCTCGAAATCCGAGTTTGACTGTCAATAAACAGATGATTTCTAAAATTCCTCCGAGCACGGCCATGCATTTTCACAGTCTCACTCTTCGAGAGGCCTTGTAAACAACAAAGACATGTTCCCTATTGTTAGTAGGGGGACATTCCCAGTCTTGTAATGTCAGCTTCTCTTACTAAGAGGACCTAGCCGCCCGAGTGTTGCCGTTATAATTTCCATGTACGACAGACGTTTGACCAACATCAAAATGGACTAGTACTCAAACAAGAGAACTCACAATACTCATGGTCGGGGAAAGAGGTTCCGATAGCTATAATGAGAAGTATACTTATGACGATTTTTAAATCTCTTAAAGTATTCTCATAGGTCGATCAAGTATGGTTCTAAACCAATACTTGTGCAAATGATTTATGACAATCATGTCCTTGTAGCACAAGAAACGGTGCTATAAGTCAAACTACACACTAATCTCAAGTGTTCATCAATCGTCCATCATTTAAATGACCTCGATTAGGGATAATTTTCGATTAAAATATTTAATGTTCACTTAATAGGTGTTTCTTTATCCAAGACTGGTCTTGATACCCTATTTTGAATATTCTCAAATTGAATGGACTCAATATTTAATTCTAAACCACAATTAAATAGAAACGGCGGGGTGATAAAATTGCATGAAATTAAATTACTCCAAAACCTGAATGGTTCATCTTAGTGTCTTACATTAAAATGTTCAAAATTAATTAAAATACTAAACATGGAAATCAAAGCCAGTCTCCAACGTGCCTGATTCCCATTGCCTCAACGTGCTTGTTGTGCTTCACTTGAGGCAGAGGTTTAGTAAGTGGATCGGCTACATTGTCATCCTTTCCAACTTTACAAATTCTGATTTCATCCTCTGATTACCATTTCCTTATCGTGTAAAATCGCCGCTTGACATGTTTGACCTTCTGATGTTCCCTTGGCTCTCTAGCCTAAGCAATAGCTCCATTGTTGTCACAATAGAGGGCTATTGGACCCTTGATGGAGGGTACAACATTAAGTTCACCAACAAACTTAGAGTCCAAACTGCCTCCTTAGCCGCTTCAGCAGCTGCCAAGTATTCGGTTTTAGTTGTAGAATCTGCAGTTGTGCTCTGCTTGGCACTCTTCTAACTAAACGCTCCTCCATTTAGAAAGAACACATATCCAGATTGTGATTTGAAATCGTCTCTATTTGTTTGGAAGCTTGCGTCGGTATAACCTTCAACAACTAATTCTTCTGAGCCACCATATACCAGGAATTTATCCTTGTTCCTTTTCAGGTACTTTTGGATATTCTTGGCCGCAGTCCAATGCGCCTCTCCTGGGTCTGATTGGTATCGGCTCGTAGTACTCAAGGCATATGATACATCTGGCCTAGTACATATCATGGCACACATGATCGATCCAATAAGCGAACTAGCGAAGCATATGGAACCTGATTCATCCTTTCCCGCTCATCAGGTGTCTTTGGACACTGCTTCTTGCTTAGGGTTATGCCATGTGACATGGGTAGGTGACCTCTTTTGGCCTCCTGCATACTGAATCGTGCTAGTACCTTATTGATGTAAGTACTCTGGCTTAATCTAATCATCCTTTTAGATCTATCCCTATAGATCTTGATGCCCAATATGTACTGAGCCTTTCCAAAGTCTTTCATTGAAAAACATTTTCCAAGCCAGACCTTTACAGACTCTAACATCGAAATGCTGTTTCCAATGAGCGATATGTCATCGACATATAAGACTAGGAAGGCGATGTCACTCCCACTGACCTTCTTGTAAACACAAGATTCATCTGGATTCTTGATAAAACCAAACTTACTGATGGCTTCATCAAATCGCAGATTTCAACTTCTGCTAGCTTGCTTTAGCCCATAAATGGAGTTTTTAAGCTTACACACCTTCCCAGCATTGTTTTGGTCGATAAAACCTTCAGGCTGTGTCATATACATAGTTTCATCCAAAATTCCATTGAGGAAGGCGGTTTTGACGTCCATCTGCCATATTTCATAGTTGTAATATGCAGCAATCGCTAGGAGGATCCGAATGGATTTAAGCATTGCGACCGGAGAAAAGGTTTCATCGTAATCAATAACATGAATTTGCCTATAACCTTTTGCTACTAGTCTAGCTTTGTAAATGAATACATTTCCATCTTTGTCGGTTTTCAATTTGAAAATCCACTTACATCTGACAGGTGTGTAACCTTCGGGTAAGTTAACCAAGTCCCAAACTTGATTTTAAAGCATGGAATCCATTTCAGATCTCATGGCCTCTTGCCATTTAGCAGAGTCGGTGCTCGCCATCGCTTGCTTGTAGGTTACCTGTTCGTCTCCATCCATTACCAGGATCTCTTGATTCTCGGTTAATACAACACCAAGATACCTATCAGGTTGAGACCCCGGCCTCTGCGTCCTACGTAGGGCAACAGACTGAGCATTTGCATTGTCGATTTGACTTTGCACATTTTGACTTGCATCAACAGATGCTGTTTGAGCACTTTGATTGTAAATATGGTGTTGTTACTTGTCCTCTCGAACTTCATCGAGTTCGATTTTCCTCCCACTTGTCATTTTGGAAAGGTGTTCCTTCTCTAAAAGGACACCATCGCGAGCAACAAACACTTTGTTCTCGGATTTGTTGTAGAAGTAATACCCTTTGGTTTCTTTTGTGTAGCCCACAAAGAAAACCTTGTCAGATTTGGGGTGAAGTTTGTCAGAAATTAATTTCTTGACATATGCTTCGCATCCACATATATTGAGAAACGACAACCTTGGAGGTTTCTTTGTCTATAGCTCGTGTGGAGTCTTTTCTACAGCTTTTGATGGAGCTCGGTTCATTGTAGTGTCGCGGTTAGAAGTGCCTGTCCCTAGAAAGAGATAGGAAGATCACTAAAACCCATTGTTGATCGTACCACGTCCAGCAAGGTTCGATTTCTCCTTTCGGATACTCCGTTCCATTGTGGAGTTCCTGGAGGTGTTAATTCTAAAAGTATACCCTTTTCTTTCAGATGGTCATCGAATTCTTGGCTCAAGTATTCACCACCTTAATCCGATCAAAGGGCTTTGATTTTCTTGCCAAGCTGATTTTCAACTTCACTCTGAAATTCTTTGAACTTTTCAAACGATTCAGATTTGTGCGACATAAGGTAGACATATCCATATCTACTATAGTCGTCTGTAAAGGTGATAAAATATTGATGGCCGTTTCTTGTGGTTGTGCTCATTGGTCCTCATATATCGATGTGTATTAGGCCCAACAAGTCACCTGCCCTTTCTCCCAACTTGGATAATGGCTGCTTTATCATCTTGCCTAATAAACATCCTTCGTAATTCTCAAACGATTGTAAATCGAATGAGTCAAGAATACCTTCCTGTACAAGTTTCTTGATGCGTTTGATGTTAATGTGGCCAAGACGACAATGCCACAAGTACGTCTCATTTGACTCATTGGTCTTAGCTTTCTTGGTGATATTATTAACATTATAAACTTGTTTGTCTAACGAAAGCACATAAAGACCATTTTCAAAATGTGCAATACCATATAAAACATTATTGAGATAAAACACCGAAATTGAACTAATGTTTTTGGTACTGTTGGGAACATAATAACAGTTTTCAAGTTCCAAAACTAGCCTCGAGGGCAAAGACAAACTGAGAGTTCCTACGGATACGGCTGCAATTTTGGCTCCATTGCCGACCCAAAGTTCAACCTCTCCCTTCGCTAGTCTCCTAGTCTTCCTTAGTCCCTGAGAATTGGAACAAAGGTGTGATCCACATCCGTATCTAATACCCATGCTGCTGAGCTAGTGAAGTTTAAGTCTATAACGAATATACCTGATCCAGAAGCAACAGTTCCGTTCTTCTTATCTTCCTTGAATTTGAGGTAATCTCTCTTCCAATGTCCCTTCTTCTTGCAATAGAAGCATTCGGAATCAGATTTAGAAGGTGCTACCTTATTTTCCTTATTATCTTTGGCAGCTTTTGGCTCAGGCGGAAAGGTCTTCTTACCCTTCCCCTTAAAGCCTTTCTTCTTCTTGCCTGAGTGCTTGAACGGCTTGCCCTTTTTTATCATGAGCATATCATGCTTCCCCTCATCTTTGAGCGTTTGCTCGACTTGCTTCAACATACCATGAAGCTCGGTGAGGGTCTTCTCCATGTTGTGCATGTTATAGTTCATCTTGAACTGATCATAGCCTTTGTGCAGCGAGTGAAGAATGATGTCAATTGCCATCTCGGTTGAATACCCTGCGTCAAGCCTTTCCATGTTCTCAAATAATCCTATCATTTTGAGTACACGTGGGCTGACCGGCTCTCATTTCTTGAGCTTACTCTCAAGGATCTGCTTGTGGGTTTCAAATATTTCAGTTCGGGCCTACTCTTGGAACATGTTCTGCAGCTCAGAAATGATCTCAAAAGCTATCTCCATCTCAAAGAAAGTCTTTTGAAGGTCGGGAGACATTGTGGCCAACATGATGCATTTGACATCCCGATTGGCAGTTTGCCATCGGTTTAGGGCAGCCTGAATCACTTCTTCATTTGGAGCCTCGGGCATTCCTTCATCAAGGACATATTCCTTTTGCTCTTGCATGAGAACTATACGCAAGTTCCTTTGCCAATCAAGAAAATTTGGCCCACTCAACTTCTCCTTGTCGAGAATTGGTTGTTTGAGTTATTTGCAGACATGGTTCTACAAGTGAAAGAATTTGAAATGAAAACCATTCATAATACTCAAATAAGATCGAAATCATGTATCTTTATCAAACTTATTTAAACGTCGTATTCACACATTAAATTGTCCCCATTTGGTGAGAATAAGTCGATTCCAGGAACTAAAGAATCAATGAGTAGTTAAGCATGCTTTGGCTTGTCTTAACACTCAACATTCTAAGGTAAGCAACTCTTTGCTAATGGCTCCAAGCTACTCTTGGTTAGATAAATCGTCGCATCTAATGCTCTCTCAACAACTTATCCACTTTGCCACGACATGTTAGGACTCCATCACTCATATTGTTGAGTATAACCAAAACCAACATGCATTCCCGGTATGCCTTACGTATCCTAGGAGTAATAGTGATGCCTCGCTTTGGCGTAGCCCATCACTATTCTCAATAGGTAGGTAAGTGTTGTTTTGGAATGGAAAATTTTACTCAATATATTAGGGAACTAGGGTTTTTATGTTGGTTAATTTAAGTGAACTTAATTAATCATCACAAGTTCACAACATTCGAAATCCTAAACATGCATCTAACATATAATTCACATATACATAATCATAAATATATATCGAAAACATAAGTACATGATGCATTTGCCAACTAGCATGACCCCTTGAGTCTTCAAGTCTTCAAGGGTCTTCTTTTGCAACTTCATGGCTTCGTCTTCCAAGAACCTTCGTCTTCAAGACATGACCAAAATAATGCAAATACTAGTATCTACAATTAGGACTAATCTAAATATTAAGGTACAAAAATACTCAACGGTTTGCAGACCGTCTTTTAGATTTACAAAAATACATGACGGAACGGAGTCCGTATTTTCTATCCTAATCGGGCCCCACTAGTTGCCATTTTATAAAACCTATGAGAGAATATACATTGCATTCATCCATTCACTATATGTGAATGGCCCATGCATTTTACAACAATAATCAAGTAACAATGCACAAACACGCGTAAACTAGTAACTAACTTAGGTGGTTAATCCAATTAACGCGCCTAATTAAAACTAGTCAAAGTTGTTTAACCGATTATGTAATTAAGTGCAATTAAAATTGAAGCTCCCACTAAATTCCGCAACCATCTTAATTAATCCAATTAATTAAGTCGGTAAACCCAAAATTTTGCCAAAATAAAATTTTGCAAGTGTCTCTCAAAACCAAAGCCTAGCCTCCAACATTTTAATTAAAATTAATAAACATGATTAAAATAATTAAAATAAATAAAACGGCAAAACGCAAAACATAGCTTTAGGGAATATTTCAAGCATTACCCCAAACTTGAACCCCACTGTGATCATACACTTAAGCATGGTGGCGTCCAAAGGGAAGGAAGCTAGAGCAAAAGAGTCGCCAACAAGTTTTAGGAACTTGTAAACCCTTCATAAGGTGAAGGTTACACCCCTTAACGATCCATGAGATCGTCAACTCCAAAAGGTCTTAAACCAAATAGGGTTCGGGGATGAAGGTACAAATCCAACCTAAAAGAGATTGAACTTGCCCTAATAATAAGCCTCTACTTCATTCTTCTCGTATTCATGTGCGCTTTCTGACTAACATGCAATCATTAGATTAACCCTAAACCTGTTTATCTATGTTGGTTGAATTTAATGCACATATAAAACTATTATTGGCGATCACTTGAATTATAACCGTATATCCCTAAACAAGATTATTAATTATCTTATTAAGCGTGATTACAAGTACAAATTCCCTTTAAACATGCATAAAAGGCGTGATCAAGAAATAACAATAATAATCATCAAGCAACATAATAACAATCATCATCATTATAATCATAATCATAATAACAATCACAATTATCATAATCATGTTAAAGCATAATATTAATAGCAAGATCCTAGGCATGATACTAACAAGATTAATAACAAACCTTAGCATGTCACTAAACAATAAAAATCAAAGCTTTAAACCTAACATGATACTAACATGCTATTAGAAAAGAGTAAAAGGCACCCTAAACATGATACTAGAAAGCAATAATAACATCCTAAGCATGATACTTGGAATTAAACAAATTTAAACATGCTTTCTACAAGAATAGAGCAATAAGACTACATACTTTGATGCCTCGTATCTCTTTCTAATAACAAAATACACGCGTTAGTAACTTCAAGGAAAATAATAAAATCAAAGAATTAAATTAAATAAATTAAAATAAAGAGATTTGGGACCAAACCTTCAGAAATTATAACCTTTCACGTCTAGGGCGAAGGCAACTTCGAACTTGGCTAGGTGTGTCTAGTGCTAATGAATGAGGAATTTTGTGAGAGGGAAGGTTTAGAAAAAGAACATAGAGAGAGAAAGCTTCTAGCTTTTAGAGAGAGAAAGAGAGAGATGATGATTGTTGATTGTAAATTGTAGATAATTAAAAACGGAGGTTTAGGACCCTATTTATAAGAAAACAGTCCAGAAATAGGTAGAATTTGATAAGGAATAAGACTCCACTCTGTCGCTGCAAAACCGACCTTGTCGCCAGGCGACAGGGTCTGTCGCGTGGCGACAGGGTCTGTCGCGTGGCGACAGGCCTGTCGTCTGGCGACAGCCTGGATTTCTACGCGCTTTCAAACACGGAGTCCACATATGAATCAAAATTGATTTGTAAAGTCTGTATGAAAATCGAAATCGTATTTTCATAAAATAATATTTTATTCCAAATAAAATTTATCAAAATATAATTATTAATTCTAATTCTATTAGGATTAAAGAGAACCCTCTAGAGAATTCTAGAAGACTATAATTAATTTTAATAACTTTAGGAATAATAATTAATATTGGGCCCTCCCCTAGATCATTGGGCCGAATGTAAAGATCAAACCGGGCCCAGTTTAGTATTTTTGCCATAACTTCCTCATTATTCATCGGAATTGGGCCTATAATATATCGTTGGAAAGCTCTTTGCAAGCCCCATCCAACTACACTATTATTGGACCCTTTTAATGGACCAAACTAAACTGGATTGGCTATTTTCATAAAATAGAGTTGTTTTCGAAAACAGAAAGAAAGAATTTAATAAAAACCAACCGCAACACTTGACCTTTCACACTTTCACCTCATTCGATAATCATTCGACGCAAAAGGTATTCATCACTGGGTTTGGTTTTGGGGAGACACATTTGGGTGTCTACAGAAGCCCCCACTCTGACTGAGTTTGGAGAAACGCAAGTTTCGAAAACGAAAGTCAAAGTAGCAATAGGGACGGAGAATGAATCAGAATGTTCTGCGATCCTAAATCATTCTTGTAACGCTGATAGCTGCAAACTAGCGTTAGTTAAACAGATAAAAGAGTTAAGAAACGCGTATCTTGCACCGTCGAGCACACGTCTTTGAAGTAACCGATTTGTTGCATTTTGTTTTGACGACCTTCCACAAGCTAGAGAACGTCATCCCGCCGTTGTTGATGTTGTGGTCGTGCTTCGTCGCCGTTGATGTTCACTCGTCTCTGAACAAAAGAGCTTCTTTTTGAGGAATGTTCACTCGTCTCTGAACAATGGAGCTTTTAGGGGGATGTTCACTCGTCTCTGAACAATGGAGCTTTGATAAGATGCCCAGGCATCTTTGAGCAAAAGAGCTTTGATAGGATGCCCACGCGTCTCTGAGCAAAAGAGCTTGAATAGGATGCCCATGCGTCTCTGAGCAAAAGAGCTTGAAAAGAAATGTCCACGCGTCTCTAAACAAAAGAGCTTGAAAAGAAATATCCACGCGTCTCTGAACAAAAGAGATTTGAATGAAATGTCCACGCGTCTCTGAAAAAAAGAGCTTTGAAAGAAATGTCCACACGTCTCTGAACAATAGAGCTTTGAAAGAAATGTCCATGAGTCTCTGAACAAAAGACCTTGAAAGAAAGTCCACGCGTCTCTGAACAAAAGAGCTTTGAATAAAATGTCCACGTGTCTCTGAACAATAGAGCTTTGATACTTAAATGTTTGTTGCGATAATATTCCAAAGAAAACTTCCGAAGACCAACGCTTGTCGGTCTTTAAAGCTCGCTTTGAACTTTGCTTCCGCTATGCCAGTACGTCGGCGCTTTTGCTGCTTGTGAACCATTATGTCGGTGCCTCTGTTGTTTATGAACCAGTATGTCGGTGTCTTGCGATGAGCCAATGTTTAGGCGCTTTAAGCTAAGTGAGACGATCTTTCGTCAGGTCAATCACTTATTGCGATTGTAATCAAGCCGACTACTTAATCATGTCAAATTGCTTATAGGGGCTAACTGGCGTACCAAGGAACCCGAAATTGCTGAAAGAGGTTGAAATAATTGCTCTGAGTGGTTGAGCGTTCTGTCGCCGCTGCAATGCCTCTAGCGCCGCGATTTGGCCCTGTCGCTAGACGTTGGAATCTAGCGCCAGGCGCTGAAATCTGTTGCCAGACGCTAGATGTTGTCGTCTGGCGCTGGAGTAGGGTCTTCCCTATTCTACTCTTGCTGCCGCTGGGATGCACCTGTATTTATCTTTGACTATAGGACTTTGCTAATTTCTTTAATAATTTTAGGGTTGACCTAAGGTTTAATGTCGCTTGACTCATTGACTTGACACGACTCAAGGTATAAACTTGACTCGCTGTGATTGACTTGAGGTTGACTCGACTCGAAGTGAAATGACACGTGTGACTCATGACCCATGTGTGCATTGTATTGTGAAAAGCAAAAATTTTCCGTCATTTTTGTGGAGGGTACCGACTTTCTCCCGAAAAAGAAAGACACAAAAAAGAAAGAAGTTTTTTATGGTGCATGTTGAATGAGCTTAGTCAAATGTATGTGCCCACGTTGTATCTCATAGTACAAGGATTGTACATCTTAGACTATCCTAGTTGACTTGATAATGAAAGTATTTAGGTAGCTTAGGCGCGGAGGCTAAGTACTTCATACTTTGTGATGCAATGATGATTGATCTTGATTTCGACATGACAAGGCATGCTTCAGCGTTGTGTTAAGATTTCATGACAAAGGGTTCCTAAAGGTAGGATTATTTGGTCATGTATCTGTGATGTGTGTGATAGTGACACTAAAGTTAGGCTGCAAGGGCTAAGTGTGTGGAAAAATATATTAAAAAGAGTCAAATGGTGGTGACTCTTAGGCTAAGTAGGCTAATAATGTAAGGATCAAGCCCCCAAGTCTAGCTCTAAATAGATAGGGATGCGCATAGGAGATCCTTTGATATGATCATGGTGTGAGTGTGTGAATGTGAATATGAATGCATTTTTATTATGGCTGCACCCCAATGTGAGGTTGCATACGTATCCGTTAGGAATAAGGCCAAACGTAGCTCTAGCCGAACCTCGCACAAGTGTGTATTCCTCAAAGAGGTCTTTTGAGGGTTGTAATGTGGTTAGGCTAAAGGTTATAGAAGAAAGGGATAAAGGCTCAAGACCCTAGATAAGACCCCAAGGTGTGAAACCTTGCATTTGGATCCTTGTATTTTTATGCTTGAGTTTTCTCATTTTTGAATCTTTGATATTTTTGCTCTCTCTTTTTTTTTTTTTTTTGCTTTTGCATTTTTTTATTTTGAACCTTTTTGATAAGTGTGGGAAATCCCGATCATACGGTCTATCAGTCACTTGGCATTCATGTTTCTCAGACACGGTACCTAGCACTCGATAAGAGACGCAATCTAAGACGTGTTCATATTAAAGACATGTTCATGTCAATGACATTGGAACACTTGCCCTTTTGTACACTTTTATTACTTTTGCTATTTTATTTATTTTGATCTTTTGAAATCACTCAAGCTTTTTAAAATTGCTTAAATTGCACACTGTCCCATCCCAAGGTTAGGTAGATATGGGTTGAAAATTGACAGGTTTATTGTTAGACGAGGCTCAAAGTGGTTTATCAAAAAAGGATTGCATATATGAAGGGTGAAAGGTGATATGATGTGGCTACAAGGGGTGCCTCAAATCATTGGTATATCTTGTGCTTAGTATGACATTTTTTTTTGAATGGAAAGCAATGCAATGATCATATGCAAGAATAAAATACTCATTTTATTGAAAGGGATATAGAAAAAATCTACAAAGTAAATCTAAAGAAAAAGAAAAAAGTGCCTATGTTAGACTTATTGGGGAAAAGAAAAAATGAAAAGAGAAAAAGAGGTCATGAAATCTTGTCGTTGAAGCTCGCCTCTTGTCTTGTGTCGTTTGCTTTATCATCACTCGCTCTTCTTGCTAGATGGAGGTATGGGAAGCTTGTTATTATCGATCAAATGTTGGATAGCCTCTTTTAGCTTCAAAAAACTCTCAGTAGTATGACCCCTACCTTGATGGTACTTGCAGTGTGCATCTGGATTCCAACTAGGTAACCTCTTCTTAGGTGCGGGATCTTGAATAGGTCCAATGGGAGTTATGAGACCTTTAGCATGAAGGCGATCGAATGCTGTGTCATAACTTATGCCAATAGGTGTAAAGGTTCTCTTTTGCTCTCGTTTGTTCAAGGCAAGGACCTCATCCAAGTTAAGCATGCTGACGTTGTTCGAGTGGGTAGCTTTGGAAGAAGAAGGATTGTCGTTCCTCTTTTCTTTCTAGCCACTGTTATTATTGTTACTAATCCTGGCCTTCTTGTCGCGCGGAGGAACATGAAGGAAACTTGAATCAATGAGGTCTTGGATACGATCTTTGAGAGCAAGACATACTTCGGTGGTGTGACCACGACCTCTATTGTATCGGCAATAAGATTTTGGGTCCCAATTGGGATACCGTTTTTCAGGCGGAGGGTCTTGACTGGGACCAATGGGGCGAATGAGGCCTTGATCGTGATGACAGTCAAAAGCTTCATTGTAAGTCATTCCTATTGGTGTGTATTCTTCAATGGTCCGTTTTGCCCGTGGCTTAGGAGCATTGAGTTCTTCATTAGATCCTTGGTGAGAATTTTGTTCAACAACCATCATCCGATTTGCTAATCCTTCTACCACATTCAAGAGCATGGCAATGACATCTTGCAGTTTTCGAACGTCTTCTTTTAGACTTGACAAGTCTTCCCTAATATTATCTAAGATAATACTTTCATCCTCCTCAATCACGGCCACTTCATCAAGAGAGGTTATATATGCCGTCTCGATCATGGGCTTACCTACAGGTGTAATGAGGAGTGAAGGATCGAAGGATGTTTGATCTTCTACGATGGCTAGAATCTCAGAAGTTTTATCGTCATCGATCAGATCTTGAATAGCTTCTTTGAGTTTCCAACACTCCTCAGTGTCGTGACCCTTTCCTTGGTGATATTTGCAGCGCTTATTAGGATCCCACTTGGGTGGCCTGGCTTCAGGAACTGGATCTTTGATAGGCCCTATGGGCATGACTAGTCCTTTGTGGTGTAATTTTTTGAAAGCTGTTTCATAACTCATACCAAGTGGAGTGAACACTCTTTTCGACCTTTGGATTCGTGGTTTGGAGGTGATCGTAGCATGTACTTCATTAATGGGAGAGGAAGAAGAAGGATGGTCGTTCTTCTTTCCTCTCGCACTATTATCTTTCAGAAGGTCATCTTCAATGTCAATGCCTATATTATACACAGCCTTGAAAGTATTCAAGTTGTGTTGGTATTTTAAGTGCTTTGAATACTTTCTTGTAAATTTTTTATGAACATCCTCACGGATTCTCTTTCAGTAGGGACTTCAACCATCTTTGCAGAAGTTTCCCTCCATTTATTAAAGAAAGAAGTAAAGCCTTCATTCTCTTTCTGCTTGAGGTATTTCAAGTTCCCTATGATTAGTTTCAACTTGAATATTGCATTTATATCTATCAATGAAAGCGTTTACAATTGACTCCCAACTAGAGGTTTTCTCTTTATCAAGAGAAAAGTACCATTGCTGACAAATGGTTTCTAATGATAGAGAAAACACAGAATGAAAAGCTTTCTTATCTATTCACTTAATATTCATTACAGTTTCAAAGGCTCTTAAATGAAAATAAGGGTTATCCATTGCCTTGAATTTCGGGATGTCGTTGGCATTGAACTTCTGCGGAAGAAGATCCTTGTCCACTGAGACCCCTTGTGAGCTAATACCCTGGAATCTATAGTCATTGGATAATTTGCTCAAATTTTCCTGGATGAGCTCCATTTGCTGTTGTCTCATAGGGTCATTGATTTGGAGAGTCAGATTCTTCAACATTTCAGCCATGTTAGCCACTTGTCCCTTGAGTTCGTTGACTTCTTCCTGACTTGCCATTATCTTCTTAGCTTTCCTTTTTCGACCGATTGGCTTATCAAAAAGTTGAACTTGAATAAAGGTGTTGTCTTTGATTAATCGTCCTTTTCTCCTTGACCAAGTACTGTGGAAAGGGAAATTAAGGGATATGCATGGATAATTATTTGACTCTACTCTATTCAACATGCAATGGATGGAAGAAGGTAGGAAGAGTGAATATTGCGACATGGGGGAAGCATGTAGAGAATGGAAAGATGATGTAGATGGAGAGATATAAAAAAAAATTAGGAATTGTAGGGAATATTTCAAGCATTATGATAACCCCAAACTTGAACCCCACTGTGATCATACACTAAAGTACGGTGGCGTTCCAAAGGGAAAGAAAAAGAGCAAAAAGAGTCGCCAACAAGTTTTAGGAACTTGTAAACCCAAAATACAATCCAAAAGGACCATCAACTACTCCATAAGGTCTTGAACCAAACAGAGTCCGGGGATGAGGGTACGAATCCAATCTACAAAAGAAAGGACCCGCCCTATAAAATAGGCCTCTACTTTGTTCTGCTCGTATTCATGTGCGCTTTTCGAATAACATACAAACATTATATTAAACCTAACCTGTTTAATCTATGTTGGTTGAATATTAATGCACAAATAATACTATTATTAGCGATCACTTGACTTAAAATCACATTAGCCTAAACCAAATTATTAATAATCTTATTAAGCGTGATTTCAAGTACAAATTCCCTTTAACAATCATAAAAGGTGTGATCAAGCAATAACAATAATATATATCAAGCAACATAAGCATAATCAATAAACAATAATGATAATAGCATGATAAGGCATAATAAAGCTCAATAATAATAGCAAGATCCTAGGCATGACACTAACAAGATTAATAACAAACCCTAGCATGTCACTAAATAATAAAGATCAAAGCTTTAAACCTAACATGGTACTAACATGATATTAGAAAGAGTAAAGGCACCCTAAACATGATACTAGAAAGCAATAATAACATCCTAACATGATACTAGAAAGCATTAAAAGCATCCTAACATGATACTAGGAATCATAAACAATAATAAGCATGCAATCTACATTGTGAAAGAAATAAGAAGTAAGCTAATCTACTTACTTTGAAGCCTCGTACCTCTTTCTAATAACAAAATACACAAGTTAGTAACTTCAATGAAAATCAATAAAGAACAATTAAAGAACTAAATTGAAATCAAGTTAAATAAAGTTTTGACTAGTTTTGGACCAAACCCTCAGAAAATATTAAACCTTGCACGTCTAGGGCGAAGGCAACTTCGAACTTGGCTAGGTGTTTCAAGATCTTGTGAATGCGGAATATTGTTTGTAAAAAGCTAGTTTAGAAAGAGAGAAAGAATAAGCTATATTGCTTAGAGAGAGAATAGAGAGAATTAATAGTGAGAATTGATGATGAGAGATGATGAAAGTTGATGAGAGATCATGAATAAAAACGGAGGTTTGAGACCCTATTTATAAGGAAAAAGTCCGGAAAATCATAGAATTTGATAAGGAATAAAACTACACACTGTCGCTAACAAACCGACCTTGTCGCCAAAGATTTATCCTGTCGCCAGGCGACAGAGTCTGTCGCGAGGCGACAGAGTCTGTCGCGAGGCGACAAACCTGTCGTTTGGCGACAGAGACAGTTTTTACGGATTTTGTTTTTATCATATCTTTTGATCTAGAAGTCCAAATAAGTAATATAATATGTAGTTGGAAAGATCTTGAAGTCTACTTTCTAATACAATTAAAATCAGATTAAAATATTTTGTAGATAAAAAGATATGACCGAAATAGTAAAAGGGTGTCAGTTTTGGATAGAGTTTCGTATATCTTTAATATCTTTTTCGTTATAGCTCGGAATTAATATTATAATATATCATTGGAAAGATAATTTCAAGATCTATCCAACCATATAAAATTTGGATAAAAAACATAAGGCACGAAAATAATATCTGACTATCTTTGAACATCTTTAAATCCGAATAGAATTAGGAAAATTTTAAAAAAGGAAAGTTTATATTCAAATCAAATTCCATGATCTTATCTTTTCAAAAAAGGATAATTAAGATATTTTGGAAACTTATAGAAGATTCTAATCAATCCTAATTAGTTTAGGAATAGGATTAAACCTTTGGACCCTCCTCATGATCATTGGGTCGTAGGTAAAATCCGGTTTGGGCCCAGTTTAGTATTTTGGCCATAATTTCCTCATTATTCATCGGAATTGGGCTTATAATATATCGTTGGAAAGGTCTTTTCAAGCCCCATCCAACTACACCATTATTGGACCCTTATCATGGACCAAAATAAACTGAATTGGACGTTTTTATAAAATAGAATTGGTTTTCAAAAACAGAAAGAAAGATTCTAATAAAAACTAACCGCAACACTTGACTTTTCACACTTTCACCTCATTCGATTATGGTTCGACGTGAAAAGCATTCATCACTGGGTTTGGTTTTGGGGAGACACAATTTGGTGTCTACAGGAATAGAATGTACCCCCAACTCAAATGACGGAAAAAACCGACTCATGCATGAACCTAAGACATGGTCATGGTGACTATATAAAGTGTGTGCTAACACTAGTGAGTGTATGTGACATGTTAAGGCTCTTGTGTAAGACCATGCGGCTAGACTATGTGACTAGACTCAATTAAGGACTTAACAAAGGTGCTGTTTATTAATAAAATAATCGAACTGATTAGCAAACTGTTTAATTAGACTCGTCGTGATGACTCGAGTAAGAATCTGGACTGTTGCCGGAACAACAAAACTGTCGCCACAGTTTGAAGCTTGTCGCCAAACGACAAATCTGTCGCCAGGCGACAGGCAGTAAACTGTGGCGCCACAGCCCAAACTCTTGCGCCATTGCTGGAACATTAATCTGGGATTGTTTTCAGTAAGCTTACTTTAAGGGGACATGCCTACAGTCGTACTAAGTCAGATTAATTACTTTATTAGTCTTTAATTAGTCAAATTGATTAATTAATTAATTAATTAGACAAAGTCTTTTTTAGTCATTAATTGGTTTATTTAGACTTAAACACAAGTCAAACAAATGGTTAGCACATATATGATATGAATAAGCAAAGAATGCACAAATAGTTTAAATAGTCACGATATGATGCAATGAGTTTGCAACCTAACCATGGTTCTAGTTCTCTAAAGTTCAGGATATAGGTTAGTCAAAGAGGGTCCATGGTTATGAGTCCGGATGCACCGCGCGGAAGCCTTACCTTTGGAAGGGTTGGCGCGAGTGGATGGGACCCCGCAAGTTAAAAACTTGCTTCCATGGTTTGGTGGATTCACAAACTCGAATGTACCCGTCGTTGCTAGGAGCGTTCGATTGGGTAGATGGAGCGTGAACCCCCAGAGGGTTATGTCCATATGTAGAACACATATGGGTTTCAGATTAGTGAGAAAAAATCAATCAGGAAGTAGAATCGAGCCAACAGTGCCAGAAATGGTCGAAACAAGAAGGCAGAGTTCTGGCTCGGTATTGGAAGAACTTGGCGCCAGACTACAGGGACTGTCGCCGCAAAAGCACCTCTGTCGCCAAGCGACAGAACTGTCGCCAGGCGACAAAAACACTTTACAGGCGACAAGCCTTGTTTTCTAGGCGCTAGTTCCTACATGCCTCAGCAAGTATCTACGTTCTTAGAATTTTCCAGATTTCGCAGCGTTATTTCAATTCTAGTTGTGAAAAATATTTCTCAAATTTCCTACGTGTAAAAATCCTATGTTTTTGACTCATTTCGGATGGTCTATCCAATGAGGACCTCTTTTATGCATATTACAATAATGCTAATAAAAATTACGCACATGAAATACTTAGAACTTTTCGAGTCTCATCCACTCATTCTAAATCATTGCCGAAATAAATTTCAAGAATTAAAATAGAAATCCTCCCCAGTGGAGTCGCCAAAAACTGTAGGGAATATTTCAAGACATTAACCCCAAGCTTGAACCCCACTGTGATCATACACTTAAGCATGGTGGCGTCCAAAGGGAAGGAAGCTAGAGCAAAAGAGTCGCCAACAAGTTTTAGGAACTTGTAAACAGTTCACAAGGTGAAGATTACACCCCATAACGATCCAGGAGATCGTCAACTCCAAAAGGTCTAGAACCAAATAGGGTTCGGGGATGAAGGTACAAATCCAACCTAAAAGAGATTGAACCTGCCCTAAAAATAGGCCTCTACTTCATTCTTCTCGTATTCATGTGCGCTTTCTGACTAACATGCAATCACTAGATTAACCCTAAACCTGTTTATCTATGTTGGTTGAATTTAATGCACAAATAAAACTATTATTGGCGATCACTTGAATTATAACCATATTATCCCTAAACAAGATTATTAATTATCTTATTAAGCGTGATTACAAGTACAAATTTCCTTTAAACATGCATAAAAGGCGTGATCAAGCAATAACAATAATAATCATCAAGCAACATAATAACAATCATCATCATTATAATCATAATCATAATAACAATCATAACAATCATAATTATCATATTCATGTTAAAGCATAATATTAATAGCAAGATCCTAGGCATGATACTAACAAGATTAATAACAAACCCTAGCATGTCACTAAACAATAAAAATCAAAGCTTTAAACCTAACATGATACTAACATGCTATTAGAAAAGAGTAAAAGGCACCCTAAACATGATACTAGAAAGCAATAATAACATCCTAAGCATGATACTAGGAATTAAACAAATTTAAACATGCTTTCTACAAGAATAGAGCAATAAGACTACATACTTTGATGCCTCGTATCTCTTTCTAATAACAAAATACACGCGTTAGTAACTTCAAGGAAAATAATAAAATCAAAGAATTAAATTAAATAAATTGAAATAAAGAGATTTGGGACCAAACCCTCAGAAATTATAACCTTTCACGTCTAGGGCGAAGGCAACTTCAAACTTGGCTAGGTGTGTCTAGTGCTAATGAATGAGGAATTTTGTGAGAGGGAAGGTTTAGAAAATGAATAGAGAGAGAGAAAGCTTCTAGCTTTTAGAGAGAGAAAGAGAGAGATGATGATTGTTGATTGTAAATTGTAGATGATTAAAAATGGAGGTTCAGGACCCTATTTATAAGAAAACAGTCCAGAAATAGGTAGAATTTGATAAGGAATAAAACTCCACTCTGTCGCTGCAAAACCGACCTTGTCGCTAGGCAACAGGGTCTGTCGCGTGGCGACAGCCTGGATTTCTACGCGCTTTCAAACACGGAGTCCACATATGAACCAAAATTGATTTGTAAAGTCTGTATGAAAATCGAAATCGTATTTTTCATAAAATAATATTTTATTCCAAATAAACTTTATCAAAATATAATTATTAATTCTAATTCTATTAGGATTAAAGAGAACCCTCTAGAGAATTCTAGAAGACTATAATTAATTCTAATAACTTTAGGAATAATAATTAATATTGGGCCCTCCCCTAGATCATTGGGCCGCATGTAAAGATCAAACCGGGCCCAGTTTAGTATTTTGGCCATAACTTCCTCATTATTCATCGGAATTGGGCCTATAATATATCGTTGGAAAGCTCTTTGCAAGCCCCATCTAACTACACTATTATTGGACCCTTGTCGTGGACCAAACTAAACTGGATTGGCTGTTTTCATAAAATAGAGTTGTTTTCGAAAACAGAAAGAAAGAATTTAATAAAAACCAACCGCAACACTTGACCTTTCACACTTTCACCTCATTCGATAATCATTCGACGCAAAAGGTATTCATCACTAGGTTTGGTTTTGGGGAGACACATTTGGGTGTCTACAATAGCCCAACGCTTTCGTGTGCCTAGCACCAAGCAACAATGCTTGGTTTGCTAGGCACCAAGCCTCGGCTAGTCGAGCACTAACCTCCCTTATGCACCAAGCAACAAACGCACATGCTCACGCTCACCCAACCGCACGTCCTCGGCACAGCCGCACACATACAGCAGCCCGCATGGCGCGCACAGCATGCTAGCTGCTGCTGCACCATGCTGCTGCTGCCTTGCTAGCCGTGGCGAGCCATGTTGTTGGTCACTAAGCGGCAGCCACGCTTGGCTGCACGCACCAAGCAACAGCAACGCCTTGGCAGCCACATGCGGGCTGCTGTGCAGCCCGGGTAGCCAAGGGTGGTTTTGCATTGGTTTGCACGCCAAACCTCGGGATTAATTCCGACTTTTGCGGACTTATTTAATTAATTCCAAATTAATTTTAGAATTAATTTAATGAGAAAAATGAAAAATAATAAGTTCAACTTAATAAATTCATTCAAGTGCACAAAACCAAAATTATTTCTAAGAACTATTCTTTAATAAAATTGGTTCAATTTGATGCAATGAAATGAATAGGGATATTCTCACTAATAATTTAATTAACTTAAATTAATCATGAGGTTTTACAAAAAAAAAATAAAATAAAGGGGAGTTGGAATTATGAACACAAAATCCAAATAAAGATTCTAACTTTAACTTGTGAATCCTTGAAATATTATATCTTCCAATATGAAGATAAATGAAATTTTTATCACAAGATTGAAACTTTATAAATCCAATCAACTTAATAAATGATTAAATCAAAAGTTCAACAAAAAATTCATGGAATTTAGTAACTCAAAGTTCCAACCACTTAAAACAATTAAAGATTGGATCTTTAGTACTTAGAAGCCTCAAATAATAACATTTTCACACTTAATGCAATGGATTTGCAATTATGTGAAAATTTAACCAATCTTTCAAGCACTAATTACTACAAAGTAACCATGCTTAAAGAGGTCCAAAAATTCAGATCATTAAGGAAAGAACCAAATACATAATAACCATAAATATGCCATTAAGATTCAAGGTTAAAAGATTAAAAAAAATTCGTCAAAAACGAAAAACCCTCGAAAAAGGCATTTTTAGTAGGATTTTGGCTTTTTCATAGTCCTAAAGGGTTGAAAACTTTCCAGAACGCTGTTTCCACCCAAAATTCACTATTTTTGGGCGAAAATCTGGGTTCAGGGCATAAAATCTCATTAAAACGGGATTAAAATTAATAAAATCGAGCTACTAATCTAGTTAGTAACATAAAACTAGAAAAATAAAGCAAAAACATTGAAAATTTTTAGTTATAAAAATAAATGAGCAAGGCTCTGATTCCGCTATTGGGTTTCAATAGGTCTGATTTACAGCGAAAAATAAAACCCGAGTCCAAGGAAACACTCACAATTAATATAACCAAAATGCATAAACAACAAGATTAGAGAAAAGATTAAATTACCCATGTAGCGTGCTTCGCTCGACCAAATGGAGCTCTTACTTGAGAAAGCTTAAGCCTCGCAAGCACAACAGGCTTCGACGATATCCACCCGCAACGCGACCCTAACCGGTCTCTTACTTGAAGGTTAGCCAAGTCGGACCAAAACACTACTCGAGTAATTAATAAGCTTAAAGTTCTTCTCTCAAGTGGAGATGCCTTATTGAGCTCTTACTCAAGTGAGTTTTCCCAATTCCCAAGTGGGATATTTATAGGGAAACTTAAGTGAGAAATCCACTCTCCCATCAATGTGGGAGATTTGGTAAAATTAATTTTCCCTTTTTATTTTTAAGCTAACAACTAATTAATCAACAAGTGGCATTCTAAGAGGAGAGGTTAGGTAAGGACCACAAGGGAGGGGGGGGGACTAATACTTGATCCCCAAGGCTTCCCAAAACCGGCTCCCTTAAGGCCACATGCGCCAACCAGGCTATGCCATGTAGTGCTCCCAGCCTTGGTTGCCAAGACAGCTTAGCTGGCGCTAAGGCCCTTGGCTTGGCTGCCTGCATGGGCCGTATGTGTGGGCTGCTGGCGCGCCATAGCAGCTGGTGCTATGCGTGCCTTGCTAGCCTGCTGGCGCGGTATAGCAACAATTGCTATGTGCATGCCATGCTAGCATTGGTGCGCTAGCATGCCGCAGCACCGGCCAGCCTGCCTAAGCTTGGTGCGCATGCTAGCCACCTTGCTATACTAAATGCCCTTAGCACTCATTTTGATCGAGGCATTCTGATGCTAGGGGTATTTTGGTAATGATTAATTATTGATTTTACCGTCTCGTTTTTTATTTATTCGACTCGACTTGCGACGCTCGGTTTCGACGCTCTCGATTTTCGATGTTTAAATATTTAATACTCGAGCGACTTATTAATTCCTTCCGAATTAATTCGTCGTGTCGGATCGTTAGTTGCTTGGGTGTGACCCCAAGGGTTCAGTCAAGATTAAGCTGTAATATTAATTATACATTAATATTACTGATTGGAAGCGGCCTCCACCTAGGCATTCCGATCACTTGAACTTACTGAATAATTAGCTTTCTTAATAACTCTGAACCCTCTATCGGAATAATACACTTTTTCGAAGGACACCGTTCCTTTCAGCAACCTCACATTAAGGTGCGGCTGTAATAAAAATGCATTTACATTCATATTTAGATTCATAAATTACCATATCAAGGGATCTCCAATGCTCATCCCTATCCATTTAGAGATAGACTTTAGGGCTTGATCCCTACTTCATTAGCCTACCCAGCGTAAGAGTCACCATCATTTGACTCTTCTCAGAATATTTATCCACAACTTTAGCCATTGCGGCCTAACTTTAGTGTCACTTTCACACATATCACAGATACATGACCAAATAATCCTTCCCTTTAGGAACCGTTTGACATGAAATCTTAACACAACGTTGAAGCATGCCTTGTCATATCAAAATCACTCATCACTTGTAATCATCATTGTATCACAAAGTTTGAAGTACTTAGCCTTCGCGCCTAAGTCACCCAAATACTTTCATCATTGAGTCATCGACTAGGATAGTCTAGGATTTTATAATCCTTGCACCATGAGATACAACATTAGCGTATACATCTGATTAAGCTCCTACAACATGCATCATCACTTAATTCAATTCTTCACACCTTCTTTCTCTTTGAGGAAAATCCAACACTTTACCACTTTCTTTTCACGTCTTTTTGTTTTGGGAGAAAGTCAGTACCTTCCACAAAAATGGAGGAAATTTTTTGTTTTTTCTGCATTTTTGAGTTACACGAGCACAATTACACGATACAATGAACACACGAGTCATGTACGTTGAGTCATCTCATGTCACATCACATCGAGTGGAGTTTGCACCTTGAGTCATGTCGAGTTACACGTGTCGAAACATATTGAGCCGAGTTGATTTAAAGCACATTGAGTCACGCAATGAGTCAAATAGCACCAAGCCTTAAGTCAACCATAAGAAATACATGAGCAAAGTCCTATGGTAGAAAAAAAATATAGATGTAGGTACGCTAAGAGGCAATTTGATTGAGCGCAAATGAGCAAAAGACGACATCAACAATTACAAAGCTAAACGAGAAGAAAAAAGCTCTGAATTTGATTCAAGCACATTGCAGCATAAACAACGCAGCACGATGCTCCCTAGCGCAGCACGATACACTATGACGCAGCACGATAGACCTGTCGCTGTCCGATGGCTCTGATTTCACTTGCGATGGTCTCACCACTCGGATTGGTTGGTCCATGACTAATCCATTTGAGCCTCTTGACGAAGCATTCGATCCTTTTAAACAATTGATAGATATTCGATTGGTAATCGACCCGATTACAGTTTTGATTGATGATCGGCCTGATGACGATCAAATGATTGATTGGATATTGATTGAGCGGATTTGAAAAAATGGTTAAGATAATCACAAAGAATTCCTAGGATGCAAGATTTCTACAAAAATCAATTTGAAGACTTTAAGAATCTTAAATATGGTTCTTAAGATAAATTTTCCAAAGATGAAAAAGTCAATCACTTCTAGGAGTAAAGAAAAGAAGATTTGACGACTCAAGATGAAGAAGTCTTCGATAGGAGACTTTAAGATTAAAGGGTCTATCGCTTTAATTTGAGAAGGGCGGTTCGAGATGAAGCGGTCTTCGATAGCTTTCGCTGTGACTGGGAAGGTTATCATTTGATTTGAGAAGGGCAGTTCGAGATGAAGCGGTCTTCGGTAGCTTTCGCTATGATTGTGAAGGTTATCATTTGATTCGAGAAGAGCGGTTCGAGATGAAGCGACCTTCGACGGCTTTTGCTAAGATTGTGGGGGTTGTCACCTAGATTTGAGAAGATAGCACGAGATGGGCGATCTTCGACGGCTTTCGCTAAGATTGTGGAGGTTGTAACCTAGATTTGAGAAGATAGCACGAGATGAGCGATCTTCGACGGCTTTCGCTAAGATTATGGGGGTTGTCACCTAGATTTGAGAAGATAGCACGAGATGGGCGATCTTCGACGGCTTTCGCTAAGATGGTGGGGGTTGTCACCTAGATTTGAGAAGATAGCACGAGATGAATGATCTTCAACGACGTTCACTAAGATTGTGGAGGTTGTCACCCAGATTTGAGAAGAACAGTTCGTGATGCGGAGGTCTTTGACGACATTCGCTATGATTGTGAAGGTTGTCACCTTGATTCGAGAAAATAGCTCGTAATGTAGTAAACTTCAACGATGTTCCCTAGGATGTGGAAGGTTGTCACAGCACAACTAAAGATAGCTACAAGCAGCGATCTTTGATGATGTTCCCTAGGATGTGAAAGATTGTCACAACAAAACGGAAGATGGCTACAAGCAGTCACCTTCAACGATGGCGTTCCTAGCTTGTGGAAGGTCGTTGCAAAATGCAGCAACAAATCGGTTACTCCAGAGACATGTACTCGACGGTGCAAGATACGCGTTTCTAACTCTCTTATCTGTTTAACTAACGCTAGTTGGCAGGTATCGTCGTTACAAGAATGATTTAGGATCGCAGAACGTTTTGATTCATTTTCTGTCCCTATCGCTACTTTGACTTTTATTTTTTAAACTTACGTTTCTCCAAACTTAGTCAAAGTGGGGGCTTATATAGACACCAAATTGTGTTTCCCAAAAATCAAACCCAGTGATGAGTACCTTTAATGTCATTTGATTACTAACGAGGTAAAATGTGAAAGAGTCTCGTGATTACAAAAAATACTTCTTTTTGTTTTCAAAAACATTTCTTTTCGTACCTTATTTATGAAAATATCCAACCCAATTTAATTTGGTCCATAATCAGGGTCCAACAATAGTGTAGTTGGATGGGGCTCGAAAAGAGCTTTCCAACGATATATTATAAGCCCGATTCCGATGAATAGTGAGGAAGTTATGGCCCAAATATTAAATTGGATATTAAATAAGTGACCTAATGATCAAGCGGAGGGTCCATTTACTTATCATTTCTAAAGTCATTAGGAATTATTTTAATTTTTTAGAATAATCTACAAGGTTATTTTAACTTATAAAGAGGTTAGGATTAATAATTATATTTTTAGAAAATGTAAAGAATTTTAGTTGGATTTAATATGATCTTGAAAGATAAAATACGGACTCTAATTATCGAATTATATTTGATAAAGGATTCCGTATGGGTAAAAATTATCCAGCAGCACCATCGCGCCGCGATGAAGCCTTCGCGTCGCGATAGTTCTGTCGTGTCGCGATGGTCTTGTTGTGCCGCGATAGGTGTAATTTTACTTCGATTTGAATTCTAACTCTTTTCTATTGTTCCGAATGTTTTTCTCTATAAATAGGGTCGTATTTCCCAGTATTTGAATCACCAACAATCATCATTAATCAATCTTTCTATTCTCTCTCTCTAAAAGCTAGAAGCTTATTCATTCTATCTCTTTATAAGCCTTGCCTTTTCAAATACAACATTCGTCCATCACGAGACTTAGACACACATATCCAAGTTCGAAGTTGCCTTCGCCCTAGACGTGAAAAGTTGATAATTTTTGAGAGTTTGGTCCCAAATCCCTATTTCAATTATTTAAATTAATCATTTAATTTAATACTTTTATTGAATTTACTAACGTGTGTATTGTTTTGATAGAAAGATGTACGAGACAACAAAGTGAGTAGTTTTATTGCTCAATTTCTTTAGGAAGCATGATTAGATTATTCTAATTCCTAGTTTCATGTTACGACGTTTTTATGATTCCTAGTATCATGTTTAGGGTATTAACTAATATTTCTAATATTATGTATGTTTCTAGTATCATGTTAAGGCTAAAGCTTTGATCTTTAATATTTAGTGACATGATAGGATTTGTTATTAATCTTGTTAGTATCATGTCTAGTATCTTGCTAATATTATTATGTTTTAATGAGATTATTTTGATGATGATGATTTGTTGTGTTAAGTTATATATATAATTTAACGTTATTTGTTAATTAACGAATTGTTTCACATTATTTGTTAATTTATGAATATTTTGACGTTATTTGTTAATTTACAAATAATTCATATATAAATTGTTAATAAGATTATGCCCTCTCTTGCAGGTTTAAAGGGAATTTGTACTTGAAATCACGCTTAATAAGATAATTAATAATTTTATTTAGGCTAATATGATTTTAATTCAAGTGATCGCTAATAATAGATTTATTTGTGCATTAATATTCAACTAACATAGATTAAACAGGTTTATGATTAATATATTGATTGTATGTTAGTCAGAAAGCACACATGAATATGAGAAGAATAAATTAGAGGCCTATTTTTAAGGCAGGTTCAATCTCTTTTAGGTTGGATTTGTCCTTCATCCCCGAATATCCCGTCATGGTACCAGACCATTATGGAGTTAGCGATCTCATGGATCGTAAAGGGGTGTAACCTTCACCCCGTGAACGGTTTACAAGCTCCTAAGACTTGTTGGCGACTCTTTTGCTCTAGCTTCCTTTCGTTTAGACGTCACCATGCTTAAGTGTATGATCACAGTGGGGCTCAAGTGTGAGATGCTTGAATTATTCACTACAGTTGGCCAAACTCTTATATAAAGTGACTTAACTAAAACCATATACTTTTTAGTTTAATTAGACCGAAGTATAATAATGAGTTAAGTTGAAGTGAAGTGAAAATTATAATCACTTGATAGACACAGTTGAAAACATTACTTATTGAACCAATAATAAAATAGGACAAAAAGGAGAAAATACTTGATTAGCAAGCTCAATAATATAACTGTGCCGCAGTATAGAATCTACTGCATTAAAAGCGAAATACTTAACAATCGGTACATATTACCTGATGACGCACACCCCACAATGTTAACTGCAACACCCTAGAAATTCCTTTCCTTTAAAATACCTGTTTTGCTCTTTTTAAAACTCAAAGTAGGAAAATCTAAGACATTACCGCCACCATGAAAACGGCTAAGACAACTATCAAAGACACACAGCGAAGACTATCTTTAAAAACATTCAAAACAATTCAACTTTAAAAGTCAACCAAGCGAAAGTAAAGTCAAACCGAAGTGAAACGAAGTCAACCTACAAGTTGAAACCATTGTAGGCCCTTATTAAAACCAATCCAACTCAAAACCTTTGTGTTAGTCTCACCAACATAATATAATAAAATAATCAAAGCAATAAACCACATCATAAACTTATGGAAACTAAACATGATTCGCTCTTCACTCATGCCCATCATAAATATGCTTTATCACCTGAAAAGCTTCTCTCTACTTGTCCCCACTACTCTGCATTAGAAATGGGTCATCGTAGGCCCAAAGTAAATACAAGGCCAAACAAACATATGACACACAATAATCAGCAATGCTGAATACATAATCGTAAATAAACACACTAACATGCTTTCACCTATCATCACACAACTTACATTGTTGCACCTGTTTACAAGCATACAACATACAACATGACCCTCAATTAAATAACTAATTTATTCATTTAGCATTGATTACGCATCGAACGGGTTTAACCTGCCCTAATAAAGGGGTACTGACACGGGAGCTAACCGTGCCAGTATAAAAGAGCCACTCGTAAGTGGCGGAATTCCTGCGCATAATAATCAAAAGGAAAATACAGCGTCTTGTACTCCCAGTAGAAGTTATGGTTAAATATAAAATCCCACAACTCCCTCCATATGTTCATACTCAAGGTATATACGTTCCAAGAGTTTTGGTGCGTAATCTTTTTCACTTTACGTTATTTACATATTATTAGACTTGGTGATGACTCTCAAACCATAACATAATCAAACATTATAATTATTCAAACAATTAAACATACCAATTTAATTCTTGAATAATTAGTGACCACATAATATTTAATGTTCAACCCTTTTTAATCTAACTCAGTGTCAAAGACACCTTAAACGCATAATGCGCCAAAGTTCCTATCCCTCGGTGTTAGGAACACCTTAAGTGCAGTAAGGTACCAATATATAATTTATTCCTTTTGTACATAGACATTTAAATAGTTCTTTCCTCATGCTTATAGCATCAATAAAAATTATATGAACCATAATAAAATTCCTTTTCAATATTCCAAACCAAATTAAACAATTAGTTTAATTAAACATGCTCACTATCATGCCAATAATAAAAGTGTGGTTCATATACAACATGGCAATACAATTATTTCCATTCACTAATCCATCACGAATAATCAATGCTTCATAATTCAATCACCAACATCAACCAAATAATAAATTCCAATCAAAATCTATCATGATACTATTTGAAATCAATTATTCAAAGCCTAGCATGTTCCTATATCACCAAATAAATACCAAGTACGCGAACATACCTTGAATATGATCTTAATTAAAATCGCCACGACTATATTAAATCACTCACTTGGAAGTCTCCTACAATCCAAAATTATAAATAGGCATTAAAATCTACTCCACATAAATTTCCAACAATACATACCCTCATTAAATCACTCATAATTTATTTAAAACAAGCTTAAAATCAATTTAAAATCCCTTACTTTAATCCCAATTAATGGGTTGTCAAAAATTCCTTCAAGAAACTTAATTATAGCTTACTAACAAAATTTTCAGCTTTATTAAATCATTAAAACTTGCTGTAAATATGTTTTAAAACCCTCAAATCAAAGATTTAAACTATCCTAAATCAAATTCCTTTAATATACAATAATTTAGAAACCTAGGGTTTTTAATTTAGGGCTTTTTAATTAAAAATCAAATCTAAAAATTTATTTACATACTACCAATAATCAAACATCATGAAAATCATCACAAAATCCATAATCAATAATTAGATTTAGGAAGTAAACAAAAGAATTAAAAAAAAATATTTTTTTCTTGAACGACGTGTGCCAGGCAGCAGCCCCGACACCACAGCCGGCTGCTGCCGCGCTGCTGGTGGTGCCGCTGGCGCCTACTGGTGGTGCGGCTGCCTGCTGATGGTGTGGTAGTGGCCGACAGTGGTGAATAAAAATAAGGGGAAGGAGAAAAAAAGAAAGAAAGAAAAAGAAAATAAGAGAAAAGGGAGAGAAAATTATTTTGGGTATTCTCTACTCCAGGCAAAGTTTAATTTGCCCATGTGTTAAATATTTATACCCCCTTTTCTCTAGAAACCCTCCTAGACTTAAATTCCTTTTCTATCCTTACTAATCCCTTTCCCATTAAAACTTGTTTTTTACTTTGACTTTTATAAATATTTCCTTTTATAAAACATTTCCAAACTTATTAAAATAAATAATTAAAATTCCACAAATAATTCATTTCGAATTATTTAAATACTTCACAAAATACTTATTTAAATTAAAATACGTATAAAAACACGGGGTATTACATTAACACAATTTCCTCCTTAATTCATATACTCGAAAGATAGAATTGCTACAAGAATTGCTTAGATCACAAGGTTGGTTTGTGTTTGAAGTGTTTAGGGTTTCAATCATTTTCTGTATCTAGCATATGGGGATTTAAAAGAGTATGTATAGTAGTCAAGAAAAGGAAATAGATAAAAGCTTTACCCTCCTAGCAGCACGCAAGAGCAACTGAGCTATTGCTTTCTCGCTTGCGATCGCACACAAGCATGTCGCTCGCTCGTCTATAAGCTATATATGTGTGCAACAGAGCTATCTCTCACTCACCTGTGAGTTATAGCCCGGTCTTGTCGCAACAATGCGAGCATCCGAGCTATCGTTACTTGCTTAATTAGGAACTATAGCTTGCTCCTTCCGCGTTAACTTTGATTAGCTCACTTAATCGCTCATGAGAAAAGCTTCCGATATGCATTATTGATTATATTACCACCAATAAATACAACTCTTAGAGATACTACTGACTCTCTAAAATGATTAATTTCCAAGACAGGATCAAGGAAAAAAATTGTTTAGGAGTTAAACCTAGCAATTATAACATTAAGGTTTTTAATTTTAAGCTATTGTTGTAAGAAATTTTAAAGGAGCAAGGGTAAATGTGTCAGGTTAAAGTCATATCACCTAATAAAAGTAAATTCCTAAGTCTTCTAATTAAAGTATATAGGGAAGTAGGGTCAAATTCACAAGGAAACAATGTTCCTCTAGTCCTAATAAATTGTTATAGTCTTAACTATTAACAAGAAAAGATATATGATTTGTGAATTAAACTAAGGAATAACATTAATTAGAGAGTTTGTCAAAAAAAAAAAAAATTAATTAAAGAGATTAAAACTAAGCTAAGATCAATTAAATGAAAGCATAGGGCATAGGTTAATATACCAGGATGACAAACAACAATCAACTATCAATGCATAAATTAACCACATTACAACGAACTTTCGCAACTAATTATAATTACGGAATTAATCTAAGCGGTATTAAATTGCATATTTCAAATATTAACTTTACAATAAATAAATAAATTCTCCTATTAAAACAAGCCTTAATATTAAAACTCATCTTTCGAATATTGCAATGATATTGCGTAACTCATACAACCACTAGTACATAATTGAGTTTATGTAACACATTTTGGTAACACTTTTAAAATGTAAAATTATAAGATTTATAAGTAACTCTTTTGTAACATTTTTTTATAGTGTAACACTCAATGTAACACTTTAAACATAGGTAACATTATATAGAAACACTTTAAAAATAGGTAACACTTTATGGTAACACTAATAGGCGTTACCTTAGTTTTTGGAAAAAAAAATTAAACCTCGCAATTAAAAAAAAGAAGGTGAAGACCAATTCATTAAAATTAGCCGCCAAAGGAAAAACAAATAAGTTGGGCTAAAAATACCCACCAGCTTAATTAAGAAAAAGAAAATAAAAAAAAAAAAGAAGAAAAAGTTAATATCTCAAAGTTTGATTTCCTCCTCGCATGCAACAGGCCATAGCAACTATTCATCGATAATATCTTAGGCTTCAGCATTAAATCAATCATATTGCGTAATTTCATTCGAAATTTCAGCAGAAAATCATTCGTCTTCGCGAAATTTCATCAGATATAAATCGTATTGGGCAATTTCATCAGATATCAATCGAATTTCCTCATATATCAATCGAATTTGTGCTTTTAATTTCAGGTTATTTTTTTTATTTGTGGTGGATTTTTAATTTTTTGGTTATTTAATCATGAAATTTCAAGAATGTGTGAATTATAGCATTTGTTTTTTGATGGAAAAATACAAATTTATAACTGTGCTAAATATACTAAGTTTAGCACATGGCATTTTTGTAATTATGTTGCATTGGAGTCCGTGCATAGACAATAAACAATAATAAAGAATACTAAAGCATCTAACATTTGCACTGTCCACAAACAAACAATCTAACGGCAGCATACAAGCGTCCGTTAGCTCCCAACCACGGTAACTCTCACTCCTAACCATGGTAATTATACTTGAGTTAAGCTTTTACTACCTCTAATATCACTTTTTCTCTCTCCTTGCGGCTGCCATAGTACTCCATTGAAGCAGCCTTGAGTTTTCTCTCTCTCCCCGCCATAGTACCCCACTGAAGCGGCCTTTGAGTTTCCTCTCCACCATCGAATTTCAGTTTCACAATTTAGTACTAGTTTTAGTCGTTGATCATAGAATTTCAATTTCTCAATCTAGCAACTATAATGGAGGAGGGAAAGCACAAGAAACGAAGAACGCCTATCCTTTAGGGTTAACCATACCCTTAATTTCTCCCGTGTTCTTAGGGTTTTCGTTAAATATAGCGGCGAAGTCGCGAAATGGCTGCCGGAAAAGATGGGTTAAGGTTGGTGTTAGTTGTGGTTATGGACCTTTAGCTTGGAATTTCAATGACGGACTACTTGCTTCTGGCCTTCCTTCCCTTTTCAAAGGAGGTGCTGGTTGTGGTGCTTGCTTTAAGGTTTGCCTCCTTGTTGTTAAAGTTGCTCGTGTTTCATGGAATCATGGTGCAATGGTGGGTACTTGTGAGGGAGGAGAGAGAAATTCAATGGAAAGTTGAAGAAGAAGAAGACATGTGTCGTTAAAGTCTACTATGTTTGGGTAGGTGAGACAACAATTAACTAGGGTTAAGCAAAACAAGGTAACAGCAACATAACAGCAATTATGTTCAAAATTTTGCCTTGGACATTTTCACCCTTACTTTTTAACGTGAAAGGACGAAAATATCCTGTTCTAAACACCCCAGGTTTAGCACAGTTTTTAACCTGGGCTGCCTCTTTTTTTATTGGATTGAGAATAATTATTCGCTTTAGGTTTGCTGTTTCTTAATATTTTTATTTGGGAAGTTCTTGATTCAGTATTTCGACTTTGGTTTGTTGATTCTGAATTTTTTTTTTTTTTTTTTGTGTGTGTGTTTTGGCTTTGTGTTTGATGTAGTGATAAATTTTTTTTTTTTTCTTTTTTTTTTTAGTTCATGGATGTTGTATGAGGGCATTATCGAGCATTCGAGCTTTGTCACTATATCCGTTGTTGTCTGGGTGAATTCTTGTTTCCTTTCAGTTTTTTGTTTTTCACTCACAAGGTAACTTATGCTAGTCTTCAATTCGTAAGCAGTTTGTATTCTTTAATAATCTTGTAAGGAAATTGAGTTAAGCTACAATACCCTGTGTCTGACTTAATGCTGGTCATTACATTGTATTTGATTCTTCAAAAAGAGGAGTCTTGGAGTCTATGAATTCATGACCTTTAACTCTCACCGTCACTTGGACTGGCCATTTTGTAGTCGGTTGGTATCTCAATTATTCAAGTATTACAAGGTTGGAAAAAAGGACCAAATTTGGTTCCTACACTTATATATATGTGTAGGGGCATGTGTGCTACCTATAGTGAAAGAATGTAAGACGCGATTATCTAAAGAACATCGGGAAGATTATGACTAGAAAGTAAGGTGTATGAAAAGTGTAAAACTCAAAATAGTGGAGTCTCTTTGATAGCATTGACTCCAAGCTTCGCGGGTAGCAAGGATCACAATCCCGTTCTTGGTGATGTTGTAGTGGCAGCTGAATACCCATGAGTTGTTGAATATTCAGAGGGTCATTCTTATTTTCATAAGGACCCAAATTACATTTAGTTAACTGTTGCAATACCCTTTCTACTTAGAGTTAAAATCTAGAGTTTATTTTATGTGCAGTCAGGTGCTCTTTTTGTGCTCAGGTACTTGAATCTACAGTGAGGTGCTATTTCTTTATTCCCGTCTGATCCCTGTCTATCATTTTTTCATTTTCAACTTAAATTGAAACCATCGTGGAAAAAAAAGAATTGATCATGTATATATGGGAATCGAGTTTTGTTTGTAGTTACTTTGATAAGGTGCAATTTATGCTTTTGTTAAATTTTACTTTATGGAACACATTTGCAAAGTAAATTTGTAGCTGACATGCTAAATTATTGGTCCTCTGAGCACACCATTTGTGATATTGAATAAAATATACTGAACACGGCCAATTAAGACCTGTTATGAACATCCTGAACAGGAAAAGAGGTATGACTCTGAGTCCCAGAAGAATTTAGTTATTTAGCAGAGACAGTAGCCAAAAACTGGTTTTGATATAGATTGTGATGATGATATAGCCTGGTACTGCTTTGATTCAAAGCTTGTTCCCATCCATGGAAGATAATTAATCATTAGTTTGTGATGTTTCGAATACGTGCTAAAGTTATCATTAATTACAAGATGATTTATAATTCCATGAATATGATAGTTTTATATGTGTTTTCTCTGGAGTTCGTTTGACCTATAGGTACAGCCTATTGGATGGGAGCCATCGAGTATCAGTTCATAGTAATTATTCACAAATAAGAAGTTCATAAGGTCATATTAATTAAGAAAGTTTGCTGCTGCTATGTTATTTTGCTGCTGCTACTGTTATTTTGTTGCTGAGTTTTACTGTCACTAATTTTTTTTTGCTGCTCTTGTTGCCTGTTGCTAACCCCTTCTACTGCTGTTTGCTGCCATTGCGATCTGCTACTGCTAGTTGCTCCCACTACTGCCTGCTAACACTGGTTGTTGGCATTGCTATCTGCTACTGTTGTTTAGTGCTACATACTACTTCTGGTAGCTTCTGTTACTCTCGCTGTTGTTCTGCTAGCCAGGTGCTGCCGTTCTGCTAGGTAGTTGCTGCTATCTACTGTTATTGATGTTGTTTACTGCTACTGCTGACTGATTCTTAAAATTTGGAAGTTTTTCTTATTTCCTCACTTTTTCTAAGCCAGAGATCAAAGTTGATTTTCTTTGTGTTTGGATTATTATATTGTTTGGCCAAACATTAAAATTGGTCTTTATGGATTTTTTTTTTGTAAGAATTATGAAATTATTTCAATCTAAATTGTTGTTTATCATATATGTTCATTTCTCATTCTTAGTTGTTATACATATTTGTATTATTTTTATATTTTAATATAATAATAATAAAAAAAAATAATTATAATAAATGTTACCTATTAATTAATAAGGTGTTATATCAGTTTGCAATAGTGATACATAATGTCGAATAAAGTGCTACTATATGTCAAAAGGTGATTGAGAAATGTTACCTAATAATCAACAAAGTTTTACATTAGTTCGAAAAAGTGATACATAATGTCAGATAACGTGATACTATATAATTGAAAAATGATAGATACTAAAGATAAGTAAGTGTTACATAAGAAATAAAAGTAACACTTTAAAAATGATACTAATAATATAAAAAGTGTTACATAAGAGAGTTTATAGTAACACTTTTGAAAGTATTATCATACGTCACCCAAAGTGTTACATAAGACTTTAGGGATCATGGACGGAAGTATCACCAAATAAAGTGTTACCTATTGTCTATAATAACACTTTTACTTCTTTATGTAACTTTTTTGGGTGTTACTTGAGGTTAGTTTTGTACTAGTGAACTAAATCTGCGCAAGTCTAATTGCATAGCATTATAACAATTAATAGAAAATACTCAAGTATAATTAAAGCTAAACTAATCAAAGCAATTAAAGAAAACATAATTAAATCAAGAAATAAAATTACGAAAAATAATTATCGGAATAAAAGAAACTTTGAATTGCATAAACGAATGAGGAACAATGTTGAGAAAACAATGAACTAGAGAATCTTTTCAATTAAAACTATGGATTAAGTTAATTAATGAAAGATGTGCTTAATCACGCTTAAACGTATCTATACTAAAACAAAAGTTTCCTAAAATAAAATATTAAAAAAACTCATAAAATCTTAGCAGAAACACACACCCGATAGGGCGCGCGCCTTACTTCCCGAACAGGCACACCTCCGAGTTTTCTAATAGCTAGGAGCTTTTTTCGCCCGATCGAGCGAGTGCACCGAGCAAGGGTCCAGGTCTTATCTTGGACTTCTTCTTTGCTAGAATTGGGCTTGGGCGATACTCCTTGACCCATCTCAACTTCTCCTTGGACATAGAATTTTGGTCCAATCCTCTAACTCTAACCTCACTTGCTAAGAAATGGTCACAAGTCTCGGATTCTCCTTCTTTGCTAAGGCTTTAATCACTGGGCTCGTAACTTTTCTAGCTCAGTAGTAATGGGCTTCGGACACCGATCATATGTGTGTGTTCCATGTCCAATGCTCGTAGTGGCTAATTAATCCCAAAAAATGCCTCAAAATTTACAATCAATAACATAATACTAAAACAGACACCAGGAATGACACGTGTCAATTCCTGGTGTAGTTTTTTCCCTCCAAAAAAACTCTTATTTGCTAAAATCTTCTTTGAGAAGTTTGTTATAATATAACTATCATAATATTATTTCAAATATTTTATACGTATCTTTTATAGTAAATATATATTCCTTTTAGTTATTACTTCGTTTTTCATACGTATTGCTCTGTATAACAAATCTTTAAGACATCATAATTTTTTTCATTCAATTGATTAATAAAATTTAGAATGATAAATTTATTAAATAATAGATTTGTACTACACAAATTATTATTAAATGGGAATTTTGTTTTTCTTTTTTATACTTTAATTGGTTTCTCGTCTAATTATAATACAAATCAATAACATGATACTAAAAGAGACACAAATAATGACATGTGTCACTTTTTGTGCTGTTTTTTTCCTCCAAAACTATTGTTTTTTTTTTATTTATTTATTTATTATTAGTCACTTCCTTAAAAAAATTCACTTTTTATATAATTTTGATTCACTTCCTTAAAAAAATATTCACCAAATCATATAATTGTAATATTCACTTTCTAAAAAAATATTCACATATTTTCCATATTTTTTATTTTATAAAATATTATCATATATTTTTTTTCTTGAAAATTTTGCAAAAAACCACCTTTTATAAGACATTTTTTGTCAGAAACCACCTTATAAATTTATTTTTTGCAATAACATACCTTAATCCTAAATTTTTTTTCAATGACACACCTTTGGCCGGAAAAGAGGGTTTGACCCTATTTTCCGGCATTAACCCGACCACGTGTGAGGCACGTGACCTCTTTAAACCCCTCTCCAACTAAGCCACCCACCAGAGGTTGTTCTGGGTGTCATGCGCAACAAATTAGGTTGCGCGCGCCAGACCAGCGCGACTCATTGGGATGCGCGCGGATTTTTCTGCGGCAGCATTTATTTTTAAACTAGGCGTCTCTAAATCCGTTAAAATTAGGTTTTAACCTCGGGCTTAAGCCTAATTATGATCGACTTAGTTAGTTTGGACTTTAATTCATTTTGTTTTGGGTTAAGCTAGATGTTTTGCATTTTTGTGGCTCAATTAGTTTGTCCATAAGCATTTTTCACGTTGATCCAACACAAAGATAGTTTTATTTATCGTCATAGCACTTCCTGTCGGGACAGGAGGCCAAAAGTAGATGTCTACACCAATTAAGGATGAACAATTTATAATTTGATTTTTGAATAAGCATCTATCAATAAACAATTTACATGCATGTGATACCAATATCCAAATGATCAAACTCATGAGCATTTCTAAATATGAGAATGAAATGAACGTGTATTTAAAGCTAAGTGACTATATTTCACCATAAGAATGTACATATATAACAATTCGAATGGTGATAAATTAATATGTGAATGTACATATATATAATGAGCATTTATCAACATGAGAATGGATGATTTAAAAAAGAAATTCCATTAATAGTCATAACATACAATCACAAGAACTATAACATATTGTACACAATTTTTTAAAAATTTTAGGCTAACAATTAATAATATAAAATCACGCCTTGACACAAAATTAGAGAATATCAAACAATAACATAATTCAATTACAATTATAAGAATCACTTACTTCCACAAAAAACTATAAGAAGTCAAAAACTCTTACACAAAATCTTTAATTCAAGAGAAAAAATTTGATGAAGATTGACAATAATATGAATATATATCAGAAATCTAATGCTTGTATATTAATATGCGAATAATCATTTACTAATATGCTAATGAACATCTATCATAACGAAAATGAACATTCTTCAACAATTATTTTAATTTTCACACTAAACTAAATTTATATCTCAATAATATGACGAAATAGATCAGACTATTCAGAAAATTAGGACAACACTCTGTTTTCAATTATTTATGCCTAATAATTATATAATATTATAACACACCATAAACTAATTCAAAACAAGAGTACATCAAATATTGATATAATTCAACCAATATATTTATTTATTTTTTCTATGATTTGACAATCAATTTGGGGAAAAAATTAGAGTAATCAAATCAATATTTAATAATTATATCAAATCATTGAAATGAAAAAAGAAGAGAGAAATTAATAGTACCTCATCAATGATTTGCATCAACAATGAAGCTCCCGTAAGAAGTGACATGAATATGTGATGATTAAAATTCTATGATGAAAAATATGAAGGTTTTTAGAGAAAAAATTAAGCATGAAAGTTTTTAGAGAGAGAAAATAGATGTGACGAAATTTTTTGGAGAGTGAAAACAAAAAATAATGGTTTTTAGAGTGAGAAATTATAGAATGAAACATTTTAAAAGATAACAATGGTGACATATATAATTTGTATTACTATTAAAATATAATATATATATATATAATTTGTATTTTTTTGGGAGACTTTATTTAGGAGGGAGGTAAATTGGTGGTGGTTGGGGGGGGGGGGGTATAGGTACATTTACCTACACTAGGGTGTAGGCATTAGTAATTAAAAAGTTCTTCCCAAACATTTAGGCCCGACCTGCATATGATCAGCTTCAGACGGTTAGATTGAGGCACATTTTTGCTATAACTTGGGTGGTTACTGCGCGCGATGCGCACGTCATAGATAGCAATATTCGGAAAGCTTTTTCGGTTTGGCCCTACAACACAAATTTAGTAGCTAGTAGCATTAATGAGGGAAAATATGTAAACAAATATTGCTATTAGGGTATAAATGTCTGTACTATTCTTAAGAGTTTAAAAAAGGGGAGCCTAGGTTAATCTCTGAGATTAATATTTCAGTTTATCTCCTCTCACGACTTTGTGCATTGATTTCTGTGTCATTTTATGATTTCACTTTTATTATTTAAAAAATAAAAGTAAAACAATTTATTGTGAGATGTGATATATTTTCAGATTTATCTAAGAGATCAACTTGAATTTTCCCTTTAAAAAAAGATTTATTGAACATTAATGGGGGCAATTAAATAAATAATATTTTATAAGGTATAATTATCCAATTACTATTTATAAGTGTTATATCATACTTTTAAAAAGAAGAATAGAGAAAAAGTCATAAAAGGTACGTAGTTTTGTGTCACCTTTTTTTTTTGGATAAGTATGCAAACCGATGACCAAAAGTGTGTTTTAAATTTTAATGGTAATTTCTAACAATTCATTTAAAAGTACTATCTCTCTCCTTATTTATTATTATTATTTTTTTTTTTTTGCTGATTTGATTTTTTACAGTCTCTAAGATGCGACTTAGAATGTATATATATATATATATATATATATATATATATATATATATATATATATATATATATATATATATCTTCATTCCATACATATAACAATATATAACACGTGATATTAAAAGAAGATACAACGAAACGAATCTAACAAGATCTCATATGATTATTATATTGGAAAAATTGACAGGATTAATCTCAACTTTGCTCAATTTTGGATGGTTTAAGGTAGGCTTCACGATGGGTAATCCAGGTAGTTTTGGGTCTGTTTAAGGTTTTGGGGGCAGGCGAACAGGGGATGGGGATCATTCCGGGAAGGGAAGGGCATTTATGCGGTGGATCGGGGAGGGGGAAATGGGAGGAGGGTCGCGCGTTGGGGCAGGGGAATTTGGGGAGTAATAAGGGTTGTTGTGGGAAGGGGAAAGGGGTAAGCTAGCCGAGCTTCGCTGGCAGGGGAGGGGTTATTAGCGCCGACGAGATCTACCAGCTAGGAGTGGGCCAGGTGCCGGAGCCGAGATGGGGTCAGGCGGTGGTGGCTCGCTGGTGCAGGTTTTATTTTTAAATTTTTTAAAAATTTTCTTGAAGTTTTTTAATTAATTATTTTTTTTTTACTTTTTAGTTAATTTTTTTTTACCAATCATGTCCAGGCACGTTTCAGGTAACTTGTTATAACAAGTTTTATGACCTGTTGGGACCATTAAAATCAAATTCATAATAAATTTCGGATTATTAAAAAATTATAATCAAAAGTTGGGATTAATTTGGGCGAATCGAGCAAAGTTGGGATTACTCTTATCAAATTTTCCTATTATATTTTATATATTAACAATAATTTATGGTCAAATATTCTAAAATTTAATCCAAAAAATGGCAATGAGGCAAAATTAAAGGGACATAGAGAGTAAAAAAAAAAAAAGAAAGATGATTCTGACCAAAAATCAAACTTGTTTTTTGTCCAATATTTGCAAGGCAACCATGAAAGTAAGAGGAAACATGAAGTATAATTTAAGAAGATACCCACCTCTATAGAGATCTTGATCTTCATGGGCTTGATTGAGCCGAGCTAGAAAAAAAAAATACTTTCTTTGTCCTAGAATAAATAAGTTGGACTTTTTTTCTCTATTCATGTATCAACTTTTTTTATTTTTTTTTATTTTTTTATTTTTTAACAGGGACTTTAACTTTTTAATAACATAATAAAGCATCTTATCATAAAATATGTTGTTAAATAGATATTAATATAAAGTTTCATAATATAACTTTTAAAATATTTTTCTTTAATATTTAAGTTTATATAAAAATAAGGACAAACTAGTGCATCGACATATATACAAAGTTTAACTGTGTCAGTTATTTTGGGCCAGAGGAGGTATTGGTCTATTTTAGGCCAAAGCTACTTATCAGCCCAAGTTTTGCCCAAATCCGAACAAATTTCAAGTCGAGCTAGTGCTCTGTGTTGCTTCTGATCAGTCTAACTCTAATCATCTTAACTTGACAAATTCGAACCTTATAACCTTTCGGATACTTGTCTGGTTTACCAAGTGAGTCAATTCTTAGGTTTTAAACTTATGACATGATCGATATGTATTTGTACTTTCACCAAACAATTGATCAATCTAATACCTTGTACGAAGTATATTTCTATTTGTTATTAATACCTTGTATATTGCTTGTTAGTGAGGGAAATATTGTAGTGTGGTAAGAGATTGTTTTACTACAACACTTAAATTACTTACGTGCTAACAATTGTTATTTAATGTTGAACTTATATAACACCTTTACCCCATAAAACGTAGTTATGAACGTAAAATACTACACAATACAATAATTTTACAGTGCAAATTCATCAAATAATTATTACGGAGTATAACTTGTTCACCAAATTATGTGACGTGACAAATATACTTGCTTATTCTATAATTTACATAAACAATTGTGAGACACGTTGAAATGCAAATTAAATGATGAGCTAAAAGATTATAATTAATAAAATGAACAATTATATATTCGGGTTTTGTAGAATCTAGCCGTCATATAGTTAATCACAAACCACTGCTTATAATTATAAAGTTAGATAATTGGTTACTTTATAATCTACTCCAACTATATCAAAAGTTTCTTTCCTTCAATGTGCAAAAAGTGAAAAGCAATTAGTAAAATGTTAATCAATAAAATATATCCTTCAAAATTAGGAGATTAAAATCAAAATCAAAAGACAGTATGACTTAGACATCCTACTAAACTAAAAATTCAACAATAATCTGGTGATTTTAATGGTTTATTTGGTCGGAAGTTTCAATCTATACAGTTTATATTACTTGCATATGTTTTCATGTAATCACCTAATTTAATTAATAAAAGTCTGCTTAATCTTTCTTCTAAAGTAACCAACTTAAAGGTTTATGCTACTTAGTTATACCATTATATAAACCACTTCATTTTCTCTCATTTTCATCACTCATTCAATACAAAAACCTCTTACAAACAAAGTTAATTGACTGCCTAGGCAACCTTTTGGGCAAATAAATAAAAGAAACGATATGGGGTTCAACTGTTCTTTTCATTCATTAGCTTGTTTATACTCTATGCTCTTCCTACTAGTTTGTGCTTCCTGGCTTGGCCCTCAACTCGCACTTGCTAAGCATCGTAGCATAACTAGACGTTTCAAGTTTGAGGTACTTACCTAGATTTCTTCGTCTTTTTTTCTTTTGTTTTAGGGTTATTGAATTGCATAAGGTACACGTCCTTTTATTTTAATATTTATGTTCATTACATTGAATAAAAGTCAAGATGAGACATTTTATGTGCTATCTTCTTTAAAATGACGGCTTCCATCACTTCAACCTTTCAACATCCCAAACATCTATTTCGTGATAGTCTGGTCTTATAAGTTTGTATTCAACTACCGAGATTATCTTTATATACAGTGTTAAAATGTTTTAAACTGACCTTTAGTGAAAAAATTAAGTAAAATTTATTACAAATAAGATAGAGATTTTTTTAGGGCTCCATGTAGGTTATAAGATTTTCACTATAGTTTTGCTTGAATTTTTTTAATTATGCTCTATTTTTTTGTTCTTATAGGTAAGGATGCAAAATGTGACAAGGCTATGCGAAACAAAGAGCATAGTAACAATAAATGGACAATTCCCTGGGCCTAGAATCATTGCAAGGGAAGGTGACAGCCTTGAAATTAAGGTTGTTAATCATGTTAAATACAATGTTACTATTCACTGGTAAGTGGTTAATATAAAGCTTGAGACTCATATAAATCTCATATTATAAAAATTTGACACAAGATTAGATGAATAATAAATTAAATTAAATATTTGTAAAATAGGCATGGAATTCGACAACTAAGGAGCGGATGGGCCGATGGGCCAGCATACGTCACACAATGCCCAATTCAACCTGGACAAAGCTATGTTTACAAGTACACAATCAAAGGACAAAGAGGAACCTTATTTTGGCATGCTCACATTTCATGGCTTAGGGCTACCCTTTTTTTTTTTTTTTTTTTTTTTTTTTTTTTTTAATGTAAAACTAATGTTTTTAAAATCATAAAACAGGGGAATGGTGGAAAGCAGACACAGAGGCAGTGATCAACCAAGCAATGAAGACAGGATCAGCCCCTAATCTATCCGACGCCTTCACCATCAACGGTCTTCCTGGACTCTTATACAATTGTTCAGCTAAAGGTAACATACAATCTAAACTATACATATAACTAATTGCTATGACTTTCTAGACTTCTAGCAGTCCCTCACATCTAATCAATCGCGCTACTAAACCCTGCTGTAGATACATTCAAGCTGAAGGTGAAACCGGGAAAGACATACCTTCTCCGCCTTGTCAATGCTGCACTCAACAATGAGCTCTTTTTTAGCATCGCCAACCATACACTCACAGTTGTCGAAGCAGATGCCATCTATACCAAACCCTTTAAAGCCAACACTATCTTAATAACTCCCGGACAAACTACAAATGTATTAGTTAGAGCAAAAAAACATCATCCTAATGCCTCGTTCCTTATGGCAGCTCGGCCTTATGCCACTGGACCTGCAACTTTTGACAATACAACTACCGCGGCTATCCTTGAGTATGCTCATCATGATCCTTCTCAAAAGCCTAAAACCACTAAACTACCTCTAATCAAACCTAAGCTTCCATTCTTCAATGACACATCATTTGCAGCGAAATTTACTAGCAAATTAAGAAGTCTTGCCAACTCTAGATTCCCAGCAAATGTTCCGAAAAAAATTGACAGACATTTTTTCTTCACTGTTGGCCTTGGATTACTCCCCTGCTCCAAGAACCAAAACTGCTCAGGGCCTAACAACACCATGGTAGGCGCGGCAATAAACAACGTCTCTTTTGTACAACCTAAGACTGCTTTACTTCAGGCTCATTTCTTAAGAAAATCAAATGGGGTGTATTCCTCTAATTTCCCAACAAAACCACCCACTCGATTTAATTACACCGGTACTCCTCCAACCAACATTATGCTAACCAAAGGAACTAGAGTAATGTCCTTACCATACAATACAAACGTCGAGCTAGTGTTGCAGGACACCAGCATTATTGGGGCTGAGAGTCACCCTCTTCACCTACATGGCTTCAACTTCTTCGTCGCTGGTCAAGGGTTTGGAAACTTTGACTCGAAGAAAGATCCTGCAAAGTTTAATCTCGTCGATCCTATTGAGAGAAATACAGTTGGTGTACCTTCTGGTGGTTGGGTTGCTATCAGATTTCGGACAGACAATCCAGGTAAACAAAATACCTACTGAAAAATGTTCCATTAACTTCTAATACTAGTAGCATGACTTTTATGTACTCGTACAAAAGAAAAATTGGCTTAAAATAATATCAACTGTTAACGGTGTATGCAAAATAATACAAACTCTACTATTTGCTATTAGCGGTACCACCTTTTATATTATATGTGCAAAATAGTACGCCGGTTACCGAAAAAGTATTTAGAGGAATATTATGTCTATATTTATAATTATTTTATTTATTTATATTAATTTTTTGTTTTTTTTAAAAAATATATATTATGTTAATAATTGTCTTTATAATCCAAATTAATAATGCCTCACCCCTTTGTTATTTATTTATTTTATTTTTTTGAATTGTCAATATGTATGTATTTAAATATCTTTTTTTTTAAAAAAATACATGTAGTAATTTCTTCTATCACACAATAGTAAATAGGGTATTTAAATGCATTATTATGTTGATATAATTAATTTTAAAAATCCAATATTTTCCCACATTCACCAACAAAAAAAAAATCCAAAATTTCCCCACATTCACCAACCAAAATAATGTGGGAGAATTTTAGAATATTTGAAACAAAATTTTAAACTAATAACGAGTATATCAAAATTATAAAGCATTGAAATACCCTTCTATTGTGTGGTAGTAGAAATTACTATTGGTATTTGAAAAAAAAAATTAATTTCATATAAACAACTTTAAAAAAAGGCCTAACAAAGGGGTGGCACATTATTAATTTGGATTGTAATGTAAAGGAAATTGTGAACATAATATGTATTTTGAAAAAAAAAAAATAATAACAAATATAGATGAAATATTCCCCGCGATGTTTTTTCGGTGACTGGCATACTATTTTGCACATATAGTACAAATGGTGGTACCACTAATAGCAAATACTTAATTTCGTATTATTTTGCACACACCGTTGATAGTTGGTATTATTTTAAGCTAATTTTCCCGTACAAAATGTTTTTTGTTAAATTTGTACTAACTTATGATTGTGAATAGGGGTTTGGTTTATGCATTGTCATTTGGAAGTACACACGAGTTGGGGATTGAAGATGGCATGGATTGTTCAAGATGGAAAGAAGAAGCACCAAAAACTGCCACCTCCACCAGCTGATCTTCCAAAATGTTGAACATATATGGTCTAATTCTTTTGAAGTTAATGGTGGTCAAAAAAAAAAAAAAAAAAATACTACGTAATAGTTTTAGTTTCATTTCATTATTTTCTAGTTTGATTGTATTCTTTAATGCCTAAAGGCATCACAATTATTATGAATTTACAATACAAGTAAAGATCATTCTAAATTTCATGTATTTTTGTCAAATATAAAATTTGATTAGGCTTTTCAACGTGATAAGACACAATTTGCCAATTTGTGTATACTTTATTACTCCTACGTTTCTATTAGCATGTATACTCAGGTAGTCAAGAAAACTTGGATGTTTATTAGTGTAAATTTCAAAAGGCAATTGTTGAAGCTGTATTCATATTATCATATAGCTCGATCTACAAATTAAATCACTTTGTAAATAAAGTAATGAGCTATTCTCCTTATTGCCCTATAATTTTAAGATCGAACCTAATTCAATTTATGAAAAAATCTCTCTCAACAAGCTAATTTATTAAAAAAACGAGGGAAGTATATATTTATAGAAATAGGTGGACCTAGCATGATTATGTCCGTAATGTTTCGATGGTCATCCCATGCGTGCATCCGTGCTAAGGCCGGTTGCTCAAGTCAGCTTCAAATCAAATACTATAAACTATAAAGTGGCATAATTTAATTGGTAAGCACCCATAAAAAATAAAATTTACATTTTAACAAATCGGTACACGCCAACGGAATGATCTCATTTAGATATAAAAAAATAATTAAGAGACAACAAATTGGCGACTGCTAATAGTTTTTGTTTATGAGGGGATGTGTTCATTTTTATTTCCATTAACGTTTATCGGTAGTTTAAGTTAATCTATTACCCCTAATACAACCCCCTTAGCTTGTTCCTTTATAAATGCTATTAGTTTTTGTTTGTGTGGGGGATCTTGGGATTAATGGTTAAGACTTAGGTCTATCGCCCAACTTATTTAGTACTTATTTATTTATTTTTAAATTATTAACATCCATGATCGTACACAGTTTATTAGTGCTTTGTACATTTTAAAATTTTACCACTACATACTAATTTTCTTATACTAAATTGTGTGACTACAAAATAAAAAGAAAATTGTACACACAACTCGCGGGCAAAAACTTTAGGCCAATTTGACAAGTGTACAAGTCACAAAATCACACCCCTCTATTATAAGTACCTAAATGTATCTAGACATTTGTTTTTTATTTGACTAATTTTGAGACAGGGCTTTATAATATATTCTTCGTATAAAATTCAACCAATAAAACAAACTATAAAGCACAAATTAAAAATGGACAATGTGGGAATAACACCTTAATATAGAACTAAGAACCGGCATTAGAGTTGAATGATTCATGTAGGAATCATATTCAATTGACTATTATGCAGCAATATACACCCCATACAAAAATTTGTGGACAGATTTGTCTAAGAGACTGTTATAAACTTACCTTTAATATTAGACTAATTCGCCTTATAAAACTGTCTATTTTGACCTTTATTTGCCTATTTATAGATATTTATAGATGTGTTCGTCATTAGGCTTAATCATGGCCAACATTAAGAAACAACCATCAAATCCAACAGAGGCAGGGGAAGTCATTGCAAGCAACTATGACCTTACATCCCAAATCTTGCTACGTTTGCCATCGAGATCAGTTGATAATCTAAGACATACGTCGAAGCAGTGGTGTTCGATCTCCTCTGATCCTTATTTCATTACTAGTCACATACGTGACAACCCTCCATTGCTTTCGGGTTTTTTCCTTCATTACTTCGAAAGGCCACGAGCTCTGTCCCATGAGTATATCGCAGTTCAATCCATTGATAAAAGAACTGTTGGTAGCTCATTACAGTTTGTTGAAGCACAAAATTCCTCAGACCTACATATTTTACAATCTTGCAATGGTCTCTTACTTTGTTCTTTGGATACTAAATACTATATTTGTAATCCCACAACTTTACAAAGGAAACAAATTCCCCTGCCTAAAAGCTGGCTCACCTTTGGCACTTACGCTCTTAATTTGGCTTACGACCCCAAAAAGTCACGCCACTACAAGGTAAATTTAAAATTCGATGTACATTAATTAATTTGTTTTTGTTTAGAAAAGAAATATAATTCAAATCTTTTTTTTTTTTTTACGGAGTTGGTTTTTTTTTTTTTTTTTCTTTCTTTTTTATTTATTTATTTATTTATTTTATAATTATACTTCGAATTTTCTTATGAGAATTATTTTGACCAAAGTGTAAATATAACGTATTTTATTGTGTTGTTTATAAAGTCATATAGTTGTTTGACTCGTCTCTCTTAAGGTTGTTTATGTTAGGAAATTTTACGGGTTACAACCAAAGTACCAAATAGAAGTCTATTCCTCTGAGACTGGCTATTGGAAGACCTCAGGAGAGCCTTTCATCGAAGAAAATGACATCGACTTCAAGCACGGGGTTTTTTGCAAGGGTGCCATCCACTGGCTCAAACAAACGTCTAGCTGCCTATATTTCGACATCAATCAAGGGTGCCTAAAGTCCACCAAGGAGCCACCGCGTACAAAGCAGTTTGATACGACTGAATGTGAGTACTTTGGTCAATCTAATGGTCATTTGTACCTAGTTGTAAGGAGACATCTTCCAAACTTTATGCTCTATCAAATGGAGGATGATTACTCGGGTTGGTTCTTGAAATATGTTGTTGATTTGGATGTTTTGGCAACAAATTTTCCAAGTATGGCAAGGAATTTCTATAACACATCGGTTTTTTCTCGAATTTACGAGTGCAATGTGTTATGTGTGGTAGAGAACGTTAATGAAGTTGATGAAATTGGCTATGTAAATCTTGTTGTATCCATTCCTGGAGAAATTTTGTACTTTAATCCTTTAACAAAGGCTTCAAAGAAAATCGCTCAGTTGAGAATTAGTCCATTTGATGAGTCTGTTTGGTTTAGAGACTTCATATTGCATGAGTACTTCGAAACCATTTGCCCTGTTTAGTGTTTGATCATTTCTTCGGCCAATCGGCCCTATGGCTGTATGAAATATAATTTTGTAACGTTAATGTCAATGTCTATAGTAATGTTTGTATACCGACAAATATTTATAAAATTATATTCTTTCATTCATAGTTTATACTCTATAATATCATGCACATTGACATGCAAATTCGTCACATAGTATATATTCTCGTGGAATTATATATTTGTTTGTGTCAAAAAAAAAAGAATTATATACTTCGTATTTGTCATCGTTACCTCCATCACCTAACTAGCATGCATGTTGTTAGCGTAAGTCATGATGCTCGTTATTATATTCATGAAAGTTATGGAAAAATTCATATACACTCTTTTTTATGAAGGTTCGGGATAAATTTGGTTATTTTATGTGGTTGACTAAGCAATTAATTAATTGCATGACATCATCCACCCCACCGTTCCTATAACACCAAAGGTAAAGCATAGATCTATTCATAATAAAATTTCTATTCCGCCAGCATAATCTACTCTTTTCAATCAATTTTTAAAAATGATAAACTATTTTTTGGACCAAGGTGATGCCCTGGTGTTCATATGACAATAATTTTGATTGTATTTTAGTAATTCGGTATGTATGAATGAAAAAATTTATAGTGGTTGATTGATTTATGATAATCATGTTATAATGATTATGGGACAATTTTACAATAGCTACAATAATTTTGTAGCCATTTTAACTTTATAATCTTGACCATTTATTTCTAAAACTAAATCTACACCATTCATTAAGTTGACCACAAATATTTAGATAAAATGTTTTAATTTGTAGCTAAAGCAAATACTCTTTGCCTCTTCCATCCCCTCTGATTTCATGAATTACGATGTCCACTCATCTCTAATTCAAGGCTTAAAGCTATTTACATGGCTAATTAACTAAACAGCATTCACGTCTTTATTTTATTTGCAAGTGTAATGGGCATTCTTAATTTGAGTTAAAGTTCTTTAACATGATATCTTGATTTGCAAAATTAAAATAGGCATTCTTCATCATTGAATATGTATTATTTCAAGCTTTTTGCCATGGCCGAAAATCAAAACCGTTTTCAGATTTTCAATAACCCAGAAGTGATTTGAAATAGATGATTTGAGAAGCAAAAAAAAAATTAAAACTTGATTTTTTTTACATGATATACAATCTTGATTTACACCAGCCCACATCTTGGTGAATTAGTGTAATAAGCAACTTAATCACCATGAGAATGATATGAATATTTTATATTTGGATGTACGTACTTCTACCATTTTGCAGTTTTTAATTCCATTTCTCTAAAGAAAGCAGTTATTAACTTTTTATTTTTTCAAAGGTCAAAATATAAAAAATAAAAATAAAAAGGGATGAACAAGATTAATCCAAAGAAATAAAGAGCTGAGATATACCCTCATTATAGTGATTACAATTTTATTGTGGCTATTGAATAACCTTCCAATGATTATGTAGTTCATGATTGACTCATTATTTTTAAGAAATAAAGTAATTCGGTAAGTATGAAAAGTACATTCAACTTTTTTTTTTCAATCAAATTAGTATTATGAAAATATAAATCAACACAAATCTATTATAATCGTGCATGACTATAGATACTTTTCCTTAGAGGTAGATAATAAATTTAGTCATTGAAATTTTGAAAAATTATATATAATTCAAACAGTTGCACGTTAAAAGTTATAGTATTATTTAAAGTGGTTGTCCTAATTTACTAGTTTAAATATACTACCACCCAAATTTATGCCCAAAAAAGCAGCCTTTTTTTTTTTTTGGTATTAAAGATACACTTAAGGTGCATGAATGTCGTAATTGGGTGTAGAATTGAAAATAGGGCCGAGTGCACCATGCGGTGTACTATGCGCATGATGCACCCGGTTAAATAGAAAAAAAGGCAGAAAGAACATACTTGTATTTGATAAAAAACATACCTATGTAGAATTGTTGTGATGATCCTTTTCATATTTCGTTAGCAAATCCAGGATTTAATGTGCTGGATGTTTGGGCTAAAGGCTACATTATTTTCGACACCAAATGATAAATAGATTGGGCTAAAGGTTTAAAGATTACACCCTTTTTTTTTTTTTTTTTTTTGTCTCTCCAACTTTGAAAATTCTTTTAATTATCCATCATAGAGACTAGATCCACATCTAATATATAGTGAGCGGCCATATTGTAACGAACTCTTGCCGACTTGCCGTGGTGAACAAGGTCAGCTTTAAATAATACTCCGTAAGACCCTCAATTCCAAATCATATTCTTAACAGAAAAAGTCAAACGAATTCTTTTCCTTGGAGATCAAGGTCCACTTGAAACTTTCTTGAACAAGTTCGTTAGCCTGATAGAAAATTTCTAGGGTTTTACTTTTACCAATCTACCAAAAATTACAAATCAGCTATCAATACAAATTCATAAACATCAATTCAAATTCCTAAGGGAGTGATCGGACTTAAGTCACGTAGCGATACCCGCCATTAGATTCGATATAGCTACCCACCTTTACGGCTCCTCATCGAGTCATCGTCCAAACATGGAGGGACAACAACTAGACGAAGAAATAGGCATTAATAATTCTCCACTCGAATTATTATCATCGTTGTTAGGCCAAGAAATTGCGTCAGAAATTCAAAGTAACAACACCATTGATGATCATCATACAACAATATGCTCACATCCTGTTTTTATACGATATACGTGCACTAAATGTGGCCAAGAAATTAACGGTACAATTTCTACCATACCCTTTTGGTATATTTACCCTGATTTAAATCTAAGTTTTAAAGAGATTAATCGTATTCGTGATACCAATTTACAAAGATTATTATCCCGAAGAAAGCTTCATTTAGTTCTTGATTTGGATCATACGCTTGTTCATACACGAAAGACGTACAAATTAAGTCCCGAAGATAGGAATTTCGTTCGTACGAAAAGATATGGAATTGATTATAATTTGCCAGGGGAATTAGGTACATTGTTTCAAGCTGGTGGTTCGTGGACTAAATTACGGCCGTATGTGCGTGATTTTCTTAGAGAGGCGAGCACGATGTTTGACATGACGATATATACTCTAGGCTGTAAGTTTTATGCTTGGAGTATGTCGAAATTGCTCGATCCCAATGGGAGGTATTTTGAAAATTGGAGAGTGGTTTCGAGGGATGATTGTGTTGCCTTAGATAAGCACAAGAAGTTTTTGGATGTTGTCTTGGAACATGAGCGCGTTGTAGTGGTAATGGATGATAATGAAGACGTGTGGGAGGATCATAAGACAAATTTGTTGAAAATAACCCCGTATAATTACTTTTCGTACTTAAGTCCTGAGGATAAAGTTCATGATGCTTCTCCTCCGCGGCTGTCTTGGTCTCAGTTGAATGAGGATGAAGGCGAGGAAAATGGGGTGCTAGCTAGAGCTTTGGAGAAATTAAGGCTTGTTCATGCTGCTTTCTTTGATGATTCATCCGCAAATGGTGTAGAGGATTATGGTAACCGGGATGTGAGGCAAGTTCTTCAAAGGGTACTGATGAAGCAAAAATCGTTGACTAAGAAGCAAAAGAAGCAGAAAGCTAAGAAGATTAATGGTTTGTCAAGAGATTTACAAGCTGCCCATCTATGAAGAGGTGCTATAGTTAGTAGAACTACTGGCTACGCTACTTGATCTCAATTACTAGTGTCAGATTCGGCGATTTATATGAAATCCTTTACCATGTTTTTACTGCAAATTGAAGTGCTAGTGTACATACTCATGTAGAGGTGTACGTCATAGTGTTAAGTTTTAACACGCGTACTTAAAATGAAATAAACTGTATGTCCAAGTAACATTGACTGTCAATCTTATGTATATTGTTAGGTAATTTTAAGTAGTTAATGAAGCAATGGTGTGACTTACTGTAATCTGTTAAATGCAAGTAAAACTTATCCAACTAATAAATGACCTGTTGGTCTTATGCTGTTAGTGATGTGGATTGAATGGTCAGACGACTGATTCTACTAACTATATTGTGTTTGTTTTATGATGTATACGAACATCATATGCTGGGGTATCTGACGCGCAGACTGGTCTTCTATATTTTGATCCATGTACGCCAATTACTTTACTTCTTTTCTGATCAACTGTTTTATGTGCTGCATAATTGTTCTGAATCTGATGCATATATGAATATATGATTTATAAACTCAAAAGTATGATTTTTATGTCCTGCAACTTTAAAGGAAATGTCTTTTAATAAATCAGTTAGCTTATTTGATTATGGCAATGTGTTCCTGAAAATTTCATACGATTTTTTCTGTTGACAAATGACAATAGACTATTAGATGATTTTAGGAACAAAGAGTTAAAACTGTGTTTCTTCCTCCAAAATGACATTGCTCTGTTTCATTATGTGTAATAGCAGCCTGTTCTGTACGTTGGTTTACAAAGCATGACATAGATTGCTGGCAGAATTTGTGTCATGCTTGATTGAAAGAATATAGCTTGGCTCTTTTCTAAGCATTCGTATTTCCATCAAAGCACACGGAATCTGAACCCTTGGAACCAAAAATGCATAATACAAGTATGTGTCTTATATGGTACATATATGCAGTGTATATATATATAATATATATATATATATATATATATATATATATATATATATATATATATATATATATATATATATATATATATAGACTCGTCATTGATCTTTATAAATTTTCCTTGATAGTCCATATTATATGCATTTTTAGGCCCAAGGTTTCAGATTCTGTGTTATTAGATATAGATATGAATATAATGCTTTGAAAACATCTAAGCCGTTGTCTACAAATCAAGTATTGACACAAGTTTTGCAAGCAACCTAAGATGATGTGCCGAAAAACCATTAGAAAAAAGAACACAAGTGAACAGATACCAGTACAATGGAAAACTGAAATTGGAGGAAGAAGCATATAGAGGTTTTATTATGTTTTCCTAAATCACCCAATAATTATCATTTTTTCTGGTGTGAAAGACATGAAAAGATTGCTATTATTACTCAAATAAAATACATTGTATTCTAATACCAAGGGAATTTATGTGGGCAAATTGACTTGCTAATTTCCCTTGGCAAGAGCAAGCTACATTATCACTCCAGTAATTCAAATTTGTTTTACAAGTAGATGTCTTCGCCTTGTTTGTATTTGCATTAACACTTTTATTGACTCTATACCTAACAAACCCCTATTACTCCTTTTCAAACATCATTGCACAAAATTTTAATGGTAAACCATACAAACTATGTCACTGTAGACTTGTAGAGTAAACTTGACATAGTGATAAATATTTCGCCTAATAATTTCATAGTCCGTTGTGAGAACAAATCTCACTAGAAGTTCTTTGGGGGTGTGAATTCCCTTAACCCTCCCTCTGAGTTTGATTGGATTTATTTACAAGAGATACTCATTTTGTATGCACTGATAAACTATGTCCCATGCATTCCTTTTAGTTTGAGCACTTTTATCATGTTTAGATATACTACTATATTTATATATACTTTGTGAGTATATATTTTCCCTTTATTCTTAGTCAATTTTAAGATATCCAACATGTGACCTTTGAAATGAAAGGTAAGAATTTAAATACCATTCTAATATAACATCTTTAATGAAATATTTCGAAACGAAAATTAATAGATTTCAATGAGTTTTTTTTTATGTGAGAGATTTATTTAGATAATCAAGTTGTTAGACCACTAACAAGTTTACAATAATATAATAACCGTGTAATATTGACATCTTATCTTAACCCAACTCATTCTTGGTTGGTAACTGGTAAGCTATTAATTTCATTTCTAAACTTTTAAGGCTCTAGATTCATCAACCGTCAAACAATTACCTAGCACGTCATAACGTCAAATTTTCCCCCACTATACAAAAGTTTTTGAAAAGAAACACCTTGGAATATTGCTTGGGATACATACTAGTTATCTATAATTATATAACTACACAATAATTGTATGTTTTTATTTTTATCAATCTCTAAAGCTTAAAAACCAAAATTTACAAAAACTTGGTTCTTTCTATTTGGTGAAACAACTGCTTTTCTCCCCATCCCTCTTCAACATGGAAAAAATTATCTTAATCCTCAACCTTCTCTTTTATATAAAACTAGAGTTTTCCTTGAATTATTTGCAAATTCCAATAAACTTTCATATTGTTAAACATTATAATCCCAAATTTAATACAATAATTTACAACTTTCGAAAATTTGAAAACTTAATTGCATGTGAGAGCCATCAATATTTTCGAAACAAAAGCTTTTCATATATTATCAATCGATCTTACACTAGTAGAAAAAGTCAATTTGGTACCGGTTCAAAACCCCCCTAAGGCATCGATTTTGAACCGTTGACTATTTGAGGGATGCCAATTCATCCAACAAATGCCGCAATATCTAATATTGGCAGCGGTTACCGGTGCTATAATTAATTTTTGACACCGGTTAACCAGTGCCAACACTATTCCCGGGTTTTTATGGTATTAAATAAATTGGCACCGATTAACCGGTGCCATTTCATGTATATATATTTTTTTTAATTTTTTTTCCTGTTTTTCCTGCAATAATAATAATAATAATAATAATAATAATAATAATAATAATAATAACCTGTTTTTCCTGCAATAATAACCTGTTTTTCCTGCCATTATAATTAATATTAACAAAAATAATTATAATTATTATTATAATTATCATTAATAATTATCAATAATAATTATAATTAATAATAATTATAATAAGAATAATTTCTAAATTGAAAGAAGAACAACAATACATTTATAGATATAAATAATCCCAAATGCAATACAATAAATAAAAAGTGTCATATATATACAAACAATACTACTTAATAATTAATGTAGTTAAACAGTTAACAAAACATAAATTACAAATTAAAGGTGATGAAAGATGCCAACATGTCTTGAACCTCATTAAATTCCTTGCTTATCAACAGACCATCCTTTTGTACCTTGCAAAACTTGGAATACATAAAAATTATGTTAGGATTAATTAATTAGGTTAAACATTATGTATGAACTATTTGTTTCTCATAACATGTCAATATTACCTAGTCTTAGATGTCTAAGGGTTAAAATGACATCAAAAGAGTATTTTACTAAGTTTTAAGACACATTTTATAAAAAATAAATCGCCTAAATAAGGCCTATATGACTTATACTTTGTCCATTTTCTACATTTCTTATCAAATGAACTAGTTTCTATCTCATAACATGTCAATGTTACCTAGTTTTAGGTGCAAGGCATGAAATGACATCAAAGAGCATTTTATTAAGTTTTAGGATGCATTTTATCCAAAGTGGCCAAAATAAGGCCTATATGAGTATATGACTTCTAATTTGCCCATTTCAACATTTCTTATCAAATGAACTATTTCTTTCTCATAACATGTCAATATTACCTAGTCTTATGTGTCTAAGGCTTGAAATCACATCAAAAGAGCATTTTACTAATTTTTAAGACGCATTTTATCAGAAATGGCCCAAATATGACGTATATGACTTCTACTTTGCCCATTTTCTACATTTATTATCAAATGAACTATATCTTTCTCATAACATGTCAATATTACCTATTTTTAGGTGTCTAACGCTTGAAATCACATCAAAAGAGCATTTTATTAAGTTTGGTCTATTTTTCATCCAAAATGGCCCAAATAAGGCGTATATGACTTCTACTTTGCCCATTTTCTACATTTTTTATCAAATGAACTAGTTCTTTCTCATAACATGTCAATGTTACCTATTCTTAGGTGTCTAAGGCTTGAAATCACATCAAAAGAGCATTTTATTAAGTTTTATCCAAAATGGCCTTAATAAGGTCTATATTACTTCCATTTTGCCCATTTTCTACATATCTTTTCAAATGAAGTATTTTTTGCTCATAATATGTCAATATTACCTAGTCTTAGGTTTCTAAGGCTTGAAATCACATCAAAAGAGAATTTTATTAAGTTTGGAGTATTTTTCATCCTAAATGGCCCAAATAAGGCCTATATGACTTCTACTTTACCCATGTTCTACATTTCCTATCAAATGAACTAGTTCTTTCTCATAACATGTCAGTGTTACCTAGTTTTAGGTGTCTAAGGCTTTAAATCACATCAAAAGAGCATTTTATTAAGTTTTATCCAAAATGGCCCAAATAAGGCTTATATGACTTCTTCTTTGCCCATTTTCTATATTTCTTATCAAATGAACTATTTTTTCTCACAAAATGTCAATATTACATAGTCTTAGGTGTCTAATTCTTGAAATCACATCAAAAGAGAATTTTACTAAGTTTTAAGATGCATTTTATCAAAAATGGCCCGTATAAGGCCTATATGACTTCTACTTTGCCCATTTTCTACATTTCTTATCAAATGAACTATTTATTTTTCATAACATGTCAATTTTACCTAGTTTTAGGTGTCTATGTCCTAAAATCACATCAAAAGAGCATTTTATTAAGTTTTAGGACGCATTTTATCCAAAATGGCCCAAATAAGGCCTATATGACTTCTAATTTGCCCATTTTCAACATTTCTTATCAAATGAACTATTTCTTTCTTATAACATGTCAATATTACCTAGTATTAGGTGTTTAAGGCTTGAAATCACATCAAAAGAGCATTTTAGTATGTTTTAAGACGCATTTTATCAAAAATGGCCAAAATATGGCGTATATGACTTATACTTTGCCCATTTTCTACAGTTCTTATCAAATGAACTAGTTTTTTCTCATAACATGTCAATATTATCTATTTTTAGGTGTCTAAGGATTAAAATCACATCAAAAGAGCATTTTATTAAGTTTGGAGTATTTTTCATCCTAAATGGCCTAAATAATGCCTATATGACTTCTACTTTGCCCATTTTCTACGTTTATTATCAAATGAACTATTTCTTTCTCATAACATGTCAATATTACCTAGTTTTAGGTGTCTAAGGCTTGAAATCACATCAAAAGAGCATTTTATTAAGTTTTAGGACGCATTTTACCCAAAATGGCCCAAATAAGGTCTTTATGACTTCTACTTTGCCCATTTTCTACATTTCTCATCAAATGAACTATTTCTTTCTCATAATTTGTCAATGTTAAGTAGTTTTAGGTGTCTAAGTCTTGAAATCACGTTAAAAGAGCATTATATTAAGTTTTAGGACATACCTCATCAAGCTGTAGACTGTCCGTACAATGAGTCACTATGTCAAGCCTGAATCTCATCACATACACGCCACTATCAACTCCATTATCTTGTTGTGCACACTAGCATAGGATCAAATCACATGAGTCAAACATGCATAGCTGATTAGCAATACTTTACACAATGTTTATTAAGATAATCACAATATCGTGTGGCATTACCATCGTTGATTTCCATGTAGGACCCTGAGGAGCACGATAATGTAGCTTCTTCATAACACTGTAAGAAAGTAAATTCAAATTTGATTAGTCGTCTGACTACTAAATGAGTTCGGTAATGATAATCAACACTATATAGCCTTCACGAGCAACTTCTTTGTTGATCGAGCTGAATCAAGGTGAAAGATTGTGTTATTGGAAAAACAAATCACCTTGAGAGTCCAACGCAACCTACATAAATTCACAATACACAAAAAAATCAATAAGTAGGAGTCAACAAATAATAATGGGAAACAATTGAATTTGACATGGTTAGACGTACTCATCATAACATGGGGCGAATATGAACTTGTTTCCTGCACGCACTGATTTCTTGATACTCTGTTCAACATAATACATCACGTCAAGGTGGTTGTCTAAGATTCTAGTAGTGGATATCTGCTCGAGGCATAACCATCCAACTTTACAAGGAGAATCAATGTCACTTAAGTGCTCCTATAGTACTCCGCGTGCATGAACATTGAAAAATAAATGGAAATATGAAGGATAATCACCACTAATTTGAATAACATAAATTAAGTGGAATTGAAGTACCTTACGAATGTTTGAATGAGGGAAATGTTAAGCATTGAACCACGTAGAAATTCCTTCACATCTTCTTTGTTAATCCATGCAACTGCATCCTCATAGTGGAACATTGCCTTAGGAAGTGCAACTTCAATGGGATCGACCAAATGACTAACACGGTTGTGTAGAAACCTTAAATCCTTGGAGAGCGATTGAAGTACAATGTCTTTAACAAGTGGAGTAGGTTGCATGGGTGAACCTCTCTATGAGTTCTTCTTCGACGCTTGTTCACTCTTAGACCGATGTTTACTCATCTTCTTTGTAGGTTGATTAATGCTTTCAGGCTTCTCCACCCTTATTCTCTTTGAAGTTTGGATTTTATTTGAAATCTGATCAAACAAAGACGAGTGAGTGACAAAAAAAATAAAAAAAATAAAACACATCAGGTGAAGCTGCCAAGGCTGCAGCAGCCCAAGCAGTAGCTGCCAAGGCCCCTGCAGCCCAGGCAGGTCCTGCCGAGGCTACAGCAGCCTAGGTAGGACCTGCCGAGGCTGCAGCAGCACCCGAGGCAGGAACTGCCCAGGCTACAATAGCCCAGGAAGCAGCTACCGAGGCTGCAGCTGCCGAGGCCACCACAGCCATGGCAGCGGAGATGGGAGCCGGGGAGTCGTGAGTGAGTGCTGTTTTTGGGTTTTTTTTTTTAGAGAACAAGATAGAGAGTGCAAATTGGTTATTTAACACAAAAAAAAATTAATTACCTCGTTGATTAACCTTACCTACGCACGTGGCCATTCCACAAAGCTACCTTATGCTTGCCAAAGTTTATTTATCCCAACCTCCTCTATGGGCACCGGTAGTGGGATGTCTTCAAACCCCGCAATCATAGTATTGATCCAAACTGAGTAATGTTGTGGCCTAAGAAATCGAAAATGGACCATATCACCGATCGTCGCTTGTGCACTACCATACGTAGGGATGTCAATGGGGCGGGTCAAGTAGGAGGCCCGCCCCAGTGGGGTGAGGATGGGTCTCGGTTTGGCGGGTGGTGGGGCGGGGGTGGGGATAAAAACCATACCCGCCATGGGTGATGGGGCTGGGGTGGATTTTAAGTTGTACTCGCCCCACTTCGTACCCGCCCCATCCCCACCCCACACCCACATCTATATATCTTTAAAAGCAAATTATATACTTTTATACTATTTTATAAAATAATTACGTGAAATAAAATATTAATTATAATACTTTGTACTACACTTATATTATAAACAAAAATGTGTGTAATATTAAGAATGTTTTTTTTTATTATTATAATCCGTATTAATTATGTAGGATTGTGTATTTGAGAGACGGAGATTAGGTGGGTCTTGGGTGGGGATTAGGCGGGTCTTTTGTGGGGATGGATATCCAAGTGGGGGGTGGGGCGGGGATGGTTTTGGAGTTGTACTCGTCGGGGAGGAGATGGGGATGGGGATGGAGATGAAAATGTTAGGTGGGGATGGGGATGGGAAGGCCAACATCGGCCCTGCCCCGCCCCATTGACATCCCTAACCATACGCCACCAAATGCAATTCTCCACTATTTGATAGCCCCGAGCCTAGAAGTGCACACCGGGTCTCTTCCTACATTAATAACGAAATTCACTTGTAAAAAAAGAAGTTTTCAAAAGAGGTCTTTTCCTACACAATTGATAATACAACGAAATTCAATACGCTAGATGTAGACACCTGATTGTGTCTCCCCAAAAACCGAACCCGGTGATGAATATCTTTCACGTCATTGATTATCGAACGAGTGAAATGTGGAAGAGTCTCGTGATGCACTCGTTTTAATAAAAATGCTTCTTTTTGTTTTCGAAAATATTTCCTTTCGTACCTTATTTATGGAAAATGTCCAGTCCAATTTAGTTTGGTCCATAATACGGGTTCAATAATAGTATAGTTGGATAGGGATTGAAAAGAGCTTTCCAATGATATATTATAAGCCTAATTCCGATGAATAATGAGGAAATTATGGCCAAAATACTAAATTAGGCCCAAAATGATTTTATATGGCCAATGATCAAGTGGAGAGCCCATTAATTATTATTTCTAAAGTTATTAGGAATTACTTTAATTTTCTAGAATAATCCAGGAGATTAGTTTAAGTTCTAATGGAATTAGGATTAATAATTGTACTATTATATTTTATTTAGAAAAGATAATGATTTTAATTTGGAATAAAACAAATATTTTAATGATAAACTAATCTTAAATTAATGATGAACATGGAGCCTAATCGTCTAATTATATTAGGGGAAGGACTCCGTACAGTTGTTTTATCGTAGCCGCACTATCGCGCTGCGAGGAGTCTATCGCATCGCGATAAGGGCTGTTTTACTTCGAGTCAAATTCTGACTCTTTTCTAAACGTTCCGGATGTTTTCTCTATAAATTGGGGCGTTATTTCCCCGTTTTAAATCACCAACAATCATCAACAATCATCTAATTCTAATTTTCTTCTCTCTCAAAGCTAGAAGCTTGTTCTTTCTCCCTCTTTCTAAGCCTTCCCTCTTTCAAAAGACCATTCGTCCATCACGAGTCTTAGACACAAATAGAAAAGCTCGAAGTTGCCTTCGCCCTACACGTGAAAGGTTGATAATTTATGAGGTTTTAGTCCCAAATCCCTATTTCAATTATTTGAATTAATTGTTTGATTTAATTTTTCCTTTGAAGTTACTAATGTGTGTATTGTTTTGATAGAAAGAGATACGAGGCAACAAAGTGAGTAATTTTATTGTTATATATCTTTAGAAAGCATGCTTAGATTATTTTGATTCCTAATATCATGTTAGGATGCCTTTTATTGCTTTCTAGTATCATGATTAGGTTGCTTCCTATTTCTTCTATCATGTTAGTATCATGTTAGGGTTAAAGCTTTGATCTTTAATGTTTAGTGACATGCTAGGATTTGTTATTAATCTTGTTAGTATCATGCCTAGGATCTTGCTAATATTATTATGCTTTGTTAAGATTGTTATTATGATGATTGTTGTAATAAATATTGCTTGATATTATTGTTATTGCTTGATCATGCTCTCTCTTGCAAGATTAAAGGGAATTTGTACATGAAATCACACTTAATAAGATAATTAATAATTTTGTTTAGGCTAATGTGATTATAATTCAAGTGATCGCTAATAATAGTTTTGTTTGTGCATTAATGTTCAACCAACATAGATTAAACAGGTTTAGGATTAATATAACAATTGTATGTTAGTCAAAAAGCACACATGAATATGAGAAGAATAAAGTAGAGGCCTATTTTAGGGCAAGTTCAATCTCTTTTAGGTTTGATTTGTACCTTCATCCCCGAATATCCAGTCATGGTTCCGGACCATTATGGAGTTAGCGATCTCATGGATCGTGAAGGGGTGTAACCTTCACCCTGTGAACGGTTTACAAGTTCCTAAAACTTGTTGGCGACTCTTTTGCTCTAGCTTCCTTCCCTTTGGATGCCGCCATGCTTAGGTTTATGATCACAGTGGGGCTCAAGTGTAGGATGCTTGAAATATACCCTACACTAGAACTAAACAAATCACCTGTAAATCTGGAAATTCATGCGGTGTTGGATTATCAAGCTCCCTCGAGTCCGCATGTGTAGGAGTAGCAACCTGCAATAGTTAATCAGTAATGCCACCTTAGATCTGACGTAACTCAATATTTCAAAACTAATAGATTTGAAACTACCTCATGTAGCACATCTTCTCCATGTATCTCATCTTCTCCATGTCTCTCATCTTCTCCTTGTCCTTGTGAGTGACTTCGTGAGTCGACCTATGTAGTCGAGGGGAACGGCAAGCTCGGTAAGTTCATCTGCTTCGCCCAAGCATTGAATTCCCCTACTATCTCGTTGCGTACTTGTTCCTTAATTGATGCCACCTTGGCATCCAAGTCATCCGGTAAGTTAACACTTGCTCGAGATCGACCTAATTTTGTGTATTCTGGACCCATCACCTTTTCCCATCCTAGCAATGTCCCTCCCGAACCTACTACCCGTCCTGGATGGCAGGGCTTTCCCAAAGCCAAGGTGAAAGGGTCTTTCTCTACACTTGGGACCAACTTGTCCTCTACGAGTTCTTCAGTGTACTCAAGCTGTAGCAAAAAGAAAAAGGATGTGAATAATACAGGTAATGTTTTGTATAGTGATAATTATGCAAAAGCTTCATAAAATTCAACAGTTCATAGGTAACTTACAAGTTTATCTGTCATATTTTTGGTTTCCAGACCCTTGATGACCCATTTTCCAGTTTCCTCATCAAACGTATGGAGAGAACATATGAAATCGCCAGCACGACTCACCAACGTAGTGACTGTGGAATTAAAGGGTTCTATCGATGACCCTAGGAGCGAAGTGGGGTATACTCCCTCCTTGATCCACGTTCCCCTCCATTCACCAAAAGTCTTAGCCCCCATACGATGGGTGTACTTCCCCTACAATGCATTTTTTATATTTTGCTCTCGAAGTTCCTACATAAATAGAAATGTTAGTATCATTACTTCAAAAAGAGTAAATATATTATTCAATTGGCATCAGATTTACCCAAACTTACAATTTCTTTCTCTTGACTTTTTTAAAGAACGAAAGCTTCCCATTCATCCTTCGTCACGCTTGGCCATTTTTTCCACGAGAGTAGGTCATCCTCAACAGCTTCGTCATTTCCACTTCCATTATCCTTTCCCTCGCAAGCTTTCTTTTTCTTTGGTTTCTTCTTCTTATAGATCCATCCATTACATAAGGTGGTCTTGAAGCCTCTGAATCTTTCCGCACATAAAGATTCAAACACCCTTTTCTTAGCGGCATCATTAGCAATATTAAACAGCTTCTGTAAGCACAAATAAAAGCAATTATTAGTTTCTCCTCATAAACAACTGACAGGCTAAAGTCGTATAACCTAATAAAAAGTAATTCCTAAAACCACTAACTAATAATAGATAGGGAAGTAGGGTCGAATCCACAAGAAAACGAGTCTTTCTATTCCTAATTAATTATTATAATCTAAATTATTAAGTAACCAAAAGTTGTTATTTAAAGGAACTATACTACGAAGAATATGAGTAGGGAGAAATAAAAGTAGGGAGGAATCAAATAATAAAAGACCTAGGGCATAGGTTCACCAATAAATAATATTCCAGGGTAAAACATAACAATCAAACATCAATGCATCAATTAATCAGATCGTAAAGGGCTTTCGCTACGTATTACAATCACAGAGTTAATTTACCGGTATTAAATCTCATCTCTCGAATCTCGACCTAACCATTATAAATTAGTCTGCCTATTGAAACTAGACCTAAACATCAATTCTCATCTCTCGAATCTCGAATCAATATTGTCAAACTCATGCATAAAAGATCAGGCTTAATCTAGTCACAGAGCATTAAATCAATCAATAGGAAATTAATCAAGCATTGACAATCAATAACAACAAATTACCCCTTCATATTATTTATGGATCCCCATAAACCCTCGAAAGAAAACTACTCAGACATAATTAAGACTAAACTAATCAAAGCAATTAAAGGAGACATGATGAAAGAAATAAAGTAAATAGCTGAGATTAAAGAAGAAGAAATCGTTACCAAAGTAATCGGAATTAAAGAGTTAAATTAAGAAAAAAGTTGTAGAGAGAGAAAATAATCTAAGTAGAGAGAGAAAGTCTAAAGGAGAAGGTAAAAAAAGAGTCTAAAAAAAAGATACTAAACTTGCTTAGCGGAAAAGTATTTATATTAAGCAAGAATCCTAAACTAAACAAACTTAAATGACGATTAAAAATCTACTAATGCCAATACGCGCCCCGCCCGATCGGGCCCGCCTTTTTACTCCCAATGAATGTTTCCCTTCTCGCGCCCGATCGGGCGCGCCATCGGGCGGAGACCCTTTGGGCTACTTGGACTCCTTGTTTAGGCTTGTAACTCGGCCCAAACCAAATATCCTCCTTGGGGCTTTAATCATTCGGTCCAATGCCTCATCTTCTCATAAGTCGAGCCCTTAGTCACCGGTTCGATGACTCTAACCGATCTTGGGCTATGAAAGATGGTCGTGCTCCTCCAATGCTCGTAGCCGCTTCATAAAATCTCGGGAAAATGCTCCAAGAGTGCAATCCCCTATAAAACTCAACCAAAACTACGAAAACACTAGAAAACACATATTAGTAATAAAAGTGGCTCTAAAGAGCCAAAAACACTACCAATTATGACCAAGGGACGGGGGTAAAAACTATATAAATTGGACACATCAAACTCCCCCAAGCCAAACCTTTACTTGTCCCTAAGCAAGGAGCTCATCAATGAATATATAAAACACGCTTCATCCCAAGTAAACAAAATCAAGCACAAACAATTCAAGGTAAATCAGATAAACATGCTTCAACATCAACCAATCTCATCCATCCAATTACTCTTCCTCCCTAACAATTGTCAAATAGAGCAAACCACAAGAGCATATAGAATTCAAGACTAGTGCTCGCACACTCAACTCTCATTTATGTGGCGAGTAAAAGATGTACTCGATCGCTCTCCAACCCAACCCCTTTATGTGAACAATGCCCTCCCAAACTCACACTCTCGTGTGTTTAAAAAGACAAGCACTCAGCCTAATAGTCGACTCGAAATATGTCAAATCATAACTTGCATTGATAAACAACTACTTTCACATTCACACAACTCTACGCACAAAGGTCGAAAGGTCTTTAAAGCTTGTAATGTAAGGCTAGGGTAAAAGGGTAGGAAACATTTGGGAAACTGCGAGAGTAAAGCCATGCTTAAGGGAGCAAATCCTAATAAAACCAAGGTAAAAAATAAATAATGACCAAATCATCTCCAACATACTCAACTCCAACAAAAGTTCACCAAATATAACTCCAAACATATCACACAATCCCAACACTTACAAATTTCACTCATAAAGATATGATGATATAGAACTAGAATGAATAAACAAACTTTGAACTCAATTTTGATACTTTTTTTTTCTTTCTTTTCTTTTGAGTAACCCTCACATAGAACACTTAATCGTTGAAACATTTTTTTCTTTTGCTCTTTTTTTCTTTTTATCTCACATTGGAATTTAACTTTGAAACACAAATTCTTATTTTTTTAATCACAAAATCAAAAGAACAAACACTCTTCTTTTATTCCCACATTGTGCTAATAATATACACACTACAACTCCCTCACCTCACCAACTAATAGCTCCCCCAAGACAAGCTTGGGACTAGTAACCAATGGGGCTAAATAGGCTTGTAATGTGGCTAATAAACAACAAAAGGGCATAAGCAACAACATGGGTAGCAAGAAGGGAACAAATGTATCTAATATTGTGTGAAGGCTACCTAAAAGAATGAACGCCTTCGTCCTCCACAATGTGCATAATGGTGAGCCATATAAACATTACTCATAGTCACAAGTCAATACTCAGATTCATTGACATACCAGGAACTATCACACATTCCTAACCAAATCAACTAGTCAAGCACTATATTCACAAGTAGTTGGACAAAATTGGCGCATGTTAAGGCATCCATGCAATCAAAATTCAAATCATGATTAACAAATTCACAAAGCTCATTATCATATACCAAGAATCAAAACAATATTTTCCAAATATGGTATACAGGGAAGCATGATTTACAATTCATTGGAACGTATTTTTGAATTTTTTTCCATTTGTTTGTATTTTTTGAAAGCAATAAATCTAACCTAAGAAAGAAATAAAAACTATACTAAGCACACCAAAAGGAAATAAATAAATAAATAAAATAAAAAGAGGGTGAAAGATATACCATACGAACACGAGAACCTCCCCCCAAGCTAAATCAGACAATGTCCTCATTGTCTTATAGGGAACCTAGTAGTCAAGGTGACTACTCATCAACATCACCACAATAATTTCACCAAAGCCTCGAGGATTGCAATGCATCTCTATGGAACAAATTTGGGCAAGAAAGAAAAAGAGTGTTAGTGGGAAAAATATAAAAATTGAGTCAGGTGCACTATTCTGATCATAACTTTTGATGTATAAGTGATAATGTAGTGATTCCAATTTCATTGGAAATTAGACTTGAAGAGCTTTCCAATGATAGGTCACACGCCAAAATCCGATAAGAAACGCAAAAGTTATGGCCTGTTGAAGTTGACAAATTCTGCTGCCGCGTACCCGCACCCGATCGGGCGAGCTCTGCCCGATCGAATACGAGTGCAGTTCCAGCGTGAATGAAGCCTTCTCTAGCTCAAAATATGCACAAAAACAAACTCCCACAAGCATAAGTTACACTCTCTTTACCTCTCTAGAAGAAAAAAAATAAATAAATAAAATTATAAATAAAATATATAAAACACACACACACACAAAAATAAGAAAAAACTAAACTAAAAAGCAAAATAAAGTACAGGTTGCCTCCCGCAAAGCGCTAGTTTATCAAGGTCCCGCTCGACCATACTCCTTCTCTCAATCGGAAGAATTCAACGCCTTGAGTAATTTATCAAACGCTTCTGCAAACATTTCATTAAACACTATATAGGACTTAATTGCAAGCACATTAATCCCTACAAAGAAAAGGTTTGGAGCACATAAAGAGAACTCAAGGTATAAGGAAAAATCAAAAGAGAGAGATGAAAATACACCAAAATCTTCTACTTCTTTCGTTAAAAATTTAGAATTAATAGAACGAACATGGAGGTAGTCATTGTATTTATCATCCAATAATGACTTGAAAATTTCACCCTTACGAATAACATCATCATCAACAAAGGAATTTTCAACCACCGTTTCTGCAACTAATGATTTTTCAATCACCGATTCGTCAACCAAAGATTTTTCAACCACAAATTCTATAACCGATGGTTCTTCATCCTCAATGACATTCGTATTATTATAGTGTCCATAGACTTTTTCATCAAGAGCCTTCCAATAACTTTCATTAGCAACTAATCGTTTCTGAATATGATCATATGTATATGGAAAGACTCTAAAATCATTCGGAGCACGCACAAAAAACTCACTATAAGGGCATCTAGGATTTTCATGACAAAGACGTTGACAACTACAGTAGTTAGGTGCTGCATAAAAATTATATAATTCTTGTAGTGGCGTAAGCATGGATATTTTCAACTCAAAAAAAAAAAAATAAAAAAATAAATTAAATAAATAAAACAAAATAATCTAGACTCTAATAATAATTAGAAATAAAAATAAAACCGTTTCCATAGGGAAGTAGGGTCGAATCCATAGGCTAAAGTCGTATCACCTAATCAAAAGTAATTCCTAAAACCACTAACTAATAATAGATAGGGAAGTAGGGTCGAATCCATAGGGAAACAAGTCTTTCTATTCCTAATTAATTATTATAATCTTAATTATTAAGTAACCAAAAGTTGTTATTTGAAGGAACTATACTACGAATAATATGAGTAGGGAGAAATAAAAGTAGGGAGGAATCAAATAATAAAATACCTAGGGCATAGGTTCACCAATAAATAATATTTCAGGGTAAAACATAACAATCAAACATCAATGCATCAATTAATCAGATCGTAAAGGGCTTTCGCTACGTATTACAATCACAGAGTTAATTTATCGGTATTAAATCTCATCTCTCGAATCTCGACCTAACCATTTATAAATTAGTCTGCCTATTGAAACTAGACCTAAACATCAATTCTCATCTCTCGAATCTCGAATCAATATTGTCAAACTCATGCATAAAAGATCAGGCTTAATCTAGTCACAGAGCATTAAATCAATCAATAGGAAATTAATCAAGCATTGACAATCAATAACAACAAATTACCCCTTCATATTATTTATGGATCCCCATAAACCCTCGAAAGAAAACTACTCAGACATAATTAAAACTAAACTAATCAAAGCAATTAAAGGAGACATGATGAAAGAAATAAAGTAAATAGCTGAGATTAAAGAAGAAGAAATCGTTACCAAAGTAATCGGAATTAAAGAGTTGAATTAAGAACAAAGTTGTAGAGAGAGAAAATAATCTAAGTAGAGAGAGAAAGTCTAAAGGAGAAGGTAAAAAAAGAGTCTAAAAAAAAGATACTAAACTTTCTTAGCAGAAAAGTATTTATATTAAGCAAGAATCCTAAACTAAACAAACTTAAACGACGATTAAAAATCTACTAATGCCAATACGCGCCCCGCCCGATCGGGCCCGCCTTTTTACTCCCAATGAATGTTTCTCTTCTCGCGCCCGATCGGGCGCGCCATCGGGCGGAGACCCTTTGGGCTACTTGGACTCCTTGTTTAGGCTTGTAACTCGGCCCAAACCAAATATCCTCCTTGGGTCTTTAATCATTCGGTCCAATGCCTCATCTTCTCATAAGTCGAGCCCTTAGTCACCGGTTCGATGACTCTAACCGATCTTGGGCTATGAAAGATGGTCGTGCTCCTCCAATGCTCGTAGCCGCTTCATAAAATCTCGGGAAAATGCTCCAAGAGTGCAATTCCCTATAAAACTCAACTAAAACTACGAAAGCACTAGAAAACACATATTAGTAATAAAAGTGGCTCTAAAGAGCCAAAAACACTACCAATTATGACCAAGGGATGGGGGTAAAATACTATATAAGTTGGACACATCAACAACCGTAAGGAGAATACATTTATAATTGTGTGATCATAGCCAACAAAACACTTGCCCTTGTATCATCCCAAAATGTTTGAATCAAGCCTGGAGGTACTTGCCGCCAACGAAGTGTAATGGGGATTTTGCTCGCACACATGCCAACTTGGTTAGCATATTGTCGACGCCATTTGCCCGTAGGTTGGCCTCTGTTGTCATACCTCATGACCATGGGACTGGTAGGTTTCTTAAAACTTATCGTCGGAAACCCTACCCTTTCTCTTAGCTGGTGCCTTTACCCCCCTCCACCACCTATGTTATTTTGACCCTGTACTTGGCTTTGAGTTTTAGGAGTCGGGTTCTCACCTACAATTTCACAAACTACATTTTCAATAGGAGGCGCACGTTCAACTGAAATTTCAAATTCTTCAAGCCTACGCTCAAACTCATCTTGAGCCTGATCTTCTGGCTCACCCAAATCAACCTCCTTGTTTACATTATAAGGCTCGTCCTCGTCCTCGTCCTCATCCTCATAGAAATCATCATCGTCCTCCATATCCTCTACACAATTAAGGTCATAATCGTCCTCCATGAGATATAAACACCTGTCATTACAAACATAAAACCTTATTAGTTTATAGTAAAGTAGAAGCTCATTTATTCCATTTTCGCCTACTTATGCTCCTATAACCTTGTATTTGCATGAAAATGAATACTCTTAGGCAATTTCAAACTACAAACATGTTAAATATAATGAATATGAGTTATTAGAATGATTAAATATTAGTTTATATACAAAACAAAGGATTTGGGTAATGTAGAAGCTGATTTTGCCATTTTCGCCTACTTATGCTCCTATAACCTTGTATTTGCATGAAAATGAATACTCTTAGGAAATTTCAAACTACAAACATGTTAAATATAATGAATATGAGTTGTCAGAATGATTAAATGTTAGTTTATATACAAAACAAAGGATTTGTGTAAGTTAAAAGCTCATTTATGCCATTTTCGCCTACTTATGCTCCTATAACCTTGTATTTGCATGAACAAACATGTTAATTTTACTAAATATACTCTTAAACCATTACTAACATTCAATTATAGTGCCTCAATCTAAAATTCCTTCGTTGTGGTCTGATCGCATATAACCTACTTGGTCGTCTATGTCATTTGGTACAACAGGTCTAGGAACAATGAAAGGTGCAGAATCATCAAACGCATCATATTCTTCCTCATCCTCAACATCTCCAATGCCTAGGATTCTTCTTTTTCTAGCTAGCACAATAGACCATTTTGAATCGACGAGGTCAGTTACGTAGAAAACTTGCTTAGCTTGAGATGCAAGGATGAATGGTTCCGCACTATCATTCAAGTGGCCAAGATCTACAAGAGTAAAGTCATCATATTTGACATAACGCCTGATATTATCAACCCACTTACACTTGAAAAGAGAAACCGTGAAGTTACAATAATCAAGCTCCCATATTTCTTGTATTCGACAGTAGTATGACAACTTTGCATCGACAGGTGAATTATCCTTAGCACTTGCAAACTCCCTTGACGATGCCACGAGCGTTACACCACTGTTTTTGGTCAAGGAAGATTTCAAATCCCGACCCTCAGTCCAAAAAGTGTACCCATTGATGTCATATCCCTTAAATGAGCGAACATCATCCTTAGGACCATAAGCAAGCCACCTTACTGTATCGGTGACATCACTATCATCCAATCGACCCATTACTCGATCACGAAGCCAATTGACAAACCTCTTATTATGCAACTGCATCAGTGCCCTTTCACCTTTCGATGGAAATTCATCACGCAAACTATCCATGTGCTTGTCTAAATATGGGTGAACATTTGCAACATGGTGCAACACATAAAGGTGTGCTTGTAATAACTGATCTCGGTAAGGTGACATTCGTTTCGACCCAATTGTGCCATGACTATCAAGTCTCCCTTCGTGTCGAGAAGTAGGAAGACCAATAGGTTAAGCAACGGCTATATAGTCGGCCACAAAGTTACCAATCTCCTCACCCACGGTCCCTTGAATCATACTTCCTTCCGGGTGAGCCCGGTTCCTTACTTTTTTTTTGCAATGTACTCATATGTCTTTCAAAAGGATAGCACCACGTCATGAACACTGGACCGCACAACTTAATCTCGCGCACCAAATGAAGAATCACATGCACCATTATATCAAAAAATGAAGGTGGAAAATACATCTCAAATTTGCACAAAGTCACAACCTTAATAATGTACAGACATGCACAAAACATCCTTTTTTCTACCCTTGACAATGTGTATCAAGCCGGAGGTAAATAAGTCTTTTCATCCTTGCCTTTACCCTCATATTTCTTCTTTGACACATCCGTGGCCTTTCCCTTTCCCTTGCTCTTCCCCTTCATTTTTTCGAAACATTTTCATTTTCCTTTAACAGTTCCTTTCCATGTCTAACCTTTCCCTTTCTAACCTTTTCCCGAGCCCACAATTCTAGACGAATCCCCATCTCTTGCAAATCTAATCGTGCACCCTTTTCATCCTTTATTTTGCCTTGAATATTCATTAGCATTCCCAAAAGAGCATCACACACATTCCTCTCTATATTCATCACATCAAGACAGTGCCTAACGTCATGTTCTTTCCAGTACGGAAGCTTCCGAAAGATTGATTCTTTTTTAAAGAGAATAGTTGAGACCGCAGCTTTTTCAGATTTTCCAAACAGCATTTGTATATCCTTAACTCGAGAATAAAACTCATCATTGGTCAATGGTTTAGGCCAGTCTCCTCTTCCACTGTCCCATCAAAAGCCTTTTTCTGCCTACGGTACAAGTGATCACGTCTAAGGAGCCTCCGAGTCCGCACGTAGACATCTTTGCGAGAATTCTTAAGGTATATGCTTGGTGTGTCATCAATACATATTGGGAATGCTTTTTTTCCTTTGACCTTGTACCCACATAAGTTGTCATATGTAGGGAAGTCATTCATGGTCCACATAATGGCTGCACGCAATGTGAACATCTCGTTCATATGAGCATCTAAAACAAAAACCCCTTCATCCCACATCTTTCTCAAATCGTCAATAAGTGGCACAAGGTAAACATCAATGTCGTTTCCAGGTTGTCGAGGCCTCGTTATTAGCAGTAAAAGCATTACATACTTACGTTTCATACATAACCAAGGAGGCAAATTATAGATCACTAAAAGTACCGGCCATGTGCTGTGTTGGGTACTAAGAGTGCTAAATGGATTCATCCCGTCCGTGCACAACCCAAGCCTTAAATTTCTAACTTCATCTCCAAATTTCTCAAACTTCAAATCAATGTTCTTCCATTGCGGGGAGTCAGCAGGATGCTTCAGTATTCTGTTTTTCTTTCTTCCCTTTGCATGCCACCTCAAGTTTTTAGCGTCTTTTGGTATTGAGAATAGACGCTTAAACCTTGGAATAATGGGAAGATACCACAACACCTCAGCAGGAGGTCCCTCCGTACCAAGATTACAACTCATGCGCTTGTAGCGCGACTGCTTGCATCGTGGACACTCCTCCAACTGTTCATACTCATTTCGATAAAGAATACAATCATTAGGACATGCATGTATCTTATTATACTCCAAATTAAATGGACACATAAGCTTCTTTGCATAATAGTAAGACTTAGGAATTTCATTCCCATCAGGCAACATCTCACTTAATGCGGTCAACAAAGAAGTAAAACTAATATCCGTCCACCTATGCTTCGACTTAATGTTGAAAAGTGTTAGCACAGCTGATAGTTTGGAGTATTTTTTGCACCCAGGATACAAAGGCTTTTTGGAAGACTTCGATAATAACTCAAATACGCCACCTTCAACACCATGCATCATCTCATCCACCTTTTCATCCTCGACCTCATCCGCATGATCATCCTTGGCTCCATCCTTGCCATTATCAATAATATATTCATCATTCTTGTATTCCTCGTTCACATGAATCTCATTGCTTCTATCATGCACATCATTCCCATCAAGATCCCCACTATATTCCCCATCGTCACCGTGCCAAATCCACACATGGTATTTAAGCCTAAACCCACGACAAATCACATGATCTCTAATGATTTCAACACTATTGACCACCTTCACGTTATTACAATCAAAACAAGGACAGTAAAGGCAATCGATACCCATTTTGTGCTGATAAGATAAAGCCCTCTTGCAAAACTCTTGAACCCATTAAAGAATTCCAATGTATCACGTCTACCATACATCCAACCATGATCCTTCTCCATTTAGTAAATTGTCTCTAAACATATATAGCAACATATTATGAATAATGTGTAATTGCTACATATTTTATGTAAATCAAATTCAAGTACACATTGTGAATATACCATTCATATAGTGAAAAAATGCATGTTTCCAAAGGGTCCTTATCACTCCAACCTAACTCATCCTTTAATGTTTATTCTCACTATTGAATGTGTGTCAACTTTCCAATTTTAAGGAAAATCCAGAAGCATTTCCCCCTAGTTCTCCAAGTACACGATGTAGATAATTACTTACCCACATATGTACCCAGAGAACATGGTGAAGAAATGGTAAGCCAAGATGTTACTTAAAATCGAAAAGAACACATACATTCACCACCTAAGTGAGAGTAAACATTCAAGAACAGTCCCAACCGGGGACTATTCATGATTTCTTCTAATGAGAAAGCCTTGAACGGGTATCTAATCATATGATGATGCAAGCATTCTATATATTGTTTTATTTATTTGTAATTAAACAATACACAAGTTATAATTTCATGAAAAAACTTTTATTAAATGGATAAATAGAAAGAAATATAGCTTAGTAAAGTTTATAATTCATACCAATATAGCAAGTACAATGGATGTACACTTTTGAACTTCCCAATTGAGCTAAATATGTAGTCTTCAAGCTAAACTCGTGATTCAATACATATGAATCTATAAAAATAAAAATATAAACAAAAAAAAACAAAACAAAAAATAAAAGTTAGTAATTATTTAATACCTACATACATTGCGAATCATTAATTCAACCACTAATCTCTAATTAACAAAATTCAACAACTAATTCAACCACTAATCTCTAACTACCAAAATTCAACCACTAATCACTAATTCAACCACTAATCTCTAATCTCAAGACTTAGACACCTTCGTTATTTCTCATAACATGTCAATATTACTTAGTGTTAGGTGTCTAAGGCTTGAAATCACATCAAAAGATCATTTTACTAAGTTTTAAGACGCATTTAATCAAAAATAGCCCAAAAAGGCCTATATGACTTCTACTTTGCCCATTTTCTACAGATCTTATCAAATGAACTATTTCTTTCACATAAAATCTCAATATTACCTAGTCTAAGGTGTTTAAGTCTTGAAATCACATCAAAAGAATATTTTATTAAGTTTTAGGCCGCATTTTATCTAAAATGGCCCAAATATGGCCTATTTGACTTCTAATTTGCCCATTTTCTACATTTCTTATAAAACGAACTATAATTATCTCATAACATTTCAATATTACCTAGTCTTAGGTGTCTAAGGCTTGAAATCACATCAAAAGAGCATTTTACTAAGTTTTAAGACGCATTTTATGAAAAAAATGGCTCAAATAAGGCCTATATGAATTCTACTTTTTCCATTTTCTACATTTCTTATCAAATGAACTATTTGTTTCTCATAACATGTCAATATTACCTAGTCTTAGGTATCTAAGGCTTAAAATGACATCAAAAGAGCATTTTACTAAGTTTTAGGATGCATTTTATCCAAAATGGCCCAAATATGGCCTTTATGACTTCTACTTTGCCCATTTCCTCCATTTCTTATCAAATGAACTATTTGTTTTTCATATCATGTCAATATAACCTGGTGTTAGGTGTCTAAGGCTTAAAATGACATCAAAAGAGCATTTTACTAAGTTTTAAGACGCATTTTATAAAAAATGGCTCAAATATGGCCTATATGACTTCTACTTTGTCCATTTTCTACATTTCTTATCAAATGAACTATTTGTTTCTCATAACATGTCAGTATTACCTAGTCTTAGGTATCTAAGGCTTGAAATAACATCAAAAGAGCATTTTTACTAAGTTTTAGGATGCATTTTATCCAAAATGGCCCAAATATGGCCTATATGACTTCTACTTTGCCCATTTCCTACATTTCTTATCAAATGAACTATTTCTTTCTCATAAAATGTCAATATTACCTATTCTTAGGTGTCTAAGGTTTGAAATCACATCAAAAGAGCATTTTGCTAAGTTTAAGACGCATTTTATAAAAAATGGCCTAAATATGGCCTATATGACTTCTGCTTTGCCCATTTTCTACAATTCTTATGAAACGAACTATTTCTTTCTCATAACATGTCAATATTATCTAGTGTTAGGTTTATAAGGCTTGAAATCACATCAAAAGAGCATTTTATTAAGTTTGGAGTATTTTTCATCCTAAATGGCCCAAATAAGGCCTATATGACTTCTACTTCGCTCATTGTTTACATTTCTTATCAAATGAACTAGTTCTTTCTCATAACATGTCAATATTACCTAGTTTTAGGTGTCTAAGGCTTGAAATCACATCAAAAGAGCATTTATTAAGTTTGGAGTATTTTTCATTCTATATGGCCCAAATAAGGCCTATATGACTTTTACTTTGCCCATTTTCTACATTTCTTATCAAATGAATTAGTTCTTTCTCATAACATGTCAATATTAATTAGTGTTAGATGTCTAAGTCTTGAAATCACATCAAAAGATCATTTTATTAAATTTGGAGTATTTTTCATCCTAAATGACCCAAATAAGGCCTATATGATTTCTACTTTGCCCATTTTCTACATTTCTTATCAAATGAACTAGTTCTTTCTCATAACATGTCAATGTTACCTAGTCTTAGGTGTCTAAGGCTTGAAATCACATACATTGCTCAAGTATATTTATTCATTAATTTTTGGCACATTTGCTAATCACTAATTCAACCACAATATATTTTGAGTACCAAAATTCAACTATTTAACAAGCTTACTAATCTCTATTTTTTTTAAATTTCCATTAAAGGCACCTAAAATTCACAAAAAGAAACATAATATACAAAAAAAACATATAATATAGACAATTTAACTACCAAAAATAAAAATTAAGGTTAAATTATATTTAAACCCTAGCTAACTTTAGTTTACTCATATATGCCCAATAATTGTTCAAAATGAAAATTAAAATATAGGTATAGAATTCAAAATAATTGTTCAAAATGCCTACAAAATTAAACACTAACCCTACATGGAAGAGCACCATAATTAGAGGTGGAAGGGGTAGAGAGCTTGAGGGCAGAGGACGCAAAGGGTTGCTGGATAGGTTGCGTAGTGGTGGAGGCGGCTGTACTCGTGCGCAGTCATCGACGTGGCTGTGTAGGTGGTGGAGGCGGCTGAACTCGCGCGCAGTGGTGGAGAGGGCTGGTGAATGATGTTTTCAACACCAAATGAAGTGAAAGAGAAAGAGGGTCGCCGGTGAAAGGTCGACGACAGTGGTGGAATAAAGGAGGGCTGCTAATGTTTTCGAAGGAGGGAATAAAGGAGGGAAAGAAATTGAATCAGATAGAAATGAAAATGAGGAACGAAGAAAGATAAGGAAAAGGGGGAGATCGAAGCTAGGGCGGGTTTTTTTTTAATTGCCACCGGTTTGAACCAGTAGCCTTTAATGAATATGGCACCGGTTTTGTTTGAATCGGTGCCAATTGGCTTGAATCCAATCCCGCCCATTTATTTCCCCACCGATTTTGGAAAACCGATGGGCATTACTCGGTGCCTATTTGTAAATTTCTACTAGTGTTAGCTTCATCCTCTACTCTCTCTCTATCTTTATCTATTTTCCTCTCTCTCTCTCTCAATATTTCATCCAATCCTAAATGTGCAAATGATTGTGTAAGTTTGATCATGATATTTCATGCCTTAAATTAAGTTTCCATTTTCCGTAAATAAATAAATAAATGGAAATTCTCAATGATAGCCTCATATTTTTGCTTTTTCTCAATGGTAGCCATTTTTTTTTTATTCTCAATGGTAGCCTCCAACTATTTAAAAGTTACAACCGTAACCTTAATCATGTTTTTCCATTAAATTTCTGTTAAATCTAACTTTATAATAAACCAAGGTTAATTTTTATGAATATAATAAAAAAATAAAACCACACCTCCTCACACCACCGTCTCCCCCTCCACTACCGTCTTCCGGCGCCTAGCCAACCCCCAACGGAAATTCTACCCCAACACCACAACAACAACCACCACCCCGAGAACCCACCCATCCCTTCCACCCCTTTCCCTATATCGATAGTTCGATGCCCACCGTTTCCCCTACCCATTTTGATTTCGCGTCGAAACCTGATCTGCCCCCTCCATTTTCCCCAAACTTGATCGAAAACTTAAGAGAGAGCCTTAGGTTCGAGAAATTGAGTAAGATTTTCCTCTTCCTCTTCCAAATTCACAATCCTTTTTCAATTTCAAAATTAGTATTAAGATTTCCAAATAAATAAGGGCACAACTTGTGGTGGGAGAAGGGGAAGGGAGTCGAGCCGTCAAGGCTCGTGGTTGGCTAAATGAAGGGTAGCAGCCATGAAGGGGAGGAGAGAGAAATGGGTTTGTTGATCGGTTGTTTGCCGAAGATTTTATGGTGGGGTGGCGGCGGTGTATAGCTAACCTTAGAAATGGGGTTGCGGATCTCGAAGTTGAAGGGGTGGAAATGGTTTGTTGGTGAGTTTTCTGTGGTTAGAAAGGGGTTTGGAGGAAGAGGTTTGTATGGGTGTGGCATGTGGCTGCCATGGCCATGCTCTCAAAGGAGATACAGTGAGAAGGAGGAGGGGGAGAGGGTAGCTGGGACGGTGGGTATTTGGGGGGAAAAGATTGTGGCAGCCATGAAGGAAAGGAGAGGGAAAAAAATTGAACATGGTTAAATGTTTTTATTTTTTATTTTTATTTTAAGAAAACATGGTTAAATGCTCTAATTCTAGTTATATTTAACAGTTACTTAACCTTTTTTTGTTAATAAGGTTACGGTTGCAACTTTTAAAAAGTTGAAGGCTACCATTGAGATTACAAAAAAAGTTGGCTACCATTGAGAAAAAGCAAAAACATGAGGTTATCATTGAGAATTTCCCATAAATAAAAAAAAAACATCATCTTCATTTTCATTTATAAACATTAACCTGTTTAAATTATTGAATTTTTTTTTTAGTGTTAAAGAAATATTTCGGTCATATAATTCTACTAGAAAAACATTTATTTGGAGCGGTTAAAAATCATTAATTTGCTGCGTTTTTTGGGTGGCAGCAAACGTCGGGGCAGCAAATCAATTGATTGATTTGCTGCGGCGCCATCACCTGCAAATCAATGCATTTATTTGCGGCGGATATCTATTATTCTAACCCCCGTAAATAAATATATTCTACTAATAAAATAATAAATTATTTGATGCGCTTTATGTGTAACACCCGCTGCTAATTAATAGTATTTTTTTTAAAAAAAAAAAACCATTATTTGGTAATAAATAATGAATGAATCAAAATTTCGGTAGCACCTCCTCTGTTTTTACGTGTAATATACTCATGAAGGACCGGTAATCTTGAACTTTATGAACAACATACTTTAATTAGCCCAAAATTAGATTACCACAATATATATGATAAAGTGTACTGTACAATTCAATTTTCTACGTACAAAAAATATCAATCCAAAACAAAAGTCAAAATATTGTCGCGAAACTATGATCATACGCAATAATTAGTGAAATATGAGGCCCATATGTTTGCACTTCTTCAATATCATCATTGGTGTAAGGACCTTCATTTAAAGACATGCAAACCTATGAAGATGATAAAATATATATAGTAAGTCATCAAAGTAATTTTAATAACAATAATAATAATACTTCACTTATATACTTCACTCATAAAAAAAATAATGGCATTTGGACAACAATTAACTCACATAGGTTCAAAAGTGGTCAAAAGACTATGCGTTGCTTCTAGCTTTTATTTTACACCCCTAATTTGTGGGAATAAGGTTGTATATAGATCAAAGAGTCATTTTCAAGATATTAAGACAGAAAAGAACCTAATATGACAAATTGTAAACTATTTGGGTAGTGTTATGCTTAAATGGGTTCGAAAGGGGCTAAAATGGACAACAATTGACTTAAAAGGGTTTAAAGTGGTAAAAAGATCAAGTTGTGGTTCCAACTTTAATTTAATACCTTTAATTAGTGTAAATAAGGTTATATATGAATGAAAGAGTCAATTTTAAGATATTAGGAATAAAAAGAACCTTATTTGACAAAATTAGAACCATTTGGACAATATTTGACTCAAACAAGTTCACAAGTAGCAAAATGACCATGGTTCAAGTGTAATTTAATACCTTTAATTGGGTGTGAATAAGGTTATATATGAATACAATATTCATTTTGAAGACAATAATAATGATAAGAATGAAAGGTCATACTCATACCTCATCAATATCATTTGCTTCATCGTATTTGGAGAGTATGTCATACATGTATCTCATTGTGTAAAAGCCACACTCGGTACCACCTCTTTGTTGAGCACACTAAGTAAAATTCAAGAAAAAAACAGATTAAGGTGTATATTGTTTTAAGGGTACCAAAATAGATTCCATACGATATCATCTAAAACATACTATTTACTTACCTTTACAAGTTTCCATAGAGGTTCTTTTCTATTCACACGGTTTCCATTTAGCTTATACCTCGTGAATAAACTATTCATTTTCATTACAAAGGTAGAATTATAAGTATATTACTTGTTGCAAATGTCTTACATATAATGTATATTTAGAAACAAGAAACAATAAAATAGACTTACAAGCTGACAATAGTCTTCATTTTCACATTTCTCCTTGTCGTTGTTGGGAGAGCAAAGTCAAATTGATAAATAGTGCAAGTAGGTACACAAATTACCAAAAGCATCCAGTGTTCTCTATGCCAAAAGGTAAGAATGTTAAATTCATCACATGTATGTATACTTAAGTGGTACATAATATGGAACTTTGTTACTACTTACTTACTCTTGAAAAATTGGTGTCATAATGAATTTTGCCCCATTTTCAACTGATTTTCTTACTGCTTTGAAGACATAGTCATGAATTTCATGCAAGCTCTTACGGATTTTGGTTTCACAAGTTTGGTCTGGACACAACCACCCAACCGCAAAAACTTTGTCTTTTGATTTCAAATCTTGTTGAAGTAACCTGGATATACAAAATCAATTTAATGATATGATAACAAGTTGGTGAATATAAATGCAAAATTTGTAATCACTATGACACAATGGCTTGCTTATTACTTCATGAATACTTGAATAATTGATATGTTCATCTTCGCTCCTCTTAAGAATTGAGAGACATCCTCTTTATTTACCCATGCAATCCCATCATTTTCAAAATAGAATACGGTGTGATCTAATGTTGTAGCAATGGGTTCTCTATCTAGCAAGGACTTAAAAAATGTTGTCAGCCACTCACAATCTGGTCTAAGATATTCCATCAACATTTGGGGAACAAGTAAGGTTCTTTAGGTGGCCTCTCCAGAGCGTAAGTCATTGCTTGCGATCTCTAGTGACAAAGGCTTAAGTTTCTTTAGTTGGAGTGATTCCTAAAATGTGTCATGTAAATTAAGTTACTTAATTTAATAAGGGTCTGAAGATGTTGATTGGCTAAAGTAATTTCAGCTTTCAGTTAGTTAATTTAATAAAGGTCTGAAAACATAAAAATTAAAAGTATGTCAAACATGAAAACTTACACAATTAGGAATTTTATCAATGACAACAACCATTGTACATATGTATTAATCCCATGTTGTAACACTTCGATCTCAAACGTCGGGATGGGAACGGGAAATGGTAGGCCATAAAACTCCTCATGTATAGTATGAATTTACACCTTCACATGACCAGGTAAGATGGCCATAAGATGAACCAATTCATTCTGAACAGGTGGATATGTAGTAGCACTTCCCACGTCATACATCGATAACGTTTCAGGATCCTTTAGAAGTAAATTACATAAAGTCTTACCCTACAATTTAATTAAACATAGTAATTCAATTCTACCCAAAACCAAGAATGTTAAGTATTAAGTTCATTACAAAAGTATTAAATCAACAGGTAATTAATAGTAGTTACCTATAGGTCGAGTGGCAGAAGCTTGTTCTACTTTGTTGGTGAAGTAGAAGGCACACGAATACAGGTATCTTGCCCCGGTCTATAGGTAGTATCATTAGGAAACTTAAAACCCATGTCTAGCAAGTATCCAGACATTTTATCCCTCATGGTTGCATCAAACTCCTCTTTCAACTCTTGACGAAGTTCATTTTTTAAAGCTTCTCATTCTTCAATTGAAGTTCCAGTTTGGCTACACTTGGTCCTTCCTGCTTCCTTACCAAATGCCTTTTTGATCCCGACGTTAACACCTCCAAAACCTCTTGCACGACCTGAATGATCTGGCTTCTACCCAAAAGCCATGAATAATGCATCCTTGTTTCGGTGTGGAGTAAATTCTCCTTTCTCTTGCTTCTCTCTATAGTCAAGCTATGTAAATTATCAATTACTATAAGAAAAATAATTAATTGGTTTTTTTTATAGCTTGCTAATAATTATGCTTACATATGCATCATCCATTTCCTTATTTTTGGAGTTCGCGATGTATCTTTTACCATTTTCCTTGTCCTTCCTATGCATTGCACAATACCAATCATCACCTCGATTGATTTCAATGGTAATTTCTTTTGTTTTTAACTTGCATGATTTCGACGATGTGGATTTGCGAGACGGGTAAAAACCCTCCTTAATCCAAATCTTTCTTCTGTCCTCATAGTTTCTTTGCCCCATACCATGGTGATGATTATTCATACTCGCACTACTCTTCTGGGCCTTCTCTCGCTTTGCCTAATCATGACATTTGTTTTGGTTAATTTCAAAACTTTATCTATTAAATTGCCAATAAAATAATGATATTACCTTTGTTGCATCAGACATCTTTGTTTTTTTTAAATAATTTCCAATCTTCTTCCTTTATGTGTTTGTAAAGTTGGTATGGCTTGCGACCTTCCTCTTGTTTAGACTTTTTTCGCGTGAAAATTATCCATCCAGACACTAGTTTAGCTTTAAAATCTCCAAATCTCTTAGCTACTGCACTTAAAAACACCTTTTTTTATCTTTGGATCATCAGGTATATGGAATTAGGCCTGTTAGGAATAATAATATAAGTACTGAAACACATCAGCTTATCATTTACATAAAGTTATTCACATTAGCACTCATCAGGCTAAAATTGCAATACAATAGCAACCCCATTTGCATAATTCAGAGGTAAAAATAGTAAATGTTAGATAACTAGTTAATAAAAGGTGATAACTTTTGATTTAGAATTACATGTGTCTCTTGCCACAAAGTATTCTTTAAGCCTTCACTAACAGTAGTACACCATTCCCAATTGGTGTTTAGCTTACGTATACACAAGCCAAGCTGCTAACAATACTTAAACCTCCATTTCCCAATTGGACGCAATAAATAATCAAATTTAAGGTGCATGAGTTCATTCACTCTTAAACCTCTAGTCTGACATCTTCCTTTACCAGTGCCACGACTTCTTCCTGTACGCATCCCTTTCTTAGCATTTTTCACGGCTTGATGGGTCGTATTTGCAGCACTAGAAGGTGTTGCACTTGTCATAACGACATCATTCAGAGAAGCTGCATCAGCCATCCTTTCATAATCATCAAACATTTGCTCTAATTCATCATTAGCAATGTCATGTGGTTCACCCTTATCAACCTCTACTTCAACATCATACTCGGGTTCACTCACAGATTTATTAGACAACTCTTCGTCATCATCAGCTTCCCTATCACCATCAATAAGGAATATTTCAAGCATCCCACACTTGAGCCCCACTATGATCATACATTTAAGCATGGTGGCGTCGAAAAGGAAGGAAGCTAGAGCAAAAGAGTCGCCAACAAGTTCTAGGAACTTATAAACCGTTCACATGGTGAAGGTTACACCCCTTCACGATCCATGAGATCGCTAACTCTATAGTGGTCTGGAACCATGACTGGATATTCGGGGATGAAGGTACAAATCCAACCTAAAAGTGATTAAACCTGCCCTAAAAATAAACCTCTACTTTATTATGGTCATATTCATTTGCGCTTTTTGACTAACATACAATCAATAAATTAATCCTAAACCTGTTTAATCTATGTTGGTTGAATATTAATGCACAACAAATCTATTATTGTTGGCGATCATTTGAATTATAATCACATTAGCCTAAATAAAATTATTAATTATCTTATTAAGCGTGATTACAAGTACAAATTCCCTTTAAACCTGCAAGAGAAGGCGTGATCAACCAATAACATAATAATATATCAACAACATAACAATATTGATACAACAAATCATCATCATCATAATATTCTCATCAAAGCATAATAATATTAGCAAGATCCAAGGCATGATACTAACAAGATTAATAACAAATCCTAGCATATCACTAACAATAAAAATCAAAGGGTTAGCCCTAACATGATACTAACCTGATAGAAGAAAATAGGAAGCAACCTAAATATGATACTAGAAACTAATAAATAATATCCTAACTTGATACTAGGAATTAATATAAACTAAGCATGCTTTCTATAGAAATATAGCAATAAAACAACTTACTTTATTGCCTCATATCTCTTTCTATCAAAACAATACACACGTTAGTAACTTCAATGAAAATATTAATCAAACAATTAATTTAAATAATTGAAATAAGGATTTGGGACCAAACCCTCAGAAATTATCAACCTTTCACGTCTAGGGCGAAGGCCACTTTGAGCTTGGCTAGGTGTGTCTAAGACTCGTGAATACGCTATTTTATTTGAAAAAGGAAGGTTAGAAATGAGGGAGAAACAACAAGCTATTAGCTTTTAGAGAGAAGAGAATAGAATTAGATGATTGTTGATAATTGTGAATGATTAAAAAGGGGAAATACGACCTTATTTATAAGAAAAATAGCCCGAAAACGATCAGAAAAAGACCGAATCCTATCTAGAATAAAACTACCTCTGTCGCAGCGCGACTGCTTTGTCGCGGCGCGCTAGTCCTGTTGTTTCATGATGGTTCACGCGTTTTCTAAAATCTGTATGGAGTCCTTAATCTAATTAAATTCGATTTATTGAAGTTAGTTCTTATCTTTGAAAATCAGATTTAATCTCTTTGAAACACTTGTTTTAATCCAAATAGAATTTTTTATTTTCATAAAAACATAATTATTAATCCTAATCCCATTAGAATTGAAAATAACTTTCTAGATTATTCTAGAAGATCAAAATCAATCCTAATAATTTTAGGAATATTAATTAATGGGCCCTCCACTAGATCATTGGGCCATTTAAAAACCATTTCAAGCCCAATTTAGTATTTTGGCCATAACTTCCTCATTATTCATCGGAATTGGGCTTATAATATATCATTAGAAAACTCTTTTCGAGCCCAATCCAACTACATAAATATTGGACCCTTATCATGGACTAAACTAAATTGGACTGGACATTTTCATAAATAGAGTTCATTTTTGAAAACAGAAAGAAAGATATTTTTATTAAAACAACCGCATCACAAGACTTTTCACACTTTCACTTCATTCAAAAATCAATGATGTGAAACGTATTCATCACTGGGTTTGTTTTTTAGGGAAACACAATTAGGTGTCTACACCATCAAATTCAGCATTACAAGCCATGATCCTTAACCTACAAGTGTACAAAAATAATCAGAAACACCTCGCAACATCATAGGTAAGAAACTAGAAATACAGGATAAGTTATTTTTGGGGACTTGTACGTGGCCGAGATTAGCCTCCAATTCCGTGTTACTGTCAGACATATGTTGTGAAATACATATGTTGTGCTTGAAACTAACTCATCAGGATTAGTGTTAAGAATAAAATTAAAAAAAAAATCACTAAAACTGGCAGAGAAGTAAGATAATCCAAATGCAGAGGTGTGCTAGACTAATGTGAAAGACATAGTAACTGAAGTACACAATAACTACATTACAGAAACAATCAGAACTGTCACTGACACTAAAATACACAAAATATCAACTAAAGTAATAATGCTCTATGATCAACATGAACTGATCATTAAGGTTCTATGACAGTAATGCCTTCTTGGTGATCTACGCGCATATAATTAGTGTCAGCATCTAGTCCTTCTGGCACATTACAATCTGGAATTAAGAATGGTGGCGTATCATCAAACTTATCATACTCTTCTTCATCATCGACATCACCTATCCCTAGAATGTATCTCTTCCCTTAAACAACAACATACCATTCATTATCAACAATGTCCCTTACATAACACTTGTTTAGCTTGTTATGCTAATATAAATGGCTCTGCAGTGTCATGGAAACGACTCTTGTTAACTAAAGTGTAATTGAATGGTCCATCCTTTTTCACACCACATCGCCCTTTATCAGACCACTTGCATTGAAATAGTGAAACTTTGAATTCTATGTAATCAAGCTCCCAAATTTCCTGGATTACTCCATAGTATGATAAAGTTGCATCAATTGGGGACTTATCCTTGGCACTTGCAAATTCTCTGGAAGAACAAACAACCGTAACACCACTATTTTGCACGGTCCTTGACTTTTATCTTGGCGTTCAGTGTAGAAACTGTATCCATTGATGTCATACCCTTCATAAGAGCGTATAGTTTCTTTAGGACCATATGCTAACCATTTGATCGTTTCAGAGACGATGTTTCCTGTTTCAGACATGTAGACACCCATTTGTGTCTCCCCAAAACCAAACCCAGTGATGAATACCTTTTGCGTCGAATGATAATCGAACGAGGTGAAGGTGTGATAGGTCAGGTGTTGCGGTTAGTTTTTATTAAAATTCTTTCTTTCTGTTTTCGAAAAACAACTCTATTTTATGAAAATATCCAATCTAGTTTAGTTTGGTCCACGACAAGGGTCCAATAATAGTGTATTTGGATGAGTCTTGCAAAGAGCTTTCCAACGATATATTATAAGCCCAATTTGATGAATAATGAGGAAGTTATGACCAAAATACTAAACTGGGCCCGGTTTGATCTTTACATGCGGCCCGATGATCTAGGGGAGGGCCCAATGTTAATTATTATTCCTAAAGTTATTAGAATTAATTATGGTCTTCTAGAATTCTCTAGAAGGTTCTTTTAAGTCCTAATAAAATTAGAATTAATAATTATATTTTGATAAGTTTTACTTGGAATAAAATATTATTTTATGAAAATACGATTTTAGTTTTCATACGGACTTTACAAGTCAATTTTAATTGATAAGCGGACTCCGTGTTTGAAAGCGCATAGGAATGCAGGCTGTCGCCAAACGACAGGCCTGTCGCTACGCGACAAGCCTTTTCGCCACGCGACATAGCTTGTCGCCAAACGACAGGACTGTCGCTACGCGACAAGCTTTGTCGCCACGCGACAAAGTAGGTTTTGCGGCGACATCGTGGAGTTTTATTGCTTATCAAATTCTACCTATTTCCGGACTGTTTTCTTATAAATAGGGTCCTGAACCTCCGTTTTTAATCAATCATCTACAATCAACAACAATCAATTCTCATCTACAACAATCATCTTTCTCTCTCTAAAGCTAGAAGCTTTCTCTCTATCTATTCTTTTTCTAAACCTTCCTTCAAACACAATTCCTCATACATTAGCACTAGACACACCTAGCCAAGTTCGAAGTTACCTTCGCCCTAGACGTGAAAGGTTATAATATCTGAGGGTTTGGTCCCAAATCTCTCTTTCAATTATTTAATTTAATTGTTTGTTTTATACTTTTCCTTGAAGTTACTAACGTGTGTATTTTGTTATTAGAAAGAGATACGAGGCATCGAAGTAAGTACTTTAATTGTTTAATTGGTCTTATGATATAGAAATCATGTTAAGATTGTTATTTTGGTTCCTATAGGATGCTTTCCTTTGTATGATATTTAGGGTGATTTGCTTATATCAATTATGATTTCTAGGATGCTTCCTATTTTCTTTTCTAATATCATGTTAGGGCTAAAGCTTTGATTTTTATTGTTTAGTGACATGCTAGGGTTGGTTATTAATCTTGTTAGTATCATGCCTAGGATCTTGCTAATATTATGCTTTTACATGATTATTTTTATGATTATTATGATTATAATTATGATGATTGTTATTATGTTGCTTGATGCTTATTATTGTTATTGCTTGATCACACCTTTTATGCATGTTTAAAGGGAATTGGTACTTGTAATCACGCTTAATAAGATAATTAATAATCTTGTTTAGGGATAATATGATTATAATTCAAGTGATCGCCAATAATAGTTTTACTTGTGCATTAAATTCAACCAACATAGATAAACAGGTTTAGGGTAAACCTATTGATTGTATGTTAGTCAGAAAGCGCACATGAATACGAGAAGAATGAAATAGAGGCCTTTTTAAGGCAGGTTCAATCTCTTTTAGGTTGGATTTGTACCTTCATCCCCGAACCCTACTTGGTTCAAGACCTTTTGGAGTTGACGATCTCATGGATCGTTAAGGGGTGTAACCTTCACCCTTTGAACGGTTTACAAGTTCCTAAAACTTGTTGGCGACACTTTTGCTCTAGCTTCTTTCCCTTTGGACGCCACCATGCTTAAGTGTATGATCACAGTGGGGTTCAAGTTTGGGGTAATGCTTGAAATATTCCCTACAAGACAACTCATCCATCACTTCATCATGAAACTAATCAACAAAAAGGCGATTATGTTCTAACATCAAGGTCCTTTCACCTTTGGAAGGATTTTTTTATCTCAACTCACTCATATGCTTGTCAAGGTAAGGATGAACCTCCGTAACATGATGTAACACAAAGAGGTGAGCTTGCATATACTTGTCTGGAGGGGCGAATATTTCTTTACCACCAACTGTACCCTTACCTTCAAGCCTCCCTTCATGTCGAGATTTTGGGAGTCTAATAGGTTGAGCTCTAGACACAAACTTAGCAATGAAGTTACCAACCTCCTCTGCCACCGTCCCTTGAACAATACAAGCTTCCGGTCGAGCTAGATTCCTCACCTTATGTTGCATGGATCCCATATGTCTTTCACATGGGTAAGCCCATCTCATAAAGACCGGACCACAAAGCTTAATCTCTGGAATTAGATGAATGACCAAATGAACCATTATGTCAAAGAAGGAAGGCGGGAAATACATTTTAAATTGACACAATGTTACGATGACCTCTGATTGCAAACTATACTAGAATTTAAGTAATTAACAATGACTCAATAACGACGACATAAAAATTTCATTGTTAAAAGCATACTTATAACGAGGACTAAAAATGTTTCTCATGAGTTTTAGACTATTGTCTGCACAATGACAAAATAATGTTAAATGTCTGTCGATAATAATCTAGAAATACAAAAAATTAATAAAAAAAAAAAAACAAATCGTCGTTAATAATATATGACGCGGCGGGATTAAAATTTAGAACCGCTAAATTTCTATTTTTCACTCTTACCTCCCGCTGCATTGAACTCTAAAAAGAAACCCTTGTTTTCCCAATCAAAACCTATTCACTCTAAAATTCCCAATTCGACGATAATCGGAATCTGTATTCCTAAATCTTGTTGATTAAGGTCTATTCTTTCTCAAACTTAGAAACCAACGAAGGATATATTCAATATTCGGTATGTTATTATATCTCTTATGAATTACAAAATTGCAGTTTAAGTTTTAGTTTCAATTTAATATATTAAAGGACTTGTTAATTTGTTAAAATCTGAAGTTTTTCCTTTGTTTGATTTTAATTTTAGGCCTGATATATCAATCTGGTTCATCAATTTCCCCTTTTTCTATTGTAGTTTCATTTAATTTTTAGTCAAATTACTCAAGTTTGATGTTTTATTGATACCTTGAGTTAACAATCTGATTCTTTTTTCTAATTTATTTAACTATTTGCATGTATCTCTAAATTATTTCCTTTAATTTGTCTCTTATAATCTGTTATCTACGCATACAGGATGTAAATTTTTTTCAATACTTTTAATTATATAGTTTGTTGGCTGGAATATTAGTTGTGTAAATTAGCATATATATGTTGCTATAGATAATCGGTGGTTTATGTGAATTAATTTGAGAAAATTTATGATGTTATATATATATAGCAATCTCAACATACACATCTGATCTGAAATTATGACATCCATAGTTGTTCTAATGATATAAATAGCATATAAATTTTGTTTTCATCATTATATTTTCGTGGGTTATTGGTCTGATATTAGTTTTGTCAGGCTATTTTTGGTGTGTATGTAAGATGATGTTAATTACATCATGTGTGCTAGAGTATATTGGGAGACTGCAATAATATATAAATTAGGAATAATTAAAGGGAAAAGTAGTGAACCTTAACCTTTTATTAAACAAGATAATGGCTGGGCACTTACTTTAGATTTGATTATTTAAAGGTTGCTCAATGCACTTCCATTAAAGTAATAATAATATTTCTTTCTTGATTTCTTGAAAAATTGGATATATATGTTGTTTCAATTACACTTTGATATTTTGATTGCGTAAAAGGATAACAACAACTGAAACCCATAATTTGAAAATGTAAGACAAGGATTTGATAATGTATACTAAATTCATGCCTTTTGGATTGTTTGCGGTTTCCTTTGCAGATTTTTTTGGTTTTTATTCTATAATTTTATTTTACTTCGTGAAAATGGCTCCTAGTAAGGATTGGATGGCAATCGAGGATTATGTTAATGACCCATCATATGAGGAGGGAGTTGACAATTTCTTAGACTATGCTTTTCAAAATGTGAAAACCCATACAATTCGTTGTCCTTGTTATAAATGTATTAATGGAGAATCCGGTGATCGTGAGAAAGTTAGAGAACACCTACTAGTTTATGGAATAGTAAAAAGGTACACCTTTTGGTACCATCATGGTGAGGGGTTAAATGAGCCAAAGCTCGTGTCAAATGGGGATGATGTAGTAGAAAATGAAAACCCTGATGAAGTGCATGATATTTTAAGGGATTTATTTCCCGAGTACAACAATGTCGATGTCAATGACGTTGAGGAGCCAAACGCTGATACTAAAAGATTTTATAAATTAATGAAAGATTCCCAAGATCCGGTATATGAAGGTTGCAAGACTTCTAGAATGTCTGCCCTCTTAAAACTTCTTCATATAAAAACTCTTGGTCGTTGGAGTAATGAGTCATTTACTATGCTTCTAGAATTCTTGAAAAATGAACTTCTTCCCAAGGGATCAAATTTGCCTGATTCTTATTATGAGTCTAAGAAGGTAATGAAAGACCTTGGCCTATCATATCAGAAGATTGATGCATGTGTTAATGATTGCATTTTATATTGGAAGGAAAATGAGATGCTAGATGTGTGCAATATATGCGGTGCATCAAGATGGAAAAGCAATAAGCATAGTGGGGAAGATAAGTGTAAAGCAAATGGTAAAAGAATACCTCAAAAGACACTAAGATACTTCCCACTAAAACCAAGGCTACAACGATTATTTATGTGCTCAAAGACCGCATCGCTTATGAGGTGGCATCATGGTAAGAAGAAAACTGATGGTACAATGAGACACCCTGTTGACGGATCTGGTTGGGAATCATTCGACAAAGAGTACCCTACTTTTGCATCTGACCCTCGTAATGTTAGACTTGGGCTTGCTAGTGATGGTTTTCAACCCTTCACAAATGCGAAAAAACCATATAGTATATGGCCAGTGATCCTAATTCCTTATAATTTACCGCCTGAGCTTTGTATGAAGCAGCATAATATGATTCTTTCAATGCTAATTCCAGGTCCAAAAGGTCCCAGTGATGCAATTGACGTGTATTTTCAGCCTCTTATTGAGGACCTGAAGGAGCTATGGGAAATTGGTGTTCAAACTTATGATGCAGCATCACAACATCATTTCCAGCTCCGTGCATGTTTGATGTGGACTATTAATGATTTTCCAGCATATGCAATGCTTTCAGGATGGAGTACTAAAGGGTATTTGGCTTGTCCTTGTTGTTTAAAAGGTACTCGGTCAAAGAGGCTAACTTACGAGGGTAAAGAATGTTATATGGGCCATCGATGCTATTTGCCAAGGAATCATAAATGGCGAAAGGATAAAGATTCATTCGATGGAAAAGTTGATCATAGTCTACCTCCAAAACCATATTCAATTGATGATATTGTTTATCAACTTGAGGACTTGGAGAAAATTATTTTGTCTAATGATCCAAGCGTGAAGACAAAAATATCTCATGACCTTAGGGGGGACAATTGGAATAAAAAAGTATTTTCTTTAAGCTTCCATATTGGAGGACACATCTATTACGACACAATTTAGATGTGATGCATATCGAGAAGAACATATGTGATAGTATTCTTGGGACAATTATGAATATCAAAGGGAAGACCAAAGACAATTTGAAATCACGTCTTGACTTGGAAGATATGGGGTTGAGGTCTACGTTGCACCCAATAAAAGAAGGGGACAAATGGAAAATTCCTCCTGCTCCATATACTTTTTCCCCATCTGAAAAAAAACATTTTTGCAATTTTTTGAAAGAGCTAAAAGTTCCTGATGGTTTTTCATCAAATATTTCTTATTGTGTGAATTCAAGGAAATCAACAATTTCGGGATTAAAGAGTCATGACTGTCATGTAATACTCGAGCATTTGCTTCCTTTAGCAATACGTGGTCTTCTCACACCACTGGTACGTGAAGCACTAATTGAGTTGTCCATGTATTTTACATTATTATGTGCTAAAACACTTAAGGTTGATGAATTAGAGCAACTAGAGTCTCAAATTCCTATCATTCTCTGTAAATTAGAGAAGGTTTTTCCTCCCTCCTTCTTTGATGTGATGATGCATTTACCTATACATTTATCCAATGAAGCAAAGATTGGAGGGCCGGTTCAGTTTAGATGGATGTATCCTATTGAGCAATATATGTATAAGCTGAAGTCTTATATACGGAATAGGGCCTATCCAGAGGCTTCTATCGCAGAAGGTTATTTAGCAGAGGAGTGTATGAATCTTTGTTCAAGGTATATGCATAATGTAGAGACAAGATTTAATCGTCTTGATCGAAATTATGAAAATTTCCAAGGTCATGTTGATGCTCTGCCTATTTTTAGTCATCCTGGTCGAGCTTTAGGAGCTGCTACTGTTAGAGATCTAGAGAAGAGTGAGCTTGATGAAGCTCACATTTATATTTTGAAGAATTGTGATGAGGTCCAACCTTTTCTTCAGTAAGAACCTAAGACCTATCTAACTTCATTCTTTTTCTATATTAACTTATCAATATTAAGAAGTGTATTTGTATGATTACTTTACAGAGAGTATGCTGAAATTCATGAATCAATGGATCATAGAATCACAGAAGAAGAATGGTGTGAAAATTTTAAAATTTGGTTCAAGAATAAAGTAAGAAAATATTCTTTTGATTAGGTTTTGAGGTATATGATTTGACATCCTGTTAAATTATAAAATTTATGTTTTATTTGTTTTCATGGTAGGTTGCCCAATTATATGAGACTGATAAGAGCACAGAAATGGAAAATTTGTTTTTACTTTCACGAGGGCCAACACAATATGTTACATCGTTCACTAGTTATATTGTTAATGGATATAGGTTTCGCGTAGAAAGTCGTGATAAAACCTTGAGAACACAAAATAGTGGGGTGGTTGTGATTGGAAACACAGGGAATGAAGAGGAGAACGTTGATTATTATGGAATAGTGATTGATATAATAGAGATCCAATATCTTGGGCAAAATCGAGTAGTACTATTTCGTTGTAATTGGTGGGACGTATATGATAATGTTAGAGGAGTCAAAACCGATGAATATGGATTTGTTAGTGTTAATTGCAATAGGCAATTAAAAACTAATGAACCATATATATTAGCTAGTCAAGCTAGACAAGCTTTTTACGCCATCGACAATCTAAATAAAGGTTGGAAGCTTGTGTCAAAGACTCAACCGCACAACTATGATGAAAGTGATGATAACGAAGAAGGTGATGCATATCAACATGGTGAATTATTCAAACCTACATATGCGGCATCCTCTTCAACAATGGCAAGTTATGAAATTTGTAAGAGCAGGGATGGCATTGATCCAATCTTTGTGACAGAGAAGAGCACCAAAATTGGAGAACAAGGACCTTTAAAGAGGCGAAGAGAAGAATAAAATAATCTTATTTTTAATTCTGTTTTTTTTTTTTTCATGAATTGACTTGAATCATCTTATTTGATAAATTTTTACATTGGAGCTTGTTAATGAATTTTTACATATTGTTTTTTTACTTGCCCTTGTGCTTTTGTTTCATGGGATGATTGTTATTGCTACAATAGATTATTTGAAACAGAAAATATGTATGCATGAACTTCAGAGCTCTATTAATATGCAAATGAAAATCTAAAAGGGTGTAGTAAAAATATGGGGCTGGTACACTAATCAATATTATATAGTGCCAGTAGTGTTAAGAATTAGAGGCATATATTCCTGCTCTTTGTAAACAAATGATTCAAGAGTTGAATATTTTGTACAGGTATTTCTCACTTAATTTTTAATTTGTTTGGAATATGTTGTTATACCTTTATCTCATATTATTTTTTTTGAATAGCATACCTTTATCTCATATAAATATTTATAACGAGGTACAAATTTTCTTAATTTATTGCAGGTTAAATGGTTCGGCCAAGCGAGAAAGGAGTTCTTCTAAATGAGAAAAGTACTCGACCAAGTGCAAAAGTGACTCATTCAAATGAAGTTGCACATAAACCTTCTTTGGTAGGATCGAAGAGAAATTATGTACCACCCCAATTGCTTGCTAGGGGACGTGGACAAAGGTTAGCAGACATGTATTCTGCCAAAAGACAAGTTCTGTCTAACTCTTTCAATGCAACTAGAACACACAATCATGTTTTGAAGTCTCTTCAAGGTCAAAAGAATCATTCTAGAGGTATTCCTAATAAGGATAAATCTAATGTAAATGATAGAACTTCCTTCAATCCATTATCTTCTCCCCCACATCAATTATCAAGAAATGATGTGGAAGATTATAATTCATCATCTGAGTCAATGCAAGAGGACAATGATGATAATGAAATCTATTCCTCCCCTGAAGACGAGGATATGCATATTCCACATGATAATGAGGATTTAAGTGATCATGATTTTGAGGCAAATGAAAATATGATTGATCGTCATAATGACAATGACAATGAGAGGGAGATATCTATTGATGTTCAAGAAAATGCAAATGGTAATATTTTTAGCAATTAACAATATATTTGATTTATCATGTATCTATTATTTTTTTTGTTGTAAATGTATCTATTAATTTGATACTTCTAACTATTTTTTTTAATAGATGGGGGTGCATCTTCTACCACTAAGAAAGCTATGATTGGAAAAAAGAGGGGAAGAAACAAATGTAAAGAAATAGCTAAGCTTAAGCCTAATGAGAAATTAGAGATTGAATTCTATAATAATAGAGCTGTGGGAACAAATCACAAGGTATTTGCAAGGCATCTTGGGATAATAGTTCGAGACTCAAATATCTGCCCAGTTAGTCCGCAAATGGAGTGATATTGGAGATAGAGAAAAAGAACACATGTGGACTGTTGTTACGGTAAGTATTTAGTCTAGTTGCTAAGCCATTGATTCATATACTATTATTTATAAAAAGAAGTGGAGTATATAAAAAATACTACTTCAAACCCATTTCATAAAATGCAGAATTTAAGATGTATTATGAAACTTTTGCGTATTCTCTCATTACTTTGTCAATTGTCCTAATCCTAAAGTCATGAAACTGTTAGCTCAAATTGTAATGCATATGATAGCGCTGCACTTCATACTAGTCTTTTACAGGTTAGCAGACATGTATTCTGCCAAAAGACAAAGGTTAGCAGACATGTATTCTGCCAAAATTCTTATTAGTGGTCTAAAATCTCTTTACTAGTCTTTCTCTTATTTGAAGGACAATTCCGAATTTGATTAAGAACTGATAACTTACTACTGTCTTTGTGAGCTGGTTGTGATCTTAAAGGGACAGTTCCTAATAATGTTTTAATTTTTTTGTATTGATTAAATTGATAGATCATATCTGGTAGTGCTAGAATTAATTATGTCTTATGTTCCAACATTAATTGATAATCTATCTTATGTTAAGATGTCTTTACTAATGAAAGCATTGACGCTTACAAGGAGCATGTTTTTAACCATATGAGAGAGCTATGGACAAATTGGAGGTCTGATTTATTAAGGTATAATGTCACCAAGAAGAAAATTACCTTATCAGCTGCATACAAAGGTAAGCCACCAAATGGAGTTGAAGAGAATGATTGGAAGTGGCTAATTAAGGAGGTTTATTTAGACGATGATTTTCAGGTAAATCCACAAAACTAGATTTTTTTGCTATTATTTTTATATGATATAATGATACATATTGTTAATAATCTACAGAAAAGAAGCACTAGGAACTCTGAGAATAGAGCTCATTATCCTAAAGAGCTAATGCATCGAACAGGAAGCAAGCCTACTAGACAAGTCATTTGGGATGAATTGGTATGTTGATAATAATAAAATTTTGCTTTCATGTCTTAAAGTATTGTATGTGATTTACAATAATTTGACTATAAGTGAATAATTATTGTGTTATGGAAGGGAGCAAATAAGGGAAATAAACCAAGTTTAGTTGATGTGTTCCATGCGACTCGTAAGAAAGGCACCAACTTTCCAAATGCAGAGACGAAACAAAAAATATGTATGTTCATTGAATGCTTGATTTAGTTCGAACTTTGATTTTTTATTTTTGTATTTATTTTAATTTGGACATGATGATTATATTATTTATGTTGTAGGATGAAATTCGAAAAACAATAGAAAATGACCCATCACTTTCTCATGCACAGGTATATATATATATTATTTTTGTCATATATTCCATTACAAGAATGTAATGTACTCCCTATATATATTTCATAATTTGTTATATGTAATGTTAAGATGTGCAAAAATTAATGTATATGAAAAACATGTAGGTTGCAAAGAAGGTTTTTAAGTCAAAGTCTCGTGATCGAGTTGTGTGTTTTGGAGGAGGTATAACACTTAAAGAAATAACAGGACCACAACCTAGTAGAGTGGAACTTCAAACTGAGTTGACAACGGCAAAAAAACAAAATCAAGATCTAATTAATCGTGTGGACACAGTACAAGCAGAGAATAATGAGCTCAAGGGACGAATGGGTGCATTTGAAGCTGAATTAAAAGCATTCAAGGATTTTATGATGCAACAGCAACAATAAGTGGCTGCTACTTATTGTCAATAATAAGACATTTCTTATGTTTTTTAGGCTTAAGGAAAAAATTTTATAATTAGTAAACCTATTGTGTTTCAATATCTAAGCAAAAGGCTTAACTCTCACAACTAAGTGTATGTGATTATTGGTTTCATCAATTTTTAAGGTTAAACCTTTTGTGATAAATAAATTTGTCATTGGCTATGTTTTTTTTTTTTAATGTCATTAATTTGATTTGATTTTTTTTTTTGTGCTAATTAATTTGATTTGATAATGTATGTAGTTACCTTTTCAAATTACGACATATTAGAAATGCCTCTTGTTATTTGCATTTGTAATTAACAACGAAAAATTTTGTCGTTATAGATTCAAATTCAAATTTTATATAACCATTCAACAACGGAGATAATTGGTCGTTATTGTCTAAAAGTTTGTTGTTGAAAGATTAGATATTAACGACAGTTACTTTGTTTGTCGTTAATGTTTAACGACGAAGTAATAAGTCGTCGTTAACAAGTAACGATGAACATCGTCGTTAAAACCAATAACGACGGAGCCTGTTACAACGAACAAACGACGAAAATATTTCGTCGTTAAATGTTTTAACAATGGTTCAAAGGCAATATAACGACGAAAATATTCGTCGTTAAAGACCCTTTTTCTAGTAGTGTATCTAACTTTTTCGGATCAAGCACCTTAATGCATATAGTATTGAAAAATGAACAAAGTCTCGTGATGGCATCTCTAACATGCTTAGGCAATATCCCACGAATTGCAATCGGCAAGAACACTTGCATCATGACATGACAATCATGGGATTTCATGCCAACCAATTTCAAATCGGTCTTGGGGACGAGTCTTTTAATGTTGGATGAATGTCCACTAGGAACCTTTATGTCATAAAGGCATTCACATAATTTCCTCTTCTCCTCTCGAGACAATGTATAACAAGCAGGAGGCAAATACGATGAGGTGCCACTTTCCCTTCCTTGCATTTTCCTTAATCACGAGCCATAACTCTGGTCCAATCTTCATTTCCACCATATCTTTGCGAACCTTTACCCCATATTTTGTCTTGTTTGGAATGTTAAACAATGTACCGAGAATGGCATCACACACATTCTTTTCTATATGCATGACATCCAAACAATGTCTAACAGGTAAATGTTGCCAATATTCAAGCTTCCTAAACACTAACTCCTTCTTCCAAATGACCTCAGGATCGGTGGCTTTATTCGGTTTCCCAAACACCGTTTCAATACCTCTAACTCGATCATAAACTTCTGTTCCTAATAATGGCCTACGAGCTATCCCCTCTTCTACCTTACCATTAAATGCAGCTTTTTTCTTTCAATAAGGATGCATCCGATCAAGGAACTTTCGAGTAGCTCTATATACATACTTCCCAGAATTTGGCAAATAGGTAGATTCCGTATTGTCTTCACATATTAGACATGCTTTCTTTCCCTTGATCTTATACCCTGATAGATTACCATAAGCTGGAAAGTCATTGATTGTACAAAAGAGCATAGCTCGCAAGGTAAAAGATTCATTACAAAGAGCATAAAAAACTGAGATTCCTTCGTCCCACATTTTTTTCAAATCATCAATGAGTGGAGCAAGGTAGACATCAATATCATTTCCAGGCTGCTTAGGACCTGGTATCAGCAAAGGCATCATCATATATTTCCGCTTCATACACAACCAAGGAGGAAGGTTATAAATAACCAAGAAAATTGGCCATGTGATGTGTTGTGTGCTTAAACTACCAAATGGATTCATTCCATCCGTACAAAGGGCAAGCCTAAGATTCCTTTCTTCTTTGCCAAATTCAGGAAATTAATTGTCAATAAGAGCCCATTGTGCAGAATCTGCCGGGTGTCTTAGAAGTCCATCTTTCTTCCTACGATCAGTATGCCACCTTAAAGTTTTTGCATCATTCTTTATTGAAAACAATCGCCGAAACCTTGGCATTATAGGCATATACCAAGTACTTTGGCATAAGGGCCTTTACTTCCCTTCCCGGATTAAACTCTGTCGGGCAACTTGAAACGAGACTTATGGCATCGAGGACACTTTTCCAAATGTGCAAATTCATTTCGATACAATACACAACCATTCGGACAAGCATCTATTTTCTCATACTCCAGATCAAATGGGCACATCAACTTCTTGGCATAGTAGGTCGACTTAGGCAATTCATGACCCTTCGGAAGCATATCTTGCATCGCTTCCAACAAGGATGTAAAGCTTGTGTCAGACCAACCATGCTTTGATTTCAAGTTAAATAAGGTTAGCACGGTGGATAACTTGCTATATGCAGTACATCTAGGGTATAATTGCTTCTCAGCTGCTTTAGACAATTTCTCAAATAAATGAGGTCGTTCATCAAATTTATGCTAAGCCCCCTTTATAATTTCTTCTATATTGTCTTCCTCAATGTCACACTCCTCATTAACATAAACCTCATCTAAGTCACTATCCTCATCTAGTTCAGATCCATTATCTCCTACCCCAACCATCTCATCATCATGAACATGTGGATGTTCAAGTTCGAGTTTGGCATTAGATTGCACATGTCGTTCATGCATTGAATGTAATGTAGAATTTCCCCTGAACACTCCACACTCACCGTGCCATAACCAATCATGATATTGTTGCCAAAATCCACATCGAATAATATGGTCCCTAAGTGTGGTGATATTATGCACCCTTTCAACATTTTGGCAATCGACGCAAGGACAATAAAATTCATCATCCTCTATGCTAGATTGATGATCTAAAGCACATTTGCAAAATTCCTCTACCCCATTCAAGAACTCGATCGAATTTCGTGGACCATACATCCAACTTCGATCCATTTCTACAGACCAACCACTACCAACACAATATTTTTGCAGAAGTAATATGTTACAGTATTGCAACTAATTCATCATATTTCAAACATTATCACAAGTAAGTTTCAAATGGACATCTAAGCTTATGCAATTTTTACCAAACATAACATTTATTTTCAAGAAGCATATAATAAATACATAATACAAAGCCACTTGCAATAAGCATATCATAGAAACAGTAGCTCACCAAGGATTATAATAAATATGTACATGACAAATACAAACTTAAAAGAAAAATATGAAAGGAAAGATAAAGTACCAGAGTCACAATTAAAGGTAGTTGGTGCTAAGCTAGCAAGGACAAAAGTGATCAGATGTTTAGCCTTTACTTCTCAATTGTTCAACAAACTTCCTAGTAAAAAACAAAATGCTTTAGCATAAAAATATAACCAATTAAACCAAATCATATCTCTCTTTAACGAAAAAATGAAAAACATAGAGGAAATGCGTCATTTAAAATACAAAAACTACAAGCATTAAGTCTTGAACTAGTGATAGAACATTTAGTGAACATAATACAGATTACGTTTTCTGGAGACTTTGGAGAAATTCTGATCACAAGTGAAGCAGGTGCTTAAACTGCCACTACTGTACTTACTACTAATACTACTACAAAATCTCCACAAAATATAACCAAAAGTAAAATAAAAATGTAACTCAATTTTACCTGAACTCTACTTTAAACTATCTGTATAATAACTAAGAAATGTGCAGGATTCAATTAGAACCAGAAAAAACAATCAACAGATTTTGATGTCAACCAGAACCAGAAAAAAAAAAAATCAACAATTTAAAAAAAAGGATTTTTCTAAGCTATGCCCCCCAAGTTCTTCGGTTTCCAAGTTGTACCCATGATTTTTCAAAGTTATAAGATGTGCCCTCCACCTCATGATATTTTATCAACAATACCCTTTGACAGCTGTATCCGTTAACGAAAGTTAAGTTATTTTATCAATAATGGTGTCATGGCATTATTAATTTGACACGTGTCCCGTTCTAATTGGTTTAACACTTTAAAAAAAATTTAAAAATCAGAAAATAAAAGAATAAAAAAAAAAGGTTATTGTTAACGTCAAAGGTTATTGTTAATAAAAATTAGTGAGGTTGAGGGCACAGCTTAGACGTTTGAAAAATCATGGGCACAACTTAGAAACTGAAAAAGTTTGGGGGCATAATTTAGAAAAACCCAAAAAAAAAAAATTCAAATGGCAATAGCATTAACTAAATTATGTGGAAATATTATGATGTCACCAAGTTAATAAAAAATCAGGCCAAATAATTCCCACTAGGTCATTACAAGTTATGAGCAAGGATTGATGCACCTTCATGCAACCAAAAAATTTGAGTAACCTGAGAGACAAGCAATTGATGGCACCAGGAGAGATCTAACCTATTGAGACTTTTGCAATGCCTAGCAAGAGAAATGGTGCTATTCTGACCAACCTGTATAAACAAACATATTCTAAGAATCTAAACTATACATGGATCCTCCATTCAAATATATCAAGAACGACATGCAAAAGAAAGAATGGGCATCAGCCACAACTGATACCTTGAAGATGTTATTAAGAGATAATTCTATCAATGATTCTCCAGAGGTTTCAAGGAACGCAGCAATAACATCATCACTGTCATAGAAAAAATTCAGTATGCAGTAATCAGGGGATTTGACCCTTGAGATTAACTAAAATGAAAATAAATCACAGACCTCAATATTCTACAAATTCATAAAATACCATTAACAAAGAGGGTAGGAGGAGCTCATTCCATGATTTCTAGCAATTGCATAATGAATGGGGACTGAAAATAATACTCTGTATTAAGAACTAACCCTCTTTCCCCCATAGGCCATTAGAAAAAAGTTAACTTCTCATGGATAGCAAAATTACCACAATACAACAATAACAGGAAGAGGCAAAACTGATGCTTTGAAGCTGGGCAATAAAATCCATGCCTAAAGATACTAATCAGAGATATACAAGATTTTTTTTGAATTAATAATGCATTGAAAAAGCGCTGGAATAGGCTCATCTGCCTAATACTAAATCCGTTGTATCCACCTTGAAGGTAAGGACTTTACTCAACTCCCTCTTTCATAACTCATACAATATAATACATACACCAGATATATCCTATAATCCGATCATTATATGACCATTCTTTATCATCGACACCAAGTTCAGGTCATGAGCCCATGAAGGCCCTCCTCTACAACATCAACAAAATCCTGAATTTAGTTTCTCCTTAACAACCATGATATACACAAGGCTCTATCAGCATGACATCTATAGATTTATTAATCCATAAAAAAGAACAAGTAATACATGCTGGAAGTAACAAACAAAGCTACTTATCGGCTGGGTTTATTTAGAAATTAACATCGCTATACATTAAAACTTATTGATGAACAAACAGGCTCAAGCATGATGACAGAGAAGAATCCAACAAACATCCCAGTCATCATTGATGTTATTATGATAGCTTGGACCAAGAACTTGTTGTCTTAACTCTCACCTTCCCGTAGCAACCCTGAGCTCTCATATCCTTCAAAAATTATCCTACAGATTTGTGTGAATCCCTTCAAAGCTATATTACAAACCATGAAAGAGCTCAGCTATACTCAGTTGCAACCTAGTTTGGCTAGCCTTGAAATTTACATTGATGATGGCAACAAGATGCTTTCATGCCCTAGAACTAGGAAAAGCAAAGGATAGTTTAGACATGATCACATAATCGGACGCAGGATCACGGTATCACAAACACAAGCTTTCACCATATTGACCCTAATATCAAATCACCGGTCCGAAGTTTCCTCAGACTGATATCAAATGTGAAAATAACATCCATATTAAAATATGAATATATAGGGCACATTTCTTCAAAAAGCTTAACTAAACCCAATTCATAAAACCATCTAAATTATAATGAGTATACTTAATTCTCTGTTACAATGACTAATTCAATCTACCATTTATGAACATGGAGCTAGGAGAGGAAGGGTAACGAGGACATCATTGCAATACAGAAAACTGAAATCATAAGCAAACCCAGTTCATGAAATCAATGGAACAAAAATGGGTTCCTAATAATCTCAATCACCAATGCAACAGTTCGCTAAACAAATCTAAAATCACACGCAAACCCAGTTCATTTAATCAACAAATTTAAATGGGTATCAAACTTATCTAACAAAAAGTTAAGAAATTCACATAAGTAGAAAATTGATAAAAATTAAAGAAAAAATTAAAAATAATAATCCCAACTTTCATCAATTTTGCTAGAAAAATCTCAATTTTGAATTATTCTGGAATAATTCGAACTTTGGGGGTTCTTCTTTTTCTTCAATCCCTAACCGGTCAACAAAAGTCAATGGCCTATTATATCAGGTCACTTGACATGTGTCAAGCCCTGATTGGTTCAAAAAAATTTAATTTTTTTTAAAATAAAAAAAACCCAAAAATCCCCAAACCACCAGTCAACCTCGTATTCCCCCACCGGACCTCCCTAACCGCCACCCAACTACCCAGCCTACCGCCCCTTTCTCGCCGGCGAGCCACGCGAAACATCCTTCGTCGCGTCGCTGTCTTTGTCCTTCCCCGAAACATCCCCCATTACCCACGAAACCACCGATTAAACCCCTCCACGAAACCACCGATGAAATCCCTCAACAAAACCACCGATTTTTGGACGGTAGGGAGGAGTTTTGGGAGTGGTTGCGCTATCAGTGATGCCCTTAAACCCACCAGGTCACCAACAGTAGCCCATTCCCTCACCCTTTCTTCCCTATTCCCTCACCTTCAACCTCCACCTGCCCACATTACCAGCCACCCTCCCTTGGCGAAACTCGAAACCAAAATTATCCAACCCACGAAACCCAAGAAATATTCAACTTATTCCGTCGAAATCTATCCACCTCCGCCGAAACCCAGGAAAACCCTTGTGTGGAATATTTCAAGCATCCTACACTTGAGCCCCACTGTGATCATACACTTAAGCATGGTGGCGTCCAAAGGGAAGGAAGCTAGAGTAAAAAAGTCGCCAACAAGTTTTAGGAACTTGTAAACCGTTCACAGCGTGAAGGTTACACCCCTTAACGATCCAGGAGATCGTTAACTCAAATAGGTCTGGAACCATGACTGGAAGTTCGGGGATGAAGGTACAAATAAATCCAACCTAAAAGAGATTGAACCTGCCCTAAATAATAGGCCTCTACTTTATTCTTCTCATATTCATGTGCGCTTTTCTGACTAACATGCAATCAATATATTAACCCTAAACCTGTTTAATCTATGTTGGTTGAATTTTAATGCACAAATAAAACTATTATTGGCGATCACTTGAATTATAATCATATTAGCCTAAACAAAATTATTAATTATCTTATTAAGTGTGATTACAAGTACAAATTCCCTTTAAACATGTATAAAAGGCGTGATCAAGCAATAACAATAGTATATAATATCAAGCAACATAATAACAATCATCATGATAATAATAATATTCTCAATATCAAAGCATAATAATATTAGCAAGATCCTAGGCATGATACTAATAAGATTAATAACAAACCCTAGCATGTCACTTAGCAATAAAGATCAAAGCTTTATCCCTAGCATGATACTAACATGCTATTAGGAAAGAAATAGGAAGCATCATAATAAAATATACATGATATTAGAAATTTTAGTTAACCCTAAACATGATACTAGGAAGCAATAAAACATCCTAACATGATACTAGGAATCAACAAAATTCTCTAAGCATTATTTCTATATCAAAAGAGCAATAAAGCAATTAAATTACTTACTTCGATGCCTCGTATCTCTTTCTAATAAAAAAAATACACACGTTAGTAACTTCAAGGAAAAATATCAAAACAGTAAATCTAATCAAAGAATTGCAATAAGGTTTGGGACCAAACCCTTAGAAATATCAAACCTTTCAAGTCTAGGGCGAAGGCAACCTCGATATTGGCTAGGTGTGTCTAGAGCTAATGTATGTAGAATTTTGTAAGAGGGAAGGTTTAGAAAAAGAATAGAGAGAGAAGGAAAGCTTCTAGCTTTTTTAGAGGGAGAATAGAGAGAGATGATTGTTGTGAATTATTAAAAACGGGGAGATACGACGCCTATTTATAGGAAAAATAGCACGGGATCAAAGAAATTCATATTCAGAATAAAATACTTCCTGTTGCCAATGACAGGAGTCAGCGCCAGACGACAAGAGCAGCGCCAGGCGACAGACCTGTCGTTTGGAGCTGGGACAGTTTTTTTGCGGATTTTGTTTTTATCATATCTTTTGATCTAGAAGTCCAAATAAGTCACATAATATGTCGTTGAAAAGATCTTGAAGTCTACTTTCCAACCCAATTTGAATCATATGAAAACCTTTTTTATATAAAACAATATGGTGGAAATAGTGGAAGGGTATTAGTTTTGGATAGAGTTTCGTATTCCATTCATATCTTTTTCGTTATAGCTCGGAATTAATATTATAATATATTATTGGAAAGATAATTTCAAGATCTATCCAATCATATAAGATTTGGATAAAAATTATGAGGCACAAAAATAATATCTGACTATCTTTGAACGTCTTTAAATTCGAATAGAATTAGGACTTAAAAAAGAAAAGGTTTATTCAATTTCAAACTCTTTGATTTTATCTTTTCAAGAAGGATAATTAAGATCTTTTAGAAACTCATAGAAGCTTCTAATAAATCCTAATTATTTTAGGAATGGGATTAAACCTTTGGACCCTCCACATAATCATTGGGTCATAGGTAAAATCCAGTTTGGGCCCAGTTTAGTATTTTGGCCATAACTTCCTCATTATTCATCGGAATTGGGCTTATAATAAATCGTTGGAAAGCTCTTTTCGAGCCCAACCCAACCACACAATTATTGGACCCTTATCATGGACCAAACTAAATTGGACTGGCTATTTTCATAAATATAGTAAGAAAAGAAATGTTTTAAAAAACAGAAAGAAAGAGATTTTAATAAAAACATCCACATCACTAGGCTTTTCACACTTTTCACCTCGTTCGATAATCAAATGACGTGAAAGGTATTCATCACTGGTTTTGGTTTTGGGAAGACACATTTGGGTTTCTACAACCCTATATACCCACCTCCATCGAAACGAAACCCAGAAAACCCACCTGGGCCTCCTTTAAAATTCAAAACCACTTAAACCCGCCGCCAATTGAGGGTGTTCATGGTGGGTTTTAGGAGTTTCAAGGGAAATTTAAGGGTGGTGGTTCAAGGGGGAAGGACGGCTAGGGTTTTCCAGGAGAAGGGGCAGCTGGACGGCGGGAGGAGGGTTGTGGGATTGTGGTGGCTGGGGTTTCGATGGGCAATGGGCTGGGGCTGAGTTTCTGAAATTTTTTTTTTTAATTTTATTTTTTTGGCTAATTAGTTCTTGACACGTGGCATTTATAAAAAAAATTAAAAAAAAAAGAAATTAACCTTTTTAATAGGTAACCGGTAATTGAGATGAAAGAAAAAGAACAACCCCCAAAATTTGGATTATTCCAGAATAATCTAAAGTTGGGATTATTCTAGAAAAATTGATGAAAGTTGGGATTATTATTTCTAATTTTTCCAAAATTAAAACCTAGAACAAGCTAGATTGAGGAAAGTCATAAAAATTACTAAACAACCCAGAAGCAGCAGACCAAGCTAGAATGAGCAAATTCACGAAAAAAATCAAAACAACCTAGAAGCAACAAACTGATAAAAATTAAAACCTAGAACAAGCTGCAATGAGCAAATTCACGAAAAATTCTTACAACCCAGAAGCAGCAAATTCATAAAAATTAAAACCTAGAACAACCTAGAACGAGCCAACTCACGAAAAAATTAACCCAAAATGAGACTTTTTTTTTGCTTCAATGAGTCTTTTTTTTTCTTTTTTTTTTTTTTTTTTTTTTTTTTTTTGCTTCAGTAACTCGTATTTCAACCAAACGATTGTGTAATTGATAGTTGATGACTACTAACACAAATTGATACTCAATGATTTTAAAAAAAAAAGTATTTACCTAGATTGTGAAATTGACACTCGATGAATTCATAAAGGACAAGAGACACTTCAATTCAATTGAGCATTCAAAATAAGACTTCAATGAAGAGAAGAGGGGAAAGAGACGACGCCATTTGCATGCATCAATGGTGTGTAAAAGACACTTTAATGGAAGATTTAAAATAAGACTTCGTTTAAGGTTTCGTCCTACACTTCAATGGTGAGGCTACGCACCGGCGACGACCGGCTGTAGAGAGTGAGGCGGAGGAGGAGACGGTTAGTGATGGTTCTAGAGTGAGGTGGTGGAGAGTGAGGCGAGTAGAAGTTTGAACTTTGAAGCAGAAGAAAGTTGAAAGAGGGAGGGAGAGTGAAATGAATTAGGGCGGGTAAGGATGAGAGGCTTTAGGGTAAGGGTGGAAAATATTGATTTGCAGCGTACTCTATACAAAAACCCTGCAAATTAATATTTTTGATTTATGTACATGTAAAACTCATTTTAATTTGCAGCATTTTAACAAAAACACAGCTTTAAACACCTAATTATGTCTCCCCAAAAACCAAACCCAGTGATGAATACTTTTCACGTCATTTGATTATCGAATAAGGTGAAGTGTAAAAAGCCTTGTGATGTGTTAGTTTTTAATAAAAATCTTTCTTTCTGTTTTTGAAAATATTTCTTTTCTTACTCTATTTATGGATAACGTCAAGTCCAGTTTATTTTGGTCCATTATAAGGGTCCAATAATGGTTTATTTTGATGGGGTTTAAAAATACCTTTCCAATGATATATTATAAGCCCGATTCCGATGAATAATGAGGAAGTTATGGCCAAAATACTAAACTGGGCCCAAAGCGGATTTTACCTACGGCCCAATGATCATGTGGAGGGTCCAAAGGTTTAATCCTATTCCTAAACTAATTAGGATTTATTAGAAGCTTCTATAAATTTCTAAAAGATCTTAATTATCCTTTTTTGAAAAGATAAGATCAAAGAATTCGGAATTGAATAAAACTTCTCTTTTTGAGAGTCCTTGTTCTGTGCGAAATGGAAGATGTTCAGATATTATTTTTGTGTCTCATACTCTTTATCCAAACTTATATTGTTGGATAGATCTTGAAATTATCTTTCCAATGATATATTATAATATTAATTCCGAGATATAACGGAAAAGATATTAAAGAAATACAAAACTCTATCCAAAACTGACACCCTTCCACTATTTCTGTCATATCTTTTATTCTAAAAAAGATTTTAATCTGATTCTAATTTTGATGGAAATTAGACTTCAATATCTTTCCAACGACATATTATATGACTTATTTGGACTTCTGCATCAAAAGATATGATAAAAACAAAATCCGTAAAGAACTGTCCCAGCGCCAAACGACAGAGCCTGTCGCCATGTGTGATCCCTGTCGTTTTGCGACAGACTCTGTCGCACGCGACAGGAGCCAATTCTATTCCGATTCGAATTCTAACTCTATTCTATCGATTCCGGACTATTTTCTTATAAATAGGGTCGTATTTTCCCGTTTTTATTCATCAATAATTACCAACAATCATCTAATTATATTCTTTTCTCTCTTTAAGCTAGAAGCTTATTCTTTTTCCCTCTTTCTAGCCTTTCCCTTTTACAAAATACCGCATTCACCAGTTCTAGACACACCTAGCAAAGTTCCAAGTTGCCTTCGCCCTAGACGTGAAAGGTTGATAATTTCTGAGGGTTTGGTCCGAAATCCCTATTTCAATTAATTAATTGTTTGATTTAATATTTTCATTGAAGTTATTAACGCGTGTGTTTTGTTATTAGAAATAGATACGAGGCATCGAAGTAAGTAATTCGATTACTTTGTTATTCTTTTGATATAGAAATCATGCTTATATTATTTTTAATTTCTAGTATCATGCTAGGATGTTATTTATTGCTTTCTAGTATCATGTTTAGGTTGCTTCCTATTCCTTTCTAATATCATGTTAGTATCATGTTAGGGATAAAGCTTTGATCTTTATTGTTTAGTGACATGCTAGGATTTGTTATTAATCTTGTTAGTATCATGCCTAGGATCTTGTGAATATTATTATGCTTTGATGAGAATATTATTATGATGATGATTGTTGTTGTTATGTTGCTTGATATTATATTATTATTGTTATTGCTTGATCACGCCTTTTATGCATGTTTAAAGGAAATTTGTACTTATGATCACGCTCAATAAGATAATTAATAATCTTGTTTAGGTTAATATGATTATAATTCAAGTGATCGCCAATAATAGATTTGTTTGTGCATTAATATTCAACCAACATAGATAAACAGATTTAGGATTAACCTATTAATTGTATGCTAGTTAGAAAGCCCACATGAATATGAGAAGAATAAAGTAGAGGCCTATTTTTAGGGCAGGTTCAATCTCTTTTAGGTTGGATTTGTACCTTCATCCCCGAATATCTAGTCATGATTCCAGACCACTATGGAGTTAGAGATCTCAAGGATCGTGAAAGGGTGTAACCTTCACCCTGTGAACGGTTTACAAGTTCCTAAAACTTGTTGGCAACTCTTTTACTCTAGCTTCCTTCCCTTTGGACGCCACCATACTTAAGTGTATGATCACAGTGGGGCTCAAGTGTAAGATGCTTGAAATATTCCCTACAACAGCAAATTAATAACAGCAAATAAATATTTTTCTAGTAGTGTAATTTGTCAATTTATAAATTATTTTAATATAAATTGTTTCATGCAACGTTTTATATTTTATTAATTAATTTTGTCCACAATTGTATTCTTGTTTGGCTTTTTATTCACAAATTTGTATTTTTCTAAAAATTTTCTTTTCAATTTAATTCGAGAATTTCTATTTGCATTTTCGTCTTTCTTCTTTAAAATATCATGATGTTTCACGTACATTAAAACTTTAATCACTTTTTACGCATGCTTTTCATCATTAATCTGGGCATTTTATACATTTTAGAGACATTCAAATCGTAACTCCAAATTATATAATGTCCATAGCTTATTCATAACCTCCCAATTTCAGATAACCTATTAATAAAAGCATTTAATCTAATGATCTTTTGTTGATCTTTCATGATCGGGGCAATTTGATAAAAAAATTTCATCAAAATGTGTATGCTTACAAAAGAAAACACATATTGATTGAACAATGTTTCAGTTTGTCCCATAGATTTTTTATTATATTTAAATTCCATTATACAACTTTTGAGAATCTCAAAATTGAACTCTACTAGAACTTCTCCATACCAACTATCATACTCAATTAAATTCGCACTGAAAAAATTTAAATCAGTATGAATAGTGAAATCCTCGGTATACCGCCATTAGTTTTCTATGCATACAGCAAACAAATGCAATATTAGCTTATAAATCAAAGTATTAACCTCAATATTTTCACCAACATAAACATCAATAATCATAAAACAACCCTTATATTCATGTGGTTCTCCACCTAAATTTAGAATATTTCTTATCCAAACAACATTTCTAACCCAGTAACCCCTGTTAGTCACAAGATACTTAAATAAATAAATAAAAATAAAAATCAATGTATTTCTTATAAAAATCAACATTAAGTTTGAGAATAATTGAAAACAAAAGTTCGTAAATTACTACTTCAAAAAGGGGGCCTTTATGAATTACTTTCCCTAAAAACAAAAAAAAAAGTTGTTAACTACTACCCTAATTGTGATAAATTATAATGATTACTACCTAAGTGGATTTTCTGGCAAATTAATTCATTAATGACGTCATTTGTCATCTTAATCCTAATTTAAAATTAAACCCCCCCCCCAACCCGGTTGTACACCAAAAACCCACCTCCCTCGCCTGGTGAACACCATGAGCCCATCCCCACTCCACCGCCGAACACCATAAACGCTAAGGAATGAGGTTTTGGGGTTAGGGAAAGAGGCAATTTTCAAGGCTAAGGAAAGGGTGGAGGACAATTATTGGGGCTAGGGAAGGGGAATGGGCTGTTATCGGGGGCTAGGCAAGGGGTGAGGACTGTTTCCAGGGTTTAGGGAAGGGGATGGAGTGGCAATCGAGGGTTATGGATGGGAATAAGACAATTTTCAGGGGTTGCGAGAAGGGGAAAGGGCAATAATCAGGGGTTGGGGAAGGGGAGGGGATGGGATGGGTTTCGTGATTGGGGAAAGGTAAAGGGTGGTTTTTGAGTGGTGGGGCTAGGGAATTGAAAGGGGAATTTTTGGTGGTGGGGATAAGGGAATGGGGCTACCGGAGGTAGAGCAACAGTGGTGTGGAGGTGGATAGGTGATAATTTAGGGTTTATTTAATTAATTGGGATTTAAAAGTCACTAATTATAATTTGGCCGGAAAATAATGTCATTAGTAATCGGTACAATTAATCGATTTTAGAGGTAGTAATTAACAACTTTTTTTAGGGGTAGTAATTGACAAAGATCTTCTTTTTGAGACAATAATTGACAAATTTTCCTAATTAAAATTCTATCATTAATATCACATCGTGGTACGAAGTATAAAATTAGAGTTTTGAATCTATCGATGCTCCGATTACACATTATATGTCGGTGTTAAGCTAATCCTAGAGATAAATAAATTCGATTTTGGTGAAAACCCCAACGATACGCAAAAGGAAGTTGTCTCTACCTAGGGTTCCTCGTAGACTGGTGGTTTCATCCCCAATCTAGGGATTTCATTTTCATCTACCCTCAGCGAATTGTTTTTGCGATCTAATTTTCTATTTTCGATATCATGGAGGATGATTTAGCGAAGGATCTGGAGAAATTTAAACTGACAGAAAAGGAGGAATCAGTTATTTGTGGTGACCTTAGCGTGGTGGAAGATGAGGATACTACGACCCAGATTTCCCTTTCGCTAATTGGGAAATTACTGACTTCGAAATCCTTCAATTTTGAAGCTTTTAAGCGAACCCTAATGTCAATTTGGAGAATGAAGGATAATGTGGTTGTTCGTATGGTGGAATCAAACTTATTTATTTTCCAGTTTGTTTGTGAAGCAACGAAGAAGAGAGTATTAGAAGGGGGGCCTTGGTTCTTTGATGACAAACTCTTGGTTCTCAAGGAAATTCAAGGGGATAAACAACCCTCTGACATTGAATTCACGAGCTCTCCGTTTTGGATTCAACTTGATGATGTTCCTTTTAATAGGAGGACTAAGGCCATGGCGAAAGTGATTGGCGATAGCATGGGGTTTTTTTTAGATTTTGATGATACTGATCCGATTGGGTGGGGTGAAGCAATGAGAATTAAGGTTCTGCTGGCCCTTTATAAACCGTTGAGAAGAGGAGTTCGAATAGCGACAGGGGAAAATCAGTCAAAATGGGTGGGAATTAAGTATGAACGATTGATGGAGTTTTGCTTCTATTGTGGACGTCTTAACCATATTGAACGTGACTGTCAGTATTTTAGCAAAGAAGATGCAGCGAAGTCTGAGGTGGTGTACAAGTATGGTCCGTTCTTGAGAGGTTCGCCTAGAAAGAGACCTAAATCCTTTGAAGCAGACATAGAGAAGGAGAAGTTGCTACTAAGTAAACTGAAGTCAGAAAGTAGTAACAATCTACGACCATGTTATGAAGACTCTAGTGTTGTGAAACTTGGTCCGGTCAAAGCCTGCTCGAAAACTCAATTTTGACTCCCCTGGTCACAAGGCTTTGCTCGACATTAAAGATAAAAATCTGAAGGGTACTGTAATACCCGTATTTTTAAAGTCGTTTACTAATTATTAATTATGGATTTTTCCAAAATATTTTATTATACAAAAATTAAGTCCATATATGATTTTACAAAGATAATTTTATTACGTTTAATAAAGGATTTAATTATATGAGTCAACTCAAAATTGTCGGATTTCCAACCTTCAGTATTTTGCTTCCGAGTCAAACTACCGAGTACCAAATTATTTCTTCTTTCGTAATCAAGTCAACCCTTATATATACTACATTTATTGGGCCAACTGTATTTATTAGGCCAGCAACATTTATTAGGCTGGCTGCATTAATTGGGTCGACAACATTAATGAAATTTGTTGGAATAGTGCCTAAGTTGAGGCTATATATAGCCATGGATGGAGGCCATGCATGATGACCATACCATCTTCTCCTCCCTTTGTCTTCCTTCTCCATATTCACCTTCTCTAAGCTTTAATATAGTGGTCATGAACATCACCACGAGCATCACTTGCCGCCATCTGACCACCGCCTACGGACAGCCACCGACCACCAAAGGTGACACCATCCACTCCTTACTTCTTCCTTAATTATTTCATCTCTTAACTTAATCTCCACTAGTTTTAATACTAATAACTAGCTACTACCTCTAATTTAAGTACTACTACTATTCATGATTATTATTAATATTATTATTGTGGTTGATGATTCAATTTCACTCCAACTATATGCTACTACTACCTTACGTACTACATACTCCTATTTTTATGTATGTATCATGTTATTATAATTATTGTTATTGATGAACCACTACTGCAACTACAAATATGATACTACTACATTCCAATCCTTCCAATCTTTATCTTCATCAATTATTACCTTACTATTCATACTACTACTACTATTTATTATGTTGTTATTACTATTATTATTATCATCACTTCTATACCATATATGGTGGCTACGTACTACATACATCCATATATGCACTACTCTCATTATTATTATTATTATTGTTATTATTACTACTATTATTATTTCGACTAACTTGACCTCTTAATATTAAGAAGATTTCTTGAAACTTTGAAAGTATAAATGGTATTATAAGAGTTATAAGATTTAAACTAATTGCTCGTGCACAACTAAGTCAAGGGTCTATATTTTAAGTACTTGTGATATGGGTCGAAGAGTTTTTGATTAGGACCTTATGTTTATTGTAGTAGGAATTTCAAGTTCGTAATTAAGATTATCGTGCTTGTTGCAAGCATCGAGATACGTACACGTGGCTAGATCTTTATAAAGTGACTATTATATGCAACGTGATTTACATTTTAAACCATGTTTAAATGATTGTGAAATATATTTCGGTGAAACATGTTTTTAATTGTTGATCTTGAATGTTAAATATTTTATATGGTTGATTATAAACTTCTATTGATATTCAAAATGTTTAAAAAGGAAGTTTTATTGTTCGAATTATCCCGAGTATGGGATAATGGAAGGTTTATCTATCGGATTTATTTATTGGATTTTAGATTTATGACTCCCACTATGCGGAGATAAAATTGAAGATTATGGGCTATGTATGACCTAGTCTTTCCCCTTAATAACACTATGTAAATGAGTTACTAGCTTGGGGGGTGTGCACTCTTAGGTGGAAAAATGATTTGCAAAAATGAGGTTTGAACCCATATTATATTCTATTCAGAGCTATCTTTGAAAGATGTCGATTGTGGAGTTTTTATTCAGGAGTGGTTTGAATAAATTATGATTTATTAAAGTCGGATCTTTTCGAAAGCATGTTTAATTAACTAAATGGATTTTACAAGTCTGGCATTTGTATGTACTTAGCATTTTGGCTAATACGTATTTCTCTTTTGTTTTGGCTTGGCCCTACTTATCATAAATGATGAGTAGATAGGTGATGGCGATCAGACAACATGAATTATATGCTGCATTGGGAACAATGGGCGGTGATCACCTAGTCTAATTTAGTAAACATATTATCAATGTTTTAGTTACTTCGAAAGTGTATCAAAACTATTATTATTATTAATAATAAATGATAAGTACTTTTCTTCCGCTGCAAGTCTTTGTTAAGCCTTACGTAATCACGTGGCGGTAATATCCCTAAGTTACTCTCTAAATCATATTTTATAATAATTATTATTGGAGAGTAATTTGGGGGTGTTACAGGTTTTTCTGACTATACATCCCAAGGGGATGGGAATGAGATTCAGGGAAGTGTGAGTGAACATGTCACCCCGCAACATCAGCAGAAAGACAAAAGCCATGCCCTGAGCTCCCATGAGACTTTACTGAAGAAGCAGAACATTGAAGAGGCGAATGACACAATTGATCCTAAAGCTGAAGTGTTGGATCTTCCCCATACTACTGTTCCTAAGTCAACAGGTTCCCCGAAGACTACCAAGGGATGGAAGAGAATAGCACGTGATGAGTCCAAGCTATGTGGCAGTGAACCTGAGGACATGATGATAGATAGCAAAAGCAAGAAAAGAACTATGGAGGATGTTAGTAGCCATAGAGTGATTGAAGGAGGCGATAAGAGGATGAAGGCGGAAAAAATCTTCCTAGTGGAGAATTTAACTCTACAAGTAGCGGGTGTTGGTGTGCTCCAACCCCGCGAAGAGCAATGAGTGCCCTATGTTGGAAATGTCGAGGGTTTGGTAACCCTCGGGCAGTCAGAGCTCTACGAAAGCGGTGCTCTTCTTTGGCCCCTGACCTTGTTTTTATTTCTAAAACTAAAATAAATAATGTTGCTGCCGAACTTAAAAAATCAAGGTTAGGCTTTGATAGTGCTTTTGGTGTAAGTAGTAGAGGTTTTTCAGGAGGTTTTTGTTTGTTTTGGAATAGTAATAATATTAATTTTTCTCTTTGCTCGTTTTCTCAAAACCACATTTGTGGTGATGTGACTTTTGCTAATAATGTTGTGTACATTTTATTGGGATTTATGGATGGCCTGAGTCGACAAATAAACATAAGACTTGGGAACTCCTCAGAAGACTTTGCTCTTCTCATGTGGGTCTTATTTTGGTGGGGGCGATTTTAACGAAATTTTAAGTTATGATGAGAAAGCTGGTGGTGTTGATAATGTGCGGTACTCTATTCCCGATTTTAGAGATACTTTGGAGGATTGTCAATTGCGTGACTTGGGGTATGAGGGGCCGTGATACACATGGGAGAGGGGTGTGTCGGAGAACTATGTGGTTAGGGAAAGACTTGATAGATTTTGTGGGAATGACGAGTGGTGTTCTATGTTTCCCGATGCCACTGTTGAGAATTTGGTTAGAGTCAAGTATGATCATGCTGCAATCATTGTTAGACAAAAACGTCCTCAACACAAGAGAAAGAAGGGTAAGAAATCCTTTAAATTTGAGACGGGATGGCTACTCGACAGCTCATGTAAGAAGGTTGTGAGGAAGTCTTGGAAGGATTCGGAGGGTAGCAGTATGCTTGCGAGACTGGAGTTGATAGTGGGGGCTATGAGACGGTGGAGTGGAAGGAAGTTTCAGAATTTAGGAGGCCAAATTGATGATGCCGAGAAGCTTCTTCGAGAGTTTCAAAGTATGCCGCCTACTACTGCAAACCTGAAGAAGTGTGCCAATATTGAGAAGAGGATTGATGAGTTACATGATAAGTACGAGGCTTATTGGTATCTTCGCTCGCGTGTTTCAGAAATTAAAGATGGAGATCGAAAGACCAAGTACTTCCATCACAAGGCATCGCAAAGGAGAAAGAAAAATACAATAAAGGGGCTCTTTGATAAGGATGGGAATTGGTGCACTGATGATGAGGACTTTGAGCACATAGTACAAGAATTTTACAAAGATCTCTTCTCTACTTCCCAGCCTTCTAATGATGCTTGTACGAGGGTGCTAGATGTTGTTCGCAGTTCTATTTCTCCGGAGATTAATGCCAAGTTGCTGATGTCGTTTACTAAAGGAGAAATCTATGGGGATCTTTCGGAAATGCATCCTTGTAAGGCACCTAGCCCTGATGGAGTTCATGCGATCTTCTACCAGAAATTTTAGCAGATAGTTGGAGATGATATAGCTGGTCATGTTTGCAGTATCTTGAATGGCCTTTCTTCCTATTTATGGGAGCCTTGATCCCAAAGGTAAATTCTCCAACTTCTATGACTGAATTTCGTTTGATTGCATTATGTAATGTTATTTATAAGTTGGTGTCGAAAGTAATTATTTTACGGCTTAAATCAATTCTCCCGGGAGTTATCTCTGAAAATCAATCTGCCTTTGTTTCGGGTAAACTGATTACAGATAATGCTCTGATTGTACTTGAGTTATTTCATACGATGAAAAAAAGGAGTAAGTGTCGGAAAGGTTCGATTGCTCTTAAGCTTGATATGAGTAAAGCTTATGATCGGGTGGAGTGGTCCTTTCTTGAGAGTCTGTTATTAAATATGGGGTTTGACGCTTCTTGGGTGAACTTGATTATGAGCTGTGTGTTGACAGTCACTTATTTGTTCATCATTAATGGTTCTGTTTGTGGAGAAGTTGTTCCTGCCAGGGGGATCAGAGAGGGCGACCCACTCTCTCCCTATTTATTTATTATGGCGGCAGATGCTTTTTGGAGCCTAATTTCCAAAGCAATTAAGGAGAAGACATTACATGGGGCTAAGGCTAATAGAAAAGGGCCGACTATTTCTCATTTATTTTTTATAGATGACAGCTTAATTTTTGCTAGAGCTAACCGAGAGGAATGCACAAAAATTGTTGAGATTTTCAACTTGTATGAAGCATCTTCCGGACAGAAAGTCAATTTTGAAAAATCGGAAGTCTCATTTAGCAAAGGTGTTTATCTTTTGATGCAATCCGAGTTGATCAATTTGTTGAATATGAGGAAAGTCGAAGAGCATGGTAAGTACCTTGGAGTCCCCACAATTATCGGAAGGTCGAGAAAACTAGTGTTTGCAGCCCTTAAGGATCGTATATGGAAGAAGCTTCAAGAGTGGAAGGAGAAATTATTGTCTAAAGCCGGGAAGGAAGTCATGATAAAATCTGTTATCCAAGATATTCCCACCTATTTGATGGGGATCTACAAGATTCCTACGGGGGTTTTGAACGAGATCCACTCGCTCTCTTCGAATTTCTGGTGGGGCAATTCAACTACTCATGAGAAAGTCCACTGGAAAAGTTAGGACTACTTATGTCAGCCGAAATGTCTTGGTGGTCTTGGATTTAGAGACATGGAGGTTTTTAATGTAGCTCTTTTGGGGAAGCAGGCTTGGCGCTTAATTAAGGAGTCGGATTCTCTATTTTCCCGGGTAATAAAAGGCAAATATTTTCCTCACTCGTCTTTTCTTGAGTCGGTCTTTGGGTTTGAATGGTAGCTACTCTTGGAGAAGAATTTGGAGTTCGAAGGCTCTTATGAAGGGAGGGTTGCTTTGGAGAGTGGGAAATGGATCTCATATTAACGTATGGGAAGATCCTTGGATTGTTGGGGATAAAGGAAGATTCATCAGTTCACCTAGGAAGGATTATATTACTACTGTTAAAGATCTTCTGCTCCCGGACTGCTGTGAATAGAATATGAAGTTGTTAAATGAGACCTTTTAACGAGTATGATAAGCAATGCATCTTATCTATTCCCATTAGTAATCGTGCCCCTTGTGATAGTATGTCATGGGCTTTCACTAACAATGGCATATACTCAGTTAAATCAGCTTACCTCCTTGGAAAATCTTGTGATTTGGATGCGTTCCACAAGGCGTGGGTGGAAATTTGGAAGGCTGACACCACCCCTAAAGTGCGCCACTTCCTTTGGCGTGCGTGTACAGGAACCCTCCCTGTCAAAGCTCTTCTGAAACAGCATCACATGATTGACCATTACAATTGCCCCTGGTGCGATGAAAAAGAGTCGGTTGATCATGCTCTACTTGACTGCTTTGATGTTCAGGATTTATGGAATGTGAGTGGATGTAGCGACCTGATCAAACACCGTGATGGCCTCAGCTTCCTAGATTTGTTATTATCATGGGAAAAGCTTAACAGCAAGAAGAAACAAATTGGGGCAGCGCTGCTATGGCAAATATGGAATAGGCGTAACAACTTTGTGTTCAATAACCAGTAAATCCCTCACCTAATTATGCTGGAGAGAGTACATCATCTGGTTTCTAATTTTGAGAAGTATACTTCCAGCATTTATTGAGGCAGGTGCAAGAAACGCAAAAAGAGCAGCAAGGTATGGCTTCCACCTCAAGGTGAGCTGATTAAAATCAACTGTGATGCAGCTATTATTGAGGGGAATTGGGTTGGACTCGGGGCAGTAGCAAGAAATGCAAAAAGGGAGGTGATCTTCGCAGGAACTAGAAGAGTGAGAGGGGCCTAAACTATTGATGTAGCAGAATGTATGGCATTCCTCTTTGGCGTCAAGTTGGGGAAGAGATATGGGCTAAGGGATGTTATATTGGAGTCGGAATCTCGAGTAGTGATGGACCGCTTAGACAAGGCTTCGACTTACCTCACAGATATAGATAACATTCTTGATGATGTTTTAGATCTTTGTTCGAGTTTTAATTTTATTCCTTGGTCTCATGTTAAAAGGGATGGGAATTATGCTGCCCATCACCTTGCTAGATTAGTGTCATTTGGTGTTGAGCAAGTGTAGGAACACCATTATTGTCCATTGGAGATCTCTCCGTATGTACTTTCTGATATTTTGGCTTATTCTAAATAAATGCACTAATCAGTTTTTTCTTAAAAAAAAAAAAAATTCTATCATTAATAACAATTGAATCAGGGTCAATTTCTTCTAGGAAAAATGAAAGGAAATTTTGGCAGAAACCTCCTTATAAAAGCATTTTTTTGTGAAAAACCTCCGTATAAAATTTTTTTGTGAGATCATACCTTAATCAAAATTTTTTTTTTACAAAATCATACCTTTCGATGGAAAATGGGGTCAAACCCCGTTTTTAGGCGTTTCACGTGCATATCACGTGTTCAACAAAAAAACCACCCAATCTTATATTTCCCCAAATTTTCCCTCGAATTACTTTGTTCACTGTTCTTCCCCCTCTTTCGAATTAAACCCAATTTATCCCCTTTCATTACTCTTCTCTGTTGCGACTCTGCCATGGCAGGTTGGGATTGAATGCCCTGTGGTGAATTACTGCCTTCCCAAAAGAGTAAGTCTCAAATTTCTCTCTCTTTCTTACATTTGTTGTTAACTACCTACTTTAGAACTATGCTAATTGAATTCGTCCTTGCATTTCCTTGACATGGGTATGAAAAGGAAAGCAGCTCCCAAGATATTGTAAAATTTGCAAGCTTTGAACTTCCTTCCAGGGTTCTCATGCGTCCATGAGGTCCTAACACCAACAGGAATACCACAACAACACTTCTGACCCCCCCCCCCTCAATCATGCTGCAAAAACAAAAAAAATTAGGGAACAAATTCAAGTTAAGAACCCTAGTTTTTCGAATTAACCTTAACTCTTAATTAACCCGAATGTACATAAATTCAGTTCCAAATTTCGACAATTACCTAGTTTAATTGAAGATCCTTGCACAAATCGAAGTAATGAAAGGGGATAAATTGGGTTTAATTGGAAATAGAGGGAAGAACACTGAAGAGGGATATAGAGGAACAGAGTAATTCGAGGGAAAATTTGGGGAAATATAAGATTGGGTGGTTTTCCGTTGAACACATGATATGCACGTGGGTAGTCAACACCTGAAAACGGGGTTTGACCCCGTTTTCCGTCAAAAGGTATGATTTTGTAAAAAAAAAATTTGATTAAGGTATGATCTCACAAAAATATTTTTATAAGGAGGTTTTTCACAAAAAAATGCTTTTAAAAGAGGTTTCTGACAAAATTTCCAAAATGAAAACTAATAATCTCACCTTTGTTCCATCTTCCAAAAACAATCTCACCTTTCGATTATTCCAAAATGATCCCACCTTTCACCGTAATCTTCTTCTAATACCAATCCTTGATCGTTTTGTTTTGGTAACCGGTTTTCTTCGATTTTTTTGCCACGTGTTGGATTTTAATAGGTTTATTCTAATTTTTAATAATTTAAAAAAAAAAATTAAAAATTTAAAAACAAAAACAAATCCCATCAAGTCTATTTTTAATAGATTTCTTAACCTTGGTTTTGTAAACGAAATACACATGGACAAAACATAAGATGAACTAGTAGGAGTCTCGACACGCCCCAATTTTCAAATTTGAAAAATAATAACATAAAGATGCTTTTTGAAAACAAATTAAAGCTTTACTTGCTCCCTTAAATGTCAAATGAAATTTTCGTTCCCCTACAATTAATAATTTTTTGAATCCGTCCTCGAGAATACAGACACAACACGCCACGTCTATAATTGAACATAGGTATATGCTTTATACAATTGCTTCATAGGCCTAAGGTCATCACTCATAAACACTAATAGAACAAATTCATTACATATCAAACATCCACACACACTAGCATTCATGAGTTATCCCTTTCACCAAGCAGCCACCAAATATAAGTGGGTCAGCCATAAATAAAACCCCAAAACATTAATTTATGAAAGGTTTAACTTCAATTCTCTTCTAGAGTTTTAGGCCAAATGTTGAGACAAGTTGCGAGGAAATTGAATATCTACTTGAAACCAACGTGAAGAGAGCAGTTGGGCAACGACTATCCATTTTTTAGGTTGACCCATTTATCTTTAATTTACTTTATTATTATCGATCTCAACCCACTTTGCTAGACTACGAAAATAATATCGTCATTACATGCGTCATAACCCGCATGTGTGATTAACTTTACTTTTTTAAGTGCCTCTACCAATGATTATTACCAAGTATATCAATTGATTGGTGTGATCCTTCTAAAACGACAAGATCCACTACTCCATGACTTCCACTTCAGCTCCCTCACGAGTCACGATCCGCAATTCTTGTGATAGATTTCAAAAATCTTCACTGTATAACTGATTATACCTTGTAAAGTACAGTTAACGTATAAGTTTATATAGACAATATAAACACATCATAATTGTACATAAATAAACAATTAGTCGAGATATCCTCTATGGCTCTATTTTATCTAAAATCATTTCCCAAATGTTCCATATGCATGTTTGTTCGATTTTTCAATAATATGCATGACTTTGATTCATGAATATTTATTTACACATGGCATTTGTATTATAATAATGAAATTAAAGATATGGCTGAAATATTTGAAAGATTGGAAATAAAATCAAACATAATACACAAAGAGACTGAATATTCAAATCAGTACTCCGTATATAATTGTCTCAACTTGATACAAAGTCAAATGTAATGCATGATTTCCGAGGTTCCTAAACGGTGCAAATGCTCAACGATTCATTGTAAATAGACAATAATTGCAATTTGTACTCCAATCTAAAAGTCTATCCCTAAATGAAGGAAAACAATTCCTATACAATGTAACCTTTCAAGCCAAATTGAAAAAATAAAATTGCAAAATATTTATCCTACAAATAGAAATAACTAAGGAAAAACAATAATTCTAAAGTCAATTAATTGTATTATCTGTTACTTAATTCAACAGATCCGAAACTAGGGGACCCTAAATCTTTATATGATCCGGAAGCATTAACATTTTCATCCTCCAAGATTCGATTTTTAACTCTTTTCTTCCTCTTTGATATCTTGTAACCTCCAAACCCAACGACTAATCCAAGCACAACAATAGCTCCACATAAAAGTCCAATACCAATTCCCAATCTTTGGTCCCTTTTCTTTCTTGCACCTTCCAACACCTTAAAATAACCTATCTTATTGTCATGCCCTACCTCCAAAATAGTTTGTATAGGGTAGTCCATATTGTAACAAAAACCAGAAGCATTGTTGTACAACACTCCCCAACAGGTGCAATTTACCATGCATGACTTCTCACACTCCTCATACGACGCCGTTTTGGTGTACGCCATTAGTTCTTTGTATGGGGGCTCGACACCTGTCCTCCGTAGCTCCCGAAACTTTATCACTTTACTTTCACATAAGTCCCCAACCTCTTGCTTTGGGTAACACTCCCCAGTATGGGCCTGGGTTTGGTTGTCTAAACACGAACAACCAACCCCTGGCTTACAAAAACCGTACAATCCACACGGACTGGGTAAATCACATGTCTCAGGTATGGCTTGGTAGTCTAAAACCCAACTTGACCCAGACCAATAGTAACCTTTTAAATTCCCATCATTTTCTATACTAACTCTCCTAGGTCCAGATACAGACCTCTCATAACTATTAAAGGTTTCCACGTCAACAGGGGTGGACCCATTTTGGTAAATCCCCATAAAACCTTCTGAACTTATCCGAACCAAAATGGGCCCCGACCCTTCAACAATACTAGCCCTAGCTTGTAAAGCACGGCGCCGATAGTACATTTGATCCGGGTCTGAACCTGTAGATTTGAACTTGGCATACATGCCAATAAAGTTAGAACCTAAACGCATAGTATAGAGCCCATTTGAGGAAACTAATGACATGGCAGAAGTGAAATTCTGATTTTCCACAAGGGTATCAAAGGGAAAGTCAAAACTTTGCCATAAAACAAACGAAGACTTCCCCTTTAAAATTCTCAAGTTAGGTGCACTACTTAGAACAACACTATCACCATCAGTGCTCGTGGACCAAAATACCCCTGAATCATGATCACTAAATACAAGGCTACCATTGAAAACGAATCGAGTCGGTTTACCCCATCGAGCTAACCCGGCCGAGTTCGCCTGCCAGAGGGACACACCAGACGGGACATGGACTATGGCGAGAGCTAGTTGATCTTGGTTAACTCGGAGAAAACTGAGTGAGAAATTACCACTTGAATCACTCAAAAGTGGTTGGAAATTCTTTACTGTTGGAATTGGTGTTACTGTGAACCCTTTAAGAAGCTCTTGAGGAATTGCTGCCTTTGATTCTTCAGCTAAAAGGGTAACTATTACAGCAAGAAAAGGGTAAATTATAGCAGTAAATTTCATCATTTTGTTTGTGAATTAGTGCTTAAATTGAAAAGAGAGAAAATGAAGTTGAAGATTGAGAAGAAAAACAAGCCATGTATGTGAGAAAGGATGCATAAATTAAGGGGTTTTAATTTGATGAATGTTAGTGTTTGGTTGGTATATATTTAGTGTTTTGTAGTGTGGTGAAGTTAGGCAGGTAGGATTGTAGAAATTGAATAATATCAGTATACTTGATGACTAACATAGTAACATGTACAGAGTATATGTAAGGTAAGGTTTGAGATCTTTGACTTTATTCTACTAGTTGCATTTTTGGTGGGTCATATAAAATATCAATACTTTTAGATTGTGTTGTATATAGGAATTGTTATTTTGATTTTGAGATGAATTATTGGATTGTAAACATTAATGCTGGTTGATAATGATCTGATAGATGCAACTTTTCTTATGAAACATATATATTGAATGGTATTCTACCTTTTCAAAATGTAATAAAGAAAAAATAATTACAACCAAACCATTACTAGTAGAATCGCACGAGTATTAAACTTCCCTCAAGCAAAACTATATAATGAAACAACAATATGGTACAAAAGACTTGTTACTTAGAAGAATAAAATATCAAAAGTATAGAGCAAATGTTGATTTGTAATTGAATAATGATTTACAGTTCTAACCCAAATAAACAAATGGTAATAAATGGGCATTTGTACCTATAATTTGAAAATGATCTTTATTAAGCAAAGATATTTACTCCTATATCTGAAAGAGGGTTACGTTTGTTATTTTATGAAATTTTTTTCTTGTAGGCGGATGCACCATGCTCCGTGCATCCAGTTTTCTTTAAAAAAAAAACGGAATGAACATGTAGTTGTTCAGTAAAGAACATATAGTTTTTTATAAAGAACATATAGCTATTTTATAAATAACATCACATATAGTTGTTTTGTAATGAACATATATTTGTTTTGTTAGGAACATATAGCTATTTTGTAAAAAAAAAAACATCCAGCTTTATGTTCTTTATATATATATATATATATTTAAAGAACATCCGTAATATTAATAAAGAACATGATAATATAATGTAATGAATATTATTTTTATTCAACAAAAAAAAAAAAACAGAAAGAGCATAATAGTATTTTTTTAAAGAACATCTAGCTTTTCAATCTTTAAATGAATTATTTGTTTCATAATTGAAAAGTTTTGGTAATTATTTCCCAATCTCAATTTAGAAATTTGTATATTATTTCATATTTTAATTTCACTTGTTTGAATTTTTTAGAGAGAGGAATAAAAATTTTAGAGAGAGAAATAGAAAATTTATAATGAAAAAGGAATTTTATTGACAGAAGACGATGGTTGCGCATTTAGATCAAGTTTCGTGGTGCTTTTGATCATTGTTTGTTAATGGAGTGATTGTTAATGAAGGTGAATATGTAGATTTGTTAATAAAAAATCGAAGGTAATTTTGAATGAAATTTTGTATTTATTTTTCATTAATTGTGTTATTTTAGATTTAAATTAGAATATTTTGTAATCATAATATACATTGTTTATTTTCTTTTTTGAAATTTGATGAATCTGGATTTTGAAATTGAGAATAATGTGACAAAGGTTGAAGATGATGTTCTTTATAAGATAGTGTTATGTTCATTGTTATTAGTAGCTCTATGTTCTTTTTTTTATATCTCTTATGTTCTTTTATTATATTTTTCATGTTCTTTTAAAATAGACACTCAGAAATTATCACGCTCATTACATTTAACAATATGTTCTTTTCACTTTAAATATATGTTCTTTAATCTTTACAATTCTATAACATGTTCTTTTCACTTTAACTAAATATTCTTTTCATTTCAGCTAAATGTTTTTTACATCTCTATACAATGTTCTTTCTGCTTTTTTTTTGGAATAGATGTACCATGCGCATGGTACATCCGCCTCCACGAACTACTAATTGATTATTTTAGGCGTTACTTTTTAATGATCGTGTTTCAATAATTTTCAAAATTAAAATAACTATTATTTTACATATTAGTCTCATTCAATTCTCTCGTACATAACATAATTTCCATGCAATCCCCATACATCAAAATACTTGCAAACTCCCAATAAAACTATTCTTATTTACAGAAATATTTACTTACTCACAATAATGCAAAAATTCTAACTTTCAAAGTAAATTAATATCTTAATACTTGATATATATATGTATATATTTGAAATACACAAACATCTGAGCATTGCTTTTTTTTTTTTTTTTTTGGACAAAACATTGCTTTTCGCTATCTTATATTCCTTATTAACCGTGTAAAACCACTAAACTTAACCTTATTTCGGAAGTATTAATTAATGAACTATTAGAGTATGAATTAAGGAAACAAGTAATCAATGGAAACAAATTTCGACTTCAGTTTGGTTATAGTTGGTTTGACATGCATGTCAAAGCCTTGGCGATGTACTGAGGGTTTGAGGTCAATGTTAGGAATTGAGAATCACAATTTAAAAAATCCAGGCCCAAAAAAATGTCAACATAAAATAGATAATGTATTACAAATATTTAATTGCCGCAATCATCACCCAAGTAAATGTAAAACGGATGAGAAACTTATGTGCGTGCGTATATACATAATTTGAGGATCTAGAAATGCTTAATTTAGTTTGAAATGAAGACAAAAAAATAAATACAAATTTTTATATGTGGCTGGCCATATCGTGTGGTCGGGGTTACTTGAGTTTGAAATGAAGACAAAAAAATAAATACAAATTTTTATATGTGGCTGGCCATATCGTGTGGTCGGGGTTACTTGAGTTTCTCGATCAGGGGTTACTCGAGTCACTCGGTTATGGGTTACTTAAGGGGTTACTCGAGTTACTCGGTCAAGGGTTACTTAAGGGTTCAGTCAGAGGTTACTCGGTCTACTTGAGGGTTCGGTTAGGGGTTACTCGAGGGGTTACTCTGTCAGGGGTTACTCGAGGGGTTACTCGGTCAGGGGTAACCCCGGCAACTCGAGTAACCCCTAACCAAGTAATTCGAGTAACCCCGGCAACTCGAGTAACCCCTGATCTAGTAATTCGAGTAACCCCGGCAACTCGAGTAACCCCTAACCGAGTAACTTGAGTAACCCCAGCCACATGAGTAACCTCTGACCGAATAACTCGAGTAACCCTGTCCATACGGTGTAGCGAACCACATAGAAAAATCTCCCATAGGAATAGCGCGTTTTGTGTGCGGCTGGCCACACCATATGGCCACTTGTACTAAACGGAACAAAGTAACCTCTATAATACTGATCGAATAACCCCTGTAATATTGTTCGAGTAATCCTTATAACACTGACCAAGTAACCCCTATGTCACTAACAAAGTAACTCCTGTAACACTGACCGAGTAACTCTTATAACACTAAGTCACTAACGAAACAACCCCTATAATGGTTGATCATACGGTATTGCTAACCACTTATGAAAGTTTGTAATATATGATCGAAATATTTAAAGGGAAGGATGGGAGAAAAAAACCCCAACCTTCAACACGGATTCACATTGTATTATTATGTATGTCATGCTGGTTGACAAACATTTTTCTTAGGTGGGAGTAAAGTTGGTTGACATTAATAGTATTATTCCAAAGAATCATACCAAATTAAACTTTACTTACGAGCACAGATGGTCAGTTTTTGACTTCTGGTTAATTCGTTATTATTAATACTATAGTAGACGTCATGTTATTCATTGACTTTACAAATCAAAACTACTACGACGTAGTACTTAAAATCAACGTTTTTAGAAATAAAAAATTCCACTTCTGTTATGAAATGTTGTATGGATGTCTATTATATTCTTATACACTCTGAAATATTTTAGGTTTAGGGTTTAGGCCCTATTCTCTTCACTTTATTTTTGCTGAACTGAAATTATTTTTACTGAAACAAAATTATATTTGCTGTGATAGGAATGGTGTCCTTCGAACAAGTGTATTATTCCGATAGAGGGTTCGGAGCTATTGAAAAGCTATTTATTCAGTAAGTTCAAGTGATCGGAATGCCTAGATGGAGGCCGCTTCCGATCTGTAATATTAATGCATAATTAATATTACAGCTTAATCTTGATTGAACCCTTCAGGTCACACCCAAGCAACTAACGATCCGACACGACGAATTAATTCGGAAGGAATTAATGATTCGCTCGAGTAATTAATATTTAGACGTCGGAAATCGAGCTTGGAGCGTCGAAACCGAGCGTCGTAAGTCGAGTCGAATTAATTAAAGACGAGACGGTAAAATCACTAATAAATTAACAATTTACCAAAATACCCCTAGCATCGGAATGCCCCGAGCAAACCGAAGCCTAGGGGCATTTGGTATAGCCAAGGTGGCTAGCAAGTGCACCAAGCCAAGCCTAGGCTGGCTGGTGTGTGCTAGCGCACCATGGCTAGCAAGGCTGCTAGCACATGGCTAGCAAGCCATGCTAGCATGTGTGTGGCAGCCCGCAGCCACCCAGCAGCATTGTGGGCATGGTGTGCTAGCATAGCAGCCATGCCGCAGCAGCTAGCAGCAGGGCCAGCACGCATGGCGCGCCAGCCCGCAGCAGCTAGCAGCAGCATGGCGCGCATGGTGCTGCACCAACCACACTAGCAGCAGCCGGCCGCACACCAAGCGCCAGCTAGGGGCTGCTTGGGTGCTGGCTTAGCCTGCCACGTGGCAACTGCTGGTTGGGGCAAGTGGAGCATGAGGGCCGAATTTCTCAAGCCTTGGGGATCAAGTTTGGTCCTCCCTTTTCCCTTGTGGTCCTTACCTAACCCCTCCTCTAAGTGTGCCACTTGTTGATTAATTAGTTGTTTGCTATTTTCTTTTGTTTTTGATTTAAAAATAAAAGGAGAAAATTGATTTTACCTACTCTCCCACATTGATGGGAGAGTGGATTTCTCACTGAGTTTCCCTATAAATATCCAACTTGGGATATGGGAAAACTCACTTGAGTAAGAGCTCAATTAGGCATCTCCACTTGAGAGAAAACCTATAAGCTCAATAATTACTTGGGTAGTCTTTTTGGTCGGACTTGGCTAACCTCCAAGTATCGGACCGGTCGGGTCGAGTTGTGGGTGGACTTTCGTTGGAGGTCCTTGCCATTTGTGAGGATCGGCTTTTCTCAAGTAAAAGCTCCGTCCGAGTGAGCGAAGCACGCTACAAGGGTAATTTAGTCTTTTCTCTATTTTTGTTATTTATGAATTTTGTTATATTAATTTTGAGTTTGTTCTTGGGCTTGGATTTTATTTCCGCGGTGAGTCGGACTCATCGAAACCCAACATGCTGAACTTAAATTATTTTTACTAACTTAAATTAATTTTACTGATCTGAAATTATTTTTGCTAAAATGAAATTATTTTTATTGATTTTCTATTATAATTCTTCTGTAAGAAAACTGAATTTTACTGAACTAAACTTATTTTTGCTGAATTGAAATTATTTTTACTGAATTGAAATTAATTTTACTGAATTGAACTTATTTTTACTAGACTGAAATTTTTTTTTCTTAATATTATTTTTTAAGGTGAAGAGAACAGGGCCTTAGTGTTTTCTAAGAAAATCCTAACTATTGATTTGTGTGTGTGTGTTTATATATATATATATATATATATATATATATATATATATAAACACACACACACAAATCCTAACTATTGATTTGTGTGTGTGTGTTTAATATATATATATATATATATATATATAAACACACACACACAAATCAATAGTTAGGATTTTCTTAGAAAACACTAAGGCCCTGTTCTCTTCACCTTAAAAATATATATATATATATATATATATATATATATATATATATATATATATATATATATATATATATATATATATATATATATATATATATATTGAAATAATAGACTGATATATCTCTCCCCAATTTCTTTCTTATTCCCTTTATTAGTTTATTTCACAACAACTTCTCAATTATACAAGAATAATTCATTTTTCAGTATAAATTCAAATACACCAAATTACAAATCTTTGGGAAAATTTTGACAATAACGGGATATTTGGTATGTGGGGATGGGAATTGGGGATATAGAGAGGGGGAATGGGATTGGGAATTGGTAAAATATGTCAATTTCCTAGTTTGGTAGTAAAATAGGAATGTATATAAATAACAAATTTATTGAAATACCCTTATTAATATTTCTTTCACACCCTTTTCATTAATGACAATATTGTCATTTTATCCCTCTTCAAATTCACCCATCCCTTAATACCAACCCCTACTAGGTATTAATTTCATGGGAATTTCCCAAATCTCCAACATTATTTAATTTTATATATTATTCAATGATGGTCAAACGGGCACCTATATGTCAAATTTATCAGTTTTTGTCATAGCGAAACAAAGATATTATTACACTTTAGTAAACATTATAAAAAATTAGGGCCTGTTCACATTTACTTAATTTCAGCTCAGTTCAATTCAGTTCAGTTCAGTTTAGCTCCTAATTTCCCTCTCTCATAATTCAGTTCAGTTCTGTTCAGCTCAATTAAGTAAATGTGAACAGGCGCTTAATATATTAAGGTGTAAATTGAAAAGAATCTAATAAAATTCCACGTAATTATATTTTTTTTTCTAACGCATAAATCACAAATTAAAGACGATCAAAGGAGTATGTGTGAATAATGCGACGATTTAAAAAAATGGAGAAAATGCTCCATAAGAAATGCAATTTTTTTTTTTTTTTTTTTTGGCCAAGCTAAACAAAAGTGATCTATTTTTGATTTAGTGATTGCGCTGGGCCTAATTCTGGGCCAAAACTCTTCTTGGCAACGGACACCTTGACAATACAATAGTCTTAAACTCCATCTTAGGTCTGTAAAAACATGCTCTACGTAAGTCAAGCTTTAACAGATTACTTTTTGAACCCCAAACAGCCAATTGGCCAAATGATAAAAATAGTCCAATATATGGCAATATGCAAACATTGCAGCAGTTTCACTTATTTTTGCTGAATTTAATTAAATCTTCAACTTGATTGACTAAACCACGACAAATCCAAAATTTGAATTTTGACGTTATAAAGTCCGGTTCTCTTTACGATATTTAGTAAAAATAATTTAAATTTAATAAAATTAAATCAATCCGATAAAATAATAATTAAATTTGACAAAAATAATAAATTTTTTTTTCATTAAAAAAAAAAGTAAATATAAATTTTAATTGGTAAAAACTTAGTAACTTAAAGAAGATTTACAATTTTTTGCATGTGACTTACCACACTGTGTGGCCGGGGTTACTTATAGGGGATTACTCGTTTGATCAAGGGTAACTTATAGGGGTTACTTATTCAGGGGTTACTCGTTTAGTCAGGGGTAAATTATAGGGGCTACTTATTCAAGGGTTACTCTCACACAAAAAACGGGCTAACCGACTAAGTAAGTAACCCCTACAAGTAACCCCTAAGTAAGGTCTTGTTCACTTGACCTTAAAAATAATATTCAGTAAAAATAATTTTAATTCATCAAAAATAAGTTCAATTCAGTAACAATAAGTTTAGTTCATTAAAAATAATATTAATTCATTAAAAATCAGTAAAGTTAAAGAAGAAATATAACTGAAAATCAATAAAAAAAAAATTTCAGTTTAATAAATTTAAGTTCAGCAAAAATAATTTCATTTCAGTACAAATAATTTCGGTTCAGCAAAAATAAGGTGAAGTAAACGGAACCTAAGTAACCCCTAGAAGTAACCCCTCAATAAGAAATAACTACTTATCTTTAAATGAAATAGAAAAAATGAAACAATTGAAAAAGGATATTTTATTCTTATATGTTGATTATGCTTATCTTTTTTTTATTTGAATTAAAAACTACTCCATTGAATGTTTTTTTTAATTGGTTTTTTTTTTTTTTAAGAAGTCTGAAAGGACACTAAAGTTCATTAATTAAAGTCATACGGCATCTACAATTGACAATTAACGATAATGAAAACGAATTTAACAAAATCAAACAAGAATTAATCGGGGAAGGGCTAAGAATTCAAATACATAAATACAACAATTCAGCACATTCTCGATTCGTTGTCTCATACAACTTTTTGAGTGGATCCGTCGTCGCTTTGCAATTTTGTGAGAAAGTAAGTTCTTGTGCTGATTCCGTAACCCGAATCCGAGCCATAATCAATCGTAGCTCCGTACAACCCAAGACCAAATTAAACACAAATAAAACCTTGTCTTTCGAAGGAGTCTGAAAAACCTTATCTTTTAAAGGAGATCGAAAAAACCTTGTCTTTCGAAGGAGATCAACCCTTTCTTTCGAAGAAGACATTATTATAACCTAAGAAACAAAAAGCTTAAAAAATGTAGATTGGGGCTTTCCACCGGTGAAATTTGATGGAAGCCTATTCAAAATGGACAATAGAAGCTAGAGTTTAGGAAAGAGAGGAGGCTAGGTTTTTTTTTATTTGGTTTCTTAGTTATGCATCAATTATTATTATTATTTTCATTAACTTCACTACAATTAAGTGTGGTTGACAATATAGTTTCTTAATTGAATCCATATATGCCTAGACGTCAGATTTTTAAGCAGGTGATTTTTTTTTAAAAAAAAACTAATTACTGTTGGGGTTTGGTGAGTCCGACTCACCGCGGAAACAAACCCAAAACCAAGACCGCACTCGCAATAAATAAAACCATAAACATAATTAAATTAATCACAAGATTAAGATAAGCTAATTACCCTTGACGCGTGCTTCGCTCCAAATGAGCTCTTACTTGAAAGCTTCAAGTCCCGCTCGCACGGAGACCTCCAACGAAGTCCACCCGCACCAACAAAACCGACTAGGTCCAATGTCTTGGGGTTAGCAAGACCCGACCAACAAAACCCGAGTAATTATATTGAGTTCAAAGGTTTTCACTAATTGTGATGCCTTTTCCAACTCTTACTCAAGCATCTTTCCCAATGCCCATACTTGGGTATTTATAGGAAATGATGGGAGTATCATTTACTCTCCCATCAATGTGGGATAGTATGATTTTTCCATTTTATTTTAAAGCTAAAATAAAATCAATAATCAAGCTAGTAATAAATCAACAAGTGGCAAGCTCATGTGAGTGGTTAGGTGAGGACCACTTGGAGAAGGGGGGGACCAAACTTGCTCCCCACTCCCTCTCCCATAACCGGCCACCTCACTCCCCACACACTCAAGGACCACAAGCCACATGGCACCCACCCTTGGGCACCAAGGCAGCCAAGGTGGGCTGGCATGTGCTGCTGTCCGTGGCAGCCACGCCCAGCAAGCCCAGCACTCGCATGCGGGCTGCCAGCCGCTGCTGGCCAGCACGCCCAGCATGCTTGTGCGGGCTGCTGCTGCTGGCCTTGTGCCTTGGCCAGCGCTGCTAGGCAGCAAGCAATGGCCTAGCCATGCTGCTGCTAGCTGTGGCGAGCTGGCGCGCCTAGCGTGCTAGCTCCAGCAGCTTGTTGCGGCATGGCTTGCTAGCCATTGCGCGCACAAGGCTGCGCCTAGCATGCTAGCACGCACTAGGCAGCGCCTAACCTTGCGATGCTATCATGAGTGCGCTAGCACGCACCAGCCAGCCTAGGCTCGGCTTGGTGCGCATGCTAGCCACCATGCTAGGCTATACGCCCTTAGCACTCGGTTTGCTTGGGCATTCCGATGCTAGGGGTATTTTGGTCTTTTGTTGATTTATTACTATTTCTCGTCTCGTCTTTCACTATTTTTCGACTCGACTTCCGACGCTCGGTTTCGACGCTCTAAGCTCGAATTTCCGACGTCTAAATAAATATTACTCGGTCGACTCATTAATTCCTTCCGAATTAATTCGTCGTTTCGGTTTGTTGAATGCTTGGGTGTGACCCGAAGGGTTCAGTCAAGATTAAGCTGTAACATTAATTATCCATTAATATTACTGATCGGAAGCGGCCTCCACCCAGGCATTCCGATCACTTGACCTTACTGAATATATTAGCTTTCTAATAATTCTGAACCCGCTAACGGAATAGTACACTTGTTCGAAGGACACCATTCCTTTCAATCTCCCACTTGTCCTTCCGGACAAGTGCTCATTTTGTGTACAACCTTTTCCTATGTCGCTTAATGTCTCTTCATGAACTATAAGGTAAGATTTATTTTTGTCATCCTTATTACGTCCAGAAGTGTTTCCCGATTCCGAGTCCGACTGTCAATAAACAGATGATTTCTAAAATCCATCCGAGCACGGCCATGCATTTTACAGTCTCGCTCTACGAGAGGCCTTGTATACAACAAAGACATCTTCCCTATTTTACTAGGGGGACATTCCCAGTCTTGTAATGTAGCTCCTCTTACTGAGAGGACCTAGCCGCCCGAGTGTTGCCGTTATAATCCCCTATTACGGCAGACGTTTGACAACATCAAAGCGAACTAGTACTCAAACAAGAGAACTCACACTACTCATGGTCGAGGAAATAGGTTCCGATAGCCATAATGAGAAGTATACTTATGACAAATTTTTTAATTTCTTAAAGTATTCTCATAGGTCGATCCAGTATGGTTCTAAACCAATACCTGTGCAAATGATTTATGACAATCATGTCCTCGTAGCACATGAAACGGTGTTATAAATCAGACTACACACTAATCTCAATTGGTCATTAATCGTCCATCGTTTAAATGACCTTGATTAGGGATAATTTTCGATTATAATATTCAATGTTCACTTAATAGGTGTTTCCTTACCAAGACTGGTCTTGATACCCCATTTTGAATATTCTCAGAATCGAATGGACTCATTATTTAATCCTAAACCACAATTAAATAGCATAACGGAGTAATAAAATGTTGCATGAAATTTTGTATTACTCCAAAACATGAATGGTTTTCCTTAGTGTCTTACATTAACTTTTCTCAAAATTAACTAAAACACTAAACAAGGAAATCAAAGCCAGTCTCCTACATGCTTGATTCCCATTGCCTCAACGTGCTTGTTGTGCTTCACTTGAGGCAAAGGTTTAGTAAGTGGATCGGCTACATTGTCATCCGTTACAACTTTGCAAATTCTGATTTCACCCTCTGATTTCCATTCTCGAATCATGTGAAATCGCCGCTTGACATGTTTGACCTTCTGATGTTCCCTAGGCTCTCTGGCCTGAGCAATAGCTCCATTGTTGTCACAATAGAGGGCTATTGGACCCTTTATAGAGGGTACAACATCAAGTTCGCCAACGAACTTACGAATCCAAACAGCCTCCTTAGCTGCTTCAGCAGCTGCCAAGTATTCGGCTTCAGTTGTAGAATCTGCAGTTGTACTCTGCTTTGCGCTCTTCCAACTAAACGCCCCTCCATTTAGACAGAACACATATCCAGATTGCGATTTGAAATCGTCTCTGTCTGTCTGGAAGCTTGCGTCGGTATAACCTTCCACAACTAAATCCTTTGCACCACCATACACCAGGAATTTATCCTTGTTCCTTTTCAGGTACTTTAGGATATTTTTTGCCGCAGTCCAATGCGCCTCTCCTGGGTCTGATTGGTAACGGCTCGTAGCACTCAAGGCATACGACACATCTGGCCTAGTACATATCACGGCATACATGATAGATCCAATAAGCGAAGCATATGGAATCTGATTCATTCTTACCCGCTCATCAGGTGTCTGTGGACACTGCTTCTTGCTTAGGGTTATGCCATGTGACATTGGCAGGTGACCTCTTTTGGCCTCCTCCATGCCAAATCGAGCTAGTACCTTATCAATATAAGTACTTTGACTCAATCCAATCATCCTTTTCGATCTATCCCTATAGATCTTGATGCCTAGTATGTACTGAGCCTCTCCCAAGTCTTTCATTGAGAAGCACTTTCCGAGCCAGGCCTTTACAGACTCTAACAACGGAATGCTGTTTCCAATGAGCAATATGTCATCGACATATAAGACTAGGAAGGCGATGTCACTCCCACTGACCTTCTTGTAAACACAAGATTCATTTGGATTCTTGATAAAACCAAACTTACTGATGGCTTCATCGAAACGCAGATTCCAACTTCTGCTTGCTTGCTTTAATCCATAAATGGACTTCTTAAGCTTACAAACTTTCCCAGCATTGTTTTGGTCGACAAAACCTTCAGGCTGTGTCATATACACAGTTTCTTCCAAATAACCATTAAGGAAGGCGGTTTTGACGTCCATCTGCCATATTTCATAGTCGTAATATGCAACAATCGCTTGGAGGATCCGAACGGATTTAAGCATTGCGACTGGTGAAAAGGTTTCATCGTAATCAATACCATGAACTTGTCTGTAACCTTTTGCCACCAATCTAGCTTTGTAAATGAATACATTTCCATCTTTGTCGGTTTTCAACTTGAAAATCCACTTACATCCGATCGGTGTATAACCTTCGGGTAAGTCAACCAAGTCCCAGACTTGATTTTCAAACATGGAATCCATTTCAGATCTCATGGCCTCTTGCCATTTAGCAGAGTCGGTGCTTGCCATCGCTTGCTTGTAGGTTGCTGGTTCATCTCCATCCATAATCAGGATGTCCTGATTCTCGGTTAATACTAAACCAAGATATCTATCAGGTTGAGATCTCGGCCTCAGAGACCTACGTAGGGTAATGGATTGAGCATTTGCATTGTCGGTTCGACTTTGCATATTTTGATCATTTTGACCTGCGTCAACAGATGCTGTTTGAGCACTTTGACTGTCATTATGATTTTGTTGCTCATCCTTACGAACTTCGTCGAGTTCGATTTTCCTCCCACTTGTCATTTTGGAAAGGTGCTCCTTCTCCAAAAAGACACCATCGCGAGCAACAAACACTTTGTTCTCCGATTTGTTGTAGAAGTAATACCCTTTGGTTTCTTTTGGGTAGCCCACAAAGTAAACCTTGTCAGATTTGGGATGAAGTTTGTCAGAGATCAATTTCTTGACATATGCTTCGCATCCCCATATCTTTAGAAAAGATAACCTAGGAGGTTTCTTCGTCCATAATTCATATGGAGTCTTTTCTACAGCTTTTGATGGAGCACGGTTCAGTGTTAGTGCCGCAGTTAGAAGTGCGTGTCCCTAGAAAGAGATAGGAAGATCACTAAGACCCATTGTTGATCGTACCATGTCTAACAAGGTCCGATTTCTCCTTTCGGATACTCCGTTCCATTGTGGAGTTCCTGGAGGTGTCAATTCTGAAAGTATACCCTTTTCTTTCAGATGGTCATCGAATTCTTGGCTCAAGTATTCACCACCTCGATCCGATCGAAGGGCTTTGATTTTCTTGCCAAGCTGATTTTCAACTTCACTCTGAAATTCTTTGAACTTTTCAAATGATTCAGATTTGTGCGACATGAGGTAGACATAGCCATATCTACTATAGGCGTCTGTGAAAGTGATGAAATATCGATGTCCATTTCTTGTGGTTGAGCTCATTGGTCCACATACATCGGTATGTATAAGACCCAATAAGTCACTTGCCCTTTCTCCCAACTTGGAGAATGGCTGTTTAATCATCTTGCCTAATAGACATCCTTCGCAATTCTCAAACGATTCTAAATCGAAAGAGTCAAGAACACCTTCTTGTAGAAGTTTCTTGATGCGTTTGATGTTAATGTGGCCAAGACGACAATGCCACAAGTAAGTCTGATTTGACTCCATGGTCTTAGCTCTTTTGGTATCATTATAAACAATTTGTCCAAAGACACAAACGTGTCATTCAATAAATATAAACAAGATGATATGTCTTGTGATCAAGTTTACAATGACGTCCAACGCCACAAGATCAAAATATGGTAGATAAAACTAAACAAGTTTTAAATCTAGACAAAATATGAGATTACAAGCTTTCTTTGAAAGATTATCTTCTTCTTCCACTTGTACTCATATCCACTTGAAAAGCACCGCTCATTTTGTTCCTGAAATAGGAGCATATAGTGAGCCAATTTTCCGGTATCTAATACCTCATAAATTGCTTATGTTCAAGTGTAAAGATGATACCTGAGATCGAGGTTACTTTTCCTTTCGCCTCATCTTCTAGATACATGCTACATTCTCTTTTGTAGTGTCCGGGTCTACTACAATAGAAGCAGCGCATCTTAGCTTTGTTCTTGAACTCCTTCTTCTTTGGTCTCAGGGCAACCTTAGCCTTCTTGCAAGAATAGGTTTTCTGGAGCTCTTGAACAACTTCCATCAAGGAAAGTTTGTTCCGCTTTGCCGTAAGTCGCATCTTTAATGCAACATACCCCGAATGGAGTGAGCTTAGTAGCATGAGAGCTGCTTGCTCATCGTCCACTGGTTTGCCAATTAGCTCCAGATGGGTGAATAGCCTTGTCATGTTGAGCACATGAGCTTGAAGTGGCATCCCGGGTCTAAGTCTTGCATTATAGACCTTAGCCCATACTTTTTGTCTCTCTTTGGTGAGACATCCATCTTGCGGTGGCTTGATCCTCATGTTCGAGAGTGACCTAGTCACATCTTCCACAAGTCCATCATAGTTGCCTCTGGTACTCTTGGTGACTCTCAAATTGACTACGTCTTCTAGAGCTTTGAGAATCATGTCCGGAAAATAGTTGGAGAACTTCCCCTTCCATTGTACCGGGATGGAGTTTGCCATGAGTCTGGAAACTCTTTTGCAATCCTCACTCCATTCCTCATGTGCCTCATCACTCATAATCCCCTTTGAGTAGAAACTCGGGATTTGAGTGTCCAGAATGTGCTCTAGGTAGTAATTTCGGAGGGTCTTTCGGAGTTCCTCTTCCCATTCCTTAAAGTTTACCAAGTTCAGAGAAATTGGCAACTTTTTGGGCAATTCCGGGAGCATAAGGTCGTTGTCATTAGTTGAAGACATGATTCTACAATTGAAAGAATTTGTAATGAAAAACCATTCATTATACTTAAATAAGATTGAAATCATGCATTTTAATCAAACTTATTTAAAACGTCTTATTCACACATTAAAGATTGTCCCCAATTTTGGTGAGAATAAGTCGATTCCAAGATCCAAAGAAACAAAGAGTGGTTAAGCATGCTTTGGCTTGTCTTAACACTCAATCTCCTAAGGTAAGCAACGCTTTGCTAATGGCTCCAAGCCACTCTTGGTTGAATAAATCGTCGCATCCAATGCTCTCTAAACAATTTATTCACTTTGCCACGACATGTTAGGACTCCATCACTCATATCGTTGAGTATAACCAAAACCACTTGCATACCCAGTATGCCTTACGTTCCTTGGAGAAGTAGTGGTGCCTCGCTTTGGCGTAGCCCACCACTACCCTCGTTCGGTTGGTAAGTGTGTTTTGGAATGGCAAGTTTTACTCAATTTTAAGGGACCTAGGGTTTCTATGTTGGTTGATTTAAGTGAACTTAATTAATCATCTCAACATTCGAAATCCTAACCATGCATCTAACATATAATTCAAATATATAAACATAAATATATATCGAAAACATAAATAGAGATGCATTTGGCAACTAGCATGACCCCTTGAGATCTTCAAGTCTTCAAAAGGTCTTCATTTGCAACTTCATGGCTTCGTCTTCTAAGAACCCCGTCTTCAAGACTTGACCAAATAATATAATTGCTAGTATCTACGATTAGGACTAATCTAAATATTAAGGTACAAAAATACTCAACGGTTCGCAGACCGTATTTAGATTTACAAAAATACATCACGGATCACAGTCCGTATTTTCTATCCTAATCGGGCCCCACTAGTTGCCATTTCATAAAACTTGTGAGAGAATTTTACATTCCATTCATCCATTCACTATCTGTGAATGGCCCATGCATTTTACAACGATCAAACAAGTAACAATGCATAAAACCGCGCGAGAACTAGTAATTAATCTAGGTGGTTAATCCAATTAACACGCCTAATTAAACTAGTCAAAGTTGTTTTAACCGGTTATGGTAATAACTAAGAGACGCTCCCACTAAATTCCGCATCCAATCTTAACTAATCCAATTAATTAAGTCGGTGAACCCAAATATTTGTCAAAATTAATTTTGCAAATGTCGCTCAAAAACCCGAGGCCTAGCCTCCAAAATTTTAATTAAATAAACAAAATAATTAAAATAATTAAAACGACAATGTAAGCAAAATTACGTATTCCATAATGTCTAAGTGCCTAGCACTAAGACTTGGAACCCAAAATTACCCTTATTTACATATTAAGCAACGCTAAAATTAACTTTAAAATAGCATCGCCTTAATAACCCGGGGTTATTGTGCCAATTATGGGATCGTACGTACCGAACAACAAGCTCGTAACATACCCATTCGCACCCCCGCAACACCAAGCATGCCCATGGGCTGCTTGTGCTCGCACACGCCACGCCCAGCCAAGCCAAGCGTAGCAGCACGCACAGCGCGCACAGCACTATGCTGCTGCTTGCTGCTGGCTGGTGCGCTATGTTGCTGGCAGCGAGCAGCAGCCCACGCCCTTCCTCGCACACACAGACGCACAGCACCACGCACCTAAGAACGAAGCACCCAGCAGCCTCGGCAGCCACATATGGGTTGCGTGAGCAGCCCAGCTGGCCGAGAGCTAGCTCGGGGCTCTTAGGCCTCGTGTTGCGTGCTAATGCTTCGAAAATTATCGAATTTTGTGTGTGACATTATAAATCAATTCTAAATTAATTTTAGAATCAATTTTGAGGAAAAATGAAAAATAACAAGTCCAACTTAAATAATTCATCCAAAGCAATTAACCAAATTTATTTCCAAGAATCATTCTTTAATAAAATTGGTTTAACTTGGTGTAACAAAATAAATTAGGGCAATTCTCACTATTAATTTAATCACTTTAAATTAATCTTGAGATTTTGACAAAATAAAAGGGAGTTGGAAAAATGAACATAAGTTCAATAAAGACTCCAACTTTAATACTTGTGACTCCATGAAAAATTATATCTTCCAATATGAAGATAAACCAATTTCTATCACAAGTTTTAAACTTTATGATTTCAATCAACTAAAAAATGATTAAATCAACAAAGTTTAACCAAAATTCATGGAATTTAGTAACTCAAAGTTTCAATCACTTATCATAAGTAAAGATTGAATCTTTAATACTTGGAAGCAACAAAGAACAACTATTTCACACTTAATGCAATTAATTTGCAATTAGTGAAAAATAAAACCAAACTTTCAAGCACCAATTACTACCAAGTAAGCATGCTTAAAGTGGTCTAAAATTGCATATAAAATAAGGAAAGAACCATTTACATAACCACCATAAATATGCAATCAATTTTCAAGGTTAGAAAGACTTAAAATTTTTCGTCAAAACGAAAAATCCCTCGAAAAATGCATTTCTGGTCGTTTTCTGGCTAAAAACCGAGCCCTAAAAGGGCAAAACCATTTCCAGAACACCTTTTCCACCCAAAATTCACTATTTTTGGGTCGAAATCTGGGTTCGGGAGCTGAAGATAGCTCTAATACGAGGTAAAATTTGAAAAACGAGTTACTAATTTAATTAGCAACTTAAAACCAGAAAAATAAGCCATAATGACACCTTGAAAAAAAAAATATGATTTTAAAATAAACGAGCGAGGCTCCGATACCGCTGTTGGGGTTTGGTGAGTCCGACTCACCGCGGAAACAAACCCAAAACCAAGACCGCACTCGCAATAAATAAAACCATAAACATAATTAAATTAATCACAAGATTAAGATAAGCTAATTACCCTTGACGCGTGCTTCGCTCCAAATGAGCTCTTACTTGAAAGCTTCAAGTCCCGCTCGCACGGAGACCTCCAACGAAGTCCACCCGCGCCAACAAAACCGACTAGGTCCAATGTCTTGGGGTTAGCAAGACCCGACCAACAAAACCCGAGTAATTATATTGAGTTTAAAGGTTTTCACTAATTGTGATGCCTTTTCCAACTCTTACTCAAGCATCTTTCCCAATGCCCATACTTGGGTATTTATAGGAAATGATGGGAGTATCATTTACTCTCCCATCAATGTGGGATAGTATGATTTTTCCATTTTATTTTAAAGCTAAAATAAAATCAATAATCAAGCTAGTAATAAATTAACAAGTGGCAAGCTCATGTGAGTGGTTAGGTGAGGACCACTTGGAGAAGGGGGGGACCAAACTTGCTCCCCACTCCCTCTCCCATAACCGGCCACCTCACTCCCCACACACTCAAGGACCACAAGCCACATGGCACCCACCCTTGGGCACCAAGGCAGCCAAGGTGGGCTGCCATGTGCTGCTGTCCGTGGCAGCCACGCCCAGCAAGCCCAGCAAGCCCAGCACTCGCATGCGGGCTGTCAGCCGCTGCTGGCCAGCACGCCCAGCATGCTTGTGCGGGCTGCTGCTGCTGGCCTTGTGCCTTGGCCAGCGCTGCTAGGCAGCAAGCAATGGCCTAGCCATGCTGCTGCTAGCTGTGGCGAGCTGGCGCGCCTAGCGTGCTAGCTCCAGCAGCTTGTTGCGGCATGGCTTGCTAGCCATTGCGCGCACAAGGCTGCGCCTAGCATGCTAGCACGCACTAGGCAGCGCCTAGCCTTGCGATGCTATCATGAGTGCGCTAGCACGCACCAGCCAGCCTAGGCTCGGCTTGGTGCGCATGCTAGCCACCATGCTAGGCTATACGCCCTTAGCACTCGGTTTGCTTGGGCATTCCGATGCTAGGGGTATTTTGGTCTTTTGTTGATTTGTTACTATTTCTCGTCTCGTCTTTCACTATTTTTCGACTCGACTTCCGACGCTCGGTTTCGACGCTCTAAGCTCGAATTTCCGACGTCTAAATAAATATTACTCGGTCGACTCATTAATTCCTTCCGAATTAATTCGTCGTTTCGGTTTGTTGAATGCTTGGGTGTGACCCGAAGGGTTCAGTCAAGATTAAGCTGTAACATTAATTATCCATTAATATTACTGATCGGAAGCGGCCTCCACCCAGGCATTCCGATCACTTGACCTTACTGAATATATTAGCTTTCTAATAATTCTGAACCCGCTAACGGAATAGTACACTTGTTCGAAGGACACCATTCCTTTCAATTACAACTTAGCATTTTAGGTGGACACCACCACCTCCCTCTTATGGGTCATTAGATAATACTTCATGTAAATTTAAGGATGTTTGACTTGCCACCATGTTATAAAATATGGCTAGATTCGCCTTAAAATTTTAAGAAAATAAAGTAGGTATGAAAGCTTCGAGAGGAAATTTTTACTTATGTCATTGTTATGGATAATATAAAGGAAAAATTGTCAAGAACTACATGCTTAACAAGGGTAATTGTGCACAACTACTCGCTAAAAATTTTATCAATAAAACTCTACCCGCTAAATTTAAAAACTTAGAGTAGCACTACCATTTCAACCTTCCGGCAACAAACTCCAACGCGTGGGCCCTAGTTGTTTAATTCCCTCCAAAAACACACAATGCAATTACAATTCTACCCCTATCTTCATTTACTACTCCAACTACCTCTCCTCTGTCATTTCTCTCTCCTTCCCCTGCTTTCTACTCCAACTGGACAACCATAACCATCCTCTTTCTTCGTCATCTCTCTCCTTCAATCTCTTTCTTTGTTTCTTTTTCTTCCATTCTCTTTCCTACACAGCAAAGACATTCATTTAGCTCCACCCATTTTATGTCATTGTCAGTTCAATTGGTAAAAAAAAATGCAAAAACGGACAATACACAGCTGGACGAAGGTGAAAGGGGGGAAACTAAAGCAGATACAATAATTAAACATGGCAAAAGAGGAAAACAAAGGTACGATGCAGTAAATTGTCCCAAAATTCTAACTCTGTACCTATTTGTTTGTATATATATGATTGCATGTGTCAACCCTAATATTTTATTCCTCTTTTTTAGTACCCTAATTTTTAAATTTGTTTAATTGATAGTCAAATTGAACCCCATGTGACTAATTATTAGTAATTAAAAAAGCAATTCACTTTAATTTGTAATTAATTAATTAAGTTTGACAATGGAATGGTGTAATTGGTGTGATTATTTTGAGTGGTGTAATTGATTTAACTTTCATTAGTTGTAGGGCTCCTCCTGAATATGTGGACATGAAAATATGGGTTGGTGAGAAGTTTGTATGTAATAAGGGGAAAATTGAATACATTGGGGGAGGGATGTTTATGAAAATTCATGTCTTTATACATCAAATTAAATGAGTTGTAATAGTTTGAGGAGGGCAGTGATTCAAGCTTATGACCTAGTGATGAAGAAGGTTCCTATGAACTTTAGTATGTGGTTTAGGATGGTAGGAAAAAGCTTGAAAAATGGTAGGAAAAAGGTTGAAATAGAGGAGGACTTGGTGAGCTTGGTCAGTAGTAGGGATTATAATGACGGGGCAATTATTTGGGCCTTAGTGGAACCAACTAGCCCACAAACTATGATATCCAAATACCAAATTTATATCCTACCTAGGCTTGCAACAACAACCCACTTTCACCGGTACATAGCCAAATCTGAACCAAATCCACAACCTGTTAAACTGAAGCCTGTAAAACTAGAGAAGTTACCGGTTAGGAGAAGCAGTAGGTTGTCCCCACAAAAGGCTAAGGAAGCAGATGACTTAGATGTTGTTGTGGTCACCCTAGCTGAGTTTAGAAGACACATGAGGGAAGTTGCAAATAAAAACAAAAAATCCGAACCAAACACCCCTCCTCTATCACATGTTAGTCTAGATAGAACCCCCCTCCAACAGATCCTTCCTTCAACATCTGCAGATGCAGCTCCCTCCAAAGATCTACCTCCATTTGAAAACCCTAACCTTGAGCCTTTCATCCCTTCAACAAGTAGTGTGAAACCAGGAAAAGGAGTTTGGAAAGAGAATGGAGTTCAAGAAGAGAAGGGAAGAAAGAAAGGGAAGGGAAGGAAGAAAGGGAAGGGAGGGAAGCAAGAAAAGCTTAAGTGGGTTACTAGTTTAGGTGCATGATGAAGAAGATAACTGTAGGAAATATTTCAAGCATCCCAAACTTGAGCCCCACTGTGATCATACACTTAAGTATGGTGGCGTCCAAAGGGAAGAAAGTTAGAGCAAAAGAGTCGCCAACAAGTTTTAGGAACTTGTAAACTATTCACATGCAGGGTGAAGGTTACTCCCCTTCATGATCCATAAGATCGCTAACTCCATAGTGGTCTGGAACCATGACTGGATATTCAGGGATGAAGGTACAAATCCAACCTAAAAGAGATTGAGCCTGCCCTAAAAATAGGCCTCTACTTTATTCTTCTCATATTCATGTGCGCTTTCTGACTAACATACAATCAATATATTAATCCAAAACTTGTTTAATCTATGTTGGTTGAATATTAATGCACAAAAAAATCTATTATTGGCGATCACTTGAATTAAAATCACATTAGCCTAAATAAAATTATTAATTATCTTATTAAGCGTGATTACAGGTACAAATTCCCTTTAATCCTGCAAGAGATGACGTGATCAAGCACTAACAATAAATATATCAAGCAACATGATAATATTAACAATCATCATAATAATAATCTCAAAAAAGCATAGAAATATATATGCAAGATCCTAGGCATGATACTAACAAGATTAATAACAAATCCTAGCATGTCACTAAACAATATCAAAGCTTTATTCCTAACATGATGCTAACATGGTAAAAGAAATAGGAAGCAACCTAAACATGATATCAGAAAGCAATAAAAACATCCTAACATGATACTAGGAATTAATATAATCTAAGCATGATTTCTATATCAAAAGAATAATTAAGCAATTAAATTACTTACTTCGATGCCTCGTATCTCTTTCTATCAAAATTCAAAACAATACACACGTTAGTAACTTCAAGAAAAATATCAAACAATTAATATAAATAATTGAAATAAGGATTTGGGACCAAACCCTCAGAAATTATCAACCTTTCACGTCTATGGCGAAGGCAACTTTGAGCTTGGCTAGGTGTGTCTAAAACTCGTGAATGCGATATTGTGTTTGAAAAGGAAAGGCTTAGAAAGAAGGAGAAAGAATAAGCTTCTAGCTTAAGAGAGAGAAGATAATAGAATTAGATGATTGTTAATGATTTAAAAACGGAGAATATCGACCCTATTTATAGAGAAAATAGTCTGAAAACGATTGAAAAAAGATCAAATTCGATTCGGAGTAAAACTGCTTCTGTCGCGGCGCGACAAGGTCTAGCGCGGTGCGACAGGGTCTGTCGCCGCGTGACAGCTCCGTCGCCGCGCGACAGGGTCATGTCGTTTCACGATGGGGAACGCATTTTCTAAAATCCGTACGGAATCCTTAATCTAATTAAATTTGATTAATTAACGTCCGTACTTATCTTTTAAAACCAGATTTAATTCTTTAAAAACACTTGTTTTAATCTTAATAGAATTCTTTATTTTTATAAAAGATATAATTATTATTCCTAATCCCATTAGAACTCAAAATAACCTTCTAGATTATTCTAGAAGATTAAAATCAATCCTAATAAATTTAGGAATATTAATTAATGAGCCATCCACTAGATCATTGGGCCATAAAACCATTTCAGGCCTAATTTAATATTTTGGCCATAACATCCTCATTATTCATCATAATTGGACTTATAATATATCGCTGGAAAGCTCTTTTCGAGCCCAATCCAAATACACTATTATTGGACCCTTATCATGGACCAAAATAAATTGGACTAGTCATTTCCATAAATAGAGTACATTTTTTAAAACAGAAAGGAAGATATTTTTATTAAAACAACCCCATCACAAGACTTTTCACACTTTTACTTCGATCGATAATCAAATGATGTGAAAGATATTCATCACTGGGTTTGGCTTTTGGGGAGACACAATCAGGTGTCTACAGAAGCCCCCACTTTGAATGAGTTTGGAGAAACGTATGTTTCGAAATCAAAAGTCAAAGTAGCGATAGGGACGGAGAATGATCCAGAACGTTCTGCAATTCTAAATCATTCTTGTAATGCCGGCACCTGCAAACTAGCGTTAGTTAAACAGATAAAAGAGTTAAGAAATGCGTATCTTGCACCGTCGAGCACACGTCTCTGGGGTAACCGAATTTGTTGTTGTATTTGTGTTGTGACGACCTCCACAAGCTACGGAACATCGCCGAAGATTGCCCCGCTTGTAGCGACCTTTTGCTGTTTTGTGATCATCTTCCGCAAGCTAGGGAACATAGCCAAAGGTGACTCTGCTTGTAGTCATCTTCAGTTTTGCTATAACGTCCTTCCACGTCTCGGAAATTCTATCGCGAACCACCACGCCTCGGGCGATACACTGGACGACAATCTTCCACGCCTTGGGAATTCTACCGCGAACCACCACGTCTTGAGCGATTCATTGAATGACGGTCTTCCGTGCCTTAGGAATTCTTATTGTGAACCACTACGTCTCGAGCGATCCATTGGATGATGGTTTTCCACGCCTTGGGAATTCTTATCATGAGTTTTTGCGCCTTGAGCAACTCACAAATGAATGATGACAAATTTCCTCGCCTCGGGCAACATGTTATAGACTCCTTCGTCTTCAGCAGTCTTCTGAATAGTTTATGTAATACCCCGTATTTTTGAAACTTATTTTCTAATTAGTATTCTCTTAAAAAGGGTATTTTAGTAATTTATTTTACTATCTGAATTTTGGAGCCAAAATGATATTTGAATTTCGGCACCTAAAGCATTTTAAAACTTAATTATTATTTTTTGATTTTAGATAATATTTATTATCCATTTATTTTATTTTTAAAACAGGATTATTTATATATATTTCGGATATTTTAATTAAACAAAATTATATTTTATTATTTATTTAAAAGGGCCGAAAATTCCTAAATTATTAACTATGATTTTCGGATTTTCTATGTGTAGAAAATCTGATTTTCTTAGTTATTTTATTTAGTGAATAATTGGAATTTTATTAATTAATTATTTTATAAAATAAATATTATTTACACAATTATTTTTAAAACTATCAAATTAATTCCCTTAATATCTAAAGCCAAAATGACGGATTTTTGGGTGACTTATTTTGGTAAATTATATTTTTAATTATCTCCCAAAATCTCTTATTTTCCTTAATTCTAATTCTCCATTTTTTTAATATCTAATCATCATATTTTCTTGCCATTCATTCTTCTTAATTATTCCCCAAGTAATTCCAATGTCCTTATTATTTTTCATGACATACATACATTCCATATTCAATTATACAAAATCACCTTAATATCCAAACTTTCTTTAATTCTTTTACTCACTTCTCCAAGTAATCTCTTAAACCCTACTTGCCATAATTCTTCCCACATTCTCTTGCTATAATTCTTGCATGAGCTAGCCTATAAATACCCCTTCATACCTCTCATATTCTTCACACCAAAAACCCAATTCTCTTCTTCTCTCTTATTCTTCTTTTCCCTAAATCTTTTCATACTTTTCTTCTTCTCTTTTCATACAAATATTATCCCGTATACCTTTGAAGCCAGTTTTCGGGCACTTCTGGTCATTTTTTGAGGTATTGATGTTTCACAGAAGATTATTCCTCTCGAAAAATCCTTGAGGTTAGGCTCAAAAATCACCCAATTCAAAGTTATATTGAAGGAGTTATGACTTCTGCAAGTTCTGCCTATTCTTTCCAACGAAAACTCAATTCTCTTTAATCCCATTCTTTTATTTTCTTTATGGTTAGTTTTCTTAAATACAAATACCTATTTCAAAGCTATAATTTTATATTAAAGTATTATTTTAAAAGAGTTTTATAGTCCATGCACATTAGATTTGAGTTTATGTTGTGATAACCTTATGGTTATGTTATTTGCAAGGTGTATTCGTGATTGAACTTTGAAAGTGGGAAGTGTTGATTGATATTCGGAATCTAGGTTCTTGAGGTTCTTTTTGTGTGGTTTTTCTAGCAAGGATCAAGGTACGTTTAGGTGGCTAGATATCTTTGAAAGTGATTGGTGTGAATAACATGGTTTACATGATTTGATTGGTGATTGAATTAAATTGATTTGAATTATGATTTTGAAATAAATTATGTTTGAAGGTATTGATTTTTAATAAAAGTATTTTGAATGATTGATTTTTAAATCATGTTTTGAATGGTTTGAATTACTTATGGTGTTTAAATAAAGGAATTGATTTTAAAAGGTTTGTTGAATTTAATAAAAGGTTTTTCAAGGAAAAGTTATTGATTTTGAAAAGTTATTAATATGTGATTTTATTCTCAAGTATCTACTTAAAAGGTTTTGATTTTGAAAGTATGTGGAATTATTAAAAAGGTGTTTGAATTATATTGGAATTTATTGGATATTAAAAGGATTTATTGAACCATTGAATTATGATTATTAATGCTTTATAAGCATGTTGGTAATCCCACTATGCAGATTTGGTTTATTAATAAGGCCCTGGACTTTGTATGACCGGGTCTTTCCTCAAGAATAGCCTTGTAATATAAGGAGACTAGCTTAGGAGGTGTGCACACTTGGGTGAGGAATTGGATTAAAAGAAATTGGTTCTTAATAAAGGGATTGGTTTTATTAACTATTATTTTGAATATTGAATCATTAGAATCGGTTTGGAATAATGAGTTTGAAATTATTGGATTAATTATTGGAATTGATTTTTAAAAGCATGTTTGCAAATAAATTGAGTTTACATTATCTTGCACTTATCCTACTTAGCATATTTTGCTAATCCGTATTTCCTATTTGTTTTGGTTCGCCCTGTTTACCGTAATAGTAAGCAGTGTTGACTAATTTCAGGTGGAGTCAATAATTGAGCATATGGAGTCCCGGGAATGGTTTCACCTAGTTTAGGAATGTTGGTCTCATCTTTATTTTGAGTACTCATAACAATGTTACTATTTTTATAAGTATTAATAAAAGAAAGTTGAGTTTCCGCTGCAAGTTTTGTTATTGAGTTAAGTATTTTGAGTAGCCTTGCGTAATCACGCGGCGGTAATACGCCCAAGTCTATCTCTACGGTATAATTATACGTATTATACTGGTATTTCCGCAGTGGGAGATTTGGGGGTGTTACAGTTTAACAGTTTTCACGCCTTAAGAGTCCTGTCGTGAGCTCCTACGCCTTGAGTAGCTCTTAAGTGAAATTCCATTAAGTACCCACGCCTTGGGATGAAATCGCCAACTTCTACGCCTTGGGAAGTGTGCATCAATCAATAATCTCTCTTCGTCTTGGGAAAACTTGTCCGATAATTATGGGTCTCTTCGCCTTGAGAAACTTGATGTGTGAGTCGTCCATGCCTTAGGACACAATCAATTTTTGTTGAATCAAAGTTGTTTTGTTCGACAACCTCCACATCTTAGGGAACGCCGTCCAAGATTGCTTCTCCTCGAGCTATATTCTCAAATCGGGTGACAACTTTCTCAACCTAGGAAATGTTGTCGAAGATCACTACGCCTTGAGCCGTCTTCTCAAATTAAGCTGACATCTTCCATATCTTTAGGGGATATTGTCAAAGTCCACTACGCCTTGAGTCGTCTTGTCAAATTCTCTCATCTTCACGCCTTGGAAATGATAGCTTGTCATGTCTTGAAAAAACTTGCGTCTTTTGCCTTAAACCTTTGCAAAGATCACCTGTCCGTCTGGGACTTAGTGCACCTGCATCTATGTTTTGGACTATAAGACTTTGCTTATGTTTTTCTTAGGTTTGACCTAAGGTTTGTTGTGCTTGACATTATGATTGCTTTGACTAAAGGTTGACTCAAGGTTTAGTGATTGACTGACTTGAGGTTGACTCAATGTGATTTGACACGTGTGTGTAGACTCAACTCGATGTGATGTGACACGACATGACTTAATGTACATGACTCGTGTGTGCATTATTTTGTAATGTGCCTGTCTCAAAATGCATAAAGCAAAAATTTTCCATCATTTTTGTGGAAGGTACCGACTTTCTCCCGAAAAAGAAAGACACGAAAAAGAATCGAAGTGAGTGTTTGAGTGTTTGCGGTGCATGTTGAATGTATGCGTCAACGTTTTATCTCATATTGCAAGGATTAATTCATCCTAGGCTATCTCAATTGTTGACTCGATGATGAAATTATTTGGGTAACTTAGGTGCGGAGGCTAAGTACTTCATACTTTGTGATGCAATGATGTTTATGAGTGATTTTTATATGACAAGGCATGCTTCAACGTTGTGTTAAGATTTCATAACAAAGGGTTCCTAAGAGAAGGATTATTTGGTCATGTATCTGTGATGTGTGTGAAAGTGACGCTAAAGTTAGGCTGTAAAGGCTTAATGGTGAGGAAATATGTTGAAAAGAGTCAAATAATGGTGACTCTTAGGCTGGGTAGGCTAATGATGTAAGGATCAAGCCCCCAAGTCTAGCTCTAAATGGATAGGGATGAACATTGGAGATCCCTTGATATGATCATGTATGAAAGTGAATGTGAATGAATGCATTTTTATTACGGCCGCACCTCAATGTGAGGTTGCCTACGTATCCGTTAGGAATCCGGCCGAACGTAGCTCTAGCCGAACCTCGCACAAGTGTGTGTATACCTCAAAGAGGTCTTTTAAGGGTTGTAACGTGGTTAGGCTAAAGGTTGAAGAAGAAGGAGATAAAGGCTCAAGACCCTAAAGAAGCCCCCAAGGTGTGCAACCTTGCATTTGAATCTTTATATTTGTATGCTTGAGGTTTCCTCAGTTTTGAACTCTCTTTTGTTTATATTTTTGCTCTCTTTTTTTGCTTCATCATTTTTTATTATTTTTTTTTTTTTTTGATAAGTGTGGGCAATCCCGATCATGCAGTCTATCACTCACTTGGCATTCATGTTTCTCAGGCACGGTACCGAGCACTCGATAAGAGACGCAATCTGAGACGTGTTCACATCAAAGACATGTCCATATCAAAAACATTGGAACACTTGCCCTTTTGCACACTATTTATTATTTATTTAGATCTTTTGAAATTTCTATAAAATCACTCAAGCTTTTATTTGTAAATTGTATAAGTTGCACACCATCCCATCCCAAGGTTGGGTAGATGTAGGTTGAAAAAATGAAGGTATATCGTTAGACGAGGCTCAGAGTGGTTTCTCAAGAAAGGAATTATATTTTTAAAGGGTGAAAGGTGATATGATGTGGCTACAAGGGTGCCTCAAATCATTAGTATACCTTGTGCTTAGTCCGACATAATTTTTTTTTTTTTTTTTGCAATGCAATGATCATATGCAAAGAAATAAATGCTCATTTTATTTAAAAAGTGAAGGGTAAAAATCAAACTCTAAGAAATAAATCAAAATTCGATGCCTCGTATCTCTTTCTATCAAAACAATACACACGTTAGTAACTTCAAGGAAAATATCAAACAATTAATATAAATAATTGAAATAGGAATTTGGGACCAAACCCTAAGAAATTATCAACCTTTCACGTCTCAGGCGAAGGCAACTTCGAGTTTAGCTAGGTGTGTCTAAAACTCGTGAATGCGGTATTGTGTTTGAAAAAGGAAGGCTTAGAAAGAGGGAGAAAGAATAAGCTTCTAGCTTCAGAGAGAGAAGAGAATAGAATTAGATGATTGTTGATGATTTAAAAATGGAGAATATCGACCTTATTTATAGAGAAAATAGTCTGAAAACGATCGAAAAAAGATCAAATTCGATTCGGAGTAAAACTGCATCGTGACGCGACAGGGTCTAGCACGGTGCAATAGGGTCCGACGCCGCGCGATAGCTCCGTCACCGCGTGACAGGGTCCTGTCGTTTCACGATGGGGAACGCGTTTTCTAAAATCCTTACGGAATTCTTAATCTAATTAAATTTGATTAATTAATGTCCGTACTTATCTTTTAAAACCAGATTTAATTCTTTTAAAACACTTGTTTTAATCCAATAAGAATTCTTTATTTTTATAAAAGATATAATTATTATTCCTAATCCCATTAGAATTCAAAATAACCTTCTATTTTATTCTAGAAGATTAAAATCAATCCTAATAAATTTAGGAATATTAATTAATGAGTCCTCCACTAGATCATTGGGCCATAAAACCATTTCAGGCCCAATTTAGTATTTTGGCTATAATTTCTTCATTATTCATCGGAATTGGGCTAATAATATATCGCTGGAAAGCTCTTTTCAAACCCAATCCAACTACACTATTATTGGACCCTTATCATGGACTAAATCAAATTATACTGGTCATTTCCATAAATAGAGTACATTTTTGAAAACAGAAAGGAAGATATTTTTATTAAAACAACCGCATCACAAGACTTTTCACACTTTTACTTCGTTCGATAATCAAATGAAATGAAAGATATTCATCACTGGATTTGGCTTTTGGGGATACACAATCAGGTGTTTACAATAACCAAGACCAGAAAGGTGGTGAGCTATATTTAACTTACCAAGAGGAGGGTACAAGCTCAAATTTGAAGGGGAAGACAAAACAAAACGATGCAGATTCAGAGCAAGTGAAAGAAGAAACTAAGGACTTAGGGTTATTTGAGGAAGTTGACTATGATTCAGATGATTTGATCAGCTTGCAAGGTTCAGATGAAGAGGTAGACCTTTATCCCTCTTTAAATCCATATGTTGACTTCAAGACTAAAGTAAGGTTAAGTAAAGGACTTAAATTCCCTAATGTTTATATTGTGAGAAAGGCAATTAGGTCTCATAGCATTGAGAATTCATATTATTACTATTTGTTGCACAATAGTAAGAAGAATGTGTATGTGTATTGCAAATATAGGTGTAGTAGTTTCCCTTGGGATAAGAAACATGGGAAGTTAAGGGAGTGCAAATGTGAGGATGAGAATAAGTATAGATTTGAAATTTGTATAAGGCATATACCAGGGGGAAGACACCATGCAGATTAAGAGCATGAACCTAACTCACACTTGTGGCTTTCTTCATGCAAGCACTTAAGTAACTTTAGAGTATTTAGCTGAAAGGTACTTAAATGAGTGGAGATCAGATCCTTCTTGGAAGTAAGCTAGGTTTGTGGACAGGGTGTATAAGGATTTAGGGTTACATATAGGGTATTACAAGGCATGGTTTGCAAGAGCAAGGGAAAAGTTAATCTTGTATGGTGATTCAGTTGAGGAATATGCTAGGATCTTTTACTATGGTTTTGCAATTCTGAAGTATAATCCAGGTTCTTCAGCTCTAGTTATCATAGAAAGGATAGAGAGACCTCCACCATTTTTTAAGAGGATATATGTATGTTTAAAGGCTTGAAAGTAGGTTTCAAAAAGGGTTGCAGGCCCCTAATTGGTGTGGATGGCTGTCACCTTAAGGGTGCTTTTCTTGGGATGATTTTGGTGGCAGTGGGTAAAGATGGGAATAACATCTACCCAGTTGCTTGGGCTATGGTTGAGGCTGAAAACAAGGACAATTGGACCTGGTTTCTGGAATTGTTGATTAGGGACATTGAGTTTGAAGAAGGACATGGCCTGACAGTGATTTCAGACAAACAAAAGGTAAAGTGATCTTTCAATTTCTAGTTTATGTGTTCATGTATTGGTTGTGGTAAATTGATTTTCCGGTTTTTTCATGAAGGGGTTGCTGGAGGCATTTGAATCGGTTGTGCCCAAAGCAGAAATTAGCTTCTGTGTAAGGCACATTTGGGCTAATTTTAAGCTCTAATTTAGTGGTTCAACATTTAAAGAACATTTTTGGATGGCTGCTAAATCCACCACAAAAGTAAGTTGCTAAATCCTTCATGTAATATCTAATTTTTAGCATGTCTTTTTGTAGTTTAGTTTGTTAATTTAACCATCAGTTCCTAAATATCCTTCATGTGAACTAGGTTGATTTTGATGTTGAGTTGGCATTCATTAGGGAGTTAGATGAAGATGCTTTTAACTATTTGAATGCAATCCCAGCTAGACATTGTTCTAGGCATGCATTTAGGACAACATCCAAATCTAATATGCTTTTGAACAATATCTGTGAAACTTTTATTGTTGTTTTGAGGAGTGCAAGAGATAAATTTGTCATCACTTGTTTAGAGTGGATTAGAAGATATATGATGAAAAGGAATGCTGAAAAATAGGAGGGAGATTAGAAACATGAGAGCTAATTCATGCCTTATATCACCAATGTATTCAAATGGGTGGCAGAATTAGCTACTAAATGTTCAATTGTGCCAGCCAAGATGGATGTTTGGAAGGTGGATCATTATTCTGACAGATATGTTGTGAACCTTAATGAAAGCACCTGCACATGCTTTAAATGGGAGCTCAATGGTATTCCATGTGCCCATGCTTGGGCTTGTATCATTAAGAAGAGAGAAAGACCTGAGGCATATGTCCATGAGTGCTGCACCAAGGCCACTTACCTAGAAGCTTAAATACAAAGCATAAAACCTATGCTTGGGTTGAAGCAGTGAGAAAGGTCAGACATGGTTCAACCCCTACCTCCTCTAATGAGAAAGATGCCTCGAAGACCATCACTAAAGAAGAGAAAGAAGGAGCAGGGCGAAGGTGCAGATTCAGGAGTTGTCAAAAGGCCAAAGATAGTGTATAAGTGTTCAACCTTTGGACAAACAGGACACTATGCAAACAAGTGCAAAAATCCTTCAGCCTCATCCCAAGACATAAACTTAGGTGACAAGCTATACTCAACTGATGCTTGGTCAGTTGCTAGGAGGAACAAGAACAGGGAGAGGGCACTTAGAAAGGTAAAATGCAATACCTGCCCTTACTCTTCTCCTTGAATTTATTGTTTTCATTTTGTTTGTATTCTTTGCATTTAGTGACTGTATAATCCTCTTATTGTAGGAACAAGATAAACAAGTCATGTCCAGTCTTCAAGCCAATAAGTCTGCCCCACTTACTAATCCTCAAAGTAGCCAAGAATAATCACAACAAACTACAGCTCAACCTTCAACAAGCTCTCAAGGGAAGGAAGCAGGAAAGGCAAAAGCTCCTCACAGACAAAAGCTTCTCCCAAACCAAAGTTTCCTGTCAAGTCTAAAGTCAAAAAACAAGCTATTTGGAAAGTTTAGTTCAGTAAGCTATTGTATTTTGTTATTTAACATACATTAAGTTGATGTTCCACTATAGTTACTTAGCAACTTATAATTTTTGGTCACGTGTTGATAAACAATGGTTTACAAGATGACTATTAGCAAGAGCCCCTGTTTTTGAGTTGTAATTGTATTGAACAACTAATTCGGTGCAATTACTCAATGAACAACAATCTTTTGGATCAAAATAAAGCTTGCCTTTTCATTTCTTTATTCAAACCATACATAACAAAAGCACACCATGTATACTAGCCACTATACATTTGTGGTTACAAAACTTGTAGCTAAACATGGAGTTAATGTGCATTCTACTATCATTACATAGCCCTAAAATAAACTACATTGCATAATGCTTTTTCACATACATAACAACCAATCCAATTGTAACATAAACAAGATTTTCCCAACCTAAATTATTACCACCATTCTTCAAATCCATGGCTGCCACCTTGTATTTCTTGATTAGTTTTTGTTTCTGCTGCACTAGTCTTGCATTTTGATCTTGGAGTAAGCTTACTTCCTGTTTTAAGGTGGCTATTTCACCCTTTAACAGTTTCTTCTCCAGCACTAATTGATTAGTTATGGCTCTCTGCCACTTAACTACCACTTCATCAGTCCACTCAAAAAATTTGCACCCACGCCTTCCAGTTGCAGCATCGAACTTACATGCGACAAACTTCCTTCCCGGATTAGTGCTTGTCCAAGATGTTACCATTTTTGGAAGAATTCCACAATAGCATTTGCTTGGGTATGGGTGAGCTGAATGAAAAGAAGAGTTCGACATTCTGCAATTGAGAAATTTTAACATAATTTAGAACCAATAATAGTTAATTCATAACCCTAGGATAATCAATTTGAATTAAAATCAATAAATTTGCCCAATTTCAAATTATCCCCAATTTCTAAGAACCCTAATTTGACTAATCGTTACACCCTAGTATCAAAATTCGTAATTAATGGAATTAAAGAGAAGAATTACCTATGAATTGCATACCCAACTTGTTTTCACTTCTTCAATTAGGGATTTTCTAAGATAATTGATTTTTTAGGTTTCGTTTTTGGGATGCAGGGGAGGTTGGGTGGATATATGATGCTGAGCTTTTTTTTCTCTGAGGGAATTGAACAACTGGGGCCCATACGCGAGAGTTTATTACTGGTAAGTTGAAATGGGTAGTGCTACTTTAAGTTTTTAAATTTAAGGGTAGTTTTTTTGATAAATTTTTTTAGCGAATAGTTATTCACAAATACACATATTAAGCGTGTAGTTCCTGACAATTTTTCCTAATATTAAAGCTAAAATAAAAATGATGATGAAACTCGAAATCCAATAAGCAATATTGGGAGTGGGATTGCCCTAATCAATTTATCATCCTTTCCCTCTACTCCAAAGAAGTCTACCATTCTAACTCAATTTGAGCAATCAAATCTATCCAATGACCATAATGTGCTTAACAAGTTAAGTGTGATTAAGTTAACTCATTTGAATTTATATTTGACTAAAACACACTCTTTGCCAATTCAATTGAATGGAATATGAAGATAAAAGACTTTATAAAGATAGAGTATCAATAGGGAGGGGAATCGGATTGCTCGTAGTTTAGCTAGCCTCTTTAAGTTGTAACTATGAGGAGCTTATGGTTTGGATGGAAGACATTCCAGGTGCTCTTATGGATCTTGTAATGGCTGATTTTAGCCCTCCTGCTACTTAATAAATTCTGCTACCATGCCCCGTCAAAAAGATAGAGTATCAATAGTGTTTTCTAAGTCATACTAACTATTCGCATTAGGAATTTCCCTCATGAGGAGGGTTTCTTAATGTTTTCTTTGTTCTTACCATTAAAAAGAAGAAAGTCATACTACCTACTCTCTCTGTCCCATAATATAGTCCTATTTTTTTGGAGATCGAAAATGTTGTTCCTGTTTCTATTTTTAGATAGTATGTAATGACTATTATACCCTTATTTTTTAAGTTTATTCATTGTAGTTCCTAAATTACCCTTGAATTTTGTACATATCATATACTTTTTTCCACTTTATCTCTCGAACTTTTTTCTATCATTGTACTTTTCACTTTTATTAATATATACTTCATCTACTTTATCTTCCTATTTCTTAAATATCGTGAAAAAACACAAACAAGAATTATATTATGAGATCGAGAGAGTGGTAGTTGTTCTTAAAAAGTGGTACACTTCAAGACCAAAACAACGTCACCATTTGACAAAACAGGAAGAGAAACATTAAACAATCTTTTGATAACATATACTACGTAAATGTAACAATCATCACAGTAGACGTTCAGTTTAAGGTCATTATCTATCTATAGTTAATGGTATACAGTTTACACAACATTTACGTAGTGTACAACTAGCAAGTGACATCCTTGGTGGAACCAAATTTTCTTTATTTCACAATATACAAGTAACAAAATTAACTTTTAAGCTGTGTCATAGCTAAAAGAGTAAAAGCTATACTTAGTGGCAAGCTAATTAACAAATAGCATACAAGCAACCTGTTAAACAATCGTTCACAATTCATCAAAATTATTCACTGTAATTTCTCATTCAACTTCATGGCACAATACATGTATATATAAGCTAGGATAACAACCCCACAATATTCTATCATATCTTCTCAAAAGATATGTTTCCTAATATATCACAAATATATTCACAATAATATCACAATATAATATCCTAAGATCTCCAATACCCCCCCCCCCTCAAGTTGGAGCATACGGATCATAAATGCCCAACTTGCGAAGTAAAAATTCAAACTTGACCTTTCCCAAAGCCTTCGTAAAAATGTCGGCCAACTGAAGAGTCGTAGGCACATACGACGGTGTTATTAGACCGTCCGTAATAGCATCCCTTACAAAATGACAATCTGCTTCAATGTGTTTCGTTCGCTCATGAAACACCGGATTCTTCGCAATGTATAATGCCGACTGACTGTCACAATAGAGGTGCATACCACCCTCATGTCGCACACCTAAATCTCTCAGAATCCGCTTTAGCCACTTCAACTCACGAGTGCATGCGGACATAGACCTGTACTCTGCCTCAGCGGAGCTCATAGCTACTGTTGGTTGTTTCTTGGTTTTCCATGACACGGGAGACATACCAAGAAACACAAACCAACCTGTCAACGATCGTCGAGATAATGGACAACTCGCCCAATCCGAATCACACCATCCTTCCAACTGTAGAGCACTATCAGACCTCAACAAGATACCCTGACCTGGACTCTTCTTCAGATATCGCACAACTCTTAGAGCAGCATCCCAATGCTCTACTCTTGGGCTTTGCATAAATTGAGATAAAATATGCACAGAATAGGCCAAGTCCGGCCTGGTGACAGCTAAATTGATCAAACGTCCTATAAGACGTCTATACCTTTCTACATCATCAAACAAATCCCCATCTGCCAGAGCTAGCGTGTGGTTTTGCTCCATGGGAAAATCTGCAGGTTTTGCATCTAGCAACCCTGTTTCGGAAATAATGTCTAAGGCATACTTTCTCTGACTCATAAAAAATCCTTGCTTGTTTCGAACTATCTCTAGCCCCAAAAAATATTTCAAAACACCCAAGTCTTTCATCTTGAAGCAGTTCCCTAAATACGTCTTGAATGACAACAAGGCAGTTTTATCGTTCCCTGCAACAATTAAATCATCGACATAGACTAGCACATTGAGTTGCATTTTCCCTCTCGTCAGAGTAAAAAGGGAATAATCATAGTATGACTGTTTAAAACCATATTTTTTCAAAGCCGTTGTCAATTTAGCAAACCAGCACCGTGGAGCTTGCTTCAAGCCATACAATGACTTCTTCATCCTGCACACTTTCCCAGAATTATCTTTGTTAAAGCCAAGGGGAATTTTCATGTATACTTCTTCCTCTAAATCGACATGTAAGAAAGCATTGTGCACGTCCATTTGATGGACTTCCCAATTCTTCACTGCTGCAACTGCAAGAAAAGTTCGAACCGTCACCATCTTTGCCACCGGAGCAAATGTCTCATTGTAGTCTAGGCCTTCGACCTGATGATTGCCAAATATGACTAATCTCGCCTTCAATCTTTGAAGATTCCCGTGCTCATCGTACTTCTCTTTATAAACCCATTTACTCCCAAGAGCTTTCTTTCTAGGTGGTAGGTCATCTAACACCCACGTGCCTTGATCTTCAAGTGCTTGAATTTCATCGGCCATTGCTTTTCTCCATCCTTCATGCCTCATAGCCTCTTTGAAACTTTTCGGCTCATTACCACCTGTAATTGCTGCAATGTATTTTCTATGTTTCACAGAAAAACGGTGAGAATCAACAAAATGTGTTATGGGATAGACAGTACCTGAGGAAGATGACGCGGATGAACTTTGAGATGCGAATGGACTATTATTTCGGATGGTATGGGTCACAAAATCACGGAACTTAACTAAAGGGAATTTTGTACGCTTCCCTTTACCCATTGCTGCCTGCTCAAGATCGTAGAGAGAAGCCCCTAGTTGCTGCTGCTGTGCTTCGGAGGCTGCCAAAGACAAGTCCAGAGCTGCCTGGGACTGCACGCTGTCACTAGTGCTGCTGGCAGACCCAGCCGCAGCCTGGTCGCGGTCTGCGTGGTCGTGCCGCAGCCCCCCCCCCCCCTCTGCGGAGCAATCTACCTGGGAAGTGCTGCTGGCAGACCCAGCCGCAGCCTGGTTGCGTCTGCGTGGTCGTGCCGCAGCCCCCCCGCGGAGCAATCTGCCTGGGAGTTAATATCCCCTTCCGCAGCAACATTCTCATGGCATACATTCCCACCATCAAGAATACTACTCATGTCATCACCACTAGCAAAATGTTCTTCAATGTGAACGTGTGTAGGAGCTTCAACTCCGTCAGTAGGGGGTACAATAAAAGGAAATTCATGCTCAAAAAATTGTACATCACGTGAAATAAATTTCTCTTTAGTCTCCAAATCATACAACATCCACTCTTTTTTTCCAAAAGGGTACCCCAAGAATACACACTTGCGGCTTCTACTAGCAAACTTGTCTCCTTTGCTACGTTGATTATGAGCGTAGCACAAACACCCAAACACCTTTATATATTCATATGAAGGTTTCTTATCAAACAAAATCACACGGAGTCTTATAATCAAGCAATCTAGATGGTGTACGATTTATCAAGTGACAAGCCGCTTGTACACACTCCCCCCAAAACCGAAGAGGTAAATTTGCTTGAAATCGTAAAGCACGAGCCACATTAAGAATATGTTGATGCTTACGCTCAACACGACCATTTTGTTGTGGAGTCCCCACACAAAAAGTCTCAAATATAATCCCATTAGCAAAAAAATAGTCACGCAAGGAATTAAATTCCGTACCATTATCACTACGGACAAGTTTAATCTCATGCTCAAATTGACATTTAACCAAAGCAACAAAATTTAGAAACATCAATTCAACCTCAGTTTTATTATGCAATAAGTACGTCCATACTCCTCTTGAAAAATCATCTACTATAGTCAAGAAATAATGAGAACCACAAGTCGAAGTAACCTTGTAAGGTCCCCATAAATCAACATGAACAAGTTCAAACATACGACTAGCTCTATTAATGCTATTGGGAAACTACTCCTATGTTGCTTTGCCCGAGGGCATACATCACATGATTTATTTTTAAGACTTTTACTAGAACTACTCACAAATGGAAGTGATTGTAGAATTTTTCCCGATGGGTGCCCCAATCGTTGATGCCACAACTCCGTCGAACGATCACTGTCTATCTTCAAAGCCTTCACTCCCGGAACACCTCGGAAATAATATAGTCCATCCACTCGTTCACCCGCTCCAATCACCTTCCTCGTCGTTAGGTCCTGTATAACACAAATTTTGTTAGTAAATTGCAAAGTGCAATTAGATTCATCACATAATTGTGTCGCAGAAATTAAATTGCAATTCAATTGAGGTACGAAAAGAACGTTCTCAATTTTCAATCACCCTTGCAATGTCACAGTTCCAATTTTAGAAGCATTGGCACTCTTCCCGTCTGGTAGACCCACCGGACAATGTTGAATATTAGAAACACTCGTCAATAAGGACAAATCACAAGTCACATGATTGGATGCGCCGGTGTCAACGATCCAATCTATTTTATCCTTACCCTGAAGTTTCGGTTTCATACTTGCCAAATGCTCAATGATCTGCTGAATTTGAGCCGAAGTAACCCTGAAAGAGCTGCTCCATCTACTGTCAAAGCCCCTGCTGAAGGCTGGGAAGCAGTCTGCCCACCTGTCTTATTTGCACGGACAGGGGCAGAGCCTGCTGTACTCCCTCGTCCCCCTGTACGGCCCCCTGCTGTCCCCTTTCTTGCGCCAGGCTCTCCACGGCCCCGACCTCTACCTCCACGACCTCGTTCCCCCCACCATGGAGGATACCCGATTAGTTGGTAACAATCTGATTCATCATGCCCAACTCGGTTACAATGCGTGCAAAGCTTGTCTGAGGTATCTCGAGACGATTTGGAGGATGAGTCATGTTGCACCTTGAACGCCATAGCAGTCTCACGAGCCATGGTCGTAGCTATCTCCCCTCCCCACAATCGTTCTGCCTGAATAAGCTGTTAATAAGCCTTATCAACAGATGGGATAGGGTCCTGAGCTTACAATTGGCCCCTAAGAGAACCATAGGCATCGTTCAACCCAATCAAGAAGTGATGGACGAAGTCTTCTTGCCGTAATCTTTCCACTTGCGCTACAATATTACACTTACACGCTCCACAAGAACATGAGGGAACCATAAGGTAAGTGTGTAATTCATCCCAGATTTTTGTAATTCTGCCAAAATATACGGCAACCGAATCATTCTTGCCTTGCTTACATTCTCCCAAGGACAACTTCAACTGGCATATTCGGGTACCACTCACCACACAAAAACGATTTTTCAGATTATTCCACAATAATTGAGCATCATCATACTCACCTATTGTAGCCCTCACCGAGGCATCTAAAGTATTCGAAATCCAGGCAACCAACATTGAATGAACCGCTGCCCAATCTTCAAGCTTGTCTTCATCAGTCGGCTTCTTTATCGAACCATCAATAAAGCCATACTTCCGCTTGGCCTTCAACGAGGTACGTATAGCCCTCGCCCACTCATCATAGTTCTCACCCCGAAGTTGAATCGGAGTAATGATATTTCCGGGTCCATCTCTTGAACCTAGATGATATGTCATGTCAATTTTGGTTTTTCCTCCGTTACCACCGGAGCCTTCGCCTCCAGTCATTGCTCAACACTCAAGAAGGGGAAAAAAAAATCGTCTCACAGAATCACAGCACTCGTTAATCAATTATGAAAATCGATTAAAAAAAATAATTTGGATCTTAACTAGGCTCTTGATACCATGTTAAACAATCGTTCACAATTCATCAAAATTATTCACTGTAATTTCTCATTCAACTTCATGGCACAATACATGTATATATAAGCTAGGATAACAACCCCACAATATTCTATCATATATTCTCAAAAGATATGTTTCCTAATATATCACCAAGATATTCACAATAATATCACAATATAATATCCTAAGATCTCCAATACAACCAAATTTAAAAAGTTAATTATGATAAGTTTAAGGTAATAATTTAACTTAATGGTAAGATAACTACTAAATCACGTCTACTAGATTTTGAATTACTTCTTTTAGCCAAAAGTGGGAATCTTAAGTCTCATAAAATACTTCATTGTGTAATTTAAGCATGCTATGTTTAGGAGGTGATTTTAATAGCTAGACTAAACTAACTAAGAAAATTATAATGCATTTTTTGAGTGGGAAGTTTGTTTACTATATTAAACTTTCACTTTTTAAAGAGGCCACAAAGGCATAAACCTCCCACTAAAATGATGATGGTGAGGCGTGCAGTTTCCCTTTCCGCCATAAGAATACCTTTCTAAATCCTAAATCTATCAAGTTGGATAGAATTTAGATGTCATGTATGCATTAAAAACTACCGAGGTAAATTTTTGTTGGAATAATCTTGATATAACCTTCCTCCATTCTATTTTAATTAACACTTTGACTTTTACGTTTGTTATTTTATAATTTCAACTACTAAGACCCCGTTCACTTTACCTTATTTTTGCTAAAATGAAATTATTTTTACTGAACTAAAATTATTTTTGTTAAACTTAAAATATTTTTATTGAATTGAAATTAATTTTACTAAACTGAAATTATTTTGCTAACTGAAATTAATTTTACTGAACTGAAATTATTTTGACTGATTTTCTATTATAATTCTTCTTTATAGTTACTGAATTTTACTGAACTGAACTTAATTTCACTAAACTGAACTTATTTTTACTGAACTGAACTTATTTTTACTGAACTGAACTTATTTTTACTGAACTGAAATTATTTTTACTTAATATTATATTTTTAATGTGAAAGGAATAGGGCCTAATACCTTTAATAAAAAAATTCACTTTAATAATCTCCTCTTTAGGTGATTTACTTTTAATAATCCCAACTTTGAATTATTATCTGATAATCTCACCTTTGCTATCACTTTACCTCTAGCAGTCCCAATTGATCAACAAGTGGTCAACAATCTATTACTACAGGTTATCAAGACATGTGTCAATACGTGATTGGTCCAAAAAAACTTTCAAAAAATAAGAAACGAGAACCACTCTTCCCCTACGCCGCCATCCCTTTGCCACCCACCCCCATCATGATCCCTTGCCCCAAGCGCTGGCCGGCGCAGATACCCTCCTCCCCCTCCTTTGGCGCTAATGTCGCCCAAACCCCCCTCCCCCTAACCACCGTAACGCCTCCCCTCATTCAAAAAATCCCTTATAACTTCTTTTTGACCGCCGGCAACACCTAGCCACCTCTCCTCCCACCCCCGAAATCCTAGCGGCTAGGGATCGGGGGTGGGAGGAAAGGTGGCTTGGCTGGGTGTTGTTGGCGGTCAAAGAGAAGTTATAGGGGGTTCTTCGAATGAGGGGAGGGGTTACAGCCTTTCGGGAAAGATTACGGTGAGGAAGGGGGTATGGGTGCTTGGGTGGCATCGGTGATTAAGTACAAATTATAATAAAGTTTTTTTTTTTTTTGAAAATATGCATTTAAAAAAACGGAGAGAGTAAGTTTTAAAAAAAAATTATTTTAAATTTAAAATTTAAAAAAAAAAAGAAACTAGTCAATCACAACGCGACATTTGTTCAATATAACCTATGAAACAAATTAACGTTTTTTTATTCAGTTTATAGAAATGTGTGTTAAATAAAGGTTGTTTTATTTCGAAATAATTAAAATATTTTGAAAAGACTGGTAAAATGACGTATTATTGCTGACAATTTCCTTTTTATTTATTTACTCCCTCTGTTTTTTTTATATATATGCATCACTTTGACCGGCATATTTGCCGAGACGCTACTTTGACCATTAATATCTTTAATTGTGAATTAGTAAAAATTGTAACAAAAATTATATTATGAAACTAGACATTATGACAAATCTAATGATATATTATATAATAACATTTATTTATTTTTTTGAGGTGAAAAAATTAAGTCAAGCATGGTATGTGAATAGTGCAATTGTCAAAGTGATGCATTTTAAAAAAAAAACCGGAGGGAATATATTTTTATATTGGTACATTGAAGTATATGACAATATAATATGGTAACTTGGTAAGTTATTCATTGATATGGGTGCTTAATCAACATACGGAGTATAAACCAAGAAAATAAGATGGAAATACAAGTACTCGTAGGGCCTGTTCTCATTGATTGAACTGAGCTGAATTGAACTAAACTGAACTTATTAGAGCTGAAATGAACTGAACTGAATTGAAATGAATATTTTATAAGGGAAGAAAATTAGGAGCTGAACTGAACTGAACTGAACTGAACTTATTAGAGTTGAATTGAACTGAACTGAACTGAACTTATTAGAGCTGAATAAACTGAAGTGAACTGAACTTATTAGAGCTGAATTGAACTAAAAATAATCGTATAAAAACAGGCCCGTAATCTCGTAGAAGAGAGGACAGAAGAAGAAGCACGTGTAGAATGTGGTTAGACGTATCAATGTCAGCAGAGTTGATCTATAAAATTGCTGTATGGTTGACTGCTTGGACCCGTATTTGACTCCAACTCTGCTGCCCCTTCTTTTAAGTACTTTTATCAACTTTCTGTCCCACCACCTTCCAGAAATCCTATTTTCTATAACAATACCATTAAATTATTAAAACTAGAGATGTTAAAAACTAATCTAATTACAGTAACTCAATTTGAAATTATTCGAAAAAAAAACTTAATTGATGTTCGATTTATATAAACATAATAATTTAACATGATTTAAAAATAGACCTAACTTGACTCGACCTCATAAAACTCAATTTAATCATCCGAATTGATACCTCAAAAAATACAAATAATATGAATTATGTCATGTGTCTCACTTTTCTGTTCAAATTAAAACAAGGTTTGCATGGTCCGCAATAGCCACCATAACTTCTAGAGGAGTAATCCTATTCAGTACACTCTGTTACAATTTACAAATTGTTTTATTGATTTTTAGGATATTTAATTTATGTATTAAACTATGGAGTATAAAGTTTTTTGTAATTTATATTTGTAAAATAATATAAACTTTGAAATAATGCGGTTACTGACCCATGAATATATTTCTTACAAATTAATGAAATTTTTGTGGGCATTTTTTTTCTAGTGCAATGGAGTAATTATTATGGGTCAAAAGTTTTTATTTATTGTAATGACGAAGAAATAAAGTGCTTTCCACGTTCCAATTTTTTTTTTTTTTTTTTTAAAAAAAATGAGTATCTAAATATTAGGAGATTTAAATACCCAACCTCTTATAAGAAATATGGTTATTTAACTATCTAAGCTAGTAATCAATCATGTTATAAATATGAAAATAACTGTATATAATATGCAAATCACAAGGACTAATTTAAAAAGAAAAAATGCACTAAAAGTATCGAATATATATAATCACAAGGTTTAATTAAAGTAGCAACCCGATACAATGCCCGGACCACACATTAGTTAATTTTTATATATATACGTAAAAAAAAGTATACAGAGTAGTCAAATTAATAGATAAATATTGCACAAAGTCAACACATTGTATCTATTGTGAACCGGAGGTAGTACAAGTATTGCCGAAACTATTAAATGTAGTACCACTACCAATATGTAACAGAAATAATCAAATTAGACGTTGCAACTTTCATCGTTTGGATGACCCAAGTGTGACAACCGAACCAACCATCTGTCAATTCATAAGAGCACTATTTATACAACTCCCTCAACAACACAAATTTCTCAAACTCAAATTCAAATTCAATCAGAACACAAACAACTTTTCTCTTTCAAATTTCTACTCTCTAAAAATGAAGAACTTTTCCCTGCGTTTTGTTGTCTTTGTTTTGGTTGTTTTTCTTGCTCTATCCTACATAACATCTGCTCGTGTCCTACTACCTAAACTTGAACAAGGTATTTTAATTTCCTTTTTTAATTCCCCAATTTAAGTTTTCTCCTTTATTGATCTATTTTGTCAATTAAGATGTTTTCTTTCCGTCCTAAATTTAATACTACCTTCGTTATATATTATTTGCAACGATTTGACATAAACTAAAGAGGAAAAATGTCAAATCGTTACAAATAATATGTAACGGAGGTAGTAGATTAATAGTCACTCTACCAGTTTAAATTACACTAGTATGCAAGTACGTGTGGAAGTGTAACGTAGTGACATCATTAACATGTTATTACTTGTGACGCGTTAATTTTGTATTTTTATACATATTTCTAAATCTAAGTTTTAGTTCTGACATTTACATGTAATGATCATTACAGGTAAACAAGAATTGGAGATCAAGAATAATGCTGCCAAAATTGAGGATGTATCCAATGTGAGCCCTATCCTCACTCCCTCTTTCTTTTTAATTAAGTTCTTTAGTTGATATGATGACAATGTATTTCAAAACCCTTGTTTATTACAAGTATCAATTACTTTCGCAATTGTCAATAATAATAATTTTCACGGCTGTCAAAAAAATTGACAGTCGTGAAAAGTAATCGCAAAATATATTCTACGCGATTAGCAATATTGATACTTTGACAGTCGCTAAGGGCCTGTTCACTTCAGCTTAATTTCAGTTCAGTTCAGTCAGTTCCTAATTTCCCTCTCTAATAGACAATTCATTTAGCTCTATTCAGTTCAGTTCAGTTTAGTTCAACTTCAATTAGTTCAGTTCAACTCGGCTCAGCTTAGTTTAGTAAATCAGAACATACCCTAATTTTAAATTATTCTACACGATTAGCAATAAAGACACTTTGACAGTCGCTAATTTTAAATTGTGGTGCAGCTGATGGGGTTAGATGAGATCGAAGTATGCAGGAATAAAGGAGAAGATTGCAATGCTGAAAGGAAACTGCTTGCTGAGGCTCATTTGGATTACATTTACACCCAAAAAATTGACAGCCCTTAAAAATGTGCTACTATTTACTAATGATAATATTATAGTAGACATGAAATAGTAACTAAATGAATGTGACTTCATGCAAACTAGAAAGTGTTAGAAGGCAGTATTGCCAGTATATTATACATAGTTCATGCAATATGTATGGCAGGAAGTATCAAATACCAAATAGTGGAAAGGCATCAATCATATCATATGACATTTCATAAATCATAATATTCATATATTATCAATAATATTGCAATTTGGAATCTTGAATTTCTTTTTTTTTTTTGACAATTGTTCATACAAATATAATTTTCATTTGATCTTGGTTGTTTGAAACTAAAACAAATCTTACTAGCTCTTACATTACAATGAACACGCATGACAAGTCTTTGATCATTTCATTTGATCTTGGTCGTCTATTGAAACTGAAATCACTTGCCTTCAAACATGCTTCTTGAAAACATATTTAACATTTGTCTTCCGCAGTCCACTAAACATGGATACGATTGGAAGGACTGGGATAAAAAGGTCAAAAGCAAGACAAACACCTAAAGAGTCTAACACAATTAAAGAAAAGGCCGAGTTTTGGATAATGGAGTGTAGGATAATGTAGTTAACAATGTCTATTGGCATAACAAGAACAAGACATGCATGTATGTGAATTAGTATCCTCAACAATAACCTCTGTCTCTCCTTAAGAAAAGAGATAGCGAACGCATAATGAACCCTGAAATTTATGTTTGAAGAATTGAAGGTCATCTTCTAATATGAATTTCAAAGCAATGTTGTTCTTTGAGGATACTAAGTCACAAAGTTGTAATGGGAAGGTAAGGCCACGCAATCTAATAAAAGATGGATATAGTTGCAAAGCCCTATCCCGGTCTATATCTCTAGAAGACCAGTCGAAAATTATGTCAAACACTAAAAAGTGATCGATTCACCATTGGCACAAAGATCATATAATGCAATAGCTCTAAAAGAACAAGTTCTATGTTGGGAGGACATTGTAATAGACCACATGATGTCGTAGAAGAAAGAAAGTCTCGTATTATTGTGATCCTGCCTTGTAGTGGATCATTGTGGGAGATAGGCATAACTCTTTTTAGTTGTGAAAATTTATTAATTTTTGAAATTAAAATCATGGTTTTTTTCCCTTGGTTCATCTAATAGCTCTATTGACAGACTTTGTCTAGCATTCTCAACTTCAGCTAATTGTCTTGCATTCAATTTGGAGTTTTTTCCTTAATTGTGCCCTGCCTTTGAGGCTTTGAAGATGTAATAGACACTATTTAGTGGCGATTTTTACTTCATGCCTTTTTCCCTTGACCAAAAAATTAGAGAGGTAGTTATATACACCCGAATGTACTGTAAACCCATAAGTATTATGATTGTTTTTTATTTTATCATCAAATGAAGCGCAAAAACTAACCTTAGATTAGTTGGGTGTACGATACTGAGACCCCGATTATAACAAATTCTAAAAAATTAAAAATAAAAATAATTTAATCCCGTACATAGGTTTGTCAATTCTTGGCAAGCTAGAAGTTCCAATGGCAGCTATAGACAAATTAATTACGCTGTATGGGTTATCTTGGATTCTCGGTGCCCATATGACAAATGACCCCTTTGTAGAGGTAGCACCTTATAAGCTCCATTTCCAAATAAAAGTTTCATTTATCTTCTACACACCATTTTACGATGGTGACAAATGCAATTATAGAGTTCAATTGTTTTAAGGCAAGCATAAAATGAAACTGAGAAATTTAGTCGATAAAAATGAAGATAAAAATGAAAATAATACTAGTAAACAAACTAGCAAAACTAAATTGGATACAAATCAATTTATAATATTGTGCATAAATAAAACTTTTATACGAACAAGATTAATAAAAGAGACTGATTTGGGGAAGGAGGGGGGTGTTCATAAAGTGCTTTTTAATGCCCGCTCATAAAACACAAGAAATAGTGTTCAAAACTAAAGTACTACCTCTATTTCATATTTTTTACAACTTTATAGAGTATTATTTGTAATTATATAAAATATTCCAAAGTTGCAAAAAAAAATATAATAAAATTCCTTCAAAAAAAAATAATAAAATAAATCTGACAAACATCAATACTAACATGCATCAATTATTATCTTCAAAAAAATAAAAAAAAAACATGCATCAATTAAAAGACTTTAACTAAACCTCAGCTTTTTTCTTCTTAGCTTTTTTCTCTCTTTTTTCCCCCCTTTTTGGAGGGGAGTAGGCGATTCTTGTGAACGTTACATAGTTCTGCAAAAATGAGTACGGAGTACATGCTTTACAAAAAAAAAAAAAAAAAAAAAATAGAGAATCTCCTCAGCTGATAAAGCACACACTATATGCTTCCATGTATACGCCAAACCAACCCCCCCCCCCCCCCCCCTCTCTCCATCACTCGCCCCTCGAGAAGAGAAAAAAAAAAACTCTTCCTGTTACTAAAAAAACAAATTTTCAAATTAAGCCACAACGAAAAAATAAAACCAAGGATGTAAAGGGGTTAAGCTGGAAACGTTTGCAGGCAAATTTAGCTCATGTAAGACCGAGACAATGTATCAGTCTTTCAGATATGAACTCCGGTGACAGGTTGAAATGGGCTGCCTTCTAACAATTTTGCTAGTACTGAACATAATCGACAGTGGGCACTGAGTGTGAGAAAGGTAGCAATATCACTTCAACCATGCCAAAATATCCAAGGTGACAAGTTTGATCCAAATGCACGAGATGCGTCCCCATGTGTTCCATATTTACTTTCATGGAACTATAATAACTATCAAAACCAAAATCAAAAATCCGGTAGAAGCTCTCACAGCCCAATAGCTCATCACATTGATTCAGCTGCAATAATGGAGAAAGAAGATGCATTGTGCAAAGCTTTACCTGTACCTTTGGCACCAGCTTCCTGAAAAAATTACGGCCACCCTCTTCCTCAGCTGAGAGGGACATACTGTGGTTACTGTATGGATGAATGCCTCAGCTAACTACGTACCCTTTTCCTGCAGATTATGTATAATCCAATTAGATCAAAAGAGAGTTTAATACGAAGTAGTACAAATGTAAAATAAAGGTACAGCCTTAAAAAAAAATTTAGTTTTTTTCCCCTTGCAGGCAAGGCTCCCTAATGGGATGATATGTTTATGAATAACTCAAGACTCTTGAAAACAAACAAATAGATGCTTGCCGCTAAACTAAAAATGCTCAGCACAATTATGCCAATGGAGTATACAAACAATATACTCCCTCCAATCCTCCTTCCCCAACTTTCCAAAAAAAGGCAATGGAGCAATCTCAAAGGGACGCCCCAAAGAGAAATATGAGACAAACAAAAAGGAGGCAGAGGGAGTAGCTGAGAAGCAAGATCAACTCAAGACAACAAAATACAAATGATCCAAGATCAACCAAATACAAAATTAAGGATAAGCAAGCCTTTTCAGGGAAGAATGCTAAGATTGAGAATTACCACTTTAATACCCCTGATAGATCCCAAGTCACGACCTAAATCACCTGACATACAGTTGGCGTGAACAATCAAATTTTGCAAATCGCTCTCACTGCAAGATCCTCCTTCCTCAGAGCTTCCAGATGGGGTAGACAAATAAACTGCTCCCTTGAACATCCATTCATCCCTCTCTTGACTGTAGTAATCTTCAAACAGTTCACCACATAAAAGACACACACATTGACTTTCATCTGCAGGAACCATTTTCTCTGTCTCTTCTCTCATCCTGCTGGACCCCTCCATGAGACAAGTGGAATTATAACCAAATGGAAATCCAGCCTTCCCGGCAATCCAGTCCACAGGCTTTGAATACCATCTCCTGGATGGCTTATTCACGGAATTTGGTATCGAATTTTTAAAAGCGTGCCACTCTGAATGTCTAGCAAGCCTTTCTTGCAGTTTAAATCGAAGACCACATGCAGTGCACTTGTGTGGAAGGTCATCACAAAGTCTGTCAATTACAGCAGGATGCAAATCCCGGAGCACACGAGGTTTAAATTCAAATCCAATAAGATCTTTTTCTTCTTTATTGCTTTGAATTGCATCAGATGCCTTTTCATCGAGCAGCAAAGGAGCCTTTTCATTAGATGGTTTAGGTAGAGTAGCAGAAACTTTGGAAACGGATGGAGCTGTAACAGCAGTTATAGAAGCAATAATCGGGCTTTGTGCTTGAATCTGGGAATCAGATTTCATGGAAACTGCAGCAACAGCTGCATCATTTTTTGGTGCAGATATCAACCCCTTTGATATCAATGTGCTCAAGATTGAAAGTGGGTTTGACTTGACAGCTGCTGCATTCGATGTTTGTGCCAATGAACTGCTCATAGGAGATGAAGGAACAGGAGCCACCAGCGGAGGCATTTCTACTTTACTTCGGGAGACAATAGTGGTTGAATCATGAGGACTTGAAGATGTATCATCCTTTGTACTGATGAAAGCTGATTGTGAGGTGAGAGCAGTAGTTGAAGGAGGTTGAACCCCCATCTGTCCAGAAACAGGACTACCAGAAAGTAAACCACTTTTCATCACAGCAGCCAATAAACTACTCACGTTTGACTGCCCTTGCATACTACCAGCAATAGGATTCAAACTATCTGATGAGGTACCTTTCTTTGCTGAGGAGGAACTAAGCAGCTGCTGAGCTTTCTGGACAATATCAGAAAGCTCAGACTTTGAATTGGGCTGCTGCTCAGAAGATGGGACATGCCTTTGTTGAAAAGAAGTTGTAGGAGAAGGTGGTTTCTGCAGAGCAGCTTGCAACTTTTGACGATTAAGCATAGAGCCCTGAAAAGTTTTATCACGGACCCCTGCATTTAATTTCCCTGAAATAGAAGCAACTCTAGGATCAGATCGAACTAAGGAAGATCTCATATGGTCTTTCTCAACGAGACTTTGACGAGGATCCCTTTTAGATAATGAAGGAGAAGGTGGACGCTGGCTTATCACAGATTGGCCTGGAGATGGTTGACGCCCCATAGATCCTGCAGAAACTGAAGAGAAACCCAAACTAGAGACTCCAGCAGAGTTGGGACCATTCACGGAGTGAGAGCTCATTTGCTGTAACAAAGGACTTGAACTATCAGCCTGGTGAGGTTCCAGCATCTTCCAGTGGGAGGACCTTGGATGTCCAAGAGGCACTTGATCTTTCTGTTCAGAGGAAAGACTATCAGAAGAAAGTTCTCTCTCAAAGTTGGATCTGACTTCAACCGGGCTCTTCCATTTAGGAAGGTGCCTATTAAATTCCTGTAGATAGTGATCTACATTTAGCCGACCAAATCAATGCATACAATCTTATACAATAAGTTATAACATGTAACACAAGAACTGAGAAATACAGCTAAATTATCAATAACATAAAATGCGCATGCTTTTTGGAATGGAAAGATACAACAAAAATTTGCAAAAACGATCTACGAAATCACAGGGTCAAACTATGATATAGGACTTTACAGGCAAAATAAAAGATAAAACTCAGAAGGTTTCTTTTTTTGGAAAAACTTGAGTTCTTTTAGCAGACCCACTGCTTGGGGGGAACATAGGATCATTGCATCCAGCAACAGTATTCATCACCCACATGCAGCCTTAACACATCAAAAAGCATAAAATAACCTGAAATACTACATTAACAAGAAAAATGTTTACTCATCAAAGAAACATTGCAGAATCTTAACATCCACATGTTTAATCTGGCCTCTAGTCAATTTCCATAGTAAACATAAATCTCTTTCTGCAAGAAAAAACGATATCGCAGATACTGTGATTATAATTTTTTGTGCATCTTACCACTTTCTCCGGATCATCAGACCAAATTTCTTTCTTTGGGATGCTGGCAGCACCAGGATCCACCTTGGTGCCCAAATCATCCCACATGAACTCCTCTTCTTCAGAGTTTTTCCAGCTCCCAGACATCTCAGGAGCTATTCTTGGCTGTTTCAGCACTGAAGGTATACCACTACTTGCTGGTCTGCCTGCTGTATACTTTGGAATCCCATGCTTAATATCATACCCATTCCTTTCACCAGAAATAGATTCTTCCCCCTCTCTGCCAGCACCAGTCCATCTCTGTCCGACAGTCCTCTCACTAGGTTTACCACCAGATGTGCTCAAAGGTCTTGAAAGACCAGATGCAATATCATAATCTCCATATACTGCACCTCCCTGCTTTGGAAGACCGGATTCTCTCAACGATTCTCTTTGAGGACGCACATTCTAAATAGAATGAAACAATTCAAAAGAGAGGAAAAATTATTAGGTAAACATTTAAAATTGAGATTAGTAATTACAGTTGGATGTCTAATAGAAATGAGACAATAAGCAGTAACCATACATGCATTTTTATTACAGGATCCATCCACGGCCTTTCAGTTCCTGCAGCAGCAGTTTTCTCTGGTCTCTCTGCATCCTCAGAAGATCCAACCTCTGAGAGACCAATATCTGTTCCTTTCATCTATACAAGTTGAAAAGTAGATAAGAAGTCAGCACCAGATTTTTATACATTTATAATCATAACCAAATTATAAATATAATTTTTCAATAAAACAAAAAAGGTTTCTAAAGTTGCCAGCAATTTAACTGGTAGCATCTCTTTATCAGATTAAGAGCTTGAACGACAACCATACAAATGACACAGCAGAGTAAGATATGTAACTAATACTCATCAAAGAAGATCATACCATGCAGATTTCCCTCTGTATACTGTGTTACAAAGACCATGATTCAAGCCTACACCTTTTTAATTGTGATTAATGCCCAGAGCTACCTACTTTTGTCATGAAGGCAACTTAAATTTAATAATGATGTCAATATCCCACATGACAAGTGGAAGAAAGAAACCAAAAGCAAATGAGTTTCTGAATCATGGAGTTGAACATCCAAATATGGAAGAACTCCTAGTAAAGATACAACTAGCAATTGCTTTTGAAATTGGAATTGGAATTGGGTTTAGTCCATGATAAATTAAAGATAAACATAATCCAATTATAAATGGCTAGGAAATTCATGTTATTATAAAATCACTACACTTTCCAGTCTCCACCATTTTGAAGTCTCCAAATCAATTCTTCCAGATATTTAAAACGCTGGAATTGATAGACATCAATAAGATATGCAATTTCATGCACAAGTATAAGCCTGCATGAGATATATAGCCTAAACTTAAGGTAGATAATTATCCTATTCAAAGTATGAAATAATGGCATAATTTGTACATTATTAACAGAATCTGCAGTTGAGACCAAAAGTAGCATTTTGTAGCTCATCCATTATATCGTTTAACTTCCAGAGTCATGTTTTTCAGGCTTAATGATGATCATGCAAGTACCTATTGGCAATAGTTTCAGCTATTAGAACAAAATAACCCTCCAATACACAGAATGAGATCTAAACAGCATCTCAGACGAAAGAACCATCAAAGTCAATTTGCACACAGCTATTTAAGCCTATATACCACATTCAACTCATACCAAGAAATAATTTCAGAATAATATACATACCACAATACGAGAATGTAAAGGTCGTCAAGAACCAGCCACAGATCTTACCTTAGTAGACTGTTGAAGACGCTGTCTCGCTTCCAAATACTTTGGATTCACATGAATACTATGTGGCTGACGCTGAGACTGTGAATCGGACTTGGATGTAGTAGTTACAGATGATGCACCATTGACAGCAGTAGAGAATCCAAGTTCTTTTTCAATAATCTGCAGTGGCTGGGGAGGGAAAACACCTTTCCAAGTCCCAAAAAGATGCCTCATACCAGCATGTATTGAAGGATCCACATGCCTGTATGCCTTGCAAAACACCTAGGTAATCCAGGGGGAGAAATATAAATAGCAAGAACAAAATAAACATAATATAAGGGACATTCAGTAATTTTTTTAGGAGGAAGGCAATTTATCTGGTGATACTACTACAATATGAGAAAGGCAGCTGGCCTGCTGATAGCCCAAGGGGAGAATTCTTAAAAACACTTTTTTAAGAGCTCACAAGATTCTTATCACTCCAAAAACAAGTGTTTTATAAGATTGAAGGAGGGCAAGACAAGTGGATGTTATTGAATGTTGAATGTTGTGATTTATGAGTTTTAGTACAAGAAATTAAGAAAAGGAAAAACAAATTAAAAAAGAGAGAGGGGGGGGGGGGGAGCAGAGGAAGAATTGTACTAATGGTGCAATTACAACACCAGTACAACCTTAAAAGTAGAAAGGAAATTACAAGCATTTTCTGAATGAATATTCTCTCACATCCTTTTCCTTATCACTCCTATTTACTTGTTGCTTGAGAGATAACTATCCTGCTTACATCCATTTCTCAGTCCATAACTATCCCAGTGAACCTGAATATCCTTATTAACTTGTTGCTCAAGCCAAAGCATCACTAACAGCCAACACAATCAAGTGCCTTTTCACATTGCCTAGCATACATAAGGCAAGTATGAGGCTTGGGGTAGTCAGGTGGCTTGCACAACAGGGTTTTTGGTTTTCTAAACTTGCAGAAAGATGTAAAATATTCCAGAGTCCAGACCAACCTAGCAGATAAAGATAAAGCACATCACTTCACTACATCTCAAATCACTAAAGATTCATAATTTCCGTTGTCATGCCCTTTTACCAGATGCAAAAAGAAAAGACACAACCAACACATGAAACTAATCGCACCCAGAATTTCTGCAACAATTTGGGTCAGGCAGCAAGGGGGGAGGCCTCTACTGCACAAGGTTTATAAAGCAAGCAATGACCATTAGAAAAACTATTCATATTCTAACCTCAGGTAACTTTACTGCAAAATACTTGATGTAATCTCTACCAATGTTCTTCACAATACTGTCCAGTAGATAAAGTGAGGGCAACTTCTGTTCTGTAGGAACCTGCAGGTTCAAACATTACATTAAAAAAATCAAATCTCATGAAAATGAAAATCCTACAGAAAATTTTAAAAAGATGACAATTAAAGGGCAGACAAAAAAGTCATCTTGAAAGGGAGCAAGCACTTGAGTACCAATTTACAACAGTCCACAAGTTTCAATTAAAATAAATGCTCACAAAGTCCCAAAGTACCTGTACCCCCAATTACTCAATGAGACAGTTCATGTCTTAAGAATCCAAGAACGCATGTGTTACCACTCCTAAGAAACTTCTTTACCAATGATAGAGCATCATAAAACTCATTACAGTTCAACTACCTCCTAACTCTACAATATTCCCATATATCTTACACATGTATATATAAGAGCATCTTACAAAATAAATCTACAGCACTGGTCCTTCCAAATATATCCAACTTGTCTAGACATCCTTGATATCGAGCTATAACTTCATATACCTTGATGTCCAAATCATTTATGCTACTCTCATAATGCATCATCAAGAGTAATCATTAATACATTCTACACAACCAAGATGACCTATTATTCACTTCAAGGTATTCAGAAATTCAATATGCAGATACCACAGTTTTCAAGGAGAGCAGCATGACAATAAATAAATTTCTCTAAAAAATGATGCAGACATTCATTAAGCACTGTTAGCTCTGTAAAGATGAAAGAAATGACTCTGAACACAAATCAAGTACAAATACCCACTGCAGTAAATCTTAAAATTACAATTATGGATTCCAGGATAGAAATGACAAGTCTTGTAATTTTGTAAACTTATACAAAGTATTGCAGTTTTTAAATCAGACAGATGTATCATCCTCAACAGCATCATCATCGACATCGTCAGTAAGAGTAGAATCCTTGTTATCTTTGTCAAACAAGGGCATCTATACTGTTTACACCCAAGAAAACTTAGAAGGAGTTACTGAATTTCAGTCTCTTGCCCAACATAGACAAATAATTAACTGTCTTGAACTCATGTTGAACACATTTCATGGTGTAGGCAACAAAGTCAAATTTGCTATAAGTACGAACAAGACATAAAAAAGTTCAGTTTTGCATTCAGCCTGTTACATAGCTTGAAAGACAGAAACTTGATTATGCCTGTTAGTTGCAGGATAAATATCACTAATTGGGCAACATAGAAGAGGGTGTCTCCTCATAGATTCAATCTATGACAATAACAGAATATATATATTTGTTGGCTAGTTCCACACTCACAATCATAACATTGTTCTAACATCCAGATTCGCGCATAAAGAACACTCTTTGAAGCCTTGAAACCATCTTTGTGCAGTAATAAGTATGACAGACGCATAAATAACTTTCGGATATCTAAAATCAGCAACTTGTAACTACATTGTACTAAGGTTGAAAGACGCCTATATAATCCAGAAACACTTCCAATTCATTAATCTGATCTTTTCTTTTACAATGATTCAATCAAATTAGATCGGTAAGGAATGGATAAAGAAAATGTACGGCTCATCATGATTGCCCGCGCTGTACAACAGAATTAACCTACCTATCAATGCTGCAATTTAACACTATTACAAATACAAAGTAACTAAAGCAACTAAACCATTCATATTAAGCCGAATTTCAAATTCACCTCAAGAATGTTAGAACAAATGGTGGCCGCAATGGCTTTGGCAGCCTGCAAATTCTCCCCTGCAATAATCGTCAAGTTCGTAATAATCGGCTTCGAATTAAAGGTTAACTCAGCTAAAGCTGTCTTATACTGATTAACCAGCTCCTGATGCTGCTGTAATTGCTGTGAAGACCCACGACCCGAATCATCGGATTCTCTATCGCCCGAATTCGCTCTAAATCGAGTCGCACCTGAACCCGAACCAATCGCCGATCTTTGCAACGGTTGTTGAAATTGCCGGCCGGTGAGAGTTGGGTCTTCAGCTAATCTTGGCTTTTTCGAAATCAAATTCGATCTATCAAACGGAGGTCTACGAGAACTCTCCATCTCCATTTACAATATATGATACAAAGACAATAAAACCAAGAATTGAAATAAAAACCCTAACCCTAAACTACGTACAATCAAATCCTCTTTATTACAAAGTACAATACCGAATCATTATCAAAATTTAACCTTACAAAAATCAAAAATTACAATTAGATCGAATTCCAATCTAACAAAACGAAAAGAAAAAACGATAAAAAAAACAGAAATGGTTATCACACTCAGGGGAAAATGAACCCTAACCCTAACCCTAAAATCGAAAATCTAACCCAAAAAATGAGCTTCAACCATGAAATTGGAGATCCATCATATACGAAGAAACATGAATTGGAGAAAAAAGGTGGAGAGATTGAAGTGAGAGTGAGGAAGAGAGAGAGAAAATGGGGAGGCAAAGAGGAGAGAGAAAGGGGCAGAGACGAAGATCGTTACTGAAGAACGAGGAAGCTCGGTTTTTATTTTATTTTTTATACATTTTTTTAAGGAAATTACTTCGGTTTTTGTCTTAGGCCTTGTTCACTTCACCTTAATTTTAGTTCAATTCAGCTCCAATTAATTTAGTTCAGCTTTTAATTTTCTTCTTTTATAAAATATTCATTTTAGCTCATTTCGGTTCAATTCAATTCAACTCGGTTTAGGAAGCGTGAACAGACTCTTAATCTTACGAGTTATTCTAGGTTTTAAATAGGGGTGTCTATTCGATTTTCGGTTTGTATTTTGGCCAGATTCGATCCGATCCGATCCAAAATAAAAATTCGGTTTTTAATTTTCAAATCCAATCCGATTCGAATTTCTCATCAATCCAATCTGATTTAATCTGAATTACAATTTGGTTATTTGAATCCAATCCGAAAATCCGAATTAAAATACATTGTAAATTTTTAGGGGCTAAAGTGATTATAAAATTAAAAATGCAACTATAAAGTTGTACATTATTAATATAAGTATTGAAAACATAGTTTTACATAATTTATATTAAGAAAATTTGTCAGAAAAAATCTTTAAAAGTATCATTTTGCGAAAAAAAAAAACCTTTTAAAAGTTTTTTGGTTAAAAAAAAACCATTATGTTCGTTTTTTTTTGCGAATGGAAACCTATTTACTTAACTACCCTCTAATTTACTTGATTAAAATCTTTTATTTCCTCCCATTTCTTCTAATTAAGCTCTAACCCACCAAATTACTAAATAATTAAATTTAGTTTATATATAAAACAAAACACCACCCCAACCACCTTCTCCTCTTCCTCATCCCCTTCCCACTCCCTTGGTAGCAACCCCCTCCCCCACTGGACCCGCCGCCCAAACCCCCCACCTCCGGCGACCTACCTCCAGCCGACCCTCTCTTTCCCTCTTATCCCCGTCGACAACCACTACCTTTTTATTTTGAAAAACCCTAGAAAATCAATTTGGGGGTTTTTAATTTTGTGCTTCTTGCTTGCAATTGATGCTTGTTTGGCTTTGATTATGTATGTATGTGATGCTAGGGTGATTTAGAATTAAATTGCAATTGATTTGGGCTTGATTTAAGCACGTTTGATGAGTAAGTTAGAGTCAAAAATTCGAATGAAGGTGGTGGTCGGCCGGCGGTGGAGATAGGTCACATGAGGTGGGGGATTTGGAGATTGGTCTTGTGATGACATGTGTTATATGAAAAATTTGTGGTTTTTCTTTTTAAATACTAAGTATAGATATAGATATAGATATAGATATAGATAGATATAGATGTGAAGTCCTTCAGTGCATTAAATACAATCAAAAACTTAATTCACCGCTTGCTTTGGAAAAAAAGAAAAAAAAAAGGATTAGTTTTCAATAATTCAAAAAAGTAGCCATTACATAATTCTTCTTTACAACAAAAAATTGCACAACAAATGTATTAGTCAGTTATATTACGTGGGGTGCAACCAAGTAGTGGTAGAAAGGATTTCCAAAACAACTAAAAATATTTTTAAAAGGTTCATCACATGCAAGAATTATAAACAATCTAATGGTTGCCACTTCTGATAGGATGACTTTTGAGTGGCCACAATAAAATTGTGGCCACTGTATTAGATTAAATCACAGCCGTGTATATTTTTTAACTAATATGAACCGTTGATATAGTTGACTTTCTGATTTTATTTTTGGAGATCATTAAAAAAAGAAAAAAGCATTAAAATCCAACCATATTCTAACCCACTATCAATCAGTTTCCATATTTCACAAAGTAGTTTTCTTTATCCTTTCTCTACTGTTGATTGATTTCAGTACATTCTCCTGAATTTTGTGTTGCTTCAATTCAATTCTCATCCACTTTGCATGGCATCTCTTCAAATCGGTTGGAATTGATTCGGTAAGTTTATGTCGTATTTTAGGCTATTTCAACTCTCAAATTTGGTTGAATTCATGATTCGAATATTGTTTTAAAGTATTGTTACTGTAGATATTTATGATCTCGGTGTTGTATAGGTCTTAATTTCACTTTTTCTACATCAATTGTTCAATTGGGTGTTTAATTCTTATAGAATTTAAGTGATAATTTATAAGGGTTTTTCTATGGTCTGATTCAAGAGTTATAAATTGAATTTGAGGTTTATTAACAAGTAATGGTTCCTCTTTCATTGTTTTTCTATGGTCTGATTCAAGAATTTTTAATGTGAATTTATTTGGGTTTTGAAGAGTTCAGATAAATCACTAACATTGTGCGTCAATTTTTTTTTGGTTGATTTGAAGAGTTCAGTGTATTTTCCTCACGCCATTGATTATGGGTTTTGATTTTGGACATATGCAGTTAGTCTTTGTTTAGAAATCATCCACATAGTATTCAATATATATCTTTGATTTGATCCCCAAAAAGAGAAATATTACATTACCCTGCGTCATCGTTTGCTTTGTTATTGATTAAGTTACACTATCTTTGTGAAAATTATCGTTAGATGGAGAGAGTATCATTTTTTTGAAGTTTCCCTAATCTCAATAATTTGTATCCGTTCACATTTTTCCTTGTAATTGCATTATGTAAGTAATGAGAGTTAAGTATTTATGAAAAGTACAGCTAAGATATTGAATTGTTACACTATCACACCACCCTTTTTTTGGATTTCCTCCTCTTGTTTCCATTATGTTATTAAGAGGAAGCATGCCAAAATTGTGATTGCCAGGTCATGGATCAGTGAACGTAGCTTATTGCTGGTGTTACCAGTGGCGGAACATCATGGGGGCCAAAGGGGGCCTTGGTCCCCCTCAACTATAATGCTACACATTAGAAAGGACAGTATATTATAGTAGGATATGTATGTGTGGTCCCCCTCAACTATAATGCTACACATTAGAAAGTACAGTATATTATAGTAGGATATGTATGTGTGGTCTCCCTCAACAATTTAAAAAAAAATTAATTAAACTAAAGTTTCCTAAAAGACACCGTGTACTACTACTTGTATATGAAATGTAGTGGGGCCTTTTGTTGTCCTATTAATAAAATAAAATAATAAAAATAAAGAAAGTTGACTACTACCTTTCCTAATCTCATTATACGAGATATCCAACTACAAGTAGCTTCTTGTATAAGCTAAACATAATAATAATTAAAAAAAAACAAAACAAAAGGTGGAAAACAGAAATCGCTTTTCTAATGTAAAACAAAAAAACCCAAAAGTTTCAGTTAGGCCTTCATCAGTTCATCTACTTGCGGCGACTCTTCCTCTTCTCTTCAATTGTTCAATTTCAACATTATTCAAGCTATTTCAGGTAAATTGATTGTGAACTTTTTTTTTCCCCTTATTTCTGATGTTGAATTTAATGTTAATTGCACAATTATAATCATATATATTGAGGTTATGTTAATTTTAAGAGTTGAAATTCTAGGTTTTAATTTTTATTAAAAATTGCAAGAAATTTGATTTTGCTTATTTACTGAATTATTGTAATTTTCTTTCATTTAGATTTGAAGAATGGTAACAAAGAGGACTATTACATCTTATCTTGAGTTGAAGAACTTGTCCACTCTTGGTGATTTGTGTAGAGGATTGGTGACTACTGAGAAATATAAATTGTATCCTCTTGTTGATAGGTTAATTCGCCTTGTATTAACTCTCCCTGCATCCACCGCAACAACTGAGAGAGCTTTTTCAGCAATGAAGATTGTGAAAACAAACCTTCGAAGTAAAATGGAAGACAATTTTTTGAGGGACTACTTGGTGGTGTATATTGAAAAGGAGATCGCAGAGACACTTAGTGAAGATTCCATCATTGATACCTTTTACATGATGAAAGAGAGGCGAGCACAGCTCAAATGAAGTTTATAAAGGTATGTTTATATGCGGAATTTTTCAAAAGTTTATTGTTAAGTATATTCCTTTAATTTTGCTATAATTTCTTAGAAGTTTAAGTGTGGAAACTTTTTGAGAATATTGGTTGTAATTATAATATGATTTCGGTATTATTAGTATTTGTTCTTCTTTGGTCCCCGCCTTGTTTATATCCTGGTTCCGCCCTTGGGTGTTACAGTTATATTTGCTGAAATGAATGGATAATCTGTCTTGAACTTTGTAGAATGTAGATTGTACAAATTAAAATTTCTTGTGGGAAGGTGTAACCTTTTTTCTGTTTGTTCTGTTTTGATGGGAGAAATTCTGAGCAGTCTTAATGAGTATCAAAGCTGGAGTCTTGTAACTTTGAGATTTTGCTTATCTATACATTTCACTTCAATTACTTCCAACATGATCAACTGCCAATAAATGCTTGACCCAAGAACCTTTAGATTAAAGAATTTGATGTTAGTATAGGCTTTGATATTTCTTCTATGTTTCTTTTACGAGTAATTTTTTTATTTTTATTTTGTGTGTGTATGTTAATGTCTTGTAGATTAGTCTACGACAATGAGAGATAAGAGCATGAACAAACCTTCAATACAAAATACTGATAATGTAGAAAACTTTCATGGACGCTTAGAAAATATTGAAAAACTAGTCATCACTATAAATGAAAAATTTGATGGTCTTAAAAACAAAAGATGTACTCACAACCCTCGTTTGATCATGTTGGAAAAGTCAATGATAGTTTTGAAGTCGAAATTTGATAAGTTTTTTGGGAACTTTGTAAAAAGTAATGAACATATAGAAAAAAAATCTTTAGTTGTACAACAAGAATTAATCTCAAAAGATAGTGGTGATAAGGATAAAGAACAAGTTGTTAATGAGGTATGCCAAAAGAACCTAGCGTCTTCTACAAAGTCTCCTTTTTTAAAGGATAATGTTGAAGATTTTAATCCACAATATAATAAAAATTTGAATCTTAGGGATGAGCATGGTATTAAAATTGGAAAAAAGAAAAAAGGAATTCCATCAAACCTTAAGAACATCTCTTTTAATGAGCCTACCCTTTCTAGTGGTTTAATAACACTTAGAGAAAGTCCTATTGTTGAAGTTGAATGTTCAAGAAAGAAAAAGCACAAGACGTCGTCGCCTCCACCGAAATCAACTAGTGGACCAATGAAGGTAAAGAACCACACCACCGTATGTATTTGTTATCTTATGCATGCTTTTTTTCCTTGACTACAATATGATAAGTGCATCAATTGGTTATTCATTTAATATATAAGAAATTGTTTTAATAGGACAAAATTGTTGAAGACTCAACACCAAGAAAAAAAATAAACAAGGTATGAAATAGTAGTTTTTTTCTACGGGATTGTAAATATAGTGTTGATGATGAAGGTATTATTAAGTGGTTTATACATTTATATTATATGGAGTCATTCTTAATTATTTTTTTGGCTATTCATAATTATTTTTTTGGCTTTTGGCAGTGCAATATGTCTAGCAATTGTGCACGTCCTATCACACCTTTATACAATGAATATTTGAAATATTTAAGTGTAGAAGAAGGAGAAATATGTGAGAGACTATATAATTATAACGATAGGAGCCAAACTATTTATAGTTCTCATTGGACGTCTATATTTTGGACAGTGGATGATGTTATATGCTTATATCCTGATTTAAGCCTTCATGATTTTGTAAGTTTCTTACTTTTCATTTTATTAAATAATAAGTCATTTGAATACAAGGTAACTAATTTTAGTCAGAAAAATGTAATGCAGCTTGTAGACTTGGTTGCATTTGATATGAGTTTGAGAGCAATCAAAATTCAATCACATAATTTATATTTACCTACAGTATTTCACGTATTAAATGTTTATTGTATTAAATTTTTATTAATAATTGTTGGTATAGTTTGGACAATCTGTTAAATATATTTTAACTTTGATATTATTCAGGGTCGAGTTATGGGTTATGATGTTTATAATGATGAGCCATATGAAACTGGTATGGCACCTATTATATCATTTTTGAAAAAAATCATTCCCAAATACACTAGACATATTAAATAGGTATATTTATTTTCATTGTGTTGTCTAAAAAAACATACATTATTATTGTGTTTTACAACTTTATTTTTACCGGATAAATGCTATTATATTTTGTTGTAGGTTTACTTTCCTATGTTAGAAAAGATAGATGGTCTGCCGTTATGGTCAACTTGTCATTGGTTCTTAGTTGTCATTCAAATAGAAGAGAAGAGATGTTATCTTCTAGACTCATTAACGACCACAAATATTCGGAAAAACTTGGCTTTAGATTTGGTAAGTATTATGTGTTACATATTGTTGACAATTGAACTTTGGCTCATTATTATAATTACTATGTTTTTTTAAATAAACTAATATTTTAATTAATTTGAGTACTAGCTAGCAAAAACCGCAAAATGTGTGGAAAGTGATGCACCGTTGAATAAAATATTTAAGGAAGTGACCTCGTTTGATATGGAAGTTTGTGATACGCAAAAACTAATGAATGGGTATGTGGTAATATTTCTTCCTTGGTTATATTTTATGATCATCTCTTATAATTGCACATTTATTTATTGTAGACATGATTCTGGGATGTTTATGATCAAGCATATGGAAGCAGATCATATTTCACAATGGAGGAAAATTCAATACACGGTAAGCAGTATGTACTTTGTTGTAATTTTTGTAGTTAAAAAATGTTAATTTTGCTTATTTAATAAACATGTCACTTTGCAGACTGATGAGATGAGAGTGGAACGCTTGAAGTATCTTGTCAAGATTTTAAAAAGCGAATTCAATAGTAAGCTAGACAAATCTAACATTGTTCAAGAGATTCTATGTGATATGCAAGCTTAATACATTACACTTGCTTTCATTTTAGTGGTATTTGTGATTGTTGTTATATCCTAATTTTTCATTAAGGTTTGTAATTGAATTGCGTATTGCAATCAACTACCACCATTTTGTTAGGTTATGGAGTTCCATGGATGAACTCACACATTCAACTTTGGGTAATTCAGATTTTGATTAGAGTATATATATATATATATATATATATATATTTCATATTGAACCTCACCTCAATGGCGGTTTCAGGAATTGCTCGTTATGGGTTCGGACGACTCTCCAAACAAATATAGGGATATCAAATATCATAATTCAAAATAAAATTTGCTTTTGCTAATTAGGGTGTGCACAATACATGTCAAATTGTCAATTACAACAACAACAAAAAAAAAATACAAATTAAATTATAATTAAACTCGACGAAATTTTCCCAACCATCATCCTTCATCGTTTGAAATTGCTCTGTAGTCATAGTTAAAAATGACATTGCATTGACAATGTCTTGCTCCCTTGTTTGTATAACCGCATAACCCATCAGTGACACACTGACACCGAATAATCTCTAGCACCAAGTTATAATTGGGAATTTGGGGAAAAATTAAAACAAATCAATTACAATTGGGAATTGGGGGAAAAGTTAAAACCAAAAAAAAAGAGGAAAAAAGGGTGTTAGGTACCTTAGTCATATAAAGTAAGGTTTCACCACTACCACGCACATTTGTAGCAAGTTTAAATTAGATTATTTAAATTAGATTATTTACTTTTAAAGTTGTTTTGATCATATGACAACTTTTAGATAATTAAGTTTTGGGATTAATAAGTAGATAAATAACAAGCAATGTAGCAAGTTTGTAACGAAAATAATAACTAGAACAAAATTATCCTTGAGTTTCTTCCACAAACTCTAGAACTAACTAATAAATAGATAAATTACAAGTAATGTAGCAAGTTTGTAACGAAAATAAGAACTAGAACAAAATTATCCTTGAGTTTCTGCCACAAACTCTAGAACTAATTAATAAATAGATAAATTACAAGCAATGTAGCAAGTTTGTAACGAAAATAAGAACTAGAACAAAAAACAAATTCTACCAAGTATTCTTTGTTGGATGCCAATCATACTTTAGAGGGTTGTTCTCTAAATCAACCAAATCATATTCTTGTACATCCTGCAATAGAAAAGTAATGGACATATATAAATTTAAATATATAAAAATTATAGTCAAATAACTATATCAAATTCCATGTATAAATTTAGTAAAAAGGAGAGAGATATATAATTATACGTAAAAAAATTACTTGTTGTACTTGTCCCTCAACATATATCTTGGGCATGTACTCTGAAATAGCTGATAAATTAGTTCTAGTGTGTTGTGAATCATCACTTGTTGACATAGACATAGTGTTGCAAGTATGTTGTGAAGAGGTATTATATGATTCAATGTCATTACTTGCACTTAGAGAGTCATCAGAATAGTCATCACTACTATCAAAATTTGACTGGGGTGATGAAGATATATTTGGGGCTTCTACGCAAGTGCGTTTGTTGTGACCCGGCTTGTGACATATTCCGCAAGTACGTTTTGATTTCTTCATTTTCCCCTTTACATTAACTACTACTTCCGGGTCACCAATGCCAATAGGAGTATTCTTATTATGGTTACCCTTTTTCTGTGTTGCTTCTTCGCCTTTTTGGAATTCAATCAATATCTTTGCATAATGATCCTTCATTTTATCGTACATCTCTTGATTTCTTGAAGCAAATCGATTTACTTTGGAGGAAAAACCATTCAAAGATAAAAACCTACTCATTTCTTGTGACTCATCATTTTCTGTTGTTGTTGTTGTTGTTGTTGTTGTTGTTTTTTCTCCTTCAATGACATTATCCTTAGCATGTTTTGTCCACCTCTTATATATACAACCAGCTGGTATTTGCTTCATTTTTGCATACTTCATTACTGCAAACATGTGTCGACATGGATATCCTATTGACTCCAATTTTAGGCAACAACAATACATAGTATCAAATTTATCATGGCGAATCACAAGGTATTGCCTGTCTTCTGCATCGACTTCATCTAACCAGTAAAAAATGGGTTGTTGATCACTTGTGGGCTTGGGTGATTCTTCTACAACCTCTATGAGAACAACCATTGCATAGTATCAAATTTAGGCAACAATAATGTAGTACATAGTATTAAATTTATCATGATGAATCACAAGGTATTGCTTATAATTTGAATCAACTTCATCTAACCAATAAAAAATGGGTTGTTGATTACCTGTGGACTCGGGAGATTCCTCTGCAACCTCTACGACAACAAACATTGCTTCGGCCTCCATCTCTTTGCATAAGATTTGAAAAGACTTTTTGGTATATATTGATGAAGCATGTTTTTTGACATTGCAGAGTGTACCCTTCAAGACAGGTTCCGAATGTAGCGTTGTGTAATCATCACTTCCATTATCAAATCGCATATCTTTGATTGAAGCGTCAAAGAGTTGAACGAATCTGTAAAGCATTATTTTTTGATCTAATACTTTTTTCAATGTTTTATTCATCGACTCACAACTCTGCGTGCTCCTCATGCCTGAAAAAATCTATGTTAATCTTTAAAGGATTGACTAGATATCCAATGAGCTAATTATATAAAAATAGGCAGCAAAAGAAGGGTTATGCATAAACACAATCAAGTCCAATAAAATCTTATGTAGAAAATAGACCCCAAAATCTGAATGAGGAAAAAAGCACTTCCAATATCTAATTTTACTAAATTTTTCTCAAAAAAAAGAAGAAAAAAAAGATCTAAAACAGAAACTTGGGCATGATTTAACTAGGCATCACAATAATAAATGTCAATGGTGTTAAGAGTTAATTAATTTAGTCAAGGTGTGAATGTCCACACTCCAATTCTTCATTGCATTTAATGTAGTAGCCAACCCTAATTGCCACCCTCTAAGGTTATAGCCCACAATGTAATAGTGGTTCTTACTACTATAAATAGCCATGTAATTTCACTTGTATGATGCACAAAAATATTACCAAGAGTAATACATAAAAGTAGTAATACTTCTCTTATTACCTTCTTCTCTTAATCCTCTAATTTCTATATATTTCATAACACGTTATCAGCACCATCTTCAATCAGGTATACTTATACCGATTATCCAATTTTTACAAAGATTCAATTTCCTTCACAAAATATATTTTGAGGAGTATGCTCTATAGTTGCCCATATGGGATCCTCTATACCAGAAACTCACAATATATTTCTCCACAAAATTACTCCACATTATTAGCCATGTTGATTAAAAATGAGGATATCAATACATACCTTATTTATGATACTTAGTTTGGTAACTCTCATGCATGGTTATAGAAAGTAATATATAATTACTTTTGCATGTGGAAATATTTGTTGTATGCATGTTAATAGAGTAAATTTCATGGTCACACAAATCATGTTTATACTTACTTACTTGTGCATAATTACTAAAATGAAAAAAATGATGCAGCCTTTATATTTATTTAATTTTTTAGATTACACACTTTTATGTTTCTTTCAGTTTTCGAACCCTTGACCTCATGAATAGATTAGGGTTCTCGGACCACTACGGCTTGCATCCCAGTGTGATACTTATTTACGTTTGTAAATATTAATAGTTTGATTACGATTATTTTACCAGTCTACTAGAACATTGTATGATACTTTTACAGTAGTGTAAAGCTGAAACGGATAATTTACCCCCCTATAAAAGGCGGATTACACCCCCTTATTTCACCATACAAACCTTATCCCCTCCTTAAACTTTACCCAAATTATCTCCTCTTCTTCTTCCTCCATTTACACCGGTCATACACCATGTTCCCCGTCGACAACCGACAACCACCACACCCCTTTACTTTCGAAGAAGATTTAAGGAAATTAAAACTATATTTAGTTTTAATTATGGCCCTAGTAGTTTTATTAATGGCAATGATGATTTTCATCATTTTACATAAGTAGCGCTCGGTTTTTCGACAAAGGGAATTCATGCATGTAATCTCCATAGTACTTCAAGCTTTTTTGTCTTCTAGGTAGATTATAAGTGCATTTTGTTATAGTAAATGTTTCTTTTGTCTTATCATTAATGTATGTCATTAATATTATTATTATTGTTGTTGTTGTTGTTGTCGGTGATGTAGTGATAGTAGTACTGTAGTAGTATTTATTGTTATTGTTATTATTATCATTGTTATTGTTATTATTGTTGTTGTCATTGTTTAACTAACGTAATTATCATGTTTAATTTTAGCTTAACTTTATGTAAATCATAATAATAACCCAAGGGGGAGAAGCAAATATGTTTTAAATGGATTATTATTATGATTACAATTTGATTACTTTAATTATCACTTGCTTAATTGGCTTAATAATAATTACCTATTTGATTGTAGTTAAAATGGGAGACTTGATGAAAAGACAATTTGACGTATTAGACTTGTCTGGACATAATTATCTTGAATGGACAGTTGATGCCCAAATGAATTTGAAGGCTCAGGGATTGGAACATACAATCAAAGAAATTACCATCCCAGGAAACGAAAAAGATGCCCCTGCTCAAGTTAAAGTTCCAACTGATCAAGAGAAAGCAAAAGCTATAGTTCTCTTAAGGCATCATTTACAAAACAGTTTGAAAACTGAGTATTTAATGGTGGAAAATCCCAGAGAACTATGGGATAGCTTGAAAGGAAGATATGACCACCATAAAAGGGTACTCCTTCCTTCAGCACAATTTGAGTGGACAAACCTGAGATTTCAGGACTTTAAATCTGTCAGTGATTATAATTCATCACTATATAAAATCGTATCAATATTGAGATATTGTGATCAACCAGTCACTGAAGTGCAAATGATAGAGAAAACACTCTCTACATTCCATGCTAACAACATTGTATTGCAACAGCAATACCGTGAAAGAGGCTTTGCAAAATATTCTGAGCTTATTTCTACATTATTGGTTGCTGAAAAGAATAATGATCTTCTGTTGAAGAATCACAACCTAAGACCAACTGGGTCTCAAGCATTCAATGAAACAAATGTTGTAGAAAGCTCAAATCCACCCGAGACAAATGTTGCTCATAGAGGTGGACGTGGAAAATATAATAATCGTGGCAGAGGTCGTGGAAATTTCCGCGGACGTGGCCGTGGACGTGGTTATGGCCGTGGTAGAGGCCAATTTTCCCCTAGAAACAACACTCAAAGGGGGCATCAACAAGGAAACAAAAATCAAGCCACCACAAAAGGAAAAGACACATGCTATAGATGTGGCATGACTGGACATTGGGGACGTACTTGTCGTACGGCCAAACATCTGGTAGAACTATACCAGGCTTCCATTAAAGGGAAAGAAAAACATGCCGAAGCAAATTATGTTAATGAAGAAAATGTCCCTGGAATTAGCCTTGATGTGTCTGATTTCCACATAGACAATGGTGAAGCTGGTGGTGAATATATCTTTGGAGAGAATAATCATGTTTAGACAATTCATCAATTACTATGATATGTATTATGTTTTCATTATGTACTTTTCTTGTATGTTTTTTTTTTTTTTTCATGTTCAAGTTATGTACTCTTAATTATTCATTATTAATAAAGTACGTCCAGTTTAATTATCTTAAACTAATCTTATACTTATTATTTTATGAAGATATGGATCTGCCCGAAGTTGGTTCCAAATTTCAATGCCTTTTGGACAGTGGAACAACACACACTATTCTGAAGGATAGAAAATATTTTTTAAAGTTAAAATTATTTCAAGCAAATGTTAATACCATTTCTGGGTCAGCCAAGCTAATAGAAGGTTCTGGAAAAGCTTGCATAATACTCCCAAATGGAACAAAATTAATCATTATTGACGCTTTATATTCGAGTAAATCTCGAAGAAATCTTATAAGTTTTAAAGATGTGCGTCAAAATGGTTTTCATTTAGAAACAATGATAGTGGATCAAAAAGAATATTTATGCCTCACGGCAGAAAAACATGGCAAGAAACATGTGTATGAGAAATTGCCAGCATATTCTTCAGGGTTATATCATATAGATATACGACCAGTTGAAATAAATTCGATATCTAACCAGAAGTTAGATAATAAGAATCTGCTAAATTTATGGCATGATCGTTTGGGTCATCCTGGTACAGGAATGATGCACAAGATTATAGCAAATTCAGTAGGACATTCAATTAGGAATGTTAAAATCCCTCGATCAGATGAATTAACATGCTCTGCATGTTCACTTGGCAAATTAATAATAAGGCCATCTATGAACAAAATTGCTACTGAATCTCCAACATTTTTAGAGAGGATTCAAGGAGACATTTGTGGACCAATTAATCCTGCATGTGGACCATTCCGATATTTTATGGTATTAATTGATGCCTCAACTCGATGGTCACATGTAAGTCTCTTATCCAGTAGAAATGTTGCTTTTGCAAAACTCCTTGCTCAAATTATTAAACTAAGAGCACAATTTCCAGACCATACAATAAAAAGAATAAGGCTTGACAATGCAGGGGAATTTACATCCCAAACATTTAATGATTATTGTATGTCGATTGGAATTGTTGTAGAACATCCTGTAGCTCATGTTCATACACAAAATGGACTTGCTGAGTCATTAATTAAGAGACTACAATTGATTGCAAGGCCATTATTGATGAGATCAAAATTGCCTTCATCTGCTTGGGGTCATGCCATAATACATGCGGCAACTCTAATTAGGTTGAGACCAACTGCTTATCATAAGTTCTCACCACTACAATTAGTTTTTGGTCGAGAACCTAATATCTCACATCTAAAAATTTTTGGTTGTGCGGTGTATGTTCCTATTGCTCCACCCCAACGAACAAAGATGGGTCCACAAAGAAGGCTGGGAATTTATGTTGGGTTTGAATCACCCTCCATAATTAAATATCTTGAACCAATGACCGGTGATTTATTTACGGCCAGATTTGCCGACTGTCATTTCAATGAGACAGTATTCCCAGCCTTAGGGGGAGAGAAAGTGGACCCACGAAAGAAAGAAATAGAAATCATTTGGAATGCAACACAATTGTCAATGTTTGATCCACGAACAAATATGTGTGAACAAGAAGTTCAGAAAATTGTTCATTTACAAAGCATTGCAAATCAGCTGCCTGATGCATTTATAGATGCAAAGAAAGTGACAAAATCACATATACCAGCTGAAAATGCCCCTGCACGAATTGAAATTCCATCTGGTGATAAGATCATTGAAAATGAATCTCTAGCACGCCGAAAGCGTGGAAGACCACTTGGTTCAAAAGACTCTAAACCAAGAAAATTAAAAAGACCTGATGAGATCGACAATATTCCCCTTACAGAAGGTCAAGAAAGACAAAGTACAGATAAGAATAGAGAAAAAGATGATAATCCGAAAGGGGATGAACAAGATGACCATAACATCGATAACAATGAAACTTCAATAAATTTTGTTTCTACCAGGAATTATTGGAATAGAAATGATGTTATCGTAAATGAAATATTTGCATATTCCATTGCAATTGAAATGGCATCTGACGAAAATGATAGTGAACCAAGAACAGTGGAAGAATGTCGTTGCAGGCATGATTGGCCAAAATGGAAAGAGGCAATGCAGACAGAGTTAAAGTCACTCGAAAAACGAGAAGTGTTTGGAAAAATAACCCTTACACCAGAAGGTGTAAAGCCAGTTGGATACAAGTGGGTATTTGTGAGAAAACGAAATGAGAAAAATGAAATTGTTAGATACAAGGCAAGACTTGTAGCCCAAGGTTTTTCTCAAATTCCAGGGATTGATTATGAGGAGACATATTCTCCCGTAGTTGATGCAACTACGTTAAGATTTCTGGTAAGCTTGACAGTCTCGGAAGGACTAAAGATGCGATTAATGGATGTAGTGACCGCATATTTATATGGGTCACTCGATACAGATATTTATATGAAAGTCCCAGATGGACTAAAATTACCAGAAAACCACAAGCCTAGACATTTACTTTCCATAAAATTGAAAAGGTCACTTTATGGATTGAAACAGTCTGGGAGGATGTGGTATAATCGTCTTAGTGAATACCTTATGAAAGAAGGGTTCAAGAATAATCAAATCAGTCCTTGTGTTTTCATTAAGAGATCACAATCAGGGTTTGCAATTGTTGCAGTTTATGTTGATGACTTGAATATCATTGGAACCCCAAATGAACTTGAAAGAACTGCAAAATACTTGATGAAAGAATTTGAGATGAAAGACCTTGGACAAACTAAATTTTGCCTTGGATTGCAAATTGAGCACTTAAATAATGGTATTTTCGTCCATCAGTCTAACTACACCGAAAGAGTGTTAAAACGTTTTTTCATGGACAAAGCGACCCCAACAAACACCCCGATGATTGTTCGGTCTTTGACTATGAAATATGATCCATTTAGACCTCGAGAGGAAAACGAGGATGTCCTTGGTCCTGAAGTACCATATCTAAGTGCAATTGGGGCTCTAATGTATCTAGCTAACAATACTAGACCAGACATAGCTTTTTCTGTGAATTTGTTAGCCAGGTTTAGCAACGCACCAACGAAGAGACACTGGAAAGGAGTAAGACACTTACTACGATATCTACGAGGAACAAAAGATCTTGGTTTGTTTTATCAATCAAGGCAAGATGCCACCCTCATCGGATATGCAGATGCTGGATATCTATCAGACCCACAAAACGCCAAGTCACAAACTGGATATCTGTTCACCTATGGTGGAACTGCAATTTCTTGGAAATCAACAAAGCAAACCTTAACTGCGACATCATCAAATCATGCTGAGTTGATTGCCCTTTATGAAGCAGGACGTGAGTGTGTATGGCTAAGGTCAATGATCGGCAATATCCAAGAAGAATGTGGGATGAAAGAAGTAACTGAAAGTCCAACCATCATTTACGAAGACAATACTGCATGTATTGCACAAGTAACTGAAGGATATATTAAAGGTGATAGGACTAAACATATATCCCCAAAACTGTTCTTTACACACGATTTGCAGAAGGAAGGGAAGATAAATGTCCAACAGATCCAATCATCTGATAATCTTGCAGACTTGTTTACAAAGTCCCTACCTTCGAAGAGTGTTGAGCGGTTGGTCCACAAGATTGGGATGCGTCGTCTTCATAAACTATGTTAAAATCAGGGGGAGCATTATATGCACTGCACTCTTTTTCCCTTCGACCAGGTTTTTATCCCAATGGGTTTTTCCTGACAAGGTTTTTAATGAGGCAGTACACTAAAGCATATAGTAATATATTGTTGTACTCTTTTCCCTTAGCTATGGCTTTTATCCTAAAGGGTTTTACCTAGCAAGGTTTTAACGAGGCAACATATACCCTATTCTGTATGGACATTCAAGGGGGAGTGTTAAGAGTTAATTAATTTAGTCAAGGTGTGAATGTCCACACTCCAATTCTTCATTGCATTTAATGTAGTAGCCAACCCTAATTGCCACCCTCTAAGGTTATAGCCCACAATGTAATAGTGGTTCTTACTACTATAAATAGCCATGTAATTTCACTTGTATGATGCACAAAAATATTACCAAGAGTAATACATAAAAGTAGTAATACTTCTCTTATTACCTTCTTCTCTTAATCCTCTAATTTCTATATATTTCATAACAAATGGCATTAATCATAGTGGTTGAGGTAGGGGAGAATTAGCAATCACGGTGGTGGACATGCAATCTGCTTCAATATTCGTGACACAGTAGCAACTAAACTAAAATTAAGTATTACACTATTGACGCATCATTGTACGACTTGTAGTAAGAAAATAAAATCATAAAAGATCCAAATAACATGAAACAGAAGAGCAAGTCTATCAAACAGAAGACAAAATAACTAAGAAACTCAAATCCCAAACACTTGAGCCCATTCTCTATTTAACCAAAAAAAAAAGTTCCATCTCTAGACTACTAGAATTAATGATAATTTATAATCTTCAACTAAGGCCAAAGTAAGTGAAAAAAATTACCTGCAAAAAAATAACCGCGCATATAAGCTTCTGCCCATTTTTCTTTGTCTTCGTACAATTGAGTTGCCCATTTTGACTTTTCGAGTTTAAATTTGGTTATGAGTTCTTTCCAAGCCTTTTCAAAATCATCTGGCACTCTGTATCTATCAAGACATCTTATAAAACAATTGCCAAATTCTTTTCCACCGTTTGACTTCACATTTCGCATTAAATGCCATAAGCATAACCTGTGCTTAGTGTTAGGGAGGACTACTTTAATAGCTTTAGCCATGGCTTTATCGCCATCTGTTAATATTGTTTTTGGTTTTAGTCCATCTCCTGCTTGAATTAGTTGTTCCAACACCCAAGTATAAGTATCTTCCTTCTCATCAACGATAAGTGCACAACCAAATATCATTGTTCTCCGATTATTATTAACACCCACTAGCACTACAAATGGCTTATTGTAGACATTACATTTATATGTTGTATCAAAAGCTAGAACATGTCCATAGGTTTTATAATCCACCCTAGATGCTCCATCACACCAAAATAACTTTTCCAAATTATTAGATGCGTTACGAGTGTAAGAAATAAAAAAATTAGGATCGTACACCTTTTTACCTATTAAATATGCTAACACAGCTTCTGCATCTTGTTGTCTAGTTCTTTCAACAAAATTATACAAGTCCTGCTTCAAGAAAGTAAGTGCTTCATGTCCTCCTACTTGATTAACCATATGTCTCAATATACAACTTTGGTTGATTCCAGAATTGTACATTTGAGTAATTACAATTCTATCAGCATCTTTTATTTTTCTATGAGACCTGCATAATATATTAAAATTGAAGGGTAGTACATTTTGATTTTTCCTTAAATGTAAGACAACTTAATTTTAATTAAATTTAGTGCATCCAAAATTGCCTTTGTTAAAAACAAACTTTCTTCATATCTCACAAATCTTTGATTACGTTAATATCAAATTCAAGTTAATTGAAGGAAGTATTACATATCTCAATTCCATATCAAATTCATAACTTGAATGCCAAATTATACAATGATTATTTGTTATTTTCATTTATTTTTTTATCTTTAAGTACAATGATGAAATTTTAAAACTATCCACACTAAATTTGAACGCCTATAATACAATTTTAAATTGAACACCTATATTCATTTATGAATCTATACATATAATATAGATGATATAATATACAATACAATTCTATTCAAAAAAAAATATATATATACAATACAAATTTTTTTAATCAATCGCACTTGATATATGGCACATGCTTTGGATGCACTAGAGGGTGTGAATGTTCTCCAATGAAGTGATATACTTTCCAAATATTGTCACCTCTAATAAATTTGACTCGCATTTTTGCTTCACAATTAAATCGTGTTATTTTCTTCGGAATTTTCTTTTTTCCCCTCTAAATTATCCCATTTGGCATCTCGACAACCTTGGGCTTCACATACAAATGGACAAGAAGTTGGATGTCCGTCAACAGTACTATATCGTGGACTCCTTTTTCTAATGCCAAAACCCTTGATTTTTGCATAGATTGAATAAAATTCTTCACCTGCTTCCAGGGAATGAAACTCCAATGATTTCATGTCTGTTTCATCAAAATCCTTGAGAGGTTTTTTAATAGAATCCCACGTATTCTCATCAAAAAAATAGTCAAGAGTCTTTTCACTTGGTTCCACTGGCAAAGATATTTCATTATCATCATCCATGTTTTTGGTTTGTTGTTTTGATTTTATTCATTAAAGATCCAGATATATATATTTCAACGGTTTTTTTTTAATCAAAGATACGGAGTATAGATATATTTCTACGGTTTTTTTCCTTTTCCAAAAATATATATATTTCAACGGTTTGTTTTTTATTTTTTTTAACAACGCATGCCAGTAAGTGTGAAAGAATCAAAAATCAATTTGAAATATTGAGAAAATAAATGTTACGAGTATAATATATTCATCATATATCCTATACTTATCATATTAATTGTATATATTTTAGTCAATACTGACTTACCTTAGGAATAGCATTTTAATAGCCGTTTAAATTAGTCAATATTCAACCGTTTTTGTAGCAAATCGTTTAGCATATTCTATGCCTAACTTATAGCATGTAAATCATGTATATATTCCTTGGTTTGAGAATACAATACTCACGCCTCACAGATTAACTTCCTTCAATAAATTTGAATTTTACAAAGGCTTAAAATTTATTAAAAATAAAAAAATACTTTCAATCAACTTGAAAAGGGGTCATTCGTTTGGTTAATCTCCACTAACCACTATCACACACATAATTTCCATTCTTATCCTAATTCCTTAATACTATGTACTTGAAAAGGGGTCATTCTTATCCTTTTTTTTTTTAATTGAAATGTATCTGATTAGTAGTAACATAAATACATGTACAGTATATGTTAAAGAAAAGATCTAAAAAAAAGTAGTAACAAATCCTTTTATAATTGACAATATAAATAATTTTTATCGAAATAAAACGATACGGAGTATATATTTAAATAAACAATGTAATACAAATTCAATGCTAAAAAAACTGTAATACAAAATAAAAGTCCAACACTCTTTAAATACGCTATAATAAATATAATAATAGGAAATAAATTTCGCAATCCGCATCAATAACTTTGAGCTTCCATTTACTCTTACACCGCACGCCATATAATGTGTTCTCCACTCTTTCCAAAAGGTGCAGCGTAATTATATTTTGAGTTCACCATTTTGACCATGATTTTAAGGCGCTCAACTCTAACTTCATCCCTCTACATAGAAAGGTGTATTCATACAATAATTATAATGAACATAAATACATCCACAACATAATTCTCATGTAAAAATATATAATATACCGTCAACTTGATTTTGCTCCATTCCAAGAGATTGGATGCTTCAATATACTTAATCATATATACGGGACTTTCAATCCTACATAATAATAAAACATTACGTATGATTTTATTTTATTATTTTTTTTAAGAAGATATTAAACATTATATTTTTTTTTTGTGAGGGCATATAAAACATTATATATGTGATATATGAATAGTTATTTATAAGATTAAATGCATATATATTATGTACCTGTGCTCTTGCTTATTGTTTATTGGAATTTCCATGTCAAAGTTCATCACGGTATCAAAAAATCGACCCACCCTTGGATCTTCAGTATAAATGAGATAAGCTTTTTTTTAACTATTTAAGCAAAAATATGTTTTGTAAGTTCATACGATAATTGAGAAGACATCAGAAAAATGACTGATGAAAAAGTGAGGGAAGAAAACCTACAATTTCGTTAGTCAGCTGAATTTGAACATCAGTAGTATGTGATGAGTCCAATAGAAAATATAATTTTTCTACCATGTCAATAACAACTAAGAACCAATGAGCATTGATGTAATCAAATATTGGAATGTAAACCTGTAATTAGACACATGTAACTAAAAAGTAAAATCTATATATAAAAAAAGTTTAAAAAAAAAGCACCATAATATTAAATTTTTCTCGTAGTACCTGTTGAATAGCAGATGTGTCATTGGGAAAATATTTCTCACAAACTTCTCTTATAGTATGCACTTCATTTCGACGCATCTTTACTTGATTCATAACATTCACCTCAGTAACAAGACTCTATACGATAATAGGTTGCAAGATTTTAAATTAAAATAAATGAATGTAAGGTTAATGAGTTAAGGGGAAAAAATAAATGAAGGAAATTTCATAATAGATAGAGTAATTAACCTGAAACATCGCGGGTAAGTATAATTTATTATTATTTTTGGCATCAAGTGCATCCAAATAAAGATTGTGCATATACAAGTCAATTATCTGTCAATCAATTGCACCAAAAAAATAAATAAATAAATAAAAAATAGAAGAAATAAAATAAAAAATTATCTGTTAATCAACATATATATACAATTATAATTTTTTTTTTGGTGCGAATATATATACAAGTATAAATAAATGTATTAACATTATAGAAATTCGTGACAAATGAAGTACAACTTGTTTATTAGTAGAAATACTAATTAGTTATATTATTTGCAACAATGCTTTTCAAAATAGATACACATACATGATCAGTAATGAATCCATCTGGAAACATGCATAAAACTTCGTCCACGGATAAATGAATTGCAAGTTCCATATTCGAGTAGGCAGTCTTTGATGGGCTATTCCTCCAAGAATATAGTAGAGTACAAAATTCGGCTTCTTCTGAAGCCAAATAAGATAAGTAGTTTTTGTACTTTTCTGTTACTTTTAGATCCTGCACGAAGATTAATGTATTAGTAATTGCTATTCAAAAGCTACACTAGATTTTAAGCCATTATACTATACATTCAACTTGAACAGTTTTGCAATAGCTGCAATAATTTTGTAGATACTATGAAAACAATGGAGAAATTGATAAACGAACCATCTCTATTGTGTTAATTCCATGTCTCGTAGAATTTTTTGATATTTGCTGAAGAACTTGTAATGTATGTGCTATCTTAGCATTTTCATAGTCATCAACCTACAAAGATTATTGTGAGAATGATAAATCATTTATATAAACTAATAAACATGTATGTGTGATGAAAAATGTGATCCATGATCAAATTTAATCTCACCGTATTTTCTGCTTCCATGAGGTTCGATCGCTTACATGATACTTTGGTCGTCGGTAACAAACTACCGGCATTTTTGTGCATGGTATTGGTTGTTCGAGTTTTTTTTTTTTATGGCGATCCAACTTCTTGCACATGTTTCATATTAGGAGTTGTATGGTTTACCCCAATTGCTCCTAACTCACCCGACGGTGTCATAGAAGAATGATTCATTGTAATACAACCTCCATACTGCTCTACAAATTTATCAAATGTTGAAATTAATGATGAAACTATCTCTTCTAACTTTTCTATACGCTCATAACAATCACATTGATTGCTTGAATCTTTTTCTGAATTCTCCGCTATAAATTGTTTTGAGAAAAGTTTTTCAATAGAGGTAACTACTGAAATTAGAAATTTAAATGCAGCTAAATAATGGGGCACATAAATATAATTTTTAGGGAATTTTGTAACTAATTAGGTTTAATTTCTTTTGATTCATCCGTATAAAAAATTTGTTTCAAATGAAATTAACAGACAATTTTTTTTAAGATAAAAAATTATTTTATATTGTTTTTAAATATAATTTTTTTATAATATAATTTTATGGAAGTTTTGTAATTAATTAGTTTTTAATTTCGTGGTTATTTGTAATCCGTGTACTTGTCTCCTATTGGTTAATAAAAAAAATGTTTCATGCTTTCTCATTGGTTAATAATTCTAGGCATGGATTGCCAACCTTGCATTATTATGTTTTTTTTTTGAAGCAACCAAATATGCATTTTATTAGTTAAGGCTGTTCTTTTCTTCACCATTTTATCTGAATTGGCCGAATTATTCTGGGGCATGAAATGACGAGGCAGTCTTCCTGGTGTTTTTGGTAGCATTTAGGCTTTGGCTGCAAGTGAGCGATCTAGAACTGAAATTCTTTGTAAAAGCAAAATCAGAAAACGTACTTTATTTTTGCACATGTGTGCTTCAAACAATATAATTCCAATCATTGCATAATTAGGCCATGTTCACTTCACCTTAAAAAAATAATATTAAGAAAAAATAATTTCAGTTCTGTAAAAATAATTTCAATTCAGTAAAAATAAGTTCAACTCTAGTAAAATTCAGTCATCTTAAAGAAGAATTATAGTAGAAAATCAGTAAAAAAAAATAATTTCAGTTCAGCAAAAATAATTTCAGTTTAGTTAATTGATTTAAGTTCAGTAGAAATAATTTAAGTTCAACAAATATAATTTTGTTTCAGTAAAAATAATTTCAGTTCACCAAAAATAAGATGAAATGAACGGGGCCTTACTTAATTCATTTGCATTAAAATCCGTGAAAATTACAAACTGGACACTAAAATTTGGGACGGATAGGTCATTAATTATTCACGAATCAAACATTATATAGAGTAATTGTTACAAGTATAATGTCTAAAATTTATATTTAAAATAGATTGTTAACCGTGAATGCTATTTCGGGGTCCTTTTATGTGTCCTGCGAAAGAGATACAACTCCAAAACTGGATCTATCGGCGCTTGTACCTATAATAAACTGAAGCTCCGGTTGTTCAGAGTTCTGCCTCCGATGATCAAGTTAATAAATGTCGAAGTTGAGTAAAAATGCGGAGTTAGCTTAGTGCTCTTCCTTTGGTCATTTAACCTAGGTAATTGGGATGCGCCGTTTTTACGACGTCTCGGGAATTGAGCCCATGAAGGACGTCATTTTCCCTCGTGATTGTTGTGCCACGTGTCTTATCCTAGTTGGCCCATTACACACGGTGGCACCACCTAAACCTGCCTGATTATCATGGAGCATAGCCGCGCATTTGAGTTACTTTTGATATTACCAAAGTTAAGGGCACTCCAAAAAAAGGGGAGCATAGGTCCCTTCATACCTTCACTGCACTACTAAGTTCGGTCAGTTGCTCATACTCATCAACCAAGCTTAGGGTATTTTAGATGACAATTCCAGCCTATATCCTCTTTCTTTCGAACAGCCACACATTTCTACGAAGCTTATCAAAACTTATTAGACTTTATTAAATTTATTAACTTATTGGGCCTAAAAATTAATTTTTTAAGGAGAAGAGAACATGCTCTAATAAGGGGGGATAATTTGGGAAAGTGAAATTTATCACCCTTCAACTCCTCTTCACTTTATGTATTTATTAGATAGTTGTTGTAGCACATTGCTAAAGCCTTTGGGGTTTTTTTTTATAGATTGTCATGAGTTCAAATTCGTGAATTACTAATAAAGAATTAAAGATCATTGCACACACGATGATGAATCCCAATTTAAGCTTTGTTTATGCTAGATCATGATGCTTATGACCCGGCAGTGGATGACACTAATGCATTTGCTAATGAAAAAGTTGAAGACTAAGGATCTGTTTTGATTTGCTAAACTGAGTTGAACTAAACAAAACTATTTATGAGAGATGAAATAAAATTAGGAACTGAACTGAACTGAAATTAAGCTGAAGAAAACAGGTCCTAAGGTTGCTAGATTCTTCTAGAATGTTTATGATGCTTTTGTAATAGAATAGTATGAGTAGTTTGTTACAGGTAGTTAAAGACTTACAATACCAACTAGCAAGTTAGGGCATGTTCACTTCAACTTAATTTTAGTTCAGTTCAGTTCAACTCCAATCAGTTCAGTTTAGTTCAGTTCAGCTCCAATCAGTTCAGTTCAGCTCCTAATTTCCTTCTCTTATAAAATATTCATTTAAACTATATTCAATTTAGTTCAGTTCAGTACATCTCCAATCAGTTCAGTTAAGCTCCAATCAGTTTAATTAAGTTCAGTTCAATTTAACTTAGTTCAGTAAATGTGAACAGACCCTTAGTTGTAAATTTGTAATAGAGTTTGTTAAGAATTTGTTATTTTAGCTGTAAGTGTAATACATTCATTCACTACAATCAAGTCAATAAGAAATCAGTTGATGTTTTCTCTGACTAGATTTTTATTACAATGTTCTTATTTCTTCTTTTATAATTTCAATCAGAAATCATAATACATACCACATATTTAGGGGGTTTTCTTCTTTTTTTTTTCTCTCTCCTCTTAACCTATGTTATCATTTTTTTTCCCTTTGATTTAAATGTTTAATTGCTTCCAATTAAAATCCTATCTAATCTAATTTTTTATGGAAAACCCCAAACTTTTGATTAACTAGAGTGTACCCGTGCAATGCACGGGATATATATTTTACAGAATGATATTACAAAAAATGTAATATGAAGTAATATATATATATATATATATATATATATATATATATATATAAAATGCGGAAAGTTAAATTTATCTCCCTCCGTCTCATAATAATTGACGCAGTTCCTATTTTTGTCCCTTTCACAATATTTGACATGCCACTAAATACGGAAAGATACCACTAATTAAATTCCTGTATAATCAAGTTATCTTTTATGTAATTCCTGTTTTTATTTTCACATTTCGTCTAAATTTTGGTATACTGCTTTATTTAGTCCCTTGGCTTTCTATTTTTTGACACCCTCTTGTCTTTCTAATTACTAAAGAAATAGTCCCATAACAATTTATAGGTATATAATAATTTGAAATGGGAAGATATTTAAGTTTTGAGGGGAAGCCGTAGCAGGGATAATAATTAATTTATAAACACTAAAAATCCTTATAACCAAATTGAAAACAGAAAATAGCAATCCTATATCTCCACGTTCAAAAAAAAAAAATATTGAAAAAAAAATAATTAAAGATTAAAAAAAGGCGTTATAACACAAAAAAAATTACTAGTATATTGTATCCTAATCTTCACGTTCCTCTTTTCAACGAACCCACATTCCCCACTTTTCCCCACTCTCCAATTTGTAACTAACCATAATTCTTGGAGTACATGAAGTATATAAAAAGGTTATACATAAGTCATTATTCAATTCTAATTTCTACTTAAAGTTCAATTCCATTATTGCTTTTTTTGATTCAAGAGAAGAACAGAATTCCAAAAAGAAAGACGAAAACAAAGCAAATAAAAACTACATCATCAACAATAAAAAGAACCTAACTACGGAGGGACAAGCCGTGGGAAAGCCACGCTCCTTGTATCCTCCTCTAATACTCTACCAAGCTCAACCGGAACAGAATTGTAAATAATGAGACCAATGTCTTGGGTTACCCCACGGTTAGCCAACCAATCCGCCACTCTATTGCCTTCACGATAGATATGAACCACATGAATCCTCCATTCTTCATCTTTTATCATCTTTAAGCATTTGTTGATGAAGTGTGCACACTCTCCACTTCCTACTTCTCCTTTCTGTAGAATCTGGACACAAGCGAGGTTGTCAAGTTGAATTTCTAGCTATTGAATTTGCAGATTCTTAGCTAACTCTAAGCCTCGAGTCAGAGCAATAATTTCAGCTTTGAATGCTGTGCAATGGCCAAAATTTGCTGACACTCCAGAGATGAATTTTCCTGTATAGTCTCTGATTGCAGCACCTCCCCCAGCAGGTCCTGGGCAACCTTTGGCAGCCCCATCACAATTAAGAGCATACCAGCCATACGGGGGGGCCTGCCAATTCACAAAAATTTGCACCTTTTGAGCCAAATTCACTCCTGCATCAGCTTTCTCCCCATGAAAAACTCGAATAGCTTCTTCACATCTCACTTGAAGGAAAGCTCCAATGTCTACAAGAATGTCACTACTTCGATTAAAAACAAAACTATTCCGCCATCTCCATATCCACCATACAGTCACTCCAAAGCAAGTAGCCCATTCATCACCTTTTCGAACATTCGAGTTTATCCAATCTTTCAAATTCCCCTGCATAAACTGATCAAAAGGTTTGTCTCGAAGAACTTTGCGCCAGATTGCTCTTGCTGAAGCACAATCTCGAAGGATGTGAAGTGTACTCTCTTCTTGAGCACCACAAATAAAACATTTGGGATCATCTGTCATGTTGCGCTTGTATCTATTAAGATTGCCTAGGACATGATCATGACACGCAATCCACAAGAAGGTTCTCACACGCTGCTGTGTTGGTGATTTCCAGATTGCCTCCCAACAATCATCATCCAAGGTGTCTGTTTCGTGGCGCATGATTCTTAAGGCTGATTTTATTTTGAATCTTCCTTTAGAATCCTCTTTCCAATAGACAAGATCACCAATGCTAGGATCCACACGCACTTCATGATTTTGTATAACTTTCAAAGTGTCAGCCTGTAGAAATGGAGCAAAAATATTCCACCTCCACCCCACATCTTCTTCCCACATTTCAGCAACTGTTGCTCCTGGCAGCTCCATGGGTATTTCTTGCGTGGCTAATTCACTAAGAGGCTGGTCAGTTGCCCAAATGTGATCCCAAAACAGAGTAGTTCTACCATTCCCTATAGCAACTTTCAATCCAGCCCCTAACACTTTGGCATTCTCAGTAATGCCACTCCATACATTCGACATGCCTACCTTGGGTTGAAACATATCCACATCACATCTCCCTTTGCAATATTTCGCACGTAACACTCTCGACCAAAGTGCATAAGGTTCAGTTAAGATCCTCTATCCCAATTTCGTGAGAAAAGCCGAGTTGGCCTGCTTAGCTGAATAAATTCCAATGCCACCATGCTCTCTTGGTTTTTGTAAGGTTTCCCAAGAAATCAAGTGCACTTTTTTTGTATCCTCACTGCCACCCCAAATAAAACGCCGTGTTTTTTTATCAATGCTTTCACAAACAGTCCGAGGTAACTTTGCTGTTTGCATTGAATAAGTGGCCATAGTGGAGAGAGTTGATTTGGCAAGGGTTATCCTTCCAGCAAGTGATAGATACTTCGATTTCCATCCGGATAATCGTCGATCAATTTTCTCACAAAGATGGCTGTAAGTTTCCTTGGTAACTCGACTAGTTAGGGTAGGCATCCCTAAATAAAGTCCAAGATCATCCGTGGCAGCCATCCCCAATTCTTCACTGATTCGAGCTTGCTTGTCTAAATCAACATTCTTCGAAAAATAGACTCTTGACTTTGCTAAGCTAACTTTTTGACCCGAGGCTTTGCAAAATCTATCTAAGCAAGTATGGATGATTTGAGCTTGTGTTTCATTGGCTTCGGCAAAGAGAATAATGTCATCCGCAAAGAACAAATTAGAAAATGCCGGACCATCTCTACTAGCCCTTATTGGTTTCCAATTTCCATTAATAATGGACTCTTCAATGATTTGATAGAAACGCTCCATACACATCACAAAAAGATACGGTGACAAAGGATCTCCTTGACGAATCCCTCTGCTAGGCTTGAATTTCCTTGACGGTTCTCCATTCCAAAGCACTTGGAGAGATTTCGAAGTAACACACTCCATTATGATATCAACCATGGTGAAGGGCAAGTTCATTTGGGTTAAAGTATCTTTAATGAGAGACCAACGAAGTCTATCATATGCCTTCTCAAAGTCGATTTTGATAGCCATATACCCTTTTGCACCTTGCTTCCGACGCATAGTATGAATCACCTCTTGAACAATGACAATATTGTCAGTGATTTGTCTCCCCGGGACAAAGCTAGCTTGTGTATTGGAGATTAAGTGAGGAAGGACAGGTTTTAGCCGATTGATGATGACCTTGGTAATGATCTTGTAGGCCACGTTGCAAAGCCCAATAGGACGAAACTGAGATGCAAGCTCCGGTTGCTCCAATTTGGGAATTAATGCAATGAATGTATCATTTAAGTTTTCTGGAAACCCTCTTCCATTCAAGATTGGGAGAATGGTTTCATATACTGTATTTGCAATTAATTCCCAATTTTTTTGATAAAATAGAGCTTGAAATCCATCGGGGCCGGGGGCTTTGAGAGCACCTATCTCCTTGATGACACTATCAATTTCAAACTTCGAATAAGGTTTAACTAATAAATTCCAGTCACTCATCGAGAGTTCAGGAAAAATATCTTGTGGCACATCAAAATAGGACGGTTCCCCTTCTTCAGTAAATAATGTGGAAAAATAGTTCACCATATGTTCTTGAATTAAATTTTTGTCCTGTATCCAACTCCCATCATCCCCTTTAATTGCAACAAGTTTGTTTTTCCATCTACGTACAATCGTGCTCAATTGGAAAAACGTTGTGTTGCGATCCCCATTTTTTAACCATTCAACTCGGGATTTTTGGTACCACAATATCTCCTCCCTTTCAAGAATTTCCTCCAATTCTTTTCGAAGTTTGCTCTCAAGTTTAATGAGCCCTCTATCAACCTTAATAGCGAGCTTCTTCTGAACTCCTGCTATACGTGCAAGTAACACCTTTTTCTGTTTGAAGATATTACCAAAGGTATCTTTATTCCAGCTCTGTAAATCCTCCGATAATTTACTCAAAGCAGGCATAAGAGTTGTCGAACGATCCCACTTATCTTCAACAAAATCACGGAAATTCTCATGGGTCATCCATGCTGCTTGAAAATGAAAAGGCCGATTCAAAGATTGTACAGGAGCAAACCCATTCGGAGATATGAATATAGGGCAGTGATCAGATTGGAATGCAGGGAGATGTTTCATAGAAGCTTTCTCAAAACGCATAGCCCATTTATCATTACAGAGGGCTCTGTCAAGTCGGCCACTTCTACGTGTTTCAGGAGTTAAGCCCCGTGCCCAAGTGTGAGCAGCCCCCGAGAATTCCACTTCCAAGAGATCCATATCTTCAATCCATTCATTGAAAAGAGCTGAACGTCTAGTAGTCTCATAACATGAGCTATTACGTTCGGAAGGAAACCTAGTGTCATTAAAGTCCCCGGCAATGAGCCATGGTTTATTATGAGTACTAGCAAAGTCTTTAAGTTCACGCCAAAGATCATGTCGCTTGAGGGGGTCCGGACTAGCATATACAGCAGTGAAATACCAGGGGATAGCACCAACACGAGTGATTTCCATTGAGATGTTTTGGTTATGTTTAATGATAGGACTGACAGTAACATTCTCTGGTTTCCAGTAAACCCAAATACCTCCACTAAAACCCATGGCATCTACTCTTGAGTGACCCTTGTAGCCTAGAATTGAAGAGATTTTCATCGCTTGCTCCCCACCCATATGGGTTTCGACAAGTGTTAAAACATCAGGGCGATTAGTTCGAACTAAATCCTTAAGAGCTGTAACAAAGTTATCATTACCAGCACCTTGGACGTTCCACACCAAACAAGTGATTGGTAAAGTATCCGGGGCAAGATTGGGATAAGTATCTTCCATAGAAACTGGTATGGAGGGAAGAGAAGTCATGTAAGCTTGACTAATGATTCGAAGCAAACGCTTCTGTTCATTGGGAATTTGCAAAGTTACCACCAACTCCGGGGGATTCGAGATTGGCGGTAGCAAAGTGTCCATGTTCACTTCTAACACATGTGTCAGGGGGGTCGCAATTGCAAGGTATGGATCCTCCATCCCTTGTCCTACACAAAGGGTCTTCTCCGGGGGGATGTAAAGAGTGATTGGACAAGGTTGGTGAGACATGGGATTCATCATCAGATTGTGAGGGAATGTCAATGGTGTGCTTGTTGTTAGCTTGTGAAGGCACCAAATTGTGTTTGCTTATAATATCATGGATGATCTTTTGGCTGGCTTCAAACTCAGAAGTTTGGTTTTCTTTTCCCTGGCTGCTTGTAGCATATACTTGGCTTGGTGCACAAGGCTTGTTTTGGGAAATTTCCTTTAGTGGGGCTGGGATATCAAGCGTGGGATTTTTTGACTTTTCTTGGTAAATTTTTGTGGGTTTTTTGGTAGCTTTGGATTTATTTTGACTAGAAGATATTTTATTTACCTTAAGAGAAGATAAAAATTCACCATTGGGTTGGAATCTTTGAGATATATCTCCCAAATTTATTGTGTCAAAAATATTTCCTTCACTAGCTGGCAAATCATCCTCAATATTTACCATATCTTTATCCTTCTCCTTATTTATCTCAATTTCCCCAAAATTCTGACTTTCAAGTACAGCAAATCTTGATCCAGTTCCTTCTTTTGCGCCACTAATTGAGCCAGATTGTTTCTTTCCTAAGTTCAAGTCCACACGGTTTGACTCGATTCCTGCCTGATCAACCACCTTAGCACCACCATTGCTAGCTTTTCCGACCTCCCCTGCATTCGGTTTTTCAGGTCGAGGATTCCGCTTCCTCGTGGGTTTCTTAACTAACATCCAATCCCCAAAGTATTCTACTTCCTCCGATTTCTGAAGATGGTTATGCAGGGGATTGTCATGAATCACCATCTGAGTGTCCTGTTTTTCAATTACAGCAGGGGAGCACTCATCACCAGTATGACTAAGCTTTCCACACTTAAAACAAACCATTCTTATGCCCTCATATTGGACTCTCCAAATCCTTCCTTTGAGCCAAAACTTTGATAATAGGGGCTTAGATATATCTATTTCCACACTCAACCTTGTGAATTGCCCTCTTTCTGCCTGAGCTGTCGTTTTATCCACTCGAAGCACTTTTCCAATTTTTGAGCCTATTTTGTTCAAGAAACTTATATCAAAATACTCAACAGGAAGATTTGGAATTCTAACCCAGACTGTAAGGACTTTAATGTGGGATTCATCCGGAACAAAATTTGGAATCCATTTTTGAATTGTTAGATAATTGTCATCCAACAACCAAGGTCCCTGGGTAAGCACATAGTTGTAATCTGCCTGATTAGTGAACCTAGCAATATAGTAGTTACACCCTATGTCAGTGAGGGATAGTTCTCCTCTAACATTCCATTTTTTCTTCAATCTCCTCATTAATCCCATGTAACCAATTCTTCCACTAAACATCTTGATAATGAGGGATGTTTTCCAAGGCTGTCTAAGTCGTTTCTTCTCTTCCTTAGACACTTGAATAACAGGGCATCTATCATCATTTAGCACTTCCTCAGGGATTTCTTCATCATCAGAAATATCATCCTCCTCTTCATCATTAATCTCCGCTGTTGGAAATGAAGATTGTAATTGATTATTCCCCTTGAGCATATCCCTAAACGAAGCAGGTTTCCACCCCAAGATTGGATTTTGTACACCTTCTTCATTGGCAGCAGAATTCTCTGGAATAGCATCCATCATGGTTTCATCATCTGTACCATTTTTATTAAAGATGAATTGCGTGATTTTTCTTTTGGGTTTCTTATTTGAGCGGTGCAGTTGATCGCGTTCCTCTGTAGAACCTGAATTCTCATTGGGGTTTTGCAGAGGGTTTTGCAGAGAGTTTTCCATAGTTTTATGCTAGATTCAATTCCATTATTGCTAAATATGGCTACCAAAGGTATTAGATGTTCATATTTCGGGTGCTTCTTGTTTCTTTTTTTAAGAATTGTATTCAATCCACATATCTAATTGATTTTTTTTCTCAGATGACCTACACAAGTCTTTAATCAAGCATAGAAAAGATTTATTCATATTCATGCGATCTTTGATAATTCATTTAGGAACGGAGAAAACGCAACAACTGTTGGATGGATGCGCTCGGGTACTGCCTACCATTGAAGCAGTATTTAAAAGGCAATGTTTTACTAGTGTGAAGATGGAAAAAGATGAGGATACCCCTAAAGAAATGTCGTCCAAGAAGAGAAAATCGATTTACCTTGATATAACCGGAGAGGAGCCTGTTGAAATAATAGATTAATTGTGTTAAGCTATGAATATATTTTTCTTTTCTAAGTTATTTATGTTCAATTTACCAATTTTCTTAATCTGTATTGGTAGCAATTGCAAGTTGTTATGGCATGAAATTTAATTTTTATTAGGTTGTTTCAAATGTACTTCCCTCCACCTGTTTTAAATGTTTTTAGTTATCATTTATTTAGACTATTCGAGCATCTCCATTATTTAATTTTTTCTTTTTACATTCATAATTTAATTTATTATTATATTGTTTGTTTTGAAGAAATATTAATGCTGTATTTTTTTTTTTTTGAATTAGGATGACACCACACAATATATATGTTTCTATCTATGTCTATGTTAATTATTAATATTTAATCTTAAAGAGAAGACCCTTCTTTGGTTGGGGAAATTTTCCTTTTTGAATATGTCCTTAAAAAAATTCATATTTACTAAAAATATTTAGTAATACAGTTAAGGAAGTAAACAATTATTCAAAAAAAAAAGGTTAAAAAATATCAATGAATGCTACTATTTGTTTCCCAGTAATTAGGCTAGATTGCATGCTACTATTATGATGTTATGTGGTATTAGGTGTCACTCAAACTATATATTGACTCTAATGACAATGATGAACTTTGAGGAAAATATTATTTCCACCAACGTTCATCCATGCAGAAAAAAGATAATAATTAGCCATTAATTTGTTTGCTTTAAAAAAAAAAAAAAAACACAAACCTAGCCCTTGACCGTGTTTTTTTTTTTTTTTTTTTTTTTTTGTCTTTTTCGTAATTTTTATCTTCATAATTTTTATTATCTCTTCATAAATTAATAAAATCTCTTCATAGTTTTGGCAAAAAGTATCAATATTTTTCAATACATGTATTATATAAATAAAAATATATATAAAAAGTATACCTCTTATTTTTATTTTTTGTAAATAATATGTCACTCAAACTATAATATACTTGTAGAAGATACGAAGGAATTACAAGTTGTATAAGTCTATAACACTAATATCCAAATCACTTATGATATGATTGATAATATCAAGTAAAAAAAAAAATTAAAATATATATATATATATATATATATATATATACATATACATATATATATATATACATATATATATATATATACACACACACACACACACACACACACATATATATATATATATATATATATATATATATATATATATATATATATATATATATATATATATATATATATATATATCAAGTGTTGGGATAATTACAAGTTGTATAAGTCTATAACACTAATATCCAAATCACTTATGATATGATTGATAATATCCCTACCTTATAAAAAGTAGGAAATTGTTCTTATGAACAGTGCATGGACCATTTTGCCCTTCAAAATGTTTATTTACCTTCTTATCCCTATTCATAAATGAGTTTTAAGCTTTATGCCTTTCTCCCTCCTTTTCAGTTTTCATCTTTGTTAACCGTGAGTAGAAGAAAACCCAAACAGTAGGAGACAAAAAAGATGAACAACCAAGAGTCTCCAGTCCCCTGCTTGCCGAAAATGTCGCAGGGCTCACATCTCAGTGCCATCGAACGTCCGTCGTGTAATTATGAGAACTCCACTCTCCGGCAACCGATGAAGTAAGCACAACTTCCGAACAATGCCTATGTGCAAAGACGATGAAGTCTTGGTTGTTCGTGATACCTCATGGTCGCTTCTTGGGAAGTCGATATTCAGGTATTTCTCGCTTTTCTTTCTAGATCTATCAATTTTTTTCTTTCATTTCGATGTCAAGTTCTAAAATTCTCTGTATTATTTTGATTATAATTGTTGATTCTTTGAACTTTGAGTTTTTGTAAATTTTCTAAAATTATAGATTAGGTATTTCGTGTTGTTGATTATTGATGAGTTAATTATGCTTTCAAAGCTTTTTAGAACCCTAATCACTGAAAACTTTGATCAATTATTAAGTTTATCTTTTGACCTCTCTTTTCTTTCTCCTCGGTTTTGTCTGGTTAATATCTTCTTGGTGAGTTTTGTTGATTATTGTTATTTTATTCAGAGAAATGAATAGTATGATGATTAAGTAGAGTATTTTTTATTAGAGAGGACATTTACCGAATGAAGGTGGACAATACAAGGAAGTATATATCTGATCTTTAATTTATTAAACATTTGCTGGAAGCTAAAAATGTAAGACTAATTAATGTCCACAAGGGTGTCCTTTCTAATGTTAAGGAAGTTGCTCGTTAGTCTCTTACATCTGGTAGTGGACAGAGAGGGTGCGAATTTCAGGCATAAGTTGGAATTGTTAGCCAAATCAATCACAAATCGTGTTTCTTTAGTTAGATATTGAAATAGTGGTGCACATAGGTTGCTAGATTACGAGTTCATTCCAAACGATACCATGGAGTTCTATCTTCATTGTAAGCTTATTGCCATTAGTTCTCTGCTTTTATATGTGTCTGCATTGTCTCTCTTTAAATGCAATCACTGCCAGCATAGTATAACACTCATTTTGGCTTTTATGCTTATAATTAGTGATTGACATTGATTAAACTGAAATTTTAAATGGTCTAATCATAGGTAAAGGGCAGCCCACCATGGAAAGGCCTGCAAGACTGAGGCTTGCCCTTGGAGCTGCAAAAGGATAAGCATATTTGCATGAGGATCTCAAGGGGCTAGCTTACATGGATGACAAGTTGGTTGATTGGGTATGCAATTTCTCCATACATTGAGTTGTTCATTGTATTCCTCTTGTTTTTAACTAATCAACCTAACAATTGATAAGATAAATCAGACAAGTAATATATTTTACCCTCACCTAATTTAAAGCAAAATACTCTCTTAAAAGTTCTTTAATGATGTTCTCTACTTAGTAAAATGGTCTCTTATAAATAAATTTGACCAGTTAGACGAGTCTATCTACAAGAGCTATAAACTGGAGGTTACTACATTTTCTCTTTAAAAACTCTTTTGTATTACCTTGGGTTTATTCTTAATGTATTGTTACTAGATTTTCTCTAACAATATGTTTTGCTATATTCAAAATTCAAAGTTATAATTGAGCTGCACTAAAGCTAAAGATGATCATTGTGGAAAGCTTTTAATCTTTAGAATGGAGGTTGTATTTAATTTATTGCACATCCTCTTAATTCTCAATACTAAATTTAAATAATTTCCAATAATTATTGCCATTCACAATTTATTGTAATTCTTTTAAAATTCTGTGCAATCATTTTCGGTCACAATTCAATTCAAATCAATTCTAATTAAAACCCACCCAACGCAAGAACTGCAGAGTTTATAACTGTATATTGCATTTACAACTTAAAACTGTTCTGTTCTCTATTAATCCCTTGAGGCTTTCCTATTTCTTCTTAAAAAAAAAAAAAGAAGAAGTTAGTATTGTTCATTAAGATTTGTCACTGTAAATATTGCCTGCTCATTTAGTGTATCAGGTTAGTTTTTTCCATATCATTTCTTAACTTATTCTTCCTTTATTTTCCATTGTATTTGTATTATTGTATATATATGTTGATGTATAGTTCAACCATGCCACTTCAGTTTCATATCACCGAATGAACATTGTGTAATAGTAGTAGCTTGTTAGCTAAACTCTTGTGACTTTTCCCCTAAAAAATGTTTTTAGCATTACCGGACAGGGTGATTGGCCAGAATTTGAAGCAATAGCTACTGGCTTGGTGACTAAGCCAATGTACTTGGAGATTGCTCCAATGTCCCTGATTAGAATTTGGGTTCTAAAATGGCAGAGGAAAGCCATTTTCTTTGCCTGAACGCAACTATAGCAGCAACATCAAGTGGCTTCTTACAAGAGCACTGACATAGACAACACCTTTTGGTTAGCTTTTGATACCAATGTAATTTGTACTAGCAAGATTAAACTACATTGATGGGCCATTGGTTGTAATTTTTGCTTCTGAAAATACACAAATCATCTTTGAACTATTTTCTGGTACTACCAATTGCAATTCATGTTGTTAATCAGCCCAAACCGTTTGGATAAATGCTATAGTTTAATGGTTATGTTTAAAAATTTCAAACCTCTAAATATTTTTGTTTTTGCATTACACATAATAACTATGGCCTAACTTCAAAAAGCTTCAACTAGAAAAACTTTTATTACAAAAACACAACTGTTGTACAGAGTACTTGGTTAGAACTTAAAATTGTTGGACTTTTAATTTATGTTTTTCGATAAGCAAGTATTGTTGGATGTATCACTTATGAAAAGTCATTTATTGTGCACCAACTTTGTGTAAGTAATTCATAATCACTAATGCGCCAATTTAAACACAAGTCAAGATAACTTCATCGTAACGGCTAGCCACTTCGCGCGCAACGCGCGCGTCGGCCGCCCTAGTCAAGTAAAAATTAAAAGAGTAGGATAATATATCAAGTGTTGGGATTTCTTAAAAAAAAAAAGAGTGTTGGGATAATTTGTCAACATAGGGTTGTCAAAGTTGTCAAATAAATAAAGATATCATTTTTTTAAAGATAGATATCATACTCTCTATACGACTGTACTTAATATTGGATTATACTTTATAGAGATGTCACTTTTTTGATAGAAGAAAACATTGAAAACTGATACACCAAAAATGAATGCTGAAGAGTGAAAACCAGTGAATTTATAGTAACAATACAACTCCGTAATAAATAATAGTACAAGGCTGTTTTCATGACTTAATAGAAGAAAGGCTACAAACTAATCTTGTAGAGAACCAAAAATAAAAGAACTATTTATTTGGCAATTTAAATAAGATTTATTACCAAAAGACAAAAAAACACCAGTACAAAGCCACAAGAAGCAAATAAAGGTTGGCTCAAACCAGCCTAAGATACATAAGCTGCTTCTGGACAGCATTAGCTCTACACGCTACTGTATAGGCTAATCTACGAAAACAGTAGCAGTGTCTTCATAATTACTGTGGAAAATTTTCTTGTTTCGTTGCAGACCAAACATGATAAAAAGGCTAATTCAAGATGGTTAGAGCTTGATATGGAAATAATCTGGACCAAAGTGATGTAACCTCACATAACCATCTTCACCTCCACTAGCAAAGCTGCATAAGTGCATAGCACAACAACAGAAATACTTGAGAAAATTTTCCATGAACCCTTATTATAATTTCCAAAGGAAAAAAAATATATAGATAAATAGATAAATAAAAAAAGCTCTGCTCCACCAAAAGCAAAATTTAGAGGTATCCTTAAATATCACCATCGCCCCTAATACCTCTTCTAAAAAGATTCCCACCTCAAGCATGATAATTAAAGTCGGATATAAGCATTCATAATCCCGTCCAGTTTAGGCTTAAAACTCATTATCATAGACTAATCTGCAAGACATTAACATACACACACAAAATAAAATAAAATTCAAAATTAAAAGAAACAGAGAAGAAATATCAAAGCCAAGAGGATTGCGAAATTCATCACAGATGTAGCTGCCACTGTAAATAATGATCCTGAAATTGGTGACCTTTTGAAGTTGTTCATTTACAAGTTGTTCATTTAGACACCACACAATATATATGTTTCTATCATTCATTATAAGTTGTTCATTTATTATTCCAATCATTCATTGTTTTTGTTCATTCTGCATATGCAGTCACATTATCATATAAACATTAGACAATTAGACACGCAGTACTTTTTAAAGCTCCCTGAACCTTGATACTTGTGGATTTTACAAGCTAGATCATGCAAGGGAGTTTTCAATAATCCTTGCCGCTTTAGCTTGTGAAAATGCTATATGCTACGGCATCCAAGGTCATAAATGACAAGTACATATTCATATTAATCTTATGAGTTTATTGGCCTGTGCTTTTGGATTATATGTAAATATTTAAAAATGGATCATTATAGTGTCCGTGCTTCTCTTTTTGGAGTAGTAGATGCACCATGTTTGACAGGTAAACTAGAAATAGCCTTACTACTATTACAGGGATGAATTATGCTCATCTGACCTTCCCTTCACCCAGCCCAAGGCAGAAGCCATTGGGATTTGGGATTTGGGATGATGTAGTATAATCTTGCACATTGGCAAACTGGCAGTTCAAAGTCAATAACATAATGGAAACAAGAGGAGGAAATCCAAAAAAAGGGTGGTGTGCTAGTGTAATAATTCAATATCTTAGCTGTACTTTTCATAAATACTTAACTCTCATTACTTACATAATGCAATTACAAGGAAAAATGTGAACGGATACAAATTATTGAGATTAGGGAAACTTCAAAAAAATGATACTATCTCCATCTAACAATAATTTTCACAAAGATAGTGTAACTTAATCAATAACAAAGCAAACGATGACGCAGGGTAATGTAATATTTCTCTTTTTGGGGATCAAATCAAAGATATATATTGAATACTATGTGGATGATTTCTGAACAAAGACTAACTGCATATGTCCAAAATCAAAACCCATAATCAGTGGAGTGAGGAAAATACACTGAACTCTTCAAATCAACCAAAAGAAAATTGACGCACAATGTTAGCGATTTATCTGAACTCTTCAAAACCCAAATAAATTCACATTAAAAAATTCTTGAATCAGACCATAGAAAAACAATGAAAGAGGAACCATTACTTGTTAATAAACCTCAAATTCAATTGATAACTCTTGAATCAGACCATAGAAAAACCCTTATAAATTATCACTTAAATTCTATAAGAATTAAACACCCAATTGAACAATTGATGTAGAAAAAGTGAAATTAAGAGCTATACAACACCGAGATCATAAAAATCTACAGTAACAATACTTTAAAACAATATTCGAATCATAAATTCAACCAAATTTGAGAGTTGAAATATCCTAAAATACGACATAAACTTACCGAATAAATTCCAACCGATTTGAAGAGATGCCATGCAAAGTGGATGAGAATTGAATTGAAGCAACACAAAATTCAGGAGAATGTACTGAAATCAATCAACAGTAGAGAAAGGATAAAGAAAACTATGAAATATGGAAACTGATTGATAGTGGGTTAGAACGTGGTTGGATTTTAATGCTTTTTTCTTTTTTAATGATCTCCAAAAATAAAATCCGAAAGTCAACTATATTAATGGTTCATATTAGTCAAAAAATATAAACGGCTGTGATTTAATCTAATACAATGGCCACAATTTTATTGTGGCTATTTGAAAACTGTCCCTTCTGATAATGGATTGATCAAGATCATGAATGGAAACTAAAACATGAGATATGATCAAGTTGATAAAGAGAAAGGAATTCCTTGAGGAAGCAGAGGTGTAGAACAAGAAAATGACACCATTTTACAGATTGGTTATATTTATTTTGCTTATGATGATTGTAATTACCTTAATGTAGTTGCTTAGTTTGTGATATTTGACCGATGAGTAGAATTAGTCTGACTTTGACTAATGAACTGCAAGCAATGAAAAAGATGTACGAACAATTCCTTGTGAAATAAATATGGTTTATGACAATTTTATGAAGAAGTGACTTACCATTATTGTAGCCATTTTTGTAAGTGTAAACTCCCATTCCTCTATATTGCATTGGTAAATTCACCAGAGTGTTGTATTCTGCCACTTGTTTTCCTTTGGATCTGTTTGCAGACATTGTTTTTTTTGTTGTTTCTTAGGAGGTTAGTGTGTTGTTGGTTAACTCGACTCTCCAATTTGTGTGGACTTAGGTGGCCTTCCTGTAGTAGTGAAAGTGTCTTGTAGTGGCACAGGAAGGGCCAGGCTGTCCACAATTTGTGCATTTGTGCAATTCACCCTACTTATACACTTTGCACCCTTCAACCTTAACAAGCTAAGAGAAGGTCAGGATTTCTCTTTGTAATTGGTTAGTTCCATGATTTTTTAACCACTAGTGGTGTATTTGGGCATAAGGAGATTATGGCCACTCTTAGGGACCATTTAATGGCTCAAGACTTAAGAGGATAGTTATATGCCTTTAAGTATGTTTCCTTATTAAACCAGGAAGAAACATAATGTTCTGGGTGCTCAACAACCTTCCATGTTCGGGTTTTTGGTTTTTCGAATAATTTTGCACAACCCTTAATTTTACCTGTAATATTAGTGAATATACTCTTAGAGAAAGAACCTAGAGAACTATATGACAAACAAAAAATCATTGAGCCATTACTCTCTATGGAAACAAAGCTAAAACCCCAATATAACACTAACCCAATTGATTTAATTACTTGTGTTGTGTTGTATCAAATAAACCCGTGTAATAATTAAATGTGTCATAATTCATAAACCTAGGGATATTAATGGGGCAGGACGAGGCGAATATTGGCTTTTGTTGGTCGGGGTAGGGGCGGCGGTGGTCGGGCTGGTTTTCCGGTGGTGTTGGTAGGTGTGAAGGTGGTGATGTGGTGGTGTGAAGGTGGGTAGGGAAAGGGAATGGGAAAGTCTAGGGGGGGGGGTGGGAAATGGAGTTGGAAGGATTTGGGGTAATGGGGAGGGTAATGGGAATGATTAAAAGTGCTAAACAAACATCAACAAAGGGAATGGGGCCAGTTGATTCCCATTCCCTTTCCTGATTACCCCCAACCAAACGGCCCCCAATTATATACATACAAATTTAAAACAAAATGATAAAAATCTAAAATAAAGTAAAAAAAAAAAAAATTCCGATGGTTGACCCGAACTCGACAACGATAGTGGGTTTGGTGAGTCGTGAAGCTTGAAACGACCGGTGGAGGTTTGTGAGCGTGAGATTGTGAGACGTTAAAGGAGATCTAAAACTCTAAGAAATCTGGTGAAGAAGATCTGAGAAAGTGAACCAAATATTATAAAATTTGAGAATTGAGATGATAAGAGGAGAGAGAAAGTTAGAGAGGATAGAGAAGGTGACAGAGGAGAGAGAAAGTGAGAAATTGAAATATGAGATGAGAAAGAGTGGTGTGGTGGGGCGTAGGGGTGAAAGTTCGGTGTTCGGTTTGGATTTTGTCCCAAACCGAACACGAACCGAAGTAATTTGGTTTTGAAATTATCAATCCAAATCCTAACCGAATTAGATTTCGGGTCAATCCAAACCAAACCGAAATTCAAAGTGTCAATCTGAAACCGAATCGAAAATCGATTTTTTTGCGAAAATTATATATCTGTAAAAAAAAAAAAAAATAAAAGAACAAGTTGTAAACTACAAGATTCAAGCCTTCACCAAGATTTTGGAACAGTTTTGCCATTGACGCCACATTAAAGAGCAAGAATGGGGAAGTATTTAAAAAAGAAAGAAAAAGGATACAAGTGTTTTTGAATACCAACAATCTCAAAGTATCACAATACCATGAACATTCTCACTTGTTTTTCTTAGAATCTACGAATGCACCTCTTATTCAAGAACTTTGAATCAATATAAACTTGATATTACCCTGAAAAAAGTTAAAAAATTTGAAAAATTACCACTTAAAGTAAATACAGTATATAGATAAAAGTTCATTGAAACAATTGAAAGGTGAAAGTTTGAAAGAGGAGAGAGATGACAAGGGAGTTGAGGGAGGAGAGAGAAAAACTTACATTAGAGGATAAACAAGGGGAAATGATGGCAGAGGGGAGAGAATAATAGGGTTTTAGGATTAAGTTAGTACTTGGGCTTTATTTTTGAGCCTGTCTTTTAAATTGGGGTATTGAACATGATTTTATTTCATATGGGAGGGGATAATTCGGTTTTCGATTTTTTAAAACCCAAAACTGAATCCAAACCGCAATTCGAACTTTTTTTATTTTTTAATCAAAACCAAACCGAATTATTAAAAAAATCCAATCTGAATTAATAATTCGGTTTGGATCGGTTTGGTTTACGGATTTAATCCATATTACTTTCACCCCTAGGTGGGGCTAGGGCGTGGGGTAGTTGAAAGAAAAAGATTTAGGGTTTGGTGACTTGGTGTATTGTGTCAGAAGTAACATTTTTAAGATTTAATGAATTTTTTCAAATACCATTCAGATATCGGATATACGAAACCCTAGAGTTAGATATCTGATCCGATAATCAAATTCAATTTTTTCGGATCGGATATCCATAATTTTCGAATCAGATGCAGATTAGATCTTCGGATTTTCATATATTTTTGCTCAGCCCTACCTACTACGGCTACTAGCTTAAGCTTTCACAGAGTACATACTTCTTTTACTGCTTCGCTTAAAAACATAAAGGAAAAAGCAAATATCAAGAGAGCGACGACTGTTCTAGTGTTCTCCAAAGTCCAAACCGGCCGGCCGAAGTAGCTGCTGGTCGCCTTTTCGCCTCGTGCTTCTCCCTCCAAAGTCCTTCCGGCCACCCTACAGTTGAAGGTCAGGCCACCGTTCAACCCATGTCCAGCAATTTAGTCTGAAATAAGCTTTTAAACTGCAATTTTTTATTTTCTAAATTTTAGTACTGAATATAATTAATTAATTTGTTGGTTGAAATTGTGTAAATTAGTCTAGTTGTAATCGAGCAGATGGATAAAACTTGAAAAGCATTGCAATTTTGCAGTTAGAGTGTTAGATACTTTGAATCCATTTTGGTTTGTTTAACTTAATGACTATGAAATTATCACAAGTTTAGTGTTGAATTATCACACAGATTATATGGTGTTGAATTATCACACATGTTTTATTGATTGACACAGTGGAATTGCAGGGCTTTTGTGAGAACCTGATTATGCCTTTCTCCCTGAAATTATCACACTTGTTTTATTGATTGACACAGTGGAATATGCCTTTCTCCCTGAAATTATGTGATTTTTCGAACCTGATTTAATAATTGAATCAAATTTGGTAGCTGATGTGTTGCAGAACCCGTTAATGTTAGGATTGAACTATAAAATTAGACTTATTACGTATGTATGTAGGTATGTTTCTTTATTTCTTTCGCTCCTCCTGCCTTGGCTCAGGGGCGTCCTGCTCATATATGCATATAGGTGTGTATGTATGTGTGTAGGTATGTTTCTTTGTTTGTTTCATGAGAAATCTAATACTATGTTACATCTGCTCGTGTGTGTTTCACTAAATCAAATCAATTTTTTGAAGTTTCTTATGTATTTTCTCCCTGTGTTGTTGTAGTTGCTGCAGTATCATGTTTTGAATTTGCTGTTTTTAATTAGTAATTCGTCTTCTGTAGTTGATACTTAAGCCAAGTAAATCTCAAATTTGAAATTATCTAAGACTACTTGATCTTGGTGCTTGAATTAAATTGTGATGATATCAAATTACTGTAATTTCTTTCGTTTCATATCTGGAAGGAGTGGAAGCAAATTTGAAGTAGAATGAAATTCTTAAATTGATAGAGAGTAGAGGAAAATGAAGGAATCATTAGCCCGTAATTAACCTTAACAATTAAATACACTCATGTGTTGAGGATGAGTTATTATTGGTTATTCTAGTATCAAAAGTTCATATCTTTATTAAAACCATGCTGTAACATCAATATGGAGTTTGGTAATCTACTACCCAAGTTTGTTGGAGCTGGAAGGAAAGGTTATCTTGTATGTATGTGCAATCGCTTATCGAGGGTTTCTTAATATTTATAAATGTGGTTAGGTCCATATTGAAAAAGTTAGAGAGGAATAACATTGGAGTAAAAGGGAAAGGATGGATAGGGGAGAATAGGGGAGAATGAGGTGACGGAATAATTTGGAATATGTGGCATACGCCATACCTTTAGTTCTAAATACTTAACACCTATTTGGAGAGTTATATAATAGGAATATTATCTACCATACTTTTTAAATCAAGCAAAGTTATACTTCCTCCGTTTCTATTTACTTGGCCCATAGCTTTTGGCACAATATTTAAGGAGAGGAGAGAGAAATTGCATTTGGTGCACATGCTTCACCTTATTACCCACACAAGTTATCCCCACATGCACTTTGTAAGGGTATATTAGAGAATTTGTTTAGTAAAAGCTTACTAAATATAGTATGGGTCAAGTAATGTGACATTTCCATTTTAGGAATGTTAGTCAAGTAATGAGGAAGTATAGTATAGCCACTTTCTTAAAAAATGTTTTCCTCTAAACCATATGCTTACTAGGGGCAATGTGTCATTAATGTTCAAGTTTCCAATCGTAGTTCGACCTAGTTATGAAGCTATCTATATTTTTTAATTCAGTAAATCTTGTTTAGTCACCAGTATTCCTCCATCATTATTCCATCCTCCAACATCATTATTCCATTAAGTATATAGGGTTGATGATAATCCTTGGTTTTATAGCTTCAAATCATGCATTACTTTACCTTAGATTGCATTGGTGTATGATAAATTATCCACAAGTAAGCTAATTTCTTACCATTAACCAAGCATCAAGTGTGAAATGAACTATCTCATAGATCATTACAGTCAAGTGGGGCAGAGTAGTATGCAATACTTACCCCCAAATACCCAAATTCATTTTATTTATTTATTTATTTATTTTTACACCATTGTTGATCTGATCCCATCATCCCAATGTGCATCATGCTCAGATTGAATTTTTCTTCTTGATCTAGCTATAAGTCACTTCTTTATGAGTTTCCTCTTTCAATCATCTTGCTTTAAGTAGTTTAGTTGACATAGAACTTTTGAAATTGTTTGATTCTTTTAAGTGAGAACAATTGAATACTCTTTGGCAATTGAAAACATAGCTCTAAGTATTATCAAAATAGTGTTATTTGCATATTGTTTACGATAAAAACTAGCATAACTTACACTACTTTATTTATCTATGCATATATATACTTTGTATAAAAGGTTCACCAAATCAAGTAGTACTATACTAAATGATAGGATTCATAGGAATATAACTATTAATCTATTATTATGGGAGAAAACTTTTATTCTTTTCTAATGTTTTCTTTTCTTTTTTAATAATCGGGTACATGGGTAGGAATAAGAATTATCATGAGTTTTTGATTCAATGAGGTATGTTTGGATACAATTACAAAGTATTTGGTCATATGCTCAAGTCTTTTGTCAATTAGGTTATTGTGATAAAATCTCACATCATTAGATTTAGACCATTTTTTTCAGTTTAGATTATTTTTAAGGAAAAAGATGGGGCTGGTAGGAGAACCATGTTTTAAATAAATCTATAGCATCCAAATTATACATTCTATGACATCAATCATAAATTTATTTATATTAGATTACATGCATTCTAAAATTCGGAAGGGTCGAAAGCTAGTTATATGTATAAGGGACTTTTGGGCTTCACTTCGCAACACACAATGAAGAAAGTGTAAAGAATATTGTGACAAATGGGGTATTATACTATAAAGAATGAAGATCTAAGCTTCACTGTATTTTGAGTTTCAGAATATTGGCTAATTCACCATGGAAATGATGCCAATGCTAATCATTGCTATAGCGGCTTGCCTGGATTCTTAGCCAAAAGGTTCAACTATTCTACACCGAGTCGTGTAAACCATTGCAAGGTGTGTTTCTTTGTTGCTTTTTGTTTAACAAATTTTGATGCATCTCTAAATAGTAATGTTTTCGTAAGATGATAGGAGCGTTTGTAGTTTGCTTTGAAAATCACAAATTTTACGCTTTGACATATTGCTAAATCAAAGCACATCGCTTTTTTGTTGGACAAGCTACATATCATTAATACAGCTTGGTGTGATTTATTAAGAATCATAACTTTGTTTTAGCACGCTATATATGTAATGCATTTGGCATGAACTCCTACAGAGAATTAGCTGATGACATATTATGGATATGATTAAAATTGTGAGGAAAGAGAAAGTGAAGAGAGAGAAACCATCATCTTCATCGCACCAATATATGCTTTTGGCACGAAGGGTGGGGTTTCAAATGGCAGTGACTTTGAAGGTGGAAGTGTTGCAAGTAATTTTGGAAATTTTGGCAGGTAATTACGGCAATCTTAGTGGGTGATTGTTTTGGAGTGGGGGTGATTTTGAATGGTGGAAGTGTTGTGGGTAATTATTATGAGAATGAAGGCTAAAATGAGAACTAGGAACTAATCTAGGCTCTTAGATAATGTTAATCGGACAGTCTATATGCTTCCCGTGTCATTAATGGCATTTTCGTAATATTTTAACTTACAAAGTAAATTCCAGTTTTATTTCTAAAAAGTAAATGAAAAATTAATAAAAGTAAATGAAATCAGTTATAAAGTAAATGAAAATAATATAAAATTGCCCCAAAAGTTAAAAAACTTTATACAAGTTTTAAAAGTTGCAAAATTACGAAAATGCCATTAATAAGGGCGGGTGAAACGTGAGCAATCAGATGAAACGCCATCAACAGCTTAGTTTGGTTCTTAGTTCTCATTACTCACCTAGGTTCTAACATTATATATATGTATGTATGTATATATATATATATATATATATATATATATATATATATATATATATATATATATATATATATATATATATATATATATAATATTTATTTTTTTCATCATTGAATTAGTTTGATGGTTTTTTTTGAAGGATAATCACAACACAATTGATGAGTTTCCTCTTTCACACAATGAGAAGGATTACATCAGTGAGTTACCGGATGAGATTTTGTCTTATATTATTTCACATTTGACATTGCGTGATGCAACAAAAATGAGCACATTGTCTAGAAGGTGGGCAAATGTGTTGTTACCAGGTATCGATCTCGATTGTCGCATAATATCTGGATTTTCTGGTCTCGCTCATGATAATAGGTGTAAATTGCTTACACAAGTATACATAAAGAGTGTGTATCAGGTTTTACAAAGGTATGTAGAGCATGATATCTCATCTTTTCGTCTTTTGTTTGGTTATGCTAAGGAATATGCTACTCATGTAAAGTTGTGGATGAACTTTGCAACTAAAAAGCGCTTGGCAAGTTTGGAGCTCCGATTTGTATGTAGAAATGATCGTATACCTATTCACCTAAAATATGATGAGTTATATACTTATATATTATCCGTAGCTCCTTTTTCTCCCATTTTCCTTATCTGAAGGACCTGCGATTGGACGCATGCATCTTGAAGCTTAATCATAATTTTAGGCTTAACAGATTAGTTACTCTGAATTTAAATTATGTTGTTCTGGAGGGGGCTCAATGGCAGTGCATTCTTTCAAGTTTTTCAACCATTAAATGGCTACAATTGAGAAGGTGTAATCTTCCTGAAAAATTATGCATTGGTGATAACTTAAAGTTTTTGAGCTTTTTGATGATCGACCATTGTCCAGATTTGCGTGAACTTGAACTTACTGCTAGAAACCTGCAGTCCTTGGAGTTCATAGGTACTGTAGCACCGAGATGCTCTTTTTTGAGCACTTCAACACTGGAAAATGTCTTCGTGTCTCTTAGGGAAAGGAAAGAAAATGGAGCAGAATGTCTCTTGAGCAATTTTGCTCATTCTCTCCCTGTTCTTAAAGTTCTATTCCTTAAAGGACATTATTCTCTGGTGCGTAAAGGACTTTGTTGCTTTAATCTATGAATCTGTTCACTATAGGCACTATTCAATACATTTTTTTTTTTCAGATACACAAACTACCTACTCATCCAGCCACAATATTTCAGTTCGTCTTGAAGTTAAACTTGTTCATGATATATCGTGTTCCTGAAGTTAATATGCTAAAGTTTCTTCCTTGCCTTCTCAAATCCTTTTCATTGTTGCAGAGTCTTTATGTGGAGGTGAGTATAGTTCTTTCTCCAGATAGCATTTAAATTTTTGCATTTTTTTATCACACCTTTGCTCAACATATTTTTTTTGTTGCCCTGGCTATCTATATAATTTCTATTTGTAACATTAGATCTATGTTGTTTTTTGCCTATTTATTTTCTTAGATATTTTGTTTTTTTTTTCCTTTGATTTCTTTTCTATTTATTAAAACAAAACAAAGGCACTTAAGAGACTTTCTTTTAGAGAAGTTATTATGTTCCAATTCTTGTCTTGTCCTCAAGTATGTCTTGTTGGACTCATCTTTTGTCTTCTTTTTACAAATTTGTTTTTCTATTTTTATATGTTGTTGCTCTTTACCAAATCTATCATTGGTGGTAACTTCTAATGTATCATTAGTAGCGGGGTTTTAGGTTTTGTTTGGTTCAATATTAGTAAAGGAAAAGAAGTGAAATGAAGGGAAGGGAAAAGAAAGAAAAAGAAGGGAAAGGAATGTGATTTTAATTTCCAATATTTAGTTAATGAAAGGAAAATGAAGGAAAGAGAAAGGCAATTTATAATATGTACTTCTTCTGTTTTTTCATAATTGCGACGCACACTTTATCATAGTATATAGGAAAAGTGGACCTCACATGATAATATACACTTAAAATGGGGTTAAGAGGTTATTAGAAGTATAATCAAGTGGGCCATGATGAGCTTTATATAAGGATATTAGTTACAATTTTCACCATAAAAACCTTTCTTTTATAGTGTGTTGCACCTATTGTGACATTTCCATTTAGAGAAGTGTTGCAACTATAAAGAAACGGATGAAGTAACTTTTTTTTTTTTGATTTTTTTTTATTTTTCCAATCGAATTCCTCCAATTTTGGGAGGAAACAAAAGCTAAAAATTTATATAAGGGACTTTCCTACTATTTCCCTTCTTTTCCTTTGAATTCTCATGTCATTAAATCAAACAAACATGGGAACATAATTAAAACCATGCCATGGACTATGCTCGAATTGCATCCACATAACAATAATTTAGTTATGTACCGGCTGTCATTTTTGTGGCCTGATGCTGGCAAAGTGGCTGGTCGTTGGTCGAGTTGCTGCCGGGCCGGCTGGCCGCCTAGGCATGCTACGTGGGCGATAATACCTGGGCGAGTTGCTTGGGCGATGCTGTATGGGCATGGCAATGCTGTCTAGTGAGCTGGTCTGGCCTGCTGCTGGGCACACACTAGCTTGGCTGGGCGATGATATGCGGCAGCACGCACACGCACAGCCTCGCTGGGCGATGATGTGCGGCAGCACGCACACGCACCAGCCTGGCTGGCCAAGCTAGTCAAGCTAGGGGATAACGTGCGGCAACACATACCAGCACACCAGCACGCACCAATCTTTGCTTCTTGGCTTGGGCGATGACTTGTTGTGCATTGCACCTCCTGGCGATGACTTAGCCTTCGGACAACGGCTCCGGACCTTTTTTATCGCGTTAGCACGTCTTTTCAACTTGAAATTAGAGGTGTTTTTGACATTCGTGTGTCTTGTGGGCGATGAAGTGTCTTGGGAATCTTCTATCATTATTAAGAATGCTTAAAAATGACCCACTTCGTCTTTTGCTGAAAGTAATGTTGCCCGTTACTTAGTAAATTTTGACAAAAACTTCGGAAGGTCATAGCAAAAATTGCCAATGAAATTGCGAAAAAAGGCCTCTGGCATGGTGAAAATGCCATTTTTCTAATTATGGTTTCACTTTGAGGCATGGTATGGAATGGTGTCGTGCTTGAACCACCCCATAATGAGCCCCTAAGATGGGCGATGACATAATTAATCCTTTCTTGGGACTAAGCATGGGTGGGCGACGATAAAAGTTATTATTTGTACTCTTCTGCATGAGTAACAAGTGTTTATGACATCCTCCTTCTGCATGAGTGACAAGTGTATGTGACACCTTTCTTCTGCATGAGTGACAAGTGTTTGTGACACACTTCTGCATGAATGACAAGTGTGTTTTTTTTTTTTTTTTTTTTTTTTTTTTTTAAATTCAAACATTTCTCTTTATATAGCCAACTTCTCGCACATTTCTCATCCACATTTTCATTCCCAAAAAATTTCTAGTGAGAGAAAGTAATGAGATAAAGTAGTGAGGGATGGAGCTTGGTAACGCGAGTTTGTAGAAGGAGGCTTGCACGCTCTTGTTCGGATGAGGCGGCGTTCATGGTTTAGCATTGGCAGGAGCTCCCTTTAGTTGAAAGACGCTTTCTTTTAAGGTACGCCCTTGTTCTTCTATGCTTTCTTTCTTTAATGGCTTCATTGTCAAGTTCTTCTACAATTAGATTGCCATGGTGGGTTGAGGAAGGCGAACTTACCGTGGAGGCAACGGAAGATTGCTTTGCTACTTTTGACATTCCTTATGTCGATGTGTTGCCGGATTTTCCTTGCGGGTCTCCATACTTGTTTTATGAGGAGGACTATGGCTTAGGTGAGGTGACCGTGGCCTTCTCTCAGAGGGAGATGGTTTATTTAATAGACACCTTGTAAATGGTGTAGTTACAATAATGGAGGCTGGGGAAGACCAAGACAATGAAAACCAAAATCACCGGGTGACGTACAACAATACTAGGTTACACTGATACGGATATGTGTACAAAAACGGGTACGGGGACGGGGACGGAATAAGGCAAAATCGTAATTTCAAAAAACAGGTATGGCATGGATACGGCAAAAAAAAAAAAAAAAAAAAAAGAAGAAAATTATAAATCCATAAATTGTTTCAAAAAAATCATACAACACAAATTAAAAGAAAAACTACAGAGTACTTAATTCAATGTCTTAAACAATACAAATAAGAAGGTCGATTCAATCTTCAACGATCAAACTGTTTTTCAAATCTGGCTTAGGTCGCAATCTCCAAATAAACTAAGAGCTAGGGTTCAAAATTAAAAAGAAAAAATAAAAAACCAAAATCACCTACTAACCTGTGGGCTGTGGCTACCACAAATTGAAACAAAAAAGAAAAACCATAAACTTAAAAGAGAAAGAAAAGAAGAAAAAACAAAAAAAAAAAACAAAACTTGTTTAAAAAAAAAAAACTTTCAATCAGATTTATAATGAAGAAAAGTAAAGGGGAAAAAAAAGTGAAAGAGGAGCTAGGAAGAGTGAGAACAAAACTTGGTTGCCGGTCTCCAGTCGCTAGTGTCGGCTTTAGGTGTCGCTGTTGGTCACTCCTCCAACGAATCGTTAACAGCCTTATTTAATTTTAGGGTTTTATTTCCAGACTAATCGAATTAGGTAAGTAAAAGAAGGTTTTTTTTAATGGGTTGGCTTTGATTTTTGGGTTGGGTACGTCAAAACGTCCCCGAAACGTCCTCAGATCTGCTCTTACTCGTATCCAAAAAGCATTCCCATACCCAAAATCAAGGGGACGCCATGGGGACGTATTTGGATCGTACCCGTACCGTACCCGTCCCCGGTACGGGGGACGGCTCTAGTCTGGCGTACCCGTGCATCATTGCAGCAATATTAGCCGATTGGAGGAGGCCTGCAGGCTTATGGGATGAGGGCGGTGTTTAGACACAACCTAGACCAATATAAAGTATGGTGTAACCGACCAATATAAGGGGTACTCTCTTAATGACTGAGACAGCCCAGCGACTCCACCTCCTAGGTGCACCGCCGTGTATTGGTTTTTATTGCAGTAGGGAATGCGCTTCCCCCCCCTCCCCACCTTTTTGTGAGGACTCTGCTAAGAGAGTACAACATAGCCATTTACAATTTGACGCCCAATTCTTGGCTAAAAGTGTACTCCTTTTTAATGGTGTGTTCCAAGATAGGACAATCTCCAACTCCGAGTCATTAGAGAAACTTGTTCACGTTGATCCCCTCCAAGGATAACTTTGGTCTCGGTTGGTGGGCATTTTGCATCCGCAACGGTTTCAAAGTAGTGCAGGACCAAAGATCAAACATCAACAACTAGTGAGGTTGCTAGTTGCTAACCTCGCTAGTTTTTGACGTTTGATCTTTGGTCCTGCACCACTTTGAAACCATTGCGGATGCGAAATGCCCGCGAACCGGGACCAAAATTATCCTCAGAGGGGATCAACGTGAATAAGTTTCTCTAAAGCCTCAGAGATTGTCTTATCATGGAACACACCACCATAAAGGAGTACATTTTTAGCCAAGAGTTGGATGTCAAATTGCAAATGGCTATGTTATACTCTCGTAACAGAGTCGTTATCTGCAATAAAACCAATACACGGCGGTGCACCCAGGAGGTGGAGGTGGAGTCGCTGAGGTGTCCAGTCATTAGGAGCGTACCCCACTTATTGGCCGGTTGCACCATACTTTTCAGCCATTGCCTGTGAATATTGGTCTAGGTTGTGTCTAAACACCGCCCTCAACCCATAAGCCTGCAGACCTCCAATCGATTGATACTGTTGTACGTCACCCTGGTTATTTTGGTTTTCATTGCCTTAATCTTCCCCCGCCTCCATTATTGTAACTACATCATTTACAAGGTGTCTATTAAATAAACCATCTCCCTCTGAGAAGGCCACAATTACCTCACTTGGGCCATAGTCCTCCTCATAATACGACTATGGAGACCCGAATCCAACAACACATCGGCATTAAGGAATGTCGGAGGTAGTAGAGCAATCTTTCGCTACCTCCACAGTGGGTTCGCCTTCCTCAACCCACATGGCAATCTAATGCTAGAAGAACTTAACGATGAAGCCATTATAGAAAGAAAGCATAGACGAACAAGGGCGTACCTTAAAAGAAAGCGTCTTTCAACTAAAGGGAGCCCCTACCAATGCTAAACCACGAACACCGCCTCGTCTACCTCTAAACAAGAGCGTGCAAGCCTCATTTTACCAACTTGCGTTACCAAGCTCCTTCCCTCACTAGAAATATTTTGAGAATGAAAATGTGGATGAGAAATGTGTGAGAAGTTGGCTATATTAAGAGAAATATTTGAATTAAAAAAAAAAAAAAACTAAAAGACACTTGTCATTCATGTAGAAGAAGTGTGTCACGGACACGTGTCACTCGTGCCGAAGAAGGGTGTCACAGACACTTGTCACTCATGTAGAAGGAGGATGTCATAGACACTTGTTACTCATGCAGTAGAGTATAAAGAATAACTCTTCTCATCGCCCACCCATGGGGCTCTTAGTCCCAAGAAAGCATCAATTATGTCATCGCCCATCTTAGGGGCTCATTATGGGGTGGTTCGAGCACGTCACCATTCCATACCATGCCTCAAAGTGAGACCATAATCAGAAAAATGGCATTTTTTCACCATGCTAGTGGCTTTTTTTCACAATTCTGTTAGGCCGATGCTTCTACAGATCTTCGTAGGTGCGTAGAGCTTGAAAAAATACACAAGTTTAAAAAAAATTTGCTCAATTTGGACACCTGAGGACCAAGTTATGACCTCTTGAAGTTTTTGTCAAAATTTACTAAGTAACGGACAACATTGCTTTCAGCAAAAGACGAAGCTGGTCATTTTTAAGTATTCTTAATAATGATAGAAGGTTTCCAAGACACTTCATCGCCTACAAGACACACGAATGCCAAAAACACCTCTATTTTCAAGTCGGAAAGACGTGCAAACGCGATCAAAAAGGTCCGGAGCTGTTGTCCGAAGGCTAAGTCATCGCCCAGGAGGACAAGGGACTGCAATGCACAACAAGTCATCGCCTAAGCAGCATGCCTAGGCACACAACCAGCCCGGGCAACAGCTGGACCAACGACTAGCCACTTCGCTAGCATTAGGCCACAAAAGAGAATAAAAATAAAAAATTATTGTTATGTGGATGCAATTCGAGCTTAGTCCATGATTCTAAATCGGTTAATTTCATTCAATCGATATTTTTTCGACAAACTCCTAAACCGCGGAGTGTACTTTACGACTTTCTCGTGGGGCTAAAGTTTAGACCCCTGTGGGCCCACGTTCATTAAATATGAAAATTACCAAAATACCCTTATTCCAAAATCGTGCACAGCACGCATCCCGAGAAGCCCTAATCCTAACCCTAATCGAGTTAGTTATCTTCTATAGATACTAATTTACACAAATTAGCGAGGTAATCAATTTTCTCCACTCTCTCTATGCAAACTTTCTCCCTAAACACAATTGACTGACTTGACCGTCGGAGGGGCTTTCTCGGGAACACCCCCTTGAGGCAGTTGACTTTCTTCGTTTTGCAGGACTCGGTTTGACCCGACGAGTAGGCTCCCCCGCAACTCAGATCCCGGAATTCTTTGCAAAAACACCTTTCTTTTCTATCCAAATTTGTATTTCTCATAGGAAGGCAGCGACGCAGCGTTCATTTTTCCTTTTAACTTATATGAACCTTTCAGCCTTTAATACATAAAATTTCTTATCCTAAAGCTAGGGAGATTCCTCTCTTGTTGGGCCTCTTGGTGAGACTCACCAGTGCTTATAATGAACAGATTGATAGATACAATGGCAGGAGCTCCTACCATTAGTGAGTTTGATAGAGTGTCTATCAATCTGTTCAGAACATGACAACTAAAGGCACTCTACTAGTTGTGGGTGAGTTGTGTCTATCAATCTGTTTAGAACACAACAATAGATGTCTAATAATAATTGCTTTATCTTATTAAGCTAATTGATAGTAGACCCAAATTCGACCCAAACCAAACATGAGACCAACCCAAACCAAACATGAGACCAACCCAAACGATTAATTCCTAGTGAATCTGATCTTGCATTGAGTGATAAAGATTTTGTGATGAGTAATAAATGGTCATTTTGTTTGTTTTGTAGAGTCAAAGATCTGTCTAGGAGTCGTGCTTGTGCATATTCTTTTGTTTGATATAATTTGTTTCCCTTTTGTTGCAGATGCCTTTTTATAATCCATTATACGATAAAGGATTTATGGATTCAGATAATACTCCAGCCCCTTTTGTACACACAAACTTGAAGGAGGCTGAATTAGGTTGTTTTGATACACAATATATAGCTTACTGTCACGGGTCATCTCCCACACCAAGGATGGGCGTCAAGAGGGTCACTAGGCAGCAAGGCAACAATCGGGGCTAGGGGTCTGCCTTGGTGCTCAAGTAAGCACTTCCCCCTAAAGAGCTTTATATTGAACCTACTTTATATTTCTAGTGAACACCCACTTGACAATAACACAATAATGGGCCATTTGGACGGGCTAATGGGCTCAAATTGTAGGGTCCACCATATTTTGGGCCAACGAAGACCATGGAGGTGCCGGTTTTCCAAACGGAGGCCCGAAATATGAGTTTGGGCAGCGAGCTTCCTGAAAACGTGAGATGCTTCTAGAAGGTTCCGGGCTTCTCTAAAGTGTTCTTTTGGTGGAGTATTCTAGAGGGGATGTCTCTAGAATATTCAAGGGTCATCTTGTACACAGTAGAAGTGTCTAGGGTCTTCTATGTATGTATATAAGAGTAGTGTGTTCTACAATGTTGTAGGGTGGTCTTGGACATTCTAGCTAGGAAAATACAACCTCCTTGTATGTATGTATGTTCCTTTGGAGGTGGGAACGTTCTAGAGTAGAGTAAAGGATTGTAGTCTAGAACCCTCCATTTGAGAAGGTTAGGAATTCTCTAGAAACTTAGGGGTAGAGCTTGGATGCCTATAAATAGGTCATCCTCATTCATTTATACATTCAGCCAACACATAGCCAACACTTAGCAACAATTGTAATTTCTCTCAAGCAATCAAAGTATTCATTTGAAATATCTTGTGAGCATCTTTCTTATCTTACTTAGCAAAATTCATAGCACACTTAGCCTAGCAAAACAAGGGGAGTCCTGACTAGGAGACTAACGGATACTGTCGACTAGTGGACCGCGTTCAAGGGGACTTAGGCAAATAAGTCAGCACGTGACAAGTGGTATCAAAGCAACGTCGACCGAAGGGCGGTCTGTTGCGTCGGGTGCTAGCTGTTGTGTGGACGAAATACTATGGCATCAGGTGTTGGTCAAACGGGGGTCGTCGATGATTCGACAAGGAAGAAGAAGCAATCGAATGCGGAGTTGGATGGTCGTATTGCTAAGTTGGAGGGTAGCATTGGGGCTATCTCCGACGACGTCGAGGGGATGAAGGGGATCACCTCGACAATGGGGCAAGACGTCGAAGCGGTGAAAATTCTTGCCAAGGATCTGGTGTGTGGTATCGATGGGATCGATAGCCGCATCCAGTCTTGGAGGTAGGGGCCGAGGCAGCGGCATCGGGAGCCTAGGAGGCGGCCCATGAGCTCGTCTCACAAGTGGCCAGCGCGTTCAAGGGAGAGTTGGCCAAACTCCAAGAAACCCTTCAGGGGCAGCTCCAAGCGATGAAGGAGCAAGTAGAGTCACTCAAGGGTGATGTGGCTTTATGTAGGGCGGCAGTGGCCGGGTGCGCCATATAGGGGTCGGGGCTCGGGATGAAGGTTCCGGAGCCGCCAAGATTCGAGGGGAAGCGTGACCCCAAGGCTCTTGACAACTTTCTATGGAGCGTCGAGAGATACTTTGAGGCCATGCACGTGGAAGATGATGCCTCCAAAATTTGCACCGCCACGATATACTTATCGGATGATGCTAACCTTTGGTGGAGAAGGCGACAAGAGGACATCAAGAAGGCGTTGTGCTCGATTGCAACATGGGACGAGTTCAAGAAAGATTTGAAGAGGCAATTCTACCCGGAAAATGCCGAGGAGCTAGCTATGAAGAAGCTACGTGGTCTAAGGCAAATAGGGTCGATTCGGGACTACATCAGTGCGTACTCGTTACTCATGCTCGAGATCCCCGACATGGAGGAGAAGACTCGCCTGATCTTTTTCATGGATGGCTTACAAAGGTGGGCCGAGCAGGAGTTAAGGAGACGTGGAGTCAAGACTCTTGCGGAAGGCATTGCTGTGGCGGAGTCCTTGGTCGAAGTTTCGAGTGGGTCGAGGCGCGACAGGGGCAAGACGGTCGAGGAGAGCGACCAAGAGTGGAGGAGGCATCACTCCAATTAAGGGTCAAATACGGCGCATATGGCAAGGACAAGGCCCAATCCAAGGGGGATAGTCGCAACGAGGAAGGTAAGTCTCGCAAGCCATTTTCTTGTTGGTTGTGCGGAGGGCCGCACACAGCGACAAAAATTAAGTGCCATCATCGTCAATTTCGGGGAGGAGCCCGCACCGGATAAGGCCCAACTAGCCAATATGCGGCTCCTCAATGCTGCGGTAGTCGAGGATGAAGTGCCCATGGGAGAAGCACACTCGACAAGTGAGGAGGCAAGCATGAAGCAACAAGGCAACTTTGTGTTTGTCAACGGTGAGGTGAACGGGGGTTATGCTAAGATACTTGTGGACACAGGGGCATCACATAACCTTGTGAGCTTAAAGGAAGCCAAGGACCTAGGCATAAAGTTCACCAAGGTAGATGGCGAATTGAAGGTCGTCAACACCGACTCCACGCCAGAGCATGGGAGAGCGTGGAAAGTCCCTATCCTCTTAGGGAAGTGGAAGGGAAAAATCGACTTCTTGGTAGTCGACTTGGACGACGTGGATGTGGTGCTGGGCATGGAGTTCATTGACAGCGTCGTGCCCGTCAAAATGGATCGTGATATGATGACCATCACACACAATGGGTGCAAGCGTGAGATCAAGCTTTCGAGGGGCGAGGAAATTGGAGCAAGGCTCACTTCCATGAAGGCATGGTGGGCGCTGGGCCATAAGCGTCAAGGGTCGGTCCGACGAAGGGTCGGAAACTCGGTGCCAAGGGTGAGGCATCAAGGTGCGTCTCAAGCATGGGACAAGGGGCTCAAGTGTGGAGTCCAATGGAGGGATGTAGCAGCGTTGCGCGGAAACATCAAAGGGACAGGTGGTGCGCTAGACCAGGACGCGGGTGCATATTCCAAGGGTCGATCTTGCCGAGATCGGCAAGAAATTGGGTGGGGGAGAATGTCACGGGTCATCTCCCACACCAAGGATGGGCGTCAAGAGGGTCACTAGGCAGCAAGGCAACAATCGAGGCTAGGGGGCCTGCCTTGGTGCTCAGGTAAGCACTTCCCCCTAAAGAGCTTTATATTGAACCTGCCTTGTATTTCTAGTGAACATCCACTTGACAGTAACACAATAATGGGCCATTTGGACGGGCTAATGGGCTCCAAATGGGCTCAAATTTTGGGGTCCACCATATTTTGGGCCAAGGAAGACCATGGAGGTGTCGGTTTTCCAAACGGAGGTCCCGAAATATGAGTTTGGACAGTGAGCAGTCTGGAAAACGTGAGATGCTTCTAGAAGGTTCCGGGCTTCTCTAAAGTGTTCTTTTGGTGGAGTATTCTAGAGGGGATGTCTCTAGAATATTCAAGGGTCATCTTGTACACAGTAGAAGTTTCTAGGGTCTTCTATGTATGTACATAAGAGTAGTGTGTTCTAGAATGTTCTAGGGTGGTCTTGGACATTCTAGCTAGGAAGTATGTACAACCTCCTTGTATGTATGTATGTTCCTTTGGAGGTGGGAACGTACTAGAGTAGTGTAAAGGATTGTAGTCTAGAACCCTCCATTTGAGGAGGTTAGGAATTCTCTAGAAACTTAGGGGTAGAGCTTGGATGCCTATAAATAGGCCATCCTCATTCATTTATACATTCAGCCAACACTTAGCAACAATTGTAATTTCTCTCAAGCAATCAAAGCATTCCTTTGAAATATCTTGTGAGCATCTTTCTTATCTTACTTAGCAAAATTCGTAGCACACTTAGCCTAGCAAAACAAGGGGAGTCCTGACTATGAGACTAACGGGTGCTGTCGACTAGTGGACCGCGTGCAAGGGGACTTAGGCAAATAAGTCAGCACGTGACATTACGCTAACTTATTGTTAAAAAGTGCTGTGAATCTGGAACGTATGGTTATTACTATGGCGTTGAAGTGTTATCAGGGATGCGGTGTAGTATGGCACAATTCTGATAAGTTGTTCACTAAGAAGGAAAGTGAATTTATTGGTCGTGCATTGCGAGGAGTTGTTGCAGCTTCTAATGTGGATTTGATTATCCCTTGTCAACCTTGATTATCTAGGCTCGTGTTATTGGCCATTCATTATTTTTGTCAATGGCAGATCCAGGGGTACACAGAGGTACAACTATATCCCTTTAAAAAAAATAAATAAATAAAATAAAATAACCTTGTTGAGACTTGAGAAAAGAGAGCGGCTGAAAAACTCTTAATCAAAAAGACCTATTATGTGTTACATGTCTCTTTTATTTATCAGTTTTTTTTTTTTTTTTTTTTTTTGAACAACAATATTTATCAGTTTTTTTTGCCCCTTTTTTAATACCCATTTTTATCTTTTTTGTTTTACCAAGTTTTGCCTCTTCACTTTTGTATTATATCCGAATATCAAACTATGTTTTTTTTTTTTTTTTTGAAGGGATATCAAACTATTTGTATAGTTGTATCAGAAAGACTTGTGTGGACCTGATCCACAATAATATTATTGTGGACCCGAGATTTATACACACGCAATTGACATTATATTGAACATAGTGACCCTTATTTTTAACATAGTAACCTTTATTAAAACTTGAATAACGTTTAATATTATTGTGAACTTGAATACGACGTTATGACCCTAATTTTAACATAGTGACCTTTATTTTTCATATTGACCAGTATATAAAATATTTCATTAAAAAAATTAACTACTTATAGCCTTGCTATTATTTCAACATAGTGACCTTATTTTTATTATAGTGACCTTTTTTTATTAATAAAACAACCATATTTTCTCTAATATTAGTGGTCCACGATAAATTAGTGTGAACTAGGTTCATTTAAGAATTTGTGTAGTTGTATTGTATATATTCTTTTAACAGGTTGGTACTCCGTATATAACATTTATGAGGTATTCTTTTATTTCTTTTCCTATGGTTCTTAAAATTTTGACTTTGATAAACTATGTTATGATGATCATCGGTAGACTATCAAGAATCTATACTTTTGATTGTAAATAATTTTATTTACAATATACTTCATATACATTACTTATTACAATGTACCATGTTAAAAAAAATAGGTATGTGATTAATCATCTGATTATTAAATTATTACAAGTATGTTAAATTTGTAAAAAAATCACTGTAATAATTATGAGTCTTATATTAAAGAAAAACTTTTATATACACCCGGTTTACACTAATATTATTGTACATTGAGCAGTATATGGGTAACTTTTAGCTAATTTTAGGGTAACTTTTTGCTTTTTTTTGGGTAACTTTAAGCATAATACAATATTTATAAAAATAGACAACAAGAAAAGTTTTATAAAGGTAATTTAAGTACATTCAATCACTAATAATTGATTTTTAGCCATTTAAAATGTGATTCTTTATTAATAAAGTGTAGATAATTTTTATTTGTATTGGGTTACTTTTATGCATATTGAGGAAACTTTTGTTCATTTTAGGGATAACTTTTGCTCATTTTAGGGTAACTTTATAGCGGATGTACAATATTTTATTGAACATCCGATTTTTTTAAAAGTTTGTCTATATTAAATTATTACAAGTATATCTCTAAAATATTCTTTTACATATTTGCCCCCATTGAATTCAAAAGACTTAAATTTGTCTCTTGAATCACCAAAGATATTAATTATTTGTGTTTATTTTAATATTTAGAGCATCTTTTAGTCTCTCCTTTTATTTTTATTTTTTTTTTCTATTTGGAATATCAACACTAAGGTCACGTTCACTTCACCGTATTTTTGCTGAACTGAAATTATTTTTACCGGAACAAAATTATATTTGCTGAACTTAAATTATTTTTACTGAACTTAAATTAATTTTACTAAACTAAAATTATTTTTGCCGAACTGAAATTATTTTTACTGATTTTCTATTATAATTTTTCTTTAAGAAAACTGAATTTTACTGAACTGAATTTATTTTTACTGAACTGAAATTATTTTTTACTTAATGTTATTTTTTTAAGGTGAAGTAAACAGGGCCTAATTAGTACAAAAGTATTCTAAATTAATTTAAATTAAAATACAAAAATTCCGAAGTATATAATTATATGATGACTTGTTTAATTTATTCAATTCGTCTTAAAAAGTGCTTAAAAGTTACAATAGATATAATAAAATACCATGTAAATATGCCTATAAGACATAAAGGTCACTAATAATAATTCTCCTCAAAGGACTAGTCATATTGCGCGCGTAAGAATCCCTATTCTTAATAGAAAATTGTTTAACAACAAAAGCTTAAATTTAAATTATATTATCCTGTCAAAAAACAAAATTATATTATTGGCTTTTATTTTATTTGCCTTAATATATATCGTGCTAATTATTATTAGAAATAAAAACTTATTTTATTTTATTTTTTTATTTTTCTTTTGGATAATTTGATTCTAATAATCCAACCTTTGTGAGGTTTGTTTTTATTAATCCCTTTTTGAATATTCCACAATAATCCAAGCTTTGGGGATGTTATATTCTAGGGGTGTCTATACGGTTTTCGGTTTGGATTTAGGCCAAATCCAATCCGATCCGAAATAAAATTCGATTTTTGATTTTCAAATCCAATCCGATCCGAATTTCTCATCAATCCAATCCGAATTATAATTCGGTTATTTGGATCCAATCCGAAAATCCGAATTGAAATACATTGCAAATATTTAGGGCCTAAAGTGATCATAAAAATAAAAAGTAATTATAAAATTTTAGTCTTGAAAACATAGTTGTACAAGATTAATACAGTATTGAAAACATAAATATACATAATTAATAGGAAAAATACACTTTAATAATCCCACCTATGGGCGATTTACTTTTAATAATCCCAACTAAGGTTTATTATCTAATAATCCCAACTATGGGGTCAGTTTACCTCAAATGGTCCCAATGACCGATGACCTACTGAAAAGGTATTTTTTTTATATTTTTTTATATTTTTTAAAAGACACGTGTCAGCACGTGATTGGTTTAATATAAAAAAATTAAAAAAGAAAAAAAAAAAGAAAACACAAAACACAAAACACAAAAAGAAAAAAGCAAAAAAAAACCATTCTCAGCCACCCCCTCCCCCACCGTGAAACCCTAAACCAACCCCCAACCCATCGAAAACCGGCGATTGACCATCTCTCACCTCCCTAACCCCCCAAAAACGACTGACCGTACCTTGCCACCCTCGAAACTCGCCATTCGACATTCTCGATCCCCGAAACTCCGGCCGTACGTCAAACCCAGTCAAGGGTTTCTTAGTCCCCAAAACTCCGGCCACGAGTCAAATGGGGGTGTTAGGGAGATAGAGGGGGCGAGAGGAAGAAAGGTCGAGGAGGGGGGTCTCGATGATCTTGCGATCGAGATGTTTTCGTCAGTATCCATTGGTGAAGATGGTAGCTGAAGTTGCGGGCTTGCGGCGGTAAGGGGTTGGGGAGAGGGATTACGTGCAGTGGGGCTACCGGTGGTCAGGTTGGGGGGTATAGCTGGCGACCGGGGAGGGGGGCGCCGACCGGCACCGAGGGCAAGGGGGTCAGGCTGTTGGGAGCGGTGGCAATGGGGTGGCTGGCGTGGGTGTTTGTTTTTATTTTTATTTTAAGTTTTTTTTTTTTAATATTTTCTAAGTTTTTTTAATTTTTTTTTAAAATTTTTTTTGGACCAATCACGTGTTGACACATGGCTTGGTAACCTATAATAACAGGTTGTTGACCGATTGGGACTACTATAGGAAAAATCACCTCATAGTTGGGATTATTAGATAATAAATCTTAGTTGGGATTATTAAAAGTAAATCGCCAACAGTTGGGATTATTAAAGTGTATTTTTCCTAATTAATATTGATATAATTATTAACATAATTTTACATGATTAATTTAAAAAATCCTTATTTTTAAAAAGCATGGTTTTATATTTCGATTAATTCAATTTTTTGGATCCAAACAAGGTCAATCCGATCCGAAAATCCGAATTTTCGAAAAATTCTAATCCGATTTAAAGTTTGGATCTGAACCGAATTAATATTTCGCTTTGGATTGGATTGGATTTCGATTTTTATTCGAATAATGGACACCCCTATTCTATTCACTTAACTAACCTAAGATTAGTTTTTGTTTTTCATTTTATCATAAAATGAAAAATAATCATCAAAATGAGAACAAATAATCATGGGTGTATGGTACACCCGGGTGTATATAACAAACTCTCGTATTCTATTAAGTCAAGCAGGTAATTTAACCTAAAACAATAGGTCACTTGTCATGTGTTGCTTTTTCATTTGTCCAAAAAATATTTTTGATTTTTTTTATAAAAAACCTTTAAAATTAAAGAAATACCTAAAACACAGAGGGAGTAATTTTTTTTTTTTTTTTTTTTTTTTTTTTTTTTTTTTTTTTGTGTGTAAAATCATATTTTGTTTGTTATAATATAACTATATAATAATGTATAGTTTGTTGTGGACTTAACGTAATTATAATAATTTTTTTTATTTTGCTTAAGTTTCGTTAAAGAATCGCTAACGGTGATAGCAATTATATACGGAGTACATTAAAACTGCAAACGTTGTTAGTGGTTCTATACATTGAATTTTGTACACTTTTTTTTTTTAGTTTATCATCATGGAAATGCAATGTTAAAGGTTCTGAGATACAATACAAGTGTAATATGATAATCTAGAAGTAGAGGATATCTGAAGTGTTATTGCCAATGTCACTTGATATTCTGTCTAATGAAACTTTACTTGTGGGTCGGCGTTTGGTCAGTGGGGTCAATTAGGGCGGATTGGTGCCTTTTTTCCACTTATTTTTTTAAACATATTTCACCTCACTGCATAATGTATGATGCTAATTACTGTAATTATTTATGATTGAATTAGCAGAATTCTTTTTGAAAGCTAGTATCTTATCCTGTTAATTTTACCCTTACTATTCGTGAATATACACTTAACATCTACTCTCTTTGTCCCCAATTGTTTACCCAAAACCATAAATTCACTTTATTAAGGCTTTGGGCAAAAAATAGTGCACATGGGTTGACACAAATATCAATGAGGAGAGAGATAGAGAGAGTGCAAGTGGGAAAACATGCCAAAAGTAGTATTGGGCAATCTTTTGAGAATACCTTAAAAAGATAAGTGGAGCAAACAATTAGGGATAGAGGAAGTATATGACAAAAAAAAAATAGGTTAGTTATTATATTCCCTTACTACAATTAAATGACAAAAAAAGTTAGAAGTAGCTAGCTCATTACTCTTCTGTGGAAAGAGATAGTAGCTTCAACTATCTCCGTTTCCCGCCAGTTAAATGACAAAAATATGTTAGGTCTAATTAAAAGAACCGCTAATAGTGTTTGCGGTTTTAATGTATAGAATTGCTATCATCGTTAATGTTCTTTGTTGAATTAGAATTAAAAAAAATAACGAAGCTTCCATCTATTCTACGTGCATAACATGGTGGGAATAAGTTTTCATACGGTCCGAATCCTCTATCCCACTATGGTGTTTCATTCCATGTACCACTCAACATTATTGGTCCACATCATTTTAGTTACTATTTATTTTTTTATTTAACTTTTAATAGCAAATAGAATTAACTAGAATTTCCATAATTTATATTTAAGTACTAATCTTTCTTTCTTTTCTATACAATAAAGTTTAATTCAACCTCATTAAAAAAAAAAAATAATTGTTTCTTCAAAATTTAACGTAATTTTTCTACCTATAATTCTAATGGCGGCTTCTAATAAGACATTCCCTCACTATTATACTGAACCAAGTACAATGGAGTCACGAGATCACCCACAATATATATAATTGCCACAACTCTTGTACTCTCAAATTATGAATATGACAACATAACAAAATTACTTCTCAACATGTAGTATATATTTATTAAATTGAAATTTTGGTACTTTGATATTCATGGATGCAATTAGAGAAAAGAATGAATGAATTGAGGTAATTAAACACAAAAATTAGAATTCTTGTAGAGTTATGGAGGTAGTACAAAAGAAAAAATAATAGAGTTGAATTTTGTATACAAAAAAAGAAAGAGAGCTAAGAACTAGAATATAAATTATGATTGCTACTATAAGTTAAATCAAGAAAAGGGGATAATTAAAATGATGTGAACCAATAATGTTGAGTGGTAAATGGAATGGGACACAATAGTGGGATAGAGGATTCGGACCCGTTTTCATACCAACATAAATAGGGAATTAATGTTTATTTAAGCAATTTTTAAGGAAATTGTTTTTTTTTTAATCTTTTCCTTAAATTGTGTGTCAAAGGGCTATGAGTCAAGTATAAAAGCAAAGGAAGTACAAATATTATAAATCTAATCAAAGTTGGACTGGTCTAATAAAATATCTGGGTTGTGTAAATTTTTTGGACAAAATTTTGAACCCAACCCACTCCTTAAAAAAAACCTAGCCTGATCTGATAATTGCGGGTTTGGACACATTTTTGGGCAATAGTTAATAGCTGGACTCGAGACCAGCTACTTATTTATGAACCCTCTACAAAACGATGCGTTTCATTGCTTAGACATGAGGGCTGCGCGTGACATGACGTTAGCAGAGAGACGTCCTGTCAAATCAGGTATAAATACCTGTTTTAAAAGAAAAAAAAACCCAATTTTCATTTTAGGAAGCTGCCATACAATTTTTTCTCTCTATCCGCAACTTTCTCTCTCTAGTTCCTTAGAAACCTCCATAAACATTCTCAGAAAGCTTAGTAATCACAAATTTTATGCGTAATCATGACTATTAGAGAAGAAATTGGTGGTGTTAACACAGTTTTTGGAAATCAACGTAAAAAATCAAGGTTATTTTCAATTTTTTGTAAATTTGAGCAACGAATTTCACTCTAAAACGTAAAATTATGAGCAATTGCACTCTAGATTTTGTTAATTTACCATTTTCTCTCTCTAATTATCAATTTCACTAACTACTAGTTCAATTTTAGTTGATTCATTTAGATTTTTTGTACATTTTAAATTTTGGTTGGTTTATTACATTTTTGTACATTTTGTGCGGAGGAGCACGAATTTCATCTTCAATGCTTTAATTAAAGACAAAAAATGACGAGATTCAAGGGCCGTAAGTTATTTCTTACCTGATTTTATGTTTTGTTTAAAAATATTGAAAAAAAAAATTAGAGAGAAAAAAGCAAATTCACAGATCAATAGAACAACCAAGTAAGTTATATAATGTCATTTTGATATTAAAGAATATTTAATTTAGTTTAAGAAAAAATCAGAGAAAATATTGATGTTCATTCTCATAGTGGATGATGTTCTTTTTGGTTTGATGTTCATTCTCATAGTCGACGATGCTCTTTTTGGTTTAATGTTCATTCTCATAGTTGATGATGTTATTTTTTGTTTGAGATGTTCATTCTCATAGTTGATGATGTTCTTTTTGTTTTGATGTTCATTCTCATAGTTGATGATGTTCTTTTTGGTTTGAAATAAAAGTATGCTCAATTACTTTTAGTACTGCTTGTTGATATGATGTTCAAAATAAAATGTTCATTTTCTTTTAGTACATTATTTGGTGTTGAATGATGCTCAATTACTTTTAGTACCTTGTTGATATGATGTTCAAAATAAAAATAGTTAATGTTCATTTTCTTATGGTACCTTGTTTGGTGTTGAATGTGTGCTCAATAACTTTTAATATTTTGATGATATGATGTTCAAAATAAAAATACTTGATATGATGCTCAATTACTTATAGTACCTTGTTTGGTGTTGAACGGCACCGTTTTGGAAATGTAGGAGGAGGTGTTTGTCCTTGGAGTTGGTGGAGGGGCACCATGCGTGAATAGGTCGTGGTAAATCTGGTTGGAAAATGTTAAGAAAAAACAATGTCAAACTAAATATTTGAGGTTGGGATTTGGTAGTGAAAGCCATAATTGCCAGTATTATGATCATTAAGAGTAAACTCACCATACTACTTAATGTTCATTTTAATAGGCAAGAAAAGTGAAATGATCAAAGTATAAATAGTTAATGTTCATTTTCTTATAATGAGATGATCGAAATACATTTTGTTCATTCTTTATTTGAACTATGTTCATTAACAGATAATTATAAGTTCATTTCTAAAGAGTGAGGGGACTTCAAAAATATATATGTCATTCTTTTAATGTCCACTTCCTTAATGTTTTAAATATATATGTCAAATGATCAAAATGATAACGAATAATGTTCAATTACAAAATGATTAATGTTCAGTGTCACAGTAGGTATGGAAAAAAGAATTAAATCTTTCATAACCAGATGAACAGTGAAATGAAGGACAACAAAGTGAAGAAAATTAATCAATTGTAACAGGTAAATGTAAATTATGATGTGATTGTTTTTCTTTTAATTAAAATGTTCAGTTTTATATCACCTAATGATCATATTTGAACCAGATATTCTTCCCTGCTTCAGCCTTCAAACATTGTTAAATTTTGTGCATCAATCATTTCGAAGGAACAATTGATATAATAGACAATCAAAAACTAGTACAAAATGTAAGCAAGAAAGAGAAATACAAAGATTTTCCACAACTTATAGTAAGTGAAATTTATTGAAGATTTTTGTATCTATTATTACATTTACTAATCAAATACACATTATTTGAAATTACAGGTAAAAGCATATGCATCATTCCGATATGAAGGTGGTGGGGAAATTAAAAAGAAAATTCGGTGAAGATGAGCTAGAGAAGCAATATTGATCGCACAAATTGTAGTTTGTATCTAATGAAACACATGGAAACATATATAGCTGACCCTAAGGAGAATTGAATTTGTGACTAAAAAGTAAATGATGAAAGTGTTATTTATGTTCATTTTTCTTTACCTAAATGTTCATTTAATAATTTTGATACTTATGTTTAATCATCTTATTGCAAGTTTTGGTTCTTCATTAGTATTTTATTAAATAGTTTGAGCAAATGAGGAAGTTACGGGTAACATATTGTGCACAACTTATGCTTTTGAGGGAAACAAGTACCAACAAATGATCAAATTGGCAACAAAAAAGAAGACAGAGAGAAAGTGATTAATTGTTGATTTGCAAAACCATATTTGTTATTCATAATCTACAATGTTTTTTTTTTTTTCTTTCCAAAAAGTATATCAGGTTCATGTCAAAGTATGAAAGGATTTTAATATTCTCTTTGTGATGTTAGATAAATTTGATAATACAATTTCTATTGAATATATTCATTGTATATTGAAAAGTTCATTTTATTATTATTAAATATTCATTTTTAAAATCACCTATTCTAACAACACATGTTTTTGAAGATGTTCATTTATATGTGATTAGTTGTTCACTTTTTTTTTCACAATATGTTCATTTGTATTTTTTGATATAAAATTCTAGTTTCGATGTAGGTTATAGAACTAATAAATCGAACTGTTAATAAAATGATACCAGAAAAGCTATAATACTGAATATATATAACTTTGTTCTTAACATCAATATGAATATCAAGTATACTTTACTCAAATATTTTCTTTACAAGTAAAAATTTATTGTATGCTAAAAATAAATTCCAATATCTTGAAGTATAGTATGCTTCAAACCAAGTACACCATGCTTCAATAATTGGCGGAAATTCCTTCAAAAAAAATCAAATAAAGATCATAATATGTTCAATAAGAAATAATAGGAAGATCATAACACATAGCAAAATTACTATAAACTTACTAAATAAAGTATTATTCATTGATCAAACTTTGATTGAATTTCATTGAAATATGCATCTTTACCACCTCCAGCCTTAAAATGCTTCAAGAATTAAAAAAAAAAATGTCAAGATATATACTTTATATGTACATTAGTTAATTTATAATGTTTAATTACATTTATCTTACTATTCTTATCCTGAGTTGCATCTTTTGATTGAGTAGCAATTCCATCACCAACCTTCATATAAAAAATATGAAATGTTCATAACATTCAAATGAAATGTTCATAACAGAAATTTGAAATGTTCATATACTTACCTTATCCTTTTGAAATTTGTTTCCTTCACTTGATTTAGTAATTAATAGCCTTGTTTAAAACAACCAATCCTGATCCTTCAATGCTAGAATTTGAATAAATCAAAGGAGCACAATTATTATCGAAGTTTTGTAAAAACTAAAAAAGTTGTTCAAAAAAAATTGATCAATCATATGAATTCATAAATTGTTCATATGTAATATCATATATATTCAATAATTTCTGAGCATATGTCTGAACATTAAGCCTAACCATTTCAGATTAGTATATTGCTCTATTATCTTCTTCCAACCCTTAGCTTTATTACACTCTTTCTCCATAGTACTCTTTGGCCTCTCATTTCTACCTCCCTTTTTCCTTTTCGATCTTGGATTTTTTATTTTATTTTTATTTTTTTTATTTTTATGTTGGAATCATCTTCACTTGAAATATCATCATCAAGGTTGGTAAAATCAATATCTCCTATCATGTACTCAATTGTTTCTTTAAGCAAATCAAAGGCCATGTCAATTTGAACCCTTGCTTGCATACTCATTGTATAAATCGTAAGCCTCTAGATCACCCTTAACAGTCTTTAGCATTAATTCATATTTGTCTGACTCATGAACAATTATTGGATCTTTACTCACAGAAAATAGAAAATGTACATAATATAGTCACATAATATTCAATTATAATCAACTTATAATGTGTCTATTAAAAATGTTCATCATATCAAAAACATAAATGTTCATTTATATTAGAAAAATATGAAAATGACAAAAAAAGCGATTCATTATTAAAATATTGTTCATAATCAAAATATGAAATGTTCAATTAAAAAAATTATAATATGATTATAAAGCCAAAAACCTATAGCATGTACAATCAAAGCAAAAAAAAAAAAAAAAGAAATATAGTGAAAAAAAAGAAAAAAAAAATCAAAGTTTAAATTATACAATAAATAAAAATTAAACAATAAGCAATTATTCAATCTGCGAAATAATCAATTAACAAAATTAAACATCATAATCATGCATCAATTAAGGTACTCATGATCATCCATTAAAAACATTATAAACTCCATTGAATCAAAAAGCAAAAAAATCATTCAATAAAAAAAGCACTAAATTCAATCAAAAATCAAACAAAAGTACTAAAATAAACTTACATTCATCCATTAAGGAAGGAAGAATTCTAGATGACAAACAGCAGCAAACTCCATTGTTATTCATAACCAAAAGAATCGAAAATCTTGATTTATTCAAAAGAATCAAAAATCGAATTTGAACAACAAGTAAAAAAAATGTGGTAAGATCAAGAAGAGAAAGAAATTCTAAATTAAATGGAATGAAATTAAATGATTTGTATACTCAATTATGGGAACAAAAATTGCGAAACAAATTGAATTTATGAGCTACGAAGAACAACGTCGTTTAGAGGAAGAAGCAAAATACAGCTGGGCTCTCCACAAAACGACGTCGTTTTGCCGCGGGACCAGCCAGTATTAGCTGGGCACAGGTCCAGGTAATAAATTTGTCATTTTTGGCCCATTGTTGGGCCTGGCCTGACCCAAGCACTGGCCTAAAATGGGTCACTTTTTTTTAACCAAAGCATTGCTTGTGTATTTGTGATCACATCTAAATATTATTACGTGTGATGGAGTGAGTATATCGAGAGATAACATGGAACATCTTTAAATATAGAACAATAGAAATGGTAAAACCCCTATCAAGGCTATCATCATAAACATAAATGTCGGTTCATCGAGTCACTAAATGAGTTAAATACAATCTAAAAATTACTCAACCCAATTGGACCCAAATGTTGACTTAAACATAAGTTCAGACGTTCAGTTCCGGTATGGTAGCAATAACACACGGTTTAACGTTTAAACTTAAAACTTGCAACAAATATAAAAACGCCATTTTCACAACCGTTGACGGTGTCAATTATTTGTTTGAATCAATATCAGAAGAGAAGTGCGGTGGGGTGAGGGTCGCATGGGCTGTGGGTCCCTCTACTGGATCTACATCTGCCTTCTTTTCGCATGTTCATGTGATCCGGTTGGAACTAATTTATCAATATTTTCTTTTTTTAAAAACAAAAACTATTTTAATTTTTGTTGAACTTTTGAGTGGAGTACTACAATACTACATTCATTAACCGAGTACTTTTTGTATTTTAATTTAGTTACTATGTACTCCCTCCGTCTCATAATACACGAGATATTGAAGTTTTTTATTATTCATGCACTAGTTTTGAATATAATTTTTATTAACATAATAAAAATATATTTTATTATAAATATGTTGTTAAAAATATTTTAATATAAAATTTTATAATATAATTTTTAAAAGAAAAATGATAAACATAGCCCTAAGGGCTATAAATAAGAAGCTAAAAAAGGAAATATTGAGGATAAAATAACATTAATTACACCGATGTGCGATGAATTCCCAACTTAATTCCATTTTAAGAAGTATATTAAATGCTTATGTATTAATTCCATTTTTATTAATATTTAATTGTATTAAAATAAAGTCAAATTAGTGCATCGATATGTCTGCAATGTTTGAATGTGTTATGCATTATGGGACTGAGAAAGTATGACGATTTGGCTATTGTGTGTGTTTTCTGTGAGGCTAGTCAGACCGTGTGACTGTTTATATAAAACAAATTGACCTCAACAACACTTATAGATTAGCCTAATTATACTAACATATTAACCCCTTATTATAATTATCTTAACACAAACCAAATTCTATATGATGGCTGACCAAGCGTATAAAAGTTTGTGTTTATTACACAACGACAAGCGTAAAAATCAAACAGTTGCAAATAAAACATAACGAGAAGTATAATAATACAGAATAGTTATTAAAATAAATTTTTTATTTATTTTAAAAAGAGACTTCAACATCAAGACAACTTAGAAGAGAGGTGAAGGCAAATTGGTACTAGTCCGTAAAAAAAATACAGCTAGCAATTATATCAACTCACTCGTATTTTGAGTAGAAAGGAAGGAACACACCTACCTTCCCTTTTCCCCACTGCACTCCCTCTACCTCTACCTTACTTCCTTTGTTTTTATTTTCTTTCATCTATTTTACTTCAACTCCGTACCTTTTTCTTTACAATCCTCATTCTCTCTTTTCTCTTTCTTCTCTAAACTATACACCACCACTATTACTCTCTCATTACTACAAGTCCACAACTTCATAAGGTCAGTAATTTAATTTCATTTTTAATTCAAATTCATATTTTTCAGTTTGAGTTTAGAAGTTTATTTAAATTTGTATACTGTCGGTGCATTTGAATTGACACCATTGTTTTCTATCTTCAATTTTTCAAAATAATTGTTGAAATTTGCAAATTTATTTCTCAAAATTGGGGTATTTTTCTAATTTCTAGCACATTTTTACATTGCTTTTAATTCTAATTATTTAAATTAATTTGTTAATTCTTCTCTTATTTTTGCAGGAATTTGATTCAATTAGTGAGGTACTTCAGCTGCAATTCTGCTAAGAAGACAAAAAAAAGTGATAAAGGTTCGCTTAATTTTTCTTCTCTTTTTAATTTTCGTAATAAAATGCTAGGAGTAGTATAGTTGTGATTATTATTATTTTTTTTTTTAAAAAAAACTGTTGAATTCTGAAAAAGAATTTTGAAAATAGGGGTTGGAATATTAAGAGACAGCGAAAAAGAAAATGTAGTCCGCAAAAGATGTTAACACTCGGGATAAAATCATGGGGACCAGCTTGCTCTTAGCGTGCATTTTCTCTCTTTTGTCTCACGTTATATGTAGACTCTTCTTTTAAATTGTCGGTTTTTATTTTTCCATAACCATTTGATTAAGTGAATTACATATTCCCTTGGTTTTTAATTGTTGTGTCGTTTTTTAAAGACTGAGAATCCATAATTTTGTTCATTAAAAAAAAAAAACACTGCATTTCAGTTTTGTAAAACGGTTCCATATTTTATTTGAAAAATGTATTATTGAATGAATTAACAAATAATTACGAACTGAAGGAGTCATGTTACGGGTTTAAGAGTCAACATTGCCTAGACGAGTGAACATGTCTTAACGGGTTTTTTTTTTTTTTTGTGTTTGTTTTGTTTTTTTAATTACTTTTTCAATTAAAAAGTAAAAAGAAAAAAAATCCAAAATGACTAACGTGCGCCACTAGTGGTGACACGCTGGACGAAATGATTAATTTCATTGGCTACTTATACGTCACTAACGCCAATCTCATTGGTTCAGTAAACGTATATGGCGCACTTTAGAATTTGCTTTATTTATGTTTTTTTTCGTAAACTTTAATAAAAATAAACTGCTACTAACACTAAATTTCACATCTATTTTGAATTTTACAGTACAGAAGAATAGCAAGAGAAACTAAAGACGAAGGAGAAAAAGAATAAAAAAATAAAAAGAAAAAGAAAATGAGCGGGATTACAATGATGGAGGAAATAGACAGTGGAAATTTCTTCGACCAAATTGATGACCTTCTTGAGTTTCCAAACGAGGACGTTGAGAAAGGTTTGGGTGATAATGGTGTTGCAATTAACCAGTACAATGATTTTCCGCCGGTTTTTTGGTCGGACAATTCACCGGGTTTCTCTGTCTCCCACAGTAACACAGCGTCTGACCTCTCCGCTGAACTCTCTGTTCCTGTGAGTGTCCCTTCTCTCACAAATTTTTATATTTTTAATTTTTCATAAATTAACCTATTTTATTATAATTTTTTTAATTACTGTATTTCGTTACGTTCCGCACTATAGTAAAAAATATTGCACTCGGGAGTTTTCATAGAATATTCATGGACTTGTACTCTGTATTATTTTGGAATAATTCACTTAATAAAAGTATAAAACTATTTTTTAAATTTTGCATCATATTACAGTACATACAAAAATTAATTTTGGGCATCATATATTTTTTTTTGGCTGAAGTGCATCATCTATTAATATTTACAAAATAATATATAATTTATATTAATATTTACAAAATAATGTATAATTTATACAAAGTAACATTTTCATCTAAATTATTCCATCTACAATCACATCATCTAAATTATTCAATGGATGAATGGTAAAGGTAAATAATAAAAAAAAAAAAAATCTAATATTTATTCTTACAATCCCATCATCTAAAAATATACTTTGTATATTTATTCTTTATTCTTTATGTGATTTTGTATGAATTACGTTCTTTTATAACTACTCGTATTAAGATTAATTATTGGACATTAACTTTGATTCATATAAAGTTAGAGTATTTAGAATAATCACGTGGTAGGAGGATATTTTGAAATTATAATATTGTACATCATGTGAGGTGCTATTCCACCGACAGCATTATTTTCAATTTAGCTGTCATTTAGTGGTGTTTTGTTTTTGTTTACCACAATATTTCACATCAAAGGTTTATGGTGCCAGCTGGCAATTTGTATTTTTTTGATGCTTATTAAAATTTTAAATAATTATACTGTCAACTTTGCCACAACTTTGCCGCCACGAAATTACTTAAAGACGTGGGGAGTATAACATGGTAACATGAACACATTTATCACTTAAACTCATCATTGAATTAGTGAATATAAAAAAGGGAGATGTTGTGTTTGTGCAGTAAAATAAATGTATGGATAATTATTAAGTTAGTTGTGATCATGACCCGTTAATACTATTCCACAAGTAAGTGCATAGTGCTTAAGTAAAGGTTACTACTTTCACGTTTGAATTTGACTATGATTATTGATTATATAAACCTAAAGTTTAAAGTTTTAATGACTAACTATCAGTTGAGTAAAAAAATCACATAAAATTGTAGTTTGCATTGTAGAATATACACTATTGTATGGGGTATCTTTTCTTTTGGTTTCATTCTTAATTTGAAAAGATGGAAGAAACACAAAATTGCTAATTGACAATGGACAAGAAAAAGAAATGTTTTCTTTTTAAGAAAGATACTCTAGTTGATATAGTTGGTTCTAGTTTGATGGTGGTTGTCTCACTAAATAGTCCAGAACAACATTTAGAGATGGAGGGAGTAGTTGAAGGTTGTTCTCAATTGAGAATCAAATAAATTGATTTATGCAAGGCATTGGTTTGAAGTGTTGGAACAGGGTTTGCTCCTAAGTTTGCCATTTGGAACAAAGTTGTATCTAGTACGGAGTATAATTTTATCGGCAGAGTAGATATTTTTAAATTTTTAACATTTTCCTATAGGGCTAACTACGAAAATTACTGGGTTGTAAGGTTGGGTTGTGGGGGGCCTGGTCTTCACCAGCTCCCATGTGGATTCACCAAGGAAATCCAGCTAATTGTCTAAAAAAGTTAAACAACCAGTCTTTCAAAAAAAAAAAAAAAAAAAAAAAGTTAACCAATATTCTTTTAACCAAAAATTAATAAAATAACTAATTGAGGTAGGACTTCAGAAATTTACGCTGCTTGTTTGCTTGATTACATTACTTTCCAAGTTCTGTTTTGTATGTTGGTAAAGTGTAATTCAGTGTTTGATATCTACGGTATAATTTAAGCAATCATTGGCTTTGCGTTTCTGCTAACTCACTTGTTTAAGTTTGTCATATTTTTTTATGCTGATGCATCATGGCTTCATGGGTTTAATTTGCAATTGCAGTTCTAGTCAATCTTTGTAGTGTTAACTCAAATTATAAAACTAATGTTACGTTACTTATGATGCAGTATGAGGACATTGTTCAGCTCGAGTGGCTGTCGAACTTTGTTGAGGATTCCTTTGCTGGTTCAGGCCTGACAGTCGAGAAAAGTCAGTCTACTTCCTATACTAAGGACTCCTCCCGTAATCAGTTCCAAACTTCCAGTCCTATTTCGGTCCTTGAGAGCAGCAGCACTTGCTCTAGAGGAAAAACACTCCCTGTCAGTCATGAAAAACGTGCTCGCAGCAAACGCCCTCGCCCTGCTACTTTCAACCCTCGTGCTCACCTCATTTCACCGACACCCTCCATTTCCAAAACACCTCGGCTATTGTTTGCCCCCAGTGCTTCCTTGTCTAAGTCAGAGAATTTTGCTGACTCTCGTCCCCTAAAGAAGAAAAAGAAGATCAAGATTCTACCTCCCTCAGGCAGAATAAGTCACAATCAAAATGATAATCCTAATGCTAACACCACATCACAGGCATTAAGGAAGTGCATGCATTGCGAGATTACAAAAACACCACAATGGAGAGCTGGCCCAATGGGGCCAAAAACCCTTTGCAATGCATGTGGCGTCCGTTACAAGTCAGGTCGTCTCTACCCTGAGTATCGCCCTGCAGCAAGCCCAACTTTCGTCCCATCCTTGCACTCCAATTCTCACAAGAAAGTCCTTGAGATGAGGACCAAGACCCCTGATGAGAATCCTGCAAGAATCTCCCAGGAGCATGAGCTTATACCAAAAAGCGGTCTCCCCCCAGCATATATCTGATCAAGGAGGTAGAGATCACAACGTTATTTGCTTGCTGGAATGGTTGCGTTCTCCTGCCAGCGTCGCATTTGAGTGTCATTTGTTATTGTTTCTCAATTATTATTGCTACATATATCTTGGTTCATTGGTTTTTTTGTGCAGAGGGGGGCGGTGTTATAAGAAATAGCAGCGATAGATGTTTAGGTGTAGCTAATTTTTAGCTTAAAATTAGTCGAGATTAAGATAAGGGGGGAAAGAGAAGCTGAGAGATCAGAAAATACAGAGTTTGTAGACCTAAGATGTTTAGATGTAGCTAATTTTTATTTAGTTTACAAGGTCATTAGGTAATACTTAGTATGAGTCTGTTTTACTTTCCCATTGTATTGATCCTCTTTTTTTTTACTTTCAAATTCTTTTTACAGTTAGTTTGTCAGGCAGGAAATTTCTGAAATGAAGTTCTTTTTTACCTATGAAGTTATTCTGATTAATTGTTCTTTATTGCTGTTTGTTCTTTCATGATGACTGAGTTATGACTTATATCTTCTTCAATAGCTGCATTCCTTCAAAGACAATTCACTATATTATATCTCCCTTCTAATGTGGAATGTCGCGATAGCTAAGACATTTTAATTGTCTTATGCACGACGATTGTCATTTTCGATCATTTGATGGGTGGTTCACCAGGACTATTCTGTCATGATGACTGAGTAATGATTTTCATCCTCTTTAGAAGTTGCATTCCTTTAGAGGCAATTCACAATCTACACTATTGATAATGAGAAAACATAATCATGATTAAGAAGGGTGGCTTGATAGATGATGCTAATACTTTACCTTATAATAAAATTAGGAGAATTGTATAAATCATAATGAAGGGAAAATGAAATTTGGTCAGTGTCAGATAACCGACGGTGTTGAAAAGTCTTTATCACTCAACAATTATCAGAATTAATAGCACTGTCGGTGATACATGGGATAGTTTTGACTCACTTTAAATAGTAGTTGTTGTTGCTGTGTACTAGAAGAGATTATTCATCTTTCCAATGACCACAATTTGAGTACTATGGCCCATTTTTTTTTATATGCCTTTTTTTAGAGGGCAAGGAATGGTCTGAAGTGAAGGGGGGTGAGAGTGAGAGTGAGAGTGAGAGTGAGAGTGGGGAGTGGGGATAAGGGAGGAGATATGCTTAGCACTTAATTTCATGGGAGACTGTGTTGTTGCTCATCAATGGATGTGTGTGGCCACGGGCGCCTAGGAAACCATGCATGATGTCTCGTTTAATAAGCTTGAAAAGAACGTGCATGATATTTGTCGGTTTGTTAGCGATGTCTTGATTAAACTTGACATAGAGCGTGCATGACATTCGTCGGTTAGGTAACGATGAGTTATTAGGGTTAAGAATTGATTGGAGGGGTGACATGACGTGACAAGTTGAGTCGAATCCAAATGCGTGGATAGTAACTAAGTTGTCACTAAGTTTTACGGTCTTATTTAAATTTACTTTGCCTTAAATTATTTATTTTTGAAAAAAATTATATTACCTATGTTTCTTATTATTTGCAACAACAGGGTTGTTTGTTAGTATAAAAAACTCCTTTGTTGCAAATACTGTAATAAGAATCGAAGGTAGTATTAAGATCATTTATATCAGAGTAGATTTAATAATCAACTCCATATAAGTAAACAATTATTTGTGCTCTTGATTGCTCAACATAACATATTTGATATGTACTACATTGTATGATAAGGGGCAACAATGCAACATAGTTAATTCATGCCAATACTTTTTGCAAAATAATTGTTATAATAAAAAATTTGTCTGCTAACTTATGAGCCATCTAGGTATACCAATGACATGCATAATATTACAGGAGATCTTAGAAGTTATCTCAAAATCAAAAATATTTGAAGGAAATCCATTCTCGAGTTGTGTTGTACTATACGAGTGGAACTTAGGAGAAATTGTAAATTTTGGACGATTTAAAATAATATTGTTCCAAAATGATAGAGTAATATAAATCGATCTTGGGCTTTAAACATAAGGTTAAGCTTTTGGTTGATTTGATCCTTTAACATGGTATCACAACTAAGGTTTTGATCCAACCTAATTTCCGTAATTTTATTTTTTTCCGATTTTTTTTTTCTAGCCCTAGAACTAGCCGCCACCCCCTCTTCACCGTCCATCCCATCTAGCCGACCACCATGACCAAAGATGGTGAAACCTCTTCGTCTTCCGATTTTCACCCTGCTTTTGGGGTAAACAACATAAAAAATATCATCCCTCTCATTCTTGGCCGTGAGAAAGTACAGTATTCGAATTGGGTCGAGTTGTTTGAGTGTCATGCTCATGCATTCAACGTTCTTGATCATATACATCCGAAAACTAAGCGACCAGAGGCTTATCTGACCGGAGGGTTTCTCCCATTCGCGCAGGGTATGCGGGAGACACATGTTGCGTCCACATTTCAAACCCAAAAGGGCTCTCATGTAAGGGAGCGTGATAGAGTATAAAACATATTCTTGGGTCTCAACCATCATCTTAAGCTTTTGGTTGAGTTGGTGCTTTAACATGGTATCAAGAGACAGTGTGACACAAAGGTCACGGGTTCAAACCTCATCCACCCCTCCTTTCACTAGTAGAAAATTGCAATTCTCCACCGGTTCAAAACCCCCCTATGCCACCGGTTTTGAACCACTGGCATTTGGGGGGTGGCAAAACTCCCTTGACAAGCCACCGGTTCAAAACCGGTGGCAAAAACAAGTATTGCAAAAACAAAGACTCTACTGAGACAAAACAAAGATGGGCCGTCAAGAATGTAGAGGAGGTAGGATGGGCAGTTGGTCAGATCTAGTATGGATCGTACATGGACAGTAGTTGGAGTCGGCAGCTCTCCTAGGGTTCCCTAATCTTGGATCTTGGGGAAGAGGATCAAGTTAGCCCTTGCGAACAACTTGATGCACTATCTCCCTTCAACCCTTTGAGCGAAATGCGGCAAAAGGAAGGAAAATCCATGGACCGACCCCATCGTCTCCACCCCGTAGGAACTACGAGATCACCCCAAGGACGCCTTCGGCATCCAGGGGAAACGGGCCGACCATAGAACCCTGTTCAATTCAATAAGCGGAATGCATCAGTTGTCCGCTCCCAGGTTGGGCAGTTAGGGTCGGAGAAGGGCAATCACTCATTTTTAAAACCTTAAAATCAGCATTCTTAAGACCAGGGGTTAGACGGATTTTTTTTTTTTGGGCATTAAATATAAATGCCACCAGTTAACCAGTGGCAATGTACATATAATATTTTTTTTTTCTTTTGTTTTGTCTTTTTCACTTGAAATATAATCGAACCATTAAATAAAAAAAAAAGTTCCAACATCAAAATATAAATCGAACAATATCAATCAATATAATCGAAAAATTACAACATATAATCAAAAAAAAAAAAAATTACAATATAAAATCAATATAATCCAACAATTACAACATGTAAATAAAAAAAAATTACAATATAAATAAAAAAAAAATTACAACATTAAAAAAAAAAAAAAAACCCATACAACATCTAAATCAATATTCCTGCATCTTGATTCTTCGATTTAACATCTAAGGGCATGTTCTCATTGACTGAACTCAGCTAAACTGAAGTGAATTGAACTGAACTGAACTGAACTTATTAATTAGTGATTTTTAACTACGGATTAGTGATATTTGATTATTTATTATTATACATATGTGTATATACAAATATACATATTAAAATATTTAAGAAAAATATACTATATAATTAAAATATTTATGGAAAATATATTAAAAATATGAAACCCCAAAACATTTTAAAAACATATATTATTTAATTAAAAAATAAAATATTATTATGACAAAAGAACACAAAACACTTTGTAAAAAAATTATCACAATTAAAAAAAAAATTAAAAAAAAAGAAAAAGTTGGAACGAAATTAAACAGAGCCAACCCCCCCCCCCCCCCCAACTGTATACCACTCTCTTTATTATTCTATTTAATACAATGTTATTATTAATTATTATTATTAATTTATTATTATTATTATTATTATTGTCGTTATTGTAATAAGAGCTTAAAAGAATGAAATTTGGCTTTATATCATTAGCAATATCATTAGACATAAACTGAACTGAACTGATCAGAGCTGAACTGAACTGAACTGAAAATAAACGTATGAGAACAGACCCTAAATCAATATACATGCATCAATTAAAACAAAAAAAATAAATCGATTAAAATAAATAAGCTGCGAAAAAAAACTAGACCACTATGCATGTACCCATAAATCGATTAAAATCAGTTAAAAAAACCCACAAAATAAAAACAAAAACCTAGAAATTAAACAAAAACCCAACCAAAAAGAACCCAAAAAACAAAAATCAAGAAAAAAACCCAGAAAACAAAAACCTAGAAAAAAACCCAGAAAAAAAATTAAACAAAAATAAAAACAAAAACCCAGAAATTAGTTAAAAAGCCAGAAAAAAAACCCCAGAAATTGAATTTCAAGAACTTAAAAAAGATTAAAAAAAAACCAGAATTAAAATCGAATTAAACCCAGAAGGAGATCGAATTAAAATCGATTAAAATTAAATAAAAATTGAATTAAAATCGATTAAAAAACTCAGAAAATTCCAAAATCGATTAATTAAACCCAGAAAAATCAATTTATTAAACCCAAAAAAATCCAATAATCGATTAATTAAACCCAGAAAAATTGATTAAAATCCAAAATCGATTAATTAAACCCAAAATTAAATCTAAAAAAATCGATTAAAATCGAATTAAACCCAGAAATTTAAACCCTTACCTCGAATTATTTTGGATTAAAATCAAATTAAACCCTAACCTCAATTAAAGTCGGTGTTGCTCATGCATGTCTTCGTGGTGTTATTGTTGCGGTGGTGGTCTTGGTGGTGGTGGAAATGAAAGAGAAGGAGAAGGAGACGAGAAGGAGATCGAAGGAGAAGAGAGAGAAGGAGATGAGAAAGAGAAGGAGATCGAAGGAGAAGAGAGAGAAGGAGGAGAGGGGATAGAGGAGAGAGAAAGAGAGGGGAGATCAGAACGAGATGAGAACAGAAGAAGGAGAGGGGAGAATAGGAAAGAGAAAGAGAAAGAGAAAGAGGAGAGGGGAGAGAGGAGAGCGGCTGAGAAGAGGAGAGGAGAGAGTTAGGGTTAGGGGTTTATAAGGGGGGCGGTTCTTTTTTTTTTAATAATGTAGGCGTCGCTCGAAATGTGCCTACGTTAAAGCATGTTGTGAATATGCTTGGCACTCATAGGAAGTAGATTTGACATAATACGATTAGGGACAAATAAAGTAGGGAGTCGCCAACAAGTTTTTAAGGAACTTGTAAACCGTTCACGGATCATAAAAGGCAACCACGTATAAGGGACAACGATAGGCAACAACGATTGACCCGTGAAAGTTACACCCCATTCATAATCCATGAGATTACTAACTCCATATGGTTCGGAACCACGAAAGGAGGATCGGGGATGATGGTACGAAGTGAGTCATGGATTCACGTTCGCCCGTATTGGCCTCTACTCGATTCTTATAGTGAAAAGTGATTCCTGCGATCTCAAAGGCATGCAAACAAAGATTCAATTCGTTCCAAACTATTATTAAGCTAAATTGGTTGAATATTAATGCATCATATAATTCTAAAATATTAGTGATCACTTGATTTAATAACAAGATTAAAAAGGAACCTAAACTGGTTGTCCAAATTATCTTATTAGGCGTGATTTTCAATTAAATATTCCCTTTAACATGCAATATGGTGATTAGAAATAATAATAGAACAAACATTAATATTGGAAGCAATTTAACAATAATAGCGTTAGTCAAATCGAATATAAAATAACCTAATCATGATACTAGCAATATTAAAATAAAATAAGAGTAGCTAAATTAATTAATTACTCACATTCCGCGCGTTCCTTTAAATTGCTACATCATGAATAAACTGTTAGTAACTTCAATATCAAATGGAAATTAAATAAATGTAGATTTGAACTGGTCCAAACCCTCAGTTATTTGTACCTTTCACGCCTTGGTTTAAGGACGGAACCTCGGGTTAAGTATGGACTCCTTGGAGTGCTTAAGGGAAGAATGGTGTAATTAGGAATATAGGTTTAAGGCTTAGAATATGAGAGAGAGAGAATCGAATGATTTTTGGTGTAAAAGAGAGGAAGAGAGAATGATTTTGTGCCCCGAACTGCAGAAAGGAGGGGGGTAATTATAGGAAAAATGAGTAGAGGGAACACACGGAACCCTAAAAAGATAAAAACCCTAAAAAATAACACCGCGACACGGCAGAGAACACCGCGACACGGTGCCAGGCACCGTCAGACGGGGGAAAATCCCATGACATGGAGGAATAATTAGGTTACGGGAGATAATACGCGTGAAGGGTTTACGCGGAAAAGACACGGAACAGCCCCGTGTCACGGAATGGGCACCGTGACACGGGAAATTGTACCGTGACGCGGTTCAAAATCCCGTGGCGCGGCAACTATTCCCATGACACGGTGGATTTTCACGTGGAAAAAAATGGAAAAAAGCACCGTGACATGTTGGGAATTACCGTGTCACGGCACCAGGCACCGTGCCACGTCAGCAGGCACCGTGACACGGTGCTTTTATATTGTGCGCGGTAATTCCAGTTTTTTACCCGTTTTTAAAATCATCATAACTTTTGATCCGTAACTCGGAATAAGGCATATAATATATCATTGGAAAGCTTATCAAGTATAATTTCCAACCCAATTATAATCAGGTCAAAATGATTTGTATATTTTAAGATATGGCCATTTTAGTGGAAGGGTGTCGGTTTTGGGCAGTGTTTAGTGTTTTGCTCATATCTTTTTCATTATAGCTCAGAATTGGGCTTATAATATATGGTTGGAAATCTTATTTCAAGGCCTATTCAACCAAATAATAATTAAATCAAAATTATAATACCAAAAAATCAATTTCACTCGGTTTTGTGATGTGGACACGAAATGTGGATAACAAGTTATGGTTTAGGGAAATGAGCTAGGAAATGGATTGGTTTATGAAATGTATTAGATAGAACATGGATTTAAGAAATCCAAAGATTAAATACTCAACCCGACCAATAATGGCGGTGAAAGGTGTTTATCATCGGGTTTGGTTTTGGGGAGACATTTTTAGGTGTCTACAGAAGCCCCCACTTTGACTGAGTTTGTAGAAACGTCAGTTTCGAAAATGATAGTCAAAGTAATCGATAGGGACGGAGAATGATTTAAGACGTTATGCAATCCTAAATCACTCTGTATACGCCGATACCTGTAGAAAAGTGTTAGTTCCGCAGATAAAAGAGTAAAGGGATATAATGCTTATCTGACACCAGTGTATCGGTGACAAATGTGTTTGGTAGCTTCCTATGCTTGAAGGAATCCACCGGATGGAGTTTTGTTGAAATACATTCCATGTATGAGGAAAGTCGACTGATGAGTTCGGTAGCTTTCTAAGCCTGAAGAAACCTACCGGATGATACTTTCCATGCTTGAGGAAAGTCGACATATGAATTTGGCATTTTTCTATGCTTGAAGAAACCCACCGATAATACTTTCCATGCTTGAGGAAAGCCAACAGATGAATTTGGCGGTTTTCTATGCTTGAAGAAATCCATCGGATAATACTTTCCATGCTTGAGGAAAGTCGACAGATGATTTTGGTAGATTTCTATGCTTGAAGAAATCCACCGGATAACACTTTCCATGCTTGAGGAAAGTCGATAGATGATTTTGGCAGGTTTCTATGCTTGAAGAAATCAACCGGATAACACTTTCCATGCTTGAGGAAAGACTTGTCTGATGATGAGATTGCAAGTCTCTATGTATCGAGAACCTTGCGCTGTGAATCGTCTTCGCTTGGGAGATGATGAGAATGGTTCGTTTGTCCCCGAACGTGGCCTGTAGATGGTTCACTTGTCCCCGAACGTGGGCTGTAGATGGTCCGCTTGTCCCCGGACGTGGGTTGTAGATTGTCCGCTTGTCCCCGAACGTGGGCTGTAAATGGTTCGCTTGTTCCTGAACGTGGGATGTAAATGGTCCGCTTGTCCCCGGACGTGGGCTGTAGATGGTCCGCTTGTCCCCGGACGTAGGCTGTAATTGAGACCTGCAAAATAAAATTTGCCAAGGGACTCGTATAGACTATGATTGACTTGACCAACTGACTTGACCAAGTTTGACTTGACACGACATGACATGTATATAACTTGTGGTTGTGTGTGTATATGGTGTGTGTGCAGACACAAGCAACAGAAAATGCAAAAGCAAAAATTTTCCGTCATTTTTGTCATGAGACGAGTGTAAGGTACCGACTTTCTCCTGAAAAAGAAAGACGTGAAAAATGAAGTTTTTTTTTCGAACTTCCCTCGATAAAAAAATTTGAAAAAGTTTTTGAACTTCCCCAAAAGAAAAGACATGAAAAAGGGAAGAAGTTTTGAACATCCTCGTTGAGCAAGATAAAAATGAATCGCATGAGTTAAATTGCTTGTCTTGAAAATAATGTATGCATGATGCATGTTCTTAGGCCAGGAGGCTAAGGACAATTAAATCATGTGACACGATAGACGAATGAACTTAGGTCATGGAGCTAAGCGTCATATATGGTGTAAAGAAGCGATCTTGAACGTTACTTAGGTCTGGAAGCTAAGCACGTATATAGATGAAGTGATTGATGAGTGTTGCATAATGAATGTTGCTTAGGTCAAGGAGATAAGCACGATATGCTTTGTATGATTAAAAATCATTGATATATAAATGTTGCTTAGCACATTATGCAATGCGTGAAACAATGAACATTGCTCAGGTCAAGAAGCTAAGCAAGTATACAATGTTTCTTATAATGAATGTTGTCTTGAAAGACAATGAAACATGCACAGTGTTGAAACAAGATTCCATGATAAAGGGTCCCTAAGGGAAAGATGATATGGCTATGTATGTGTGAAAGAAGTGTGTGAAAGTGATACCAAAGTGATGCTGCAAAGGCTATGGTGAGGGAAATAGATGTGAGAAGAGTCGAAATGGTGACCTTTTAGGCTAGGTAGGCTAAATGATAGGGTCATAGGGGTAAGCATTGGATATTCTTCAATTCGATCATGCACATGAATGTGAATGTGGCCGCACCTCGATGTGAGGTTGCCTACGTATCCGTTAGGAATCAGGCCGAACGTAGCTCTAACCGAACTTTGCACAAGTGTATGTACACCTCAAAGAGGTCTTTCAAGGGTTGTAATGGTTAAGCTTATGGTTTAAAGAAGAAAAGGGTATAAGGCTCAAGACCCGAGAGAATCTCCAAGATGTGTAATTGTGAATTTGAAAATTTTGAATTTTGCAAGTTTATTTTCATTTTTTTTATTCTTTTGAATCAATGCAGGCAATCTCAGATCATGCGGTCCATCACTCACTTAGCATTCATGTTTCTCAGGCACGGTACCAAGCACTCGATAAGAGACGCAATTCGAGACGTGTCCGTATCAAAGACATTGGAACACTTGCCTTTAGACATTGTTTTATTGTTGCTTTGCTGCCTTTTTTTTTACTTGCTTTTTGAATGTTATACAATTACACATCTTCCAATCCCAGGGTTAAGTGAATGTGGGTTGAAGAAATGAAGGCCAAACGTTAGACGAGGCTCAAAGTGGTTAATGAAGAAATGGAATGTGATTGAACGGTTAACAGGGAATGACAGGGTTGCAAAGGTGACTCAAGTCACTGGTGTACCTTGTGTTTAATTCGGTAATTGATTTTGATTTTTTTTTTAATTTTTTTTTAAAAATGAATGAATGAAAAATGCTATAAAGGAAATTTGCTCATTTTATTAATGGAAAAGGTGAACGAAACACATGAAACATATAAAAATTCAAAATGGAAAACCTATACTAGACATGAATGGGGGAATGGAGATGAATGATAAAGAAAAAAAAAAGAAATCATGAAATCTTGTACGAAGGATTTGCTGTGCGCCTTGTGTTCATTACTTCTTGCCGCATGGAGGGACAGGAAGTTTGTTTGCATCCACCAAGTCTTGAATGACGTCCTTCAAATTCCAACATTACTCAGTAGTATGGCCCCTTCCTTGATGGTACTTGCAATGGGCATTGCGATTCCATTTGGCGTTCCTTTCTTCAGGTTTTGGCTCTGGAAATGGCCCAATAGGTGTGATCAAGCCTTAACCGTAAAGGCGATCAAAGGCCGCATCATAAGTCATTCCTAAAGGAGCGGAAGTTCTTTTCTTCTTGGGCAATGGAGCATCAAGAGCTAATACTTCATTGAGATCAACTTGGCTTATATTGTTGGTAGTATTTTCGTGCTTAGAAGACGAAGAAGAAGGATGGTCGTTCTTCTTGTTTTTCCAAGTGTTATTATTGTTACTACTAGCAGTCTTTATTAGCTCATCCTCGATATTGATACAGATGTCGTATATAGCTTTGAAAGTGTTCAGTGGAAGAAATTTGAGATGTTCTCTATACTTGTGAGTCAGATTTTGAATAAAGAGGTGAACTATCTCTCTTTCTTTGGGAGGATCTACCAAGAGTGAAGTCGTTTCCCTTCACCTGTTCAGATAAGCGGTGAATCCTTCATTCTCTTTCTGTTTGAGAATGGAGAGTTCACATTCAGAAGTTTTAGTTTGAATGTTACACTTGTAACGATTCATGAAACTGTCGGTGACATCTTGCCAAGTCGCAGTACGCTTGGCATCTAGGAAATAAACCATTGTTGGCAAGCATGTTCTAAGGAGAGAGGGAACACCGTAGGGAAGAGTGTTACGTCCAATCCCTTACGAGCCATGGTTGCAGAGAACGCCTTCAAATGGAATATTGGATTGTCAGTAGGTTTGAACTTTGGAATATCAGTAGTGGAGAACTTTTCAGGTTGCCTGTCTTTCATATCCAAAGGAGTAGGAGGCTGTTCCACATAAGTGAAATCCTCAGAAATCTTACTCATTTGTTCCCTCAATTTGTCAAGGGTAGAAACAGTGACCTTGTTTTGTTCCATGGTAGTGACCCTAGTGGTAAGGGTTTCCATCATGGCAGACAGTGCCTCGATGGATTTGTTGATGTTCTCAATATATTCCTTAGTGGCCATTGAAAGGTGATAAGTAGTGTGGAAATGGCGAAGTTCTCTTTGAACGCCTCTTGGATTTAAGAGATTGTTGCGGTAATGACTCAAACCGTATTAATCTACCCCTGCTCCTTGACCACGTACTGTGAAATAAAAGAATTCACTTAATTGTTTGACTCATTGCTCAAGATAGGAAAGGAAGGGAAAAAATAGACATTTGAAAATAGGTGACAAAAACTCCACTCATTTTTTTATATGACGAATAAAAAGGTGCATGAACCTAGTATACGATCATAAACGACCTGGTGCACGACTCGAGTCGGAACATAAAGAAAGTGTATGGACTATACTTGACTCGTGAGTGATTAAGTGATGTTATAAGACTTGTGGTATGATCGTATGGCTAGACATGTGAACAGTAACCAAAATGACTGACACGCGGACCAAAATTAGCACGAAAGACCAAAATAAGGGCTGACTAGACTTAAAACTTGGGCACCGTATCGCGGCGCAACTGTCGTGTCATGGCAAACCTGCATCGTGATGCGGTACAGGCCGCCGTGACACGGTACTGATTGCCGTGACGCGGGAGTTTTTTGTCGTGTCACGGTAATCAGTTCCAATTTTATTATTATTTTTTTTTATTTTTTTTTCAATTTTAGAGTTTGTGCTAATTACTAAGTGAGTACGGTCCATTGGCAATTGTTAGTCATAAAATAATCCACCAAAGACAAAGAAAGATCGTTAAGGTTAGGATTAAAACGACCAAATATACACACATAGGACACGTAGGCACAATGATGCAAAGAATAGTTCGCAATCTAAGGCCCAGTTCTATATTCCACTATGGTCAGGTTTTATTTGGTGTCAAAAGGGTACCATGGTTAAGAGTTTGGACGCGTTAGCAAGGCAGCCTCCCTTGAGGGTGTATGCCAACGGGCGGCTCCGCGAGTTCGTGATGAAATTGAACTCAACTCCATGGTTTGGGTGGATTTAATAACTCGGATGAACCCTTATTGCCATGAGCGTTTTTGGGTTGATAAAGCTTAAACCCCCCGGGGCTAAGACGTATGTAGAACACACACGTTTTTTCAGAAAAACCGAAGGAAGTTGACTGTGAGAAGAGAAAATAAGCCACTGGACTGATTTAAGGATTGTCGTGACACGGCAGAGTGCACCATGTCAAAGTGTACGGCACCGTGACACGGCGGTATCTGCTGTGGCGCGGCAGTCAGAAAATCTGATTGGTGCCCTGTTTTCCTTCGTTCGCAATCAAGTTATTCAATTTTTCCTACGGGACAGACCTAAATGCGACGTTAAAACGTCTATGCATATGCAAAAATGCCAACTTAATCACAGGAATATTTTTCAAGAATCTTTCAAGTCTCATCCACTCATCTTAATTAAATACCGATCACTCAAATCGGTAAATAACCAAGAATCCTCCTTAGTGGAGTCGCCAAATTGTAGACGTCGCTCGAAATGCGCCTACGTTAAAGCATGTTGTCAATATGCTTGACACTCATAGGAAGTGGAATTGACATAATACGATTAGGGGCAAATAAAGTAGGGAGTCGCCAACAAGTTTTTAAGGAACTTGTAAACCGTTCATGGATCATAAAAGGCAACCACGAATAAGGGACAACGATAGGTAACAACGATTGACCCGTGAAAGTTACACCCCATTCATAATCCATGAGATTACTAACTCCATATGGTTCGGAACCACGAAAGGAGGATCGGGGATGATGGTACGAAGTGAGTCATGGATTCACGTTCGCCCGTATTGGCCTCTACTCGATTCTTATAGTGAAAAGTGATTCCTGCGATCTCAAAGGCATACAAACAAAGATTCAATTCGCTCCAAACTATTAAGCTAAATTGGTTGAATATTAATGCAGCATATAATTCTAAAATATTAGTGATCACTTGATTTAATAACAAGATTAAAAAGGAACCTAAACCGGTTGTCCAAATTATCTTATTAGGCGTGATTTTCAATTAAATATTCCCTTTAACATGCAATATGGTGATCAGAAATAATAATAGAACAAACATTAATATTGGAAGCAATTTAACAATAATAGCGTTAGTCAAATCGAATATAAAATAACCTAATCATGATACTAGCAATATTAAAATAAAATAAGAGTAGCTAAATTAATAAATTACTCACATTCCGCGCGTTCCTTTAAATTGCTACATCATGAATAAACTGTTTGTAACTTCAATAAATAATAAATCAAATGGAAATTAAATAAATGTAGATTTGAATTGGTCCAAACCCTCAGTTATTTGTACCTTTCACGCCTTGGTTTAAGGACGGAACCTCGGGTTAAGTATGGACTCCTTGGAGTGCTTAAGGGAAGAATGGTGTAATTAGGAATATAGGTTTAAGGCTTAGAATATGGGAGAGAGAGAATAGAATGATTTTTGGTGTGAAAGAGAGGAAGAGAGAATGATTTTACGCCCCGAACTGCAGAAAGGAGGGGGGTATTTATAGGGAAAATGAGTAGAGGGAACACACGGAACTCTAAAAAGATAAAAACCCTAAAAAATAACCGCGACACGACATAGAACACCGCGACACGGTGCCAGGCACCGTCAGACGGGGGAAAATCTCGTGACACGGGGGAATAATTAGGTTACGGGAGATAAAACGAGTGAAGGTTTTATGCGGAAAAGACACGGAACAGCCCCGTGTCACGGAATGGGCACCGTGACATGGGAAATTGTACCGTGACGCGGTGTAAAATCCCGTGGCGCGGCAACTATTCCCGTGACACGGTGGATTTTCACGCGGAAAAAAATGGAAAAAAGCACCGTGACACGTTGGGAATTACCGTGTCACGGCACCAAGCACCGTGCCACGTCAGCAGGCACCGTGACACGGTGCTTTTATATTGTGCGCGGTAATTCCAGTTTTTTACCCTTTTTTAAAATCATCATAACTTTTGATCCGTAACTCGGAATATGGCATATAATATATCATTGGAAAGCTTGTCAAGTATACTTTTCAACCCAATTAGAATTAGGTCAAAATGATTTGCTTATTTTACGATATTGCCGTTTTAGTGGAAGGGTGTCGGTTTTGGGCTGAGTTTAGTGTTTTGCTCATATCTTTTTCGTTATAGCTCGGAATTGGGCTTATGATATATGGTTGGAAAGCTTATTTCAAGGACTATCCAACCAAATAATAATTGGATCAAAATTTAAGACGAAAAAATCAGTTTCTCTCGGCTTTGTGATGTAGACACGAAATGTGGATAACAAGTTATGGTTTAGGGAAATGAGCTAGGAAATGGATTGGTTTATGAAATGTATTGGATAGAACATGGATTTAAGCACTCTAAATATTAAATACTCAACCCGACCAATAATGGCGGTGAAAGGTGTTCATCATCGGGTTTGGTTTTGGGGAGACATTTTTAGGTGTCTACAAATAACAAAGTCACCGGTTCAAAACCGGTGGGAATAATATTTTCCCCACCGATTCGGTTTGAACCGGTGGCAATACCATTCCCTCATTTTTCCCCCTTTTTTCCCCACCGATTTTTAAAAATCGGTGGGCATTACTCGGTGCCAATCTTCTTTTTTCACCTAGTGTTTCAAAGTGGAATATTAAACGCCGGTCTTTTAACACAAAAGTTAAAAATGAAAAGGTTTATTTGAAAATCTAGCAGTATTATTATTATTATTATTATTATTATTTATTATTTATTTATTTATTATTTTTTTAATAACTGATGCCAAGTGTTTCTACAAAAATCTTGCTATACATAATACCATATTTAAGTTATTGCACTTTGCAAGAACAAACATCCATTAACCCGTTTAAATTCCGTTTATAACCCAGAGAGTGAAGGTCCATAATGTGTTTAACATCATATGTAGGTCTAATACTAATTAATAGGAACATCTAACCATACTAGCAAGACAAAAACATGAAGCAAATGTTGGAAGTTCTTGATATAAAACAAGAGGGTTGGAAGAAAACAAGAAAAGAGAAACACAAATGAAAGGAAAAAGTCCCACATTGGTTGGGAGGAGAGGTTTTTCCTTGTTTATATGTTGTAGTGTCTTAGCACTACTTAGTTGAGTGATTTGGAGGTGGGTGTTGTACCCCACACATGCTCGTGCCGTGCCGGGCTGGGCTCGGGTCTTGGGGAATGTGATGCGCGGGCATGGGTGTAATACCCTAGAAATTCCCTTCTTTTAAAATACTCTTTACTAACTTTTAAAAACTCAAATAAAATAAAGTTTAATAAAATCAAACACTAACTTTAAAACCAACTTACATTAAACCAATAACTTGGAACCATAAAAGACCCTTTTAAAACCAAACTAAAATATAAATAATAATAAATGTTAGTGTCAACAATTACATAAATAATTCAATGAATAAATAATAAATAATACATATAACCTTCTTCGCTCAATCCCATCATACTTGATATGCTCCTTCTACATGTATTTCTCTTTATTTTAACCTCACTACTCGCCATATAAAATGGCTCATAGTAGGGCAATACAAAGAAAAGACAAACACAAACAACGAAGTACGAATCAGCAAAAGCTTAGTACATATGCACCAATAGGAATAAACACACTAATATGAATATCTTAGCAATGGAAAATAAATAAATAAATAAAACATGCTTGTCATACAACACAAGTCAACTTACCTTTGACTCATAACTAACAATATTAATTATTAAATAATAGCTCATCGAACAGGTTTCCTTGCCTTAACTATCCCTTAATAATAATGGACCCCTCACTTGGGAGCTAACCAAGTGAGTACCAACTAGTGTCACCTTGTGACGGAATTCCAGCGCATAATAATAAATCACAAAAGTATAGCGTCCTGCACCCCTGTAGAAGCTATGGTTAAATATAAAACCCCATAACTCCCCCATATGTTCATACTCAAGGTATATGCGTTCCAAGAGTTTTGGTGCGTATCCTCTTACACTTGACGTGATTTACCAATTTAACTTGTGATGACTCCAACCAATCAATCAAGAATAAACATCACAACAAACAACACATACTTTCATTTCATTCTTGAATCAAATAGTGAGCACATACTATTTATTTTAATTAGGGTTCCTTGCCTAGTTTTGTGCACAAAATTGCACGATTACTACCTTGGTGCATAAAATGCACTAATAACTTCCGTGACCCAATCTCAACTTATGTGTGTGAGTAATAAACTAACTTCTTGACTCGACCTCAACATATGTGGGTGAGTAAATAAATAAACTAATTTTCTTGACTCAACTCCAATAATAAATGGGTGAGGATAAAATCATGGATCATGTTCAATAAATATAACTTTAGCTCTTTTCAATAAACATAAGCCTTGTTTTTTTAATTACATGCCTTCTTGATAATGAATAATAAATAATATAACATGATTCAATAACTTTCAACTTGTATCAAGCTCATAATAATTATTCCAATATATTCACGTGCTTACATATAATACATGGATAATCAATCAATCAATCCAAGTATCACAACACAACTTAACATGATACTAATCTCATACTTGACATCAAATTTAACTTCCTAACATGGTTCTACACATAATTACAACATCCTACGCGCATACATACCTTGAATATTGCCTAAAATTGGCCACACTCGCTAGAAATCACCTTCCTCGAATCTTTCTACAAATAAAAATACATAACTATAATTAATCCACTATTCACACAAATTTCCAGCAACTATAATACTCTTTAAACCTTACTAATCAACCCAATTTAATTAATGACATAAAAGCCATAAAATCTTTTCTTTAAGTGGGTATTTTAAATTCTTTCAAAAAGACTTAGTTTTCCCGACTTAAATAAAATTCCAGCATATTTATTTAATATAAAACATCACTTTTAGACTAGGAAATCATATTTAAATCATTAAAACCTTTTTTCCTTTTTATGGGTAATCAAACCCTAACGCAATAATTAAAAAATAGTGTGTATAATTAACTTACAGCATTAAATTGAAGGCTTTAAACTCATTAAAAACATGTTTAAACTATGAATTAATCAATAACAACAACCTAACATCAATCCTTAACCAATTATATAAAATCCACAATTTCTAGGGTTCTTGATTAAATAAAAATCTGAAATTTATATAAATAATTTAACAACATCATAATCCCAAAATCAATACCAAAACATAATTAAAATCATGCTTTTAAAAACATTAAAACCATAGAATTAAATTAGGAAGAGAAATAGTTACACACACACACACACACACATACACACACACACACACACACACACACACACACACACACACAATACCGGACCAAAGAAGGATGAGAGAGAGAGAGAGAGGGTGGCCGCCGGTTGCTGCTGCTGGCCGTCGGTGGTCGGTGGTGGTTGCCGGTGGGAGAGAAAAGAGGAGAGAGAGAGGCGTGGGAGAAGAGAGAAAAAGAAGAAGAAAAATAAGAGAAAAAAGGAGAGAGAAAATAAAGAGAGAATTTTTGGGATTTTTGTGAAATATGGCAATTATGAATATTGAGTAGAAAAATCTTGAGGTTTTAAAGTATTTATACTCCCCTTTTAAAACAAAAACTCATAATTACAAATCTACCATTACTAAATCCTACTCCCCATTAACTTTTCCTTTGGGGCCAACTTATTGGGCTTCTAAGTTTCCTTAACTTTCCAATAAGTTTGTCCAATATTTAAATAAAATTTGACCTAATTCAAAAAAACTTTTATTGCCTCAATTCACGACTCATTTAATTTATACATACTTACATATTATTTAAACAATTAATTTCTTTTAAAAAGAAATGAATCATTTTAATAAATAAGATAAATAATTTATATATAAAAAATATTATAAAAACACAGAGTATTTAGTGGGTCCTTTTATCTTTTTGGAGAAAATTTTATTTCTTTTTGGCTTACCTTGTTTTGGAATATTGTAATCAGTTACAATATTTACTCCGTTTGACTGCTCGAATTCTCCATTAATCGTGGAGATCAAGGGCTGACTGTTATAGTCATTTCCCTTGATATTTGCTAGCTGTTTTCCCTAATTTCTGCCGGCTGTTACCTTTTTCTGTGCTGGCCGTAGTTCTTCTTCACTTTATAAATACTCGGTTCTTCTTCACCTAAAAACATAAGCAATTTACAGTCTTCTCTCTTCTCTAAAATACAATCTAAACATGTTTACCCTTTTCTATTTTCTGGAAAGTATTATGAATTCCAGTCGGGTTTGTAAGTGCACATAAACTCCGGCGTCGTGCTTATCTTGGAGGCCGACTGCTTCTTGTCTACTGCACCGAGAGGTAACGCGGAATCGTCTTTTAGGTCAGTGGACACGGCTACTGTCAGTTTTGGTTCACGCATTGAGAGATAAGTAATTTATGTTTTATTGCTTATAGTATAACAATCTGAAAGACGAATATGGCTTCCGAATTTTTGATTCCTAATATGTCTAAGTTAGAACCTCATTATAAGCATTGCGCTGTTAGGATGCGTTTTATTTGGAACAAATTGATGTTGCATATGTTCTTGATGAAATTGTTAAACCTTTTGATAAAGGATGCTTTGTTTGAAACTGATGTTAAGTTTGCTAAGGATGATAGAACTTGTAAGGGCATGTTGTTGCATTATATGTCAAATAATCTGTTGGATAATTATATGGGTTTTTATCATGCAAAGGATATTTAAGATGCTTTAGAGAAAAAATATGGGACTGATGATGCTGGTACTAAACGTTATTGTGTTAGTAAGTGGTTGATTTTTCAAGTTGTGGATGATAAGCCTATTACTGATCAGATTCATGCTTATGAGAATGTGTGTATTAATATGGCTGTTGAAGGTCTGTCAATTTGTGATATTACCCTTGTTATTGTTTTGATTGAGAAACTTCCTCCTTCTCGGAAGGATTTTCGTAACCAATTGATGCACAAAAACAAAGACCTAATCTTGGAGGAGCTTGTAGGACACCTCAAAATTGAGGAGGAAAACCGTATTAAAGACAAAGGCCCTTCTGTTTTTCCTTCCTCTTCTTCTGCCAAAGCCAATCTTGTTGAACCCAAACCTAATAGCTAGTCCAAAGCCAAAAATAATTCTCTTAAGCCTAAAGGGAAGGTTTAGAATTACAAGTTTAAGGGTACTTATTTTGAGTGTGGTCCGACTGGTCCAAGGCTAAGGATTGCAGGGTTAAGAAGAAGAATGGGCAGAGTCACGCGAATCTTATTGAGGATTCTAATGTTATTATTGCTGTTGTTTTAGAAGCTAACTTTACAAGTAATGCTGCTGATTGGATTGTTGACACTGGGGCCACCAGGCACATCTACACCAACAAGGACATGTTCATCACCTATGACAGGGTTGAAGGTGAAAATGTCTTCATGGGAAATTCAGCTTTTGCTTCTATCTAAGGCAAAGGGAAGATCATTCTCACTCTCATTTCTGGAAAATTGCTTACTCTCACTGATGTTTCACATGTTCTAGAAATGCGCAGGAATTTAATTTCTAGCAGTTTGCTTATGAAAGTTGGACTGAAGCTCTTCTTTGATTTTGATAGATTAGCTCTTACTTGCAACAGGGGATTTGTAGGGAAGGGCTTTTGTAACGGGGGGGGGGGGGATTTTAATCTTAATGTTAAAGTTGACACTATAAATGAGAATGCTAGTACTTCTTCTGCTTATATTGCCGAGTCTATTGATTTACGGCGTGCTAGATTAGGTCACGTTAATGTTGATTCGATTACAAGGCTTAAACATTTAAATTTGATTCCACGTTTTTCTAACACTGATTTTTCGAAATGTCAAATTTGTGTTGAAGCCAAATTCACAAAGAAGCCATTTAAATCAGTGGATAGATAGACTGAAGTACTAGAAATTGTTCATAGTGACTTAGGTGATTTTAATAATCACGAGAGCAGAGGGGATAAAAAGTATTACATTACGTTTATTGATGATTGTTCACGTTTTTGCATGGTTTATCTTCTCAAGTCTAAGGACGAAGCTGAGGAAATGTTCTTTAAATATAAAGCTGAGGTAGAAAACCAATTGAACAAGAAGATTAAGAGGGTTAGGAGTGATAGGGGTGTTAATATAGCCCTGACACTCTTAAGGCATTTTGTGAGCAACTTGGCATTGTACATGAGACGACAACTCCCTATTCACCCGAACAAAACGGTATAGCTGAAAGAAAAAATAGAACTTTAATGAATATGATGAATTCTATGCTTATTAGTTTTGGGCTTCCTAATAACATGTGGGGGGAGGCTATTCTTTCTGCTTGTCATGTTTTGAACAGGGTTCCTCACAAGAAGCTTGACAAGACTCCAAACGAAATATGGAAGGGTCGAGCGCCAAACCTTAAATACTTGAAAGTGTGGGGTGCCTAGCAAAAGTAGGCATACCTAGCTTCAAGAGGGACAAAATTGGTCCTAAAATTGTTGATGTTATTTTTATTGGCTATGCTTATCAAAATTCAGCTTATCATTTCTTTGTTAAGGGTGCTAACAACTCTTATGCAGGTGGCCATATCATTGAGGCAAGAGATGCTGAATTCTTTGAGAATATTTTTCCTCGGAAAATGTCTCCTTCTAATGATAGTGAATTACCTGCTAGTAGTTCTGTTAGTTTACCTATTGCTAATGCTCCTAATACTAACGATGATTCTGTTTTAGAGCCAAGGAGAAGCAAAAGAGCACGAAAGGACAACAATTTTGGTCCTGATTTTATTACTTCCTTTTTATCCGAATCTTCCTAAATTGATGATGATTTTGTGAATATCTTTGTTTTGGAAGATGATCCAAGAACCTATGATGAGGCAATGAGGTCAGTTGATGCTGTTTTTTGGAAATAAGCAATTGATAGTGAGTTACAATTAATTCTCAACAATAACACTTGGGAATTGGTTTAACTTCCTAGAGGTTGTAAGCCATTACTGGTAAATGGATCTTTAGGAAAATATTGAAAGCTGATGGATCCATAGACAAGTATAAGGCAAGGATAGTGGTAAGGGGTTTTACTCAAAATTTTGGCATTGATTATTTTAATACTTACTCCCCTGTCACTAAAATTGCAACCATTAGGACTTTAATTGCTCTTTTATTGCTTGCATTTTTTATCTTGTTGTTCACCAATGGATGTCAAAACTGCATTTTTGAATGGTGACTTAGATGAGGAGATTTACGTGGTCTAACCTGAAGGGTTCGTTGTTCCGGGCCAAGAAAACAAGTTTTGTAAGTTGGTTAAGTCATTGTATGGGCTTAAGCAAGCTCTAAAGCAGTGGCATGACAATTTTTATAAGACTATGAGTGGTAATGGTTTTCATGTTAATGAAGGTGACTCTTATGTTTATTATAAGCATGATAGTCTTATTTGTGTGACTATTTGTCTTTATGTGGATGATATGTTGATTTTTCGGACTAACTTGGGTCGAGTAAATGAGACAAAGCAGTTTTTGAGTTCGAATTTTGAACTGAAAGACATGGGTGAGGCAGATGTGATTTTGGGAGTAAAAACCAAATGGAATCCAAATAGTATCTGTCTGAATTAGTCACATTATGTTGAAAAACTTCTTAAAAAGTTGTACTCATTTAATGTCGATTTAGTTAAGACTCCATATGACCCAAGTTTCCACCTAAAGAAAAATAATGGTGATCCAGTTGATCAGTTTGAGTATGCTAGAATTATTGGTAGTGTTATGTTTCTTATGAACTACACTAGGCCTGACATTGCTTATTCTGTTAGTAGGTTGAGCAGGTACACTCATAAGCCAAGCAATGTTCATTAGATTTCTCTAAGGAGATTGCTTAGGTACCTTAAGGGTACTATGGATTGGGGTTTGCACTACTTCAAATTTCCTGGAGTTTTGGAGAGTTTTTGTGATTCTAACTGGGTATCCGACAATGATGAAGTTAACTCCACCAGTGGCTATGTCTTCACCCTTGGGGGCGGAGCTGTATCCTGGACATTTTGTAAGCAATCTTGTATTGCTATATCTACTATTGAATCTGAGTTTATTGCTCTTGAATTGGCAGGTCATGAGGCAGAATGGTTGAGGAACATGCTTATTGATATTCCACTGTAAGGGAAGCCAGCTCCTTCAATTGCACTTCATTGTGATTCGCAACCTGCGATTGCTGTTGCACACAACCATGCCTATAATGGGAAGAAGAGACACATTTGTCTGAGGCATAAGGCCGTCAGAAATTTGTTGTCTGAAGGGATGATATCACTGGACTATGTTAAGTCCGAAAAGAACATCGCAGATCCATTGACTAAATGCCTATGTAGAAAATAGTTTTGGAAACATCGAAAGAGATGGGACTAAAGCCCGTTGTATGAATTGTGAAGTAATGAACTCCTACTCACTATGAGTTCAAAGGGGAACATTATATAATAATTGGAAAGCACAATTTTTATTTTTTGTCCATCTCTAGATGTTTGTTTTGTGCTTAGCAACAAATGAGAAAGAGATTGAGCATATGGCTCTTAATGAACCTATATCCATATTTTTGGAAGTGTGTTGTAGCTCACACTTGATGGGATTCACCTACTTAGGTGTGGAAGTGTGGCCTCTTCCTATGAGTATTTTGTGGGCTTATACTCTAGAGCACTTATAAGCATCCAGGCTTGGACATATAGCCAGTATAATGCGTCACTTTTATTCGTGGAATTTCAGAATATTATAAATGGTCAATTGTGTGGCTAAAAGTGACGGGTCCCTAACTCCCTATTAAGTTCAAGACGAAGGTCACTTGGTAGGTGAGGGATCATAGCTTGATGTCCATTATGTGTTAATTCAAGTCGCGAGACATTAACACTTATGCAATTGTTTTGTTTTGCCCATAATTCTTTCTTTTTTTTCCTTTCTTTTTCATATCTTCGAACCTATGGGGGATTGTTGGAATTCTTAATAAAAAAACAGAAAACAAGAGAGAGAGAGAAACACAAATGAAAGGAAAAAGTCCCACATTGCTTGGGGGAGAGAGGTTTTGCCTTGTTTATGTGTTGTAGTGTCCTAGCACTACTTAGTTGAGTGACTTGGAGGTGGGTATTGTACCACACACACACGCGCACGCCCCAAGCCGGGTCGGGTCGGGCTCGAGCCTCGGGTCTTGGGGAATACAATGCGCGGGCGTGGGTCCCTCTATCTTTTTGGAGAAAATTTTATTTCTTTTTTGGCTCACCTTATTTTGGAATATTGTAATCAGTTACAATATTTACTCCGTTTGACTGTTCGGATTCTCCATTATTCATGGAGATTAAGGGCTGACTATATATATATATATGCCAAGATTATGAATATAACTCAAGCTTTTATCTCACAAATATTTTACAAATGGGTTTTTTGAAATTAGCTAAAAAAAAAAGTGAAAAGGTAAAAGAGGAAGAAGACAAGGAAATAAATGTGAAATGATGTGGGTCTAGAGGTTAATCTATATAAACAAGATAATTGTTCAACGACTACAACTTATAATTATCATTAACTAGCTCATTAATGTAGACACCTACTTTTGGCCTCCTGTCTCGACAGGAAGTGCTATGACGATAAATAAAATCATCTTTGTGTTGGATCAACGTGAAGAATGCTTATGGACAACTGATTAAATCACGAGAATGCAAAATGACTAGCCTAACCTAAAACAAAATGAATTAAGGTCCAAAATAACTAAGCCCGATCATAATTAGGCTTAAGCCCGAGGTTAAAACCTAATTATGACGGATTTAGAGGCGCCTAGGTTAAAAATCAATGCTGCCGCAGAGAAATCCGGGCGCATCTCAATGAGTCGCGCTGGTCTGATGCGTTCAACTTATTCAGTTGCGCGTGACATCCAGCGCAACTGCTATTGATGCGCTTGCGGAAGATTCAGAATTTCATAAAATTATAAAATCGAATCTTACCATAATGCCGCGTGCAAGACGTTCAGTTACGCTGCCTAAAGCAGCGCATCTAAATCACTTGCGCTGGGATGTCGCGCGCAACTCATTTAGATGCGCGCGACACCTCCTGCGGCTGCTTAAAACCCTAAACGTATCCATTCCCTATAACTAGAGGCTTAATGCGAGGCTTCAACAGACAGAAATTAACCTAAAACTCTGGCAGAAACTTTGTGAACTATCAAACCCTCTTGTCCTAAACACTCACCCCCTCAATACTTGTTACTACGGTGGAGGTTCTCGAACAAGAAGGAGTCCATAAGTGTTCTAAACGAAGATCTGGCAAGGAAAAGTGGTAATTCCCAAGCACTTAGATCAATCACCTTTATTTTCTTGTTTAAATAACTTTTAATTAATTAATTAGTGTTGTTTGATCACTTTAAACGAACTTGTAATTAATTAATTTCACATAGTATCTTGTGTTAAACAAAGAGTAGAATTGAATAAATTTATTGTTGATTAATCACTTAAGCCAAGACGAATCTTGTTTATTTTAGTTCTTTTTACAAATATCGATTAAATAAAGATAACGACTTTTGCAATGTAATTTCTACATGATTGATGCGTGTAAATAAAATCAACTAACTTAGTTTTTAGGTGTCACGTTGCATGTATTGTTTGGTAATGAAATTGTGAAAAAGGAAGAGCTAGTAGAGGCCGTACTAGGATTAGGATAGCGATTTTACCCTAAAGGGAACGTTATCATGGTACCCTTGCTCCCGAACTCATTTCTGGTTCATGTAGACCAATTTGGGATGGGTAAAATTACTATTTATGCTAAATATCCCTTGAACTCTACTTGGGAGAAAGGCATGAACGAGGTTTATGAGTTTTCCTAAAACTCATTGGCGACTCCTACTTGTTTCTTATAAAAAAGCGTGATGATAAGATCAATTCTAATTCAAGGTCCCCAAACATTCAGGAATTCAAGTCCTAATACACCCTAACAAGTGTAAAGTCCTAGGCTTTTAAAGGGCCATGGGCATTTAAGAAGAAGGATCCCCTACAATGGGCACACCCTCCTTACAATTAACTAGGAATAAGCATGTATCAAAAACATTTTACTAGAGAGAGAGAGAGAGAGAGCCATAAGGTATGAAATGAAACTATTAAAAAGGAGGAGCAAAAAGAAGACCAGAGAGAGAAAGAGATTGAGACAGAGAGAAAGAAAGAGAATTTGCGAAAATAAAGGAAGAAGGGAGAATGATTTATAGAGTGTAATTGAGTAAGAATATGAGAATACTTTTTAGAAACTCATAATGCACAACATCATAAATGACGAGTAAGAGTAAGAAAAAGTTTAAGGGAAGAAGAAATAGAGTGAGCAAGAAGAAGGAAGAACAACTTGACAATTAGATTTGGACAGGCTTCTTTCAATAAATGTAATTACTTAATCAACGTGGTTATGTAATAATTATGAGATCCAATGAGAAGTTTCATAAAATGAGAAGAATGAGAAAGATGAATTGTGCAAAAGTTTTTTACTAAATGTGCATAATTGCTTTTTGAATTGATAAAAAATTGGAATTTTCTGGAAAATATGCTCATTATGTGCATATTACGTTCAAAACTTATGCACATCAAATATGAGTCCTTTTTTTTCACATTTAATTCAAAAAATATGCACATTCAATACAAAATTATGCACATAAAGTTCTTCTCATCCTTCTAATTTTAAGAAACTTCTCATTTGACCCGAGAGAGAGAGAGAGAGAAAGAGAGAGAGAGAGAGAGAGAGAGAGAGAACCACCTATCTATTATAAGATTGAGATTAGATAGATTTTCTTATAATTGTTATAAACATGACACTAAATGAAAGAGTATATGTATAAATAGGAATTAACTTTAAACATTGCAAATTTGTTAAAAATAAAAGAGATATGATAATGCCCCTCAGTGTTTATAGATTACAACAATCAAAGCCTCACAGTATAGGACACCCAACTTCTAAATAAGTTTTTGATTTTAAGTCCCGGTCTTTTTCCCATGTCACCACTTTTAATCCTCCTTTTACCCAAAAATAAAATAAAATAAAATTAGTGTGAACAACTATATTGATTAAAATATATATTTTCCTTAAAAAAAAAATGGAAAAATGAAAACTAATAATCCCACCTTTACCATTTCTGATCAAAACAATCCCACCTTTTCGAAATCTTAAAACAATCTCACCTTTAACCCCCATCTGCTCATTACAGACTTTTAACCGGATGATTAAGTTGGTAACCTAAAAAAGAAGGTTACTTGCCACGTGTAGCCTTTTGATTGGTCTATTTATATTTTAAAAATAATTTTATAAATAAATTATTTTTTTCAAAAATAAAAACCCTTCTCTTCCCTTTCTCGTTCCCCTTCCTTTTTCCCGACCCCACCTAAACCACCACCACACGCCGGAGAAGCCTGCCCCTAATCCTTGCCAGAGAAGCCATACCCCCTTCCCCAACGAAGCTAACCACCCCTTTCCTCGCTGAACAATTTTGTGAGTGGCACGCTTGTCGTGGTTAGAGGGTTTTTGTAACACTCCCAAACCTCCTTCTATGGAAATACTAGTATAATATGTATTATTATACCGTAGAGATAGACTTAGGAGTATTACCGCCACGCGATTACGTAAGGCTACTCAAATACTTAACTCAATAACATAAATTACAGCGGAAAACTCAACTTTCTTTTATTAATACTTATAAAAATAGTAACATTGTTATGAGTATTCAAAATAAAGACGAGACCAACATTCCTAAACTAGGTGAAGCAAATCACGGGACTCCCATATGCTCATTCATGAATCCACCTGAAAATAGTCAACACTGCTTACCATTACGGTAAACAGGGCGAACCAAAACAAATAGGAAATACGGATTAACAAAATATGCTAAGTACGATAAGTGCAATATAATGTAAACTCAATTTTATTTGTAAACATGCTTTTAAAACCAATCCTAATAATTAATCCAATAATTCCAAGATTCATGATTTGAAACCAATACCAATTATCCAATATTTCAATAGAATAAATAATAAAACCAATTCCTCTTTTAAAACCAATTCCTCGCCCAAGTGTGCACACCCCAAGCTAGTCTCCTTATATTACAAGGCTATTCTTGAGGAAAGACCCGGTCATACAAAGTCCAAGGCCTTATCAAACCAAATCCGCATAGTGTGATTACTAACATGCTTGTAAAGCTTTTAATTCAATAATAATTCAATAATTCCTGGTTAAATAAAATAAACCTTTATAATAGGTTAAATCAAAACTCCTTTTTATCCAATTAAATCATGCTCTCAAAATCAACCTTTTAATAAATATTTGAGAATAAAATATCATATTAATAACTTTTCAAAATCAATAACTCTTCCTTTGAAAACCCTTTTATTTAATTCAGCAAACTTTTCAAATCAATTCCTTTATTTAAACATGATAAGTAATTCAAACCATTCAAAACACGATTTAAAACTCAATCATTCAAAATACTTTGATTAAAACAAATATTAAAATAAATACCTCCAAACATAATTTATTTCATAAATCATAATTCAAATCAATTTAATTCAATCATAATAAAATCATTCAAAACATGTAAGTCAAACCAATCACTTTTAAAGGTATCTAGCCACCTTAACGTACCTTGATTCCGAATATCAATTAACACTTCGCACTTTCAAAGTTCAATCACAAATACACCTTGCAAATAACATAACCACAAGGTTATCACAACATAAACTCAAATCTAATGTGCATGGACTATAAAACTCTTTTAAAATAATAGTTTAATATAAAATTATAGCTTTGAAATAGGTACTTGTATTTTTCTACCATGAAGAAGATAAAAGAATAGGATTTATAGAGGATTGAATTTTCGTTGGATAGAATAGGCAGAACTTGCAGAGGCCATAACTCCTTCAATATAACTCCGAATTGGGTGATTCTTGAGCCTAACATCAAGGATTGTTTGAGATCTTCTGTGAAACATCAAAAATCGACCAGAAGTGCCCAAAAATTGGCTTCCAATGTGTACAGGATAATGTATGAAAAGAGTAGAAAGAAAAGTATGAAAAGGTTTAGGGAAAAGAAGGATAAGATAGAAGAAGAAAATTGGGTTTTGGTGTGAAGAATATGAGAGGTATGAGGGGGTATTTATAGGCTCATGAATGAAATAATTATGGTACGAGAATTTAGGAAGAATTATGGTAAAAAGAATTAAGGAATTACTTGGAGAAGATAATAAAGAAATATGGAAAGTTTTGATATTAAAGTGATTAAGAATAATAGAATTAAGGAAAGTGTGTTGTCATGAAAAATAATATGGCAAAAGAGATTGCTTGGGGAATAATCAAGGAAGATATAAGGTAGGAAAATAAGATGATCAAATATTTAGGGGATGGAGAAATAAAATTAAGGAAAATAATAGATTTAAGGGAGATAGTTAAAATACAAAAATTACCAAAATAATTTTGCTCAAAATATAATATGGTGGACGAAAATTTGATCTTTCCTAAGCTCATATTTTTGGACCTCCCCTTAGATATTAAGGAAAATATTTTGCAAGTTTTTAAGGAATAAAAATGATTGTGTAAATAATGTATTTTGTAGAAAATAATTAATTACAAAATACCAAATTAAACTAACTTAGTTAACCAAGAAAAATCAGATTTTCTACATTTAGAAAATCCAAAATTACTAGCTAATTAAATAAGATTTTCGGCCCTTTTAAATAAATAGGAAAATGTAATTTTTACTTAATTAAAATATCTGAAATATATCTAAATAATCCGGTTTTTAAAATAAAATAAATGGATAATAAATCTTATCCAAAATCCAATAATAATTGATTTTTAAATTCAAATAGTAAAATAAATTACTAAAATACTCTTTTAAGAGAATAATAATTAATTAATTATTTAGAAAATACATTTCAAAAATACGGGGTATTACAGTTTTAGGGTGGATGGAGTGGTCGAGTTTAAAGGGAGTTTTGTGGGTGGCTATGGTGGTCAAGTTTGGGTTTCGTGGGTGGTTGGGGTTAAATGGGGTGGTCAGATTTAGGGGTTTTATGGTGGCTGGGTTTGAATTGAATGAGGTGGTTGGGTTTAGAAATTTGGGGTGGCCGGGTCAGATTTAGGGGTGGCTGGTGTGGTAAGTGGTCGGGCTCATTTGGGGTGGGGGATTTTGGGTAGGGGGTTGCTAAGGAGGCAAAGGGGAAGATTGCTACCTGCTAGAGTTGTATCTCAGACGACGGGGTTGGGGCTGGTGTGGTGGTGGCAATAGAAGAGGTGGTGGTCAAGTGTGAGGCCTCCATTGAAAGGTTGCAAAGAGCTTATAGCATTCTCTTGCATGTGGGTGGTGGTGATGTGGTGGTGGTTATGGAAGGGTGGTGGTAGTTATGGTGGGTTGCCATGGAAGAGGGTGGTGAAGTGGGAGGAGAGAGATTAGAGGCAAAAAATTAAAAAATTATTAACTTGTTAAACAGGTTACAACTAAAAGGGATTGTTTTGAGCAGATGGGGGTTAAAAGTGGGATTGTTTTGAGATTTCAAAAGGATGGAATTGTTTTGAGCAGAAATGGCAAAGGTGGGATTATTAGTTTCCATTTTTCCAAAAAACATTCATCTTTCCATGATGATTATGCGAAAGTCAGACTTATTAATAACGCCTTTAGAATAGAATTTTCAATCTGTGTGTTTATGATTAGAGTGATCAAAACCTCACAGTATAGGACTACACCCAACTTTTGATTAAGCCTTTTATTTTAAGTCCCGGTCTTTTGCCCATGTCACCACTTTTAACGCTCAACTCCTTTTAAAAAAAAAAATAAAAAAAATAGTGTGAACAGCTATATTGATTAAAATATATATTTTCCTTTAAAAAAATCATTCATCTTTCCATGATGGTTATGCGAAAGTCACACTTATAAATAACGCCTTTAGAATAGAATTTTCAACCTTGTGGGAAAATCATATTAGATTGTTAAGTGCTTATATGTTTGTAAAATCATAAATAGCTATATAAGTGGAAAATGAGATAGAAATTAAAGATGGAGAGAAGAATGAGATAGAAAAATAGAGAGAGTACATCATATCATGAGATTGAGGTTGATATGTTTTCTCATACTCGTGAAACCATATGAAAGTAGAAATCTGCAAACCTGTAGAAGACGAGTGAGTATTTATTGAAAGAAGGAACATTATTACCTTGCATTCCAGGCCATGTACTCTTAGAATAACATATTAGCTTACCAACTAGGTCAGACTTTAATTTTGTCTATTGGTGAGGTCCTTTAAACTCATTCGTAAAATTATCCAAGAATAGCAATTTATGAATAATCTGAGAATAGCAATTTATAATTTTATATTAGTTAAAAATTAATTCTTGAAATAATTGTTTAGCATATATAATTTATAATAATCGATCATAAACTAACTAATTATTTAACATATAATAAACATACAACAAAACCGTTTTTACTAATTAAATTTTGCAAAATTAGGAGGTGTGCACGTTGCGCACACACCCACAACTAGTACTTCCTATGTATCAATTGTATACCTTGTCTTCCTTATTTAGCCATGTAAATCTTGTAGATTTAATTAGCCAATATATCATGGCTTATTATACAGCTTTGATATGGGCATGGTCTTCGCTTGATTTTAGTCCTAATATAGGCAAGTACCTATGTATATAAAGGTGAATAAAGAATTAACAAAGGCAACCATTCAAACCATCTTACACAATTAATCTATTTTAAATCTCACCATGGTGTCATCACGATGTGTAATGCTTATTTTCATGTTACTAATCGTTGTTAATATTTCAGGTGTCATCTTCATGGTAAGTACCTTGTGTAATTGCACACTTTTTCTTTAGTTACATTTAAATTTTACAGGGCTGCAGGTCTGCAGGGGCATTCCGAGTATATACATTAATATAGTGGCGTACCCAGGGGGGTTGGCTTAGGCCATAACCTCCCTTTTGATTTTGGTTATATATTAAATATTGTAAAAAATTTAGTTGAGTCCATCATGGTTGAGTTGGTATTAGAGTAAAGCGATCTATTTGGAGGTCACGAGTTTGAAACTTAGCTTGCTCCTCACATTTTTTTTGAAATAACTTCTTTATGAGTATTTCGTATAATAAGTTATAGCACAACTCTGGGCATTAAATTCCTTTTTCCATACATTTTCATATTCATAAATTTTGTTAATAAAACTTGGTTTCACTAATTTTTTTTCACATTTAATATTATATTTGTCCATGAGATATTAAGACATATATTTTATTACTCCCTCCGTCCCCAAAACTTTGACCCTTTTGGGTTGATTTCGCGGTTATTAATAAAGTTAAATAAAAAGAAATAAAAACATATTGGAAAGATAAATTTACATGGGGTTTGTAAAAAAGTAGATAGATAAAGTATTAAAAATATATTAAAAAAAAATTTTTATATGGAAAAGCTAATTTTGCACAAATATTGTTGTAAATTGGTAGGTATTTTAATGCAAATAGGTTGATCATTTTGAACTAAAATTAGGCTAAAAGAGTCGAAGTTTTTTGGGGACGAAGGGAGTAATACATACGTTTACCGTCATTAAAACCAAATGAACATAGATAGTGATACTATTTATTGGGATGGTTCATTGTTACATTGGTTGTTAAGTCATCATTTAATTAATTATTTAGCCGAATGCATTTGTACAATGTTATGTTAATTTAGTGTTTATTCGTGTTAATAAATCTTTTCCCGGGGAGGGTAGGACACCCGTATGTAAGGGTGGAGGAGGTCCTACTGGTCAAACTTGTTGTTTCCAAAAACCTTTAAAAAAAAGCTGTCATGTACAATAAATCAATAACATAATACTTAAATAACCATTAGGAATGATACATGCCACTTCCTGATGCTGTTTTTTTCCTCCAAAACTCCCCCTTATTTTTTTAGCAACAAATCTTTTATTTTTAGAATATTTGTACTCCGTATAATATAATTATAATAATATTATTCTAAATCTTATATATTATCTTTACATAAAATGTATTTTTTATTTCATGTGCTTAATTCTTCCACACACATTTCCCTTGAATATTATTCTAACTCTTTTTTAATTATAGAAAAAGCGAGTCATTGATCCGGTACAAGATATCATCTTTACTGCCTGAACATCTTTTAGACGGAGTATTATTGAATTTTGCTCAAGAAGTAATTAATAATAAAATTAATTCATATAATTAATATTAAAGAAATTACTTTAAAACATCACTTTAATTTATTTATTTTTTCAAATACCTATAATATTTTGTTTCTTAGACTAATAGAGCGGCAAATACAAGTTCATGCCCCAGATTTGCGAAATTCGTTAATCTGATGGCATGAATTGTAAATAACATGCAAATGCGTGCCCCTTAGTTCAAATTTTTTGACAGCTCACCACAACTTGCATTAGCTTCGTTAGATTGGATTTTGGACGCCAAGTAGAATAGCCGTTTGTTGCCGTATAACGCTTGTTAACTATGGTTAGTTACCGTAAACTACGCTGTAGCAAATTTGAAAATGACATGCATTATTGCCCTCTATTGGTGAGCTAAGCCCATCAATAAGAGAATGGAAATGGTATTGCCCTCTGTAGCAATTATCAAGCTCTAAGTGAGTTTCTTCCTTGATTTTATTATATTTTCATGTATTGTGAGTTGATTTATATTGTAAGATGATTAAAGTTACTCAATTTTGATTGTAGGCTGAAATGGTAAAGCGGCGGTAGCGATTATCAAGCTTCAAGTAAGTTTAACTTCCTATCTCCTTTATTGATTATAATATGGTTTGATGTATAATAAGTTGATTTATGTTGTAAGTTTATTAAAATTACTCAATTTTAATTGTGGGTAGATCTGTGTTGAACTATATATGGATACGATTATGGATAAAGCGATAATAGAGGAAGATGTTGTTACTTCTGTTGGTGGAATTAGTTTGGGTGATGATAATAACCCCAAATTCATATGTTCCGAATCGATGACTTGTGTTCCTGTCAGTACTGAGCCTGACAATAACACGATTGATTCCGTCGTTGGTGAGTCGTTGTTGCAAACCCATGATCGTGCTGTGAGAGAAATTCCAAGTAGTAACCTTGTTGTATACTCATCTCCTATCCAAACAATTGAGACTATTGTCTCTAACAACCGAGTTAATGTTGTTACCGTTGTAGAACCACCGAGGGTGGGTATGGTTTTTAGAACCTGGCAGGATATTGAGATATATTATAAACAATACGCCAATCAAAAAGGGTTTGGGGTTACTCGCGTTCCAGGAAATTTTTCAAAGAAAACTAAGGAGCGTAGGGGGTCAAGATGGCGATGTGAATGTTAGGGTGCTTCTAACATGAGGGTGTTAAGGAAGGCTAAGAAGAGGGCTAAGGCGATGGAAGTGTCCGGGTGTGGTGGTAAGGTGAATGGGGTTATAGGACAAGATGAGCTAAAGCAGGGGAAGAGGACCTCCAAAAAGTGTTCATGTGGCGCTACGATATATGCTAGTATCAACGAGGAAGGTGAATGGGTTATAAAAGAAGTGAACAATGAACATAACAATCATAATGCTACCTTGGGAAAATCTAAGCTGGTGAAGGAGTATAGAATGAAGAATTACACGCCTACTGTTCGAAAGCAGTTGCTTAACTTTTACGAACAGGGTGTTCCCGTATCTCAAATTCACGGAGGTTTATCCCGGCAGAGGGTGTTACCGAGTGTGAAGGACCTTCAACATGAGGTGTATAAGGCGAGGAGGCTTAAAATGGAGGGTGGTGACGCTGCAGCAATGATACGCTACTTTGAAAATATGCAAGCCGATAATTCAAACTTTTATCACGCTCACTGTTTGGATGCAGAAGGTCGCCTGAAGGACGTCATCTGGGTCGATGCACGGAGTCGGGCAGCATATGAAGATTTTGGGGATGTTGTGTGCTTCGATGCCACTTATCTAACAAATGAATATGAACTTCCGTTTGCAATCTTTGTTAGGGTGAACCATCACGTCAATCGATTCTACTCAATTGTGCTCTTGTTTCTCGTGAAGATTGCGACACATATTCTTGGGTATTTCGTCAGTGGGTACAATGTATGAGGAACAAAGCTCCGTTGGCCATACTTACATACCAAGCTGTAGCGATGAGGAAGCCGTTAGCTGAAATTATGCCAAACTCCCGCCATCGATGGTGTATATGGCACATTACGAAGAAGTTCCCGAAGAAGCTTGGAAAATGCACCCTGTAAGTTATTGGTCACCGTTGTTTCATATCTTTTACATGATTAAATAACCCTATATTTTCGCAAGTATGTAGAAATACAGATATACGTAATTACGTACACTATCTTACTATTTATAATTTACTATATGTGCACAATACGTGACAGGTACCAGAAAATTTAAGAGGTCGTTGAAAGCTGTTATATACGAGAGCTTTACCATTGAAGAATTTAAGAAAGGTAGGCTAGCACTTATCAAGCACTACAAGTTGGAAGAGAATGAATGGCTTGATGATCTTTTTCAGGAGAGGCATATGTGGGTATCTACATTCATGAAAGAGTATTTCTGGGCAGGAATGAAAACAACCCAAAAGGTTGAGAGCATAAATAGCTTTTTTGACAGTTTTGTCAACCGCAAAACAAAACTGCATGAGTTTCTATAAAAGTATACTAGGTGTAGACACCCAAATGTGTCTCCCCAAAAACCAAACACAGTGATGAATACTTTTCACGTCGCTTGATTATCGAATGAAGTGAAAGTGTCAAAAGCCTTGTGATGTGATAGTTTTTAATAAAAATCTTTCTTTCTGTTTTTGAAAAACTTCTCTATTTTATGAAAATAGCCATTCCAATTTAGTTTGGTCCATGATAAGGGTCCAATAATAGTGTAGTTGGGTCGGGCTCATAAAGAGCTTTCCAATGATATATTATAAGCCCAATTCCAATGAATAATGAGGAAGTTATGACCAGAATACTAAATTAGGTCTGAAATGGTTTTACGGCCCAATGATCTAGTGGAGGGCCCGTTAATTATTATTGTTCCATGAATTATTAGGATTGATTCTAATTTTCTAGAGTAGTCTAGAGGGTTATTTTAAGTTCTAATAGCATTAGGATTGATAATTAATAATGAATTTGGTTTGAAATAAAACAAGTGTTTATTTTGATAAAATCTGATTAAAATGGAGTTTTAATTGCTTAATTATATTAAGAAAAGGATTCCGTACTAAAAACACGTTTTATCTTTTAATTTTCGCAAAATGACAATCCTGTCGCCAAACGACAGCGCTTGTCGCCATGCGTGATTCCTGTCGCATGACGACGGACTCTATCGCTCGTGACAGGGAACAGTTTTATTCTGATTCAAATTCTGATTTGTTTCTGTCGATTCCGGACTATTTTCTTATAAATAAGGATCGTATTTCCCCGTTTTTATGGATCCAACAATCATTAACAATCATCTAATTCTATTCTCTCTCTCTAAAAGTTAGAAGCTTATTTTCTCCCTTTTTCTAAACCTTTCCCTTTTACAAAATTCCACATTCACGAGTTCTAGACACACCTAGTCAAGTTCGAAGTTGCCTTCACCCTAGACGTGAAAGGTTGATAATTTCTGAGGGTTTGGTCATAAATCTCTATTTCAATTATTTAATTTAATTGTTTAATATTTTTCTTGAAGTTACTGACGCGTGTATTTTGTCCATTAGAAAGAGATACGAGGCATCGAAGTAAGTAATTTAATTACTTTAATTATTCTTTTGATATATAAATTATGCTTTAATTATTTTAATTCCTAGTATCATATTAGGATGTCTTTATGATTCCTAGTATCATGTTTAGGGTATTAACTAAGATTTCTAATATCATATATGTTCCCAGTATCATGTTTAGGTTGCTTCCTATTTCTAATATCATGTTAGTATCATGTTAGGGCTAAAGCTTTAATCTTTATTGTTAAGTGACATGCTAGAATTTGTTATTAATCTTGTTAGTATCATGCCTAGGTTCTTGCTAAAATTTTTGCTTTGAGATTGAGACTATTATGATTTTTATGATGATTATTTATTGTTGTTGATTATATTGTTGTTATTGCTTGATCACGCCTTCTCTTGCAGGTTTAAAGGGAATTTGTACTTGTAATCACGCTTAATAAGATAATTAATAATCTTGTTTAGGCTAATATGATTATAATTCAAGTGATAGCCAATAATAGATTTGTTTGTGCATTAATATTCAACCAACATAGATAAACAGGTTTAGGGTTAACCTATTGATTGAATGTTAGTCAGAAAGCGCCCATAAATATGAGAAGAATAAAGTAGAGGCCTATTATTAGCGCAGGTTCAATCTCTTTTAGGTTGGATTTGTACCTTCATCCCCGAATATCCAGTCATGGTTCCAGACCACTATGGAGTTAGCGATCTCATGGATCGTGAAGGGGTATAACCTTCACCATGTGAACGGTTTACAAGTTCCTAAAACTTATTGGCGACTCTTTTACTCTAGCTTCCTTCCCTTTGGACGCCACCATACTTAAGTGTATGATCATAGTGGGGCTCAAGTGTGGGATGCTTGAAATATTCCCTACAGTTTTTTGGCGACTCCGTTGGGGAGGATTTTTATTTTAATTCCTAAAATTTATTTTGGCAATAATTTAGAATGAGTGGATGAGACTCTAAAAGTTCTAAGTATTCATGTGCGTAATTTTGATTGACATTATTGACATAAGCATAAAAAAGGTCCGCATTGGAAAGACCATCCGTAATGCGTCAAAAACATAGGATTTTTGCACGTAGGAAATTTGGGAAATATCTTTCACAACTAGGATTGAAAAAACGCTACGAAAAATCGGAAAATTCAAAGAACAGAAAGCTGCTGAGGCATGTAGGAACTGGTGCCGAGAAAACAGAGCCAGCGCCATGCGATGGCTCTGTCGCTACGCGACAGAAACGTCGTTTGGCGACAGAGCTATCTAGTACTGTTGTCTCGCGCCATGTTCTTCTAATACCGAGCCAGAAATCTACCTTCTTTGTTTCGACCGATTCTAGTACTGTTCGCTCGGTTCTACTTCCTGATTGAGTTTTTCTCACTTCTCCGAACCCATATGTGTTCTACATATGGCCATAATCTTCTGGGAATTCACCCTCCATCTACCCAATCGAACGCTTATGGCAACGAAGGGTACATCTGAGTTTGTTGAATTCACCAAACCGTGGAAGTGAGTTTAATTCGCGGGGTCCCATCCACACACACCAACCCTTCCAAAGGTAAGGCTTCCACGCGGTGCATCCGGACTCATAACCGTAGACCATCTTTGAATAACCCATATCCTTGAACTTTAGAGAACTAGAGTCATGGTTAGGTTGCAAACTCATTGCATCATATCGTGACTATTTGACTACTTGTGCATTACTTGCTTGTGCATACTTACATGTGATTAAACTAACCTTTTGGTTTGACTTGTGATTATGAATATGCTTAAATAAACTAACCAAGGACTAAAGGACTTTGCATAATTAATTGATTAATTAATTTGAGCTAATAAATATGTCTAAAATCGAGTCATAGTTCCTTTGGGTCAACCCGGATTTTTATTCCCGTATACTGCACAAATGTCAACTTGTTTTGGTCATAGCCGGAGTTCTAGAAAGAATTACGAGTCATATAACCTATGGATATGTAGCCCCGACTTTTATCTTTTATTTGGCGTTGGTTTCGTTGAATTCGAAGTCACAAATAAAAAGTTATGACTAAAATACTACAGCCTGTCCAGTTTAGTGCACATACATGGAGTCTTAGCTTAGTCTTTGTTTGAGTCTAGTCACATAGTCTAGTTCCATGGTCATGACACGAGTCTTGAACATATCACTTACACTCACAAGTATTCACACACTTTGTACATACTCTTTTCACACCATGACCATGTCTTAGGTTCATGCATGAGTCGTTTTTCCGTCATTTGAGTTGGAGGCCTATTCTATTCCTACTTCTCCCATATTTCTCTATCAACATCATTTTTCCACTCATATCATTCTCCTTTTTCCTCCATGATCTCTTCTCATTTATTGCATGTTGAATAGATCTTGAGTCAAAAATAAAAATTTACCCCTAACTTCCCTTTCCGCAGCACTTGATTGAGAAGAGAAGGGTGTTTAACCAAGACAACACTTTTGTTGAAGTAGCACTCTTTGATAGAAGAAAAAGGGTCGTAATAATGGCCATTGAAGAAGAAGTTTTCTTAAGTAATACCCAGGAAAACTCGTCAAGTCTGGAAGAGGACGTTCATGAACTACAAAATACTGTTGTCATGCTTATGGGTGCAATAGAAGGACTAGAAAACCGGATAATGGTTATTGAACAAAGTTCTCATTGTCAAGACCGAAAGGACAAAAAGGAGGATCACTATTTTTCCTCTTCCTCACATCAAGGATTTAATGAAAAACTCAATACTCCTAAGCCGCGGGGAAAACGGACCATTGATGAATACACACCAATAGGAATGACTTATAGTGAAGCTTTCAACTACCTCCAGGGCCAAAGTCTTATTCACCCTGTTGGTCCAATTTCAGATCTAGTACCTGAGAGACGGTCTTCCAATTGGGACCCAAAATGCTACTGCCAATATCATAGAGGCCGTGGTCACACCACCGAAGAATGTTTCGCCCTCAAGGATCGCGTTCAAGACCTCATTGATTCAAATCTCCTTCATGTTTCTCCGAGCAACAAGTAGGACAAGATTAGTAGGAATAACAACAGTGGCTGGAAAGGAAAGAGGAACGACCACCCTTCTTCTTTCGAAAACACCTACTCTGGTAACAATGTTGGTGCTTTGACCTCAATGAAGTCTTAGCCATGGATAATCAAGGACCTAGAAAGCAGCTAAGAAAGGAATTCACTCCTATTGGGATTAGCTATGATACTGCTTTCGATCGAGTCCATGCCAGGGGACTCATTACTTCCATTGGACCTATTTAAGATCCCCCACCTGAGAAAAGGTTGCCTAGTTGGGATCCAAATGTACACTGCAAGTACCATATAGGTAGGGGTCATACTATTGAGAGTTGTTGGAAGCTAAAAGAGGACATCCAATATCTAATTGATAATAACAAGCTTCCCATACCTCTAAATGGCAAGAAGACTGGGTGATGATGAAACAAAAGACACGAGGCGAGCTTCAATGACAAGATTTCGTGACCTCTTTTTCTATTTTCTTTTATTCTTTCTTTCCCCAATAAGTCTAGCATAGGTATCTTTTATTTTCCTTAGATTTTATTTTTCCTTCTAATATACTTTATTTTGTAGGATTTTTCCTTTTTCCTTTTAATAAAATGAGCATTTCTTTTTCTCGTATATGATCGTTGCATTGCATCCAAAAAAAAAAAAAAATCCATGCCGAACTAAGCACAAGGTATCCCAATGATTTGAGGCACATCTTGTAACCATATCATATCACTTTTACCTTTCAAGTACATAATCCTTTCTTGACAAGCCACTTTGAGCCTTGTCTAACGATAGACCTTTCTTTTTTCAACCCACGTCTACCTAACCTTGGGATGGGATGGTGTGCAATTTATGAAATTTCAAAAGCTTGAGTAATTTCAAAAGATTAAAATAGCAAAAAAGCAAAAAATAATAAAAGTGTAAAAAAAGGGCAAGTGTTCCAATGTCTTTGACATAAACATGTCTGTAATATGAACACGTCTCAGATTGCGTCTCTTATCGAGTGCTTGGTACCGTGCCTGAGAAACATGAATTCCAAGTGAGTGATAGAACGCATGATCGGGATTGCCCACACTTATAAAAACAAAAAAGAGAGAGAGCAAAAAAAAACAAAAGAAAGAGAGTTCAAAAGTGAGAAATCTCAAGCATACAAATACTAAGATTCAAAAGCAAGGTCGCATGCCTTGCAGGGGCTTATCTAGGGTCTTGAGCCTTTATCCCCTTCTTCTCTAAACTTTAGCCTAACAACGTTACAACCCTTAAAAGACCTATTTGTGGTATACACATACTTGTGCGAGGTTCAGCTAGAGCTACGTTCGGCCCGATTCCTAACGGATATGAGGCAACCTCACATTGGGGTGCGGCCGTAATGCCGTCATATTCGTATTCACACACTTACACCATGATCATATCAAGGAATCTATAATGCTCATCCCTATCCATTTAGAGCTAGACTTGGGGGCTTGATCCCTACATCATTAGCTTACCTAGCCTAAGAGTCATCATCATTGGACTCTTCTCGAAATAATATTTTTCCATACCGTTAGCCTTTGCAGCCTAACTTTAGTATCACTTTCACACACATCACAGATACATGACCAAATGATACTTCCCTTAGGAACCTTTTGTCATGAAATGTTAACATAACGTGGAAGCATACCTTATCATCATTGCATCACTAAGTATGAAGTACTTAGCCTCCGTGCCTAAGTTACCTAAATACTTTCATCTAGAATCAACAATCGAAAAAGCCTAGGATGTTACACACCCTAAAATACGACATCGACACATACATTTGTTTAATCTCATTCGACATGCATTGTAACACTTTATTCTTGACTTTTCGCGTCTTTCTTTTTCGGGAGAAAGTCGGTACTCCGCAAAAATGACAGAATTTTTTATTTTTCTGCATTTTCAAGGCGCATAATGCATCATGAGTCAACACTCTGCACACACGAGTCACACGCAGTGAGTCATCATTAAGTCAAGTTTACACCTTGAGTCATGTCAAGTCATATGTGTCAAACGCTTTGAGTCGAGTCATGACAAGTCATATGTGTTAAAAGCACATTAAGTTTTACACAATGAGTCAAGCAACACTAAGCCTTAGGTGAACCCTAATTACATGAGCAAAGTCCTATAGTCAAAAATATAAATGTAGGTACACTAAGTCCCCAACGGACGAGAAACTTTTACAAAGGATTTGAAGCAAAAGGATGCAAACAGCTTAACAAATCAACTAAAGTCGACCTGATTGCAGTTGGATTAAAGATCGGCCTGATGATAATCATGTTGATTGATTGAGCACATCCGGGTTGACCAAGCACCTCATTTGGAGTAGTAATTGGTCATGAACACGAATTTCCCAAGATAAAAGATCTCTATGGAAATTAACTTGGATTCGGTAAGATCTTGAAGGATAAGATTTCTAGGCCGAGGAAGCTATCACTTCCAAAGAGCAAAACTTACATATATCGGCAAACTAGAGATGGAGAGCTTTAATTTGCAAGAGATTTGAGCAGATTTGGTTGAAAGGAAACGACCAAGTCGAAGATTCAAAGCGAAACACAAACCATAACAGCAGCAGCGAAATGAGGAAGGAGAAAGGGCTTTTATTCCGAAAACCCGACTTCAGCAACAAACATCATGCACAGTGTGATTCTTGTCCCATAATGATAGAGCTAAATTGTGACGACAACACGAATCAGCGCGCGCTGGCTCAACAACACAATAGGTGGCCCCCATACTCGTTTATGCGGACCTAATGCAGCAGTTTGGGTTCCTTGGCACGCCAGTTAGCCCATATAAGCAAATTGACATGATTTAGTAGTCGGCTCGATTACAATCGCAATAAGTGATCGGCCTGACAACGATCGTCTCACTTAGCTTAAAGCGCCTAAGTATTGGCTTATTACAAGCATCAAGGTAATGGTTCACAAAGCGAGTATAAGCACCAAGGTAATGGTTCACAAGCAAGCACAAGCGCCAAAGTACCGGCTCATTACAAAATGCGCCGAGGTACTGGCACAACAAGGAATCACAACGAAGTAACAACAAATAGTAAAGCGAAGTATTAGCACTGAGAATCAACAAGTGGTGATCTTCGATAATCTTTTTAAGAAGATTATCGCAATAAAGTTGAAGGTAGCTACAAGCAGCGGTCTTTGACGATGTCCCAAGGTAGAGAGGAGATTGTCTATAGCGGCGTTGTACTGCGGTGGCGAGGTACTGCCACATCCCTGAAGATAGCTACAAGCAGCGGTCTTCGACGATGTCCCAAAGTAGAGAGGAGATTGTCCATAGTGACGAGGCACAGTGTGGCGAGGTACTGCCACAACCTTGAAGATGGCTACAAGCAGTCACCTTCGACGATGTTCCCGAGGTACTGTGGAGGATTGCCACTGTAGGCATCGCTCGAAATGGGCCTACGTTAAAGCATGTTGTGAATATGCTTGGCACTCATAGGAAGTAGGAATTGACATATTACGATTAAGGACAAGGAAAGTAGGGAGCCGCTAATAAGTTTTTAAGGAACTTGTAAACCGTTCACGGATCATAAAAGGTAACCACGAATAAGGGACAATGATAGGCAACAACGATTGACCCGTGAAGGTTACACCCCATTCATAATCCATGAGATTACTAACACCATATGGTTTGGAACCACGAAAGGAGGATCGGGGATGATGGTACGAATTGAGTCATGGAGTCACATTTGCCCGTATTGGCCTCTACTCGATTCTTATAGTGAAAAGTATTCCTGCGATCTCAAAGGCATACAAACAAAGATTCAATTTGCTCCAAACTATTATTATACTAAATTGGTTGAATATTATTGCAACATATAATTCTAAAATATTAGTGATCACTTGAATTAATAACAAGATTAAAAAGGAACCTAAACCGGTTGTCCAAATTATCTTATTAGGCGTGATTTTCAATTACATATTCCCGTTAAACATGTAATATGGTGATCATAAATAATAATAGAATAAACATTAATATTGGAAGCAATTTAACAATAATAGCGTTAGTCAAATCAAATATAAATAAACCTAATAATGATACTAGCAATAAAAATAAAATAAGTAATTAAATTAATTAATTACTCACATGACGCGCGTTCCTTTAAATTGCTACATCATGAATAAACTGTTAGTAACTTCAATAAATAATAAATCAAATGGAAATAATTAAATAAATGTAGATTTGAATTGGTCCAAACCCTCAGTTATTTGTACCTTTCACGCCTTGGTTTAAGGACGGAACCTCGGGTTAAGTATGGACTCATTGGAGTGCTTAAGGGAAGAATGGTGTAATTAGGAATATAGGTTTAAGGCTTAGAATATGGGAGAAAGAGAATAGAATGATTTTTGGTGTAAAAGAGAGGAAGAGAGAATTATTTTGTGCCCCGAACTGCAGAAAGGAGGGGGTATTTATAGGGAAAATGAGTAGAGGGAACACACGGAACCCTAAAAAGATAAAAACCCTAAAAATTAACACCGCGACACGGCAGTGAACACCGTGACACGGTGCCAGGCACCGTCAGATAGGGGAAAATCCCGTGACGCGGGGAAAATTGGAGTGACGCGGGACATATTTGACCTACGGGAAATGAAAATGCGTGAAGGGTTTACGCGGAAATGACACGAGAAAATTCCGTGACACGGCACACGTACCGTGACACGGTAGTGTCCACCGTGGCACGGTACAGTACACAGTGTCACGGTAAAAAAAAGTGCGCGGAAATTACACGGAACAGCCCCGTGTCACTGAACGGGCACCGTGACACGGGAAATTGTACCGTGATGCGGTGCAAAATCCCGTGGCGCGGCAATATTCCCGTGACACGGTGGATTAAAAACATGGCAAAATGCAACGTGACACGTTGTAAATTACCGTGTCACGGCACCAGGCACCATGCCACGTCATCAAGCGCTGTGACACGGTGCTTTTACACCGTGCGCGGTAATTCCAGTTTTTTTATACGTTTTTAAAATCATCATAACTTTTGATGCGTAACTTGGCATAAGGCATATAATATATCATTGGAAAGCTTATCAAGTCTACTTTCCAACACAATAATTTTAGGTCAAAATTAGGTCAAAATAATTTTTAGATTTTAGATATGGCCGTTTTAGTGGAAGGGTGTTGCTTTTGAGCCGAGTTTAGTGTTTGGCTCATATCTTTTTCGTTATAGCTCGGAATTGGGCTTATGATATATGGTTGGAAAGCTTATTTCAATTCTATCCAACCAAATAATAATTGGATCAAAATTATAAGACCAAAAAATCAGTTTCTCTCGATTTTGCGATGTGGACACGAAAAGTGGATAACAAGTTATGGTTTAGGGAAATGAGCTAGGAAATGGATTGGTTTATGAAATGTATTGTATAGAACATGGATTTAAACACTCTAAAAGATTAAATACTCAACCCGACCAATAATGGCGGTGAATGGTGTTTTTTTTTCGGGTTTGGTTTTGGGGAGACATTTTTAGGTGTCTACAGTCACAAACAATCGAGGATAATTACAAGCAGCGATCTTTGACGATGGCGTTCACGAGGCACTGTGGAGGTTGTCACAACAAAAACGTAGCAACAAAATCGGTTACTCCAGAGACGTGTGCTCGACGGTGCAAGATACGCGTTTCTTAACTCTTTAATCTGTTTAACTAACGCTAGTTTGCAGGTATCGACGTTACAAGAATAATTTAGGATCGCAGAACGTTATGAATCATTCTCCGTCCCTATTGCTACTTTGACTTTTGTTTTTGAAACATGTGTTTCTCCAAAATCAGTCAAAGTGGGGGCTTCTGTAGACACCCAAATGTGTCTCCCCAAAAACCAAACCCAGTGATGAATACTTTTCACGTCGCTTGATTATCGAATGAAGTGAAAGTGTCAAAAGCCTTGTGATGTGATAGTTTTTAATAAAAATCTTTCTTTTTGTTTTTGAAAAACTTCTCTATTTTATGAAAATAGCCAGTCCAATTTAGTTTGGTCCATGATAATGGTCCAATAATAGTGTAGTTGGGTCGGGATCGTAAAGAGCTTTCCAATGATATATTATAAGCCCAATTCCGATGAATAATGAGGAAGTTATGGCCAGAATACTAAATTGGGTCTGAAATGGTTTTACGGCCCAATGATCTAGTGGAGGGCCCGTTAGTTATTATTGTTCCATGAATTATTAGGATTGATTCTAATTTTCTAGAGTAGTCTAGAGGGTTATTTTGAGTTCTTATAGCATTATGATTGATAATTAATAATGAATTTGGTTTGAAATAAAACAAGTATTTATTTTGATTAAATCTGATAAAAACGGAGTTTTAATTGCTTAATTATAGTAATAAAAGGATTCCGCACTAAAAACACGTTTTATCTTGTAATTGTCCCAAAACGACAGCGCTTGTCGCCATGCGTGATTCCTGTCGCATGGCGACAGACTCTGTCACTCGCGACAAGGAACAGTTTTATTCCGATTCAAATTCTGGTTTGTTTCTGTCAATTCCGGACTATTTTCTTATAAATAAGGGTCGTATTTCCCCGTTTTTATGGATCCAACAATCATCTAATTCTATTCTCTCTCTCTAAAAGCTAGAAGCTTATTCCCTCCCTTTTTCTAAACTTTTCCCTTTTACAAAATTCCATATTCACGAGTTCTAGACACACCTAGCCAAGTTCGAAGTTGCCTTCGCCGTAGACGTGAAAGGTTGATAATTTCTGAGGGTTTGGTCATAAATCTCTATTTCAATTATTTAATTTAATTGTTTAATATTTTTCTTGAAGTTACTGACGCGCGTATTTTGTCATTAGAAAGAGATACGAGGCATCGAAGTAAGTAATTTAATTACTTTAATTATTCTTTTGATGTAGAAATTATGCTTTAATTATTTTAATTCCTAGTATCATGTTAGGATGTCTTTATGATTCCTAGTATCACGTTTAGGGTATTAACTAAGATTTCTAATATCATATATGTTCCTAGTATCATTTTTAGGTTGCTTCCTATTTCTAATATCATGTTAGGGCTAAAGCTTTAATCTTTATTGTTAAGTGACATGTTAGGATTTGTTATTAATCTTGTTAGTATCATTCCTAGGTTCTTGCTAAAATTATTGCTTTGAGATTGAGACTATTATGATTTTTATGATGATTATTTATTGTTGTTGATTATATTGTTGTTATTGCTTGATCACGCCCTCTCTTGCAGGTTTAAAGGGAATTTGTACTTGTAATCACGCTTAATAAGATAATTAATAATCTTGTTTAGGCTAATATGATTATAATTCAAGTGATAGCCAATAATAGATTTGTTTGTGCATTAATATTCAACCAACATAGATAAACAGGTTTAGGGTTAACCTATTGATTGAATGTTAGTCAGAAAGCGCCCATGAATATGAGAAGAATAAAGTAGAAGCCTATTATTAGCGTAGGTTCAATCTCTTTTAGGTTGGATTTTTACCTTTATCCCCGAATATCCAGTCATGGTTCCAGACCACTATGGAGTTAGCGATCTCATGGATCGTTAAGGGGTGTAACCTTCACCCTGTGAACGGTTTACAAGTTCCTAAAACTTGTTGGCAACTCTTTTACTCTAGCTTCCTTCCCTTTGGACGCCACCATACTTAATTGTATGATCACAGTGGGGCTCAAGTGTGGGATGCTTGAAATATTTCCTACACTAGGGCAATGGAGAAAAGGGTCCAAGATGAAAATAAAGCTGATGCCAGATGTATGAAGTATGGTCACCGCCTAATAAGGTTGAGAAAATTATATCAAAGGCTGTACACTAATGGTAAATTCCAAGAGGTTCAGAAAGAGTTGTTTAGGATGGTGTATTGTAATAGTAGGGCTGAAAGGGTTGTTGATGATCATACCAAAGAGTATGTACTTGAAGATAGGGTGTGGATTGTTCCCAAAGGGCTAAGCGAAGAGGTTATTACCGATAGACGACGTTGCTACCGCGTTAGGTTTAACACAACGACGAAAGAGGTGTCATGTAAATGCCGTAAGTTTGAAACCCATGGCATATTCTGAAGCACTATATAAGAACTATGGACCATAATTTGGTGTTTGAGATACCACAAAAATATATTTTAGAACGGTGGAGGAAAGACATAGTTAGGAAGCATACACGGGTCAAGGTTGCTTTTCATGACCTGTCACAAACCCCAGAGGTGAGAAGGTATAATAGAATTTTGACTGCCTTTGAGCCACTATGTGAAGAAGCTTCTACCGTTGATGAAGATGCTGTGGACATGTTACTTGCGTCTCTGTCCAAGCTAAAGGAGGACGTGAAGGAACACCGTATGAAGTAGAAGGAAGCAGGTTATAAGGCACCAAATACTAGAATTAGAAGAAAGCAGGTAATTCAATTTCTTCCCATATGCTTTTTGTTCTTCATTCGTGTTTTGGATGGTAACTTATACATTTGTTTTGTTCCCATGTCTAATTCCACCCCAGAACCATGCCACAATGATATGGGTATGTAGATAACTGATCATTCCACATAATATGCATGTATGTACGTATGTATGTATGTATATATGTATGTATGTATGTATGTATGCTTATAAGCAGATCATATAGTTGACATTGAATATTTTTTGGGTTGTTATAGCAGACCAAAGGTGGATATCGAGTCGTGGCTGACAGCGGTATGCTTAGTGACACTGAATCTTTTGAATTTTGAGCTGCACGACAACTGACCTTGTTCATCAATGGACAATGTGGGTATTGGTGAATGTGTTTTGGAGTAATAACCATGGTAATGTCCAGGAATACTGGCTTTTGTGTCTTGGATATGGAGCTCTTAGTATTTTGGTTTTTTACATGTCTTTTATAAACTTGCTTGTAGCATTTCTGGCAGCAAGGATGGTTCTCGTAGTACTTTCAGCGTTTTTAGATGTTTTGTGTCTTTTGTAAACCCGTTTTTAGCATTGCTCGCTGCAAGGATGGTTCACTTAGTACTTTCAGCGTTTTTTAAATGTTGTATGTCTTTTGTAAACCCGCTTTTAGCGTTGTACTTTCAATTGGTTCTCGATCATTAATTGTTGTATGACACAATGGTTCGTGTTGATATCGTTCTTGTGAAGAGTTGGCCCTTACATTCGTTATATGTGTCAGTCCAACTAGGTAGCCCATTGTCTTAGTACAACTAGGTACCCCAAGTGTTGTCCCAAATACTTTTGTGGTCCAAAAATATGATAGTTGTCCTCCAATTGCCTTTATTAACAAGACAGCTGCGGCCCAAGTGTGTGCTTGTCCAATTACTTGTTTACATATTGTAACATCTCCTCGTGGGTTGGGCCTAGTAAATGTATGTCACCTCAATACACTATATCCATAACTGATTTGTCCATCAACTATCAAGTATTATTGGGGCCCATGTTTGGTGTCAAAAACTTTTATTAATGAACTTTCAATTCAAAAGGGATGTGGTCCAATAATGTTATCCTTTCAAGTTCGATGTCCTAAAACTGTATTATGAACTTCCAATTCAAAAGAGGTAGTTCAATAAATATATCATTGGTCTGGCCCATTAGTTGAACAAAAAATAAATAGGGCCCAACTATTGATGTTCACCAACCATATACAACATGGATAACAAACAAGGGTTGGACTTTGAGCCCAACTACAGAATTTAACGACCGGTAGTTGTTTTCTAAAGCATATACTCGCTCCGTGTTTTAATAAGTGCTACAGTTTGACCAAACACGCATATCGAGACACGAATTTGACCATCAATGTATCTAATTATATGTTAGTAAAATTATAGCAAATTTTATAATATGAAAGTGTACATTGTAATAAATCCAATAATGTGTTATACAACAATATTTGTTTTTTTGTTTTTTTTTTTATATTAGTAAAATAATCAAGTCAAAGTCATTATGTTGTTTTGTGAAAAAAACCAACCTGTAATACTTATTAAAACACGGAGGGAGTATACTAGTTAGACTTGTTTTAATTTTTTAGTTTCATAGTCAAGTAGTATCGTCATTATCAGGCAGAAAAGTGGGCCATTTGCCCATGTTTAAGTGTTATAGTTTGAAGGAACATAAAGGATTTTGTTTTGTAAATGCATCTGCGAAGATATATGTTAAACAAAACGATTACATAATACTTAGCATAATGTTCCAACTTACAAGAGTTTTGAACATACATAATAGATACTACATAACTTAGAACTTAGGGTTGGACATTGTCTAACAAATAATCCAACTAATTTAACAAGAGTACATACGTGACATACTAACATTGGTAACTGTAGGGAATATTTCAAGCCATCCCAAACTTGAGCCCCACTGTGATCATACACTTAAGTATGGTGGCGTCCAAAGGGAAGGAAGCTAGAGCAAAAGAGTCACCAACAAGTTTTAGGAACTTGTAAACCGTTCACGAGGTGAAGGTTACACCCCTTAACGATCCAGGAGATCGTCAACTCCAAAAGGTCTTGAACCAAATAGGGTTCGGGGATGAAGGTACAAATCCAACCTAAAAGAGATTGAACCTGCCCTATAGAATAGGTCTCTACTTCATTCTTCTCGTATTCATGTGCGCTTTCTGACTAACATGCAATCATTAGGTTAACCCTAAACCTGTTTAATCTATGTTGGTTGAATATTAATGCACAAACAAACCTATTGTTGGCGATCACTTGAATTATAATCATATTAACCCTAAATAAGATTATTAATTATCTTATTAAGAGTGATTACAAGTACAAATTCCCTTTAAACATGCATAAAAGGCGTGATCAAGCAATAACAATTAATAAAATATATCAAGCAACATAATAACAATCATCATAATAATCATAACAATAATCATATTAATAATAAAGCTTAAATATAATAGCAAGATCCTAGGCATGATACTAACAAGATTAATAACAAACCCTAGCATGTCACTAAGCATTAAAGATCAAAGCTTTAGCCCTAACATGATACTAACATGCTATTAGAAAAGAGTAAAAAGCACCCTAAACATGATACTAGAAATCAATAATAACATCCTAACATGATACTAGGAATTAAACAAATTTAAACATGCTTCCTACAAGAATAGAGCAATAAGATTACGTACTTTGATGCCTCGTATCTCTTTCTAATAACAAAATACACACGTTAGTAACTTCAAGGAAAATATAAAACAAACAATTAAATCAAATAATTGAAAAGTTTAGACTGGATTTGGGACCAAACCCTAAGAAATTATAACCTTTCACATCTAGGGCGAAGGCAACTTCGAACTTGGCTAGGAGTTTCTAGATCTTGTGAATGCGGAATTGTGTTTGTGAAAAGCTAGAGAGATGAGAGCTTAGAGAGAATTGAGAGAATAGATTAATTGTAGAATTGATGATTGTAGATGGTAGATGAATAAAAACGGAGGTTCAGGACCCTATTTATAAGAAAACAGTCCGGAAATAGGTAGAATTTGATAAGGAATAAAACTCCACGCTGTCACCGCAAAACCAAACTTGTCGCTTGGCGACAAGCTTTGTCGCGTGGCGACAAGGCTTGTCGCGTAGCGACAGGCCTGTCGTTTGGCGACAACCTGGATTCCTACGCGCTTTCAAACACAGAGTCCTATTATCAATCAAAATTAACTTGTAAAGTCTGTATGAAAACTGAAATCGTATTTTTCATAAAATAATATTTTATTCCAAGTAAAACTTATCAAAATATAATTATTAATTCTAATTTTATTATGACTTAAAAGAACCTTCTAGAGAATTCTAGAAGACTTTAATTAATTCTAATAACTTTAGGAATAATAATTAACATTGGGCCCTCCCCTAGATCATCGGGTTGCATGTAAAGATCAAACCGGGCCCAGTTTAGTATTTTTGCCATAACTTCCTCATTACTCATCGGAATTGGGCTTATAATATATCGTTGGAAAGATCTTTGCAAGCCCTATCCAAATACACTATTATTGGACCCTTTTGTGGACCGAACTAAACTGGATTGGCTATTTTCATAAAATAGAGTTGTTTTTCAAAAGCAGAAAGAAAGAATTTTTAATAAAAACTAACCGCAACACCTGACCTTTCACACTTTCACCTTATTCGATAATCAAATGACATGAAAGGTATTCATCACTAGGTTTGGTTTTGGGGAGACACAAATGGGTGTCTACAGAAGCCCCCACTTTGACTAAGTTTGGAGAAACGCAAGTTTCGAAAACGAAAGTCAAAGTAGCGATAGGGACGGAGAATGGTTCAGAACGTTCTGCGATCCTAAATCACTCTTGTAACTCCGATACCTGCAAACTAGCGTTAATTAAAACAGATAAAAGAGTTAAGAAACACGTATCTTGCACCGTCGAGCACACGTCTCTGAAGGTAACCGATTTGTTGCATTTTGTTTTGATGACCTTCCACAAGCTAGAGAACGTCATCCCGCCTGAAGACTGCTACGCTTGTAACTGTCTCCAATTTCCACTGTGATAATTTTCCACAAGCCAGGGAACACTATCGAAGATTGCTTCGCTTGAAACGATCCTCTTCCGCTTTGTGACCATCTTCCACATCTTAGGGAACACGATCGAAGATAACACCGCTTGAAATCACCTTCAGTTGTCGTGATAATATTCCGAAGAAAATTACCGAAGATCAACGCCTGTCGATCCTTAATGCTGCTTGAATTTTGATTTGATGCTTTGGGTGATGACAATCCTCTTTTCTTCAGGAACAGTTGTCAACACAACTCTTGTATGATGATGACAATCCGATTTAGGGAAAGTTGTCAATGCCACGTAACAATCCATCCTTAGAAATGTTGCTACGATGAAGCGACAATCCGTATCTCGGAAAATTTGCCAAAATCCAAATTTGGGAAAAGTTGCCAATGCTCCGTAACAATCTATCATAAGAACTTTGCTACGATCGACAATCCACATCTTGGAATATAACTCTTGAAAGCAATCCACCTTGGAAATTTGCCAACGCTATGCGACAATCCTTTTAGGAAAATATTGCCACTATTAACAATCCGCGTCTTGGAACATTTGCGAAAAAGAGTCGACCGAAAATCCACTTCGGGAAAATTTGCCACTTACTGAAATGAATGACAATCCACATTGAGGAACCTTTGCCAAAATTTTAAGATGAATAGAGACTTGCGACAATCCTTTGGGAAATTTTTCCATAGGGAACTATGTGTATGACAATCCAATCTCGGAAAACTTGCCAGAGATGACAATCCGAACTTGGAAAAAATTGCCAAACAGAGAAGGAGCACGACAATCCACGCTTGGAAACATTGCCAATTTGAGATGACAATCCAATCTTTGAAAAATTGTCGAAGAAGAATGCGCGACAATCCACTTTTGGAAATATTGTCAGTTGGGGATGACAATCCAATCTTGGAAAAATTGTCGTATAAGTGCTTGCTTTTGAACCGATGCCTTGGTACTTGTAATGAGCCAATTCTTAGGCGCTTAAGCTAAGTGAGACGATCGTCGTCAGGTCAATCACTTACTGCGATTGTAATCGAGCCGACTACTAATCATGTCAATTTGCTTATAGGGGCTAACTGGCGTACCAAGGAACCCGAAATTGATGTATGTCCGCATAATTTAACATGGGGCCATGCATTGCGTCGCCGCACTGGCGCCTGCTAGAAGACTCTGGCGCCGCGCTTTTCTTCTGTCACCAGGCGACTGCCTTGTCGTCTGACGCTGGAGTCAGGTTTTCATTTGCGGTTTTTCGAAAAAATCCGAGAATGTTCTTGCTCACTGAAATGTACTTGCATTTATATTTTTGACTATAGGACTTTGCTCATGTAATTAGGGTTGACTTAAGACTTAGTGTTGCTTGACTCGACGTGTAACTTGATGTACTCAAATCGACTCGTGTGCGTAGACTTAACTCGATGTGATAACACGACATGACTCAATGTGTACATGACTCGTGTGTGCATTTTAATGTGATCGTGTGACTCGAAAATGCAAAAAAAAAAAAAAAAAAAAAAGCAAAAATTTCCGTCATTTTTGTGGAGGGTACCGACTTTCTCCCGAAAAAGAAAGACGCGAAAAAAGAAAGAAGCGAAGTTTTTGATGGTGCATGTTGAATGAGCTTATTCCGTTAATGTTGTCTCTCACAGTATAAGGATTGTAACATCTTAGACTATCCTGGTTGACTCGATAATGAAAATATTTAGGTAACTTAGGCGCGGAGGCTAAGTACTTCATACTTTGTGATGCAATGATGAGTGATGAGTGATTTTGTTATGACAAAGTATGCTTCAACGTTGTGTTAAGATTTCATGACAAATGGTTCCTAAGGGAAAGACTATTTGGTCATGTATCTGTGTAGTGTGTGAAAGTGACACTAAGGTTAGGTCGCAAGGGCTAAGGTTGGAAAATTATATTGAAAAGAGTCAAATGGTGGTGACCCTTAGGCTGGGTATGCTAATAATGTAGGGATCAAGCCCCCAAGTCTAGCTCTAAATGGTTAGGGATGAGCATTGGAAATCCCTTGATATGATCAATTATGAACGTAAATATGAATGCATTTTTATTACGGCCGCACCCCAATGTGAGGTTGCCTACGTATCCATTAGGAATCAGGCCGAACGTAGCTCTAGCCGAACCTCGCACAAGTGTGTATACCTCAAAAAGGTCTTTTAAGGGTTGTAACGTGGTTAGGCTAAAGGTTTGAAGAAGAAAGGGATAAAGGCTCAACACCCTAGGTAAGCCCCCAAGGTGTGCAACCTTGCTTTTGAATCTTTGTATTTTTATGCTTGAGTGTTTTAACTCTTTTTTGCTTTTGCATTTTTTGTTTATATTTTTATAAATGTGGGCAATCCCGATCATGCGGTCTATCACTCACTTAGCATTCATGTTTCTCAGGCACGGTACCAAGCACTCGATAAGAAACGCAATCTGAGACGTGTTCATATCAAAGACATGTTCATGTCAAAGACATTGGAACACTTGCCCTTTTGTACACTTTTATTGTTTCTATTTTGCCATTTTAATCTTTTGAAGTCACTCAAGCTTTTTATGAAATTGAAATTTGCATAAGTTGCACACCATCCCATCCCAAGGTTAGGTAGATATGGGTTGAAAAATGAAAGGTCTATCGTTAAACGAGGCTCAAAGTGGTTTATCAAAAAAGGATTGCATATTTGAAGGGTGAAAGGTGATATGATGTGGCTACAAGGGATACCTCAAATCATTGCATATTTGAAGAAGATCCTTGTCCACCGAGACCCCTTGTGAGCTAATGCTTTGGAATCTATAGTCATTGGATAATTTGCTCAAACTTTCTTGCATGAGCTCCATTTGCTGTTGTCTCATAGGGTAATTGATCCTTGTCCACCGAGACCCCTTGTGAGATAATTTGAAGAAGATCCTTGTCCACCGAGACCCCTTGTGAGCTAATGCTTTGGAATCTATAGTCATTGGATAATTTCCTCAAACTTTCTTGCATGAGCTCCATTTGCTGTTGTCTCACAGGGTCATTGATTTGAAGAGTCAGATTTTTCAACATTTCAGCCATGTTAGCCACTTGTCCCTTAAGTTTGTTGACTTCTTCCTGATTTGCCATTATCTTCTTAGCTTTCCTTTTTCGGCCGATTGGCTTATCAAAAAGTTGAACTTGAATAAAGGTGTTGTCTTTGATTAATCGTCCTTCTCTCCTTGACCAGGTACTGTGGAAAGGGAAATTAAGGGATATTCATTGTTAATTATTTGATTCAACTCTATTCAATATGCAATGGATGGAAGAAGGTAGGAAGAATGAATATTGTGACATGGGGAAAGCATGTAGAGAATGGAAAGATAATGTAGATGGAGAGATATGAAAAAATTAGGAGTATAATGTACCCCCAACTCAAATGACGAAAAAAACCGACTCATGCATGAACCTAAGACATGGTCATGGTGACTATATAAAGTGTGTGCTAACACTAGTGAGTGTATGTGACATGTTAAGGCTCTTGTGTAAGACCATGCGGGTAGACTATGTGACTAGACTGAATTAAGGACTTAACAAAGGTACTGTTTATTAATAAAATAATCGAACTGATTAGCAAACTATTTAATTAGACTCGTCGTGATGACTCGAGTAAGAATCTGGACTGTCGCCACAATTTGAAGCTTGTCGCCAAACGAAAAACTTGTCGCCAGGCGACAAACAATAAACTGCGGCGCCACAGCCCAAACTTTTGCGCCATTGCTGGAACATTAATCTGGGACTGTTTCCAGTAATTTTACTCTAAGGGGACAAGCCTACAGTCGTACTAAGTCAGATTGATTGCTTTATTAGTCTTTAATTAGTCAAATTAATTAATTAATTAGTTAGACTAAGTCCTTTTTAGTCATTAATTAGTTTATTTGGACTTAAACACAAGTCAAACAAACGGTTAGCACATATAGGGTATGCACAAGCAAAGAATGCACAAATAGTTCAAATAGTCACAATATGATGCAATGAGTTTGCAATCTAACCATGGCTCTAGTTCTCTAAAGTTCAAGGATATGGGCTAGTCAAAGAGAGTCCATGGTTATGAGTCCGGATGCACCGTGCGAAAGCCTTACCTTTGGAAGGGTTGGCGCGTATGGATGGGACCCCGCAAGTTAAAAACTTGCTTCCACGGTTTGGTGAATTCACAAACTCGGATGTACCCGTCGTTGCCAGGAGCGTTCAATTGGGTAGATGGAGCGTGAACCCCCAGAGGGTTATGTCTATATGTAGAACACATATGGGTTTCAGAAAAGAGAGAAAAACTCAATCAGTAAGTAGAATCGAGCCAACAGTGCTAGAAATGGTCAAAACAAGAAGGCAAAGTTCTGGCTCGGTATTGGAAGAACTTGGCGCCAGACTATAGGGACTGTCGCCGCAAAAGTACCCCTGTCGCCAAGCGACAAAACTATCGCCAGGCGACAGAAGCACTTTACAGGCGACAAGCCCTGTTTTCTAGACGCTAGTTCCTACATGCCTCAGCAGGTATCTACATTCTTAGAATTTTCCAGATTTCGCAGTAGTATTTCAATTCTAGTTGTGAAAGATATTTCTCAAGTTTCCTACGTGTAAATATCCTATGTTTTTTACTCATTTCAGATGGTCTATCCAATGAGGACCTTTTTTATGCATATGACAGTAATGCTAATCAAAATTACGCACATGAAATACTTAGAACGTTTCGAGTCTCATCCGCTCATTCTAAATTATTGCCAAAATAAATTTTAGGAATTAAAATGGAAATCTTCCCCAGTAGAGTCGCCAATAACTGTAGGGAATATTTCAAGCCATCCCAAACTTGAGCCCCACTGTGATCATACACTTAAGTATGGTGGCGTCCAAAGGCAAGGAAGCTAGAGCAAAAGAGTCACCAACAAGTTTTAGGAACTTGTAAACCGTTCACGAGGTGAAGGTTACACCCCTTAACGATCCAAGAGATCGTCAATTCCAAAAGGTCTTGAACCAAATAGGGTTCGGGGATGAAGGTACAAATCCAACCTAAAAGAGATTGAACCTGCCCTATAAAATAGGCCTCTACTTCATTCTTCTCGTATTCATGTGCGCTTTCTGACTAACATGCAATCATTAGGTTAACCCTAAACCTGTTTAATCTATGTTGGTTGAATATTAATGCACAAACAAACCTATTATTGGCAATCACTTGAATTATAATCATATTAACCCTAAATAAGATTATTAATTAACTTATTAAGCGTGATTACAAGAACAAATTCCCTTTAAACATGCATAAAAGGCGTGATCAAGCAATAACAATAAATAAAATATATCAAGCAACATAATAACAATCATCATAATAATCATAACAATAATCATATTAATAATAAAGCTTAAATATAATAGCAAGATCCTAGGCATGATACTAACAAGATTAATAACAAACCCTAGCATGTCACTAAGCATTAAAGATAAAAGCTTTAGCCCTAGCATGATACTAACATGCTATTAGAAAAGAGTAAAAAGCACCCTAAACATGATACTAGAAATCAATAATAACATTCTAACATGATAGTAGGAATTAAACAAATTTTAACATGCTTCCTACAAGAATAGAGCAATAAGATTACATATTTTGATGCCTCGTATCTCTTTCTAATAACAAAATACACGCGTTAGTAACTTCAAGGAAAATATAAAACAAACAATTAAATCAAATAATTGAAAAGTTTAGACTGGATTTGGGACCAAACCCTCAAAAATTATAACCTTTCACGTCTAGGGCGAAGGCAACTTCGAACTTGGCAAGGTGTTTCTAGATCTTGTGAATGCGGAATTGTGTTTGTGAAAAGCTAGAGAGATGAGAGCTTAGAGAGAATTGAGAGAATAGATTAATTGTAGAATTGATGATTGTAGATGGTAGATGAATAAAAACGGAGGTTCAGGACCCTATTTATAAGAAAATGGTCCGGAAATAGGTAGAATTTGATAAGGAATTAAACTCCAAGCTGTCGCCGCAAAACCAAAATTGTCGCTTGGCGACAGGCCTGTCGTTTGGCGACAGCCTGGATTCCTACGCGCTTTCAAACACGGAGTCCACTTATCAATCAAAATTGACTTGTAAAGTCCGTATGAAAACTGAAATCGTATTTTTCATAAAATAATATTTTATTCCAAGTAAAACTTATCAAAATATAATTATTAATTCTAATTTTATTAGGACTTAAAAGAACCTTCTGGAGAATTCTAGAAGACTTTAATTAATTCTAATAACTTTAGGAATAATAATTAACATTGGGCCCTCCCCTAGATCATCGGGTTGCATGTAAAGATCAAACCGGGCCCAGTTTAGTATTTTTGCCATAACTTCCTCATTACTCATCGGAATTGGGCTTATAATATATCGTTGGAAAGCTCTTTGCAAGACCCATCCAAATACACTATTATTGGACCCTTGTCGTGGACCGAACTAAACTGGATTAGCTATTTTCATAAATAGAGTTGTTTTTCAAAAACAGAAAGAAAGAATTTTTAATAAAAACTAACCGCAACACCTGACCTTTCACACTTTCACCTTATTCGATAATCAAATGACATGAAAGGTATTCATCACTGGGTTTGGTTTTGGGGAGATACAAATGGGTGTCTACAGTAACATAACACAATCTAGATACTTAAATGACATTGATAACTTAAGATTACACATTGTGTAGCACACATGTTCCAACTTACTAGAGTATAGAACAGTACGACATATTACATGGAATGATAGAAAGGCTTATCATAAGCTAAGGTTACACAGACTATTACACAACCTCCATGAGTGAAATACTTTATAGGCAGTCAAGATCTGCTCACACCACATCAATCCTCCAAACACTGTCTGCTACACTGTGCACAACGATAATAGTTGTGGTTTGGAAGAGCATAAACATTACCTTCATTCCTGATCCCGGAAGAACCAATAGTTTGGTACAATCTAACCAATTTGGTGTTTATTATAGCCTTCACTTTGATTTTCGTTGGATGGTCACTACAATCAACAATGTAGAACACTTTCAAACTAGGATTCATGTTAGATTCATGATTCTGTTGTCAACCAAAGAAGTTGCATTAGAATGTTTGAAATTAGTATTTAAAGCTACTATAAAAAATAATTGAAAGATAGAAAGACATACACTAACATTTAGAATTTAAATATTACCTTTGCTTAGGCATAAAAGAGGTCACCATTTTTTATACCCCCCTCGGATACAATTTCATCAGGAGAGATAACCTCCCCCGTACTAGCCTTAGACAGAAACATCTCATCCACTAGCAAATCTACCCTATTCTCATATTCTTCATAAATGTACCTAACTGTGATATGACCCTTTATAGAATACATGACACCAACATCTTCAGGGGATTTGCTACTTACAATTACATAATAAGTAGTCACCCCTGCGTTATTATTGTTATTATTCTCATCTAGGTCTAGGATTTTTAACCCACGTTCAATTGTTGGTAACAGGTCAGGTTGGGAGTTACTATTAGGTTTATAAGTTGCTGCTACTTCACGTAAGACTTTATCAGTAACAGCAGGAAGCACTGTTTCATTACGGCAACACGGGTATTTCCCATGGAGCCGTTTAAAAGCATTGTCATTCGTAGTGGACGCTTGTAGGCTATGCTTATAAAGGGGTTTATACATCCTCTTGGAGCCCTTTTTGCCTTTGACCTTCTTCTTAGAGGGGGAAGAAGAAGCGTCACTATTTTTTCACTCATTGTTTAGCAGGAGAGAACGACTTCTTTGGAGGACATGATATTGAGTTTAGTTGTTTGAACCTTATGCACCTCTATTATAGTGATGTAGTACGTATATCAAGGAAACCTAATTCATATTTAGCCCTTTTAATGTACTAGCATAGAGGCCTAATTTGGTTAAAAGTGTGTATCCCACGTAAGTTACGATGCAATTACCCGCCATTTTCATTAAATACGTTTGATAGTGTGAGTAATCATTCTTAACTATATTCTACTCTACAGTCATATGTAGTACATACAATAATGAATAAGTTGTTTCGGGTGCAGTTATAGGGTGATATACATTATACGGTGTTGAGGTAGCTAGGATGATATGATCTACGAGAATGCTTAGGAATTCTCTTATCCATGGACTCCTGATATAATAAAGAATGACAATAAGGATTAACACAAGTCCATAAAAGGCAATGGAGGATTGGAGATATACATAAACAACATAATTGGAGCCGTTTTTTACCAATGTCCTTCTTGGTGGTAAATATAGAAGCTGGGTTGAGTTATTTTTCTAAAAATGATCATTATGTATTAAAACCTTCTTCTAGATCGTAGTGTATTTAGAGCTGTCAATTCGGTTATTCATGTAAGATATGGGTCTCAGTTCAAATCGGGTTCAGGTTTAGGTCGGATTATTTTCGATCAATTATTAACATCATTTCAATTAACTTATAATTACGCCTTCTATAATTTGACCAAGCACCGTGGAAATTTTATAAAACCCTATACACGCACAATATGTATAATGTAACAAATTGTTATACCAATATGTATAAATGTGTTTGATCTGAACAAAAGGTTTAAGATTTGAACTGAACAACGTATACAAAAGGTTTATGCTACTTAGCATGCTTGATCTCTATAACTATTTGGTGTGAATTATAGCAATCCACCAACCGAGTCGCGTTTTACGAATTAGGCGACTTATTAGGTAATGGTTATATGATAAAGCACCTAACAAGTTGGACTTTTAGAGTCACCTGTATATAAGGAGCGACTTATAAACCTATCCAATCACCTCATACTTATTAGGTGACTTGTTAAGTTGAACTTAAATTCAAAAAAGCACCTAACATCGCACCTAATATACATGACTTGACTTGATAGGTTTACATGTCGCACCATATATATGCATGTGACTCTTTAAACCGACGTATTCGGTGGCTTAAATAAGAATATCAAAGTCACCTGTATATAAGCCTTGACAAATTAATCTATCGAGTCGCTCTATACATATTTGGTGACTTATTAGCAGGTGATAGTCATAGCTAACAAACTCACCTATTGAGTCGCCTAATATGTATAAGGCGACTCGATTGGTTAATTGGTCACACCTATTGAGTCGCTAAGGCGACTCGATTGGTTAATTGGTCACACTTATTGAGTCTCCTAATATGTATAAGGCGACTTGATTGGTTAATTGGTCCACACCTATTAAGTTGCCTAATATGTATAAGGCCACTCGCTAGGTTATTTGGTCCACACCTATTGAGTCGCCTAATATGTATAAGGCCACTCGCTAAGTTTTCGAGTCACACATAATGACTTTGAAAATCTAATTTAAACCACCAAATAAGTCGGTTTATAGAGTCGCATGCATATATGGTGCGACTTGTTAACCAATCAAATCGCCTCATATATCTAGGTTACTGAATTGAATTGAATTAAGTTGAAAAAAAATGCCTTTATTAGGTTTTTTTTTTTTTTTTTAGTATCAAAGGGTATCATAATTAATGGTTCAATATTTGGGTTTCCTCACGAACGAAAATTGTGCACAAAATAATATTCCCTTTGTCCTTTATTTTTTTCCCCACAGTGTAATTTTACTTTATTAAATTTTGGTTGGGAAAAAGTGATGAGAGAGAAAAGTAGTGGGGTTATTGGGGTGGTTATAAGAGTAGAAATGTGGACCCATATGTCCAGAAAAAAGAATGGAGCAAATTTAAAGGGACAAGCAACTTTAGAAAATTAAGGCAAAAATCCGTGTACTTATAGAGATGACGCATGTCTAATGGGAAATAGTACGAAGTAGTACTTGTTATGTATCTACTTTTAGTTTAAACATTGCTATTCTAGTGTCACCATTGCCTAGTGTGTATCTACTTTTATTTTGTACATTACTATTCTAGTGTCATTATTGCCTAGTTTGTATCTACTTTTTAGGTAAATAGTATCATCATTGCCTAGTATGTAAAATATTGTAAATAGTATCATCATTGCCTAGTATGGACGAATGGAGTACATGAGTACTATACAAATTACCAATTTCATGTACTAGTGTATTACACCTTCATCTAGTACTAGTGTACTACACCAATTCTCAATTTTATGTACCATACCTTCATCATGTACTATATTCAACAAAAGTATACAGTCAATATGTAGGGCCTATTCTGATTGAATTGAACTAAACTGAATATTTTATGATAGAATGAAATTAAGAACTGAATTGAACCTATTGGAACTGAGCTGAATTGAATTGAAGTGAACTGAAAATAATCTATAAAGAACAGACCCTTCGCGTTTTAATAATCCTAAAGTATGATGAGTAACTAGAATTCGGTAAAATTCATCTAAGTAACACGGTTAAAATCCAAATTGAATGACAACATTTATGATATAGATCACATATACAAGGATCAGTAATAGGGAAGTTTGAGAGTCTTAAGTCCTTATATTGGACTACACATAATACAATTAAAATTTGGTATCGTGTAAATAGTAGAAAACGTCTTCATTCGTTTTCATATGAATTAGTCATGTCATTATTTATGCTTGCGAAGTGATTTAGCGATTGATTCAAAACCGGATAATTTGAATGTGAAGTTGTTTTTTACTAAATTCCGTTCATGAAACACTCGATTACCAAGTGGTTAAATAATTAAACAAGAACAAGTTATTCGTTGTCTTGGCTCATTTACACCTCTAACTAATTTCATGAGATACTTATCACATCACCCAGTAATCATTGAATAGGATTTGAATATGGTTTAGGGTTTTGGGTCTAGGTTGTTTTTTATGGAGATGTTGGCTTTTGTCCCATTATTTCGTGCTTCTCTATGTTTTTGAATAGCCTAAAATATTTTGCTTTTTTTATAAAAATAGCAAATAATTATTACTTACATTATATATTTAATTACATTTTATATTTTTTACACTATATTATATACTTTGTATCATTTCAATAGAATATTTGTCTACTTCCACCATATTCCTTAATTACCATAATTTTCGAGAAATGGGCAGTGGGATATAATAGAATATGATAGAATATGCTGAGTAGGGTAAAGCCAATCTTGCCGTTTGGTTGGTGAAACGGGCGAACCAAATTTAGCTTGGCAGTTAGGATCTTGCCGTTTGGTGATGTGATTTTGTACTAGTACCATCTAACTCAATTCTACAAATGGCAAAACAAACAATAACTGCATATATGTGAAATGTGACGGTTGTTAAGTAACTTTGTTATTGGCAAAAGATGCCCTTAGTAGAAATATTACTTTACTCTTAGGCATGTCTACACCACTTATGTGTGCCAAAATGTCAACACCTATAAATCTAGCAAAGGGAATACGCTTATAGGATTAGACTTTGATGTGATGTATGTGGTGGATTTGAGGCCATACGTGTCTTCTATACTTTTAAAAAATAGAACAAATTAAAAAACACATTATACAAGATAGCATTTGCAATATTTTAGTAATGTTCATATATGAAGTACATTGCATTACTCATTACATATTAATAAGATATCACAGCTACATAGTATATAAGAGAATTACAATACTATTTTGACATTATAGTATAAAAATGATTAAGTCAAATTAAAGCTATTACATCTACTTGAAATGTAGTTGTTGTAAACCCATAAGATTGTAGTAATTTGGATTTGGCCTTTTGATTTTGCGTTCAGCGCGGTTGTCATGAAACCAAGTCTACCTACAACGCACTCCAGAATCGTTTTCAAAGTAAGGTATTGCCCTCCCCCATTCACGATAGACAAGCATTAACTGAGCGACCCTTTTTCACTCATTTTGACCTAATTAACTCCATCACAGACTTCAATCCGCCTACACAAGGACTCTTAAGATCCATGGGTATCACATCTTGAAATGTGCATAATTGAAAGTACATTGCTTTTGGAAAAGGAGGAAATGACCACTTAGGGTCCCTCATCATATCTTCCACTATATTATGTAAACAGTTGCAAACCCTAGTGTTTGATGGGCCGTTTCGTTCATCGATTATCCTATTTCTTTTTAAGAGGCATTCCTCATAGTATTTCCCTTTTGCTTCTTACGATGTGTTGTATTACATCCTTCATCGTTAAATTGCCTTTTGCCTCTGCGACGAACATCCTATCAATCAACTTAATTATGTCAACATCAAAAACTACCGGAAATGAATACAAGACAAAAGAGCATAGTGTATAACATTAGGTGTTAAAACAAATTATTGGAATAAAAATACTTAAAAATTTAAAAATTGATCATATGATTTCTATTTCACCGAAGGAAGAGCTAATACAAATACATAACAATTTAAAACCTGATCAAATGAATCAAATATATGAATTGCATTAAATATATACAAACTTTACTAAATGAAAGATATTGTAAGGTTGTTACTATATTTATGTAAATAGTAAGGAGTATAACAGTATACTAATTTAATAGTAATTTAAAAACATCGATTATGTAAAAATAATTAACAAATACAATTTCTTGCTCTTCCTCCATGCTGCCTGGATTAATTTCTTTGATCTCCATTTCCAAATGCGAGGAATTGTACTACAAATTTTTTCCGATAACACCAAGTGATGCTTTTTTGTTTTAAAATACTTACAAGTTCATTGTAATGACTTATATAGAATTTAAGTATAACCGTTTTATTTTTTTTATATATTTTTTATATTTTATTTTTTTTATTAGAGGTGTTGTATTGTAACCGTCAATGTCTTTAGAAGTGCAAACTGCAAATGTCTTTGTGGTGAATTGACGCAATTCGAAGTGACATATCGCTTTGGTGATTGTGTTAATTAATGATAGCTTTGGATAATTCACAATTAAAGCAGAGAAAACACTTCATTTTCCCCATTATTTATTTGTCTCTTTCTCTGTATTATTCTACTCTCTTTACCACCATGGCTAACAATGGCGCTTCGACTTCAAGCATTCTAAAAAGAGAAAGAGCCGCATTGAAAGAGCGGCTTGATCAAGTAAGGGCGAAAATGGTAGAACTTGAGGCACAGCGTGTGAAGAAGGAATTAGAATCGAGGGAAATTCGGGTTAAATTGAGGAAACTGGATGATGAAATAGATCTACAGTATAATCGCATGATTGAAGAAGTCCAAGAGGGTATTAGGAGGGAACAGGACGAACTACGGGATATACGCGAAGGGTTAGGTCAAACAATAGAGATGATGAGAGAGGGGATGAGGAAGAGAGGGATGGTTAATGAAGTCAATGAAAGCATTGAAGAAGAGGGTCAAGTTCAGAGTATGGTAGAACTGGAGGCACAACATGTGAAGAAGGAATTAGAATCGAGGGAAATTCGGGTTAAAGTGAGGAAACTAGATGATGAAATAGATCTACAATATAATCGTACTATTGAAGAAGTCCAAGAGGGTATTAGGAGGGAACAGGACGAACTTCGGGATATAGACAAAGGGTTAGGTCGAACAATAGAGAAGATGATGGAGGGGATGAGGGGGAGAGGGATGGTTAATGAAGTAAATGAAAACATTGAAGAAGAGGGTCAAGTTAAGAGTTTGGATATTTCAGAGGATGTTCAGAATGCTGAAGGAATGAGGGAAAACTCCGTCGCCATTCATGCTGTGGAGGGAGATGGTCATGTTGAAGCTGAAATTGAAGGGGGTTTGGGCAATGTAGAAGGGAATTTCATTGAACAAAGTGAAATTGAGGAAAGAGGGTGGTTCTGGGGCCGCAATTGAGGAAAACAGTAACAATGAGGCTGAAATTGAAAATGAAGAAGATGATGACATTCAACAATCAGGGGAATAAGTAGACCTAATTATATAATCGAGTGCCTTTCTCAACTTTGATAAACTTTGTAGACCTAATTTCAATGTTTAATTTAAAGGGGCTTAAATGTTGGTAATACGGGATTAAGTGGTGATGCTTAACCAAAGCATTTTGATGGCCATGGTGGAGTTGTATGTAAGTATTGTGTGTATTGTCATTTAGCAAGTATTAATAAATATTAAATTTACGTTTGATTGCAATTTACAACAATATGTTTCTACAAAAAAAAAAAAAAAAAAAAAAAAACCGTTTGATTTGGACCCATACAGATGGTGTGAATTATATTCAGAATTAACTTATGCAACAATAAAAATGCATAATATAATAATAATTTAAAAGATAGATTATTATTAAAATGATAACTATTAATTACATATTACTTCTTGAATAATCACCGGGCTACATATGGCGCCCCACTACAACAATTTACGCACTTAGTCATATCAACCCCGTAATGCTAAACTAATAACTTAAAAGATTAACCAAACTTAACAACTACTTACATTAAGATTATCCAAACCCAAGCAAGTAGGCGTAATAAAGCAAACATCAAAATACACCCTCAAAAGTCCATTCTCACTTATAGTCAACTTCCCAAGCAGCACTTGGTCTTTAGCCCTCACCCCGCTCGTCATGGCTGCACACAATAACGTATTCAGTAATTATAATTTGCAATATAATTTGATTAAATAACTTTTGATATGTTAAAATAAAAGTACTATAGGAATTAAACCTACCATTTTTAGCTCAAAAGACCCAAGCATGCGAAAAACAGTTGTTGGAGAATGGCTTATGATAACTCTGGAATTGACTCTGCTTGCATCCCACATTACAAGCACCCCGTAGTTGAGACCCATGCTCTCATCCAACCTCCAATCCATAACAGTCAGGCACTACATAACCCTCTTACATGTTAGTTCTTGGACATGAGCTTCGGTCAGGATGATAAAAATAGGATTGTGAGTCTCTACAACCCAACTGAAATCCTCATAGAAGGATTTACGGGTGATGCTCCGTGCGTTCCACAAAACCATACTAGATCCAACATCAAGGGTTGTCTTCCCTCTTTTGATTTCAGGCCTCAATTTTATGGAATGGTATCGAGTCCATGGCTCACTTTGTAACAAGGGTTCGCGAGAAACGACATAATTCACGGTCGTTATGTCAGCTCTAACACGGAGTCTTTCAAATGCATCTGTGCAATACCCCATTTCAAAAGCTATACGCTTTAGGCGAAGGGAGTATATAAGGCCTTCATGAGGGATAACAGGCCTTCGATCAATCTTGTCCATCAACCATGTAATACCCCGTATTTTCATACGTATTTTCTAATTAATTAATTATGAATTATTTTATAAAAAGGGTATTTTAGTAAATTTATTATTTGGAGCCAAAATAATATTTGAATTTTGGTGCCAAAAGTATTTTGAAATCTAATTATTATTTTGGATAAGATTTATTATCCATTTATCTTATTTTAAAAACTGGATTATTTATATATTTCGGATATTTTAATTAAAGCAAAATTATATTTTATTAATTATATTAAATGGCCGAAAATTTCCATTTATTTAGCTAGGAAATTCGGATTTTCTATGTATAGAAAATATGATTTTCTTAGTTATTTATTGGTGAATAATTGGTATTTAATTAATTAATTATTTAATTAATTATTCTATATTATTTACAAAATTATTTTTATTCCTTAAACCGAGCATAAATCTTCCTAAATACTACTAAGGGAATCCAAAAATCTGAGCTATGGAAAGCTCATGATTTTCGGCCCTCTTGAATTATTTTGGGGGAAATTATTTTGGTAAATTGTATTTTTAATTATCTCCCAAAAATCTATTATTTTTCTTAATTCTATTTTTCCATCTTCTTAATATTTGATCATCATATTTTCTTACCTTTATTCCTCTTGATTATTCCCCAAGTAATCTTCCTTGCCACATTATTTTTCATGATAAACATACCTTCCATATTTTATTATATACAATCACCTTAATATTAAAACTTTCCATATTTCTTTCATTTACTTCTCCAGTAATTCCATTAACCCTACTTGTCATAATTCTTCCCACATTCTCTTGCCATAATTCTTGCATGAGCTAGCCTATAAATACCCCTCCATACCTCTCACATTCTTCACACCAATTCTCTTCTTTTCTTCTCCTCTTTTTACACAAATCATCCTGTTTATCTTTGAAGCCAATTTTCGGGTATTTCTGGTCAATTTTTGGGGTATTAACATTTGACATAAGATTGTTCCTCTCGAAAAATCCTTGAGGTTAGGCTCAAGAATCACCCAATTCGGAGTTATATCGAAGGAGTTACAGCCTCTGCAATTTCTGCCTATTCTTTCTAACGCAAATCTAATTCTTCTCTTTTCCTTGGTTCCTTATCTTTCCTTCTTCTCTTCTCTTATTCAATTATTATTATTATTATTATTATGGAGGATTTATAAAAATTATTATGAGTAGTTTTAATTATATAAAATCAGATTTTTAATGATGTTTATGAAAATTAATTTAAAAGGTTCATGTACATATAGCTGGGGGTTTTTAATTTAGTTATTGTGATTATTTGTTAACCTTATATTGATTAAGGTTATTTGTAGGGTGTGTTCGATTAAGATTTTTGAGGTTCCTTTTGTGTGTTTTTGCTAAGCAAGGATCAAGGTACGTTAGGTGGCTAGATACCTTGAAAGTGATTGGTTTGAATAAGCGTGTTTGAATGATTTTATGATGATTGAATTAAATTAAATTGAATTATGATTTATGAAATAAAAGCATGTTTAAATAAATTGGTTTTGATAAATAAATTGGAGTATTGATTTTATATCATGTTTTAAATAATTAAAATTATTGTTCATGTTTAAAAGGTTTGATTTTGAAAGCATGTGGAATTAAATAAAAAGGAGTTTGGATTATTATTATTAAAAGTTGGAATTATTTGATTTAAAGAGGATTTATTAAATTATTATTATTTACAAGCATGTTGGTAATCCCACTATGCAGATTTGGTTTATTGATAAGGCCTTGGACTTTGTATGACCGGGTCTTTCCTCAAGGATAGCCTTGTAATATAAGGAGACTAGCTTGGGGGGTATGCATTATGGGCGAGGAATTGGTTTTAAAGGAATTGGATTTTAAAGAGGAATTGGTTTATTAAATTGACTATTGATATTGATTTTTGAAATTGGTTTTGGAATTTCGAGTTGGAATTATTGGTTAAATCATTGGAAAGGATGGAATTGATTTCAAAAGCATGTTTGCTAATAAATTGAGTTTAATTATCTTGCACTTATCGTACTTAGGATATTTTGCTAATCCGTATTTCTTGTTTTGTTTTGGTTCACCCTATTTACCTTAATGGTAAGCAGTGTTGACTAATTTCAGGTGGAGTCAATAATTCAGCATTTGGAGTCCTGGGAATGGTTTCACCTAGATTAGGAAATGTTGGCTTTGATGTTTATTGTTGAGTACTCATGACAATGGTTACTATTTATAGTCTATTATTAATAAGAGAAGAGTATTGAAGTTATCCGCTGCAAAGTATTGGTTTTGTTTAGTAAGGTAAAGTAGCCTTGCGTAATCACGCGGCGGTAATACGCCTAAGTCTATCTCTACGGTATAATTATATGTATTATACTAGTATTTCCGTACAGAGAGATTTGGGGGTGTTACAAACCACTACTACAAAAAAGCCCAAAGAGACCCGTTTAAAAAGGCCAAAGAGACTGGCTTAGAGGCAGTCTCAAGCTAAGCAGTCTCTTTGGCAAAGAGACTGCTTTATTAAAGGCGGTCTCTAGAAATAAAAAACATAGACTGTCTATCTAAGATAGGTAGTCTCATTTTTTAAAAAACTGAGACCGCCTATTTAGAATAGGCAGTCTTTTTTTTTAAGAAACTGAGACCACCTATTTAAGATAGGCAGTCTCTTTTTTCATAAAACTGAGACCGCTTTTTTAGCTTAACGGGTTTCTCTAGTTTTATCATAAACAAAAAAAAAAATTAAATTATTATATGCTATATATATCAAATTGGTGGTAAATTACCAATTAGCTTCAACATTAAACGAAAATAACATTGGGAAAATTCCAACATTCTGTGATTCAATTTGTTTCACAAAATCTCCACTATTACAACTAATAATAAATCCTAAATACACTAGGTAAGATGTAATAGGCATGCTTCTAACACCATTTAGTCAAAGACGACGTAACACCACCACCAGCAAGCTTGTTAATATCCTTACTGCTCACTTGGGTTATGAATTGCTCAATCCTCCTATCATCAACATCAATACCAACTATTTTTTAACAAAAAAAGCACAAATTACAACCATGAACCATGTCCTCACAAACATAGTCAAATATTGAATTCCTAACAAATTGCAACACCAAGTCACCAATAATACATTTGTGACATCAAAATATGCAGCACATTACGAAAATCGGAGAAATTGAGAATAAACCATAGTATATTTCCTCATTGACTGTATTCAACGAAACACAATTGGCAATTTGACCAATAAAAAAAAAAGAATCACACTTTTTTCAAATTGTATATACATAAATAATTCCAAACACATAACATTAAAAAAAAAAGAATTTAATCAATAAAAAACAGTAATAATGACAATAAGACCAAAAGAAATTACCTGAAAATTATTATAGCAACATAAAAAACTATAAAACCTCGAGTAAAACTGATCGAAATCCAACTCCTAAAAATCAAATTCCTCCATTTTTCTGTACTTGTCTGGATCTCGAGCCAAGACAACCGAAAAATAAACTGCAAAAATTGCAAGATCTTCGGAATAAAATCGATGAGCGGGAAATCAAATAATTCAGAAACCCTAGAAATTTTGGGGGGAAAGAGAGAAGAACAGATACAAAAGTGTGATGGTGGTATGCGTATGTGTTCAACGTTATTGTTCTAATCGGTTTTAAAGAAAGAAAATTGGAATGACGAGAAAGGAAAGAAGGGAGGAGAGAAAGGGAGAGGAGGAAGAGGAAGGAGATGGAGGCATAATGAAGAGAGCTGAATCGGCTAGGGTTTCTTTTTTTATTTTGTAACTAAGGGAAACCTGTTAAGTGGCATAACAGGTCTCTCCTAATAATTTTTAATTTTTTTTCTTTTTAGAAAAAAAGAGAGACCGGTTTACTATGATAAAGGGTCTCTAACTATTTAAATTCCCAAAAAAATATATAAAAAAATGCAAAAGACCCATTATCTTAGATAATTGGCCTTTCTAATATTTTTACCCTCAAACAAATGAAATTAGAGACTCGTTATTAATAATAAACGGTCTTTTGGACCAAAGAGACCCGTTATCTAGTTAACAGGTCTTTTATATCGGGTCTCTTTGGCCAATTTTGTAGTAGTGAATTCCTTTAGAACGAGATGAGTCAAGCCTTCATACTCAACTGGACCATCCCTCAGCCGACGCATAATGTCTTGTACTTCCGGCACCATAACTACGTCGGTGAGGTTAGACAGATGAGCAGGACAAATTTCTTAGGCCTCATCAACCATGATTAAAGAGTCCATCTTCTTTGGCCACCACGTCCCATCAAAGATCTAAGCAATTCCACAGGCAGCACATCGCGGGATGGTAAACTGCCTTTGCTGTAATTGTAAACAAAATCGTTACAATTAATTTCAGGGGTTTTGCCTCCGCATGTCTCCCAGATATAGGTAATATTTGGTGGTTCCGCAGGAAAATATCCGAGAGGGCACAGTGGAGGTGGAAGGGTAGCCCTGAACAGATGGGCGGATGGAAAGGAAATGGAATGTAAAAGGAAATGGAAGAGTGTGTATGGGAAAACAAGTGGATAGAGGAGTGGATGAGTGTATGGAAAGAAAGTTATTCGATTTTACATCCTTTCTCCGTTCTTTAATAGTTGCAACACACAATTTTTCTCGGTATGAAAGAAATGTGGGGTTCACATGATGTAATACACTTTAAAATGAGGTGAGTGGGTATTAGAAGTGTAATTTAGTGGGCCATGTGATTGGCCTTATTTGGCAATTGGCTGATGGCTATTGGCTGTCGGCTGGTTTGATTAGCTGGTTTGACTGGCTATTTGTATTGGCTTTTTGTTGGCTGTTTGACTTTTTATTAGTTTAAAAACATGTTTGTTAAAATTGGCTGTTGGATGTTATTAGTAACTTAGGTAGCCAAAAGCCAAAAGCTACTCCAAGTAGCTTTTTCATTTTGGCTTAAAAGCCAGCTTTTCAGCTGGCTGAAAAAGCCATTTACTAAACTCAAATTTTGGATGTTTGAACAAATGAAAAAGCCAAAGGCCAAAAGCCAATCAAAAAGCCAATGAAAATTCATTTACCAAAAAATCCCAAGGGAAATAATACATCTTTTTCCTAAAATAAATTTTCATTTATAGTGTGTTGCAAGTATTGTGACATTTCCATTATAAGGAAGTGTTGCAAGTATTTTACAGTATTAATCAAGGTGACAAATGTCAAGTTGAGAAAACTTTATGTCTGTTGCGATTTATTAATAACAAATGAATTTGACTGAATTAAACTGATTGGCTTGAACTACATTGAATACAGTTTGATAAAGCTGAAATGAAGTGTGTATGAAAATAAGAACTGAACTTAACTACTTATTTGAAATTGTTTATAATCCGTAATCAGATATGACCGAACCGTTTACAATCCGTAACTTCATATGACTTAATCGTTATAACCCGTAAGTCCGTAACGCGTTATGAAAGAAATTAAAATTGAGATAGAGATAGTGTGTGTTTTGTCTAAAGCGGTAAGGGTGAACATGAGGAATAAGATAAGAGGATTTTAGGGATTGATATAAATTTGGTCGATTTTGATTAGGTTTTAGTAATTATGACTACGTAATTACTACTAATACAACTCTTACTATAAGTCTACAATTATACAACTAATAGAGTAATAATTATTACTATAAGTCTATAATGCGTCTATAACCCAACCTATTACAAGTTTACAACTCAGCTCGTCGTAATTCATTACTTGATCAATGTAACTTATTTTAGTCTTTTATCTTGACATGAACCGATACCCGATTCGATTAGTTTGGACACAAACGGATCCAATCTGAATCGATTATGATCTGTACTGAATGCAACCCCATCCTGAAACCTGAAAACCCGTTTTCAAATCGGGCGAGTTCAACTCGAACCGATTATGACCTATATCGAGTACCACCCAACCCGATCAGGACCCGATATGTTTTCGACCCAGAACCCGCTTGAAACTGACAAAACCTGTTTTGAAACCGATTATGACCCGTACCAACTGCAATCTGGCCTGACAAGGAATTGTAATAACAAACTAAACCAAATTAACATGAACCTATTTAAAATTGACCCGAATAGACACCTTAATGATTCCAAATATAATCAACTAACCCGTCAAACCGATATACCGAACCCAAAGTCGAATATTCACTAATGTAATCAACTGATCTGTAACACCAATATACCAAACCCAAAATCGAATATCCATAAAATTGTAGAATAGTGTTTGGTAAGTAGCTGATTGTATAAAGCATATTGATTATGTGAAATGACCAATAAGCTAATTTTTAATTTAATCGGGAAATAAGTGTCATTTCACTATAACAATTGAATAAGCTAAGTGAAAAGGCTCCTAAATAGAACTTTTTGAAAACGAGCTTATTTAATGGAATAAGCTCTTTAAATAAGTTTTCCACCAAACAACTTAAATCAGTGTATTTAATTATGTGTAGTCAATAAGTTAATATTGATCAAATAAGCTAATTAACAAACAAGGCGTTGATTTTTTTAATAAATTAACACTCAATAATGTCACAAAGGAGATAAATTCTTTAATTGGGGTCATTTTGCATAATAATAAAACAGGGAATGTCAGAGTTGGTGCGTTAATAAAAGAGAAAAGTACAATCTAATCATAGACAAAATTTAGAAACAGAAAGTGGAAATAAGTTTAAAGCATGTGCAAAATGTAAGGGTAAAATAGGAAATACAATGAATAGAGTTAAACAAAGGACGGTATAATGATCTTTACCTATTATCCAAAAATAGAAACAAGAATAACAATTTGATTGGTTCTCCAACATATGGAAAAGGAATTATAAATATAAAACAAAGGAAGTATTATTATTTGGAAAATGGTAAATATAACCTTTAGGGCTATGTATAAGAAGTTCAATAAGAAAATATTGATTAAAAATTAACATATATTACACCGATATACGCGTGATTTTGTCATAAATTCCCAACTTAATTTCATTATAGGAAATATATATAATGCTTATATATAGCCCTGATTGCTTCGACTTCCCAATATTGTTTAACCACGACAATTCTTATCCAGTGATATATTTAAGTTTAACCCTTGGTTTAAACATGTTTTGTTTTACAATGGTAGACAATGGTATTTTTTTTTAAAATTATCCTAATGACTTGAATTTTTTATTGTAATTATTGAACCTAGCGACTACCAAATCATTTTGCTCACCAGTACGTTATCAAATATAAGACGTCACTCTTATACTCCATATTTGCCGATTTTGTTGATGAAATATCCCATATCCTCATTACTCCTACTCCTACTACTAGCCTACTACCATCATCATTACTCCTACTCCTACTACTACTCCTACTACTAGACTACTACCATCATCATTACTCTTTTTACTACTAAATTGATTTCTATTAATCATCATTGGAAATTTTCATCTTGACCGATTTTTGTGCATGTCAAAAATTAAATAGATGTCTAAATTTTATGTCATATTGTAATCTAAATCCATCCCTTGTAAAACTGAATTGAATACATGTTACTGAGGGTTTGTTCTGAGTTAATGAAATTAAATGAGCTTAAATTGTTGGAGCTAAACCGAACTGAACTGAATATTTTATGAGAGAAGGAAATTAAGATTAGAACTGAATTGAAATGAATTTATTAGAGCTGAGTTGAACTGAACTGAACTGAAAATATGCTGAAAAGAACAAGCCCTGATTATTATTTGTCACAGTTACAAACATGTTATGTTGACATGCAATTCCTATTTGCTTAATTGATATACATTGCGAGTTCTTATACATTTTCATTACCATAACAGAGTGCTGTAATGTAGATGACTAAAATGTCATTATCCCCAAATTGAGACCCAAATTTGTTGGCGTATGTTTACGACTCTTGATGGTGTGCTTTGACTCGGATAAGTTGTCCAACCACATTGTCCACGTGCATGATATATTTAAAGTATAATTAGGTCAATTTTAGTAACACCATGACTTTTCCTAATTACCTATCTCCTAGCATTTGTTACAATCAGCTTCCGTCTTCCATTGTTACATTTTACTTAGTGAACCTAACGACTTGTTAACTTTAGTCAACCTATATACAATTTTTTAATCCTACTTGTGTCTCATTTTATAATTACACTTTCGTAGAGTCTTGTATAATCCATACATGAAATGTTATCTATATTTGGAGTGGACATGGTATGCCACATCAAATCTCTTACATCACACAATACTCCATGTCTACCCAATTTTGTTTCCCTATATATTCATCATCACCACTACACTCCTACTACTATCATACATAGTAACCTACAAGGCTACAACTATTAGGATATTAGTACTTTTAGAATATTGTTTCATATTATCATTAATAACATGTACCAAGTTTGCAAACTACACAAATAAAGTTCGTTGTGCCACGAATATTAACAAGTCTAAGTGATACAAAGTATAATGCAAGAGATTATTTAATTTACCATAATTTGTGAATATTCAATGTTAAATTTAAAATTATTTGGTCTTTTCATTTTAGTTTACTTCAGATCAGTTTAGTTTAGTTCCTAATGTCATTCACTCATATAGTAATATACATGTGTTTCGGTATGAATTCGAAACAACTATGCACGTTAACAATTTTGATCTCATATCTTCTTCTTTTTAAATCGGAATTGGACTTATGATATATTGTTGGAAAGCTTAATGAAAGGCCTATCCAACCAAATAATAATTGGATCAAAATTATAGGGCCACAAAATCAGTTTCTCTCGGTTTATTGATATGGACACGAAAAGAGGAAACAAGTTATGGTTTAGGGAAATGAGCTAGGAATTGGATTTGTTTTTGTTTATGAAATGTATTGAATGGAAACATGGATTTAAGCACTCCAAAGCTAAAATACTCAACCCGACCAATAATGGCGGTGAAAGGTTATTCATCATTGGGTTTGGTTTTGGGGAGACATTTTTAGGTGTCTACACTACACTATTGTCATCATTAAATGCATGGTCTCTAAATCAATAAATTAAACATTTCATAGCCATACACTTGTCCCAATCGCCATTGTTCACTTCAAACAAAATGTAATAGATCCTCGATCACTATTCTTACATTGACATTTAGCAAAACACTAAAATTATACACATGAATGAGATTAAAACAAATTACGCTGCCACAATTGATGAAAATTGTAAACAAGATTAATACTACATAACATCATATGTTGATGTCTTACACATTTTTAAAGTAAATTTCAATTTACTCTTATATTTGTCAAGGAAAACTTTATCTTAATTATATTTGTGTCTCACGTTCTATATATTAATAAATAACTCATTGGTTTAAAATGAGGGTATTACCCAAGACTCATAAATCTAAAAAAAAATTTATACCTTTGATATTTCGTCAATGACATTTGATTATATATATACAAACAAACGTATGCACTCTGTGATAATGTTACCATAATTATCAGTTTAGTTACTTACTAGTTACTACAACATAAAACAAAGGAAATTACAAATAAAAGTAGATAAATTTATTTATCGAAAAAGTGTGAAGAATGAAGATCAGTCAGAGGCGCCGGTGCCGGATAAACTCTTGAGGAAGAGTGGCGGTGCCTGTTTGTGGACCAGGTCGTGTCAGATATATATTGATAGAGAGATAGATAGAGTGAGAGGTAGAGAGAGAGAGGGGGAGTGAAATTCGTTTAATGTGGACTAGTATAATATCATGCAATCATTATCCTCACAAATAAACCATTTGGCTTCATATATGACATATCCTTACCTTGCACCAATTTCCCTTGTTAATTATTAATCTGTAATTTAATTTGGTATTGAGTTACTGAACTAAATATATGGTGTAAAGATTCTGAACAAAAACTATAAATGTTAAGAAATATTCGTGGTTATTGATGACGTTATAGATACTAATATTGTTTTTATTTTTGATTTCACTTACTCATCGGTTGTCGTGCTGACTCATTTATTTAACAATGCTAATACAGAGAACTTGGAATAAGTTGTGCACATTAGTTTGAATTGTAGCACTTACACTTCATTGCTAGTCAATCAACTACCCACAGATCCTTGCCTTATGTTAATCAACTTTTAGGCAAGTTAAGTTTGTTGAGCAAACACAGTGCTTTCGCTAAACTCACTACCTCTATATTTTATTAATTTCTCCATTTTATCCTAAAACATTGTGCATAGAGAAATATAAATTAAAAAAAATAGTCAAATAAAGTATGTGAACAGTGTTAAAGTCAAACTGTGTCATGACATTAAATACGGATGTAGTATTTGGTATAACAATCTTCCTTAATGTAGAAGCAAAATATATTGTATAAACACCTAAAGATTAACACCTACTTTTATAGGGGGGAAATCTGGGATATGTGGTAGATTGGTAGTCGCTCATTTTGGTACATTAAAATATAAAAAATGTCTAATCAACTTTTACAAGAAAAAGTAGAGTTATGTACGGAGTATTTGAAATATAACTCATGCATGTTTTTTGACAATGAGTAATACTCAACTTGTAAAAATTTTGAATAATTGAAGAAGTCACTATAATCTATTACATACGTTTGGGTTTACACATGATCAGATAATATTAATTTACATTAAGTAAAATAATTAATATAATTTAGATAAGACCATGATTAATATTTTAAAGAACGAGACATACAATGTTTCATTAGTATTTCATTGTATGATTAATTTAATTTGGATAAGATAATGGTTATTACTTATAGGGCATTTGGTATGAGTGATAGGGAAAAGGAGGATAAAAGGGTGGGACGGATATAGAGGATTAGTAAGTAGGATAAGGATAAAAATGATGTTGTTCTTTATTTGGTACGAATTGAGAATTACATGAGGATAAGCAAGAAATTTACTTAACTAACCTTACTCATATTTCTCCTGTTACTTCTTCCTTTTCTTCATTTAGGTAAACAGGTAGTTTGACTAATTAATTATATCTTCATCCCATTATACCACCTTCCCCTAGTTATTATTGTGGAGGGAGAACATGTTTTTGTAACAAGTTGTAATATTGCTGGAAAATAACATGCTCCAAGTTTCCGAATCTCTTGTCTAATAACTTTCAAATCAAACATATTCTACAATTGTTAAAACTAGTAGTGAAACGATAGCATAAGATGTAATAATAGTATAATACGATAACAAACTCTAAATTAGTACTAAATAAATATACATGATTATCTAAATAAAGTGAATTCTACCATTGCAATGTTTGATAAAAAGTAGTAATCCGTAGATTGTTCAACATTTACCCTTTACCATTTACTAGCACATAAACAATAAATTTGCAAACAAAAATAAGTAAAACTTACTACTCCAATTAAATAGTTACAAGTGTCGCTTTGTAATCATTGGCCCACCCTTAGCCAAAGGTCATTAAATAACATTTTTGGATTTTTTAAATATTATTTTACAATCTATCTCCTCATGACCAGCCTTTGCGGACAACAAACGACATTGCTCGTGCACTAGAATAACTCGGCAAAAAACATTGGTTGCTAACAAACACTTATTAAATCGTGCACTAGACTAACAAACATGTCTTGCATTCCGTACGACCTTACTAGAACTTCTTTTGAAAGTGGCATTCCTTTACTCAAATAGTCAAATACATGCTTCTTCGTGCTTGAGTGGTTTCACCTCAGACTGATTCAAATGTGACAAATAGATTAGACATGGCGTTTAATAGACATATTGGGCCTCAGAACAACATTGTCCTTCCCCGATGTCATTTTACTCGCTGTTTTGCCTATCAACATGCACTAACTATTTTATGTCAATACACCTTCCCTATTATCACTATAACATTTCCTGATCTCGTAACTGGTTGATATTTATAATTTATTTGACGTATATATACTGATGTTTGTACATCTATTATCCCTCGTGCGTTAGGCACCCTACTGTCTTACATTTAATGAAATGAAATCAGTCTAAATCTTTCGTATTTCTTATTAAGGATTATATTTTATTTAAATAACCTAAGCACATACATTTCCTTTAATTATCGAGTGCGGTTATCTTTTTTTTAGGGATAATTTAATTTTCGATTTTAATGTAAACTTAATCCAGCGCATGTCTATTTTATCATAAAATAAAACGTTAATATCTTGTGAAATGTTAAATAATGCCTCTAATTTCAAACTACAATGTTGTATCAAGATTTAGGGTTTAGGTAGGGCCCCCACATTTCTCATCGAACCATATTTTGGTGGAGATTTTGTGAAGAAGCTTTCTGACAAATCACATCGCTGACGTCACTCTTAGTTGTACTTCTTTTCTTTCGATTTTGTTTTTGCTTCTCCCCATATACTAGTACTCATCATCATCATCACTCTACACCTACTACAACTAGTCTACTATTTATCATTATTGCTAGTTTTGCACCTACACGTCTACACATAGCCCCTATTTCTATTTCATGTGTGGTAACATCAAATCTTAACATGTGCCATTTTGCCACACATTTGTATATCATGATTCAAAGTATTAATATAGTTGTATGTTTAAAACGTAATGACGCATATTTTTTTCATCTTAAGAAGATATCTAATTAGGAAATTAAATTAAACAAGGATGAATGTGTAACATATCACATCTAATTAGGCATATAATAAACGCAAATATTGTAAACTGTGTTTGCCAGTAATAAAGAAACATGTATTACCAACATTGAAGCATCTTATTCTTATCAAGTAGCTACTGGATAGTCGGACCAGATTTTAAAAACTGGATCTAGAATTAGAGTTGGAATTGGAATTGGTTCAACCTGCCACTAAATTTTTGAACCCGAAATTGAAACCATTAGGTACCGGTTCGGTTTTGGGTACCCACTTTTGTATGTATTTGTTAAAAAATAAGACAAATGTTGATATTCATATTGGTTATTTAATTAATTTTTAGCGTTTAATACTAAAATATGCATTAAGCTATTTGTATTTATCTTTTGCATAATAATACTCTTTTCAAAATTTGTTTATATTTTATTATATAATGGGTGATCGGTTACCCAACCATTTCTAGTTCCAAAAGTTTGGGACTTGAAACTTGAAACTGTTGTGATCGGGTCCTTAATTGAATAAATGTTAGTATTGCCACAAATACACAATGCTTGTTTGTTAACGCTTGCTCATTTGAACTGAACTAATTAATACTGAATAACTAAACTAGATAAAGCTGAAATGAATTATCTATGAAAGAAGAAAATTAAAAACTTAAATATTGATATTGTTGAAATATTTTGTGCATACCCTCTGACGTGAGAAAAATAGCAAACATCGAAAAATATAAAGTTGTACGTACTTAACATACTATTTGAACAATCGCGTACTTAGCATACGATTTGAATAACATAGGAAATTTATCAAATAAAACAAAATTAGCTAAAATCATGTAATACGAACATAACACCACTCATATTAACAATTTGATTTGTGCAACGTTTAATTGTATATCATTTTAACACTTTATCATGATACATTGTCATCATACTCTGACTTTTGTTATGGTTTGAGTAGTGACAGTGAAGATAAACGATTTACTGATTGTTGTTTTTGTAAGCTAATTAAATTATTGATGATTATTTATGGAAGTTACATTACAGTTTATTGATGGGTATATTAACATTGAAACGAGCATAATTTTTTCTCAATTGATTCATGTTAGTTGATTCATCTTGATACATAGATTATTAACATCGATGGATAAACAAAATGAGATTTATAATAAAGGACTCTTGTAAATTATCCAAGTCCACTTCACAAAGTAAAAGTTACAAATTGGCCACTTGTAATTCATCTATTGATAACACTATTCTAGTGTATAAGTTGGACTTTAGTAGCCGAATTCACAAACTTCTCATTCAATCTATTTCCTTCATTAACATCCAAGTTTTTTTTTTAAATCAACAAAACCTCCCTCTTCCTTACATCTTTTCCACAAGCTTGTCTCTGCATTCGAAATCATCATCTCTCAACCATTAAGTAGCCTAGAGTTCTCTCATCATACTAAACAATATGCCTCCTCGTACCTACATTTTTCCACAAGGTCGTCGAGCCTTGTTGTACTTCGATTATCCCCGTGGTTTAGTCCCGGAGATTGAGTCCAACAAATTCTTGTATATGTGTATTGACCCAACCACAAAAACACCGCGATTTCTAAACCCCCAAACCATAGCAAGTTTAATTAAAAACCCCAAATTAATACCACCCAAAGTGGCCACCTTAAGAATGTGCCCCACTGACTTTAGCTCCAACATCCGTCCTGCGTATCTTCCTAGCATGGAAAATGCGATACTATTGCCGGACAATGTTAAGGCATGGTTGGTCTGGTTTCTTGATAATCTGTATCAAGTTCCATTATTCTTATCACGCGCGATAGATCCATGACCAGTTTTGGATCTTTTCGGTGGATATACCGCCTCTCCATCGATGCCTTGTCCGTGTGCATGGCACTTATTCGGATGGGGTGCAAGTGCTTCAGGCACCGATGTAGAGTTCCGTATTTCTTATCACAGTGTACACCACGTTTTCCTCGGGCGTGGTTCCACCTTACAATATGGTAGTCATCGACCCTCACGTGATCCCATCAGGTATGTCACAAACCCAGTTTCGATGTGTTCCACCCCATACTCGCCTGATTGTATGGAATGTCAGGGGGATAACTAGGCCTTCATTTGTGGAGAACTTCATGATGCTTTACCACCTGCATTTCCCCGCGGTGGTAATATTGTTTGAGACAAGGCATCTCGACAAGAATGTCAACGAGATGGTTAACGCATTTCCCATCCGGTACAAAGTCGTAAACGCTACCCGTTACTGCTTATCAGGTGGTTCCGCGATACTATGGAGGGACGATATGGTCCACCTTCAACAGCACATGGCCTTAGATGGAAGGATCTTACCGGGCATTATCGTTCAGGTAATCTGTTATCTTTAACGCGGTGGATGTACCTTACAAATTGACCGTTAAATTGCTTTTCTTACATTATGGTGGTTTTTTTATTTCTTATGTGTGTTATTTACTTATTTGTAGTGAAGGAGCGCAAATCCTCATTGGTTGTAGGTAACAATGGACTGACATCCGCTACCCTAATAAGTAATATGTTTCCTTTTGGAATATGATGGTTTTATGGAGAATGTATGGTGGCCTTTTGGAATTTTGGAATGTATTGCTATCTTATTTGGTACATTTGTCTATTTTTAGAACATCTTGCATTTAAAGTTGCTTTTGATGGACAACCTTGCAAGGTGCTTTATTTATGATGCCAACTTTCCAAGTTCATTAATAGAAGTTATATAAAGTATTTATTTTGATTGTTATAAATTTCATAAATTCATGCATAAAAATAACGAATGGAGATATTTCTGTGCGTCACCCGAAATCCGAAATTGTACAAATACAATGTCTTAAGTGGATTGAAACCGTATTTTTGTATTGTACTCGAAAGGCTTTATTGATTTGTTTGGAAACCTACCTTCAAGCACTGTGAAATAAGATCAGAAATGAAATGGATGATTTGGGAAGCAAGAGGGTAGGTCAAGTCTAGTCTAATATACGAAGTATTTTCTCCGTCCATAAAACTTCGACCCATATGGCCAAAATTTAGTTCTAAAATGAACATCCTATTTAAAGATAGGCATGGGCCGTGCCAGCACGTGGGCGGTACGGGCCCGGCACGGCCACCGGTACGGTGGGAAGCACGATGGTCGGCCCATGGGTCGGCACACCGGCACGGCCCACCAACCTGGTACGTGACACGGCCCGGCACGGCATGCGGCCCGCCAGGCACGGCCCACCAATGATTGTACGATTTTTAATTATCATTAATTTTTTGTATTATCGATTTATCGTACCGACTACCGGCATATAATAAAATAAGTTATTCATCAATTTTTTGTGTTATCGGCTTATAGCACTCGTAAATTTTTTTAATTATATGCATTATTGTTTTTTGCTAAATTAATAAAATTATTTATATAAACTTACACATAAATCATTTATATAAACTTAATTAAATTAAGATTGTTAAAAATATATATATATATATATATATATATATATTAACATTAACATAAACATAAATTAATAAAATTATTTATATAAACTTAAGTTTAAAAAAATTATATATCGATTTTTTTTTAATATACATATATATATTTTTTTTAAAAAAAAAAATTTGAGTTGGCCCGCAGCTTTGCACGGCACGGCCCGCCAGGCACGTGGGCCATGCCGTGCCGTGGGCTGGGGTGTGCCAAAACTTGGCACGGCACGACAAGGCCCGCCGAGAATCCGACACGGCACGGCCCGGCACGAGCCCTACCCAGGCACGGCCCGACACGGCACGATGTCCATCTTTAATCCTATTTGCATTAATATACTCACTAATTTGCAATAATATGTGTACAAAATTTATTTTGTTTTGTATAATTAATTTCCTCATTATTTGCATTTATAATTGTGTACAAAATTAATTTTATTTTTTATAATTAATTTCCTCATTATTTGCATTTATAATTTTATACATAATTAATTTCCGCATTTAAAAATAATTTCTCTCTCTACTTTTCTATAAACCCTAAATAAATGGGAAGATTGTGTTTTGTTATATTACGGATTGCATTAAGAATATGGTACGAGGTGAAAAGTTTCGCATTAGCCAGAGAGTTGAAGTTCATTTGATGAACAAGGATCTTATGGAATTTAACATCTCATTAGCCTAAAAACCGTATCATGGGTGGCTTGTCCTTGTATTTAATGGCTATGTAAATACAGACAAAGTTTGATAGGAACCTTTATGACTCGTTGGTGTCATCTATTTATGTAATTATATGGGGATCTGTATATATTAGAAAAACTGTGTATATTTTTGGATATGTTGTTTATGAATTACCAAAGTAGTGTGACTTTTGAATACTAATTTTTATTATTAGCACGTATAGTAGTGATAACAATTAATTAATTTATAATTAAGAAAAGGGAAAAGAACAAAAATTGAAGGACCATGTCATAAGTGGAAGCAATAGTCTAAGTAAGAGCATCGACACTCGTGGTATAATTTTATACCATGATGTAAATATTCATCCAAAAGCTGATAATTTCTATTACAATGGTAATGTAAGAGCAAGTTTAGCTCCAAGTCGTAAGACTTGGATGTGACATCATTTTTTGTGGTTCCCATTGAAAATGATGCCATCAAATTCTTGTTAAGGCTCACTAAGACTTGTCCAAATTTATCACTTTAGCCCTAACACTCAAATATACGACCTGTTTTTTTTTTTATCTCTTTATATTTTCTATATAATACCAACATTAATGAGCAAAGCTAAACAAATTTGAGTTGGGTCATAATCTAAAGTCTTAAGTTTAGTTTGAAATTTCAAGACTCAACTTGAGACTTGTTTGAGATTTAAGAAGAAAAATGGGGGAAGTATTAAAGAAAAGTCTTTAAACGCAAGATGATGATGTCACCCCAAATCTTAAGACTTAGGGCTAAACTTGCTCTAAAGTATACTATGGAATGGTATATACCATCACTTGGTACAAATTTTGCATTGGTCCGTGTGAAGTGGGACCATGTTGGTTGCTGTAATTTATACATAGATATAAAATGATGCGTTTTGATGTGGTTGATCACCAAAATAATGTGTTTTGCTATTGCAAATGCCAAAGTTGACACTCACGTGAGTATGAATGGAATTTGAGGGTTTTAATAAATGAGCTAGTGACATAACGTCAAGTGTCAGGAGGATATTTGTTGTTATTAAATAAGTGACATTAAAATTTCAAGGGATACTTTACAAAATCAGACAATATAAAAATAAATAAAATTTACCAACGTTTATAATTTTTCGACCTCTTTAAAAACACACCCATATTAATATACATTAACATATTTGATAATTAAAAGTAGTTTGACCTTTTTTTTATATATAATTTTGTGAATATCTTCACCGTAATTAGATTGATTAAATAAGTTATTTAATAATTTTATAGGAGTAGGATGATATATATATAGGAGAGAGAAAGTGTAGTGGGGTATAGTAAAAAGTACGAGAGAAGGGAGAATGGTATACTTTTCTATACCATGGATGGGATGTTTTTTTGGAGAAAGTACTCCCTCTATATTTAAATACTTGCTCCATTTTCCTTTTCCGATCGTTTTTAAATATTTGCTCAGTTTCCTTATTTGGAAAGCTTTTACAATATTTAATTAATTTCTCTCATCATGTAGACCCAATATTAATTCCATATTGTCTCTCCTTAAATAATCTCCACTACTTTTAGTTTTTAATAATTTTTTATTATTCCATCAACCCCACTACGTGGTGTGTTAGTTCTGATATTTAGGGCCAAAGGGGGTTGTCGATGGAATTGAGCCCTTGCATTTGATATTTTGAGGGTCCTCAAAAAGCAGATTTATGTTATACAAGTGGGCAGAATACTACAAAATTTCACTTAGTGGAGTCATGGTCAGGACAAGTTCTCTCTGAATAAGAGATACTAGGATCGAGCCATTGGGCCAACCATTTTTAAGTTTTTGGAAAATGAAGTGGACAGTTGCATGTAAGGTTGAGCGTCCAAGTACATTTATACATTGAATGAATTGCTCTTAACATCCTCCACCCTAGAGCTTTCCTATTTAGCAAATATTCTTTTTTTAAACTCATTCATTTCTCAGTCTATCACTCTATTCTTTAAAAAACTCTATGTCTTCCAAAATTATTCTTTTGCCTTTTGAAAATTTCTATTAACCCAAAACTTTTGCTTTCAAAACTTTGCGAATTTTTTCAAAATATTTTTGTTTTCAAAATTTCTATTTTCAAATTATCTTCTAAAATTGTTCAATACATTTCCAAAACGTTGCAGCTATAAAAATTATTTTCTAACATTCATGTTCATTTCTCTCATTCCATCGTTCCCCTTCACCTTCCTCATCCATGAGCGCATCAATTTCATTACTCTCGAATATGGTAAGGCATTTGACTACACATAATTGTATCTTTTGCATTTTGATGAATGTTACTACACAAGGTTAATCGATTTTTAACAATTGTCAAAAACTATTGTTGTGCAGCCGCCTTATATTCATATTATATATAATGCTAATAGACATAGCAGATTCTTGGTGAGTTTCTGTTACGATATATTATAATTAAGATTTTATTTGATTTGATTGTTGATTAGAAGTATTATTTGCCAAAAGATAGAGTTTTGGTAATTTGTGATTTGTTATCAAATGTTGTTAACATGTTTATCCTTTTCACGCTAAACATGCACGGCCAAAGAGGAAAACACGATCAAGCAATATTTTTCCCATAATTATTAATTGTATTTGTTACGGCTGGTGATACACCGCCAACACCACAAAAGAATAAACATAGCTCCCCGTTTTACCTAAGATCGCAAAAGATTTATTATTTGTTATTTTCCATGTCCTTGTGTTTGCCATTCACTTTACATAAAAAGGTCATTTATATATATGTTTTGCATAATTATTGCAGTTATTAGAGACTTGGTTATCGGGGAAAGATTGGTCAAAAAAGTTGGGACATTCGTATAACCAATGTAGGAGGTTTTTACTTCATCATTAAAAGGCGGGATGTATTCGTTCGCGACAATGGGGTAGAAGATTGGGATATCCTTAAGTTTTACTACTGCTTCAACGGAGAGATGCGGATCAAAGTAAAAAGGTTTTCGTTTGTCTTCCCCCATGAGGATAACTATGGTCCCGAAGATTTTATATTGGGAGATTGGTGGTTTGGTAAGGGGATGAAATCTTCCCTTGAAGGTTCGTCATCAGCAGCTTCAAGTGCAAGAGAGAGAATGGAAAACTTTGTCATGAGTAAGGCAATAAAACTGGCGTTTGGAATGATGTTCACAAAATCATATATCAAGAACGGCATCATTGTAAGTCTTTTGTAATATTCAATAAATAGTGGTACTTAATATTTTTAATGTGCTGAACGCTTGTGGTATTACACATACAGTAAGAGAATGAAAATGAACGTATGATAAATAGTTTTATTTAACATTAAGACTTTTTAATATTAAATAAATAGTGTTATTGCCTTGTTACAAGAATTTTGCTCCAAAATTTTCTCTCTCATCAATTTTTAATTATTTTCATAGTTTCTCTCTCTTAATAACCATGCACAATGGTTATCCGCTGTGCATGCTGAATATTTACATGATAAATTAAGGAAATACTAGGGTAACTAATTTGTGAGATAGTAAACAATATTATCCTTATCATTTGACTCAAACTTAAACATGTATAGAATATCCCCATGAAGTTCACCAAAAGACGCCTACGCTATAGTGACCTCCATGCTATATATGGGATGAAGGCGAAAAGACGAAGGTAGGGTTGCAGGCAGATTGTACGCATACGGATGATAGTTGGTCTCAAATGAATATCACCCGTTGTGTTATAACCGACGTTAAAGGGTACATTGGCAAGCATGGAATTCGCAGTGTTCAAGGATTGGCTGTCAAGTTCAAACGCGGATACGATGACTTGACATTATTCCTGTGGCTTGTGTGAATAATAATAATGAGGTCGAATTAACCTAATTTTTCTTAAAACATGTTTTATTTGTTGGTTATGCGAATGTTGTGCAACTTGGTGCTATGTGTGCATGATCTCTAATTTGTATTACATTTAGTTTGTGTTTGACGTTTATGATTTTGACATCTATGAATACTGCATTCTCTGGATTAAATAGTGTTAAATGGTAACATCACATATGCTTTAAATTTGGTTTGTCTGTTGATTTATTAGTAGTGCTTTCATTGGTTATTAGTGAATTAATCAATCCATATGACAAGTACATTAAACGACATTGTATTATTGTGCATAGCAATTGTTTAGCTACCACGTGGTCATGCACTATCAAATGGTTATTTGTAAAAGTTTCCATCCAACGGCTATTAATAAGAGTGAGAAAGAAGAGAGATAGTAAGAAATAGTGTTAAGAGTAGGCTTTTAAAATAATGGGGTAGGGGGTCTAGGGCTTTTGAAAGGGTTTTGTTTCTACCTTACGTTGGACAAGACAAGTCATATAACTTTTGGTGTAGTACATTTTTTGGTGCCGTCAAATACTAAGAGGAGTTCGATTTAGACCATTTATACAAGTAAATGGTAAAAGCTTAGATTTTTGGATACCGTGAAAGGTGAAGTAGTTATATCTTAGATGTACCATCTACTTTGTAATTCAAATGATAATTCAGGTAAATTGAACAATATCTTTTGTAGTTGAATTTCCAAAGCATTGAAATTGAATTATCTTTTGTAGCTGATGTGTTATAGTCGCTCAGTTTATAGTGAAACCAACTCTATATTCAAGCCTAAACTACTATGTTTAGATAATCGTTTGTAAGAGTAAAATATTATGAATCAAGTTATTGTTAGATGTATATGTGTTTTGTGAATAATTATCGTATTATATAATCAAGCTAAGATGAGTAAATTTTACGAAATCGAGTACATGATTCAATAATGTATTCACAATTTGTGAAGGAGTAAATACTAAATTTTTTTTAAAAAGAATCGTTGTTGATAGAGGTTAGTTATAATTAACTTATATAATTAAGGTAACAGAACAATATTTTGAGCAAATTGAATGTCAAAGATGTCAAATGATATCCATAGTGATAAGTACTCCATTATATAGTGATAAGACAGGACATGCTATATTAGGTGTAGGACAATAGCATGCAAAAATAGGTGTAACCGTGTAGGGGAGGCATGCCTATAGGGCTACATGCTATATTAACAAATATGACAAGACAAGTCATGCAAAGTTGCTTTTCTTCTTCGTTTGGGTGCCGTGAATGGGTGACTTAGCCTGTAGTTTTGTCATTTGGTTGGTTTACCAATGTTCAATGCTTCAACTTTTATTAACTTGGTTAATTTATTCAAAGAAACCATTACCTAAAAGAAATTACTATATAATACTAGAAAATCTAAATTTGATACTACCCATATCCACTAGACTTTTTATCAATCTACGCATGGAAACAATTACTTATACAATAACTCGTAGTAAATTTGATTATGACAGTGTTTACTGTCAAACTATAGATAAATGAAGCAAAACAGATGTTGCAAATTTGCCAAACATACAACTGAAGTTCTCAACTAGTGTACAGTGGTACCGGTAGAGAACTAGAAATAGTAAAATGAATTGAATTTAAAATCATAAAACAACACATCATTTGAATTTAATATAATACGGAGTATGATATTATTGAATATACATTATATTTTATTTTAATTGTTGATCATTGGATTCAAAATTGCAAAACGAACAAGATGATGCCAAGTGTCACTTCCCTAACAAATAAACCCAACTTTCTTTCCTCCTCCAATTGCCACGTGAAGTCATTCCCATTAAATAAAAAAAATTCCCAGCAACTAATAGCTCTTGGACAAGTGTCATCATACACATGCATGCACTATTTCGTTTAAAAACTACTCCAATTTATTATTTTAAACTTTTTTTTTTTATTTTCTCACTTCATAACCACCCAAAAAACACATGACTTTGTACAAATATTTTGGTATTATTTTTATAAAAAAGCAAAAGACATAGACGTTATGACTTTGTGATTGGTTAAATCACAAATTAAATGTACAATAGTATAAACTTACAGGTCAACTCAATTAGAGTTTTATTTGTGATGGGTTAAATCACAATCCTACAAGCCTAGAAGGGTACAACACAACTTTAAATCTAGCATAGATATAATTACGAGTAAGTGTAACATATTTTATTTTTATGATGTAATTTCTCACGTCTTTTTTTTGGGGGGGGGGGGGGCTAAGAGGAGCAGCTAGATTGGAGTAATAACTAAGGTTTAGTACAGACCATAGTGATAACAACATTCATGCGATACAACACATTGTTTTAGCCATTGCACATTAGGATGCAGTCAATAAAATGTACATTAGCATCATTAGAAATAGGATTTGACATAAAGTTAGATTGCATCTATAATACAACACGTTGTTCTAGCCATTGCACATTAGGATGCTTGATGGAAGACAATCAAGTTAGGACCCTTGTTGCTGCCTTGGCTTGAGCATCCACTAATTTTAGCTTCTCCCTTGGCACGTTCATCAGTCTGCATTCCTGAAGCTCCTGAAGTAGCTCCGTGCAAGTCATATACAGATGACTAGCTTCACCGGATGGGGTTTTACGATTATTATTCATTAACACAGCTCTACGACAATCAGAAACAATAGTGGCATTTGACCATCCTCTGGATTTAACAATATACACCCTAGCTAAGATAGCTAAGGATTAAGCAATTAGAGAGCTATTAGTTGGAGAATGATTGGCAATTCCTTCAATCCAAGTCCCATCAGGGGCTTTGCAAATGCGGGCAACACATGGTTATTATTTTGTCAATATATCTTGAACTAATTGTGTCGAAAACTTTTTGCACTTATCAATGTTATGAAAATATTCAAAGTTCTAACACATACAACTTTCAAAATTTAAGAGGCGTACCCTAGAGATCAACGGTTCACGTTTATATGGGGTATTATATTCTTTTTTACTTGTAAGTCAAGAATACATGCGTGATTTGCTACAAAATCCCTTGGATAGCTATATAACTATCGTTGAACAACTATTGTAACGTCAGTCAGTTAGGGGCTACCCAATTGCTTAAACGTGTAGGGAAAATGCATAGAAATTGTTTGGGACCCACGTGGCCATTATTAAACGGCAATTATTACTAAGAGTGAGAGAGAAGAGATATTAAGATAGTGTTTAACTGTAGGTTGTTAATGAAATGAGGTGTGCATCCTAGATAGAGCTAGGGCCCCTGTTTGGATAAGGCATATAGTGTATGGCTTTTGAAAGGGTTTTGTTTCTATTTTACTTTTGATAAACCAACTCATTGCAACTTTTGAGTAGTATATTTTTAGGTGCTGTCAAGGGGTAAAGGTAGTCACCATATGGATAGACTTCTAATTTGAGTATTTCATAGGTAATTGTACTGACAATGACAAGACGCAAATGTTTTTTCTAAATAAGGGAGCCGACTTATGCTAATTGTACGACCAATGACTACACAAAAATGTATTTGGCAATACTTGTAATGGTGGGTTATGGATGCAAGTGTGACAAATTGAAATGCCAGTGAAGTCAACACATAATATAACCTATTTGCATGAGAATGACAACGCATAATCTATTTTATTTGTTTGACAAAGACAACTCATAAACTATCAACCTAGTGCGTAGGACGGAATCGAGGAAGTAGAAATGAAGTTTCAATATGCATTTGCAAATGCATATTCAACAGAACGGAGCTCCCTACCAAAGGAATGGGCCCCAGTAAACAAATGGGCCCCAGTAAACAGTAAAAAGCAATGTATATGCAAAATAAAAAGGAAAAAGGGAGCACATTGGTACATGGTATAATACATTATTAAATACAAAATTTCTCTTGGCCTTTTTTTTTTTTTTTTTTTTTTACTGTTAACCCTTTTCTTCTTCACCAATTTCAACCCACATTTCGTACTTCACCATTTTCAACCCACATTTCACCAATTTTAGCTCATTGATGTTTGAAAATGGCAAGGAAGATGTTGGTGATAGATGATTCGATTATAAAAAACGGTTTGGAGGAATATGATGAACTCGTAGATGGCGGTAAATACGGTTGTGGTACTACTCTTATTTTTGAAGGTGATGGCGAAAACACGAATGAAGACCCAGTGCAGCACGAAAGAGGTGTGGAAGAAGACATGAGGAACAATGTAAAGCCCTAGAAACTTTGTTGAAGGAGGTAATTGTTACTTTATTTCAATTTAACTAGGGTTTTCGAAAATTTGTTTTTGAAAGTGTATGAAATGTGGATCGTATATTTAAGGTAGAAGATGTGAAATTGATGAAATTGAAATTAAAGTAAATTGAAGACAATCGTCAAGTATTCGAGAGCTTGACACTTCAATTCTTCTCATAATCCTATATAGTCCTATAGTCCTCTATTTTAGACTTCCTGATTCCTTCCCCTCTTAAAATTGTTGTTTTTTATTTTTATTTTTAGTTAAACACAAATCCAAATTTATGACTGGTGGCATGATCAGCATGTAATGCTATAATTTCTGTTACCTTATATGGAGTAATTCTTTCATATGTTGTGTTTGGGATTAATGATATCAACCTTTGCTCTGAATTGGTAGATTAAGTAGATTTATATTCGTTGTCTTTAGTTATTTAGGCTTCAAGACTACTGGATTCAAGGCCTAAAAAGCAATAAAACTGAAATGCCTAAAAACTAATAAGATAAGAAAACAAATCAACGGTTCAATTGTTTCTCATTTTCCTTCATATATTATTCCAGTGCAAGATGTTGCGCCTTCTATTTGACACGGCGCTTTGAAGAACCTCTTGCAACATCATGGGCATGTTCCAAGAGAGTGCTAAAACTGTAGTTCCTTATTTTCTTGACTGGACAATAAGGGCATCTAAAATCCGCCGATGAAGACCTCAATTTGCAATTTCCCTCTACTAACTCTTTGTAAGGTTTTTCAGAACACTCCTCTATCTTAGACTCACTAAAATCTGTTTCTTCACTTGAACTCCCCATCTGGTTTTTTTTTTTTTTTTTTTTTTTATCTGGAAACCCTGTAAGTTATATATGGGTGTATATAGGAAGATTAGAGTCATGTGTGAATATGGAGAGTGTTTCAGTACACAATTGAAAGTCATATGTGAAAATGGAGAGTTTTTCAGTAGCAATCAGTCAAGCTTGAAAATGGAAAGTCATGTGTGAATCAGTTACCATTGAAAGTCATATGTGAATATGTGACAATTGAAAGTCACAAGCTGATTAGTATGGCCTAATTCATTGACGGAGGTACAATCCTATTTGCTGATTCAATGAACGAAGACTTTAATAAAATAGAAATGTTATAAATTTAAGTCGCAATGTATGTTACAGGAGTACATGATTTTTCTTAATTATTATTCACTTGTACAGAGTAACCTTAATACACCAGCATTTTACAAACCCTTTAACTAAGCTCAGCAACTAAGAAATGGGTACCAAAGGCCTTAATTGCAAACCCAGTAAAGCTCACTTCTTTAACCTTAACAATTATATAGCACACAAGAACAAGTTCAATTATAGAAACAAGAACAATAAAAGTACAGAAACCCTAAAAATTTTGGGGGACAATTTTACAAGAACAATTATAGCACACAACCATAATACACCAGCATTTTACAAGAACAAGTTCAATTATAAAAACCCTAAAATTTTGGGGGACAATTTAGCCCAATTTATATAGCACACAAGAACCCTAATACACCACAGCCACACATTTTACAAACCCTTACTCATTTTTTGTCAAACGGTTACATCGATAAGCTTCTTATACATAATTTTTTTGATTAATTTGGGGAAGAATTTACTTACTTTTCGTCCAAATCTTCACGACAAGTAGCCTACAGTGCTTAAATTCTCCAATCAGAAACCAAAACGACGAGAGATAACTTACTGGAAGAGAGAGAAAGAGTTCATTCAGCTTACCTTAGGAGGGAAGAGAGATAGTAAAATGGAAGAGAGAGAGAGACCGTGTTTCAAAATATTAAATGGAAGAGAAAGTGAGGCCTTTGCAAATTCTCAGACGTACAAAATACGAAGACAAATATCCAAATACACACTAAAAAAATACAAAATACTTATGCAAACGGGCTGACACAAAAGGCAAAACGGGAATTGAGTTAGAATTCCACTAAAGCGCGCGAAATGACTGAATTGCCCCTCAATATGCATTTGCAAATGCATATCAACCCTCATATGGGTGTAGGGTGCTTATCTGTAATTATGTAGTGTCAAATAAGAATTAAATGAGGCAAATGAGCTGAATTTTACAATATTTGAGGATAACCGAGTAACGAACATTACTAGTTGATTGCAGAATATATAATTCAAAATTCCAAGTTTATTAAATATTATACTTAATAAATAAAAATATTTATCTTTCACCTATTAGTATATCTTGGGTTGGGATTCATTAACTTATCAGATCTACCTTGAATAACATTAACTTAAATATCATTGGTAGCGTAATTCAAGTAACTTAAAAATTATATCTAATAAATTATAAATATTTATCTTTTAACTATTAGTATATCTTGGGTTGAGATTCATTAAATTATCATATCTACCTTGAATAACATTGGTAGCGTAATTCAGGTGCTATAAAAATTATTTCAAAATCAAGTTTTGTCGTTCTACTGCTTGAGGAGTGTTGGGTTAGTTAATCTCCCCAAATCCCAATTAATTAAATAGTATTATTAGTATTAGTAGACTAGTAGTAATGATGATTATGTAGTAAAAGAAAATAAATGATAATTAAAAAATGATGTCATAAATGGACATGAAAGTCCAATGAAATGATTTATGATTGTGACATATGCTATCACGTCTAGTCTAGTAGTTATAGACTATAGGTAGACTATAGGTAATGATGCATGTAGGAGGCAAAGCTTACTGAAAAGCTTTGTACTATGCATATCTATACATGTGACTTGTGAGTGCCGTGCCCGCCGATGAGTACCCCAAAACGAAATACATACTAAAATTATCGTACGCGTATAAATAATAGAAGTGATGAAGGGGTCGTTTGTTTCATCAGGGAAGTTTAAATTTCCATGAAATTTCAGTGTATGGGAAATACATGCAATCATCTAAATCATGAGAACACAACTTTATATTTAGCATAGATAATTACGGCTAAATTTAACATTTTTTGTTTTTGAAATGTACTTTCTCACGTCTTGTCTTTTCTACTATGGAGTAATCTTTAGTTTTTCACTATCCTAGACTTGTTCAACTAATTGTGTTGAAAAATTTTGTCACATATTAATGTTATAAGAATATTTAAAGTTCTAACAAACAATTCTTTCAAAATTTAAGAGGCGTATCCCAGAGATCAATATTTCACGTTTATCTAGGGTACTATAATCTTTTTTACTTGTAAATCAAGGATACATGTGTAATTTGCTACAAACTCCCTTTGATGGCTATATATCGTGTCGAAAAATTTTGTCACATATTAATGGTATAAGAATATTTAAAGTTCTAACACACACAAATTTCAAAATTTAGGAGGGGTACCCTAGAGATCAACAGTTCACGTTTATCTAGTGTATTATAATATTTTTTACTTGTAAATCAAGGATACATGTGTAATTTCCTACATACTCCCTTGGATGGCTATATAACTATCATTGAATTAAGTTCATTCATGGAATTTTGGACTTCCTACAAAATATTTAGCCAACCAAACAAGGCTTAAAGTGGTTGATGTTCCACACAACATCATTGTGGCTATACGCCTATACGAGAATAGGGACGGTACGGAGTACAAATTATTGTAGTCACCTTTTCACCTTATTTGCATGTACCCTATTAAAATCAAAAGGAAATCATGACACTATACATACATCATTGCATACAAGAGTATAACCATCATCATGACCCTAACGTCATTATGACATACAAGATATGAGTAGTCAATAATTCATCATCATAGTCATCACTATCACTAAAGTAAAAAGGATCCCTCTTCGATATTATCAATTCTATTCAAGGAAATAATTTGACACTCTAAATTGATTTTGGTACACCCCATCAACTATAGGAGTACAGTTTTCTATTATCTTCTCACATAGGGGTGGTGTGCCAAAATCAATTCCCTTAAGAGTGAACAAAATTGATAATATCATGATAAGCTCGAAATATTAAGACTTGGAATGATATCATCATTTTGAGTATTAAAACTGATGTTTAAGATTTACCCCATTTTTTCTTATTAAAGCTCAAGCAAGTCTAAAGTTGAGTCATGAAATTCAAATACTCAATTTTATTTTTATTATTTATCTTTGTTAAGTAATATTGTTATTATACAAAAAATATATGTCATGTATTTGAGCCTTAGGGCTGAAGCGATAAATTTGAACAAGTTTTAGTAAGTGTGGAAAGGAATTTGATGACATCATTTTTAATGAGAACCACTAAAAATTATGTTACATTCAAATATTAAGACTTAGGCCTAAACTTTATTCACTTATCCATTTATCCTCCAACAGAATCTTGTAGGGTACTGAGTAAATAACACAGAGTATCATTGTTAAGAGGATAAACTATATTCCCTTATCCATAATACACCAACAGAATATTGTATAGTACGAAGTAGATAATACATAGTATCATTGTTAAGGAGCTAAACTTATTCCCATATCCAGTTATCAACCTCTTTCTCACAGCACACACCAGACACCACCAACAAGCAGGGGCACAACCAGGAATAAAAATCTATGGGGGCCAAGTTACCCAAAAAAAAAGGCAAAAATAAATAAACGCTCATAGTGGGGAATTGAACCTAAGACCTCTCTCTCACTAAGTCACCATGAAAAACTCCTACCAACTAACTGGGCTATCACTACATCATGATAACAAGGACAAATATTAGCTATTTATTAGTTATTGTAGCCTTTCTACGGGGGGCCAAACTATACATTACATATATCACCAATTGGGCCACGGGAGGCCGGGCCTCCTCCAAACCCCCCTGTTGGCTCCACCCCTGCCAACAATCCCCTTCATCCATTAATTCCGGCAAGACGGCGGAACTTTTTGTTGTACATAAATGAAGGGAATTGTACTGTTAACCCGAAATGGTAGGTACTTTTCGTTGGCACTTTGGGTCTAACAATGTAACTTCGTTGGGGTTCGATTTGACGAAAATCGAACTTCAAGAAAGCTGTGGGGTGGTGGGTGTGTTGGTGGTTGAAGAAACTTGAACAATCTCCTTGAAGAACACCGTTGAAGAACGTGAAAAATACATCCTTTTGGATGGTTCGATGGGAACCCGTGATTAGGGGTGGTGGGTGTGGTGGTGGTTGTGGAGGTGGATATTTTCAGTCAACCTCCTCCATTGTATAACTGTAGAAGGTTGAAGAATCAATGTTGGTGAATTCACAATAATATTCCTAAATAGTTGATGGAAATGACATAATTACCTTGGTACATCAAGGTTTTGTCAATATTGGATAATAACTTGTATTTTCTCAACTAATTGAACTGTCAACCTTTCTTTCAAAAATAAAAAAAAAAAATAATTTGAACTGCCAACCTCCTGCATTATTATTGTTAACTCCATTTTAACGTAATAATTGACAGTTTAACGAATATATAAAAGAACAAGTGAGTGTTTGTTTGTAGAATACTCGTTAGGTAGTTAATTCAGACTTGATAGATGTGACCAATCATTGTTATCATCTTGCATTGTATAGTACAATCTATAATATATTTTTCACATTTTGTGAAATTGCTAAGGTTGTGTTTGGAAACAAGAAATTCATTTTAAATAGTTGAATTGAATTTTTGGAATTGAAATGATGGATTTCAAATTCTAAACCTTTGGTTGGGAAACATAAGAATTTCAAATGTAGAAATTCAAGTTCTATGGGTAATCAATAATGTTGTCCCAATACTACTCGATTGTCCATGCAAATGACCCATAGCAAACCTGCAACTCTTAATTAAATTAAATGATAAAGATAATGAAATAACATACAAGTTACAAGAATGAGAAATTAAGAAAGCACTATCAAGGTTAGCTTGCTTAAACCTTTAATGGTGGATGAAAGGAGGAGAGAGAGTCGGGGATAACAAATTTTAGATTTGAAGTAAATGCCTATGGGAATGAATTTCAAATTCTATGGGCTAAACATATAATGGTAAAGGCTAGAATTTGGATCAAATTGAAATGCAAATACTTGTTATATCCAAACATGTGAATTGTGCTAAATCCATCATTTCAAATGAAATGTCGAATATCAAACAGGATGTGAATTGTCACAATGATGTTAGATACTGAAATGTGTGTGGCTTGTCAATTATGTATTCACTTTAAATAAGGAAAAATTGTCAAAAATAATACAAACTTTGAGCGGTCCGCCAAACACAAAGTCAACCTTTTAATTAATTCTAAATAATACAACCTTTTAAGGGTATCCGCTTTGAACGAGTTATGACCGGTTAGTGACCTAATTAAGAGGTTAGATGAGACACGTGTCATAATATTATTGGTTTAACAATTTTAATTGATTTTTTTATTTATTTAATTTTTTAAATTTAAGATTATTATTATGCCTTATTATTATTAATATATTTATTTTATTTAAGAAACCACCTACCTCCACCGCCAGCCACCTCCTTTCCTTCCCCGGCGACCTGCCAACCCTGACCCCCGGCGCCGGCATGCCTAGATCCCCCTCCCTCGATCCCGGCACCGACCCCCTCCTCCACGCGTCACCCTGTTGAGTAATTAGGTTTTGATGATTATAAACTAATGATGATTATCTATCTAACAAGCTTGTTTAGTTGTGCATAGAAAGAACAAGTTATGCTTGGAACAGGGTACAAGGAACCTGAGTAATAACAGGTATATATTAGGAACTTAAGCAATATAGGATAAGGAATAAAGGAAAAAGAACAATGATGAGTGTTATGGTTGATATGTATGATGATGGCTAAAGAACCATGAAGGTAACTATGTAAATAGGTGTTTGCATATGTTAGCTTCATGAGGTAAGTACACTATGCATATATGAGTCGTATATGTGAGGAGTATTTACATAGCTTTAATTTTAATTAGTTCTCTCACTTGAAGTTTGTTTATGACAAACAAACTTCAATCTAATGTTTCTCTTAAGTGTTTATGTGAAGACATGAACTGACTTAGGTGAAGTCAATGGGTTGGAACGTAGAAAACTTCAGGAGAAACAAGAGAGAATGAATGAACCTAAAGAAGGTTCTCACACGAGAACCAAACCACGAAGGAACCTGAAGATATTCTCCAACGAGATGCGGAAGGAACCTTCATAAGGCTTTCCCACGAGAGCCGGAGCAAGTCCCCTAACAGGTACATGAAGTGTTCCCTAACAGGTACACACAAAGAGCTTCCTAATAGAAGCATGACAGCAAGCTAAAGAGTGAAGCTTGGACTGCGAAGATGACAGCAAAGGAGCTTGGATTGCGAAGATGAAAACGAGTTATGGAGGAGCTTGGACTACGAAGATGACAGCAAGTTCTAGAGGAGCTTGGACTGCGAAGATGACAGCAAGTTCTAGAGGAGCTTGGACTGCGAAGATGACAACAAGTTCTAGAGGAGCTTGGACTGGGAAGATGACAGCAAGTTCCAGTTAGGAACTTGGCCTGCGGTTCCAGAAGTGGAACGTTACCCCAAGATCTAGAATACATCAAGACTACAAGATTCCAGAACAAGAGTTTCAGAGAAACGGCATGAAGACAGAGAAATTGAAGTATATTGCTCTAGGATTCATGTAAGTATGTTGGACATAAAAGTCAGTCTGGAACAAGTCTATAAAACCAAGGTGAACTCCAAATAGTCAATGAAATTAGAGTTTCTGACTTGTCAGGAACTCCGAGACTGTGAGAGTTTCAGAACCTAATAGGAACTTAAGTCTGCACGTAGTTAAAGGTCGGTTTTAATGATATATATATTTACCTAATACGTGTATATCTTTTAGAGATTTGGTTTTACAGAATAAAGATATTTATTTTCTAATAAATCCCTTTTGGAAAAAGATAAGTTATTTTTGGAAAGTATTTTCAGCAAAAAGAAGTTTTGAATAAAATCTAATTTTATGGAAAGTATATCTTTTGGAAAAAGATAAGCTAATATTTGGAAAATATAAGTTTGAAATAAAATTTGATTTTATGGTAAATATATCTTATTAATATTGACAGAATATATCCTTAACTAAAGGATATATTTTTGGAAAACTTATTTTTGGGAAATATCTTTTAAACATATCTTTTGAGAAAACTTATCTTTTACGAAAAGAATGATTTGGGTGTACTATAAATATGCACATATGTATTCATTCAAAGTTGAGGCTGACGAAGTGGGGTGGTCGTGCTTTATGGTTTCATCCTTCACCACGAAGCTAAGTCTGTCCTCCAGGTCAACGTTCTGGTCAGGGTTTGGTTTCAGTTCATCCATTAAGTTCTTGAAAGATCTCGAGTGTCCAACATATTAGTTTTATCTCTTTATTCATTTATATGTATTTAGAGTTATTCTTTGAGATCTTGTAATTGGGAAAAAGGGTTTTGAGTGTTTTATGTATTGGGGTGTGAGAGTTCGTGAGGATTCTCGTTATTGTAATTGAGATATTGAAAAGTGTGAGCTTCTAGGGTGAAGCCGAGTGTAGGCACTCTGGGAGTGCTGAGTGAATCCAAGTGAGGGGCTTAGGTTGGGTAGGATAGGGTCTTATCATGTAGCAAGTGTCCGCGGAGGAACTTGTGAGAAAGGTCCGTGTATAATAGGATGTAACTAGGTGTTTTGCCCTATTATAGTGAAATATGTGTGTTGAAAATCCCTTAGTGGGTCGAGGTTTTACTTTCAGTTGGGCCCTGGAAGGTTTCCTCGTAAAATTTGCTTTGCACTCTTTAAGTTCCTAACTATAACTGTTTTATATTCCGCGAAAGTTAGGCACTAGGAACTTACTACAATTCACCCCCCTCTTGTAATATGTCATCTGAAATAACAATTGGTATCAGAGCCAGTGCTCTAAATAAACCGGGCAACCCCGTGGAGCTAGTTCCAGGCTAGGATGGATTTCTACAAGGAATGCGGGGAATGGAACTCAACCCTAGAATGTTCTCAATACCACGTGAAGATCAAATGTCTGCTTGTGAAGAGGAAGTGATTCAAAGATGAACATCTTTGAGGTAAGTTTTTCGTCTTTGAATTCTTGGTTATATGCATGTTATTATGTGTACAAGTTCCTTGCAGTATTTCTAGTAAAATTTTGAATTATGTTTTGAAATATTTTAAATCAACTTTGTTTATCGTCAAATTTGATTTATAGCGTGAAAAGTATTTTTCAGATTTACAAATTGATTTATTTTAAAGAATCAGTTTGCTAGAAATAGTTCAAGGAACGTATTGTGTAAAATTATGCATATTTGGTCTCTTGGAACCTGGATTACACCTGAATGGAAACTTAATTCTTTGGGCAAGGTAATGAATGCATATTTTAAATATTTGCCAAAGAATGACCTTATCATGTGTCTTTATTATTCTGAATATTTATTATGTAGACACATGATGTTTATTGTTAGTGAAGATAGTTGGTTTGATTATGGATTATTGACAACTATTACTAACAAGAAGGTACCCAATATATATTTGGTAACCAAAGCCAAAAGGTGATTGATTTTGAAGGCTATGTGAGTGGAGACAACCTATTAATAACAATGATACTTTGGTTATTTGTATATGAGGAATTATGTGCAAGTTCCTCTCACTAGAGAGCCTTTATAAGAGGTTTGTAGTAGGTGAAGTAATAATATGGATAAGTGTGTAAGTCGCCTATACATCTCTCTGTAAATATTGGTCATTTTCTTTTGGTATGTGTTAATCCTTCATAAATTCCTATTGAACTTCAATTTCCCATATTTCCAAGGTGGTATTTGTAAATGGATGTAAAAGAGAAGTTGTTTTGAAGCTTATAACGTATATCATGACAAACTAACTTCTCTTCGATTGTTTTGTAGGTTTGTTCATTGAGATAAATCGGCGCATAAAAGTTTGTTCCATTAGGAACTTGGTGCTTAAATTAGTTGGAACTTGGTGAACTTGGAATGATAAAACAACTTAGGGATACAGGAATAACAAAGCTTCTATATCAAGGTGCTATAGGAGTTAACGTGCAAGTTCCTGTTCAGCTTCTTGTTCAAGTTACAGTCAAGTTCCTATCGTTCAAAGTTCCTTGGAACAAAGCATAAATTCATGTAGCAGACCCTTATAAAGGATGATGAAACAAGATGATTATCTTTGGCTACGTGTTAGAGATTCATAATTTCGTTTATATAACAACATCCAAAAGGGAGTACTCTTACAGGAACTCTATGCTTCAAAACTTTTATGCCTTAGGTTTTATCTATCTCTTTTGACTAACCTATTAACCTATTGAAAGACCAAAATAATTCTCTTGGGTTTTGATTTTTCAGGACATATCTTTTGAATGAATATTTGAGGAACATTGACAATGCGTTGAAGAATTTGAGAACACCTTTCTCTGCCCAAGATAGAATGGTTGAAAGGACCAGAAGAACATGTTCCAACTTGATCTTAATAGGAACATGAAGATGTGAAGGTTCACAGTAGGATGGAACTCGTAGTATCTCGACAGCAAAGTTCCAAAGAGATGATGATAGCCAAATCAAGATATCTCCTGCGATAAACCTACAATGGAAGAACTTTGACGTATAAGACTAACACGAAAGGTAAAATTGCTACATAACAGGAAGTTAGTAAGTCAAGTTCCTATACCATTGTGAATATTTTTCTTGTCGAGTTTTTAATGCACATTTTGGTTTTCAAATGTTTGTAACTCTAGATGTTTTATGGATTTAAGTTGGCATCATCAATAAAAAGTGGAATGTCAAAAATAAAGGGAACCAAATAAGGAACACAACATTTGTGGATCTCAAGTTGGTTCCTAACAACAACCTGACATTTCTAAGTTTTATTGAAGATGAAATTCTTCTATGCTTCAATCTTGAAACATGTTAATCTTTTCGTGCTTGATAAACCTAGTAGGAACTCGATAATAGGTATATGTATATTTAAGTTCCAAACAGGTTAAGATCAAGAAGCATGAGAATCAAAACATGTTATATTCTCTTTCAACATCAAGGAGATGGTAAGCAACACTAATCCATTAGATCTTAGTGATATATATGGATCTGTTTACCATGTGATATTTAGAGATTAATTGAAAGAGATATCTTATTTATAAGTGTTGAATGAAAATGGGCACTTGATTACTTTTCTTAATAGAAGAGATAATGAACTGTTTGATGAAAGTCTTTTCTAAAACAGGATATGTGGCTAAGTGTTCAACAATTATGAAAGTAAAGATCTAACAACGGAACCTAGTTCTAGTCATGTTTGATGATTCTTGCAGGAACACAGGATTGACAACAAGTTTCAAACCTTGAATCTAGGAAGACACGAGGAAAATAAAGTTATATTCTAATGGTCTTTACAGGTTCTTTGGAATAGTTTTCAATGCCTCTTGCCACATCATCAACATGGAAACAATAGATCTTTGATTCACAAGACACCCTATGTTCCACTTAGGGATGTTTGACGATAGAAGTGCCAAGGCGATTTACCCATAAACGCCTAGAATAGTAAAACATAAAGAGTTTACTCTCTACCTTGTTTAATATGCAATAAGTGAACATATTTTGAGACTAACAGGTTTGTTCCCATCAAATAGGTTATAAAAGATGAACTCACAAGTTCCTATAGAACTAACTGAGTTCCTAGTAAAGAACAGCAAGGGCTAGCTACATTTAAGAACTTTTAGATGATAAGTTCCAACTCATGCAGCAAAGTCAAATGAACTTAATACAAGAAAGCAAGTTCTGTCGATGTTCCAGAGCTGAGATAATATTTGTTCCGACCAACAAAATCTCAATAAACTATGGAATTCAATGTCTTTCATGCATATGTAACCAAGGCTAAGACTCATACAACATTGAAGTAATTGAGAATGCAACTTGTAGATGTGCAGCAGGAACTTAATAAGCTTAAAAGGAAAAAGGTGTATGTCACATCCTGAACCTATTCTAGAACACCTAAAAAGGGTCGGAGATTAACAAGGGTGTTCTGGAAAAATCTTGTTGAGTAAGGCACGTGAATGGAACAAGGCCAGGTTGGTTCTTAAAAGAAACAACCAATACAAAGGTATGTATTGTTTTTAAGGAACTTGTTGCGTGTGTAGCTAGACTTGAAGCAAATTGAATAATATTTGTTCTTGTTGTTTATATGGGATTAGAGTTGTACCACATGGATGTCTTGTGTGTCTTGATATAAATTTTTATACAGACGTCTATGTGGAACATACTCTAGGATAGAATGCTATCCAAGTTCCTTCTTGAAAATTGATTTTTAAAATTGTCAATTTTTGTTTTCAAGATGGAATAGTTATTAGTTGTACTTATTTACATTGCTTATATTTCTGGTACAACTAACGAGCCATTGTGCATTGGTTTTTGCTAATTATTTGATGAGAAAATGTATTTGTAAGCATTAACCACTGACAATGAAACTTGAGTTAGAAGTGAAAGTTCATATTAGATTCGAGATCGTCAAGAAACAGAACAATCACTTCGAGAACTCTCAGGTAAGCCATCATAATCAACCTATGCTTTAAAGTTATATTCTTTCTGGTAAAAGACTACATAAGGTACAAGTTCCTTTTTACATTATGTCATTATATGAATTAAATTGATAAAATATTTGTAAGAATAATGAAATATATGAATTTGTGAATTGATTCTCTTATGGTTTTGTCTTGACTTGTCACATTCTTGTATATTGCTTAATGCAACAAGACTTGATGAAACATAACATGAGTATAAAGTATTTTTCCCTTAAGTTATGTAAAGTTGGGGTTCCTATGCATGTTAAACTTAAAGTAAAGAATGTGCGCTTATTGTTTATGTGTCACACTTAGTTCTTGTGTTGTAAAAGACATACTCACTTGCCTAAGAGTATTAGAGGTCTCATGATAGAGCTATGGGTGCTATCAAACACGAAGTTCCTAAGTTGCCAAAGGAACAATGGATGAAACTTTGATGGAACAAGACAGGTAGGTTCCCAGACCATTTGTAACTCACTTGTTTAAATTTTAGAGGGAACTAACCTATCTTTTTGCCAACTTTCAAGCATCCACACCATATATCTTCCAAAGCAACATTATCCTACAACTCTAAGTTGTGTGTCCGTGTTGCTTATACTTTAAATATCTCATATTAAGAAATTCGAAGATTCTTATTCACCCAATTCAATTTCCTCTTTTCGTTCATACAATTTTACTTCTTATTCTTAATTTCCATGTGCTCTAAGTTCATTCATCATATATTTATGGTTCGTTAAAACGTGAAGAATGGTGATCACATGTTGAGGGGGAAGTTGAAGAAAAAGTAGAAGTAAGCACTTAAAAAGGAAAAAGAATGGTAAGGGACTCAGGGGGAATAAGGTAAGAACCAAGAAATCAAAATGGTTCATATCTGGTTGTGGAACTTAAGTGTATGAGTAAGTTTTATCTTCATTGATTTCAAATGTGTTATTCTAGGAAAGCATGCAAAATTTGTGTAATGACACCCTTTGAAAAAAAAAGAAAAAATAATAAAAAATAAATAAAAAGAAAAAGGGTGATCAAATATTTAATTTCCTGGATATCTAAATATGAAGAATATTGACTATGTTGATGTCGTGTACTCGTATACTTGGTTAGCTAGTGAAGGAACAATAATAAATAATGAAGGAACTTGAACATGAAGCTGAATTCTAATTAAGTTCCAGTAAGCAGAATGTTCCTCAAAGAAGTTGGTGGTTGTAGTAAGGGAACTCGGTTATCAATTAGCAAGATGAATATGTGTTGTGTTTAGCAGGAGGTTCAAGAGTTTGAGTTGAAGAACAATGTGGCGAACCTCATCTCAAAAGCTCTAAACGAAGAGCACAAATTCCACTTCATGTTCCCTCTACTTATCCTGTTCCATATTCTTCTTTATATATCCTTTGAGCTTGAGCTTTCATTTGCCTATTCATGCAATCCATTTTTAACTTTTTAACTCTGATCTTTACTTGATTTTTAACTTCTTATTTGTCAAGTTCAATTAAGGGTTTTGAAGTTGGGCCTTTGGATTGTGAGTTGGAAATTAGTGTGGAAATGGTATCCGTGTTTGAAAAGTGAAAACCTTGAGGCTTTTAGGAGCAACAAGTGTTTAACCATTATATTTACTTATTATATGGTGGTAGGTGTGACATATGACTTTACGCGCGTGTAATTTACGGAAAACAATCGTATAGAACAATACCCTTTATGATAATGACAAAAGGGGGAAGAATATGTATGATGCTTATGGTATGTAGTAATTAAGTCTAAAGTTCTTACATCATGATCGTTGAAAGTATATATATTGATAAATGATGTGTATTGCTAAGTTCCTACTTATATGAAGTTCCTGTGTATGTTCCTAACTTTTTCTAATGTTATTTCCTTGAAAAGCTTAGGGGGGAATAGATGTACAACATTTGATCTTATAATGTGTGATAAGCATCATTAGTTTGTCATCATCAAAAAGGGGAAAACTGTTGAGTAATTAGGTTTTGATGATTATAAACTAATGATGATTATCTATCTAACATGCTTGTTTAGTTGTGCATAGAAAGAACAAGTTATGCTTGGAACATGGTATAAGGAACCTGAGTAATAACAGGTATATATCAGGAATTTAAGCAATATAGGATAAGCAATAAAGGAACAAGAACAATGATGAGTGTTATGGTTGATAAGTATGATGATGGCTAAAGAACCATGACGGTAACTATGTAAATAGGTGTTTGCATATGTTAGCTTCATGAGGTAAGAACACTATGCATATATGAGTCGTATATGTGAGGAGTATTTACATAAGCTTTAAGTTTAATCAGTTCTCTCACTTGAAGTTTGTTTATGACAAACAAACTTCAATTTAATGTTTCTCTTAAGTGTTTATGTGAAGACAAGAACTAACTTAGGTGAAGTCAATGGGTTGGAACGTAGAAAACTTCAAGAGGAACAAGAGAGAATGAATGAACCTAAAGCAGGTTCTCACATGAGAACCAAACCACGAAGGAACCTGAAGATATTCTCCAACAAGATGCGGAAGGAACCTTCGCCAGGCTTTCCCACGAGAGCCGGAGCATGTTCCCTAACAGGTACATGAAGTGTTCCCTAACAGATACACACAAAGAGCTTCCTAACAGAAGCATGACACACTACTAGAAAACAAGCAAATTACGACGGACATGTTCCGACGGACCGAATTTCCGTCGCAAAAAGTGAAATTTCCGACGGAATTTCAGACGAATATAAATTCCGTCGGAAATATAAATTCCGTCAGAATATACAGCAAGCTAAAGAGTGAAGCTTGGACTGCGAAGATGACAGCAAAGGAGCTTGGACTGCGAAGATGACAGCGAGTTCTGGAGGAGTTTAGACTACGAAGATGACAGCAAGTTCTAGAGGAGCTTGGACTGCGAAGATGACAGCAAGTTCTAGAGGAGCTTGGACTGCGAATATGACAGCAAGTTCCAGTTAGGAACTTGGCCTGCGGTTCCAGAAGTGGAACGTTGCCCCAAGATCTAGAATACATCAAGACTACAAGATTCCAGAACAAGAGTTTCAGAGAAACAACATGAAGACAGAGAAATTAAAGTATATTGCTCTAGGATTCATGTAAGTATGTTGGACATAAAAGTCAGTCTGGAACAAGTCTATAAAACCAAGGTGAACTCCAAACAGTCAATGAAATTAGAGTTACTGACTTGTAAGGAACTCCGAGACTGTGAGAGTTTCAGAACCTAATAGGAACTTAAGTCTGCACGTCGTTAAAGGTCGGTTTTAATGATATATATATTTACCTAATACGTGCATATCTTTCAGGGATTTGGTTTTACAGAATAAAGATATTTATTTTCTAATAAATCCCTTTTGGAAAAAGATAAGTTATTTTTGGAAAGTATTTTCAGCAAAAAGAAGTTTTGAATAAAATCTGATTTTATGAAAAGTATATCTTTTGGAAAAAGATAAGCTAATATTTGGAAAATATAAGTTTGAAATAAAATTTGATTTTATGGTAAATATATCTTATTAATATTGACAGAATATATCCTTAACTAAAGGATATATTTTTGGAAAACTTATTTTTGGGAAATATCTTTTAAACATATCTTTTGAGAAAACTTATCTTTTACGAAAAGAATGATTTGGGTGTACTATAAATATGCTCATATGTATTCATTCAAAGTTGAGGCTGACGAAGTGGAGTGGTCGTGCTTTATGGTTTCATCCTTCACCACGAAGCTAAGTCAGTCCTTCAGGTCAAAGTTCTTGTCAGGGTTTGGTTTCAGTTCGTCCAGTAAGTTCCTGACAGATCTCGAGTGTCCAACATATTAGTTTTATCTCTTTATTCATTTATATGTATTTAGAGTTATTCTTTGAGATCTTGTAATTGGGAAAAAGGGTTTTAAGTGTTTTATGTATTAGGGTGTGAGAGTTCGTGAGGATTCTCGTTATTGTAATTGAGATATTGCAAAGTGTGAGCTTCTAGGGTGAAGTCGAGTGTAGGCACTCCGTGAGTGCTGAGTGAATCTAAGTGAGGGGCTTAGGTTGGGTAGGATAGGGTCCTATCATGTAGCAAGTGTCCGCGGAGGAACTTGTGAGAAAGGTCCGTGTATAATAGGATGTAACTAGGTGTTTTGCCCTATTATAGTGAAATGTGTGTGTTGAAAATCCCTTAGTGGGTCAAGGTTTTACTTTTAGTTGGGCCCTGGAAGGTTTCCTCGTAAAATCTGCTTTGCACTCTTTAAGTTCCTAATTATAACTGTTTTATGTTCCGCGAAAATTAGGCACTGGGAACTTACTACAATTCACCCCCCTCTTGTAGTATGTCATCTGAAATAACACACCCCATCTCTCTTTTCTTCCCCGTTAAACCGCCATCCCCACCAAGAACGTACTCTATTTCTCTCTCTTCTTTCAACAATGGCGCTCAAAACCTCCATTTTCTATTTCCTCACCACCCTCACCATTTTCACACTTTCAGCAAACTCCCTTGAATACCCACAACAACTAATCGACAAAACTTACTTTCAAGATTTATACAACACAAACATCCTCTAATCGACGTAAAGATGGTTTTGTGGGGGATGAGGGTTTTGGAGATGGTGGTTTTGCGGAGAAGAGAGAAGAGAGAAGCGGCAATGCGCACGGGAGTAGGGTCGACGCCGACACCAAGGGAAGGGGGATCTGGGTGCGGTCGCCGCCAAGGGTTAGGGTAGGTAGGTCGCCGGGGAAGGGAAGAGGTTGGGGGTGGCCGGTGGTGGTCCTGGTGGATGTGGTTTTTGTTTTTTTTTAAAAAAAATTAATATTAATTAATCATAACTAAAGTTTAAATTAAGGGTTAATAAGATGGTTAAACAAATGTATTGAAAAAAATAATTAACCGGTTATTAAATTTTCAGGTAAAATATCCTATTTATAGCGGATACTCTTAAAAGTGTGTATTATTTAGAAATAATCAAAAGATTGACTTGTTTTTGGCAGACCGCTCAAAGTTTGTATTATTTTTGACAATTTTTCCCTTTAAATAATGACCATGCATTGCATTGTTGCAAAAAAATTAGACACTAAAATGTCCATGGGTTGTCAATGAGGTGTTGACACCTTAAATTGTACCAATTCTGATACACAAATTCAAATAATTTATCATTTCTCTCTCCAATGGTCCCAACTATTCTTTCTCACATGAAAAACTTTCATGGGCACATTACTTTTACTATAATAAATTATTCATCTAATCACATTGTATATTATAATCCTAATTCATTCTCATATAACTCTGTGTAAACACAACTGATGCAAATAAAAAAATACAGAGGGAGTATAATTTAAGAAGTTTATTATTCGGGAGTATTGATGGGTTTGACATGCCTATTTTGATGATGTCAAGTTCCAACAACTAAACATGTAGACTATGATTTTAGGTAACACATTTTTAAAAATGCAACCTAAACATGTAGACTATGTAACTACAAGTATTTAGTATGATTAGTAATGTTTATGTATCAAGTTGTGATGTTGTTGGGATATAGCATGCTATAGGTTTCATTTTTCTAATACGAGTAAAATATAAAAGTGCAAATACTTGTCATTATCAATACGACATATCTACTCCTATTTAAGTGTCATCATTACTCATTACATAACTACTCCTAGCTTATGTCATCATTACTCATTACATAATTCAGGATATAGATTATGTATACTAATTTGGTCAAGTTATAGAATATATAATTAGAATTTTAGACCGCGCTTAATGTAATTATATTAATTAATAATTACTTATATTACTAGAGAGTTGAATCAAATGTAGGTGTATTATAAGCGTAACAAACTAACAATAGCCATGAGGAGGTAGAGTTGTTCCATAAATTTGCCTCAATCCCAACATGTACACTAATCGTCTTTTTGCACGTGGTAGTGGGCCATTGGCTATTGAGTTGTTGATACATGGCAAGGGGTTATTTGAAATAGAAGAATTTTTTACGTTTTTTTAATTCATTTTTTTTAAAAGGAAACTTCTAAACGGTTACTCCCTTGATACAATGTTTAAGTTTCAAAAAATATAAAATTGAAAATTGAACTTAAACGGTTTCTCCAAAATGAAATGTAACTCCTATAAAATGATGAAGGAAGTTAATTCCAACATTCATGTTCATTTCTCTCATTCCATCGTTCCCCTTCACCTCACTCCTTGTTCCAATAACCTTCATCTATCGCATCTCCATGAGCGCACCAATTTCATTACTCTCGAATATGGTTAGGTGTTTGACTACTCGTAATTGTATCTTTTGCATTTTAATTTATGTTAACGTTAATCGTTTTTTTAACACTTGGCATGATCCATTGTTGTGCAGGCGACTCCCTCGATTTATATTTGTTATAATGCTACTAGACATAGCAAACACTTGGTGAGTTTATATTACGATTATATTATGGTGAAGATTTGATTTGATTTGATTAGGAGTATTAGTTGGCAAAAGATAGAGTTTTGGTAATTTATGATTTGTTATCAAATATTGTTAACATAGTTATCCTTTGTACGTTAAATATGCATGGCCGTGTAACTTGATATGGTTAAGCAATATTTTTCCCATAATTATTATATGTCATGTTATCGGAGTGTCGGTTTTATAAAAAACATTAAAAGTATACCGGGCCTGTGAAAAACCGCCACCACCACAACTACCATAAAAGATTGATACCTAGGATCGGAGATGATGTATTTTATTAGTCAGTTTACTTTTTACATAAAGGGGCCATTTAAATATATGTCTTGCATAATTATTGCAGCCACCGGAGAATTGGTTTCGTGATCTCACTAGGGACGTGACCGAACATAAGTTGTATCGGGGAAAGATTGGTGAACAAAGTTGGGACATCCGTATATCCAACAGGAGGGGATGGTACACTATCAGCGAAGGGTGGGAAGAATTCGTCCGAAACAATGGGTTAGAAGATGGGGACTCCATCAAGCTGTACTATTGCTTTGACGAGGTTGTGCGAATCAAGGTTAAAAGGGATCAGTTTGTACTCCATCCTCTTGAAAACTATGCACCCGAGACTTTTGATCTGGCCATTGGATCTGGTCACGGAAGAAAATCATCTCTTGTGGGTTCATCTTTGACAGTTACAAGTACAAGAGAAGGAGTCGAACGGTTCATTAGGGATAAAGGACTAAAGCAGGCTTTTGCGATGATGTGGAATAAATCATACATTACCACACGCATTATTGTAATCTTATGTTTTTTTTACGTATTTTTAATATTTTAAAAGAGTTTAATTGAATTGATGATTATATAATAATGTGAATGTTGCAAGTTCATAATTTAGATTTAAACTCTTGTAGAATATCCCGTTGCACTTTGCCAACAAATACCTCAACCATAGCGACTTCAACGGAGGAGCGATGTATGTCAGCTTGTCGGACGAGGATGCAAACCTTCAAGGGGAGGTTAAGTTGAAGGCGGAATATTCAAGAGGTAAGTTGACCCGATGTGTTATTTACGATGATGCCGTCGGAGACTACATTCAGAGGCATGACAATGTTGTGGGTCAGAGAATGGACATTAAGTTCAAACTCAATGACGACGTTTTGACCTTCTATGCATAGCTTGTGTAATTCGTGTTAAAGCGTTTGTGTTAAAATCTTTGTAAGTAATCTATTGTTAGACATATATAATGCGTAAATTTTTTTAGTTATAGTAATTCAATTAGTATTATATACTCCTGGATCATGCACTCCATACCAATTATGTTTGAGTTATTTTGCCTAAACTTTATGTTATTTTGTTTAAATCTTGTGTTATTTTGCTAAAATTGTATGTTATTTTCTTATTCACTTCAACAACCAAAAAAAAAAAAAGCATGCAATAATGAAATAACATGTACTTATTTTAAAATAACATATATATAATTTGAAATAATAATAAGTTCATATCAAAATAACATGAATTTTATAGAATTGGAGTACAGTGAAATAATCGATGTTGAATATAAAAAAAAACAATATGCAAGTATAAAATAACATGTACTTATTTCAAAATAACATATATATAATTAAAATAATAAATAATTAATATCAAAATAACATAAATTTTATAAACTTGGAGTACCTTGTGCATGGTACTCCGGGAGTAACATAGAAATTGCGATAGTAATTAAGGACCTGTATAATGCGTAAGTTTGAAGCTCGCTTGTCATATTTTGATGCTTTTACTGGTTGTTGAACATTGAGATATTAAAACACATTTTGTTCCTTTTATGAAATCTTACTTCAACATTGAGATATTAAAACACAGTTAAGTATTAGGAATCAAGTTTTTATTAGAAATATATGTGTTTTGTGAATAATCACCTTATTATAATTAAGGTAAGATGAGAATATTTTGAACAAATTGAATGTCAAAGAATGATTAAAAGATGAGTACTTCTTTTTACATATCTTTGCGATTATCAAAGATATCAAATGATATCCATATCAAATGATATCTTTAATTATTTGCGCGTATCAAAGATATCAAATGATATCCATAGTGATAAATACCCCATTAATATAGTAAGGACAAGACATGCTATATTAGGTGTAGGACAAGAGCATGCAAAAATGGGTGTAGCCGTGTAGGAGAGGCATGCCTATTGCCTATAGGCCTATATATGGTATATTGATGAACATGACAAGACAAGTCATGCAAAGTAGCTTTTTTTCTACTTTTGGGTGCCGTGAAAGGGTGTGAGTAGTATATTGTAGTTTGTCAATTTTCAATGCTTTACTATTTTCAATGATTTGCTATTTTCAATGCTTCAACTTTGATTCTCTTAGTTAAACATAATCAAAGAAACCATTACCTAGAAGAAATAATGATACTAGATAGTCTAAATTTGGTACTACCCATATTCACTAGAATTTTATCAATCTATGCATGGGAACGATTACCTATATAAGAAAATATTTAGACTCTTTAGAGTCAAACAGTAGATAAATGAAGCAAAACAGACATTGCAACTTTGACAAAAAATGTAAAGTAATTGGTCAACTAATGTACGGTAGTAGAGCAGTTGCAAGCTTCTAGGGCTTCCGTGTTGTAATACTAAAATAAAATAGTACGGAGTATGATATTATTAGCTTCAAATTATTGAAAACATCGTACTCCGTATTATATTTATTACATATTTTGTCGCAACATTTGATAAATTACTTCCTCCGTTTCTTTTTAATTGACACGTTTCTTTAATCACGTTTGCGAATGCACTAATTCAACCATTAATATATGTTTTGATGATTGCCTACAGCTAAGAAAATTTACCATTTTTTTGGCTTAAAAAATGTTATCTAATTATGTAGAAACCTTTTTGTTACTCCGTTTATCAATTTTGTAGAATCATAAGATTCTACAATCCGATTTTACTGATTCGATCCTACTCCTCTCATCGATTCAAAGTAGGATCCTGATCCTGACAACCTTGCTACTCATATCCACTAGACTTTTATCAATCTACACATGGAAACAATTATCTATACAATTACTCGTAGTAAATTTGATTATGACAATGTTTACGGTGAAACTATAGATAAATGAAGCAAAAAAATAAAGATATTGCAAATTTGACTGACATGTAACAGGATTTCTCAACTAGTGTACAGTTGTATTGGTAGAGCATTTGCAATACTAAAATGAATTGAATTTAAAATCTTTAAAACAACACATGCTTTGAATTTAATATAATATGATATTATTGAATTAAAATTCTTAAAAAATTGTTATTATATTTATTCATACCACCATGTAAATTTAGTGTAAGGGCGTGTTCGACAAAAATATAGTTATTAGATATGTAGGTAGTTGTAAGCATTCAACAAGCTGTTAGCTGTGAAGCTAAATAAGTATAAGTGTTCAGTAAAGAATCGGTTAACTGAATGTTACAAATAAAAATCAATACTTCATTTTTAATGCTATAGATTAAATTTTCAACATCTACCTTAAAAGCTACCTCTAATTTCAAAATCTAATCTTTCTAACTCTTCATAAAATCTACCTCTAAAAGCTACCCTAACCACTACTTTACCAAACACTCCCATTTTTTTTAAGTAGTGATTTGACCAAGTCAATCCACTTAAATCTACTCAAACCCTAAGGCTAGTGAACACGCATCAATACTAACGAGAAACACGTCATTCTAGTAACTTCTAATTTAAACCTATTTCCCATGCAAATTGTACAAAACTTGACAAATGTCTTTTCTTATGCTAAATAAGCGTGCCGTCCTAGAGAGCTAGTATATAGGTTTTCTACATGTCTTACTTTACAAATGCAAATTGTAATAACTTTCAATGACAAAGACAACACATAATGTACACTATTTGTTTGACAATGACAATAATTACTATATTTAATTTGTTTGACAACGACAACACATAAACAATCAACCTATGGGGGACAGAATTAAACCTAATATGGGTGTGGGCCTGTGGGGTGCGTAGTTGTGTACTGTCAAATAAGAGTTAAATGAGGCGAAAGAGCTGAATCTTTTAATCATTCGGGAGTAACCGAATAACTACTCGTTACCCGCATAGTATGCCCTGCGCCCCTGCTAAGTATGCCCTAGTGGAACATTCTATCATAACCTTTATTTTAATTCCTAAATTGATAGTCTCATTTCCTTTCTTCAACACCCATAAATATCAATTTTTTACCAAATTTCCCACCAATTTACAACAATATATGTGTAAATTTAACTTTCCCGTATAAATTTTGCTTTTCCAATTACTTTTATTACTTTATTTCTCTACTTTTTTGCATACTATTTCTACTAACATAGGTTAATTTACACTACTAACAAAGTCAAGCGAAGAATAGTTAAGAAAATTCAACCGTATTTAATATTCAACAACTTAGCACCAACTATTTTAAAAGGCAAAATAGTCAACATTATCATTTTCAAAGCTATTCCAATATAACATTGTTCAAGAATAGCTAGTCAACCAAACTTAAATACTACTAACCCCTAAAGATTCTAATTTTTCAACTACTGCATGCAACTTCCAATATACCAACGTATTCATCAGTTATAAATTGACAAAATGGTATTTATGTCTTTTGCTACACCCATAGAGTATTTATTTGTAATCAAACAATATCCAACTCGATTTCATTTCAATACATCACCGTCTATGTATTTCTAAACCATCTATCTATTTAACAACTATCTATCTAATTCGTCATGGCCCGTTAATTGAATTCAGGTTATTAGAATGGTAAGTCAGGAATAGATCTGATCTTGCCTAAGATATGGTTTTTTATGATATATTACATATTAAGAATTGTGATTTACTCATTTTGTTGTTTGAAAAGGGATCAAGGGATGTATATCGTCATTTGCCCTGCTTTGATGTAATCTTCACTTAACACAATCGCACCAACTTGGTACGTTATTACACATCACTTAATTTTTATCTAGTGTACAGTGTGACACTATCTAATTTTTAATATAGGTTGAGTGTCAGACTAAGTAATGTACATCCCTATCTAAGATACCGTCAAATTCAATAATTAGATTCGTTCATTGAATGATGCATACCAATATTTTACGATAATGATATGAAGTCATTTACTTATATTACATGTTGTTGTTAGGTGTTGCCTGACGGATTCCTCAGATTGCTTCCTACATGCAGCGGTAATTTTAAGGTGTATAGCGGATGTCACGAAAGTGATTACTGGGCGGTAAAGTTAGTTAAAGTTGAACAACATCATGTATGGAATGTCGCTATAAGAGGAGCTGGAAGGGAGTTGTTCATTGATAAAAACGATATTCAACATGAGGACTCGTTGATCATTTACTATGCCTTTAATGGCAAATTATACATAAGGATTAAAAGACATGGTCACGAAATCACAGAGATAGTGTAGACGGCTGCTGTAAGCAATGATATTGGCACAAGTTATGGACAATCATTGATCAATTTCATTGCCAACCGCTGTAGAGGACCGGCTTTTAGCATGACCTTTTCAACATCATACATTGCACAAGGAATTATGGTAACGGTCACTTGTTGATTATGTACATATATTTGCCCTGTTGTTTAAATAGGATGAGATGTCAAAGTATTAACTATGTGATTACATTATTTTGTTTTAATTCAGAATGTCCCCTTAAATTTTGCGAGGGAGAATTTTACTGATTTTAAAAGTCAAACCGAGGTGATTCTGTATGAAAGTATACACTACTAGGTGGGTGAATTGAGGATTGGACGGAAAAAAGGTGCGATCACACGGTGCACAATTGGAGGGGCTATGGGTTTCATTAAGGCACATGACATTTAGGAGGGTCAGGAAGTGGTCGCGGAGTATGGTATTAGCAAAAACAAATCGGGATTCAAGCTGATTCTCATGTGACTAGCCTGTTAAAGTTTTATAGTTTTATAATGTAATGTGTTTACCAGCTGTGAACGTTCCTTTTATCATTTTAATCATATACTAATAACCATTAGCTATAATCGTATTTGTACTAATCGTATTCAATCCAACTAAATTTCATTTCATTGGAATTAATCTCCCATAGCTTTAAAGCTTGTTAGGTTGAAAAATTAGGAACTTAAATTTCATGTCAATTGAATTCCTCTGTTTTATATAATTTAGATTATTTAACTTGGAGACATAAAGAGAAAGACTAAATTATTAGTGCTAATAATCGAACACCTTCCCCCCCCCCCACCACCCCCACACTCCCCTCCTACGCAAAGAGTCGTTCCCCCCTCCTCCCACCTCATATCCTTCATCACTCAAAATCCTCTCCTTTCTTCTACATATCACCTATTTTCTATATCATCAACACTCCAAAACATATACTTTGAATAGTCCCACCAAAATTTCTACCTTTATCACCGTCCATCGCCCAAACATCCCCTTAAAACTACTCAACTTCACTTTCCTAAAATCTTTATCCCCTAATTAAAACCTACTCAACTTCAATTTCCTAAATTCGTGAAACTAGTTATCAAACATTGTATTTGCTGCTTGCCTTATTCATCATATCGACTCAAATGGTAATTTGGTTATATATAAATGCGTTTGTTTTATTCTTTAGTAAACTGTTTTTGAGTGGTTATTTGTAAATCATAATAATCCTTTGTTTATGATAAAGGATTAATCTGAAAAGAGGTGGTACGAAAATATGCCTTGGTTCGATGTGATATTTGACAACAAACTACATGGTAAATTGTTGGTAAGCTTCGATTGCAATCATTGCACCCATAGTATTTGAGTAGTTGTTTAGTTTGTCAATCCTCAACAGTTAATATTTTTCTATAAAAGTAAAGCATGACGCTAGATTATCATTTCGGTTATTTTCTTAATAGATACAAGAAATGAATTGGTGTGACTTGATTATTGATTAGTGTTTTACCTGTTTTTAATAGGAATATACACAGGTGAACTATATTTTGACCGTATGTTTGTTTTAGTCCAAGTATGTGACTTGAAATTCCACAATAAATACTAGTAAAGTGTGTTGCATGTTTTACTTTTTCAACTATTTGACATAGAATTCATCTACTTTGTAGTCAAAGTAATTGAAAATAATAGGCAAAAATCAACGAAAAATCAAACTTCAATTATTTGACATAAAATACACACACGGATGTTTTAACCTTGTTGACTTTAAATTCAACAACAATAGTGTGTCGCATGTTTTACTTTTACACCTATATTACATAAAATTCAACCATTTTAGTATTGCATTTGAAAATTGAGTGCGTGTTATTCAAGAAATCAACAATTGCATGGATTGTTAATTTACGTGATCCGCATGTAGGAGGTACCAAGACATTTCAAGCATCACTTAAATGATATCAATGGTAATACCGTAAATTTGTACCGCGTTTAAAACGGTCAGCATTGGACCGCTAAGATGGTACTTGTTGCTCAGAATATGCATGTAATATTGCTTTAGAGGAAGGTTGGGACAAATTTTTCAATCAAAACAACATCAAAGTAGGAGATTTATTGCAAATTTTTTACAACAATAATGGAGAGTCCTTGCACATGACTATTTTTAGGTTTGGTATAAATATAACTAATCCGGATGCCGTTCATAAGATGGGATACGACATTAACCCACAATTTGAAGAAATGATTACACAATCATACATTTGCGATGGAATACTGGTAATAAATTCAATTGTCTAGCTTAGGATAGTTATTTGGTTTGTTTACACTAAAGATGTAACTATGCTACTTCTGTCATTATTGCAGAATATCCCATTGTATTTTTCACATCACTTCTTTGATAAATTTGATAGTCCAACCCCAGTTTCACTCCAGAATTTCAATGACTGGTATGAAGCGACCTTGATTATTGATAGAAACGAAAATGGGAAAATTAAACGCTGCGTCGTCAGAAATAAAGGGGTAAAACAATGGACGAATGATTATTCGATAAAGAAAGGGCAAAGAGTGAAGATTACCTACAAGAATAGGAAAACCGTGCCCGGATTCGAGTATGCCCTCGAACGCCCATAACGTTATTTTTAAGTAAATCAGCTTGTGCACCTCCAAGGTTACAATGCAATGTTTGTGATGATTTCAATTTCGGTCATGTCTTTAATTTAAACAATGAGAGAGTGATATTTGAATAAAGATTAAGTTTTTTGTTCAAAAACTAAAGATTAAAGGAAAGCAAGGAAAGTTATGTAATATATGCTTAGCAATAATAGATATGATTTGTATCAGGATTAGTAGCTAAATTTATATAAAATGTGTTAGTGTATAGCTTTTGATTTGCATTTTTGAGTTGGGTATAGCTTACCAAATCTAAAAAGTTATACATGTTCAAAAAGGAAGATTTTTACTTGCCATTAATTGGATTCGATCAATTTGTTTTAAATCTGGATTGAATTGTGATTTAGGTATGGCTCGCGCAAATATTTATAGGGTGTTACTAGAATAAAGGCTTAAATATTGCTTACCATTTCTTGTAAAACAATATAAATTCTAAGGAGACTGATTTGTTTTTTATCAAGGTTTAGCAAATTATAAATTTGATTATACAAATAATAACCTAATATGATATGTTTTGAGTTGATATGATATTAATTTGATATGTTTTTTATTTTTAGCTAATTTGTATACATTTGACTGTTAATTGGTAAGACTATAAGTAGCTATAGTCTAATTATGGGACAGTTTTGCAATGACAACAATATTTTTGTACCCATTGTAATTATTAAATCTAGACCGTACATTTGTCATTGTAAATTTCATGTCTTTGATTTAAGTTGACTTAGAATAATAATATTTTTTTAATAAAGTAGTAAAACTGTGTGTTTCTCTCTCTCTAAACCTAACAATTGCAATATCGATCCCCTTCTTCTCTAGACTCTCTAATCTTCATAATAATACTCCAAAATTAAAATTTGTTGCTAAAATTCCATCAATCATACATCTTCTCCTCTGCACCTTTTCTTCCTTTTCTTTTTAAATTAATGCGACCATGAATATATTTGATGCTATATGATTATATAATTAATTTGATCGATCGAACTCATAATGTGATATTTGTGGAAATTATCCTCAATTTCCCATCAAAACCACCTATCAAAGTGTTGAGGCTGTAAGTATTGGCAAGTTTATTCATCAGTGGAGAAGCGGTTAAGGAGTATATATCAATGAAGAAGCGATTAATTTTACTTTGAAAAAATAAACCATAGGCAAACAGATGAATGGATAGGACCTCCTTTTTAAAATTAAAGGGTGTAGATCAAAAGTAATATAATGGCCACAATTTTAATGTAGCCACTGAATAATCTTTCCCTAATTATGTATATGGAAATGTATATTAAAATAGTTTATAGAAATAGTTATTTTTTCCGTTTTTTCTTTTTTTTTTTTTTAAAAAAAAAAGAAGGGAATTAATACTGTTTCAGTAATTGAGTTTGTGGCGCAATTGGCTTTCGTAACTATATGCAAAGAACCGGAGTAATATATAAACCTTTTGTTTCTATGTTCAGAATGTTCCTATGTAGTATACTTCATATTTAACAAGCTTTAACTATTGGACAATTAAAACATAAATGCATTTGTTTACGCGCTTTGTATGAAACGATGTATCTTTTCCTCTTCTACCAAAAGGGGATGATAGAGTACATGAAGAGACTTGATAATACTCTTTTATATTTCAAAGTTTCATCCAGTATTCTGTCCAAAATCTATTCTCTGTCCAGTGTTTGTGTTTGCCAAAAAGAAAGGGTTTTTATTTCTTTTAATTGTCTGTTTTAAGCGTTAATCATGGCCGAAAAGAATGGAGGAACTCCAATTTCTGAAGTTTTCCGTCGGATACGCGAACAAAGGAGGGATAATATTGAAGGAAAATTAGTCGCACTTGTCGAAGTTAGGGCTGATATAATTCGGAAGGTTGATGCCCTGTTGAAGGAGCTCGAGTCGATTCAACGGCAGTTAGGCAATCCCGGTAAGTCTAACGAAGACAAGAGGGATGGTAAACGACTTAGAATTGATGTTAATAAGTGCGAGGGTGTAATCGAAGTAGATAGCGACAATGACGATGATATTCAGGCGACGAAGAGGCGGTTAGTTGGTGAATCATCCAACATGCAGGGTGAGGCTTCTAATGCAAGCGGAGCCGAGGTTGGTGGTGTTGAGGGTGGCGAATGCGATATGGAGATAAGCGACGAAGAATAAGAGTCTGTTAAGGTGAACCAAGTGGTAGAACCTCCTGCTGATGCTGATCAAGGCGAAGCAGAAGAAGAAGCAGAGCAGGAGGAGATAGAAGGAGAAGTAGATGAAGAAGAGGGGAATGACGCTAATGATGAGAATGATGATGAGGAGGGGGTTAAGGTTGACAATGAGGAAGAGGAGGGAATTGATGACAATGATAACACTGAAGATGAGGAGGGGGCTGATGATAACAATGCCGGTGAGGAGGGGGGTGAGGAGGGGGCTGATGATAACAATGCCGGTGAGGAAGGGGGTAAGGCGAATGAAAACGGCCCTGAAGAGGAAGGTGAAGGTGATCCTGAAGAAGATGATGGAAGGCACTCGTCTTCAAGCTCTAATAGTGGAGATGAGTCTAGGGTCGATGATGGTGTGTATGGTGCTTCAGATTCCACAATTAATTCAGATGCCTATTGGCGATCGCCAAGTAATTTCGATAGTGTTTGTTAGGATGGTTTGTGATGCATCAATCTTTGTCTGGAGATAAGGTTGGTTCTGTTGATTTTTAGGTTGGTAATCTATTTTGTCAAAGCTTGATTGTATAGTTGTTTAGGGTTTAAGTTGATGGATTTATTGTTGTATATTTTATGGTATGTTTATTAAACAGTTTGTTCAATTTAATCTAAAAAGGCTATTTGGTTTTGAGTTTATATTCTGCATTTTGCTCCTTTTGTTTGGTTTTAGTGATAGGCTCATTAGTTTTATTATATACAATTGCAGAGAAACACTTATAGTTTAAGTACTACAATAATCGAATCTAAATTGCAATAATTGAACCAAAGCTTCAATTTATGTTAATTAAGTTTCTTACTTACTCATACTAACAATTGAAATCGGATTATGCTGAGATAGTGATATTTGAATAAAGATTAAGTTTTTTGTTCAAAAATTAAAGATTGAAGGAAAGCAAGGAAAGTTATGCAATATATGCTTAACAATAATAGATATGATTTGTATCAAGATTAGTAGCTGAGTGTATATAAAATATGTTAGTGTAAAACTTTAGAAGTAAATAAGATTAGTAGCACAAGTCCAAACGGTAACGTTTTTTGCTTAGTCTTCATTATTAGTTGATGTATTTCTTCCAATTTAGACTTTTATGTCCACTTAATACGTTATCTTTTCTTTTACCACTAGAATGAAATAATCTCATTTTAGCAAAGGGAAATAGGAGAAAATAATGAGTATGTAGAAAGTATCGGGCGATATAAGTTTTATTCAAAATTATCTGCGGGGTGAACCCTCTTGGTAGTCTGCTAAACCTACAAAAACCAAACGAGTCGTAGTAATCGCTATTTCTGTTTAATTAGCTTCATGGATGGTTATCAGTTAATCACCGTGATAAGCATCCAACTATTCATATGTTGTATTAATAACAATTTTAAAATAAAATTCCAAGAGTTGGAGACAAATATATACACATGTAGCCATAGAAATGTATGTGTAGGGTAATGATTGTCAAACTATGTTTGTTGCATATGTTGTTTTTTTTCCCGCTATAAGTCATTACTATCCCACCATAAGTCAATCCTATCCCGCCATACCACAACCCCAACTCCCAATATATATATATATATATATATATATATATATATATATATATATATATATATATATATATATATATATATATATATATATATATATATATATATATATATATTTATTTATATATTTATATATATATATATATATATATATATATATATATATATATATATATATATATATATATATATATATATATATATATATATAGTTCCCATGCAAGTCACAAATAACCACCTTCAAATACCAACCTCGCTGATTAAACCCCGCAAAGCATCAACAAAGGGGCTCCATTACTCGGGAAGAAGGGGGTCGATGATATCAAACAACTTGGTTTGCAACTTGGGACCTTATTTAATTTTACGCACAGATATGGTTGGTTTGGCGTGTAAGCAGCGGCGGCCGGTGGGTGGACAACCTTGTATGGGTAGAGGCCTCATTGGTCTGGTGAAGGCTACCAAATTATCCATGAATAATGTAGTTGTCATAGAGATAGTAGATGCTTGTGAGGTTGCCACTTGGGTGGCAAATGGGATACAACACGGCTGTGACGTGCTGGTCTTGGGTGAAAAAGGTGTTTACCCAGCCCACCTGCCTGATTTATCTGATTTGGCACTTCTTCCAGCAGCACTGAAGATAGCAATTAGATGGTCCCTTTTGAATAATGGGGGAAGTCGGGGGAATAACATAGAACACGTTATCCCTTCGTCAATTCATCACATAGCAAATCCAACTTGTACTATCCCACGTATACTGGAAACATTTGCTGTGTCGAGTGGTGAGTTTCAACTGCATATAAATAGTTACTCAAATGATTTGAAATTATACTTTACAGAAAATTTGGTTTGCTTCACCCGCATTGCCACGAGATGGGAATGGCTCGGGGTCCATCGGCTGGATGGCAGGAAAGTATCGATAGAATTCTCTACAACCAAGAACACAATGGCATCAAAAGTTAAAACAACATTAACGGTGTGGAATTGTAGAGATATGTCAAGAGATACCTTCTTACCATATCTAAAACACATTGTAGACTTACATGTGCCAGATATGTTGTTGTTGACTGAAACACGAGTGTCTATAAAGATGGCTCGTTTTATATGTCAAAAAACAAATTGCTTTGGAATGTATGGGAGTTCTAGTAAAGAAGCTAATGGCAGAGTTACGTTGTTAGTCTTTACTAGTGACATAAAATTTAGTTCAGCAGACGACATAGGAGATATAAACAGCTAGAATATGGCAATAGTTTATTAGTCAAATGTTCGGACTTGTGCATTAATTATATCATTATCACAAATGAGATGTTTTAAATTATAAATGTTTTGGGCCCTAATTCTAATGTCTAGTAATTCTACCATTGTTATAAATGAGATGTTTCAAATACTAAATGCGTTGGCCACATTTCTAATTTCTTGTCATGATCGGCCCAAATGAATGTGTGACATTCCACTCCCATTAAATTCTGCTTTCGTTGCACGTGTAACATTAGCCCATTAATGGTAACATGTGTTTGGGCTTTAAACTGAAAACCCCAATGGGCTTCTTTTTTTTTTTTTTTTGCCAAATGGGCTTCTTAATCTAAATTGAATAGGATAGTTAGACCCTATGTGATAATGTAGGGCCAGTTTTTGACAGCCCTAATTTAGGTATAGTTAAACACATAAATCAGAACAACCGGCCATTCTAATTATCATCTAGCAAGGCTATTAGGTTTCCTTAGTAGACACAACTGGACATCATAGTAATTAAACCACTAGCTATTGTAACAGTTAAGATAAAAACAAACATGCAAATTTAGAAATAAGAGGAGTTATCTTTCTTAATTTGCTTTAAATACGTGGGTTCTATGTTACAATCTTACTTTCTTAATTTGAGGTGAAGTAAGTAAGATTGTAACATTTTATTTGGTATAATAAACTACTTCTAGATGGTAAAATGGTCCATTCATAAATCTCCAACTAAAAACACCTCTTATATTTATATATTACTCGTACAAAGATAATTAATCAAATGTTGAATGGAATTATTTGAATATTAAATTTAACCCAAAAAAATGTTTAATTAAATCCCAACAACTAAGATCCATAATCCTCTTTGCATTATCCAAAGTCATGTAACCCCATATAATACTATTTGCACTACGAAATCTTAAATTCTCAAGTTGTCAGGTTATATGTATGAGCACAATGAATTCGATTATCAAATTATTAATGTTTACCTATAAACAACCCGGTACATCGCCCGGTGTGTGCACATTGGTACAAATTTTAAACACGTGTGCATTGCGATAAAACATTCCACGTAAAATGCCAAAAAGGAAGTTTCTAATTTAGGATTGATTTTATTCGTGTACGACGTCCATAGATAACAGTAAAATAGAACATCCACCACAAATTCAACTTTTTTTGGAAGCCAAACTGTTTTTCTAAAAATAGTTCAATGCCCCATGCTAATAATGAGCCGGCTAATTATTACTGGCAGTTTTTTATTGGTCCATTTATGGGGCCATGTCATTGTTTTTTTTCCTAAAATAATACATGTGGTCCCAAATTCTTCCTCTTCCGTCTTCTTTATTTCGCTTTATTCCCTTTCTTCCTGTTTCTCTGTTGTTCTCTATCTTTCAATTTCTCAAAAATGGTAAGAACTGACAGCAATAAAAGCACCGCAACATCCACAAAACCTTTTAATCCACCTCCATGGAAACCTAATTTAACAAAAACCTTTCATTAAAAGATTGAAAGTTTAATGCATACTTTGACAATTTGAAGAACGAAATTGATTCATACCGTCATTATCTTCGAGGTAGGAGATCTAAATCAGGGAGTGCTCGAGAAGTAGGAGAATCAAGTGTTAAACGCAAGAGGGAGGACAAAGATGGTCCTGAGAATCCAATTATCATCCTGTCTGACACTGATGAAGTGGAGGATGGAGACGCTGTAAAGGATGTTGAAGTCGACGCCGATGACGGTGGTAGTGACGGCAGTATTGGAAAGGACGACGATGAGGACGGAGACAAGCAAGATGGAGATTCAGGGAAAGAGGACGACTGCGCTGATCAGGTTCAACAAGGTGGGTCGGTGGCGAAGGGTGATGAAGAAGAAAACGACGAAGAGGAAGAGTCAGGTGAAGAGACAGCTGAAAAAACTAAGTCGTCATCTGACGAAGACATAGAACAAGCAAGATAGAGAAAGCTAGTTGATCCCAAATAATTGAAGGTTTGGGTTTCTAAAATTGAAGTTTGAATCGTGTTTTGTTTTTGGGTGGGTTTGTGTATAGCCCTTGGTGGTTTATGGTAGTTTAGAATTTTAGTTTTTGGGAGTATTAGCTCTATATGACTAGATAATTAATGTTGTTTGACAAATCAAACGATGGCTATGATGATGTGTTTTTCCATCGTTTCAATTCATTTGATTTGGCAGGAAAGTAGCTTTTGCTGGATGTAATTAAACTAATTAGTCACATTAGTGTGTGATGGATGTAATTAGTTATGAATTTAGCATAAATTATGGTCAGTGATGTTTATTCCTGTTTTCCCAAATGTATGTGATTTATCCTTTGTTGATAATTATAAGTCTCAATCATGCTAGTTATGTGTGCTATTTATCTGCAAAAGATATGTTTCGATTGTTGAATGGATTACATGACTGTGGATGTTTTGTGTTTATTGCCATAGAGGAAAACAAATCCTTCATGGCAATTAATATTGAGATTACATAGATTAGTTTTAGAGAAAAAGCATAGAGGATGGTTTTGATTAGTTTTAGAGAAAAAGTATAGAGGATGGTTTTGATTAGTTTTTAAAAAATCATATTTAAATGGAAGCAGCGTAGTTTTGTTTGAATATGTTTGAAGCTTCTATTTGGAGAAGGTTTGTGTCAGAATTGTCAATGATATCCTAACCCTCTATCGTTTGTGTCATTTTTCTTTAAATTCGTTTGGAAATCAATTAGCTTATGTTGTGGCAAAAGCTTGTAATCAGTAGTCTGACCTTATAGTATGGTTACAGGAGTATCATAGTTATGTAATGGATGCTTAACAGAATGCTTTTGCTTCCTGTCATCATTTAGAGTTGAAGCATTACTGGCCTGCTCATTTTGTCTTCCATATATTCATTTCAAACCTCCTTTCACTTAATCAGCTTTGTAACATTCCAAGAAAGCTTGGATGTTTCACTGTAATTGATATCTTAAAATCCTTCAAAATGGTTAAGGTTACCTAATTCGTTCCATTACCAAAAACAATGAGTTACATTCAGATTGTAACCTCATCAACTCAAGCATAGTGTTTTCTAATTGATCTCAACTTGTGTCAACCTCATTTTAATTAAAGAAGTGTAGAAGACAAAGGGAATGAAGATTATAGATGGAGCAGAACAGTTATGGGTTCATGAAGGTCGTGTTACATAATAATAGGGTTAATGAACTTGAGTATATGATAGGCAGGTTCAAGGTTCAAAATTTCCCAACTCTGCTAGTATAGTAGTTTAGTCTCTGAATAGGATTGACAAAAATAAATCAAAACAACCAGCCATTCTAATTATCATCTAGCAAGGCTATGCAATTCCTTAGTAGACACAACAAGACATCATAGTAATTTAACCATTGTCACAGTAAAGAAAGAAACAAACATGCAAATTTAGAAATAAGAGGAGTGATCTTTCTTAATTTGCTTTAAATACGTGGGTCCTATAGTGGGTAACATTAGCCCAAAAGAAAGTAGATGTGCCTCATAGGCTCATACAGACTATTGAGTCTCAATTAAACCAGTGACTATAAAAAGGTAATAACTAATTCTCATTTTGTAGAGTACAATGCCGCTAATCAAACAAATGTAATTCTCATTTTGTAGAGTACAATGCCGCTAATCACGGAGTCACAATTAACTAACTACACTGTTCAATAATCCAACCTACCACCTCAGAGTACGAGTGGACTTACCAGCCGTAGACGTAGATGTTGGGGTTTGGTGAGTCCGACTCACCGCAGAAACAACCCCTCCCAAGGAACCACTCGCAATAATTAAAATCACAAAGCATAAATAAATATTCACAAAGAAAAGATAACGAATCTTACCCTCGAAGCGAGCTTCGCCCAAAACCCGGGGCTCTTACTTGAAAGCTACTAGCACGTCAAGCGCCGCGCCTCCAACGGTATCCACCCACAAATGCGCGAACACAACTTTAAGGTCTACTACCTTGGGGTTAGCAAGGTCCGACCCAAACCCGAGTGTTATGTGAGTTTAAGAGTTTTCCCAAAATTATGGAATGCTCTTTCTAACTCCCACTCAAGCACTTTACTCCAACTCCCAAAGTTTGGTATTTATAGAGGAAAGTATGAGTGGGAATTTCTATCCCATCAATGTGGGATCATGAAATTCCACAAATTAATTTAGAGCTAAATTAAATTAAAATTGCAAGCTAATAATAAATCTACAAGTGGCATTACCATGTGAGATGGGTTGGTGAGGACCACATGGAGAGTAGGGGACCATACTTGCTCCCCACTCAATACTCTCCTTGTGCCACATGTCCTTTCCCACTTACTCCCATATTCTAAGCTTCCCCTTTATTCATGGCCCTATGGCCCGAGCCAAGCCACGAGCCAAGCCCGAGACCGGACCGAGCCCGGCCCGCACCTGGCCCGAGCCCAGCCCGCACCAGCTGCTGCTGTGCGGCTGCTGTTGCGGTTTGGTGCGGCTGCTGCTGTGCCTAGCCGCGGCTGGCCAGGGCTGCTAGCACGGTGTGCTAGCTCGTCTTGCCCCTAGCATTCGGATGCTCGGGGCACACTGATGCTAGGGGTATTTTCGGGAATATGGTCGATTTATTATTATTTTGCGCGTCTCGTCTTTTATCATTTTAGACTCGACTTCCGACGATCGGTTTCGACGCTCTAAGCTTGAATTACCGACGTCTAAATATTTAACACTCAGGCGACGAATTAATTCGTCGAGTTGGTTCGCATATATTTGCTTGGGTGTGACCCGAAGGGTTCAGTCAAGATTAAGCTGTAATATTAATTATATTAATATTACTGATCGGAAGCGGCCTCCATCTAGGCATTCCGATCACTTGACCTTACTGAATATATTAGCTTTCTAATAATTCTGAACCCGCTATCAGAATAATACACTTGTTCGAAGGACATCATTCCTTTCAATCTCCCACTTGTCCTTCCGGACAAGTGTGCAGTTAGTGTATAGCCCTTATCCTATGTCTCTTCATGTCTCTTCATGAACTACGGAGTAAGATTACTAGTCATCTCTGTTACGTCCAGAAGTGTTTCTCGAAATCCGAGTTTGACTGTCAATAAGCAGATGATTTCTAAAATCCATTTGAGCACGGCCATGCATTTTTCACAGTCTCGCTCTTCGAGAGGCCTTGTAAACAACAAGACATGTTCCTTATTGTTAGTAGGGGGACATTTCCAGTCTTGTAATGTAGCTTCTCTTACTAAGAGGACTCACCCGCCCGATATCTGTCGTTATAATCCCCAGTTACGGCAGACGTTTGGCGGATACCAAAGCGGACCAGTACGCAAACAAGAGATCTCCCTCTACTCATGGTCAAAGGAAAAGAGTTCCGATAGTAATAATGAGAAAATACTTATGACGATTTTTAATCTCTTAAAGCATCCTCATAGGTCTGTCCAGTATGGTTCTAAACCAATACCTGTGCAAATGATTTGTATCCTCATAGCACAAGAAACGGTGCTACAAATCATACTACACACTAATCTCTAATGGTCATTATTCGTCCACAAAATACGACCTTGATTAGGGATAATTTTCGATTAAAATATTCAACGTTCACTTAATAGGTGTTTCTTTATCCAAGCCATTGACTTGATACCCTATTTTGAATACTTATTAAAATCGAATGGACTCATTATTTAATTCTAAACCACAATTAAATAGAGACGGAGTGATTTAAATTGCATGAAAATTTTAATTACTCCAAAAACTGAATGGTTCATCATGGTGCTTTACATCAACATTCCTCAAAATTTGATTAAAACACTATAAATGGAATTCAAAGCCAGTTCGCAACATGCTTGATTCCCATTGCCTCAATGTGTTTGTTGTGCTTTACTTGAGACAGAGGTTTAGTTAGTGGATCGGCTACATTATCATCCGTTTCAACTTTACAAATTCTAATTTCACCTTCTGACTTCCATTCCCGAATCATATGAAATCGCCTCTGGACATGTTTGACCTTCTGATGTTCTCGTGGCTCTCTAGCCTGAGCAATAGCTCCATTGTTGTCACAATAAAGGTCTACTGGACCCTTGATCGAGGGTACAACACCAAGTTCATCAATGAACTTGCGAATCCAAACTGCCTCCTTGGCTGCCTCAGATGCTGCCAAGTACTCGGCTTCAGTTGTAGAATCAGCGGTTGTGCTTTGCTTTGCACTCTTCCAACTAAACGCTCCTCCATCGAGACAGAATATGTATCCTGATTGTGACTTAAAGTCGTCTCTGTCTGTCTGGAAGCTTGCGTCGGTATATCCCTCAACAACCAATTCATCTTTACCACCATAGACCAGGAATTTATCCTTGTTCCTTTTCAGGTACTTCAGAATATTCTTGGCCGCAGTCCAATGCGCCTCTCCTGGGTCTGATTGGTATCGGCTCGTAGCACTCAAGGCACACGATACATCCGGCCTAGTACATATCATGGCATACATGATTGATCCGATAAGCGAAGCATACGGAATTCGACTCATCCTTTCTCGCTCATCAGGTGTCTTTGGACACTGCTTCTTGCTTAAGGTTATGCCATGTGACATGGGTAGGTGCCCTCTCTTGGCTCCTTCCATTTGGAATCGAGCCAGTACCTTATCGATATAAGTACTCTGACTCATTCCAATCATCCTTTTTGATCTATCCCTATAGATCTTGATGCCTAATATGTACTGAGCTTCTCCCAAGTCTTTCATTGAAAAACATTTCCCGAGCCAAGTCTTTATAGACTCCAGCAATGGAATGCTATTTCCAATGAGCAAAATGTCATCGACATATAAGACTAGGAAGGCGATGTCACTCCCACTGGCCTTCTTGTAGACACAAGACTCATCTGGATTCTTGATAAAACCAAACTTACTGATGGCTTCATCAAATCGCAGATTCCAACTTCTGCTTGCTTGCTTTAGTCCATAAATGGACTTCTTAAGCTTGCATACCTTCTTAGGATTATTCTGGTCGACAAAACCTTCAGGCTGTGTCATATACACAGTTTCTTCCAAAATCCCATTGAGGAAGGCGGTTTTGACGTCCATCTGCCATATTTCATAATTGTAATATGCAGCAATCGCTAGAAGAATTCGAACGGACTTAAGCATGGCAACTGGAGAAAAGGTTTCATCATAATCAACGCCGTGAATTTGCCTGTAACCTTTTGCTACCAGCCTTGCTTTGTAAATAAATACATTTCCATCTTTGTCAATTTTCATCTTGAAAATCCATTTACATCCGATAGGTGTGTAACCTACGGGTAAATCAACCAAGTCCCATACTTGATTTTCAAACATGGAGTCCATTTCGGATTTCATGGCCTCTTGCCATTTTGCAGAGTCAGGGGTCGTCATAGCTTGCTTGTAGGTTGCCGGCTCATCTCCATCCACTACTAGGATGTCCTGATCTTCGGTTAATATAACACCGAGATATCTGTCAGGTTGAGATCTTGGCTGAGTCGACCTACGTAGGGCAAAGGACTGAGCATTTGCATTGTCAATTTGACTTTGCATATTTTGAGTTTGACCAACGTCAACAGCTACTTGGTAAGCACTTTGATTGTCAACTTGTCCTTGTTGCTCGTCCTCTCGAACTTCGTCGAGTTCGATTTTCCTCCCACTTGTCATTTTGGAGAGATGTTCCTTCTCCAAAAAGACACCATCACGAGCAACAAACACTTTGTTCTCGGATTTGTTGTAGAAGTAATACCCTTTGGTTTCTTTTGGATAACCCACAAAGTAAACCTTATCAGATTTTGGATGAAGTTTGTCAGAAATGAGTTTCTTGACATATGCTTCGCATCCCCAAATCTTGAGAAAAGACAACCTTGGCGGTTTATTAGTCCATAATTGATATGGAGTCTTTTCCACTGCTTTTGACGGAGCACAATTCAGTGTGAGTGCCGTAGTTAAAAGTGCATGTCCCCAGAAAGAGATTGGAAGTTCACTAAGACCCATAGTCAATCGGACCATGTCTAACAGGGTTCGATTCCTCCTTTCAGATACTCCATTCCACTGAGGAGTTCCCGGAGGTGTCAACTCTGAAAGTATTCCATGTTCTTTCAGATGGTCATCAAACTCTTGGCTCAAATATTCGCCACCTCGATCCGATCGAAGTGCCTTGATTTTCTTGCCGAGTTGGTTTTCAACTTCATTCTGAAATTCTTTGAATTTATCAAACGATTCAGATTTATGCGACATTAGATAGACATAACCATATCTACTAAAGTCGTCCGTGAAGGTTATGAAATACCGATAACCACTTCTTGCGGGTGTACTCATTGGTCCACATACATCGGTGTGTATAAGTCCTAATAAGTCACTCGCCCTTTCTCCTAACTTGGAGAATGGTTGCTTTATCATCTTGCCTAATAAACATCCTTCGCAATTCTCAAAGGATTCTAAATCAAATGAGTCAAGAATACCTTCTTGTAGAAGTTTCTTGATGCGTTTGATGTTAATGTGGCCAAGGCGACAATGCCACAAGTAAGTTTGACTAGACTGTGTAGTCTTAGCTTTCTTTGTATTGGTATCAAACATTTGTCTAAAAACACATGAAAGTGTCATTCCATAAATATGTTCAAGACATCAAAACAAAAGGTCTCGATTTGATGAGAATGACGTCCAACGTCGGAAATACATCAAAAGTATGGTAGATAAAACCAAATAAGTTCTACTTTAGACAAAACATGAGATATACAAGTTTCTCTTGGATAGATCACTTCCATCCTACTTGTGAACTCGATTCCTCTTGAAAAAGCACCGATCACTTGGTTCCTGAAAAGGAATGTGTTGTGAGTCAATTTTCCGGTATCTAATACCTTTTAAAATTGCTTATATTCAAGTGTATAAGATGATACCTGAGGTTGAGGTTACTTTTCCTTTCGCCTCATCATCCAGATACATGCTGCATTCTCTTTTGTAGTGTCCGGGGTTACCACAATAGAAGCAGCGCATCTTCCTCTTGTCTTTGAACTCCTTCTTCCTTGGTCTAAGGGCAAAGTTAGCCTTCTTGCAAGAATAGGTCTTTTGAAGCTCTTGGATGACTTCCCTTAAGGACAGTGTATCCCTATTGGTGGTGAGACGCATCTTAAGTCCCACATACCCCGAGTGAAGAGAGCTAAGAAGCATGAGAGTCGCTTGCTCGTCTTCCACTAGTTTGCCAATTAGCTCCAGATGGTTGAATAACCTTGTCATGTTAATTACATGAGCTCGAAGTGGCATTCCGGGCCTAAGTCTCGCATTGTAGACTTTTCCCCATACCTCTTGTCTTTCTTTCGAGAGACAACCTTCTTGCGGTGGCTTGATCCTCATTTTGGAGAGTGACCTTGTCACATCCTCCACATGACCATCATAATTGCCCCTAGCACTCTTGGTGACCCTCATATTGACTACATCCTCAAGAGCTTTGAGCATCATGTCCGGAAAATAGCCGGAGAAAACCCCTCTCCATTGATCCGGGATGGAGTTTGCCATGAGTTTGGAAACTCTCTTGCAATCTATACTCCATTCTTCATGAGCTTCATCACTCATGATCCCTTTCGAGTAGAAACTCGGGATTGGAGTGTCCAAGATATGCTCTAGGTAGCAATTCCTGAGAGTCCTTCGGAGTTCATCTTCCCATTCCTTGAAGTTCACCAAATTGAGCAAAAATGGTAACTTCTCGGGAAGTTCCGGGTACATAAGGTCGTTGTTAATAGTTGAAGATATGATTCTACAATTGAAAGAATTTTAATGAAAAACCATTCAAAATATTTAAATAAGATTGAATTTTATTCATGCAAATTTTCAATACTTATTTAACGTCTTATTTACACGTAAAAATTGTCCCTATATTATGAAAATAAGGCGATTCCAAGATCCGAAGAAACAAAGAGTGGTTAAGCATGCTTTGGCTTGTCTTAAACACTCAATCTTCTAGGTAAGCATTGCCTTGCTAATGGCTCTAAGCCACTCTTTGTTAGACAATCGTCGCATCTAATGCATCTTTGACGATGTGTCTCTTTTGCCACGGTATGTGAGGACTCCTCACTCATACCGATGAGTTAAACCAAAACCAACGTGCACACCCGGTGTGCCTTATGCCCCTTAGAGGAGTGATGGCACCTCGCTTTGGCGTAGCCTACCATTACCATCGTCCGGTTAGTAAGTGTTGTTTTGGAAAGGCAAGTTTTACTCAATATTATTAGGGACTTAGGATTTCTATGTTGATTGATTTAAGTGAACTTAACTAATCATCGCAACATCAAGAAAACCTAAACATGAATCTAACGAATATTTCACACACATATATATAACCATAAAATATAAAGCGAAATAATAGATGCATATTGGTAACTAGCATGACCCCTTGAAATCTTCATATCTTCAAAAGGTCTTCATTTGCATTTCAAAGCTTTGTCTTCCAAGATACGCCGTCTTCAAGACTAAACCAAACTATGCAAAAACTAGTGTCTATAACTAGGAATAATCTAAATATTAAAGTACAAAAATACTTAACGGTGCGTAGACCGTATTTAGATTTACAAAAATACATAACGGCACGTAGTCCGTATTTTCTATCCTAGTCGAGTCCCACTAGTTGCCATTTCATAAAACCTGTGAGAGATAGAGAGAATATATATATTCCATTCATCCATTCACTATTTGTGAATGTCCCATGCAATTTACAAAATTAACAACAAGTAAAATGCATTCAAACAACGCGCGCACTAGTAACTAATTTAGGTGGTTAATCCGATTAACACGCCTAATTAAAACTAGTCAAAGTTGTTTAACCGATTATATAAATTACGGCATTAACAATTGAAGCTCCCACTAAAATTCCGCATTTCCTTAATTAAGTCGGTAGCACCCAAACTTGACAAAATGAAATTTTGCCAATGCCGCTCAATTAACCCGAGGCCTAGCCTCCCAAAATTTTAATTAAAATGAACAAAATTAATTAAAATAAATAAACGGCAAAATAATTAACATAAAGCCTACTACGGCTAATCACCTCACCGCACCAAGCATACGCACATGCCAAGACCACGAACACACGACCCACGGCACACGGCCGCGAGCCGCTGCCACAGCACAGCCGCGCGTGGCAACTGCCGCGCGTGTGGCCCACAATCGAGGCGGCACAACTACCTTGGCAGCCACATGCGGGCTGCTGTGCAGCCCGGCTCGCCATGGTGGTGCATTGCCTCGTTTTGCGTGCCACTACCTTGGGATTTGATCCCTTTTCCGCGAGACAAAAATAATTAATTCTAAATTAATTTTAGAACTAATTTAGTGAGCAAAATAAAATTTTAAACAAGTCTAATTTAATAAAATTTTCAAAGTGCAATAACCAAAATAATTCCAAGAACCATCTTTAATTAAATTGGTTTAGCTTGGTGCAAAATAAAATTGAGGCAATTTCTCACTTTCAATTTAATCAATTTAAATTAAACTTGAGAATTTGACAAAGTAAAGGGAAGTTGGAAAAATATGAACTTTAATGTTCAAATGAAAATTCCAACATCTAAAATTTGTGAATCCTTGAAAATTATATCTTCCAACATGAAGATAACCAAATTTCTATCACAAAAATCGAAACTTTATGTTTCTAATCAACTCAAAATGATTAAAACAACAAAGTTCAATTCAAAATAACATGGAATTTAGTGGTTTTCAAAGTTTCAATCACTTATCATAAATAAAGATTGAATCTTTAACACTTAGGAAGCCTCAAAAATAAAATTTTCACACTAAAAGGCAATTAGTTTGCAATTATGTGAAAATAAATCAACCTTTAAGCATCAAATACTACCAAGTAAGTGTGCTTTAAGGGGACATAAAAGTGCAGAAAATTATGCAAATAATCAACCATATAATCAACAATTTATGCCATTAATTTCAAGGTTAGAAAAGACTTAAAATTTTTCGTCAAAAATGAAAAACCCCTCGAAAAAGGCATTTCTGGTAAGAATTTGGCTAAAATCACAGCCCCAATAGGGCAAAACCATTTCCAGAACACGTTTTCCACCCAAATTTCACTAGTCTTAGGCGAAAATCTGGGTTCTGGGCCAAATTCGACATTAAAAACGGGATTAAATAAATAAAACCGAGCTACTAATCTAATTAGCAACATAAACCAGAAAATTAAGCCAAAAAATAAACCTTGAAAAACATGATTATAAAAATAAACGAGCGGGGCTCCGATACCGCTGTTGGGGTTTGGTGAGTCCGACTCACCGCGGAAACAACCCCTCCCAAGGAACCACTCGCAATAATTAAAATCACAAAGCATAAATAAATATTCACAAAGAAAAGATAACGAATCTTACCCTCGAAGCGAGCTTTGCCCAAAACCCGGGGCTCTTACTTGAAAGCTACTAGCACGTCAAGCGCCGCGCCTCCAACGGTATCCACCCACAAATGGGCGAACACAACTTTAAGGTCTACTACCTTGGGGTTAGCAAGGTCCGACCCAAACCCGAGTGTTATGTGAGTTTAAGAGTTTTTCCAAAATTATGGAATGCTCTTTCTAACTCCCACTCAAGCACTTTACTCCAACTCCCAAAGTTTGGTATTTATAAAGGAAAGTATGAGTGGGAATTTCTATCCCATCAATGTGGAATCATGAAATTCCACAAATTAATTTAAAGCTAAATTAAATTAAAATTGCAAACTAATAATAAATCTACAAGTGGCATTACCATGTGAGATGGGTTGGTGAGGACCACATGGAGAGTAGGGGACCATACTTGCTCCCCACTCAATACTCTCCTTGTGCCACATGTCCTTTCCCACTTACTCCCATATTCCAAGCTTCCCCTTTATTCATGGCCCTATGGCCCGAGCCAAGCCACGAGCCAAGCCCGAGCCCGGCCCGCACCTGACCCGAGCCCAGCCCGCACCAGCTGCTGCTGTGCGGCTGCTGCTGCGGTTTGGTGCGGCTGCGGCTGCTGCCGTGGCACGGCGCGGCTGCTGCTGTGCCTAGCCGCGGCTGGCCGGGGCTGCTAGCACGGTGTGCTAGCTCGTCTTGCCCCTAGCATTCGGATGCTCGGGGCACACCGATGCTAGGGGTATTTTCGGGAATATGGTCGATTTATTATTATTTTGCGCGTCTCGTCTTTTATCATTTTAGACTCGACTTCCGACGATCGGTTTCGACGCTCTAAGCTCGAATTACCGACGTCTAAATATTTAAAACTCAGGCGACGAATTAATTTCTTCTGAATTAATTCGTCGAGTTGGTTCGCATATATTTGCTTGGGTGTGACCCGAAGGGTTCAGTCAAGATTAAGCTGTAATATTAAATATATTAATATTACTGATCGGAAGCGGCCTCCACCCAGGCATTCCGATCACTTGACCTTACTGAATATATTAGCTTTCTAATAATTCAGAACCCGCTATCAGAATAATACACTTGTTCGAAGGACATCATTCCTTTCAGTAGAATCATCATGAAGTTCTTCCTCTAGAATTGGCATATCTATGTCTACACCGAAATTCCCATTTATAGGAGAGATACACTTTGCAAACCAGGGTTCCCCAGTGCGATTCGGTCTCCTTTTCCTCCTAGGGTTCACATGCGACATTTCTGCTGATCCAGAAGCACATACCTGGTGACAGTCAGGTACGTATCGAACCACAAAATCATTAATATCAAAAAACATATTTACCAATACTTGCAATTACTAGTGTTTACCGAAAAATGGGCACCGGTAAAAGGACCGTCACTATCCCGGGAATCCCTTGGATGTTTTTCCCCATACGCAACATCCAACATCTAAGCATGGACACAAACATTAGTCTAATTGTGATAACAATGAAGAATTACTTACCATACAAGTGAGGTGAATCTATCGTTACTTACCCCTAGCTTTCCGTAATCACCGTTTGCATAGAGACGATCAACCTTGGTAGCAGCGCTAATGTTTTGCATATACCATACACTCAACTTTGGATAAATAAACCACTTCACAGGGTCTCTATTCAAATGGTCCAGATAATAAACCTATACACAAAAATGTAAATTATTTGTGCGAGATAGAAAGATATTTCACAATGTATGCTTAGAACGATATCAGTTCACTAACCACAATAAACAACAAATAACCCCCGCTGCCACCAGCATAGCCTATGGCATAAAACCTTTTTGAAAAGCTCATCACACTACCAATAAATTTTGTGAATACAAGGTTACACCCGTCATACTGATCACGTTCCATTGCACATATCAATGCAGGGACAAGATCAGACGACAATCGTGGTGACTGCATCGGGCAAAGAACCATGTGGAAGGACAAAAGGAGAAATAGTGTCTTAAATTCGATTTCCTCATCATCTTCCTACTCACCCTCAACTCGTTCCATTTACCCTTAGCAATATATACCCTTCCTTTATATCTCGCAAGATTGGTCGTATTTGTTCAACAATGTTTCAAACTTGAGACGCAGCTTATCATTCACACTCTTCTTCAACGGTACAGCTTTGCCATTGTTTGGAAGGCCTAAGACCCAATGGACTTGATTCTGGGATATCTTTAGCTTCTTACCATCAAGAGACAGCATAATCTTGTTTAATGGATCAACACGGCTCAATAGCCAATAGGCTAGCAGTCTAGGAAGTTGCATGCTTGATGCTAGGTAAAGCAGTCCCCCAAATCCCATGTCGTGCACCCACTTCTTTCTTGTTTCATCCAACTTCTGACATATTCTACCAAATGACTCAATACGGCATGTTAAGTTTGGTGCCTACAATACAAGTCAATACAAAAATTTCGAGTCAACCACATTCAACATAGAGACGAATGGTCTTACCATTTTTAAAACTTATATAATAAAACAGTAACAAACCTTACTCCTACCCCTTGCTTGATATAGCAAGACTTCACCTTTAGCTTTAACTAACCTACCCACAGTCAAGTGATCATCCTGTTGAATACAAGCAGTAAGAAACCTACATAACTTGATATTTAAACTTCAATAAAATAAAATTGGCAGAATCCGACAGCGTAAATTAAACTTTGTGATACCTCAAAAATCTCAGGGCAAAGTTCTACAAGCTTCCCATTAGCTCTAACACTCGATGTTGTCCTATAAACCTAGTTCGGGATGTAACATGAATCATCACAAGCTCTCTAAAACACAAGTGGAATGATTAGGGTATCCGTTCATACCTGTTTCCATCCCTTCTCCTTTTTGAGCTTAGCCCCAATGCCTAAATTTGTTACCATAAAGTAATAATTAGTAAAAGTTCTCGCCTTATCATAATAAGTTGAAGTGTAAGTTGTTATTACCAAATCCAGATCACCATCCGAAACCGCATTATCTGAGGATGAATAGCTCAAGTCCATTACAATCCTAAAGCTAAATGAACATACAATTCGTTGAATTACACAAGTCCAATCGGAGCAAAGTGAAAGTATCAAAAAACAAAACTCGATATTACACAACAATTACCTTACAACTTACCAATGTAGCCAGAATTGGTTCGAACATGTTTTATGAAACTAATTGGCTTGCAACTTCTTAGACGCAGATACAGCAACAGCCAATAGGTATTACATTTTAACTAATTCTAAGACAAGGGAATTGTTCACTAATAAAAATAATTAATAAATAAAATAAAAGCAATTAAACAACATTACAAAAAAAAAAACAAAAAAAAACAAAAAAAAAGGAAAAAGAAAAAGTATTGTGTTAGTACAGCAGTTTACGCTAGGTTCACTAAATATTTTACGTTATACCATACTTTATACAAGCTATCTCGCAACGTACCAACAATAATGTCCTTCCATCCGCCCTCTTATCCTCAAATGATATATATATATATATATACACACCTCAACTCTTTCTATATCATCATATTCAATCTCCCCGAGCACATTCAAATTATATAACTCGTAGTCTCGCATACCTAAACCAAGGCCATTGTTTCTCCCTAATTTTAACTCCAACTCAAGGCCATTCAAATTATACAACTCGCATACCTAAACCAATGTCATTGTTTCTCCCTAATTTCATTCTCAACAGCCGCAACTCCAACTTTCCCCCTAACATCATCATTCGTAAGTCCATAGTTTTAAGTGTCCCCACACATATACACCTCAACTAATCATATGTTTCTGATATTATAACATTCCAATGCACACAATGAAGATAATATCATGGTCATCCAATAGTATTTTCACATTAACACCAAAGTTTACATGAGGACACCAAAGGTTAAATTTGATCACTCTTAGGCAACTCTACATCATTTAACTTCTACTATATCCTCTTTAAGATTCCCTTCTAGTGCCAAAACAATACTCCACGTACTCAATTTTACTTCAACTTCTTAGTCTAAACCCTCTAGACTGTAACAACTGCCTCCATTGCTCAAAATTAACATAAACCTCAACATTGCAACCCATAAAACAATACTTGTCGATTAATAAGTTGATAGAATATTCACTTCTAACTTCAATAGTATAATTGGGTAACATCTAAGTCATTTATCCATTCCTTTACGGATTCAACCCTTGGACTCCTAATGTGCTTAAAACAATCACTCTTACAACAATAGTCCATATACTTAATTTGGTCGCTTCCATTGCTCCAATTTAGCATTAACCCTATCATTGGTCTCGTTAACCAGTATAATTTGCAAAATACACCCTACCGTTAAGCCAAACTTTGGTCTCGTCCACCTAGTTATATAATCTAAAACTGCTACAAAGAGAAATCAACTAAATGTAAGACCTTAGTATCGTAGTCTAACCATAACAAGATAATCCTTTGTTTCTCCATTTAGACAGCACAAGTCCAAACATTAACTCTTACTCACGTCATAAAATCAAAATCAATATAATTATGAGAAATACTCATTATTAATCAGTATACAATACATCTTGAATCAATTTAAAATTCGACTCCACATTTTCCCACACACATCGACATGAGTCGACCACATCACTGACACCACAAATATCAACAGCTTATATTCATACTTATATACTTTCCACAAAAACATTTATATTTAACTTTAAAAATATAAAGCGAGTTCAATGTATTCAACTATAAACTAAACCACATATAACTGACATAAATCCATTGCTGGACTAAGAGGAAAAAATAAAATACTATCACGAAGAGGACTGATACAACAACCACTACTACGACTCAATTGTTTACCGCAGTACCTGAATTTTGTATCCAATATCGGAGAGCTCAAAACACCGATAGACCACTACTAGCGGTGAGATTGTCGACGAAGCAAATCGGGACCATATAGAACAAATCTCCGAGCAAGTATTAAATGAAAGACCCAAACATTACAGATCCGTAAAAAGGGGAGAGATAAGATTGTAACCTAGAGAGAAATTTGATTTATCTAACGAAAAGTAACTATGGTTTACTTCCGTTAACGCCTTCACGCCAACCCTTGCCAACGCTTCAATTATTGGTGCAACAGCAGTTAGTTAGCCATCTATAGCGAAAGACGCATTTACCCTTATAATCTAACTTGAAAAGTCCAAAATACCCCGTTTATCTGGGGAATGAACCGGGTAGCGCTCCTAATGGAGTATTACATTTGACTATATAATAAATGTTGTGGTCGACAATCGACAACCATATCATATTATTAATCCTAGGAAAATGTGAAATAACAATCTATTTTTTGTTATTACGTAATTAGATAAATTAATATCTTAGTGTATAATATATATATATATATATATATATATATATATATATATATATATATATATATATATATATATATATATATATATATATATATATATATATATTATCTCTTGCTGAAATATGTGATTGAGATAGTAAATTTATTACGTTCTACATTATAAATAAGATATATAGTAAAAGACACGTTGGACATAGTGACAAGTGTCATCTTCTTATGTATCCTTTTTTCAATAAATTTTTAAGGCAATAAACAAACATTGATCAAACTACAATTATTGGATAGCTAAACACATTTTTATATAATAACAAAGAGCAATAACTATATCATGTATAGCATTAATTCATAAACAAAAAATGTACTATTAATAATATAGGTTAGTGAGACTGAGGGATAACTTAAGTGGTTAGAGCTTCCCTCCCGGTTTAAGGTGATCCTGTGATCGATTCTCATCACTCACTCTTGTGGCTCTCTAAAAAATAAAAAATAAATAAATAAATAAAAAATAAACTAGGTTAATGTTGCCTAATTATTGATTATTTTTGCCTTTAGATCCATGTAGTATTTATTTACATTGAAATTATTTTATTGGATATAAAGGTGATATATTATTTGTAATTTATATATTTCCATGTATGTTGTGCTAATAGTTTTACGATAGATTTTATTCTGTTTGTGACATTTATAAATAAGTCTTTAGTCATACACAAATTTTTATATGCGGCATGTTGTACCATGCAGCATGGGTTACTTGAGTTTCTCGGTTAGGAGTTACTCAAGTTTCTCGGTCAGAGATTACTCGAGTTTCTCGGTCAGGGGTTACTCGAGTTTTTTGGTCAGGGGTTACTCGAGTTGCTGGGGTTACTTGAGTTTCTCGGTCAGGGGTTACTCGAGTCACAATTTTTTGAATGCGGCCTGACCGAGAAACTCGAGTAACCCTTGACTGAGAAACTCGAGTAACCCCTGACTGAGTAACCCTTAACCGAGTGAACCCCTCGAGTAACCCCTGTCTGAACCCCTCAAGTAACCCTTGACTGAAAAACTCAAGTAAACCCTGACCGAGTAACTCAAGTAACCCATGACTGAAAAACTCAAGTAACCCCTAACAAAAAAATTCGAGTAACCCCTCAAGTAAGTAACCCCTGGTTGAAAAACTCAAGTAACCCCTGATCGAGTAACTCAAGTAACCCCTAACAAAAAAATTCGAGTAACCCCTGCTGCATGGTGTGGCCTGCTGCACCAAAAAATTGTTGTTAGTCATATATATATAGTTACTAGATTGTATAGTTCTATTGGGAATAATAAGCATCATTAATATAATATAATGTATAATACTTTTAAATATTTTCAACACAACTAATCAATTATAATTTTTTTTTTCTCAATTATAGTTTTAATAATGTTTGCCTTATTAATTTATTTTTTCTATATGCATTATTGCATTGCATTTGTTTATTCCACATGAGTTACCTCATTTTTATATTATATCGCATTTAATTATAGGAAAAAGATTATTACTATCGTACATTGCATGAGCACTAATCTAATGGTTAAATAGAAGAGAGTGGGAGCTAGCTTATTTGTTACTACATAAAACCTTCCTCTGATTCGGTAAATCATGAAATCGATTCTCATCATCCGTCTACATAACTCCAAATAAATGGTTAAATAAAAAATACTATTAATATCAATTGTGCCTTTATATATATTCATCTATGTTCTTTATGATATTTCTAACTAAAAAATACTTCCTCCATTTTTATTTTATTGCACCATTAGAACTTTTATACTATTCACTTAATCTTCTTTGACCATCATTTGTGATTTATACATTAGGAAAAATATAGTCATGTGGGATCTAGTTAGATTCGTATCGAACTCTACTTTTCAAATATAAAATTTTTATAATTTTTACAAACGTATAATTGAAGATATTGATAGCTAAATAATGCATTGGCAAGCGTGAAGTCCCTTATGGTGCAATAAAAAAAGAACGGAAGAAGTATATCTGTTTTTGTGATCTAACAACAAAACCGTTGGTCCATTTTCTAGTGAATATACATAGTAAGGAATTAGATAAAAGTATAATAGCAAATAGCGACCGAGTTGTACGATTACAAATGCAATCTAATATTGAATTACTTTTGAGAAATTATAGCAAAGAGATGTACTAAATATGCAAATGCAATATAATACGAAGTATTGTTTTCCTTTATTGAATTACTTTACAAATACTAGTAGTTTTTATTTTTATGAATTAGAGTTAAACATCACCTAGTGCACTAATCTACAAATGTTCAAATAATATTAACATCATGAGATAACTCTGGCGAAGATCAGAGCCTTCTTTATTGCTATGAAGGCTGAATCGTCATCTCCTCAAACATCCTACGTAGCTAGGATTATCTTAGCATGGACTGGAGCCAAATCTTGAGACATTCAATCTTGCTAGTATCGAGCTGTCAGACTGCAAGGAGTGAAAGAATTAGCAAGGCTAAGCAGCATGGTTACAGTAGCTACAACTTTCAAGCATAATATTGTCTTTTTTTTTATGAAATGTCATTAGATTAACTTTCATCACCACGAAATGAGCAATTAGCAAGTTAAGTTTTGATACCAAACAACATATCAACAATTGAATTCCATACATGAGAGCCTCATCTTAGGTTTCCTTGTGCACAAGAAAATATGACTTCCTTTCTCAATATATATCTATGAATCTACGATCTTATCTTATGAGCCTGCCAATATTATCAAACGAAAGCAAGCTTGCAATAGATTCTAAGTTTAATCAACTTTGAGAACAGTGGATACTGACCCAAATTTCAACCGTCTTTATCTCTTCCACTAATGGATCAAACTTGGCACTTTAAGAGTGTACCTTGATCATGCCAAGGTCTCACAATACAGGAAATTAGTGGGTTGGTCACTATGCAAGGAATCAGCCCAATATTCAGCCCAAGCCTGCTATACGGTTCATTTATGCTTGGAAGAGAACTAAATCAGCTTCAGCATCTAATTGATGAATGAGCTGGAACATTCTGTTAGAAAGTTTGTTAGCCTTGAGGGAAATTTTGTAATTCATCTCCTAGTTTGTCATTCCCTAAAGTCAGTTAGTTTGTTATGATTAATTGTATTAAATAGAGGTTTGCTTGAGGAGGAGGGTATGAAAAATCATTATTGAGTAAACAAACTTGGAGAGATACGCTTCCTCTCGAATGAAGAGTGATTGTATTGCTTGATTACACTGATCATCAATACAAACATCAGTTACTTATCTATTTTCTGCATTAATCATCTTCCTCATTATTATGTTCTGAGCTAATTCCTAGCAAATTGGTATCAGAGCATTCTCAATCCTCACCAAAGAAGAAGATGGCTCGTCTGACCCATGCGCAACGCTTGGATTTGCTAGAACAAGAGATTTCTGAAGTACCTGGTCGTGTTGCTCAGGAGATTACGGAGGCTTTGGCGACGTTAAAAGCAGACCTTACTACTCAGTTCGCTGCTGGGTCAGAGAAAAACCGAACGGACAACCGCTCGTCCATGGAGAATGGACCACCATATCAGTGGGACAATCCATTCACCGGCTCGCAACCGGGCTTGGAGTACGGAGACAATGGGCATTCGAATTGGAAATTGAGAAAACTTGATTTGCCCCTATTTGATGGCACGAACCCAGATGGTTGGATCCTCATAGCTGAGCGATTCTTCCATTTTTACCGCTTAAATGTTGAGGATCAGCTTGAGGTCACAATGGTTGCGCTCGACGGCGACGCCTTACTTTGGTACCAATGGGAGCATCGGCGCCACCCTTTGCTCTCGTGGGAGGATTTGAAGAAACTAATTCTCCGACGTTTTCGAACCACCGCCACCGGAACGCTGCATGAGCAATGGCTCGCTCATCAGCAAACCGGCACGGTGGCCGACTACAGACGTCGCTTCATTGAGCTCTTGGCTCCAATTGATAAGGTGCCGGAAGAGATCGCAAAAGGCCAATACATCAATGGCTTAAGAGAGGATATCCGGGTCGAAGTTCGGATCCTAGATCCGGTCACTTTGGATCAGGCCATGGAGTTATCTATGAGGATTGAAGAAAAATTAAAGCTCAGCCCAAAGCCCAAGCCCACTGGAAGCCTACCCACTTGGCGGACCCCAAACCCGACTTTCAAATCCAACCTACAAACCACCTACCCAAATAACCCAAACCTAAACACAAACCCGAATCTAAACACTACTACCTGTAGACATCTACTTTTGGCCTCCTGTCCCGACAGGAAGTGCAATGACGATAAATAAATCCATCTTCGTGTTGGATCAAAGTGAAGAATACTTATGGAGAACTGGTTAAGCCACAAAACACAAAAGACTAGCCCAAATTAAAGATAAAAGCCAAAACAAAGGTCCAATTAACTAAACCCGATCATAATTAGGCTTAAGCCCGTGCTTAAAACCCAATAATGACGGATTTAGGAGCGCCTAGGTTAAATTTTAGTGCTGCCGCAGAAAAAGCCGCGCGCATCTCAAACAGTCGCGCTGGGCTGCCGCGCGCAGCTAATTCAGTTCAGCGCAACCTCCAAAGTTGCGCTGCGGAAGATTCAGAATTATACGAAAAATATATAATCGAATCTTACCATAAAGCCGCGCGCAAGACAATTAGTTGCGCTGCCCATAGCAGCGCAACCTTATCACTTGTGCTGGGATGCCGCACGCAACTCATCCTGTTGCGCGCGACACCTGCTGCGGTAGAATGCTCGTAACCCTAAACCTAATCATTTCCTATAAATAAGAACTTAAACCGAGGCTTAAAGAGACAGAAAATAACCTAAAAAACTCTGGCGAAATACTTGTGAACTTGTGCAACCTAGCCCCTCTTGTCCTAAACACTTACCCCCTTTGATATTTTGTTACTACGGTGGAGGTTCCCCAACAAGAAGGAGTCCATAAGTATTCTAAACGGAGATCTAGCAAAGAGAAGTGGTAAATTCCCGAGCACTTACTTAAATCACATTTATTTTCTTGTTTAAAAGAACCTTAATTAATTAATTAGTGTTGTTTGATCACCTTTAAAATAATTAATTAATCAATTCCACATAATATCTTGCGTTAAATAAAGATTAGAATTGAATTAAATAATTGTTGGTTGATCACTTAAGCCAAGGAGAATATTGTTTATTTTCTTGTCCTTTTCACGAATTTGATTAAATAAAGAATAACGACATTACGATGTAATTCCTACGTGAATTGGTACGTGTAAATAAAATCAACTAACATAGTTTTAGGTATCGCATTGCATATATTGTTTGGTGATGAAATTGTAAAAAAGGAAGAGCTAGTAGAGGCCGCACTAGGGCTAAGATAACGATTCCCCTCTAAAGGGAACGTTATTTTAGTACCCTCGCTCCTGAACTCATTTCTGGTTTATAGACCAATTTGGGCATGGGTAAACTTATGATTCGTGCTAATTATTCCATGAACTCCACATGGAAGAAAGGCATGAACGAGGTTTATGAGTTTTTCCTAAAACTCATTGGCGACTCCCTACTTGTTTCTTACAAAAAAGCGTAATGATAGAATCAATTCTAATTCAAGGTCCCCCAAACAGTCAGGAATTCAAATCCTACTGCACCCTAACAAGTGTAAAGTCATAGGCTTTTAAAGGGCCATGGGCATTTAAGGAGAGGACCCCTTACGATGGGAACCCCCTCCTTACACTACCCAACATTCCCAAAATCGAACCACCCACCAATTTCCCAAATCCACTAGCGAAATAAGGCGGTTAACGGAGAAGGAGATGCAACAAAAGCGGGAACAGGGCTTATGTTTCCATTGCGATGATAAGTGGCATGTAAACCACCGTTGCCGCCGCCGTGAGCTTAGTGTCTTGCTCGCGGTAGATGACGAGGAGGGAGACGACAGTGACACTAGTGAGCTCGCCGCCGCTGAAATTGAACCGCTCGCACCGCCGCCCCTCTCTCTACCACTTGAGCCTTCACCTGGGGTCTCTCTTTGTTCTGTCATGGGCATCACCAACCCAAAGACCATGCGAATGGAGGGTGTTATCAATGGAGGCAAGTTAACTGTGATGGTGGATTTGGGTGCGACCCATAATTTTATTTCGACGGAGGCGGCGAAGCACTTGCAACTGCCTATTACCCAATCCAAGAGTTTTGGGGTTACTTTGGGTACCGGCGCGGCTGTACAAGGAGAAGGAGTGTGCGTGGGTGTGTTGCTGGAGCTACAAGGGGTCACAATTGTGGAGGATTTCCTTGTTCTTCCATTAGGTAATTCGGATGTCATCTTGGGGATCCAGTGGCTCAAAAAATTGGGCACAATTTCTTCTAATTGGAAGACCCAGACTCTACGGTTCCAAGTGGGTGGTGATTTGGTGACATTAAGAGGGGATCCTCAGTTGGGGCGCACTTGTATAACGCTCAAAGCAATGGTGAAAACCATCTAGAAAGTTGGCCATGGTGTTTTATTGGAGTTGAACCACCTGGAGAATTTGGGTAAGGAGGAACCGCAGCCACCAGCTACTCTCAGACCCTTGCTCACTCAATACTAGGGGGTTTTTCACATGCTCGATGGATTACCTCCTCAACGGCAGATCGATCATTCCATCACCTTGAAGAGTGGAGTAAACCCAGTTAGTGTTCGCCCTTACAGGTACCCTCAATACCAGAAAGATGAAATCGAAAAATTAGTGAAGGATATGCTTAGTGCAGGTATAATTCAGCCCTCAACTAGTGCTTTTTCTAGTCCTGTTCTTTTAGTCAAAAAAAAAGGATGGGTTGTGGCGTCTCTGTGTAGATTATCGAGCTTTGAATAAGGAAACTGTACCTGACAAATTGTCCATTCCCGTAATTGATGAGTTGTTGGATGAACTATTTGGGGCATTGGTGTTCACCAAATTGGACCTCAAATCAGGGTATCACCAGATTCGGGTTAAGGAAGCGGATGTTCATGAAACCGCTTTTAGAACCCACGAAGGGCATTATGAATTTTTAGTGATGCCATTCGGCCTCACTAATGCTCCTGCCACTTTCCAGTCATTAATGAATGAGGTGTTTAGACCATTTCTCCGGAATTTCGTCTTGGTTTTCTTTGACGACATCCTAGTTTACAGCAAGTCCATGGCAGAGCACAAGGATCATTTGCAACAAGTCTTATTCACCTTGGCATCAAACCAACTCTATGCTAACCTAAAGAAATGTGAGATAGGGAAGTCTCGAGTGGCCTATTTGGGTCATATAATTTCGGCAGTAGGGGTAGAGGTCGATGCAACTAAGGTCCAAGCAATGCTTGAGTGGCTTGTTCCTCTTAGCCTCAAGGAGCTTTGTGGTTTTTTGGGACATACGAGGTATTATAGAAAGTTCATTCAAAATTATGCTTTGATTGCTCGTCCCTTGACTGACCAACTTCGAAAAGAATGTTGGGGGTGGAAAGAGGAGGCTACTAAGGCGTTCGAGTCCTTGAAAGCAGTTATGACTCGAGCTCCCATCCTAGCTATTCCAGATTTTTCTCGGCCATTCATTGTGGAGACAGACGCCTCTGGCCATGGCCTTGGGGATGTGTTACTTCAAGATGTTCACCCAATTGCATATTTTAGCAAAATGTTGGAAATGCGTGCTAGGACAAAGCCCATTTATGAGAAGGAGTTAATGGCAATTGTGTTTGCCATTGAGAAATGGAGAAATTATCTCTTGGGTAGACAATTTGTGGTTCGAACCGATCAAAAGTGTTTGAAGTTTTTATTGGAAGAAAGGGAAGTGGGATAAGCATATCAGAAATGGGTGAGTAAGTTGCTGGGATACACCTTTGAAATTCACTAAAAACCCGGACCTTCAACAAAGTGGCTGATGCATTATCTCGCCAATTTTCTCCGGAGTGTTCTACCTTAATCACTACTTGTGGGTTTAATTAGGAGGTTGTTCATGGGTATATTGCCAAGGATCCAGCACTACAAAAGCTGACTTCTCAATTACGGAATGGAGGAGAGGTTCCCAGATGGTTTACCTTAGAAAATGGAATTCTGAAATATAAGGGCAGAGTGGTTGTTCTAAGGAATTCTGAACTCATTACTCTTTTTCTCAGAGAATATCATGATTTACCTGTTGGTGGACATGCTGGAGATCTGAAGACTTATCAAAGGTTGGCAGGAGAATGGTATTGGGAAGGCATGAGAAAAGATATCACCGACTATGTCAAACGCTGTCATGTTTGTCAACAAAATAAGGCATCCACTCTCTCCCCTCTTGGATTGCTCCAACCCTTGCCCATTCCGGACAAAGTTTGGGAAGACATATCCATGGATTTTATAGAGGGATTGCCAAAATCCTTGGGGTGGGATTCAATCCTTTTTGTGGTTGATAGGCTGTCCAAGTATGGCCATTTTATAACCTTGAAACACCCATTTACTGCTCAAACCGTGGCTCAGAGTTTCTCAAAGGAGATAGTCCGTCTTCATGGCATTCCATCTTCTATTGTCTCTTACAGGGACAAAATTTTCTTGAGTGTGTTCTGGTCAGAATTATTCAAGCTTCAAGGCACGCAATTGAGAAGGAGCACTTCATATCATCCGAAATCTGATGGCCAGACTGAGGTTGTGAACAAAGGTGTGGAGTCTTACTTGTGTTGCTTTGTTAATGGCTAACCCAAGACTTGGGCCACCTGGCTGCCATGGGCAAAATACTGCTACAACACAGCCTATCATTCAGCTACTAAGTGCTCTCCATTTAAGGCAGTCTATGGGAGAGACTCACCTCACTTGTTGCGTTGTACACCTGGCAGCACTAATGTGTCTTCCTTGGAGGACCAACTGTTGGAGAGGGATGCTATCTTGGACGATCTCAAGTTCCATCTCACAAAAGCTCAGGTTTATATGAGGCAACATGAGAATAAAAGCAGAAAGGAAGGCTCATTTCAGGTTGGTGATTTGGCGTATGTGAAGCTCAGGCCTTATAGACAGCAGACATTGGCTAAAAGGAGGTATGAAAAACTTTCTCCACGCTACTATGGACCCTATCCTATGGTGCAAAGGATTGGGGAGGTGGCATACAAGCTAAAGCTTCCTGCCATAGCTCGGGTTCATCTAGTTGTTCATATTTCCCAGCTCAAGAAAGCCTTGAGAGTAAGGCAGCAGGCTTCTTCCTTACCAATTCAGCTTACTTCTGAATGGGTACTTGACACTGAGCCAGAAGCAATGCTTGGGGTGAGAACCACTCAAGCAGCAACTGAAGTTCTGATTCAATGGAAAGGGCTGCCATATTGGGAAGCTACTTGGGAGGATTTCACTGAGCTAGATTGCGGGTTCCCTCACTTCCACCTTGAGGACAAGGTGAATCTTTGGGAAGGGGGTATTGCAAGGAATCGGCCCAATATTCAACCCAGGCCTGCTATACGGTTCACTTATGCTTAGAAGATAACTAAATCAGCTTCAGCATCTAATTGATGAATAAGCTGGAACATTTTGTTAGAAAGTTTGTTAGCCTTGAGGGCAATTTTGTAATTCATCTCCTAGTTTGTTATTCCCTAAAGTCAGTCAGTTTGTTATGATTAATTGTATTAAATAGAGGTTTGCTTGAGGATGAGGGTATGAAAAATCATTATTGAGTAAACAAACTTGGAGAGATACTCTTCCTCTCGAATGAAGAGTGATTGTATTGCTTGATTACACTGATCATCAATACAAATATCAGTTACTTATCTATTTTCTGCATTAATCATCTTCCTCATTACTCTGTTCTGAGCTAATTCCTAGCACACTATTGCGGCTACTCTAAGTGACAGCTTTAAGTCCAATCTTCAAGTAATATACTACATTATATATGACGAACAGAAGATATACCAAAAAAAAAATGGAAGATAACAAACAGGAAGAGGAACAACAAAATAATTTTTGATGATGGAGAACTATATCCAGATCCAGATCTACAGAGGAAGATGATTGAAAAGTTAAACTTTCTCTCACACACACTCAATCCTCGATCTGATAAAAAATGTATAACGTCTTTAGTTGTTCAGGCAGACACCATTTTACAAGAACATATGGTTTAATAAATAATTTAGAACGAGATCTTTCCTTTTTTACTAAGGCAGATTATAGATCACTGAGAAGGGTGCCAGTGAATTAGCCTAGTTTTTAAGGTAACTAACAAACTTCAGAGGTACAAGACATTATTTCCCAAATCTATTCAAGTGTGATAGCTAAAAACCAATTGACATTATTAGAGTCGGTTTGGTTATATTTATGTTAATATTTTATTTATGTTAAGTTTACCTTGTTAGGAGTTTTAGGCTAATTAGGTTTCCTAATGTATTGTGCATATATATGTGATTAATATCAATGCAAAGGTTAAGCCGTTTTCTTCATATTTCCTGGAGTTTAACATGGTATCAAGCCTCTCTAATTATTAGAGATTTTTACTTCAATCTTGGTCAGTTCTAGATTTAATTCCGCATTTTTTTGTTTGTTTGAGGATTTAAGGCTTCAAATAATTTTTCAACAGATTACTTTTCTTGCAAATTGCATTTAATTTGTTCGAAATTAGGGCTCACAAACCCTAATTCTTTTGGTTCGATTTTTTTTCTAGTTTGGTTATATGCATCTTTGGGTGCTAGTTTTGTGTGTGGTGCTCCTAGAGGGTGCTGCTGTTTTTGTGTGGTGCGCATAGAGGATGTGTGCTGTGCAGTTTGGTGTGTGATGTGATGCTGCTGCGACAGTGGGGTGAGTTGTGGTGTAGGTGTGCTGCGACAGTGGGTGTGTGTAGTGCGCTGCTGTGGGTTGTGCTACGATAGTGGTGTGCTGCCCTTTGTGCTGCTGTTCTTTTGTTGTTGCGAGTCTTGGCGTGCGCTTGTGTGGTGCGTTGTATGCAACGTACTGCTGCTAGTGGTTTGTTGCGTGCTCCTTTATTATTTTTTGGTTGATCGTGTTTGTGTGTGTGATGGCAGGTTGCGATAATCAAACTCCTCCTCCTCCTCCTCCTCCTCCTCCTCCTCCTAAGTACGAGCCGTTCATTGATTATTACCTTCATCCGAGTGAAGGGTCTCAATTGGTTATTTGTCTTGTTTTGCTTACCGTCGAGAACTATGAAGAGTGGTCGAGGTCAATTGCAACAATCTTCGGTCCAAGAGCAAGCTCGGGTTTGTTGATGGTTCGATTGTTCAACCCGATCCCAAGCATCCAGATTACCGTCAGTGGGGTATTAATTCTATTGTTGTTTCTTGGATTTATAATACTCTTGATGTTAGTATTCGTTCTACTGTTATTATTCCTAATGATGCTAAAACTTTATGGGATGATTTGCGTGATCGTTACTCTCTTGGTAACGGTCCTCGTATTTTTTAGTTGAAACATGATATTGCTGATTGTAAGCAAAGGAGTCGTTCTGTTGCAATTTATTATGGTGAATTGAATAAATTGCAGAATTTGTTGTCTAGTTATGTCAAATTTCCTGCTTGTACTTGTTCCGCTGCGAAAGAATATGCTAAGTTGCATGAAAATGAGTTGTTGCATCAGTTTTGTCTTGGTTTGGAACTTAAGAAGTTTGGTTCTGTGGTGTCTACTTTGTTGATGAGTGATCCTTTGCCTTCTATGAATACTGCTTATGTTAAAGTTGTTGCTGAATAGCGTAAGAAAACTGTGTCTGAGGCACATGAGACCTCTTCTTCTTCTGCGACTGTTGGTTTTAATGCAACAGGTACGGCTTTCGGTCGAACTTCCGAACGGATAGAGTGTACATATTGTAAAAGGTCTGGTCATGATAAGGACCACTGTTATCAGCTTCATGGCTTCCCGGGTGAGGGGCGTGGAGGTCGTAGTGGTCGTGGTGGTCGAGGAGGTAGTGGTGGTCGGTCGTCCGGTAAGGGCAAGGGTGAGTTTGCTGGTGCTGTTGGTAGTTCTCGTGGTAATAATGAGCCGGTGTCTGATTCTGATCGTGGGAGTATTCCTACGATTTCTGATGCTCAATGGAAGGAACTCATGTCTGCTGTAAAGGGTGCCAAGTCTGGTTCTTAGTCAGATGGCAACAAACTTGGTACGTCTAACTCCATTGATTGGCTCATTGACACTGGAGCTTCAAATCATATGTCTGGTAATATTGATCTTTTCACTGATTTACATGACATCTCTTCGCCTGCTGGTTTACCCAATGGGAAGAGCACGACGGCAACAAAGGAAGGAAGAGTTATATTGTCTGATAATTTAACTCTTGAAAATGTTTTTATATGTTCCTGCTCTTAAATGCAACTTGTTATTTGTGTCTCAATTATTTAAAAAACAATGCTATTTTATTATGTTCACTGACAAGGTATGCATTATTCAGGACCGTAGTTTGAGGAACCTGATTGGAGCGGGGGTCCAATGTGATGGGGTCTATATTTTTCGTCCAGTTCATGCTCGGAATCTGCAGGCAAACAAAGTAGTTATTTCAGATGCAAGTTTGTTATGGCATAGGTGTCTCGGGCATCCGTCAATGCAAGTTGTAAGCTCTCTTCCGGGAGTTTCTAGTAGTCGTAGTACTCATAGTAGTAACTCAGTTTGTTCTTTTGATTGTTCTATTTGTTTTATGGGGAAGCGGCCCCGAAACTCTTTTCCATTAAGTATGAATAAAGCATCTGGAATTTTTTTATTTAGTTCATTGTGATATTTGGGGTCCGAACAAGATTGTTTCTAGTTGTAATGCTCGTTATTTTCTAACCATTGTTGATGATTTTTCTCGTGCTACTTGGGTGTTTTTAATGGTTGGTAAATATCAGGCTTCTCAGTTGGTTCATGAGTTCTGCGCTATGGCGAAGACTCAATTTGGCAAGAAAGTGAAGGTGGTTCGTAGTGATAATGGCCAAGAATTTCTGAGTTTGGGGTCATTCTTTGCTCATAAGGGCTTTCTACATCAAACATCGTGTGTTGATACGGCTCAACAGAATAGTAGAGTGGAGCGTAAACATCATCACATTTTAAATGTGGCCCGTGCTCTTCGATTTCATGCAAAGTTGCCGAAGTATTTTTGGGGTGAGTGTGTTTTGACTGCGATTCATCTTATTAATCGCACTCCTACTCCGGTTTTGAAAGGTAAAACCCCTCATGAGCTTTTATTCGGTCAGTTACCTTCATATGATAGTTTGCGGGTCTTTGGTTGTCTTGCTTATGCTGCGAATCGTCCTCGAGTTAAGGACAAGTTTGATTCTCAAAGTCGGCGGTGTATTTTTGTCGGTTATCCTCATGGAAGGAAAGATTGGCGTCTTTATGATCTAGAGACAAATGATTTTTTTGTGAGCCGGGATGTGCAATTTTTTGAAGATAAGTTCCCGTATTTAGAGTCTCTTCCGGATGACCGACTTTTGTTGTGGGAAAAGTATTTTGCAAATCCTCCGATTTAGGAAGATGATGAAGGCAATGACCCGGTTTTAAATGGAGTGCACACGAGGGGAGCTACGGATGAAGCTACCCCGCAGCCCCCCCCCCCCGCGCCACTGTCCTGCGGGTGGTGCTACGCAGCAGCAGCCCTACGCGTCACAGCAGGCTGCTGCCCAACTGGTTGTAGCCCCGGTGAGCTCCGGTTAGCTTGCTGGCGAAGCAACCGGCGATGGTTTTCGCGCCGGTAATGCATCCGGTGATTATTCTCACACCGGAGTGGTTCTTGAGCAAGATTTGGACGGTGAAAATATTTTTATTTCGCCGAATTATTTGAGGGGGAGTTCGTCGAAAAATTTGGGTCGTAGTCATCGTGAGAGACGCCTTCTTTCGTGGCATCATAATTATGTTTCTCACACTATCATCACTGAAAATATAGACCCCTCTACATCAATTGTCGCCCCTTCTCAATCACATTCCTCAGGTAAAACTTTCCCTATAGCTTGTCATGTTGAATATAATCATTTTTTTATGGGACACGGGTGTTTTTTGGCTACGATTATTAAGGGAAAGGAACCGTCTTCATTCACAAAGGCGGTTAAAGATGTCGGATGGCGTAAGGCAATGCAAGATGAAATTGATGCTCTAGAACGCAATGGCACATGGACCATTGAGGATCTTCCTCCCGGCAAGCGAGCGATTGGTAGTGGTTGGGTGTATAAAATCAAGTACACCGACAAATCAAAGGTGGAACGTCTCGAGGCTCGTCTGGTCATTCATGGCAACCGTCAAGTTGAAGGTGTTGATTATAATGAGACGTTCGCCCCTGTTGCAAAGATGGATACGGTACATATTTTTTTAGCTGTTGTTGTGTCGTTGAATTGGGAGTTATATCAGATGGATGTTCATAATGTATTTCTTCATGGTGATTTGGATGAAAAAGTGTATATGCAGTTTCCTCCAGGGTACGGTACTCCGACACCTGGCAAATTTTGCAGGTTGCGGAAGTCTTTATATGGCCTTAAACAGGCCCCGAGACAGTGGTTTTCGAAGTTGTCTAGTATTCTGCGAGGTTTTGGATTCAAAAACTCATATGCTGATTACTATCTATTTAGCTATGTCCAAGGCAGTGTATCTTTGCATGTTCTTGTCTAAGTCGATGATTTGATCATTGCAGGTTCTTCTCATGATGCTATTTTTCGATTTAAGGCATATCTGTGCAAATGCTTCTATATGAAGGATTTGGGTTTGCTTAAGTATTTCTTAGGCATTGAGGTTGCTCGGAGTCCGGAGGGCATCTTTCTTTCTCAACGAAAGTATGCCTTGGATATTTTGACTAAGGCAGGTATGTTGGGTTGTAAACCTATTGACACTCCGATGGAGCAGAATCATCGTCTTGCACATGCTTATGGTGAGCCGTTTGCTCAACCGGAACAATATTGTCGTTTGGTTAGTCGTTTGGTGTATTTGTCGGTCACTCGACCAAAGTTGAGTTACTCAGTGCATGTTTTGGCACATTTTTTTTAGTGTTCCACAGGTTTCTCATTGGGATGCGGCAATTCGTGTCTTGCGCTACCTTAAGGGTAGTCCGGGACAAAGTATTTTATTGCGACCTATGAAAGATTTACGCTTGATGGCGTTTTGCGACAGTGATTGGGCGGCGTGCCCATTGACTCGGCGTTCCTTGACAGGCTATTTTGTGTTCTTAGGTCGATCCCCTATTTCTTGGAAGACTAAGAAACAGCCTACTGTTTCCACGTCCTCGGCAGAAGCCAAATATCGGTCTATAGCTTTCACTACTCGTGAGTTGAAGTGGTTGAAGCAGTTGTTGTTTGTTCTCGGTGTTATCATTCTAAGCCTATGCAATTGTTTTGTGATAGTCAGTGAGCCCTGCATATTGCTAAGAATCCAGTATTTCATGAGCGTACGAAGCATATTAAGATAAACTGTCATTTTGTGCGTGATGAGTTGATAAACAGTAATATCTCTACCTCCTATGTTTCGACAGGTCATTAGTTGGCAGATATTTTAACCAAGGCTCTTGGACGACAGCAGTTTGGTTTTCTATTACGCAAGTTGAGCATACGTGATTTGCATGCTCCAACTTGAGGGGGAGTATTAGAGTCGGTTTGGTTATATTTATGTTAATATTGTATTTATGTTAAGTTTATCTTGTTAGGAATTTTAGGCTAATTAGATTTCCTAATGTATTGTGTATATATATGTGATTAATATCAATGCAAGGGTTAAGCCGTTTTCTCCATATTTCCTTGAGTTTAACAGACATAGATAAGAATGATACACCTTTCAAGCAGGAAGCAGGGAGCCTAACTTGTTATACTATATGTATATATGTACTATTTCTACATTGTCCTAGCATCTAAATATCAGGGATTAAGCTTATTTATATACTCTCTTGAGATGTAAGAATGATTTCCAGAAGAAGCACAAAAGTTGAGAGAATTTTTTAGCATGATGAGCTGAGATTTTAGAGGTGATTATTGAAGGTTAGGAAAATCAGTGTGCAAAAATTATCAGTTCTCTCATTTCTTTCGACCTCTAGGAGAGATAAGAAGCTATATCTAAATGCTCGAAATCACCCTGGATGCTCTATTCCCCTTCCTCCCAAGTCCAGTGATCCCAACTGATAATCATCCTTACTAAGAAAAATCAAAACAGGCTATATACGGGTTGCATGCTTAAATTCTATAATACTGAGCATGCTGATATAAAAAAGTGTTTACCGGATCTTGCTTCTTCTTTTGTCAGTTGTAAGAAGTGCCTACCACATAGCCTGGTTACATTGCTGCACATGCCTACCTGCAACATTCATAACTCAGAAACTTTTAGCTGTTAGCAAAGATATATCTAGCAGGAAATACAGTCATTAGCAGATATCTAATGGAGAGCCAGCAAATGTGTATCAGCAAACAGATGGGGATAAATACCCACATCCATTATGTAAAATGAAATAAGATTAAAGAAAGAAACTTGGAGAAATTGAAGCTAAAATCAATCAAACAAATTTATAGATTAAATGATAGAATCACTCGTTCAATCAATTATGTACTAATCTAAACCTAAAAACTCTATAGGGCTGCACTCGCATTAAGCTAGCAAGTGCAACCTATGAATTAGTCCTAGGAATATTATCTTTTGACTCGAAACCTTGATTCTCAGGGTGGCCAGAAGAAGAATCATCATCCAGCCAATTTTCAATTCCTGTACCTCCTGCCTGAAGAGAACCTAAATCAAAAACATCTGAAAACTCGCCTGGACAAGAAGTTGCAACATCCGGAATATCATAACTGGCAACGTTGCCCCAAAATGCAGGAGTAGAACTTGAGACATCTGTGCTGAGATCAAACCCCATACTCCAGACTTCCTCCTGCTTTATATTTCCAATTGCAGGAGAGGAGAATTCAGGAAACGTTTTCTGTCGGACCAATTCCTCAGGAAATGAAACAAAATAGTCACCTGCAGCTTCTGATTGAGGAGCAGCTACCTGATTTCCCTTTGAAAAGGGATCTCCTATCCCAGAACTCGAAAGGGGAGCTCCAACTGAGCTAGGGATTTCCATAAATTCCTGTGCTGTCGCAGATTCATCCAAAGGAACAGCTTCACATTGAAAAGGCACACTCAGTGCTCCACTACTTGACATTCCCATCACATCTTGCAAGAGATAATCTTGGGCACTTGTCATTGGAATATCAGAAGACGGAAACACCCTCAATTCTTCAAACTCGGGTTTGTATTTGACAATTTGTCCCTCCAGAGAAGTACCAGAACTACCTGCTTCTTGATGTGCTTGCTTCAGAAAATTCCTTCTTGTTCTTGGAGAAACAATTGTCCTTTGTTCTTTCATTTGCTTCAAACGGTCTACAAATACCGGGTTTTGAAGCACTTTAGCTAAGAATGAAACCATTTGTTTCTGTCTCTGCTCCGAAGCCTGAATCTTACCCTTCACCCTTTCTACATGCTCTGCAGTTCCGTGCTGCTGTTCCTGCAGCTCAACAACCTCTTGCATTAATGCACTCTTCTCTTTCTTTAGTTTCTCAATCTCACTTCCAATTCCAGACTCAGAAGATGATGACCCTCCATAGGAGGTAAGCTGCTGAGATTGAGTGGATTTTCGCCTGTGAATATTCTTCAACAAATGCCTGCTTCCACGCAAAAACCCCTCATTCGCAAACTCCCACTTATCAGGATCAACCTTACGAAAACCCTGAAGTAACCAAAAATGTCCAGAATTAATGCTAAATCATGAGAAATATTACAACTAGTCCAAATACAAACATCAACTCATGACAAGGTGCAGACACACTCGATATTTCAGTCATTCACTGCATCAAAACGACAGGCACACTCGATAATTCAGTCATACACTGCATCAGTACACTGAAACACTTGGAATCTCAGTTATAAATTGCATTAATACAACTTCACTCGAAATTTCAGTCATACAGTTACTTAATACAACAGTACAAAAGAACTTCGAATAAAAGAAACAAGTAGAGCATAACCTGATTCAGTGATTAGCAACAGCAAGCTGAAATTTCACAATAACCTGACATTCTACTGTTACAAAAAAGAAGCCAAGCAACCAGTGTAACACTAACAATATTAAACATACTATTCTATTATGCATAAAGATGAATTGAAGTAATGTAGCAGTAATAACTACTAAAATTCATTAAAACCCGGATTCTACCTTGTAATATGGTGAAACTCCGTTACTCGAGCAAACAATCAAACCAGTAAATTCATTGTTATATCTGGAAATGCGAAGAACAGCACGATCAAGATTCAAGTATGTATGATCCATTCCCAGTCATCGCAGAAGCATTTCCTCTTCATTACACATATAGATAGACCGACAAAATATACAACCAAGAACACAATTCACTACAAATAAAAAACATTAATACATTTATCTCAAAATATGTACAACTCTACAACAACCAACCCCACAACATTACAGCAAAATCAATCCCTTTTACAACCAAAGTTACAACTTTTCCAAATTTGATACAAAATGATGATACATAATAATTGAACATAATTGAAATAATAAAAAATAAAAATAAAATAAAAATAAAATAAAAAAGCAGCAGAATAAATAGAAAATATAGGGGGAAATACCCACATAAGTATTGAGCTGACGAACAAAACTGGAAAAGTTATTGTGCTTGAAATTCCAAGGAAGAACAAGTCTAGCAAAATCCACAGGATCCCAAATCACAAAGCTTTCGCCTCGCGAACCCCAAGATATAATCATGTCCAAGTTGGGATCTTCAACAAGATCATAAGTCTTGGATAAAAATGGTGGAATTGGAGTACCCTGTAAACACTCTAATGGCTGCGGTTTCTGCTCAGTTTCCGACTCCACAGAAAAAACAGCAGGAAGCGAAGGAAGAGTAGGAGGAGGTGGAGAATAAAAACCCTGAAAATTCATATTGATATTGGATGATGTCATAGATTCAAACCCAGTTGAGTAAAATGGTTCATTAAAAACAGAGGATGGGTCGAAAGACGAAGTCGAAGTCGAAGTCGACCCAGATGGAATTGGAGCAGAAGATGAAGTGGGTATTTCTGGGAAAAACATTTTATCATCAGAATCCATAAATTGAGGAGCCGGAAAACGAAAACTATAAAGAAAAAAAAAACAGAGTAGAGTAAATGGGAAAAAAAATGGAGGAGAGAATTTATAGATAAACATGGAGACTTGCCAACTAAGTAAAGAGGGGAAAAATATCTGAGCAAAGTAAGGCGGTGTAAATGTATGAAGGGGTCACCGACCTTAATTTTTAGTGGGAATGTTCCTGGATATAAATGGGATACTGTACTCTGTTTTCTGGGTTTACTGGGAATTTTTCTGGGTTTTAGATGAAAGTGAGAGGTTTTTTTTTTTTTTTTTTTTTTTTTTTTTTTTTTTTTTTTTGCAAATTGGCAAATTGGGTGAAAATGTCATGATAGATATTTTTGGTGGGGTCGATGGTTTATGAGGAAGGGTGAGATGGAGGAGCCAATGGTGGAGTTCCACGAGTGATGATGTTGGGAGCCAATCGTGTTCATCCATTAAACAAGTGAGTGTAACTTTGATGTTTTTTTTTTTTTAATTTGACGATCAAATTTGATGGGTTGAAGGGAGGACAAAAGAAAAAACGCGACTCGTCTTAAACCGACATATTAGTATTACTGTATCAGTAAAACAGTGCTCACTGTACACTACACGTTTTCGTCTTAATACTAAACTAGCTTTTTGGTCCGTGTAATGCATAGGTTGTTTAGTGGTGTACAATATAAATTTTTATTTTATAATATGCTTTACTTGATAAATGAAAAGTAATTGTAAAAGTGATTAAGTTGGGGGAAGGTGAATCAAATAACATTCAATTCATACATATATAGAATTAAAGCTAGTTTTTTTTTTTTTTTAAATATGAGAAAGGGAGTGATTTTCCAAAGTAATGTAATAATATAAACTAATTCCTTATATACATTGGTTTAAAAACTATATCCCACAATATTGTCCACGTAAGCTCAGTTTCAAGGTTCGGTATTGCAAGTATAAAACCGCTAACATTGTTGGCGGTTTTAACTAATATAGAACCTCTAATGATATTAGAGGTTATAGAAGTTCTATGCATAGAACCTCTATTGGTATTAGTGGTTCTTTACGTAAAACCTCTAATACCATTAACACTTTAGCAGTTCTATATAAAGAGTCGCTAGTGAAGCTAAAGAAGAGGTTCTATGCATAGAACCTCTAATGGTATTAGCGGTTCTATACGTAGAACCTCTAATGGTATTATCGGTTCTATATATAGAACCTCTAATGGTATTAGCAGTTCTTTACTGCCAAGTTCCAAACTTAGGAACCGATCCTACGTGAACGGTATTGTGGGAAATAGTTTTTAAATCGACTTATATAGAGAATTAATTTGTATTTTAACATTATTTAAGGAAATCACTGTGAGAAAGGGGATTTAATTAATGAAAAGGTGAAGAGACATGTGGCATTGGTGGAAAATAAAGTTTGTATGTGGCGTGAAGGGTATGATGATTTGTGTATTTAAATACTAAATATAGATAGTATTAAATATTAGGGAAAAAAACAAGTGTGGATCTGATTCATGATTATATTATTGCCGACCTGAGGTTAATACGCACGCAATTGATATTATATTGAATATAGTGACCCTAATTTTAATATAGTAACCTTTATTAAAACTTGTGTGGCCTTTAATATTATTGTGAATCTGATATACGACTTTATGTTGAACATAATGTCTCTATTAACATAGTGACCTTTATTATTCATATTGACACGTATATAAAAATATTCATTAAAAAAACTAACCTCTTATTGCCTTTATAATACCACAATGACTTTTATTTCAACATAATAACCTTTATTTTAATATAGTATTTGTTTTTTATAAGTAATAAAGCAACCATAGTGTCCAATTGTCTATAATGTTAGCGGTCCACAATAAATTAGAGTGAACCAGTTCTATTTAAGTGTGTGTGTGTATGTATTATATATATATATATATATATATATATATATATATATATATATATATATATATATATATATATATATATATATATATATATATATATATATATATATATATATATATATATATATATTTATATATATATATATATATTCGGACAGGTTAATTGGTTCGTTCAACAGTAGTCGCCCTCGAATCTCTAACTAACGCCCGCAAAATAACTTAAAATAACGTACGTAGCCTTATTATATAAATATTTAATCTTACCTCAACTTAACACTTTTACCCTAAACAAAAAATTTAACCATTCTTTCTAGTGTTCACCGGCCACCAACGATCATGGTCAACCACCAACCACCAACCACCGTAATTTTCAAAATTAAACAAATTATTTAAATTTAGCAAAATAAAATTCCTTGGATCTCATGGAAAATAAAAAATTCACAAAAATCTCACATTGGATCAGCCTTTTCTTTCTTTTTTAACTACAAAAATGACATCTAAATGATGAGAAGAGAAGTGCTGAAATGGACGGAGAGCTCAAACAACATAATGTAACTGAAATTCCATGAATGAAGTATATGTCTCTGCTAATTATGTATACAAGCTAAGCTACACACGAATATTTTCGTGTGTGTGAATATATCAGGCTCGATTCTTTGTTTTTTCTTTTCAATGAAGGTTTTTTTTTTCTTTTCTTTTCAGATGGTAGTTTTTTTAGGTGGTAGTTTTTTTGTTTAGATAGTTTTTTTTTTTCTTTTTTTTAAGAATTGTAGTTTTTTTTAAAAAAAAAATAATTGAGAAGGGTATTTTAGGAAAGTGAAATTTATCACCCAAAACCCCCTTTCACTTTATATATAGGATAAGACCTCCACCATTTATTTTTAACAAAGGTAACAAGCTCCAAGATTTTCAATATTTCTGGCAACAAAGCTCCCACAATACGTCAATACCTCAAAGCTTGTCTTATGAATAAAACAAGTGTGTTTCAACGATTTACAATCCATCTATTTCAAAGAACCTAGGCTAAAACGCCTAGATCTTTCGAATAACTTGGTTATTCGAAAGATCTAGCCTTTTCAACCTAGATTCTTTGAAATAGTTGGGCGTTTCAGCCCGATTCCAGAAAATAAAAAAAAAAAACTATCGATCTCCGGCGACCGCCTTCCTCGTCATTTCCGCGAAAATTAGGTGGATTAAGTAGTTTGGTTGTAAAAGGAGGTGGTGGTGGATGGTAAGAGGAGGTGGTGATGGGTGGTAAAAGGAGGAGGAGGTGGTGGTGATGGTGGTTTAGAGAGAGAAATGTTTTTAAGAGAGAGAAGAGGGAATGAGGGTTAGGGTAAATTATGTTTGTGGGGTAAATTTCTGTTTACATATGAGGGTAAAGTAGTAAAATACATTTTATTTTGCAGGCGTTACTTATAGATTCGAGGGCGATGTTTAACAACTCCTTGTTTTTAAAAAAAAAAATTAAATTCCACACTCCAGACTCCGTATTAATTTTTTTAAATTGCAACAAAACAAAAATATTAATTTCATTAACGAAAAACAACATTTTATGAAATTATTCTCCACAAAAAATAATTTTCAAGAAAAATATAATTATAAAAATAGTTTTCCTTTATTTGTTTCCTTACAAGAAAAATAATATAGAAAGAAAAAAATGAAAGTGGAAGAGAGAAAATGATGAGAAAGGAGGTAAGGGATGTAAGGCGTATAGAGAAAAATGTGATCGACATACTTTGCCTTTATATATATATATATATATATATATATATATATATATATATATATATATATATGTATATATTGTAGGCGTCGTTTGAAGTGCGCCTACGTAAGCATGTTGTGAATATGCTTGGCACTTTTAGGAAGTGAGAATTGACATATACGATTAGGGACGAATAAAGTAGGGAGCCACCACTAAGTTTTTAAGGAACTTGTAAACCGTTCACGGATCATTTAAGGCAACCACGATTAAGGGACAACGAAAGACAACAACGATTGACCCGTGAAGGTTACACCCCATTCATAATCCATGAGATTACTAACTCCATATCGTTCGGAACCACGAAAGGAGGATCGGGGATGATGGTGCAAAGTGAGTCATGGAGTCACATTCACCCGTATTGGCCTCTACTCGATTCTTATAGTGAAAAGTGATTCATGCGATCTCAAAGGCATACAAACAAAGATTCAATTCGCTCTAAACTATTATTTATGCTAAATTGGTTGAATATTAATGCAACATATAATTCTAAAATATTGTGATCACTTCGATTAAATAACAAGATTAAAAAGAAATCTAAACCGATCGTCCAAATTATCTTATTAGGCGTGATTTTCAATTACATATTCCCTTGAAACATGCAATAATCAACAAATATAGTAAAAATCAACAATAATATTGGAAGCAATTCAACAATAAATTGTTAGTCAAATCAAAACATAACAAACCAAATCATGATATTAGCAATATTAAAATAAAATAAGTAATTAAATTAATTAATACTCACATTTCGCGCGCTCCTTTAAATTGCTACATCATGAATAAACTGTTAGTAACTTCAATAAATAATAAATCAAATTAAAACAATTAAATTAAATAAAAAATAGAGTTGATTTGGTCCAAACGCTCAGTTAATTATACCTTTCACGTCTTGGTTTAAGTATAGAATTTCGGGTATCGTATGGACTCCTTGGAGTGCTTAGGGGAATTATTATGGAAGAATAGGGAGGCTAGTGTTTAGGCTAAAAAGGGAGAAGAGAATGATTTTTGGTATAGAAGAGAGAGAATGATTTTTTGGTGCCCCGAAACTGAGGAAATCATGTTTGTATTTATAGAGGAGACGAGCAGAGGGATGCACGGAACCCTAGAAAAAGATAAGAGCTGCTAAAAAAAACCCTAATTGGGCACCGTGACATGGTGTTGGGCCTCGTGACACGGTACGGAGCACCGTGTCACGACATTGTCCACCCTGGCGCGGCACAGAGCGTCGTGTCGCGGTGCACAATTCGGCCAAAAAACGTGCAGATTCATAAAGCGCGTAAAGAAAACACGGAGAAGACACGTGAAAAAATCGTGTTACGGTATGTGTACCATGACATGGCACTGGTCCACTATGGCACGGTATAGCACACCGTGTCGCGATGTACAGTTTGCCTAAAAATGCGTCCAGGTTCATAAGCGCGTCTGAAAAAATGCGGAATAGACACGGGAAAGCATCGTGTCACGGTATGTACCGTGACACGGTGTAGAATACTGTATCACTGTACCATACACCGTGACACATCAGCATTGCCGCGACGCGGCAGTTTAGTTGTTGCGCGGTAATTCCAGTTTTTTACGCGTTTTTAAAACTATGATAACTTTTAATCCATAACTCGAAATAAGGCATATAATATATAATTGGAAATCTTATCAAGTCTACTTTCCAACCCAAATAGAATCAGATCAAAATCATTTGTATATTTTAAGATATGGCCGTTTTAGTGAAAGGGTATCGGTTTTGGATCGAGTTTAGTATTTTGCTCATATCTTCTTCGTTTTAAATCGGAATTGGGCTTATGATATATCGTTGGAAAGCTTATTTCAAGGCCTATCCAACCAAATAATAATTGGATCAAAAATTATAGGGCCACAAAATCAGTTTCTCTCGGTTTTGTGATATGGACACGAAAAGTGAAAAGTAAGTTATGGTTTAGGGAAATGAGCTAGGAATTGGATTGGTTTATGAAATGTATTGGGAATGTATATGGATTTAAGCACTCCAAAGGTTTAATACTCAACCCGACCAATAATGGCGGTGAAAGGTTGCTCATCATCGAGTTTGGTTTTGGGGAGACATTTTTAGGTGTCTACACACACACACACACACACACACACACACACACACACACACACACACACACACACACATATATATATATATATATATATAGGGTTGGGTTCCAATGAGAAGTTTTTTTAAAATGAGAAGATGAGAAGGATGAAATGTGCATAAGTTTTTCACTAAATGTGCATATTATTTTCACTATATGTGCATGATTGATTTTGTACTAAATTTTATTTTTGAGTTTTCTGAAAAAAAAAAAAAAAAAAAAAACAAACAAACAAAATTATGCACATTATTTTCACAATATATGCACATAAAATTTGAGTCAAATTTTTTTATGCACATTTAGTTCAAAAAAAAACATGCATATTTAGTAAAAAAATTATGCACATAAAATCCTTCTCATTTTTCTCTTTTAAAGACCTTTTCATTTGACCCCAAATCTATTTTATATACTTCCTCTGTTCTTTTTTTATTGCACCATAAGGGGTTTCACGCTTGCCAATGCATTACTTTGGCTATTAATATCTTTAATTATACTTTTGTAAAAATAAAAAATTGATATTTGAAAAGTAGATTTCGAGATGAATCTAACTAGATCCCACATGACTATGTTTTTCCTAATGGATAAATCACAAAAGATGGTCAAAAAAGATTAAGTGAATAGTGTAAAAGTCCTTATGGTGCAATAAAAGAAAAACAGAGGAATTATATATATATATATAAATGGGATCATATGAGAACGCATCCCTTATGTGAGAACCTTCTGTTATATGAGAATAGATCTAAGTCGTTGATTAGATTCAATCCAACAGCCAAAAACGCATTTTAGTAAGGGCAAAATTGTAATTTCATGCACTTATATACCCCTTTTCTTCTTCCTCTTTCATTGGCTTGTTTCTCTCTCTAACAGAACGTTCTCTCTCTAAATGCACTCTACATCTTCAAATTCTACTTGAATTTCTTCAAATTTCCACTTGAATCTTGAATATTGTTAGATAATTGTTGTCTTTATTACCTAGTTCTGATTTTTGGCTTCAATATTCAATTATTGTTAGTGCATTATTATTCAATTCGATTTTCACTTGAAAAGCCTAGAAATCATGAATCGCTAAATGGATTTAACAAAAGATACTAATGATGAAGAATCGAAATCTCCTGTTCTTACCTATGAAAGAAAAAAAAAATTAAAAAAAATAACTAATTTTTTGTTATATACGAATTAGTTGGATGTAATTTTGCATTTTTTTCAAAAATTTTGTGTTGTCAAATTTTTTTTTTTTATTTTTTCAAGAATTTTATGTTCTTATATGTTTCCGTTTAATTGCTCAATTAAGGTTATATATTCGTTTATTTGCTTCAATTATGTTTAATTTAATAGTAATTGATAATGTGAAGTTTGATTAGATTGATTTTGTACCCAGTTACATATGCAAGAGTTTTGTTTAATGTCTTTTAACACTTAAACCCAATTCTTATAATTGCCATCTAAGTGTTTGATAAAATGCCTGAACTATTTGAGCAGTGGATTTTGAAATTGGGTGTTGAAAATGGGAGATCCCAAGACTCCGTTGTCCAAGATCCTATCAACCACATCATCATGTACTTGTGAGTAGTAGTGATAAAACATATACCATGAGAGGAATCTCTAAATATGCAATTGAGGACATATGTCAGTGTATGCAAAGTGTAAGCTTTAACTACTTGTGATTGTTCCTGTTATATCTGTGGTCATTGTTTTACATTAGTTATGTGGGATTTGTATGCTGGAAGTAATTTACTTTGAATTTCATAGTTTGTTGTGAATTTTAAAATGACTGTAATTGGTGATAATGTTATATTACAGCAGACCTAGTAGTCCATGTTACTGTAATCTGGTTTTGAAGGCTAGTTTTGATACTTTATACTATCCTTGCAGCATCTTGAAAGAAAATTTTCTATGAAAATGTCTGCTTTGGAGATCTACAATGAGACTGTAGTTGATCTTTTGAATCGTAGTTCTGGTACACTTCAACTTTTGGATGATCCTGAGTTAATTGTTGCCATATTCTCCGTATTTGAAGCATTATTGAATAAGAGTTTGGTTGGATTACTATTATACTGCGCGTAGCTGTTTGACCTGCTAGGACAGCCAGATAACTAATTGTGGCTAACAGTTGAATTTGGAACCAATTGAATGACATACAAAAGATGAAATCTTGTGTTTAATTCAGGTTCATTGAAAGTTTTGAGTAGCCTAGACTTCCAGATATCTATTTGAGATGGGTACTTATTGGTCCTCATCTAAGGATATATATACTTTTGAGAGTGTGGTCCATTGTCCATAAGAAGTGGATGGGAGCATTTTCCTGTATAGGAAGTTTAAATTCAAATGCAACATTATTTGTTTTGGCTTTGGATTCTCTCCACCTCTCTTCATCACACGAGTCCCTTTGTTTATCTCTCTATATCTCTTCTCATCACATAGGTTCCTTAATATGTGTGGCTCTCTCTATGTTTCAATTATAAAAGAATAGAAGAATTTACATTCAAGGACATTAAGGTACAAGACACTGCACATGCAAATTGCAACCAAGATCCACTTGCAGATTTAGTGAAATATTGTGAATTGTTGAGGCATATAGATGAATAAGATGATGAAAATGTAAGACATTGATTGGGTTTTATTGCCCAAGACTTGCACATTTTAGCTGCACTATACTTTGCTTCTCTTGCAGTAGTTGGATCTTTTTTTGGGGTTGGTAATGTAGTTGCACAAGCATGTTTGTGAAGGTTTCAATTAATTGTTACTAAGGTTTACTCAGAAACAACTTAAGGAATATTAATGGATAATGTGTCGCAACCACTAGACATGGCAACATTTGTTTTTTGGGTAGGAATAAAAAGGTTGCTTTGTTGGTGGAGTTTTAAGTATTTGAATATTTTAAAGTGATGGCACTTATACGTTTTTTTGCATCTTCCATCTCATATGGTTGACTTGAAGAGACCTTTATCGTAACCTCTTCTCAGTTAGCTGTGGTATTTTTATACATATATCAGTTTCTTAATTTTATTTATTTTCTGATATCATATGTGTTATTACCTTTTGCCTCTCAATCTTCTGTGCCATGCCTTACATCCATGTGCGGTGATTGGAATTTCTGTAGTAGATCATTGTGCTGAATATATTGCTTCATTTGTTTCATCTTTGAGTCATTATGTGTATGACCTATGAAATGATCTTTAATACTTTCAAGTTATGATAAAGATGGAGTGTCTAGTTCCATCTTTCAGACTTTGAAAGTATTATATGTAGTATTATACTTTCAAGTTAGAGACTAAGTTGGTGCCTTTTCTGGAATTGTTGCATTCAAGCTAGTATTCTGTAATTTGTATTTGATTCTATTCATACTACATCTTATCAAAGTCTGAGATTCTAGTTCATCTTATGCTTTGATTCATCATATCAGATTAGAAGTATCTTGATCATGTATTAGTGAATGTTACTATTTTATCGAAGCTACTTACTTAAACAAATAAGAGTTAGATACAAAAATGAGGATATGATGATGACAAATTGACAAATCTACTTCACCAAGTATCTTGATAAATGAACAAAGAATGAAAGAATTGTTGCTTATTTGATAAATGAGCAAAGAATTATTTGTTCATTTTATAAATGGTGGTTAGATCTTTGTTAGTTTTTGAATGATGTAAAAATGGTGGTTATATTTGAATCAAAATTGGATCTTTTGTGGTGATTTTTGATTATGGTGACTATTTTGGTGGTTATATCATGGTGACTTTTGTGGTGGTTATATTATGGTGACTTTTATACCCAACGTTTACTTGAAATATTTGCTCATTTTATAAATGAGCAACGAGCTATTTGCTCATTTGAAAAATGAGTAAAGAAATATTTGCTCATTTGTCAAGTGAGGAAATAATTGATTGCTCACTTCACAAATGAGCAAAGAAATTGTTTGCTCTTTGCTCATTTGACAAATAAGCAACTAACTATTTGCTCATTTGTTAAATTAGCAACTAAGTATTTGCTTATTTGACAAATGAGCAACTAACTATTTGCTCATTTGCTAAATGAGCAAAAAATTGATTGCTCATTTCTCAAATTAAATGATTAAAGAATTGTTTGCTTATTTTACACATGAGTAACTAATTATTTGATTATTTGACAAATGAGCAAACTAATGGTTGTTCATCACAAATGAGCAAATAAATGCTTGTTGATTAAAGAAATGTTTGCTCATTTGACAAATAAGAAACTAAGTTTTTGTTCATTTGTTAAATTAGTAACTAAGTATTTGCTCATTTGATAAATGAGCAACTAACTAGTTGCTCATTTTCAAAAAAATTGATTGCTCATTACCCAATTTAAATTATCAAAGAAATATTTGCTTATTTTACAAATGAGTAACTAATTAGTTGACAAATGAGCAAACTAATGGTTGCTCATTTCACAAATGAGCAAAAAAATGTTTGTTGATTAAAGAATTTTTTTGCTCATTTGTCAAATGAGCAACTAATTATTTGCTCATTTGCCAAATGAGCAACTAAGTTTTTGTTTGCTCATTTTAATTCTGTTTGCTCTTGCCATACAAACATCCTAAATTGAGAACACTCAGCTAAAAAAATCTAGCAAAAATTAGAATGTTACATTTGAATAACAACGAAATTTATGAGCTATCAAATTTGTAAATTTTCTGAATACTAAAATAAAAAATTAGAACATCAAATTCGTAAATTTTGACGAAAATACTATCTTGGGACACTTTTAGCAAATTGCAATAACTCTGAGTTCATTGATCAGTGCTATTGTTAGCAGCTCAAGTAATCTAAACTACACAATACAATTAAATATTTATCAGTTTTAATATGCTTTCTTGTAGCATTTTTTGCAATATGCAGACAACCAGATATTATGCCCATATTAGTTTCTTTCTTAATGTACCATCACTATCAACCGAAGGAAGGGAAGAGTTTACTGAATATGTCTCCGAACAATTGAATCGTGGCTGCTTGTATTGGTCTTTGGGATTGCGAGCATTCTACTTTGCTTTTCCTCTTCTGCTCCGGATCTTCGGCGCTATTGCAATGTTCAATTGAAATTATCAAAATTAAAATCAAATTAAGAGAAATTCGAATAAGAGAAACCTGAAAATTACTACTTGAAATTATGCAGTAGTGAAGAAGAGGAGAGAGAAATCGTTGATCTTCAATTTTTAGTCTCCATTGTAATCCCACCTTCAAGCTTTGAAGAGAGAGAAAGAGGAGTATACAAATTTTAGGTAATTTGGGTTTTGGGGGCTGATGTGTTCGTTTTAAAAATTACATTGTTGTCATTATTAGTTGAACAATCTCAGCTGTTGGTTTTAATACAATCTAATGGCTGAGATTAGTCCTTACATAATGGATGGGTTCTCACATAGAGGGTGGTTCTCACCGGATCCTGACCCTATATATACATATATATATATATATATATATATATATATATATATATATATATATATATATAAAGAATTATTCTCTACTTTAGGGAAAAATTGATGTTCATCCCTTATTAACCAAACAATGGAAAGGAGAAATTCATGAAAAACATTTTATAAGAAATAATTTCGTCAAAACAAACGAGGTCTTAAAAACTTAAGAGTGACAAAACAACTTTATTAGTCGACTTAGGAAATTATATTTATTACATTGCCCAAAAGTAGTATACCCTTCTAGGGGAGCTAATCGAGTTGAACAGCTCGCGAACAAATCGGGTTAACTATAGGCGCATAGGCCCTATTTACTAAAATTGCATATAGGATGACATTTTTGTAAATAATGGAAACGTAAAGGTGGAAAATATGATGGCAAAAAGTATCACTACATGCATAATATATAATAGTACACAAAAAAGTACTATTTAGACAACTGGTGCTTTAATGGCACATTATGCATGCATAATAGTATACAAAAATGTACCACTATATCATTAAGAGGGAAAAAATGTACCACTGAACTCCAAATTATCCTCCTATTTACAAGCCAAACAAATAGGGTCTATGCGCCCAGGGGAACTCGAAAAACTCGAACTCAATTCGCTCACAACTCGGCCCAAGTTGGTTCGTCTCGAATTTGACGCATCTCGAAGGTTAACGAGCATGACTGAACAAGCTCTAACCTTACTCGATAAGCTCGGGAGCAACTCAATAATGTATTATATTAATAAATGTATTATATTAATAAATTATCTACAAATAAAGTTGCCAGGTTTAAATTTGACACTTTATATGAGTTAAATTATATATATATATATAGGGTCAAATGAGAAAGACCTTATAATGAGAAGAATGAGAAGGAATCTCATACGTTCAAATTAGATGATCTAATCTAATGGCTCTCATTATAAGCTTCATTAATGGCAAAATTGTAAATAATATATAATTTTCTCTATTTCTCTTTCTCCTCCTCATATTCCTCTAGTCATCTTCCCCTCTTTCTTCCCTCTTCACCACTCATCCCCGTTATTTTTTTCTTAGAGTTCAAAAGAAGGTTCAATAACTTATGAAATTTTCCCCGTTTCTCTCTCTCCTCCCTGTTCCTCTCCCCCTTAATTATCTCTTCTCTCACCCTTTTTTCTCTCTGATTTCAAAAAAAAAAAAAAAAAAAACAAAAAAAAAAAAATGATTATGATTGAACAATGTGTCGTTGAAAATATGTAGTAACAGGGGAATATATCAAAAAGTGAAGATTAAATATGCATAACTTTATGCTATATTTGCACTGTTTATGTAAAAAATGTGCATATATAATTTACAAATTATGTGCATATTTATTAGCAGAAATCTGCAAATCCTCTATACTAAATATGCATATTTTTATTAAAAGCACATATTGTTGAATATTCAATCTCTATATGATTAAGTATGTCTATTTATGTTAAACTCCGGCCAATTGCTTGATGATTTCCATAATTCATCATTTATTAACTATATGAGTTCGGGAGTGCAATTGACATATGAACTCACCTAAGTAGCGAAGCTTAGAAATCCAATCCTTATTACTAGGTTTGCAATTTGCTCATAACCATATTTACTTTATCACCTCTAAAATTAGAAGTTGGAACTTTGAATAAGCTTTAATGGAGGAGAGAGAAAGAATATATTTCGTTGAAAAGGAAAATGAAATTTAAAAAACGAACGTGCATAATTTTTGAATTAAATATGCATAAATTATGTACTAAATATGCATATTTTTTGGGCTGAATGTGCATTTTACAAAATTCCTTCTCATTTTAAGATCCTTCTCATTGGATCCCAACCTTATATATATATTTTTTAGATTTTTTTAAAGTGTTAAACCAATTAGAATGGGACACGTGTCAAATTAATAACGCCACGACACTATTGTTGATAAAATAACTTAACTTTCGTTAACGGATATGGCTGTCAAAGGGTATTGTTGAAAAAATATCGTGAGGTGGAGGCCAAAGCTTATAACTTTGAAAATGCATGGATACAGCTTAGAAACCAAAGAACTTGGGGGGCATAGCTTAGAAAAACCTTTTATTTTTTATTTTTTATTTTTTATAAAGGTTAAAATTTAACGACTTACACATAATTGTGTTTAAAGGACAGTGAAACTAATGAAATTAATCTATGGTTGTGCCGAAGTAGATGTACTAAAAAGAAAGGAAACCAAACTGACTATGGTGAAAAGGGGAAGAAAGCAAGAAGAGATTCAAGGGAATTATCAAGGGGATTATGGGGCTACATATAGTGCTTATTTTACCGTCAAACCAAATTGTTAGACGAAGCATTTTGTCCAAGCTCATTTTTTTTTAATTATTGATTAACTTTTGAGCATTGTGAAATCATGTGTATTTGAATACTATTATATATTAATGCCACTGCTATGTATTATGATGTACCCTGTATGGCTATATGTTGTACCTTGTTTCCAATTAGGTTAATGAACGTAGAGGATATACTAGTATCATAAATTCTTATATAAAGTCTTAGCACGTTTTTTTTTAACTAACTACTTAAATAAGGGTGTAGCTTGTTCACATGTTGTATCAGATTTTCCAGAATATCCTACAACATTAAAGACAAGAGCCCTAGGCAGCGGACGTTAACTCCATGTGAAATGCAAACACAAGCCAAGAAAAATTAAGGCTAAGCAACGGAGAGATATTCATATCTAATTCCATTAACTCCATGTCAAGTGCAAACACAAGCCAAGAAAAATTAAGCCGAAAGGGCTGACCACCCCGCGCGCAACGCGCAGTTTGGCTACCCTAGTATTATCAAAAGAGAAAGGTTATAGCTTTAATAATAAATTAATAATCAAGGAAACTATAAATTAAGGCCTACAACATTAAATTAAAAGGACCAAAATCTTAACGAGCAGATCATGAGCTACTTGACTCGATTCGAAACTTTGACGAGCACGAGTCGAGCAGGTTTTATTGACTCGAAACTTTAGCGAGCACGAGATGAGTACATATAAAAAAATTTCGAGTCGAGTTGAGCACCCCTTAGCTCGTGATCGACTCGCTGGATTAGCACCCTTGCTCCCTTTATTTCATAATAATTGCTACAATTTGACTGTTTTTAGATAGGTACTCCATATCATGTAAAAATGTAGTTTAAAAGGTACTCCTTCCATGTTTTAATAAGTGTTACACTTTGACCAAACACACAAGGCACAACTTTGACCACTAATTTATCTACTTATACATTAGTAAAGTTATAGGAAACTATACATTATAACGAATCCAACAATGTATTATACAATATCATTTGTTTTTTATATATTAGTAAATTAATCAAGTCAAAACCATTATGTGAATATTTTTTAAAAAAAAAAAATCAAAATGTAACACTCATTAAAATACAAAGAAGTATTAATATAAACTATATCAACTTCTTAACAATTTTTATAAACATATAAATTACTTGCGGGTTGAATTTGTATATTAAATGTGAAAGTTTACCGTGTCAATTATTTTGGAAAGGGGATAGTATTCTCTATGAAACAACAATTACAGATTACTTAATTTTATTATTATTTTTTTTTTTTAATTGTAACTTGTAGCGGTTTGCTATCTAAAGCAGTGGTGGTTCCGCTCTGCAAAATTTTTTAAGACTTTAAGTAATTGTATATGATCCTACATGAGCAATACTTTGGTGATTAAGTTTCATTACGACACAAGTATAAAAAAGCTTTAAATGACCTTAGTTTTGTAAATCGTCCAACAATTCATCATCCATTAATAAGATTATTGTCAAATGTACAAGCAAATATATAGGTGTTTCTTTTTGTTGATTAGACATTCACGTCCAATTTGAACAGAATTAATACACACTAGTAAAACTTTTAACAGGTGTTGTCAACGTGTAAATCTCCATACTATGAAGTAGCATAAACATATGCAACAACGAAAGATCGCTTATATTTGATTCAATTGTTATGTTTCTTTTAACTTTTTTAGATCTATATTTCTTTGCACATAGTGTATGACTTTTTTCAATGAACCGATCCCATTACCATATTCATAAAAGGAAAAAGAGAAGGCACCAGCTGCATAGATAGAAGACTAATGCAGAAGCGGAGAAATTTGTAAATTGTAAGCTTAAATTGAGCTTTTTTAGCACCAATCTAATCAACGATAAATTGCTGCTGTAACTTACACCCGCTTTGGATGTGTCTTCTATGCGCAGACAAAGTTAATTATCCAATGTCCATAACAAATTTACAATGAAACTATTCGCAAGAACTAGAAAAACAATACCGAGTATTAGGTAATATTCTTTGCTGTAAGAGATTATAATTCTAGCTGAATTGATACACACGAAAGTCGGCCATCACGAGCAACCAAATCTTATTAGACATTTTGGGATGCTCAACCTTTCTTCGTTAGGACTTTTATACTGATTGAGATATGATTTACATCAACACTCTCACCCTACTTTTATCATCAATGAGAGAATAAGCGAGAGTGCTATTACAAATTCAAAGTGCCGAAATCAAGAGAAAAAAATAGTGTTTTTTTTATCTATCTAGTTCCTACGTCAAATTATGCACAATTCACTCAGATGCTAATTTCCAGAAACCTTGTCCGCATCGGTGCTTTAAATTACATACAAAATCATAATGATACAATTAGAATAGGCGGACAACTGTACTGGAAGACTATTCATTTTGATCATCTAGTATAGTGTATGAGTAATGTATATTTGTCAAAAAAATCAATTCTCAATTGGCAAGGTAACAGAGATGTACAGCATTTGACCTGCATCAACAGAGACAGGCTTCAGAACCTACAAGAACGAAGGTCTTCATCTTCGGATTACAAAAATATAATTCAGATAAAAAGGATAGAAAATACGGTGTTAAGAACAAGAAGTTGGGTTATCAGATTCGGAGTACCAGATCATTGTTATCACAACACCCAAAAAAAATGGACATTTTTTTGGAAAAACCACCTTTAACGTACGGTTTTTGTCAGAGACCGCCTTATTTTTCTGTCAAAGAAAAAGAAGACTTGATTTATAATTGTTTTTGCCAAAGTCCACCTTTATAGCCAAACTGTGGGCTTTGATTCACATTTCCGGCATTGACTTCGTTTTAACTCTCACTCTCTCTCTTTGCCCTGGGCCGTTTTTGGTAGTGGGTGAGTGATTTTGTGGTATAGGGTGTTTTTTTCATTGGTGGAAGAGTGGTTATGTGGTGACTAAGTAGATTTTTAGTGGAAATGGAGTGGTTTTAAGGAGGTTGATGTGGGATTCGGTAGTGGGTTGGTGGATTTGATGGTAGACAAGTGGTTTCAAGGAGGTTGAGTAGGGTTTTTGGTGGTGGATGGGTGGTTTTGGAGGTGATTGGGTGGATTTTGGGTGGTTAGGGTGGGTTTTGGTGGGGCGGTGTTGGTGGTCAAGTGGTGGTGTGTCAGAAATGGGTGATTTCAGTAGTCATGACGGGGTGGTCAACACCTGAAATAAAAAGTCAATGGAAAAGGTGCTACTTTACAACAAAAAAAAAATTAGAAACAACTCTTTTTTTACCAAAAAAATTAAAGGTGGTTTCTAACATAAAACGCCATACCATTTTAGAAGGTGGATTCTGACAAATATTCCAAATAGGTCATACGCATGTGACACTAGAAAGACCAAACTCCAAGATGAGCAAATGAAAACTAGAAAAGCAGGAAAGACAGTGACATTTCAGCTACTGGTTATATTCGCCAGTCAAGAGCCAAAGAATTCTCCCCCTCAATAGCTAAAGAAGTATTCAGTTCTACAAAAACTAAAAGACCCATCTAGAGTGAATACCCTATGGTGACCTCACACGACATGCAATAACACCCAGAAGAGGTATCCAACTCTGAAATTCAATAACACCCAGAAGAGGTATCCAACAGAGTCTATCCATGGTACTGACCAGTTTCACCTAGTGATGAAGACAGGGAATCCAAGATCTGTCTATTAGCTCACAGATTACAGATAACCAGCCAGCAGCACGGCCAAGAACAAGAAAGAGCACAGTTCATTCAATAAAATGATTATCCACTTTCGTTCAAGATAGATATGGACATGGTAACATATTCTGAAAGCATTTAGCATATCAACTTCTTCCATAAATTTTTTGTTTTTCAAATTAGCTGCCACTTTAGTCGGTCTTCACAATAATTTTTATCAGATATCAATTTAATCAATTCATCGGTCCACATGTAGATATGTCCTTGTGTTAAAATATTTCATTTGTCCTAGGTTATAAATATCAACTTCAGCTGAAATCATCCTTGGAATATATTTTAAACGCCAAAATGATATGATAATCAGAGAGGGTAGGATGCAAGACCCAGATGGGCGCACCTGGGATTATTGGATGGACAGATACCCTTTTCCAAACGTCTAGCCAGGAAAATAATCTTGCAAATACGAATGAGGAGAGCAAAACGGCAAAACTCCCATCTGACAAATGATTTACGTAATGATGTGTGCATCTCCACGAACTGATTGAGGTGCAGGAGGTTTAAGAAGTGTCCTCAAGGATTCCATGATATTGGCAAAAGATGGACGCTTCCAAGGCTCACTACAGAAAACCAAAAAAATCAGATAAGCAAAACAATATAGTAAACGCTGACAGATGCAAGGTAAAAACAAAAAAACAGAGGACTTTTACGCACTTTGCCCAACACGCCTCAATAATAGCAGCTATTTGAGGATTTACATCACGTGGAATATCAAGTCTCTTGCCCTTAAAACCAACAGCTGCAACAACCTACAGAAGGGTAGAACACAAACTTGTCACGAAAGAATGTGCATTAAGGAAATAATATCCATACAAAAATATTAAGCACAATTTTACCCAAAAAAAAAAAAAAAAAAAGGAATGTGCGTGTAGGGAATAGGAGCATAAAGACATGAAGATGCACTAACTAGTCATAAGAAAGTATATAGTGTGAACAAGAAGTTAGCCTTTGAACTGATGCTCCCTTTATGCCAAATACATGTCACTGTCATCTATTCAGACTATAGAGATTGTTAATTATTCAAAAATACTATAACTCAATCCTCAGTGCCCACTGACAACTAGCAAGGGATACTTCTGAAAACTTGAGCATTCCCGAATTATCCAGTTAAAAAACCCAATGTGCCGTTCTATGTCAAAACAGGGTAAGTACAATTTGTACCTATTTACAAAGCAAAGAGACGGTAATTAACTAATTATTAACAATGCTCTCCCTCACTCCCCTGAGTTTCTTTTCTCTCCCCTTTTTCTCTCTTTATCTGACCCATATATGCTATTTGGGACATCAGCACCCTGAATTTTCCAAAACCCAAAGTTCCGTTCTTTGTCAAAACAGGGTAAGTACAATTTGTACCTATTTACAAAGCATAGGGAAGGTAATTATTAACAATGCTCTCACTCCCCTGAGTTTCTTTGTCTCCCCTTTTTCTCTCTTCATCTGACCCATATATGCTATTTGGGCCATCAGCACACCCCCCCCCCCCAAACCCCATCTCTCTCCGATCTAAGGACCCCATACCGATAAGGAGCTTGGGTTTTAATCATTGAAAATTTCTTGAAACAAACAGCAACTTGGTTTTGAATCTAATAGAAAACCTACTACCAGAAAAAGAGAACCAAATGTCCCCTCAATTATCTCCAATAATATCTTCACACCAGCTTTATCATTAAAGGGAGCAACAACATAACTTATTTAGCATTTCCAATAACTTTGGAAACTCGAAAAAAATAAGATCAGTAAAAAAAGATACAAAATTCATATCAAGAAGAGAAACAAGAAAGGAGGGGGGGGGGGGGGGGGGGGAGGATCACCTGAGCAGGATTTAAGCTGCTCCACGGTTGTTGCAATGTTGCAAGTTCCCACAATATTATACCAAAGCTGTAGACATCTGACTTCTCATTTGACGGCTCGTCACGGAGAACTTCAGGTGCCATCCACTCAGGCTGTTCAATACAATTATTCAGTTTACAACAAATTCAACAGGCAGAGAAATTAACATTGGTCCCATGCCATTCATCACAAGAGCTTACCGTTCCTGCTGCTGATTTTGATGACAAAAAAGTATTTGCTTTTAGACGCGAAAGGCCAAAATCACAGACCTATTCAAGTAAATGTAATCATAAGAGAAAAATTAGAATCGATGTGATTAGTGAAAGACAAAAAGCTAAAAACAGAACATATGAAGAATTATGTAAAATAGGACAGAAGACAAGACATATTGCAAAGTCAACCAGAACATAATGTAGCCCAAAAAATAGTTAGTGTGCTAAATAAATAGCAAAAAGCTACAAATAGATAACTAGGAGCAATTGACAGAACTAGAATACGTGTAAAAGGGTAACAAGACATTTGTGAACGAATGACCCATAGTAAAAAAAAAAAAAATTAGGACTTTTAATCACTAACCATCTCTGATAGAACTTCTTGTCACAAGACTACCCCATAGTGCGGAATTTACATAGAACAGTCCTTAAATACACAATGATGTTCAGAGTTCAATGTAATTGTTTCAATTGCCAAGGAATAAGGTTATCACTAAAAGTTTGAAAACCCATTCCCCTACTCATTATTATCCCCTCACGCGACCATGCCCTTGTGCAAGACAAGTTATATATGCACAATAACAATAAGCATTGAAAAAGGGGGAAATGCTAAATTAATTGATGCATAAAAATAGAGGTCTTCAGTCTAGATCCAGCATTTCGCTAAAGCAATAAATGGTGTTTAATTGTACAAAAGTTAGCACTACAATACAACTCTATTCTTCAGTCTGCACACAGGAGGATTAGATGCCCAAGGGAAGGGGTGGGGGTGTATAACAACTTTACCTTTATAGTGTATTTGCCAAATTAATTGTACAAAAGTTAGCACTACAATACAACTCTATTCTTCGGTCTTCACACAGAAGGATAGGCCCCTAGCGAGGGGGGTAGGGTTTATAGCAACTTTACCTTTACAGTGTATTTCTTATCCACCAAAAGATTAGGAGACTTTAGATCCCGATGAACAATAGGTGGATTACGCTTATGGAGATAATTCATTCCCTTTGCCTGCAAAGCAGAAAGTTCTTTAGTTGAAGAGCCAACAATTAGTGCCAACAAACATGTCATTAATCCTGAGAATCATGCATGATAGTTCTTTCTTCTTTTTTTACTCCTTTTTACTCTTTTTTTTTTTTCTTTTTTTTTGCATGGTAGGTTCTTTTTTAAAAATTAAAAAAATATAAAAAAAGATATGAGGGGAAGCACAGGAGACTAAGCATGCATACCACATCATAAGCCATACTCAAACGCCGCCTCTCATCCAACACTTCTCTGCCACCCGATTTATGTAAAAGCCTGTATAAACTTCCTCTGCAATCCAAGTACCATATATAACTAGTTCAATAAGGGGGGGGGGGAAAAAAAAAAAAAAAAAAAAAGAGGGGGTGGGGGGTTCGGAAATAGAAGGAGCAAAAGAAAAACAGAGGAAAGATTTTTTAAGAGAATGTGGTATAAAAGTTTAAAGGACGCAGACCTGCATAAATATTCTGTCACTATGGCCAAATTAGGTGGCTCAGTAACTGCCCCCATGAAGAGAACTATATTTGGATGCCGTAATCGTTTCATTATTGCCACCTAATTAACAATATTTCAATTAAAATGGACCAGAAACACAAGAAATCAACATATTCAAGCAATTATGTAGACCAACAGCTACATCATGCTTAATTCTCACCTCCCTCAAGAATTCATTACATCGCTCTGGATGGAAATCTGACTCCATGAGAATTTTGACTGCAACCTCCTACACAATGAACCATAAGGCCATTATAAGTGCTGCATCTGGAGCATATAGATGATATTAAATTTCATCAAATGCACACAGTTCAGCAACTTGGAGAGAGACAATAGAACTAGCTGAAGATTAAAAAAAGGGATTCAACAAACACAGTCTTCCTGACAAGGGAAAAGGATAGGAGAAAAAAGATTACGATATGGGCTTGTGAACAGATGTTAAGAGAATGTAAGCTCATTGACACCCTTCTCCCAGTAGGAGTGAGAGTAACAAACACCACCACCCCACCCCCCGGGGCTCTTTTTTCTCCCCACAATTCCATCCCATGGTGGGTGGGGTGTGTCTGATAATATATGATAGGATAAGTAAAGATTTTATGTTATGTATGATTTTTACCCTCTCCAATTTCCTGCTTATCCCACACGCCTTTAAGAACTTTGGGTTAATTCGCAAATTTACTTGTGATAGAATGTTTCAGTACCATTTGAACCTTTTTGTTTATCTGTAAAGGATCTACAAAAGTGGAGAGTAGTCATGAAGTACAATAGTTCAAGGACCTTCATCTTGTCACCAAGACCCAAGCTTCGGATCTCTCGCCGTTAATACTCAACTTTAGCATCAACGCTTGGTTCATCCAGGATAGCACAATCTTTAGCTTTCTTAGAAAGAAGACTAGCTTGGTAGCTCCCATTTGTGTCCACAACATCCTCACAACATAGACCTTGCATTTAGACACTCATACATGTCTTATATCTCTAATATGCTCAGGTTCCAACTGATATTTGATATACATTTGTTCAGCATAACATCCATTTCGCTGATATTTACTATAAGTATATTCACCTTGATCCAATTGTCCTGTTCTTGTAAATATGTTCATAAGCTAAAGCACATCCAATAAGGTGGCTGGTAAAATAAATTTGACACAATGAAAGCACAATCTGACTGTTTTACATCAATGGCACTCTTCTTCAGATGCTAAGTTGATCAGAATAATGGCAAGATGTAAACACAGACATACCCAACTTAGACACAACAAGTTTAACAATTGAATCCACTGGACAATGTTAAAAGAAAAAATAATGGCAATGCCTTTTCTTTTTTATAAATAAAAATAAAGACAATTTTTTTTACATAAAAATACACTTTAGAAGTAACACACACTATCTTCATATAAATTAAAGGCAAAACACCTGGTTTTCAGTGAAAGATAAGTCACATTCTAAGTTTCTATTGCAAACAGACAAAAAAGTTGTTTGCGGTTCACTACCCTAACAACCAGAGACCCCTCTTCTCTAGCCCTTATCCTCTTACGGCCATACCCTTCTTCCCTGATAATGGTATCAAAGAGATATTAGCTCTTAGTCAACAAAACAAAGTCTGTGAAAGATCAAAAAAAGCTTCCTCTTTATAAAATTCCAAAAGCTATGATTTAGTTGTAGGGAGATTACATCAACTTTTGTCCAAGTCAAAAAGGTCGCCTTAATATGCTATTTAGTCCGCTCATAAAGAGCAGTGAGAATTATACATGGCTTGAGCTTGGAATACCAATTGAATGTTATTTGAAGACAAGAAAAGAATGCTACTTAAACTGCAGGAAAGATTTTGCAGATGATGTCACTGAATCCCCTAGTATATTCGTATATATACAATCTCCAACCATTGTTTTAATTCTCACCTTACGTCTTTTTTTTTTTTTTTTTTTCTCTATATAACCTTTGAATTTTCATCTTGCTTCTTGCCTTTGTATTAGAAAAAGGAAATGTCTCTACAACAATATCTAACAAATACAGAATCAAAAATTAACTTCCACCAATTGTGAATGAATACAGGACCATTTGAGATCAAACAAAAACAACAGGAAGATATTTCAAATCTTCACCATGGAATGCCACATCATAACAAATATCAGGAAGTTTAAAATGCTCACCGATCCGTTCCATTCAGCACGATGGACAGTTCCAAACGAACCTGGAGATACAAGTAGGTAGTTCAAAAACCGATATCACAAAGACCAGAGAACAAAATGCACTCACAATTAGAGACAAAAATATGTGTTTAGGGTATTAAAAAAGCCAAGCTAATAATTTCCACAAGATACATAAAGGCTAAAGCATGAAAGTTAAATAATAGAGATACCTGCTCCAATCCTATCCCTTACGACAAGGTCGCCCCATGAGATGACCAAATCATCCATGTCTAGAGCAGCTTCACTTCTACTTGAAACTAGCTGACTAGCCTCAAACCGAAAATCATTAGATGTATTTCTCGTTGAATCAGTGAATGGCTGGGTCACTCGTTGTCTGCTAGGAGGAACAAATCTTGATGGAAGGAACTCTCTGTTGGCATTAGGTACTTTTCCAATATTTTGTGGAGGACTACTAGATTCAGAAGACTGGGATTCTCTATCATGACCAACAAACTGAGAATGTACTTGGTCATTTGGTACAGGATTATTTGCATCAGGAAGCTTCCTAGCAAGTTGCTTAAGATACATCGGATCTCCTGCATCTTGTTCATTTACAACTGTACCTGCGAAGAAACTCAACATGTAAGATGCATGCAAATATTACTAACAAGATACAGGTTTTGGTTGATTTGAGGCATGAGAAGAAGACCAATATACTAGAATATGTTGCCAATAACAATCCTGCAACTACTATATCAGTTTATCATGCAGAAAAGGACATTATAAACAGCTAGAAAAAAAAGCAGGAAAGGGGGCAACCCTTCTCTTTTTTATTTTGAAGGGTGATAAAACAAGAACAACAATCGATGACTTAATTCCATTGATGGGATTGGCTACATGAACCAATATTTTATCTCTAACCATGATCCTCCCCTTCCTTTCCCTTCTGTCCAATGTTATATGTTCATGCAAACCCAACTTATTTATGTCCTGCTTTCCTACTTCCATTCAAATCATCTTTGGTCTTCCCTGCCTCTTCCAACCTTGATCCACACCCTTTACTTCCCTTATTGGTGCATCTTTTGATCTCCACCTTACATGTCTAACACATTGATTCTCCCTTATTTAATCCTCAATATCCGCAACCCAACTTTCCTTCTCATATTTTCAGCCACATATCCATCTCAACATACCCATCTCTGCTGCTCCTATCTTTCTAATTGATGCTTCCTGAATGCCCAGCATTCTGACCCATTTAACAACATTGGTCTGATAATTGTCCAATTAAATTTTCCCTATAATTTCAAATGTATGCTACAGTCACACAATAACCCAATATGGCTCTTCATTTGAGCCAACCGGACTTACTCCCATGGATTAAGCCTTAATCAATTTCTCCAGCAAAATCTATCCAAGGTATATAAACACTTGCTCATGGGCACCTTCTTACCATCGTTATTATACCCCCACTTGACTTCCTCATAGAGCTAAAATTAAATTAAACTATTCTCTTCTGAACTTGAATATTATCACTTCTAAACCACCACCCTCAATCTCGTTATTATAATTCCTTCCATTTTACAATGGAAATGTGAAGTATATCGCCTAGGCCATTGACCAGAATCCCAGCTGAACTTCTCAAGTTCACTGTGCTAGTATTATTATCTATCATCAGGACCTCACATATATCAAGAGAAATAGGATCAATTATATTTAATAACATGCTTAGAGTGAAATTGGTAGAGATACACATATGAGATTGACAGATAGGGAAAAAAAATCTAGATTGCATCCTTATATCAAAACTTATTACTTTTTCCCAATAAGAAAGCAAAAAAATGTAATATCTCACTAGAAAATTTAGAAAACTCTTGATTGTATAAGGCTATGACAACAATAATAAAGATAAATAACACCAATAGCATTAATGGATCAGTCACCACCAACCAGTTAGGATATCGGCACGCGCTAGTAGTAGGATCAGGGGATACACAATGTTCTTCATTAAGAAAATTACACCATCATTTAGTACAAAGTTGATGCAAGTTTTTTTATGATTCAAAGAGCACATATAACAATTTACAATTAAAGTATAATGTATCTTTAAGTTAAAATCAAGAAAAACTTAATAAATCAGGTTCTTTAGTCATATGGTTTTAAACTTTTAAGACGGTAAAGACAATAAACAATAACTCATTAAGTTTATTGAGTATCACAGGAGACAAAGAGAGATCACCTGTTGATGGCCTGTCAAATACAAGATTCAGAGATTGACAATCTGAAAAATACTGTTTGGCCAGTGACCTGAAATCTATGGCAGGTTCAACTGTTCTAAATCGTGGAAAGCGCAATGGTGAAGAAATCGATATGGAAGATGGACCATTAAGCAAGGAATCAGGCTCACATAAGCAACCAGGCTTCCCAACCAAATCAACCAAATACTCCCTGAAACAAATAAAAGAATAGCATTATCATGCAGATACAAGGTGCATCAGGAGCTCGGGATTTCCAGTATTGACATAAGCTAGCCAACAAGACTCCCATCTTTCCATCAAGACCACAGCTCTAATTTTTAAAAAAAAAAAATCAAAAAAGGGCAAAATTATTTGCATATGCAGTACAATCTACTAGTCCTATGCAGTTTTTTAAAAAAAGAAAAAGGGGTAAGAATAAAATGGCAGTTTCCAGGGGTGGAGCCATAAGTGTGCCTGGTGGGGCACATCCCCTACCATTCCCAAAAAAAATTTAGCTTTACTCTAAAAAATAAATAGATAAAATCCGTGTGCACGGCAACTCTAAAAAATAAATAGATAAAATCCGTGTGCACAGCAACTCTAAAAAATAGCTACACAGTCTGACATTCATCACGGCTGACAGCTTTACCCTAGTAACACTAGCCCCCAAAAATGAAAAGAACCTAACCTCTGCAATAGGGCCTAGGCTTTGAAATAGACAAAAACATGACCATTTAAGCTGTTATCAGATCAAAATAATAAGCTTCACCAATAGTTTGGATCGCAGCATGATAAAGACATTTTAAAATACTTCCATTAACATCCTTGTACTGACAATACAATGCATCAACAACATCCCAATACTGCTCCCACCCTAGATAGATTTAATAGGATAAGATTTACAAAACCTCCCTACTCCAGTGACTAATAGCAAAAAAGGGTTATATCCAACTTTCCCTTGATCCAAACACAACCACCATCGACTTCTTCATAGTAAATATGAGCAACTAAGAGTATAATAAGCCATATAATTTAGTCCAAAATGTCCACAATCTTACAAAATGTGAATTTGTGACTAGTAGAAATATATTTGGTAAGCATTATGATAAACTTAAAAATTAATATACCTGTCAAGTCCAAACCGTACAAGGCAAGAGGTAGCATCATTTCTATTGCAATATTTACAGCCCTTGGCAATTCGGCATGGCAAATCAATTGAATCAGCAAGGACCTGAAAGTAAGGATGATAAAAAATGTTCACATGCCCTTCGGAAGCATAATATTTATAAAGTAAAATTTTCATTTATCAGAGAATTATAATTTTATAAAATTTAATACACAGACTTTTACATCACACAAGAGAGGTCAACAATGTACAACAAATAGCATGTTAAATTAATCATACACAGGACATGATAGCATTACAGATTAAAGATTTCACATCATATATTATATAGAAGTCACCTATGGTGCAGAAAGTTACAGTGATCAACTGACCATACACAGAGCATAATGGCAGTATAATTTAAAGACTTCCACATCATAGACATGTAGAGGTCAGCAATTGTGCAGAGTGTAGCATGTTACAGTGGACCATAAGGGCATAATAGCAGTATAGGTTAAAGGAGGTCCACATCATACACTAAATACAGGTCAGCAATTGTGCAACAACTCAGCAAGTAGCAAATTACAGTAACCAAAAGAACCAGAACTCAACTCCATATGTCATAAAATGTCGATAAAGAAAATATGTACTCAGACAAAGAATTCCAGGAGTCTAACAATTAACCAATTTGCAGATAAACAACACAAATCTTTCAGACAAGAATGTACAGCTCATAGGAGTGAAGCAGTTAAGAAGCTTGTGTGATTCATTCAAAAAGCCCAGCCTCAGTATTGAGAGATAAACTCACATGAAGATACACTTAAACTTAAGTTGGCAGGTATACTGACTCATGACTGCAGGCTATTCCCAGTACCCACTGAGCCTAGAGCCCACAGCACAAAAGTCACCACATTATCAAGACAAAAATGATGAAAAAGGTAGTAACATGCTCACAGCTGTCCCGGTGCCAACTTTCTATAATCTACATCAAACAGTACAAGTAACAATGTTAATTTGACAGCAATTGACATACTTTAAATAGCAAAGCACGATGTTTGCATAGGCCAATAGATAAGCTACCAACAGGAAGCACACAAGACCCCAGACAATCCTTGAGACCATTACTGAACTCCTCCCAGATGGGAACCAATTCCTCCTCTCTGGTTGAAGCTGCTCCCCTAATGTAAGATCAAAAATTTGTCAGAACGAGTGGGCTTCCATAAATTTGGGCATAGTACACAAAGGGACAAAATAACAACTCACCCCATGCGGCTGCACACCAACTTTGCCATCTGATCAACAACTTCATCAGAGGTCATGCAATTACAGGATATATCAAGAGCCCGGTTCAGCAAATCCTTCAATGTGGAATCACTGCGCCGATCAATCAAAACTACCTCAAGTGAAGATTCATTTACAGAAGTTACCGACTTCAGTGATTCAATAGAAGGAATGCGACCATTCTCTTGTAAATCAGCACACACTGTCCAAACATAAGGATCCATCCCATGTATGAGATAAAATCCATCAGGAATTTGATCAGAGTACGAGAGGCAGCCATTTACCTGATAACAAATCACATCTGGTGAGTATTCGAACAAATTTACAAACCCTTATTGCAATAATTAGTGGCAATGATTTTAACAAAAGTACAAAATTTTCAATTTAATGAGTAAAAAAGAATCACTGATTATGAAATAACAGAAAATTCAAAAGCTATGACCCGCACAGTCCACAAAGTGGTGTTTTCTTCTCACAAATAATTAAGTAGAGAATGAAATTATAAGGTGCACAATAGACATAAAGGCTCAACAAGTGATAAACATACAAAAATATGTCCACATATATTTGCAGTGACAATCTTAACAAATACCAATTGACAGCTACAAATGCAAACTACAATGCTTAACAGGTTACAATGGCCTTTTTATTTTCAGAAGGTGCAGTAGCACCACCTTAAGTCAACCTATGGGTCACCAAGTACCACATAATATTCCAGTGGTTTTACTCATGAAAACCAATTGATATTACAGTAGAGATTTGCATGTAACCAATGATGGCATGTCTCATTAATTACCAACACTCCCAAATAACAAACTCAAATCAACAACTATTTTGAAATCAATCAAAGAAGCTGCCTAATACACACCTTAACCTGCCAGCCACAACAGAATTAAATGTCATTATCTAGCACCTTCATTTTCACCCATAATACACAAAACCAACACATGACTTGAATAGGCAGCTGCTGCTCTCCAGCCAAATGAAAGCCTGAAAGACTAGAAAGCACAAGGACTATCTGTCATGTCCTTTCTTATTGAGTAAAGAATAGGGACTTAAAAGATCTATAATGTGGGGTTAAACCATGAGAGTTTCGTCCAAAATCCAAAGAAAGGCTTCCTCAACTCCTCAAGAAATGAGGAAAGCCTATTTTATCTATGAGATACATTCAGTAAACATATCCAAGGGCAAAATGAGAAAAACACAAATTTATATTCTATATATTGTACTAACTCCGTTTCTATATTATCTTAATACTTTCCATTTTGGTCTATTTCTAAAAGTTCTCTAACACTTCCACTTTATTCCATATTTGCCAAACCCTTTTTACTACATTATTTCTCTTACCCCCACCATTTTTCACTTCTATACATTTTCTCCAGTCTCCCATTATTTTACATGCTCTCTCTTACTTTAACCATCTTTTTCTTAATGTGATAAATATTGTATACGGTAATATGCATATTGTATATGATATAATAAGCATTGTTTATGTCAATAAGCACATTGTACAATACTGATACATGCATTGAGATCCATGTCAATCTAATAGCAATGATATTTTTCCCTTTCATATGTTGATCAAAAAGTTTGCCTATAGAGATATCTGTGATTTGTAGTTTACATTTATTCATTTGGTGTGAAAAGCTAAAATCGAATGTTTGTATCTTTTTATTCATTACCTATGACACAAAATGGTACAAATTGAAACCTTTATATTAATAAGACATTTACAAGCCTTATTAAAACCTAAAATGAACGTTTAATAGCCAAAGGAGATACCAGAAAAGAGATAAACCATATTGACAACCACAACTCATTAAAGTCCTAGACTCCTAGTCCATTTAGTTTGAATAATATGAGAAAAAGCAGAAAATTATGTTTCAATAGAGAATAAGCCGCCCATATAAGACTCAAGAGTCAATTTCTTAAGGAATGCTTTCACCGAATGTAAATTAGTCATGTTTATCAACAGCATAAAGGAAGCTATGAAGATATTATTGAGTACTAAAGTTTGAGTATGCCGCCAAACAACCTCTAAGAACGGTTGAAAAGGGAGACTAGAAGAAATAATGCGAAGTGGGGTAAGTAGGAGGAAAGAGATAATAAAATAAGGGAAGTTTGATTATCATGGAAATCATGCACTTATTTAGATTCAGCCGAATAAGGCAAGTGATGCACTTATTTAAATCACGGGAGGTACTATGATTGTTTTTCTCTTCACCTTTAAGATAATTTTTTCTTGATTGTGCTTTTTCCTTGGTTTTAAAGGGTGTAGGGCTCAAAAGTCCTTCAAGCTAAGATGCAAGGCAAGAGGCAAAGGTGTACATCATTGAGGCACACTTTATTCATTTAAAAAATATATATTAATTTCTTTTAAATAAGTCTAAAAAAAGAATTCTAAGAAAAGGTGAAAAGGTTATGCGATCAATAGCTAGGGTTTGTAATAAACAAACCTAAGAAGGGGTAATATGGATGGTCTAGTATTATTAGGTTAATAATCTGCTGGGAATTAGATGAACCAAGACAGAAATTGCTACAGTAACAGCAATTAGAGGAAGGCAGAGGATAGTTTATATTGAACTGATCAGAGTAACCACTCAATACACCCCTTTCTTTCGAGAGGAAAGGAGCTCTCCACTAAGCAAAAGCTTAACAGTATAATTTGCATAATTATTACATCAGAGATGCCTCACTTAAATACAGTTAGTGTCCCTCACATCAGGCTAACCGAATTAGATTCCCTTCTAGCTTCTCATAACAAACTCCTCTAACAGAAAGTGACACATCGGCAATAATTTAACTTGCTGAATTTGCTACTCTTGCCTTGCTTCCTTCTTGCATAGGTAAATACCACCGGAGGCCTTGGTGTATTCCTTGCATAATCAGTAGTTCGTTATAAATAGAGAGGAGGGGAAGGAAAGGGTAAGCAGAATTTGGAATGAATAATTTAGGAGAGTTGTAACCCTAAGTCACTATTAGGAGAATTCGCAATCTAAAGTTGTTACTTCCTTCATCCTTTATTTTTTGCCCCAAAGAGGTGAAGTTACTTTTTATAATTTTTGGTTGAAAATAATTGATGAGAGAGAAAAGTGGTGGGTTAATGTAGTGGTTGTGAGAATAAAAGGTGTGGTCCCTACAACCAAAATTAGTATGGAGCAATCTTAAAGGAATGGACTAAAAGGAATATGGGGCAAATATTAAGGGATTGAAGGAGAAGTTTGTAAAAAGCTCTAACCTTTATAATCAAAGAATCAATATTTCTCTTTAAATTTCTGCTATTTTGCGTAAGTTGGCAATAGTTTCAATCTATTACAAATGGTATTAGAACAACTGTGCTATACCGCTCGCCTAAATCAGCCACCTTCCGATCATTAAAAAAAATGAAAGATTTCGAGGAGTCAATTAAAAGGGTTGTGGTGATAGCGATCACCCAAGTAATGAGGAGGATCGGGGTGAAGTTAGCATTCTTGTAATAGACTAAATTAGCCAGCTTTCTCACTTGTGCCTTGCCCTTAGGCACACCTAAGACGCACTTTTAAAACTAAATTGTTCTTTATCTTACTTAAAATCTCTGCTAAATACATTTGTTGTTTGGAAGAAATTTACCAAATTACGCTTCCTAATTCCAATTTGTACATTAATGATATAATTATCATGTTTTATTTAGTACAAAATGTGCTCTAGAAAATGATTTTATAGAATTTTGGCACTTTAGGGGAGCCAATGGCGTTTTGCCCTTGCACTTGGATCCTTTGTGCCACAATTGCGTGCCTTAAACTAAGGCATTTGGGAGTTTAAAAAGGCAATCACTTGACTATCTTCCCTTGTTTTCGAGCTTATCAACTTGTTCCCCAATTTCATCTTCAAATACGAAGTATCCAATTCATAACATTAAATGAACATAAACAACTTTATCTTATGTGCCTAAAAAATCGAGGAAAAAAAAAGACCCACTTTCTACTAATTCTACTATTTTAATGGTATTCATTGCTTATATGGCTCATATTCGGGTACTCACGTCTGACACAAATACGTGTCCAATTGTCTAGATATTTTGTGAAAATTTACCATGACTTTCAACTAAAATAAAGTGTTTAACAGTCTAAGTGTCCTACCCACATCCAAGGATCCGACATGAGGTATTTCGAGGTGAAATGAAGAGTTCAAATAACATAGTTCATTGTTAAAAGATTACTGAAGGGAAGGATTATAGGAGATAATGGAATAAAGAGTCTCCGTGTATGTGAAACCCTAACCCTTGACTCACATTGCACTCAATATCCAAAACTACATGAGTCCGGAAAGGAAGCCACAAAGAATATAAATTGGAAAATAATTTCTAGAAAGTAACTTTGTAACAGAGACATCGAGAAAGATAATAGCTTTCATAGACCAATTGAGCCAAATCAGCATATTGGGACTTCCACTTATTGGAGGCATCAAACCTAAGAAAATTGCAAATGCTTATGGGGTCTACCAGAAGAAGCGTGATAACTGATAATGGAGCTTAACTACACAATTAGGTTGAAGTTCTGCAGTTGTCTATCCTTGTCGACTTATCAATTCTCTGTCAAACTAAAACCAGTAAAAAATACAAGACCTAAGAGGAACACAATCACCCAATGCCGCATTTTATGAACTCAAGAACACGGAGCGGAACACAATCACCCAATGCCGCATTTTATGAACTCAAGAACACGGAGCGTAAAGCAATCAGTTGTGTCACCTAAGTTACCAATTCTCACCCAACCAACATAAATCACAACAATGGCTCCAAATTAGCCGCATTTTTAATTACAAGCTTACAACAATGCAATCAAAATTCAACAATACAACCAAATGGAGGAAAACAAATTGCGGAAAGTAAAAGAATTACCCAAAATCGATGAGAAATGGACTCAGCGGATTCGGAGGAAGACAACCGAGACGAAGATTCATCCGGCATCGGATCCAAGAAATTAGGATCATCAGCACACGCAGCTTCCGAAGAAAGTCTCAAGGCCAACGCCAATTGCAGCTGATAACTCTCCTCCGTCTGCTGCGCCCAACTCTTTGACGACGAAGACTCTCCGCCACCACAACCGCCGCCAACACCGTCAATCGCCGCCCTCTTCCTCGAACCTCTCTCCTCCTGCAAGTAGCTAAAACCATCGAGATCGCTCGCCGGTAACGAGATCGATGGCACGTAATGATCCGACAATGAACTCTCCCCAAAACTACTCCCACTGCTCTGTCTCTGCAACCCGATCGACGCCGGAAACACGTTTCTCTCTCCTCCGACGCCGGAATACTTCGACGCCGCCGTCGCCGACGGTGGCGGCGTTGAATGATCGTCTACTTGACTTAGAAGTGTGTAATTTGATCTTCTACCAGGCATTTCCATGGAAAATTCAATCAACAAGCTTCAAATAATTTCAATTAATCAATCAATTTCAGCTGAATTAAAACCCTAGAAAATTGAGCAAAGAAACCCTAGAAAACCGCCATTTTTGTCAAAATCTCATTGATTTTTCCCCTGAAATTTTGTTTTTCTCTCTCTAAGTTACTTACTTTCTCTTTCTAAATAACAGTGTTATCATAAGCATAGCTGCCTTCTTTTTCTTTCCTATTGTCGGGAAAGAGGAGAGAAGATTCGGTGGCGTAATCGTAAATTCGTAGTAATTCCGAAAATGAAAAAAACGAAATTATTTATTTTTTATTTTAATTATTCTTAAAATAAAATTAGTCGTATTATTTTAAGTTTTACCTTTGGTGATGGTGGGGACCCATATTTTATCGGTAGTGCGCCGCAAATCAGTCTCCATTCTCTGCATTTGAAAGTTGAAACCAAATTTTAGATTTTTTTATTTTTAAAAAATTTTAAAATAAAATAAAAAAATGAGAAGAGCTTTCACTATTTAAAAGGACCTTGACCAAATACAAATTCTCTCTCCCCCTTTCCTTGCATGTTAGGGATGATTTTTAATTTATTGCAATTTTTTTCTTATTTTTTCAACCATTTTTTTTCCTTTTCTGGTATGCTTTTGAACTAGTACTACTAATTTATTTACTAGTGGGGGCAATTTCTTTGATGTTATCTTAAAGTGACTCGTCTATGAGTATGACTATATAGTGGTTTAAAATTAAAACTATATAGATCTGAATTGTCACTTTCGGTGAATTCAAGACTACAATCAATCAGATTGTTCTCATTGGAAACAATGTATAACTTTTTCAGTTAAATTTTTCTTGGACAAGAAATTTCTCAAAAGTGTTCTGTTGTATAAGGTAAAAATACCCAGGTAAACCAATCATAGGCCATCAAGTGGTCCAATCAACAACTGGCGCGTTGATTAAAGCTTAGCCACCAGAGGCCAATAAGAGTTGAAATGTGTCATTAGAAAGATACGTGAATGATGAAAGGCTCAAAAGCTCACGAAAGTTATATAACCTTGTGAAACGGCACACCCTGAGAGACGTGTCACTCACAAGTAGAGCAGCTCAATTAGGGTGTACCTTTTTAGGTCGTAAAACTCTCGTAGCATGCTCTCCAAAACAATTCATATATATACCCTCAATCATTTATTGATGGAACATGTTACATTCATTGCCAAAGAGCTTTCACTTCTCTCTATTTTTTCTTTCTAATATTTCTTCTCCAGTTACTAAATTGAATGCCAAAGGCAAATATTATGATACCAAAATATTCTTTATTTTGTAGGTTATTCTCACGTGCATTGCTGCATTTCAAGATCATAGTCTCCCAAGAGATTAAAAAAAAAAAGTTGAGACTAGATTTTACTTTTTTTTTTTAAGGAAAAATTATTTCTAAAAAATATGACATTTTGGGCGGTCTTCCATGTATAGGATACCTTTATAATATCATAATAATAAACTAATATCACCTTTAACATGTTAAGTGTGACGCATGTCACTATTCGATTAATTAGGCTTTATTATTTTAATGTTTTACAATTTCAACTAATCCATTAACCCTGATTAACTTGTTTAACTCATTGTAAATCTATGGAACGCAAATAATATCGACTTGCATACTGAGAAATTGCTTGATATAAGGTTTTGTGGTTAGTGTTCTCCTTAAGAGTCAATTTAAGGTTAAAATTGGCAAAGAGTTACTAGAAAAACCTCGAGTTGTGTGCCTGATTTGTAAGAGGGAAAATTGATCGGTTAAGGTTTCAAAGGGTCAACTTTAAGGATCAAATTTTAAGGTTAATTTTATTAAAAAGAAAAAAAAATTAAGGGTTTGTGGTTAGTTTTATCCTTAAGAGTCAATTCGAGGTCAAAATTGGCAAAGAGTTACTAGAAAAACCTCGAGTTGTGTGCCTGATTTGCAAGAGGGAAAATTGATCAGTTAAGGTTTCAAAGGATTAATTTATTCTTTAAGGATCAAATTTTAAGGTTAATTTTTATTAAAAAAGAAAAAAAAAACTTATCAATAATCGTATGTGTGCCTTGATTTGTGTGATATGGATTGGTATCAGTTAAATAATAGGATTAATATATTAGTTAAAATTAAATTCAATTTTCTAATAAATTAAATTCTAAAAACTATAGATATAAAGTCAGTCAATCAAATAGCTAGCTATACGTGCCACATTTAACTCGACAAACGGGTTACAATGGTAACAACCTATTTAGAACGCATACACCCCCAAGAGTGGTGTTATTTTCAAATAATCAAAAAGTCGTCTTATTTATGGGAGACCAACCAAATGTCGTATAATTATGTATAATGATCTTATTGTTTCATTATCACGATCACCTTTAATTGTTAGATAATAAGACTAGTATTTGAATATTACGCCTTATAAGATAATTATGGAAAACATGTTACGATCCCTTTAATATTAATGTTTAATACCATAATCACAATAGCTAGTAATTTTATTATGCATTAGCATCAACAAACATAGTAATGCTCACTTTGAAATTAATTAACAATTATATGCAATTCTATTTAAATTGCAAATAATCGCATGTCATAAAATAACCTAGTTAAGGCGATGAAATTGGGTCATGCTCATGGCCCAATTTCGTACCTTCATTCCTAAATCATAGATTATTCAAGACCATACATATAGAGTGAACGATCTCTATAATTATTAAAGAAGTGTAGCCTTAATGAATTAAGTAAAGGAGTAATGTCCTTCGATAAAGTGCATTATTCCAATATATGGTTCAAATTAATTACAGTGTTAATTATTAGTGAAATCAAGTGATCGTAATTCTTATTTAGATGTCAATTTAATGTCTTTTTGGAATTCGTAATATAAAATTCTTCCAAACATAACTAATATATAATTTAGAAAATTTTGGTTTTTATAATCCTAACTTTGACCAATTCAATTTAAATACTCCCAACATAAGATTATTATTGAATAATCCCAACTTTAGAGGGTATTCACTTTTATTGGTTCTAAGTGATCGGTAACTTATATATATAAGTATTTTATTGGTTTATTAGACACGAGTTAGCACACAATTGGTCAAACTATCAAAAAAATAAATTAAAACAAAACGAAAAACAATTTTTTTTTTTTTTTAAAAAAAAAATCCAAGCCCAAACACGACCTCCAGCAGCCCACCCCGCCCATGAAATGCATGACCCCCCATTCCCCACCTCTGGAAATGCCCCCATTGCCATCTTGTCTGTTTCCCTCACCCCGAAAATTGCCTCTCTCCCCTTCCCAAGCCTAAAAGCCTACCACCTCCCTTTCCCCAGCCATGAAACCCCAAAGGAGGAGGTGTCGGGGCTTGGGAAAGAGAGGAAGTAAAGTTTTAGGATTGTGGATGTAACACCTCAGGTCAACATGAGCCCACTAGTAGATATTGTCATCTCTAAGCCCTAGACCGCAAGGATTTGATTTGGTACAGGACAAAAGTCATACCCAAAAGGTCTCTACTAGGTTGAGGTATCAACCCCCATATATGTTGGGTTTTACGATGCTTCAGCACCGTGTAGAACCAAAACCCGCCTGAACCGCATGCATAATTAATACAACTAAACAAATATACAATTAATAAAGCAATAAACACACGAAAGGGAGAAAGAGAGGTAGAGGAGGGCAAATTACCGTCTTACCCTTAACGCGTGCTTCACACGAACACAAGCACGATCACTCGAAAAGCTCTAGACACGCACGCGCGAATCCTTCTACTTCGCACACCTACACGCCCAAACAAGGCTCCTATCTCGTAGCTTAGATGAGACTAAACTAAAAGGGAGTTCTATGAACTTAAAGGTTTTCTCAAGATTTTGGGAGATGCCTTTTTGAGTTCTACTCAAAGTAGGGCTGAGCAAAACTATGTGAAAATCCGACAATCCGAACCGCATCCGATCCGAAAATTATGGATATTTGATCCGAAATCAATTTCGGATTCCAAAAAAATTGGATATCGGATCGGATTTCGGATATCGGATTTCCAATTTTCGGATTTCGGATATCCGATAACCGAAAATATGACACTCTTTGTAATATTTTATTTTTTACTTCTAACAAGTTACTATGGCTATTTTCAAAACCCCACAAAACCCAAAGTCCCAAACCCTATTTTCACTCCCCTCAAACAGCCGCCCACCTCTCTCCTCTCTCCTCCACCAACTACAGCTTTCGGTTGCAACTTCCTTCTCCTCACAATTGCGACTTCCCTCTTCACGGCTGCTAAACCATCGACGCTTCTTGGTTCTCTCGACTTCTCAGCGGCGGCCCATTATCCTCTACTCTCTTATTCACCATTTCTTTTCTATTAATGGCCGCCATTGCTAAGCTCAACACAGAGAAAAGAGGAACAAAGTATGTCTAAAACAGAAACTACATAACCAGAAGAAAAATAAGGGGTCCTACTATACTACAATTCTACGAGTATACCTCTTTTATTTATTTAAGCTCATAATTGTCCAAAATTTGAGTTGGACAAAGAGTTTACATTTTGGAGTTGGTGTTCAATTCGGGGGGGGGGGGGGGGGGGGATGGTTGTTTGTGTTTAATTTGGATTTTTGATTTCTAATTGTATTTTGATGGTTCTTTTTTTTTTTGTCAAATTGTACAATTATATTATTTATTTTTTTGATTTTTTTTTCATGAGAAATTAAAACCAATTATTTATTAATAAAATCAGAATTTTTCTGCAATTTTATTAAAAAAATTTCAGATCAGATATCGGATATCAAATATTCTAATTTTTGGATATTTGATCCGTGCTCACCCCTACTCAAAGTGTAAATTTCCCAACTCCCAAAGTTGGTATTTATAGGTAAAGCATTCGCAAAAAAAACTCAATCATCTTTCCATGTAGGAGAATTGATAAAGTGAGAGAATAAGCAATTGATTTATTCCAAATTAAATTAAATAAGCTAAGAAATAATCAAACAATAAGTGTCAATATGAGGGAGAGAGTAGGTGAGGACCACAAGGGGTAGACCACAACTCCCCTTGCTGACGAGGCTTGCTGTAATACCCCGTATTTTTATACATATTTTAATTTAAATCATTATTTTGTGAAGTATTTAAATAATTCGAATGAATTATTTATGGTATTTTATTAATTTAAAAAGGTTTATTTAAATTAAAGAACCATTTTTATTTATTTAATGGTTTTAAAAATATTTTATTTTATTATTATAAAACTTTGGGGCATATTACTTGATAAAAGGAAATTTTAAGTCAATGGCATTTAAAGAAAGTCAAATGACTAGTTTGATTAGGAAAAAGAATCATTAAGGGTAGAAGAGGAAATTTAAGCTAGGAGGGCTTCAAAAGAGGGTATAAATACCCATCATATGGGCAAATTAAACCTTATTTAAGGTGGAGAATACTCAAAGGTTTAATCTTTTTCTCTCTCCTCTTATTTTTCCATTCCCCCTTAATTTCCCCCTACCATTTTCTCACATTGCACGACACACACACACCACCGCATGGGTAGCCGGATGCCACCATCATCACCGGCCGCCCACCACCAGCACTCGTCGACAGCAGCAGCCGTCCTCCCTCCCCTGTGCGTGTGGTTCGAACAAAAAAAATCTCTCTCTCTCTCTCTCTTTTTTTTTTAAATTCTAATCTAGCCTTGAATCAATTATTTTTGGGTTTTGTGATGATTTTTATGATTTTTGATTATGATTATTATGTATATAATTTTTAGATTTAGTTTTTGAATTAAAAGCCCCAAATTAAAAACCTAGGTTTCTAAATTAATGTAGATTGGTAGAAGTTGATTGTAAATGATTGAAACTATTAAATTAGATGTTTTTTTTAGGTAAATAGAAAATTTATTACCAAGAGAAAGAGTTACAACTTACAATCAAAGTTAAGCTGCAACTACCCCAAGACACCACAAGATCCTAAAGGATCAAACAACAACCTCCAAGACACCAAAGCCCCTGACAGGGCAACTAAACAAGACCATAAGCAAGAGACTAACCTGGCCACCTTCTAGGAAGGGTTCCAGGAAGCCCCCAGCCCCCACCCTTTCAAACTTCCTATCTAGACTAATGAAACCTTCCAGGAGGACCCACCAGAGAAGACAACAAGTAAGAAAAGGGAACTAGATATACAACAAAAGAAAACACAAAAGACACATAAACAAAACCTAGCCTCAGAGTAAGCTAGCATTGACTAGATAGTAGGCTTACTGAGGACTAGAACAAGGCCAGAAAAGAGGAAAAACTCTAATCAAGGATTAGCAGACTTCTGTCAGTAGCAGGGCACCTACAGGCAACCGCAAACAAAACATCTCTAAACACCACTTCAGCAGGTTTATAATCACCAGTAAAAATCAGGGAATTTCTCTAAAGCCAAATGTTGTAAACTGTTTCAGCAAAACACATACTAAGAAGCCTGTATTTAGCACCAGATTTCTGCAAACTTTAGCAATCCACTAAGCTTCAAAATCAAGAGAACAGACAGTTATGTTATAACCAAAAAGATTCAGCACCCTCTGCCATATATCCCTAGCAAAAGAGCAACTAAAGATCAAATGCTGAACAATTTCAACTTCCTGAGAACAAAGAAAACAGGTAGGATCAGCTTGGATATTTCAAGTTTGCAGTTTGTCCTTAGTAGTAACCTGTTTCTTAAGGCCAACCAAGTGATAAAGAGACTCTTTGGGGAGGTAGGGTTATTGCAGATAATTCTTTTCCATGCAACTTTGGGCATCTGCACAAAGGTTTCTGATAAACCTTTTTAATCTTCATTTTACCAACATGCATAACCATATCCCAACCTCCAATCTTCTCAACAAGATCTCTACATTTCAAAATCTTTTTCAGCACCCAAGAACAATTTTTAGGTGCTGGGAGGTCCCACCATGGCTTATTCTTGAAATAGTACACATGAACCCATTTTACCCATAAGCTGTCTGCTTTATGAGCAAGATCCCAGAGCAACCTAGTGATAGCATCATGATTCCATTCAGGTTGAGAAATAAGGTTCCATCCACCACTAACTTTGGGAAGGCACACTTGAGACCAAGAGACAAGAGACTTCTTTGAGGGGTTAGCTTTCCCTGTCCAAAGGAAAGCTCTAAATTTAGCTTCAATATCCTTTAAGATCTTCTTATGGAGAATAAAAATTTGTGCCCAATAAGTCTGAACTCTAAATAACACACTTTTAATCAACTGAAGCCTACCAGCATAAGAAAGGTGCTTAGCCGCCCACCCTTCAATTCTGGAAGTAACTCTTTCAACTAGAGGTTTACATTGACTTAAATTAAGCTTTTTAGAAGAAAGGGGGACACTAAGGTATCTAAAAGGGATAGTACCAGCAGCAACCCCAAGCAAGCCTCTAAGGGCATCTTGATCTTCAAAGGGAATTCCACCAAAATAGACTTCACTCTTGTCAAAATTGGCAGCCAACCCTGAAGCCTAAGAGAATTTATTAAAAGCTTGGAGAAGTAAGACAATAAACTCAGTGTCAGCCCTAGAAAATAGCAACAAATTAAATCATCTGCAAATAATTAAATTAGATGATTTTAAATATAACTACAGCAATTTTACATATTTTTATAAAGTTGGAATTTTTGTATAAAGAGTATAATTTTGTTTCTTGAAAGAATTTTAAACTACCCATTAACTGGGAATAAAAGTAGGGGTTTTAAATTAATTTTCAGCTTGTTTTAAAGGGGTTTATAAGTGATTTAAAGAGTGTATATATTGCTGAAATTTATATAAAATAGGTATTAATTTCTCTTTGTAATTTTGTGTTGTAGGAGACTTCCAAGTGAGTGACTTTATTTAGTCATGGCGATTTTGAGATCATATTCGAGATACGTTTGCGTACTTGGTAATTATTTAAGTGTATAGAAGCATACTAGACTTTGTTTAATTAATTCCAAGGTAGTATCATGATAAGTATTGATTGGATTGATATGGGTGATTGATTTGCAAAGTATGGATTATTTGTGGTGGATTGATGATTGGAATTAATTATATTGGCATGTTGTGTATGAATCACAATTTTATTATTAGCATGATAGAGAGCATGTTTACTTAAACTAAATGTTTAATTGAGTTTGGAATATTGAAAGGGAATTTAATTATGGTTCATATAATTTTTATCAATGTTATAAGCATGGGAAATGAGTTATTTAAGTGTCTATGTACACAAGAATTAAATTATATTTTGGTGTCTAAGTGCATTTAAGGTATTTTAAACACCGATGGATAGGATTTGTGGCGTATTATGCGTTTAAGGTGTTATTTAACACCGAAGTAGTGTAAAAAGGGTTCGACATTTAATTTATGTGGTCACTAATTATTCAAGAATTTAACTGGTATGTTTGATTGCTTGAATGATTTATAATGATTGATTGTATTATGGTTTGAGAGTCATCACCAAGGCTAAAAATATGTAAATAACGTAAAGTGAAAGAGATTACACACTAAAACTCTTGGAACGTATATATATATACCTTGAGTATGAGCATATGGAGGATGGGGTTTTATATTTAACCATAACTTCTATTGCGAGTACAGGACGCTGTATATTCCTTTTTATTATGCGCAGGAATTCCACCACTTACGAGTGGTTCTTTTATATTGGCATAGTTAGCTCTCGTGTTAGTACCCCTTTATTGGGGAAGGTTAGGGGGAAACATGTTCGATGCGTAATCAAATTAATGAAGCAAATCAATTGTTTATTGGTTGGCTATGTTGTATGCTTGTAAACAGGTGCAATAAGGTAAGTTGTGTGATGATAGGATGAAAGCATGTTAGTCACTACAAGAAAATAACCTTTTCGTAGCGATTATTTTAACCTTTAGTATCGATTGTAATTGCAACAAAAAGCTTTCCCAACGAGTGGTCATTCGATACAACATCCGCCATTGCCTTAGCCTTTAGTAGTAGTTTTCAATATCGCTGGGGTTGGCCTGAATAATCGATACGAAAAACTACATCCAATCGTAGTGATTATTGTAGCGATTATAATTGCTATAAATGTTGAACTCCTTTTTTTAAAAAAAAAAAAAAAATCATACATATGATGTTTACAAGATTCGAACATGCAACCTCAAACTCTTATATGAAATATTTCACCAATAAGCTATGACATATTTTATATATTCTTTGTCAAACAATATTTATATATCTAGTGTAGAAAAGGCTTTTCATATCGATTTGGGATTTAGTGGCGATTGTAAATGATACGATTTCTCATAATTTTATAAATGTGCAAAAATAGTGTGGATATGTATTATTGTGTTTTCCATATCGAATTTATATATGAAAGCCATGGCGATTGTAAAATGATACGATTTCCTTAATTATTTCACAAATATACTTGCATATTATATTGTAGCGAATGTACAATCGCTACAAAATAATCGCTACAAAAAGACAATTTTCTTGTAGTGAGTGTGTACTATTTACGCTTATGTACTCAACTTTACTGATTGTGTGTTTGTATGTTTATTTGGCTTTATCTGTATCTTGGCCCTACGACGACCCATTTCTAATTGCGAGTAGTGGGGACAAAGTAAAGAGAAGCTTTTCAAGTGATGAAACATATTCATGATGGGCATGATTGAAGAACGAATCATATTTAGTTTCCATAAGAATATGATGTGGTTTATTGCTCTGATTATTATTTATTTTGCTTGTGAGACTAACGCAAAGGTTTTTAAATATTTATGTCGGTTTTGATAAGGGCCTACAATGGTTCCAAGTTGTAGGTTGACTTCGTTTGACTTTGGTTTAACTTTACTTTCGTTGGTTTGACTTTTTATGTTGACTTGTTTTGAATGATTTTTAAAGATAGTCTTCCTCTGTGTGTCTTTGATAATTGTCTTATTCGTTTTCACGGTGACGATATTGTCTTAGAATTTCCTGTTTTGTATTTAAAAAGAGCAAAACAGGTATTTTAAAGGAAAGGAATTTCTAAGGTGTTACATTTGCTCGCAAGGCTGCTCGACCTTGCTCGCCCAGCCATGGCATTGTTGGGCTTGTGCCCAAGCCTTGCCTTGCAGCAAGCAGCCCGGCTAGCCTTGCTTGGACCTCGCATGGCTAGTTGCTAGCTAGGCCATTTGCAAGGCTATGGCTAGGTATTGACTTGTCATTTGACTTTATTTCTCGTCGACTTAACTTTCGACGCTCGGCTTTGACGCTCTAATATAAGCTCGGAATCCGACATTTAGTTCATAAAATTCTCATCGATGTATTTAATTCTTCGGATTAATTCATCACCTTTGTTCGGTTACACGATTGGGTGTGACCCGTAGGGTTGAGTCAAGAGCAAGTTGTAAGATATTCATCTTACTGATCGGAAGTGGCCTCCAACTAGGCATTTTTAATCACTTGACTTCACTGAATAAGTAGCTTTCTTAATTAATTCTTCTATCGGAGTAATACACTTGTTTGAATGACACCATTCCTTTCAATATAAAGAAGGTTGATACCTTCTTTATTAGAAGTTAAGGAGAACAAATCTACCCTTATATAGTGGTTGATACCTCAATCTGCTGGTAGAGGCCTTTTGGTTAGGACTTTTGTCCTGTCAAAGGAAATCCTTGCGGGATAGGGCCCATATAGGACAATATTTACTAGTGGGTTTGTGTCAATTTGGGGGCGTTATATGGAAGGGAAAAGGGTAGGGTTTCGAGGTTGGGGAAGGGAAGGGATGGGGGCTGTTTAATTTTCAGGGTGGGGTGTGATGAATCATATGCATATAGGGTTCTTAGGCACATTTATGTTAGTTTTTATACCTTTTTCTCAGTCTTTTTGGTCAATTCTAAGGTCATATTTGCATAAGTCATCATATATCGCTCTATTACGCTCCGTTTGTGTTTTTCTTAATGTTTCAGGTGATTTCATAGTCATTTGGACGCTTTCGAAGTGTTTGGAGATGATTTGGATGATATTTGAATGGAAATCGATGGATCGAGTTCATTGATCGAGGGATTTATGCTCGTGGATGTTGTCTCTAAGGTTTTTATGCATGGGAATGAATATAGCATCCACAAGGATCGATATGCACTTTTCGGAATTGAATTTGAGTTAGAAACAAAGGAAAACGAAGGTTTGCAAAGTATCAAAAAGGACCCTTGTGCACTGTTTCAGCCATAACTCGGGTTCTACAGATTGGATTGAGATGATACAAGTTGGTTCGGAAACTAGACTTGAAGATCTTTCCAATGATAGGTCGCACGCCTTCATACAATTCCTAGATTGTGAGTTACAGCATTCTGAAGTTGGTCCTGCAAATCTGCCAGTCAAGCGCCCAACCATCGGGCGATGGCTTAGCCGCATACACGAGCTCTTGAATCTGCCTAGCCCGATGGAAATCCATCGGATGATGGTCTTCGTTGCAGCCCACATCCACTTGACCATCGGCCACCCATCGGGCGATGGGTCTGGCATGTGGAACCTTGGGTTATTCGGCCTCCACCGACTTTGATTCTCCAAGCAACCAATTATATGACGACTTTTGTTATTTTTATTTCTTTATTTTATTTATTTTATTTAGGATTAGGTTTAATATATATACTAGAAAGGATTTTATTTTCCTCTCTTATGCTTTATTTTCTAGATTAAACGTTTCTTTAGTTTTTTTCCTCCATTGTTAAACCCTAGTTTATTGTTCTCCATTACTTCAATCATCGAGGTATTTCATTTATTCTTTTTGTTCTTTATTTTATTAATTATGAATTGAAGTTTATTTATCTTTTTTGTTTTGATTATGAGTGAGTAGTCGTTTTTAAGGGCTAAGTGAGGGAAGCCATGTTTATACCTTGATTATTTGTGCTTAATTATTTATAAATTTATGAATTAGGGTTTGAATAATTCCACTTGATTTGTGCTTTATTGTTTGATTCATGTAATTGGCCAATATCATGAGTTTATTATAGCTAATAAAAATTAGAATTGAAAGATCATATTTTTATGGGCTTAATTACAATTGGCGATATTATGTTAGCAACCAAACTACATATGTTAATTTGTAAGTGTTAATTCCCGACTGTAGGATTAACAAGTGCTTTAATTATTCAACCTACTTTATTTATTAATGGAGTGTTTGCATTTCTTGGATTGGTATAAGCATGGTGGACCGAATGTATTCCCTAGATCTTTATTTATTTGAGAACAACCTTATTTTAATTATTGTCATACTTTAGTTAATTGATCATCAAATCACTCTTCGTTTATTGAAATAGTTTATATAATTGGAAAAAAAACTAATAGAACCTGTCTCCCTGTGGGATTTGACCCGTATCTGTTAAGTCTCTGCTAACAACAGACACCGTGCACTTGCGGTATAACTTTTTATTCATCATGGTGATTTCTAGGGTTGGGGTGGGGGCGATTTCGGGGATGGTGGTGGCCGGGTGGGGGAAATTTAGAACATGGGATGGGGATGGGGCTAGGACTTGGGATAGAGGCCGATTTTGGGGGAGGGGGCTGCCGAAGGTAGTGGGGCTTGGGAGAGAAATTGCTAGAGGTTTTTCTTTTATTTTCCGACTTCTTCTTCTTTTTTTTTTTTTTTTCTTTTTCTCCCTTTTTCCTCCAATTCCAACTGACCCTAATTCTTCCCTTCTTATTTCTCCTTCCCCTCTCTAATTTGGAACCCTAGTCTTCATGAAGTAGCTTGTTCACATCAACAAATTAGAGTTGAAGGAGAAAGGGGAAAGAATTAGGGGGTAAGTTGGAATTGGAGGGAAAAGGAAAAAAAGACAAAAAAAATAGGTTTTCTTTTTAAAGTCACGTGATGGTCTATGGCTAGAAAATGAAGTCAATCGTCGGAAATCGGTCAAAGGTCCCTCCTTACAACCTAAATGGGATATAAGGACCTTTTTTTCCACCTTTTGTTATTATTATTTAATTTTTATTATTTTTGTCTAAGGACCTTTCTCACAAAGTCGACGACTTAAAATGATCTTTTTGACAAATTTTTCTTTATTTTTAGGATTAACTTATTTTATACCAATGTGTTGACAATTGCTAACTTTAATGCTTCCAGGACAACTAACGTGCGCGCTATAGCTAGCCATTTCGGTTTGGCCTTGTAATACCTTGGAAATTCCCTTCTTTTTAAAATACTCTTTATACTCTAAATAAAACTCATTTTAAGAAATATCCAAAATATTACCGCCATCGTGATAACGTCTAAGGCTATTTTTCAAAGTCACGCAGCTGAAGTCTAAAAGAAAAACCAACTTTCAAAATAAAACTTGAATTCACAACCTCAAAACAAAATAGAAATAAATAATCCACAAGTTAGAACCAATTCAAATATGGCCCTTTTAAAAATCCAACATATAATAAACATAACAAAGTTAGTCCATAATTAATAATCCAACAATTCAAAACATAAAACTAGGAAAGCATAACAAGTAACTCAGGACATCATTCCCATCATGCTCTTCATGCTTCAAGTACCTATCACTTCCCCTTTATTTCAACCCTATACTCACCATATAAATGGGTCATAGTAGGGCCAACCAAAGGAAAGCTAAACACAAACACAAAAGTACGAATCAGCAAAGCTGAGTACACATGCACCACACTAACATGAATATCCTATCATCAATAAAATAATTAAAACATGCTTGCCATACAATCACAAGTCAACTTACCTTTGACTCATAACTAGCAATTTAGTTATTAAATAATAGCTTTGGATTACGCATCGAACGGGTTTCCTTCCTTAAAGTAGCCCATTAAAAAAGGAGCTTCCAATAAGAGAGCTACCCTAATTGGCACCTACTACGTCACACTTGGTGACCGAATTCCAGTGCATAAATAATAAAAATAAGTACAGCATCCAGTACCCCTGTAGAAGCCATGCTCAAATATAAAGTCACATAACTCCCCCCATGTGTTCATACTCAATATGTATACGTTTCAAGAGTTTTGGTGCGTATCCTCTTACACTTTACGTGATTTACCAATTTAACATGTAATGACTCCAACCAATCAATCAAGAATAAACATAACAATATTCAACACATACTTCCAATTCATTCTTGAATTAATTAGTGAGCACATACTATTTATTTTAATTAAGGTTCCTTGCCTAGTTTTGTGCACAAAATTACACAATTACTACCTTGGTGCATAGAATGCACTAATAAACTTCCTTGACTCAATCTCAACTTACTTGAGTGAGTAAATAAGTAAACTAATTTCTTGACTCAACACCAATAATAAATGGTGAGAAATAAATTCATGAATCATGCTCAATAATTCTAATTATAGCTCTTTTAAACATACATAAGCCTTGCTTATTAATTTCATGCTTCCTTGATACTTGAAAATAAAACATACTTCCATGATTCACATTTATTCAACTTGTATCATGCTTCAAATATCATATTCACATGCTTGCATAATAATTCATGTTCATTCAACATCAATTTCAAGCATATAATCAACCAAACATGCTACTAATTCATCACTTCATTCATAATTCACAATCCTAACATGATACTACACATACACAAATATTCTTGTGCACATATGTACCTTGAATATTGCCTAAAATCGGCCACACTCGCTAGAAATCACTTAGCTCGTAGCTTCCTACAAATAAAAATACATAACTATAATTAATCCACTATTCTCACAAATTTCTAGTAACTATAATACTCTTTAAACCTTATTAATCAACCCAATTGAGTGACATAAGCGCCATAAAACCTTTTATTTAAGTGGGTACTTCAAATCCTTTCAAAAAGACTTAGTTTTCATGACTTAAATAAAATTCCAGCATACTTATTTAATATAAAACATCTCTTTTAGACTAGGAAATCATATTTAAATCATTAAAACCTTTTTTCCCTTTTATGGGTAATCAAACCCTAGCTCAATAATTAAAGAGTAGTGTTTATAATTAAATTCCAACATTAAATTGAGGGCTTTAAACTCATTAAAACTTGTTTAAACCATGAATTAATCAATAACAACAACCTAGCATCAATCCCTAACCAATTACACAAAATCTCCAAATTCTAGGGTTCATAATTTAGGGTTCTTAATTAAATAAAAATCTAAAATTTATATCAATAATTTAACAACATCAAAATCCCAAAATCAATACTAAAACATAATTAAAATCATTCCTTTAAAACAATAAATCAATAGAATTTAGGAAGAAAAAGAGTTTTTTTTTTTTTTTTTTTTTTTTTTTTTTTTTTTTAACAAACCAAAAAGAGGAGAGAAGAAGGAGGAGGAGAGAGGAATGGCTGGCAGTGCGTCGACGCTGCAGCTGCCACCGGTGGTGGTGGTGGTGGCGCCAGTGGCTGCTGCCGGCGTGAGTGATATGTCTCTTTTATATAGTGATTTACCCCCGTCCCTTGGTCATAATTAGGAGTATTTTTGGCTCTTTAGAGCCACTTTTATTACTAATATGTGTTTTATAATATTTTCGTAGTTTTGGTAGTGTTTTGTAGGAAATTACATATTCGGAGCATTTCCCAGGATTATTTGGAGCAACTACAAGCATTGGAGGAGCTCGACCATCTTTCATAGCCCAAGGCCGGTTAGAGTCATCAAACCGGTGATTAAGGGCTCGATATATGAGAGGCCGAGACAATGTACCGAATGATTAAAGCCCCAAAGAGGAAATATGGACTTGGGCCAAGAAGTAGCCTAAGTCGAGAATCCAAACCCTTGCCCAAGAAGCTTCGCCCGACCGGGTGATGGCTTGCGTGAAGGCGTGCCCGGCCGGGCGGGGTGGAAGAACAAAGAAGCAACCCTTCGCCCTGTCACGCGCCCGCGAGAGATGTCTCACATGGAAAAAGGCGGGCCCGGCCGGGCGAGATGACGCCCGACCCGGCGCGTGTTTTAGAGGAAGATGACAACGTTTTTTTTACTTAGAATTTAATTAGGATTTTTATGTTTTGTTTAAATACGTTTTAGTTGTTTTGATACAATTACCTCTCTTTCATTAGTCTAATTCTCTCTTAAGCTTAGACTTCTCTCTTGTTTCTCTCTATACAACTCTTGGCTTAATTCAATTCATTATTTCCGTTAACTTTGGTAACGATTTCTTCCCTTTAAATTTCAGTAATTTATTTGTTTTTGTTCATCATGGTTTGCTTAATTGCTTTGATTAGTTTATATTTAATTATGTGTGAGTAGATTATTTTCTAGGGTTGTGGGGATCCATAAATAATATGAAGGGGTAATTTATTATTGTTGATTGTCAATGCTTGATTAATTTCCTATTGATTGATTTAATGCTATGCAATTAGATTAGGCCTGGTTTAATTGTATGAGTTATGCAATATTGATTCGAGATTCGAAAGATGAGAATTTATGTTTAAGCTTAATTTCAATAGACAAGTTAATTTATAAATGGTTAAGTCAAGATTTGAAAGATGCGATTTAATACCGGCGGATTAATTCTGTGATTGTATAACGTAGCGAAAGCCCTTTATGATCTGATTAATTAATGCATTGATGAGTGATTATTTTGTTTTACCCTGGAATATTATTTATTGGTGAACCTATACCCTAGGCTTTTATTATTTGATTTCTCCCTATACTTTAATCTCCTTAGTTTAGTTCTTTTCATAACAATAAATTGGTTACCTAATAATTTAGATTATTTAATTTAATTAGGAATAAATTGACTTGTTTCCCTGTGGTTCGACCCTACTTCCCTATCTGCTTTAGTTAAAGGATTTAGGAATTACTTTTGATAAGGTGATACGACTTTAGCCTGTCAAAATTTGGTGTCGTTGCCGGGGAAACGGTTTATTTTTATTTCTGATTGTTTTGTAGTCTAGATTATTCCCTCTTTGTCTCAGAGAGCGCAAGTTCTTTGAGACAAATTTCTCATATTTGTTTATTTAGTTCTATGTTTATGCCCAGGGGTTCTAGACCAGGTTACATTCCATTCGATCCTGAAATCGAACGATCTTTTCATAGACAGAAGAATCTTTTCAGACAAGTACGAGCCACTTCCAAAGGTAATCCACCTTTAGAACCCCTATCTGATTCTAGCGATTCGGAAGCTTCTTCAGAACCTGAATCAGAGATGACGACACCACCACCTCCTCCACCTCGCAAGCTTAGCAATTATTCGCAGCCGTCCCTGACGGATTTCCACATCTTACTCCTACTCCAGCTCTTGATGGAGTATAATTCGAGACCAAGCCCCAGTTTATCACGATGATCGAAAGAAAGCAATTCAATGGAGCTAAGGGTGAAGACCCTAATCTTCACATTGCAGATTTCTGTCAGTATTGCAATACTATTAGGCAAGCTGGGGTCACGCAAGACCAAATCAGGGAGATTCTTTTTCCCTTTTTCTTTATGTGGTAAAGCTAATTAAATTGTGGTATAATGGATTGAATAGAACTACACTTGGTATTACTGACTGGGAAACTCTTGCTTTGAATTTCTATAATAAATATTACCCTGCAAAAAGGACAGCTTTATTGAGGAGTGCTATTCAAAACTTTGCCCAAGAGCCAGGTGAAATCTATATGAGGCTTGGGAAAGATTTAAGGATCTGCAGATAGAGTGCCCCCATCATAATTTAGCACAGTGGCAGTTAATCCAAGCCTTTTACAATGGGATTGGAAATTCATCCAGAACCATTTTAGATTCTGCAGCTAATGGTAGATTTATGAATCTAAATGTAGATGATGCAGGTCAGATTATCGAAGAGATGGCGATTCATAATTCCCAATATGGAAATCCTAGAGGCTTTGCAAACAAAGGCAAACATAATGTCGATTCAGTATCCTTTTTGCAAGCTTAATTAACATCTATTAGCCAAAAATTAGATAATCTTAGTACTGCTATTCCTACTTCCATAGCTAATGTTTCCGCTGTTAATAATCCTAGCGAAGCTTTTTTTGAAAATTGTGGAATTGTAGGACATTGGGAGCAAGATTGTAGGAGTTCCATGGAGCAAGTTAATGCCTTCCAAACCTATAGGAAAAATAACCCATACTCCAACACTTATAATCCTATCCTCTGAAACCACCCATATCTTTCCTACCGGAGTACCAATGTGTAAAATCCTCCACCTCCACAACAACAACCACCACCACAACAGAAATATTACCATCCTAACTCTGGTCAGAAAACCCAATCACAAACCTCTCCATCTTCTGACCCTGCCTTGTTAGAAATTAGAGCGATGTTATCAAATATGCAGAAGCACATGGAGAGTAGGGATGCACAAATTGATTCGATCCTAGCTCATAATAAAATTATGGATAATCAAATTTCGCAGATTTCATCTACCCTACAAACCCGTCAGTAGGGAGCCCTACCATCGCAACCAATCCACCCGACGGATCATGCTAATGCAATTACTCTAAGGAGTGGTTCACACTATGATGGGCCTCCTATGCCCAAAGATGATGAACCTATTGCTAATCCTGATTCCCTTATACCAAGTGCTAATGTTACTAACCCTGCAGGGCTACAAGAGAAAACTAACTCTTTTAATGTTTCTTTGCAAGGTAAATCTCAAGACAAGGGTGGAGATGTGCAGGGTCCAGTCATCAAACTTCCATTCCCAAATAGACATTTAAAGAATAAGTTTGATAAGCAATTTGGTAAGTTTTTGGAGGTTGTGAAAAATTTGCAGGTAATAGTTCCTTTCACTGATTTAATCACTCAAGTTCCTACATATGCTAAATTTATGAAAGATATTTTGACTAGAAAAAGGGTGGAGGTAGAAACTGTAGCTTTTACAGAGGAATGTAATGTTTTATTGCAAAATAAATCCCCTCCTAAATTAAAGGATCCTGGTAGTTTTTCTATTCCTTGTCATATTGGTAATGTCTTCATTGATAAAGAATTATGTAATTTGGGTGCTAGTGTTATGCCATCGTCTCTGTGTTCTAAACTTAATATGGGTGATTTAAAAGTTACTAACATTACTTTACATATGGCAGACCGTTCTGTTAAATACCCCTTAGGTATTCTAGAGGATGTCCCTGTCAGAGTTGGTAAATTCTTTATCCTTAGACATGGATGAGGATACACAAATTCCCATTATCTTAGGTAGGCCTTTTTCTCCACACTGCAGGAGCCATAATTGATGTGAAAAATAGAAAACTAACCCTTTCTGTTGGAGATGATAATATCACTTTTAATTTAGGGAAGGTTTTGAAAGGACCTATGCTAGAGGAAAATTGTTATTTAATTGATGTGATTGATATAATGGATGATATTTGTGAAGAAAGCTTACCACAGGTACTTGCAAGAGATCCCTTGGAGGAAGTTCTTTGTGGTGAATTGACTACAGGTGATGCGAGTATTTGGAGTAGAGAAATGGATGCCATAAAAAAAGCTCTCGCAATTGAAGAACTTGATCCTGTAGAGAGCAAGAAGGTAGTAAAATTAGTTCAGAAATCAAAACCTGCAGAGGTCAAAAAACCTGAACTAAAACCTCTCCCTTCTCATTTAAAATATGTTTTTCTTGATGAGCAGGTATTATACCCTGTGAATCCTGTGATCATTAGTCCTGAACTTGATGACCCACAAACTTCTAGAGGTTCTTCGAATCCACAAAAGGGCAATAGGGTAAAGTATTAATGATCTCAAGGGTATTAGCCCTGATTTTTGTATGCATAGGATACACTTAGAGGACAACTATAAGCCATGAATTCAACCCCAGAGGAAGTTGAACCCCAATATGCAAGAAATAGTCAAGAAAGAGGTTATGAAATTACTTGATGTAGGTATTATTTATCCTATTTCTGACTCAAAGTGGGTAAGTCCTGTTCAGGTGGTTCCTAAAAAGGGTGGGATGACTGTTATAAAAAATGATAAAAATGAATTAATTTCCACTAGAACTGTTACAGGGTGGCATATGTGCATTGATTATCGTAGATTAAATATCGCCACTAAGAAAGATCACTTCCCTCTCCCCTTTATTGATCAAATGCTAGAGAGGTTAGCTAATCATAAGTTCTTTTGTTATTTGGATGGGTATTTGGGATTTTTCCAAATTTCAATTCACCGTGAAGATCAGGAAAAGACTACATTTACATGCCCTTATGGTACTTTTGCTTATCGTAGAATGCCCTTTGGTTTGTGTAATGCCCCTACCACCTTTCAACGTTGCATGATGAGTATCTTTTTTTATTTCATAGAGTCTATCATGGAAGTCTTTATGGATGATTTTAGTGTGTATGGTTCTTCATTTGATGCATGTTTAGTTAATCTCACTAAAATTTTGAAAAGATGTGAAGAATGCAATTTGGTTTTAAATTGGGAAAAGTGTCACTTTATGGTGACTGAGGGAGTAGTTCTTGGTCATATTGTATCTGATAAGGGTATACAGGTAGATAAAGCTAAAGTTTCTGTGATTGAGCAATTATCTCCTCCAGTTAATGTTAAGGGGGTTAGAAGTTTCTTAGGTCATACAGGGTTTTATCGTCGCTTTATCAAAGATTTTTCAAAAATTGCTAAACCACTAACTCAGCTTTTATTCAAGGATGCCCTATTTAATTTTACTGATGAGTGTCTTGAGGCTTTTAACAGGATCAAGCAAGCTTTGATATCGACACCTATCATATGTGCTCCCGATTGGGATCTCCCTTTCGAGATCATGTGTGATGCCAGTGATTTTGCATTAGGAGCCGTGCTAGGACAGAGAAAGAACAAAGTTTTGCATGCTATTTATTATGCAAGTAAAACTTTGGATGAATCCCAAGTCAACTATGCCACTACGGAGAAGGAGTTTCTTGTTGTGAATTATGCTTTAGAAAAATTTAGATCATATCTAGTTGGTTCTAAGGTTATCGTTTGATAGCCAAGGCGGAATCAAAGCCTAGGATCCTCCGTTGGGTTCTCTTGCTCCAAGACTTTGATGTGGAGATTAAGGATAAGAAAGGTGCAGAGAACGTTGTGGCAAACCACTTGTCACGAATCAGGTATGATGTGGGTAAGAATTCTCTTCCTATAGATGATTCTTTCCTCGATGACCACTTGTATGCAGTCGTAGAGCAACATCCTTGGTATGCTGATTTTGCAAATTATTTGGTGGGCGGTACTTTACCTCCTGACTTGCCCTACCAACAGAAAAAAAAAATTCCTTTCTGATGTTAAACATTATTTTTGGGATGATCCTTTTTTGTTTCGTGAGTGTGCAGATGGATTATTTCGCAGGTTTATTCCCGAAGGAAGTTCACGGTGTTCTTACTAGATGCCACAACTCATCTTATGGAGGACATCGTGGTCCCACCAAAACGGTGGCTAAGATCAATGAGTCAGGATTCTACTGGCCTACCATGTTCAAGGATGCTAACTCTTTTGTGCAGGCTTCTGACTCTTGCCAGAGGACTGACAACATCTCGCGGCGGCATGAGATGCCTCAAACAGGTATATTGGAAGTTGAAATTTTCGATATTTGGGGTGTTGATTACATGGGACCTTTTCCTTCTTCACGGGGGAATCGATATATACTTGTCGCCGTTGACTATGTATCCAAGTGGGTTAAAGCCATTGCCACACCTACCAATGATGCCAAGGTGGTCCATAGGCTTTTCAAGAAAACCATCTTTCCCAGATTTGGAGTACCTAGAGCGATAATTAGTGCTGGAGGATCTCACTTTCATGAGCGGAAGTTAGATACCCTTCTCAAGAATTATGGTGTATACCATAGGATAGATTTAGCCTACCATCCCCAAACTAGTGGCTAAGTTGAAGTTTCTAACCGTGAGATCAAGGCCATTCTAGAAAAGGTGGTAGCAAAATCTAGGAAAGATTGGAGTGATAAGTTGGATGACACCCTTTGGGCGTGTAGAACCGCATTTAAGACCACAATTGGTACTACTCCCTATAGACTTGTGTATGGTAAAGCATGTCACCTCCTAGTGGAATTGGAGTACAAAGCATATTGGGCTATTAAAAAGCTCAATTTAGATACTAAGCTAACGGGAGAAAAGAGGCTCCTACAACTTAATTAATTAGATGAGTTTAGGTTGATGGCCTATGATAATGCACGCGTCTATAAGGAGAAGACTAAGAGATGACACGACAAGATGATCCTTCTAAGAGAGTTTAAGGAGGGTGACAAAGTTTTGTTGTTCAACTCTAGACTTAAACTTTTCCCAGGAAAGTTGAGGTTAAGGTGATCGGGTCCTTTTACTGTGAAAAGGGAAAATAAATTCAGTTCTATGGAATTATACGATGATCATGGTGGTGAATTCAAGGTAAATGGTCAAAGACTTAAGCTATACCGTGAAGGGGCTACGATTGGTGCAGTTGAATTACTTCACCTAATCTATTCTGTTCCATCTTGATAAACATATAGTAAGAAGGTCGTGCGGGACCTAGATAAACCAACACTTTGCGGGAGGCAACCCGTATTTTCATGCTTTTTAAAATAGTTTTCTTTCTTTCCTTCTTATGTGAGAGGAGAGAGGAGGGAATTTAATGTGTTTTAGAGTTTTTGTATAGGATTGAAGAAAAAGAGTTAGTCAAATTTGGAGCAAAAAGAAGAAGAAAAATCGGACTCCTAATGTTGTAGCGCGCCCGACCGGGCGCGAGAGGAGAGTTCCAAAAAGAAGAAAATCTCCCGACCGGGCGAAGCTCTGCCCGACCGGGCGCGAGAAGAAGGTTAGAAAATAAGGTAAATTTGCCCGATCGGGCGAAGGAGCGCCCGACCGGACATGAGAATTGACGAGTATAGAGTGCAAAACTCGCCCGACCGGGCGCGACCCCAAAGCAAAAATTCATACTCAGATCGCCCGACCGGGCGTGAGAAGGCTAACTTACGAATGCGTTCGCGCTCGACCGGGCGACATAGCCGGCCCCTTATTCTTCTTCTTCTTTCTTCTTTCTTCTTTCTTTCATCCATTTTTCTCCAACCTCCATACTTTCTCTCTCTAAAACTCAAATTTTCTCTATCTTCTCTCTAAGATATCCTCTCCATTTCTCACCCAAATCCTAAAATTTTTACATATTCCTTCTCCTCTCTTCATCCTCTACACTTCTACACAAATTTTGTTCAATTTTGAACAAATTTTTCCAAAACCCAAATTCACGAAAATGGCATTCAAGAGGGCAAGAACTCAAGGGGGGCGTGGTTCAAGTTCGGGTCAAGCTTATGATCCGGGATTACAACTCGAGCAATGGCCGACGATCCAGATTACTTCACAAACCTAGCGGAAACGGCTCATCAAGCTCTATGAGCACGAGGTAATTCCTTCTCAGTGGTTACACTGACCTTCTCTTAAGTCTTTAGAATTATATGAACATGTTAGGCGTTTCATGAATGATATTGGTATGAGAAAATTTGTTGATATGCACTATCTTACACATCGTGAATTAACATGTGAATTTTTGTCTTCTTTGAATGTTGTGCAATCTAAGAATGGTCCTAATTTGCATTTTTGGTTGAACAATAGAAATGTTAGTTTAACTTATGTTGAATTCTGCAAATTGTTTGATCTTGAACCACAACACCCTACGGTTTGGCATAAAAACTACAAAATGGAAGATATATACTCTATTTTAACGGGTTTACTGACCCCAAACTCCCAACATGCTAGTGCCCGATCCTTTCACCATCCTATCCCTAAAATCTTTCAAAGATTTTCGGGCACTTGTTTCCTAGCTAGACATGAGCTGCACAACGCATAAACCAATAAACTAGCTATCATCGGACACTATATTTTTGGGTATGGGAAGTTGAACATAGGTAGATATATCATTAACCATTTGAGCAGGCATGCCACCGCTAGTGGTGGCCCGGGAAAGACCCCTATCCGAATAGGAGGACTCATCATTAGGATAACGTTTAAAAAGGCAGGATTTAGTGAAGCTAGGGCTGAGGGTTTCACTAACTGTGGGGGGGGGGGATACTCTTATGACCACTAGGTATTTACAGAGTTTGGATTAGATAGAGTTAGATTGTCAGCAAATCCCCCATTGGTGTGTTAGGATAGGAACGGACCCATTGCGTACCTTTCCCCTTCTTAACCTCGAGTTGACCGCCTTTCCCCCTAGGAAAGAGAAATACACATATGACCTTTTAGTTGCCCATGCCCAGGGGCTAGCACCACCACCACCCCATGTGCCACAGCCTAAGCCTATGGCACCACCATCACCGCCTCACATACCACAACATGTTCCTCCACCACCCCCTAGGCATGATCCCGAGACCGTTTGGGACATGCAGAGTATAGGACACGTCATAGGTCGCATTGAGGGGTCCTATGGGGAGGTTAGGAGGATGGTTGGCTCCATAGACCAACGATTAGGGTACATTGAGAGGAACCAGGGTAGAGTCTTATATCCTATGTACGATGACTATGCCCGTCGGGGTGCCATTCCCAACAAAGCTATTTACCCCGATTGGTTTCAGCCACCACCTCAGGGATACATAGATTTCACCTCCCATGGCATTTACACTGACTATTCGGCCTTTCACGGGTATGGCCAGGACATTCCTTTTAGGGGGCCCACGGGGGGGGGGGGGGGACTTTAACCCTAACTATTTTGGTGGTAGCTCTTCTGGTAATGCAGGTGGTAGCGGTGGAGGATTTGGAGCGGTGGATGAGGATGCAGATTAGCCATGCTAGGCTAATTCCCGAGTCAATGAGGACATTGTCTGATCTTAGCTTGGGGGATATTTTTGGATTTAGGTATCTTTTTCTTCTTTCTCTTTTATTTTTGGTGTGTTTAGTCTAGATTTATTGCTTTCTAGTATAGATTTTATTGCTTTGAAAAAATTAAAAAATACAAAAAAATTAGAAAAATCAAAAAATACAAAAATACGATCCAATGAATGATAAATCATGCTTAATATATGAAAATTGTTTTGATTCTTGGTATATGATGATGAGTATTGTGGATAGGCTAGCTATGATTTGATGTTTGATTGCTTGAATGCCTTAACATGAGTCAATTTTGTCAAACTGCTTGTGAATATAGTGCTTGACTAGTTGATTTGGTTAGGAATGTGTGCTAGTTCCTAGTATGTCAATGAATTTGAGTATTGGTTTGCAACTTTGAGTAGTGTTTGTATGACTCATTACTATGCAAATTGAGGAGGATGAAGGCATTTGTTCTTTTAGGAAGCCTTCAGATGAATTTAGATAATTTGTTCCCTTCTTGCTACCCATGTTGTTGCCTTAACTTTTTGTTATTTATTAGCCACATTACAAGCCGATTTTGCCCTGTTGGTTACTAGTCCCAAGCTTGGCTTGGGGAAGCTATTAGTGAGTGAGGTGAGGGAGTTTGTAGTGTGCTTGTTATTTGCACAATCTGGGGTGGTTATGAGAAGTTGTTTTGTTCTTGATTATGGTTTATTTTTTTGATGATTTTGAAAGTGGAATTTCTTGAGAAAAAATAAAGCATGAAAGAAAAAAAAAAGAAAAGAAGTTCAAGAAAAAAAGAAAAATAAGTGAACTTCAAAGAGAAAAAAAAAGGAAAAAGAGCAAAAGAAAAAAAATTGTTTAATGTGCAAATGTTCTAGGTGAAGGTTGATCAAAAGAAAAAAAAATGAGTTTCAATGAGAAAAATCAAGTTGAAAAGTTCAAAGTTTGTTTATTCACTGTACCTTGTTATATTTTTATGAGTGAAATTTTAAGTATTGGGAATATTTGATATGATTAGAATATATGTTTGGTGAATTTTTGGTGGAGTTGAGTTGTGTTGGAGATGGTTAGTCATTATTTATTTTTGACCTTGGTTTATTAGGATTTTAGCACCCTTAAGCAAGGCTTTACTATCACATTTTCCCAAATTTATCCTACCCTTTATCCTAAACCTTATAATACAAGCTTTAAAAACCTTCTGACCTTTGTGCATAGATTTGTGTGAATATGAAATTAGTTGCTTATCAATGCAAAAAATGATTTGATATATTTCGAGTCGACTATTTAGGTTGAGTGCATGTCTTTCAAACACACGAGTGTTGTGAGTTAGGAGGGCATTGTTCACATAAAGGGGTTGGGATGGAGAGTGATCGGATACATTTTATATCCGCCACATAAATGAGAGTTGAGTGCGTGAGCACTAGTCTTGAATTCTATATGCTTTTGTGGTTTGCTCTTTTTGACAATTGTTAGGGAGGATGGGTGATTGGATGGATTTTATTGGTTGGTTTTGATGCATACTTGTTGGATTTGCCTTGAATTGGTTATGCTTGTCTTTGATCGATTTGGGGTGAACTATGTTTTATTTGTTCATTGATGAACTCTTTGCTTTGGGACAAGCAAATGTTTGGCTTGGGGGAGTTTGATATGTCTATTTTATATAGTGATTTACCCCCGTCCCTTAGTCATAATTAGGAGTATTTTTTGCTCTTTAGAGCCACTTTTATTACTAATATGTGTTTTCTAGTATTTTCGTAGTTTTGGTAGTGTTTTGTAGGAAATTGCATATTCGGAGCATTTTCTTGGGATTATTTGGAGCAGCTACGAGCATTGGAGGAGCTCGACCATCTTTCATAGCAGTGATAAAAGATGAGAGGTTAGAGTCATCAAACCAGTGATTAAGGGCTCGATATATGAGAGGCCGAGGCAATGGATCGAATGATTGAAGCCCCGAAGAGGAAATATGGACTTGGGCCAAGAAGTAGCCCAAGTCGAGAATCCAAACCCTTGCCCAAGAAGCTTCGCCCGACCGGGTGATGGCTCGCCCGAAGGCGTGCCCGGCCGGGCGGGGTGGAAGAACAAAGAAGCAACCACTAGTAGAAAAAAACAAAAAGGCAACCCTCAATTGCCACCGGTTCATTCCAAACCGGTGGCATAAACCAGCTAAAAAATGGGCGGGGTTTTAGACCAAGCACAATGGCACCGGTTCAGTGCAAACCGGTGGCAAAAATATATAGGCCACCGGTTTGAACCAGTGCCACTGAACCGGTGCCTTATTCAAAAAAAAAAACCCCGCGTGTTCTTTCTTCTTTCTTCTTTCTTCTTCCTTCTCTTTCTCTTTCATTTTCATTTCGCCTTTCTCTTTCTCCACTGTTGCATTCCCGAAACCCCTCAGCTGCAGTCTCCCCATTTTCCCTCCACCAGAGCCGCCACCGTCGCCGGCCACCTGCACTGCCGCCTCCACCAGTGCCCTTCTCTTTCTCCCCTGCCCTTCTTTTTCCCCTTTCTTTCTCTTTCAATTTCAAAGGGAGAAAACAACAGCCGCCTCCACCAGTGCGCAACCGCCACCACCACTCCACCGCCGTTGGTTCCTCCACCACCGAGGGTCGGCCTCAAACTCTCCTCCCCTTAGCTTCTTCCACCTCCAACTAGCTTAGGGTAAGTTTTAATTTTTTTGTTAAAAATTAAACAATTATTTAGAAATATGTACTTATATTATTTTCAATAGCATTATGAACAATTATTGTTAAGCAAATTAAAGTAAAGGTTTAAATATAATTTTACCCTAATTTTTCTTAATTTTTGGTTGTTTATTGGGAAATTTTGAATTTAGGTGGTTGCATGTATTTTGAATTGTGAATTTTAGGTGGTTGAATTGTGAATTGTGAATTAAGCTAACAAAAATATAGCAACATTATTGTTAAAATGCCTTAGCTGGTGGTTTTGGTGTTATTAGGTGGTAATTAAGGTGGCAGGTGGTGGTGGTTTTGGTGTTATTAGGTGGCAGGTGGTGGTGGTTTTGGTGTTATAAGGTGGTAATTAATAAGGTGGCAGGTGGTTGAAGGTGTGGCAGTAGGGGAGTGAATGTGGATGGAATTGAGTGGCTGGTTTGGTTATGGGTTGTAGCAGTGATTGAGTGAGGGAGCAGGGGAGTTTGCTGTTTTGGTGTAGTGGAGGATAAGGTGAATAGAGAAAGAGTGTGTGTGGTGTAGGATTAGAGAAGGGCAAGGGGAACAACATACTTTATGAAAATTGGCATTTGACCCTAACCCGGAAGCTAGACTCACTTGACTTGAAAACCAAAGTCAAACTCACACCTACACACAAAACCGAGGAAAGGATTGGGACAAAGAAAATTATCATATAAACTATACAAGCAAATAAAAATCAAATAAAATAACAAAATAAACTTAAAAACTAATAAATAAACCAAATAAACTAAAACACGCCAAAAATACCAAACTAAAAAAAAACTTTATAAAATAGAAAACAAGAGAATAATGTTGATATTTTTGATATTTTATTAAATAGAAAACAAGTGAAATACCTTGTTTGTTTATTGAAAAAGAAACTTTATTAAATAGAAAACAAGTGAAATACCTTGTTTGTTTATTGAATTGATTATTTAAAATATAATGTAGTGAAATAATGTTGATATTTTTGATGAATCAAGTGATTTTTTTTTAATAGATTCATATGTGAAACATGAGTTTAGCTTGAGGACTACATATTGAGCTCAAGTGGGTAGTTCATAAGTGTACATCCATTGTACTTGCTAGATTGGTATGAATTATAAACTTTACTAAGCTATATTTCTTTCTATTTATCCATTTAATAAAAGTTTATACATGATATTGCAACTTGTGTATTGTTTAATTGCAAATAAATACAACAATATATAGAATTCTTGCATCATCATATGCCTAGATACCCGTTCAAGGCTTTCTCATTAGGAGAAAGTCTTGAATAGTCCCCGGTTGGGACTGTTCTTGAATGTGTACTCTCACTTAGGTGGTGAATGTCTGTCTTCTTTTCGATTTTAAGGAACATCTTGGCTTACCATTTCCTCACTATGTTCTCTAGGTACATATGTGGGTAATTAATTATCTACATCGTGTACTTGGAGAACTAGGGGGAAATGCTGCCGGATTTTCCTTAAAATTGGAAAGTTGACATACATTCACTAGTGAGAGTAGACATTCAAGGATGGGTTAGGTTGGAGTGATAAGGACCCTTTGAAAACATGCATTTTTTCACTATATGAATGGTATATTCACGATGTGTACTTGAATTTGATTTACATAAAATATGTAGCAATTACACATTATTCATTATAGATTGCTATATATGTTTAGAGACAATTTACTAAATGGAGAAGGATCGTGGTTGGATGTATGATAGATGCGATACATTGGAATTTTGGAATAGGGTTCAAGAGTTTTGCAAGAGGGCTTTATCTTATCAACGCAAACTGGGTGACAAAGGCCTTTATTGTCCTTGTGTTGATTGTAATAATGTGAATGTGGACAATAGTGTTGAAATCATTAGAGATCATGTATTATGTCGTGGGTTTAGGCATAAATACCATGTGTGGATTTGGCACGGTGAAGGTGGAGAGTATAGTGGGGATCTTGATCGGAATGATGTGCGTGTTAGAAGCAATGAGATTCATGTGGACGAGGAATACGAGAATGATGACTATATTGTTGATAATGGTGAAGATGGAGCCGATGATGATCAGGCGGATGAGGTCGAGAGTGAACACGTGGATGAGATGTTGCATGGTGTTGAAAGTGGCGTGTTTGAGTTATTATCAAAGGCTTCCAAAAAGCCTTTGTATCCTGGGTGCAAAAAATACTCCAAACTATCGGCCGTGCTAACACTTTTCAACATTAAGTCAAAGCATGGGTGGACGGACATTAGTTTTACTTCTTTGTTGACCGCATTAAGTGATATGTTGCCTGATGGGAATGAAATTCCTAAGTCTTACTATTATGCAAAGAAGCTCATGTGTCCCTTTGGTTTGGAGTATAAGAAGATACATGCATGTCCTAATGATTGTATTCTTTATCGAAATGAGTATGAACAATTGAAGGAGTGTCCACGATGCAAGCTGTCGCACTACAAGCGCATGAGTTGCAATCCTGGTACAGAGGGACCTCTTGCTAAGGTGTTGTGGTACCTTCCCATTATTCCAAGGTTTAAGCATCTATTCTCAATACTAAAAGACGCTAAAAACTTGAGGTGGCATGCAGAGGGAAGAAAGAAAAACAGAATGCTGAAGCATCCAGCTGACTCCCCGCAGTGGAAGAACATTGATTTAAAGTTTGAGGAATTTGGTGATGAAGTCAGAAATTTAAGGCTTGGGTTGTGCACGGACGGGATGAATCCATTTGGTACTCTTAGTACCCAACACAGCACATGGCCGGTACTTTTAGTGGTTTATAATTTGCCTCCTTGGCTGTGCATGAAACGCAAGTATGTAATGCTTTCATTGCTAATAACTGGGCCTAGGCAACCTAGAAACGACATAGATGTTTACCTTGCGCCGCTTATTGACGACTTGAGAAAGATGTGGGACGAAGGGGTTTCCGTTTCCGATGGTCATTAGAGCGAGATGTTCACATTGCATGCAGCCTTTATGTGGACTAGGAATGACTTCCCTGCATATGGCAACTTGTGTGGGTACAGGGTCAAAGGAAAAAAAGCATGCCCCATATGTATTGATGACACATCAAGCGTATACCTTAAGAATTCTCACAAAGATGTCTACTTGCGGACTCGAAGGTTCCTTAGGCGTGATCACCCGTACCGTAGGCAGAAAAAGGCTTTCGATGGGACAGTGGAAGAGGATATTGCGCCTAGACCATTGACTGGTGCTAAGATTTGTACTCGGATGAAATGTATACGAACGGTGTTTGGAAAATCAGAAAAAACTGTGGTCTCAGCTGCTCTGTTTAAGATAGAATCAATCTTTTGGAAGCTTCCGTACTGGAAAGAACATGACGTTAGGCACTGTCTTGATGTGATTCATATAGAGAAGAATGTATGTGATGCTCTTTTGGGAATGCTTATGAATATCCAAGGCAAAACAAAAGACAGAAAGGGTGCATGGTTAGATTTGCAAGAGATGGGGATTCGTCCAGAATTGTGGGCTCAGGAAAAGGTTAGAAAGGGAAAGGAACCGGGAAAAGAAGATGAAAATGTTTCGAAAAAAGGGAAGGAGAAGAGCAAGGGAAAAGGAAAGAGAAAGGCCACGGATACGTCAAATAAGAAAGTTGAGGGTAAAGGGAAGGATGAAAAGACTTATTTACCTCCGGCTTGCTATACATTGTCAAGGGTAGAGAAACGTATGTTTTGTGCATGTCTGTACGGCATTAAGGTTCCATCAGGGTACTCATCTAACATGAAAAGATTTGTAACCTTGAATGGAGAATTGAAGCTGACAAGTATGAAATCCCATGATTGTCACATTATGATGCAAGTATTCCTACCGATTGCAATCCGTGGTATTCTACCGAAGCACGTAAGGGAAGCGATTACAAGCCTTTGTTTGTTTTTCAATACAATTTGCAGCAAAGTGCTTGATCCTTGTACACTAGATGTTTTGCAAGCAGATGTGGTTGTGACTTTGTGCAAATTTGAGATGTATTTCCCACCCTCATTTTTTGACATAATGGTTCGTCTGATTCTTCATTTGGTGCGTGAGATTAAGTTGTGCGGTCTAGTGTTCATGAGGTGGTGCTATCCTTTTGAAAGACACATGGGTACATTGAAAAATAAAGTACGGAACCGGGCTCACCCTGAAGGAAGTATGATGCAAGGGACTGTGGGTGAGGAGATAGGTAACTTTGTGGCGGACTACATAGCCCTTGCTCAACCTATTGGTCTTCCTACTTCTTGACATGAAGGGAGACTTGATGGTCATGGCACAATTGGGTCGAAACGAATGTCACATGACCGAGATCAGTTCTTACAAGCACACCTTTATGTGTTGCACCATGTTGCAGATGTGCACCCATATTTATACGAGCACATGGCTAGTTTGCGTGACAAATTTCCATCGAAAGGTGAAAGGGCACTTATGCAGTTGCATAATAAGAGGTTTGTCAATTGGTTTTGTGATCGAGTAATGGGTCGATTGGATGATACTAATTTGACCGATACTGTACGGTGGCTTGTGTACGGTCCTAGGGATGATGTTCATTCATTTGAGGGATATGAAATCAATGGGTACACTTTTTGGACTGAGGGCAGGATTTGAAATCTTCCTCCTCCCAAAATAGTGGTGTAATGCTTGTGGCATCGTCAAGGGAGTTTGCAAGTGCTAAGGATAAATCACCTGTCGATGCAAAGTTGTCATACTATGATCGATTCAAGAAATATGGGAGCTTGATTATTGTAACTTCATGGTTGCTCTTTTCAAGTGTAAGTGGGTTGATAATATCAGGCGTAACGTCAAATACGATGACTTTACTCTTGCATATCTTGGCCACTTGAATGATAGTGCGGAACCATTTATCCTTGCATCTCAAGCTAAGCAAGTGTTCTACGTAATTGACCCAGTCGATTCAAAATGGTCTATTGTGCTAGCTGGCAAAAGAAGAATCCTAGGCATTGGAGATGTTGAGGATGAGGAAGAATATGATGCGTTTGATGATTCTGCACCTTTCACTGTTCCTAGACCTGTTGTACTAAATGACATAGACGATGAAGCAGGTTATATGCGATCAGACCACAACGAAGGAATTTCAGATTGAGGTAGTATGATTAAAAGTTAGTAATGGTTTCATTGCAAATATAGTTTAGTTATCACTTATATAGGAGCATAAGTAGGAAAAAATGACATAAATGAGCTTGTATTTGACCCAAATCCTTTGTTTTGTATATAAACTAACATGTTTGTAGTTTGAAATTGCCTAAGTGTACTCATCATCATGCATATACAAGGTTATAGGACCATAAGTAGGTGAAAATGACTTAAATGAGCTTCTACTTAACCCAAGTCCTTTGTTTTGTATATAAACTAACATTTAATCATTCTAACAACTCATATTCATTATATTTAACATGTTTGTAGTTTGAAATTACCTAAGTGTACTCATTATCATGCATATACAAGATTATAGGACCATAAGTAGGTGAAAATGGCTTAAATGAGCTTCTACTTAGCCCAACTCCTTTATTTTGTGTATGAACTAACATTTAATCATTCTAACAACTCGTATGCATTATATTTGACTTTTTTTATGTTTGAAATTTCATAAGAGTATTCATTTGCACTAATACTTTACTATACACTAGTATTGTTTTATGTTTGTTTTGACAGGTGCTTATATCTCATGGAGGACGATCATAACCTTGATTGTGTAAAGGACATTGAGGATGATGACTATGATGACGAGTATGAGGACGAGGACGAGGATGAGCCTTATGATATGAACAAGGAGGTTGACTTGGGTGAGCCAGAGGATCAAGCTCAAGATGAGTTTGAGCGTAGGCTTGAAGAATTTGAAATTTAAGCTGAACGTGCGCCGCCTATTGAAAATACAGCATGTGAGATTGTTGGTGATAACCCGACTCCTGAAACTCATGGCCAAGGACAGGATCAAAACAACACAGGTGGTGGAGGGGGGGTAAAGGCACCAGCTCAGAGAAAGGGTAGGGGTCCGGCGACAAGTTTTAAGAAACCTAACGGTCCCATGATCTTGGAGTATGACAACAACGGCCAACCCAGGGGCGAATGGTGTCGACAATATGCTAATCATGTTGGCATGTGTGCGCGCAAAATCCCCATTACACTTGTAATGCGGCAAGTACCTCCGGGTTTGATTCAAACCTTTTGGGATGATATAAGGGTAAGTTTTTTTTGGCACATTTAGACAATTTAAGAAACCTTCACCTTATGGTTGTTAGTAAATAGAAACTAATAATCGGTTTGTATTTGTGCTTGCAGAGGCTGTTTTCTATTCCTAATGATGCCGAGAAGAGAAGGGTGTTTGAATCTTTATTAGCGGAAAGATTCAGAGGCTTTAAGACCACCTTGACTAATGGATGGATCTATAAGAAGAAGAAATCAAAGAAGAAGAAATCTGTTGAGGATGACCTTCTCCCGTGGCAAAATGGCAGAGCGTGTCAAAACAAGACTGGGAAGATTTCGTTATTCAAAGGAGTAAAAAGAAAGCCATTGTAAGTTTGTGTAAATCTGATGTCAATTGAATAATAGCTTGACTCTTTTTGTAGTACTGATACTAACATTTGTTTTTATGTAGGAACTTCGAGCGCAAAATACAAAAAATGCATTGCAGAAGGAGTACACCCATCGTATGGGGGCTAAGACATTTGCTGAAAAGAGACCTGAGTGGATCAAAAAGGGTTTATACCCTAAATCGCTTCTAGTGCCATCGAAAGAACCCTCTAGTTCCACAGTCACTACTTTGGTGAGTCGTGCCGGTGATTTCTTTTGTTCTCTCCATAAGTTTGATAAGGAAACTGGAAAATGGGTCATTAAGGGTTCGGAAACCAAAAAAATGGCAGATAAACTTGTAAGTCACCTATGAATTGTTGAATTTTAAGTCGCTTTTGCATCAAAATCACTATACAAACCATATACTGTATTATTGACATCCTTTTTCCTTTTGCTACAGCTTGAGCACACTCAAGAACTAGTAGAGGGCAAATTGGTCCCAAGTGTGGAGAATGACCCTTTCACCTTGGCTTTGGGAAAGCCATACCATCCAGGACAAGTAGTAGGTTCGAGAGGGTCATTGCTAGGATGGCAAAAGGTGATGGGTCCAGAATACACAAAATCGGGTCGATCTCGAGCAAGTGTTAACTCACCGGATGAGTTGGATGCCAAGGTGGCATCAATTAAGGAACAAGTACGCAACGAGTTAGTAGGTGAATTCAATGCTTGGGCGAAGCAGATGAACTTACCGAGTTTACCGTTCCCCGCGACTACACCGGTCGACTCATGTTCTCACCCACAAGGACAAGGAGAAGGTGATAGACATGGAGGAGATGAGATACATGGAGAAGATGTGCTACCTGAGGTAGTTTCAATTGGATTAAAAGTTTTAAAATATTGAGTTACGTTCGATCTGAGGTGGCATGATTGATGAATTATTGCAGGTTCCTACTCCTACACATGCAGACTCGAGGGAGCTTGATAATCCAACACCGCATGAATATCCAGATTTATAGGTGATTTGTAACCCTCTACCGTAATAAATTTCGTTATATTATCAATGGTGTAGTAAAAGACCTATTTTGATAACTTCTTTTTTTACAAGTGTAGGAAGACACCCGGTGTGCACTTCTAGCCCCGGGGCTTGCAAATAGTGTAGAATTGAATTTCGTGGCGTATGGTAGTGCACAAGCGACGACCGGTGCTACGGCGGGGCCACATCATTACTCGGTTGGGATCATTTCGGTGGTTGAGGGGTTCGAAGACATCCCACTACCTGTACCGATAGAGGAGGTTGAGATAACAAAGCTTTGGCAAGCTGTAGGTAGCTTCGTTGATTGGCCACGTGCGTGGGTGAGGTTGATTAACGAGGTAATTTATTTATTTTCATTTTTCTTAGTGTTAAATAACTGTTAGGCACTCTCTAACTGCACCTCTGAAAATAAAACCGCCGAAATAGCCCGACTCCCCGGCCCCCATCTCCGATGCCAAGGCTGTGGCGGCCTCGGCTGCCGCTCCCTGGGCTGCTCCGGCCTTGGCAGCCGCTGCCCGGGCTGCTCCGGTCTCGGCAGCCGCTGCCGGGGCTGCTCCGGCCACGGCAGCAGCTGCCTGCCTAGGCTGCTGCAGCCTCGGCAGCGCCTCCCTGGGCTGCTGCAACTCGACAGTAGCCTGCCTAGGTTACTGTGGCCTCGGCGGGGGCTGCCAGGGCAGGAGCAGCCTCGGTGGCGGCTTCCTCGGCTGTTCCGGCCTCGGCGGAACCTGCACTTTTTTTTTGGGATTATTTTGAGCCATTATTTTTTTTTTCTTAACTCACTCGGTCGTTGAAGTTTCAGATTTCGCATGGAAGCCAAACTTCAAAGAGAAGGAGGGTGGAGAAGCCTAAAAGCATTGATCAACCTAACAAGAAGCTGAGTGAACAACGGTCCAAGAGTGAACAAGCGTCGAAGTTTTACTCTTCGATAGGTTCACCCATGCAACCTACTCCACTTGTTGAAGACATTGTTCTTCAATCGCTCTCTGCTGATTTGACCTTTCTTCACAACCGTGCTTGTCATTTGGTAGATCCCATGGAAGTTGCACTTCCTAAGGCAATGTTCCACTATGATGAGAATGTAGTTGCATGGATTAGCAAAGAAGATGTGAAGGAATTTCTACGTGGTGCAAAGCTTAACATTTCCCTCATTCAAACATTCATGAGGTACTTTAATGCCCACATAATCTACACTTTTTTCAAGGTATTCAAATTTGTGGTGATTATCCTTCATTTGATTAATTATTCAATGTTCATGCACGCAGAGCACTACAGGAGCACTTAATTGAAACTGATTCTCCTTGTAAAGTTGGGTGGTTATGCCCCGAGCAGTTATCCACTACTAGAATCATAGGCAACCCCCGTGACGTGTTGTATTATGTTGAACAGAGTATCAAGGAATCAGTGCATGCGGGAGACAAGTTCATATTCGCCCCATGTTATAGAGAGTAAATCTAACCATGTCAAATTCAATCATTTGGCCTCATTATATGTTGACTCCTAAATATTAATTTGCTTGTCTATTGTGAACTTATGTAGGGAGCATTGGAGCCTCATGGTTATTTGTAATTCCAATAACACAATCTATCCTTGATTCAGCTCGATCATCGGAGAAGTGGCTCGTGAAGTCTATATTGCAAAAGTAAATATATATAGCTACCTATTGATGATTATTGCTAATAACTAATTTAGTAATCAGACGACTAATCAAATTTGAATGTACTTTATTTACTACAGTGTTATGAAGAAGCTACATTGTCGTGCTCCTCAGGGTCCAACATGGAAGTCACCGTTGGTAATTTACATGATATTGTGATTATCTTAAAAATCTATGTTAGTAAATATTTGCTAATTTCCTTTGCATGTTTCACTGATGTTATTTGTTCGTCATATGCTAGTGCGCACAACAAGAAAATGGACTTGATTGTGCTTTGTATGTGATGAGATTCATGCTTGACATAGTGACTCATTGTACGGTCAGTCAACAGCTTGATGAGGTAAGTCCTAAAACTTAATGAAATGCTATTTTGATATGATTTCAAGCCTTAGACATCTAAAAGTAGATAACATTGACATGTTATAAGAAAGAAATAGTTCATTTGATAAGAAAGGTAGAAAATGGGCTAAATAGAAGTCATATAGGCCACATTTGAGCCTTTTTTTGTTAAAATTCTCTTTTGATGTGATTTCAAGCCTTAGACGCATAAAACTAGGTAACATTGAAATGTTATGAGAAAGAAATAGTTCATTTGATAAGAAAGGTAGAAAATGGGCTAAATAGAAGTCATATAGGCCATATTTGGGCCATTTTTTGTTAATATGCTCTTTTGATGTGATTTCTTTCCTTATACACCTAAAATTAGATAATATTGACATGTTATGAGATAAAAAAAGTTCATTTGATAAGAAATGTAGGAAATGGGCAAAGTAAAGTCATATAGGCCATATTTGGACCATTTTGAGTAAAATGCGTCTTAAACCTTAATAAAATGTTCTTTTGCTTCAATTTTAAGTCTTAGACACATAAAACTAGGTAACATTGACATGTAATGAGAAAGAAATAGTTCATTTGATAAGAAATGTAGGAAATGGGCTAAATAGAAGTCATATAGGCCATATTTGGGCCATTTTGAGTAAAATGCGTCTTAAAACTTAATAAAATGCTCTATTAATGTGATTTCAAGCCTTAGACACCTAATATTACCCAACATTGACATGTTATAAGAAAGAAATAGTTCATTTGATAAGAAATGTAGAAAATGGGCAAAGTAGAAGTCATATAGGCCATTTTTGATAAAATACATATTGTTTAGCCTATTTAATTAATTCCAACATAATTTTTTTTTATTTCAAGTTTTGCAAGGTACAAAAGGATGGTCCGTTAACAATCAAGGAACTTAATGAAGGCGTCTTTTATCACCTTTAACATGTAAATGTCATTTTTATTGTAAATTTATGTTAACTTTTTAACTATATTATTATTCATTAATTACTTACTATCCTTTGCATATATATATAAAACATTTTTTTTTTATTGTATTGCATTTGGGAATATTTATATCTATATATGAATTATTGTTTTTAATATTATTTGTATCTTATTATAATATTTAATAATATTATTATTGGTAATTATAATCATAATATTATTAATTATTTTTGTTAATATTATTTCTGGAATTACAGGTTATTATTGCTGGAATTACAGGGTATTTTTTTTTTTAATATTATTGCAAGAAAAAAGGGGAAAAAAAATTAGACTGAAATGGCACCGGTTAACCGGTGCCAAAAGTGGCTGCCACCAAAAAAAAATTGCGCGGGGTTTATTTTTGGGCCAAAAATGGTTTATACCACTGGTTTTGAACCGGTGGCAAAGTGGGGAGGTATTGGCACCCCCCACATTGTGACCGGTTCAAACTGGTGCCTTAAGCCGGGTTTGAACCGATGCCAATTAGCTTTATTCTACTAGTGAACCCTTCACCCTGTCTCGCGCCTGCGAGAGATGTCTCACATGGAAAAAGGCGGGCCCGGTCGGGCAAGATGGCGCTCGACCCGGCGCGTGTTTTAGAGGAAGATGACGACGTTTTTTTTTTTTACTTAGAATTTAATTAGGATTTTTATGTTTTGTTTAAATACGTTTTAGTTGTTTTGATACAATTACCTCTCTTTCATTAGTCTAATTCTCTCTTAAGCTTAGACTTCTCTCTTGTTTCTCTCTATACAACTCTTGGCTTAATTCAATTCATTATTTCCGTTAACTTTGGTAACGATTTCTTCCCTTTAAATTTCAGTAATTTATTTGTTTTTGTTCATCATGGTTTGCTTAATTGCTTTGATTAGTTTAGATTTAATTATGTGTGAGTAGATTATTTTCTAGGGTTGTGGGGATCCATAAATAATATGAAGGGGTAATTTATTATTGTTGATTGTCAATGCTTGATTAATTTCCTATTGATTGATTTAATGCTATGCAATTAGATTAGGCCTGGTTTAATTGTATGAGTTATGCAATATTGATTCGAGATTCGAAAGATGAGAATTTATGTTTAAGCTTAATTTCAATACACAGGTTAATTTATAAATGGTTAAGTCAAGATTTGAAAGATGCGATTTAATACCGGCGGATTAATTCTGTGATTGTATAACGTAGCGAAAGCCCTTTATGATCTGATTAATTAATGCATTGATGATTGATTATTGTGTTTTACCCTGGAATATTATTTATTGGTGAACCTATACCCTAGGCTTTTATTATTTGATTACTCCCTATACTTTAATCTCCTTAGTTTAGTTCTTTTCATAACAATAAATTGGTTACCTAATAATTTAGATTATTTAATTTAATTAGGAATAAATTGACTTGTTTCCCTGTGGTTCAACCCTACTTCCCTATCTGCTTTAGTTAGACGATTTAGGAATTACTTTTGATAAGGTGATACGACTTTAGTCTGTCAGTGAGGGAGGAAGAAGAAGGAGAGGAGAGAGTGCCGTGGGAAAGAGGAAAAATAAGAAGAAAAATAAGGAGAAAAAGGAGAGAGAAAACCTTTGAAACTTTTTATGAAATGTAACAATTGTTAATTTTGAGGTGAAAAAATCTTGAGGTTTTAAGGTATTTATATTCCCTTTTTAAAAACAAAACTCATAATTACAACATTGCCATTACTAATTCCTACTCCCCCTCAACTTTTCACTTGGGGCCAACTTATTGGGCTTTTAAATTTTCAATAAGTTGGTCCACTAATTTAAATAAGATTGACTCAATTAAAAATAATTTTGTTGCCTCAATTCATGATTCATTTAATTTATACACACATACAATTTATTTACATAATTAATTTCTTTTTAAAATGAAACAAATCATTTTAATGAATAAAATATACAAAATAATTAATTTTTATATATATAATATAATATAATAAAAATACGGAGTATTACATGCATTATATCACAACTTTAGTTATTGGTAGCATTAATGATGAAAAAGTGTGTTAATAAATATTTTTATGGGTATAAAGATCTATAAACTATTCTACTTATTATTAATGAGGGCAAATTAGTAAATAGAAACTTTAGAGGGTACAATTGTCCAAACACTATTCATATTAGAGTTATCTCAAACTTTTTAAAAGGTGAGAATATGTCGCCACTTACTTACTTTTATATCATTGCGTCGTCACTTGCTAACTTTTACATCAAATCTATTGCTGACGATTACTTTTATACTATTATGTCAAAAAATGTGAACTTATATGCCAATATAGTTAATCAAACCTATTAAAGAGGGATGACGCTTAGGCGGTGCGACCGCACAAAAAGAGGCCCATAATAAAATATATAGGAATCTGGTTGAAAATTGCTAATGTTGTAGTGGCAAAGGGTGCAGCAAGAAAACTAAAAGGCCATAATTTGAATCTAGATGCCCCAGTTATTAAATTGTACTCTGTTATAATTTACTAAAAAATCGTAATAGTTTGCTAAAAAGAAAGTTTTTGCATTAAGAAAATATCACTTAAAAAAACAGAGGGAATAAATTATAAACTCGAAAAAATAAGAAAAACCTGATAAAATTTTAACTCGATAAAAATATCTAAAAAAATTATCGAAAAAGATGTTGTTGACCATGCCCTGGAACTTTCTCAGTCATCAATACTCAAATAAAGAGACAAAACTCACCTCAAATTACCGTCTTCTCCGCATCCAAAATTCACAAATCCATGGCGGGCTTTAAAAAGTTGGAGGGAACTTGAAAATAAAAAAAGAGCGGCAAAACTCATTAAAACCTCAAAACCGCTCTTTTCTTCCCTCCACTTCTCTTTCTCTCTCCTCCGCTCATCACTCTAATGGCGGCGTCTTCGTCTTCTTCCCTATCTACCAGACACACGAGCAGGTAAGTCGATTTTCGCTTTCCGAAACTTCGATTTTCGTTTAAGATTGATTTCTCCATTAATTTCATAATCGCACTTTAGCAAATTGAAGTTGTTTAATTTTCTTGAAGATATTACAGTTTGATGCTTGGATTATTTCAGTTTTATTTTTGTTAATTTTGGAGGTTTATATTTAATCTGAAGCAATTTGATTGATCTGTTTAATTTGATTTTCGAATTTTCTAGAAATATTGTTGGAAAGACGGTGAAATTCACTATTCTTGAATGTTCATCTAGAATCTTATGCAACTAATTGATTTGATTTTCAGACTTTCAGTCTGTTTGTTTTGTTTTTTGTTTTTATTTTAAATCCTAGGTTAATTAATTGCAATGTGTGGGAAAGACGGCGATTGAATCTGCTTGTTACTATGTTTCATATTTTAATGATCTGATCGACTTGAATCTCAAACATTGGTTTGTGCTTAAGCTTGCTTTATAATTTGTCAAAAAGACGGCAACTAAATCTGTTAATAGTTAACCATTGTTGAAGGTTCAAATAAAATCCGAAGCGATTAAAAAATCTCTTCAACTTGAATTCGAAGTTTTCTAGGGTTTTTATTAAGCCAGCGGCAGCAACTGAAGTCACTGAACCAGTTGAGCAAAAGGGATGAACTCCCAAAAAAAAAAATAAAAAAAAAATAAAAAAAAAAAAGCCTAAAACATGATAAAATCACGCGTCAATCGGTGTAATTAATGTTAATTTATAATTTTATCCTTCTATTTTTAGCTAGCTTATTCAACGACCGGGACGTTCGTTAGCTTTTGCTTTTAATTTATTTAATTAAATTTACCTTGTGGTGGAGATGGTGGGTTGCAATTTGCTAGGGAAGTGTATAAGCGGTTACACATATGAGTAATAGGAGTAATTGACACTATTCAATGCTAAACCTAGTAGACTTTAAATGTGCCTTGGAAAGTATCAAGGCTATACTGTTGTTTTTAGTAAGACTAAGCTAATTGTTTGTTCAATTCTATGCTCTTTTTTGTTGCTTCTGTGTTGGTACAAATGTTTAGAATCTTTGCTCGCGAAGACACTTGGTTCCTGTGTAGCTACTCGATCTTACATGATTGAAACCCAGGCTATGTTGTGTTGCGTTGTTTTGGTAGTGAGAACTCACTGAACTACCTTTTTATTTTCTTGCAGATTCGGGGCTTGTTGTATGATGAATCGTCCCGGAATGTGAGGCAAGTTTTGAACCAATATAGAAGCCAGTCAAAGGTAGAATGAATTTTTTTATTTACTTTCTCAATAATATATCTAATAGAAACATGAAACCCATATGGTTATTACAGAGCCTTTGATTATGGTTCTAAGTATCATGTTCACAACAGAAAGCAAAAGCATTGATTTTTTTGCAAAAACCATCCTACACACATTAGTGTACCTAGAATAAGGCTTATCTTAGTTTATAAATCAGGCTTTTATTAACCTTGTAACTAAAGAAGTAATGTTGGACAGATGTTTCGATCTTTTGTTAATGTTAAACCTGTTATGTTCTCGTCCAAGTGTGTAACATGACTATATTGTGAACATTTCTCGTGTCATCTCTCCAAAATGAAGAGTCCGGTTAACATAGTGAATTTGTTTCAATTGTGATGTGTGAAATATGCTTCCTACTGGCTTCCACGGTTTGCCCCAAACTTTCTTTTTTACGAACCGTGTTCATTGCTTATTTATTACCATTATTAGTTGGTTTTTAACTAAAATTTTCAGCAAAAAGCTAATTTGAAACTTTAACCTCAAAGTTAGACCAGGGCTTACAATTTAGTTTGTATGCATCCGTGTACCACTGCATTTTGATGTACTGTGTAGTGACAATTGCATTGAGCTTATGATTTTGTTGGATGCGTTAGATGATATTAACTCCAAGTCCTCCCTGTTGCAGCTTGTCAGATATTCATCCTTTCAGAAGATAGGGAAAGCACTTAACCTAACATACAAACTTCGGGATTTGCTGGTAAGATACTTTCTCACTCAGATTTAACAATTTTGTGTTTCACCTAGTGTACACATTATAAGCCATAGCCCATGAAAATGATTTGTTTTTTCAAGAGCTTTGTTGCTTTCATCTGCTATCTATAACTGATGTACAATTTGACATAATTTATCTGCTAAATTTTTACCAACTTGTTATTCTATACACTATTTAACTATGTCTTGACAACACTGCATAACATTGTCGGATGCTGAAATTTTACTGAGAACATCTTTCTTATCTCAATGTGTCTGTCATGAAGTACTGTATTCACATATGTTGATCTCAATTCTGTGCTATATTCTCCTGCTGCAGAAAACTTGCTCAATTTGAGCATGAATTTAAATTGCCTACAATCTATGTAAATGATGTACAAGGTCATTATCTTGATACATTTCCTAATTCCAGATGATGCTATTCTCTCTATAACCTCACTGACATTTTTGTGACATCAATTGTCAGTACATGGTCACCTACTCATCATATGTCTTACCTTTTGCCCCTCTAGTCATCCTGCTGGCTGGAAAATGCAATCTGGCCATGAGTGGACGAGGTGCCCTTCTTTTTTGATCAAATCCCCTCACACAAACAAATCCTGCATTGATATTAAAATTAAGCATGAACATATAATTTTGATATAGTGGTTGGTGGTGTGCATAGAGTTTTACACACTTAAATTATATTTATGTATTTTCCCCCTAGAATTCAAATTACTTTCATTATTTTTAATTTACCAAACACTATCGAAATTTGCAATAAGCTATTTTTTATCACTTTTTACTATGAAGTATTTTGTTACTTATTACTATTTTCCAAAAAAGGTTATATGACATATGAAAATATAGCTGAATCAGGAAAACTATAAAATTTTAGTATGATGCAAAATGAGGTTCACACTCTTCACAGGGCCAAAAAATCTGTTTGAAAACCAATATGATAACTGGATTTGTGCAAGAATCCAGATTTTGCAATCCATGTCAACAATTTAAGCAGCTTCTACTTTTAGAGATTATCCATGATGGAAAGTAGCAATAAGGTATATCCGGTTTATGCATTACTGATTTCTATTATATCTTACACAAGGTCAGGCTCATATGCAATCGAAAAAATGAGTTTCAGCATGTTGTCACTAAGATCCTTAGTGGGGGTCTGGGAACTGGAATAGAGAGAAAGAAGCAAACAGTTTTAACAGTGACAGTGTCAAATAGGGTATTTAACTGCTTCATAAACTGAACCCTGAATCTAGTCTTCCTGGCTTCTGATACGTAGATGCATTACAGAGGCCTTGCTCTGTGTCACAACTCATTGCCTCAAGGATTATCTGACCCCCACCCCATTTAGAGGCAGACTTAGGTCCTTTAATCTCACCCCTTGGTTCCCACTGACTGCCTCATTCTATGCAGGGGTAGGCAGATTATTTGGTGTCTAAAAAAACAACAGGTTTTCAAAACCTTTCATTCCCTCCCCACCATATTAATGATGTTGACATGGCACAAAGAAGGTAGTATTGAAGTTTGAACATATAGCATTTTTTTTCTGATAAAGGTAGTTGCAAATTGTTGAGGATGATGGCTGGAGGATGCTCTTGCCAACAACAATTAAGAGATGAGCTTAGAGCTAACATTATTCCCATGCCTCTTTTTAACTGCCTAACACATTAATGATTGTGCAAGCAAAGGACTGTTTTTAGAAAGGAAGTTGTAAGGTGTTAGTGCATATAAAGGAAGATAGATAGGAGCAGACCAGGTGAAGAAGAAAAAATTCTCAGTGCTCTTTAGTAAATTTAGGGGCGGGATGGACAAAGGAACATTGTCTCTTGTGTACTCAGTGTCGGCTGTCCATCTTTAAGAGATTTATACTTGAGAAAATGGGTTTATTGTATTGAAGATTGTGCATTGCTCTTACTCGTATAGAGGCAGCCAAGTAGGGGAATACACATCTGTTAGAAGGTGTGGTAGGAGGTGAAGGCCGCTAATGTTGTTACTTTTTCCAAACTTCTTAAAGAGTCAAACTAAATTTTACTATAATTTGAACTATAGTTGTGTGGTTTCCTTTTTTATCCTTATTGTAAGAGCTGAGAGGTGATTATATTTATGTCAAAAATATAATTCTCTTCATTTATACTTCTAGCTGTGTGGTGTAATGGAAAGATTTACAGGAGAGGGAAATATATGTGATTATATTGCTCAAGGATTCATTGCCATAGTTGCATACCTCTCCAGAAGCAGTGTTGAATGTCTTCAGTGGTCAGACCTGGGTAAAAAGTTTAGAAATTAGAATGAAGAATACCCACACATGCGAAATCAAAACAATTTTTCTTTCAATACCTCTAAATATGGTTGGAATTGATGTTCCAAAATAAACAGTACGTCTTGGAAGGTTCCATAACCAAGTCCTGGGGACTGGAATTGGATTAAGACTGGATTCATGGTCAGCAAATACCTGCATACGATTAATAAGCTAAGTATGGGAGAATAAGCAGCAAAAGATTAAATGTTCTGATGAACCCAATTGACTGAACATACCTCATTCACTTGGAAATATGTTCCATTCAGTGGGAAGCTGCCTCTCATTGCAGTTCTGCATGGTATCTAAATAATGGATTGTGGCAAGATTTAGTACTCTACATGACATGTATGTCAAATGAAGGTATACAAAATATCTGATCTCTTACCAGAAGTGTACCCCGTACAGTCTGGGAGTTTGCTTCCCGCTGACTGCTGCAATAAGAACATGTCTCCTCATTGCACAATATGCTGGGATCTTCAGAATGACATTTTCTTTCAGGAGGTTCAATAGAGCTTGCAGTCTCACCTATTTTGGGCATCAATTAGTACATCACAAGTTATTGAGATGAAAACTGGAACAGGACTAGCCCCCTTGACTATCCTCAGTAGAATCACTGTGATAATATATGTACACTAATTGTACTTACCTGGAGTCCATATTGCAAGTAGGTATGAACATGGATCATCAGGCTCTCTTTTGTTCAACTGCAATTGTGCAGCTATCATGAGAAAGTAACCAAGGTAAAAAGTGTACATAGATAATGCAATTTATAAATAGCTTACCCCTTTCAAGAGAGGATGTGCGTCGGGAAGTTCATAGCTGCAAATGTCCATTCAGAAGACAGTTAGTGGAACTAAATCTATTACATAGAAAACAGTCATATATTTCTTGAAAGGGACTGGACTTTAAATGAAATTTTCTTGAGTAAATCACATACTGTCAGTTGAAAGCATGCCTATAGATGAGAGTTTAGCTAGAAGTTTGCATGAAAAATAGCTGTGTGGTTTCTGTTTAATTCTTAAACATATACACCAGCTAAAACAGGTGTGAAAACTAAAATTTCCATGCTCTTTCCAACTTGCCTTAATTATTGACCTAGATTAGGAAATTTTGCTTTTATGTTATCCATTGATTTAAAAGGAGAAAGTACTACAGCAATACTCTGCAGGGTAGAGTTGTAAACTTACACATGATGCTCTGTTCTCAGTCGGCTTATATTCTTGAGCTTTGGTGTTGGAATTGAAGCAGCTTCAGGTGTTAACGCCACCAAAGCATTTGAATTTCCATCCATGTAATTTTGTAGAGTTCGAGAGAATTCTTTCATATTGAGCTTAATTGTAGGTATTTCATCAGGATCCTCGTAGTCTTCAATATCACATAATGTCTGTTCCTGCTCTGGTTCTGGTTCTGGTGATGCTGGTACTTCAACTATCGGTTCACAGTTCCTAATTTCAGATTGCCTCTCTAGTTGATTGATTGTCTGTGGCGAGGGTAGTGCCAGTGGGGAAGATGAAACTGCACTTGGATGAGCACCATTATTGCAGTTGCTTTGTGAAAAAGAGGGGGGCAAAGGCAAAAAATTGGTGCTAGCTTGAGGATTCGGATGTGCTGAACTGCCCCCACTTGAAGGCATAATGCTTCTTTCTTCTGGCCCTGGAAGGGCAAATCTAGCACTGCAGCCAACAACAAATATTTACCCAAATATAAAAGTTTGGTTACGACAAGGTAAGTAGCATTATGTATAATTTGGAAACTTGTTGGGCAATACTAATTTGCAGTGCAAGCAAATAGTTTTTCTATAATCTATCCAGTTCTATCGAACTGTTTCACGATCCGGTACCTTGGAAATTTGAGTTTATACCCTAGGCATGAAGATCACTTTTTTTTTTTTTTTTTGGTATATTATTATTATTATTTTTTATATATATATATATATATATATATATATATATATATATATATATATATATATATATATATATATATATATATATATGAGATTTGAGTCAGTAGTTGTATACTTTTCACCCTCTAATGTGTGTGTGTGTGAGTTTTGTCTTAGGATAATGCTTTTTCACCCTAGCTTAATGCTTGTGTAATTATTTTTATAAAGACTTTATAAAATATCTCAAACTTCATTCTCATTTCTTTTATGGTGTTGGTAGGGTTTGCAGATAAAATTGTCTAGTAGCAATCTGCTGTGTTCCAAGTTCATAAAGAGGTTTTCCAAGGAAGCTGACAGCTGTTACAACCATCTGCTTGACGCCTTTTGTTCAATACCTTGTAAGGTAAATTGATTAGATTAGATGGAATACTAACCTTGCAAATGCACTGGCAAAATGTCTGCACTCTCCTCTCAAGGGACAGGCATTGCAATTAGGCTGCCTTTTGGTGCAAAATACCTGCGTGTATTACAATATAATCCTGTTATGATCTATTAACGAAAACAAACGCTGAGAAGCTTTTTTGATGTCAATGTACCTTTCCAAAAGTGATCAAGTGATAGTGCAATTCATACCTGAATCACATATAATGACATTTACCAATGGTTAAATTTTATTCATTAAATTAATGAACACAATAATCAAATTAAAGAGAAAAATAACATCAATATAATATTGTTCTTACAAAGTCTTTTGGTCAAGCTTGCAAAGCCGTGGCCACAAGTACTTTTGAATGGACTCTAAGATAGGGTACCTGATGCAGCAAATGGTGTTAAAACATCTCTTGAAAAGTGTCATTAACACTGCAGTAAACATTGACTTTGTAGTACTTACATTTCTAAAAGATGCAATTGAAGCGACTCCGGTAGGGGTTGAAGCGGAACCCATCCAAGCCGTACAGCTATCCGTCCAACGTTGGTGTCGACCTGAATAAATGTAGCCCCCAGTCAGTATGAAATAATTCTCTCTAAAAAAAATTATTTTGAATGAAATTGATGTAGACTTACGGGGAAAGCAAGATGGTGCAGTGTCAAAAGTCGCACACATTCCACACTCTTCAATCCCAACCCTCTAAAGCTCAAAAGGTATTCTCTGAATCATTAACAAGAAATTGGGCATTATGTGGTTAGTGGTAGTTTATGTCATGGCTGTTTAAGTAGAATGTAAATTTACAATAGTGTATGGAATTCATGTACTAGCATTAATTGTTACATAATTAAGCATGAAGCATAAAATTAGCTGTTATTATGTAGGCATTTCATCATTTGATTCATTCTCTTACTTTGCTTTGTCTGGGGGAATATCTCTCAGCCATTCCATGTCGGTACTGCCATGATCCTTGACCAGCCTGTCCAATAGAGCCTGTACAATTATTTGGGATTAGCAATGATGCAAACAATTTATGGGATTGAACTTAGACAAAACTTGTACAAGTCAAATATTTGATTATTAAGTTCTCACCTTTATCCGTTCTGCAAGCATGTTGTTCATGCCCCTCTCCTTAATGGTTTCAGCAATTTCATTCACATCAGCATGTCTTACTGCTTCCCAGTCTAGTGAGTCCCTTGTGTTTGCTGGTCTTTCTTTTTTTATACCATTAGGCTCTGCTTGTTTTCGCAAACTGTCCCAGTCAAATGCATCAGCCTTTACCTTTCCTGCCTTTCCTTTCCCAGGTTTGCTAGCATTTGCATTTGTTATCTCTGACATTCCACCTGCTGCATATGTCTGTACTAATATTTTTTCAACTAATTTTTTATCAATGTTCGCCCTTTTCAATTCTGCGGTACTTTCAGTAACGTCAGCATCTACTTGATTTTTCAAGTTTGCACCTTTCCAATTTGAACTTGTTTGAACATTTGCAGATGAAGCATTATCTGATGGTTCCTTTGCCAACTGATTTTGTGACTGCATAACCATATTATCACCCTCAAGAACATAAAATGAGCGTACATTTTCTGGAAAAGATCTTGGAATGCTATCTGACATTTTCTCCTGCGCAAGTTGTTGCACTGTTGATTCTGTAGTCAGATTGCTTTGTTCTGTTGGTGAGCTGTTCTCATCTTTTCTTGATGTATCAGGAGATCTGCTCTCTACATCTGGTAATTGAAAATTCAAATTCAACTGGTTGTTTGAGCAGATTCCTTGTGCTTCTGGAGAACTTTTTGTTACATGATTGATGCACTCTAGTGGATCTTGTTGGGTTTGACTGTAAGATTCATTAAGGAAGGGACTCTCTGCCATCTTTAGTAAACTCAGAAATGGGGTGGAACAATCAAAATAATTGGACTGGGAGCTAGTTATTAGAGGCTGTGTATTTATATAGTTCTCTGAAAAGATGCTCATGGTTCCAGCAGTCTGCAGATTTGGAGAGTTGATGGAGTTCTGGGATGACACTACTGAGTGTTGTGATGAAGTTGCATCATCTTTTGCTCTATCATCTCCTAAGGCACTTGCTGTCTCTGTCTCTGTAGTCTGGCTATTAGCATTATCGACTGTTGAGTTATTGGGGGTTTTTTCACTGCTTTCACTGGAGTAGTCCTTCGGGCTAACTGAACCAGGAGCTCTTCCAGTCAATTCTTTGCTATTGACAACTTCCTTCTCTTCACTATGGTCAATTTCATGGATAATCCTAGTATTCCCACTCAAAATTTGCTGATCTACTGTCTTCTCGTTCCAAGTAATGCTTTCCTCTGGTTCAATTATACAAACATCTGGCTCAACAACCAAAGCAGTTGTTGACTCCTCTGAAAGGGTGCTTTCACTTCCTTCTGACTTGAGGGGAAAATGAGCAGCCATTGCCATGAAAGCAGAACTGCAATCAAACAAGATTTAAGATACTTCTCATTCAGGGCATGATTAAAGTAGGGTAAAGAATTCAAGGGATAACAACTAATTTAAATAGGGAAGATGAGTGAAAGTGGTGTTTGACAAGGGAGGAGAAAGAGATAGGGGGAAGATGGGTAATAACTCCCCCTCCTCAGTGTAATAATAATCTCCCAAAAAGGGTATTAATTTCTGGATCCCTCTTTATCAATCACAATTTCCACCCATTTACCTGCTCTGTTATTTGTCTATTTAACCTTTTTATTCTTTACCCCAACCCGAGCATGTTCTTAGTGGAATATAACGATCTCTCTATTTCAGCATGGTCTTACCTAGAGAGATGGTCTGACACATTCTGAGTAAGAAAGACTCCAATAACAGAGTCCAGAACAGATCCTTTCCAAGGAGTGAAGCGTCTATCTCCTGTATAAAGCAAACATGTTGTTAGTGATTAACTTCATTACTCTTGGCTGAAGGTAAATTCTGGTATACTATAATTGCAGCTTTTATGTAAGTTTCTAAGCCTTGAAACCCGTGTTATGAAATCAATCATTATTGATGATGATGCATGTCTAAATTGAAAATTGATTAATGGATAATGCTTAATCTCTACTCTCACTGAACGAAATGTATTCATACGCTCAAAGGTGATGGAGTTGTAATACATAATTATTAGCATATGAATGTGTTTATATCTTTTTGCTAAATAATTAGTACCTTGTATTAACTTTTGAGTTGGCGGTCTTATGATTTCTAGAGTTGAGCATTTTAACTCTACTATATGTTTATTCTTTATTCTGCAAAGTTGCATTGTCTGGTAAAAAAGTTAGCATCAAGGTTTAAATTGTATTAGACTTTGGACTCGGAGATGTTCACAGTTCTAAATTTCAATTTAAAGGTTTATAGTATTAGTTTGGGATTTACAATCTTGGAACGCCAGCCCTTTAGGAATGTACTTGAGCTTCTCTCTTTGTGACTCGTATTTTCTTTTCTTTAGAAAGAATCATATTGGTATCTATAATAATGCAAAATAAAGAATAGATAGATTAAAAGGATTTTAAGTCATACCTTGAACAAGACGCATGCGGGCTATGAATGAGTCCACACGTCCATGGAAAACACTTCGTTCATTTTCCCACCATTTTGCTTTATCCTCATCAGTTCCATCAACACCTTTATTGTCAATGTTTTCGAGAAGAAGTCTCCACACTTTGGTGGTCTCATCATCAAGGTCAACTTTAGCTCGTTGACGCCTCTTCCTAACAGGATCAAAGGGACCATCAAATGGCACCATAGTCCCATCTCTCCCATAAACAACTAGCGCATTTCTCGCATATTTGGCCTGCTTCTTTGCCCGGTATGGGACCAGTGCATTCCGTTCTAGAAGTGGAGTGCTGTAGCCTTCTCTGTTGATATCCAGCAGCTTCATTCCTTCAGTTATATCTTCAATGGAGCTGGAGCTGGTTCTTGCCCATGGTAGTGCTGGAATAGAACCTGCAGCAAGTGGCAAAATGAGTTATATTCCATCTATTAAAAAAAAGAGTTATATTCCATTTTGGAGGATGCAGAACGCCCCATTATCTAATATTTACCTGTTGCTTTTCTGGCAGACTGATTAGCATTATACAAGACGAGGTCCCATTGCTTGTTGGATTTCCTAGATGTCCTCTTTGATCTTGGGTTTGATGTGCTTGCAGCTTCTAGGGGCTCTGTGTAACCATGTTCTGAAGCATCAATTTTCTTTTTGCGAGGACCTTTGGGTCCTGGTTTGGGAGGCAAGACAGATGAAAGTCCCATCAGTGGGGCCAAATCACGAACACGAGTATTACCTTTTGATCTCTTTTTCTTCAACCTTCCCATGTCAGCCCAAGTATTCAATAGCTGCATCCTGTTCTCAACACTTCCCATAAGTAACCCGGCATGATTATGAGACATTGCATTTACTCTATAAGAAGCAGGGTTGCAGTAGTACTTTGATGCAGTGGGATCAACTCTTGGATGATTATGAGTGCCGGCTTCCTGGTTGATATCTCCAGATGGAGCAGCAGTACATGGCATGCTTGATATGTGTGTCCTTTGTACCTTCTCAGTTCTCTTTTTCTTGCAAATTTCGGGAAAGAGAAAGGTGTGAAGTTCTCCAATTATAGCATTTCCAGAAATTGTGCGGTTTTGCTGCCATAAGGCACAGTGAGTGGCAGCATCCACACTTCCAGTGGCAACATCTGTCATGCAGGGATTTCTCCTCTTTGATCCTCTTGTATTTTTCTGTTCGTTGGAACTTGCACAAGGGCTTGAATTGGGACTTTGTGCTAGACGAGCACCATTTCTGGATGAAACCTCAGCGTTGTTCCCTGACAAATTGTGATGAGCCTCATGTTTTCCCCCTGAGAGGATAATAAGGTCAGGCTGTGCACTATTTTGGTAGTCTTTTGTGGGAAGTGAGAAGTGATTTTTGAGTTCCTGAGTGTGGGTATAGTTAAGGTCATAAGCATTGCACACCCTTGATGTTTCCACCATCAATTCTTCTCCCTGTCTAAGAGTATCTGCATTGTCACCCTTGTTTGGCTGTGGCTCAGAATACAAATATTCATTTGACATATGAGGAAAGTTACTTTCTGCTGCTTGTCCATTCAAGTCAAAGTTTAAGGATTTTCTGCAGGACTTGGTGACAAGTCCGGATGGTTTTGAATCTCCTTCTTCGGTTTCTCCTGTTGGTGTTAACTCTCCTGCTTCAGTTGCTCCTGCTGGTGTTTGCTCTCCTGCTTTAGCTTCTCTTTCTAGAGGAGTTGCCGAAGGTGTGTTCACCTTGTTCTTCCGCACATACTTTCTTTTAACTTGTGCATTCTCCTTGGGATCAGTGGGCTTGGGAGTTTTGGGTTTCGGAGTCTGTCTAGGCTTCTTTTCGCTTACAACCTTCGGTGTGTACTTTCTTCGCCGAGTTTTCTTCATTGGCGTCTTGTTCAGGTCAATAACTTGGTCGCCTCCCTTGTCAGGGTTGTGATTCTCTTCTGTCATGGAGACTTTACCAGGTGATGATTCTTCTGTATTGGGAACAGTGACTTCTTCATGAACAGTCTGAAGGTTGATCATCGCAGCAGCAGCAACTTGTTCAACTTGCTCCGGCAACCGGTTCTGCTCATTTGGTCTTTGAAAAGTGCCAAAAGGTGAGTTCCCTGGAGCCACATTATTGTCAATTCTCCACCGAGAGTCTGGAGTTGCGGGAGCAAAATTGGAATAATTTCCATTTGCATGCTTTGTGATTTGAGAAGAGTTGGCATCATAAACACTCTGGTACTGCTGAGGAGAAGCACCTACAACACACCATTGCTTAGTATCAGCTTGTGAAAATGTTAAGAACAGTAATATCCAATAAAAGGGTATTTAGAATATAAAAGTAGAGATTAAATATGCAAGCATAGAATCCATTCACCGTATTCCCTTTTTCTTTTTTCAAAAAATATATACAATATATTTTTAATTCGTCAATTTGCCAATTCAGATGGCCAAATACCACAGAAAAACCATTATCTACCCTCCTGGCCAACAACAAAGCCTTAGTCCCAAAATGATTTGGAGTCGGCCCATCTTACACGACAAAAAAAATAGATAATTTTCTAAAACTAAGGATTAGTGCAATCCGACTTAACAACACTATTTTTATAATGTCTAATTTATGTGGGTAGATCTAGCAATCTCCAAACCCCCAAGCCTACTAGATTAGCCTTTATTTATTTATTTTTTCTTTTTATATATTTATCCCAAAACACAAAATTCATCACTGTTTTTTCCCAGGTTTTCCAATACTTTATAGAGGTCTGCATGTGTGGTAAGGATGCTGTAAGATACAGAGCAAAATGGTAAAAAGAATAACCTCATTTCACATAACAATTTAACAATCAAAGCTTTTGAAAAAACAAAAGAGAACTTACAATTTTGCATTTCTCCTCCGAAAATCGGGTTGTACACTGGGTTGCCATATAAGTTGGTATTATTTCCTGCAGGAGGCTGATTATAATCCCAACCTTGTTGATAAACTGCTGCATTTCCCATTCCCAGTCCCAGACCAGAAGTATCATTCCTGGCTAACAGACTTGTATATGACATATTCTCAAACTGATCCATAGCTGCAGCGGCAGCAGCGGAGGAGCCGCCGCCATCTCCGACTCCATTTTGTCTCCATTGCATTGATGATTCCCAAGAACTAAAGTAAGGGTAACTACTGTTATTACTACTCTGAGCGGCCGCCATGGCTGCGGCCGCTACTGTTGGGTTTGTAGAAGGATAAGCCACCTTTGTTCTCCTACCTTGGCTATTCCAAGTAGGCAGATAATCCTCTAAACCCCTTCTCTGCATTTCTCCTACATTATTATTACTCTGTAAATTATTGACTAATCTACCACTACCATCATCCCAAAGGTGGTGTTGTTGGTGATGGTTATTGCTACTGCTATTGGGAATACTGCTACTACCATTATTGATTTCTTGAGAAGAAATTGAATAAGATAAAAGAGTTTGAGCATGATTATTTTGTTGAGAATACCTTGACAAATAATTCTCAACTTCACCATTTTCATAGATCGGTCCAAGATGAGGCTTCAATGGGGTTAATGGAATCCATGACCCTTCTATACCAAAATCTGTTACAGTTGGAATTGATTTTCCTTTGTAATTTTCCATCATTCAACTCTTTGGGAAAATCACCCAAATTCTAAAAAAAAAAAAAAAAAAAAACACTTATTTTTATTTTTTATAAAAATAAATAAATAAATAAAATTGTGTTTGTTAGATGGGTTGTTGGAGAGAATTGACCAAAATTATTTCTTCCCCAAAACTATGCTCTCCTGCAAAATCTCCTTCAGGTTGAACCCATTTTTCCTTTATAACCTGCAAATTCGGGGAAATTTGTTTAGACAAGAAAGCAATTAAATCAATAAATTTGGAATAAAAAATACCCTGAATTTGTTCACAGAAATGGTAAAAAAAAAAACACCCAGAAATCTTTTAAATTAATTAATTTACAGCTGAAACATTTTAATTAGCCCAGATTCACAGAATCATTAAATTTTGGGCTAATTAAGTAGCGGATCTTTCAGATCAGAGCATTCCAACCCAGCTGAAGAACGATATAAATTTTTTAAAATTTATTAAAAATTAATTAAAAATCAAAGAAACAAATTTTATTCTTTATTGCTGCAAAAATCAGTAAAAATCCCCCCTCCAAAAAAAAAAAAAAAAAATACTGATCATTCTTCAGCTGATATAACTGTGATTTACAGTTCAGTCTGCAAATTTCCACAACACCCAAAAAATGAACATTAAAAATTTCAGAAAAAAAAAAAAACAATCAGAAAAAAAATAGTATTAAAATTGGTAAACAAGATGAAATCAGGGTGACTGGTTACCGGAAAAGTGGGTCAATGCCGGAGATCTGCCACCCTTTGAGCGGTCGAGAAAGATAAAATGGAGTGAAACAACAGTTTGTGCATTCAGAGAAGAGAGAGAAAAAGAAGAAAAAAGAGAAAAAAAAATAAGTGAGAAAAAGAAGAAAGAATGGGTTGGGCGTGGTGGTTTTTCTTTATTTATTTCATGTAATTAAATTATGTAAATAAAATGGTAATGTAGGAAATTGTTTGTTGTTTGTATTTGTAGGGTAGAACTTCTCTCTTTTTTCCCACCTCACTCTGAAACTGATAATAACACCTTTTCCCGGTAAACCAATAATATAATTTTCCATGTGCTACTACTTCTCCATCCCCTACATATCATATAAGCACGTGATATTTGATTTTGATGGTCAAAACATACTCCGTATCAACTTTATTTATTACAGGCGATTTTAATATACTATATTTCCATTTTAGCTTGATTATTTCATGTTATGCGTGATTTATTATTATCTTTTTATTATTATTACATATATATTAGAATATCAATTTATTTATTGTAGATAAATTATTAATTGTTCCATTGATGGTTTGGAAATCAATTAAAATATTTTTCTTATTGTTTATTTTTAACGTTTGCTTGCGTATGTGAAAAAGAAGGGATATTATCCAGCATAATACATGTGATACCACTATTTAATAATTAAGAGGTATCTTTTGTTCTTTTTTATTTTATTTATTATAAATTTAACCATCAATATATTTTATAAGTAAAAATTAAACAAATAAATGAATATTATGATAGCATTTATTAAGGTGATCTTTAATAAAATCTCATAATAATGTTTTCTCTTACATATAAATCACAAGTGATGATCAAACAATCATGTATAAATAGTGTAAAAAATCAAATTGAATCAAACAAAAAAGAATAGAGGAAATATAATTATATGCATCTCAGAGCAATAAAATATATAGTCAAAGTTTAATAATAAAAAAGTAGAAGTGTCATATATCTACACACATACACATTTGATAAGATTTTTTATATTTGCATATAGGACCCACATTACTAAAAGTGATTTCTTACCTGCTTTTGTATACATTTCAAGTATCTTCTTTGCAGGGCATTTCTATAAAGATTTACTTCAACTCCCTATAATGTTAAAAAATAATAGTCAATCATTACATTTACAAGATAGTGTAACGTGGGGCTAATAAAGTCAAATAAGACAATCTTTTTCGAAAAAAGATAGTAAGTACAACAAAAGATCGGTAACAAGTCAATTATTATATTCCTTGAAAACTAGTATATGATCGTGCTAATACAAAAGATTTTTATAAAATTTAAAAGCAACAAAAGGTGGGGATGGACCATGCTTTCCATGCCATTAATCTGATGACAACCATTATATCAAACTACTTGTGATATATTAAATGAGACATAAACTAATAGCAAGTTAAAAAAACCATGCACCTTTTATTAGGTTATCGAACAAAATAAACAACAATAATTTCAATTGATGCTAAATAACAACGAAGTAAAGATAAGATCACAACATAAAAAGTGCACATTAGATTTCTAAAAGAGTAAAAATAAGATAAATTAATTTATTGAAAATTGTTTCATAAGAATCAAATCATTATAGCAATTGAAAAAGTGTACACCTTTTATATAGTCACAAGGGGGATCAACATTTTCATTTAATGACAAATATCGATGCAGTGAGGATAACATAAACACAAAATTTATTAGATTGCAAAAGGGGTAAAATTAAGATAAATTCGATCTAATGACAACCATATGTATGAATCAATCAAAAGCGAGCGCTACGTGATGCTTTTTAAGGATACATAACTAAATAGCAAAAAAAAATAGGTGCACCCCTTCTCATTAACCCTTTATAAGAGCACGAGAGGGCCGAGATAAAAAAAACTTTCATACTTATTGTCAAATATTAAAGACCTGGATGTCCGGTAAAGCCTAAAGGATTGAAAGGTATATTGATCATATACTTGTTGCCCGTGTTTATCAAAATCCTTGTGATGAAATACTTTTAATGTGACAAAAATTAATATATAGCACCTGAAAATGCGCCCACCAGTTAAACAGTCACGAGGAAGATCAACTATGTCCACACTTTAGAGAAAAATATTACACAAGGCATAAATGTGTTTAGCTTAGAACTCAAAAGGGGTTAAATGAATTTTTTTTTATATGAAACACAATTTTTTTGATATATTAAACAAAAAACAAATTAATAATTCCTATATTCTAAATGAATTGATTTTATTTATCATGTTTATCTATCTGTAAAGTAACCTATATTTTTATTTTGCAATAAGTAAAAATTAAAAAAAAATAAATTGTATATCTTAAAATAGGTGCACCCCTTTTCATGGACCCTTTGTTAGGTCACTAGAAGGATCAACAACGTTCATGCTTATTGTAAAATACTGAAAACATGGATGTTCGGTAAAGCCTAAAAACGCATAAAAAATCAGTAAAAAGGGTTAAAAGGTATATTGATCATATGTTTGTTGCTTATATTTATCGAAATCCTTGTGATCTGATACATTTAATAAGATATAAATTAATAGCACCTGAAAATGCGCGTATCTGTTAAACAGTCATGGGGAGGATTAACTATGTTTATACTTTAAAAATAATGACATAAGACATAAATATGTTGAGATTATATTTCAAAAGGGATACAATGAAAAAAAAATTATAAATCTAATAGAAACTGTTTATATGAAACACAATTCTTGTGATATATTAAATGAAAACAAATTATAGTTTCTCCATTCTAATTCAATTGGGATGTTTTCTTTCATTTGTCACATTTTTCAATCCATAAACTTACTTATAAGTATCTTCATTTAGTAATAGGTTAGATTTTAAAAAGATTGTAAATCATGAAATAGGTATACTCCTTTTCATGGACCCTTTGTTAGGTCATGATAGGGATCAATCAACAACATTTATTCTATAGACCTAAATATCCGGTAAAGCCTGAAAAAGAGTAAAAAAGATCTTTAAAATGGTCAAAATATATATTAATCTTATTAGCTATGAATTGAAATCTTCATGATACATTTACTCAACAAAATTTAATATCACCTGAAAATGTGCGCACCTATTAAACGGTTTAGAGGAGAAATAATTATATTTATAAAAAGCTGATAGAAAGTGTTCAAATGAAACACAATTCTTGTGATACAAAATATTAGATAAGAAAAAAAAAATTAATACATCCCTTGTTTTAAATTAGTTGACACGCACTATCATAAATTCAACTGTAAACATCTAATAATACAAAATGTGATATTTCAAAATAGGTTCACCCCTTTTGACGGAACCTTAATAAGATCACGAGAGGGATCAACAATTTTTATACTTAATGTCAAATAGTAAAAGCCTATATATTCGATAAGGCCTAAAAAAGATCAGACAAATAAAATGGTTCGAAAGATATATTAATTTTTTGGTTGTTGAATCTAAATCAGCATGATTTATTTAGTGTGACATAAATTAATAGCACCTGAAATGCGAGCACCTATTAATTAGTCATGAGAGGGGATACATCAACTATATTTATAATTAAAAAAATAAAATAAATTAAAGACAATATACATAAGTATGTTTAGATTACAACACAAAAGGGGTAAATTAAAAGAAGAATGTAATCCTAATTGAAACTATTTGTAAGAAATACAATTTTTATCAAAAGCAACTTAATACTTACCCTATTCCAAATTAATTGACAATATTCGTATATTACATTTTTCTATACATAAATTCAAATATAAATATCTTTTATTAGCAATATGTAATGATAATAGAAATTTGATATCTTGACAATACACATTGAGCAAATTCTAACAAAAATTTTCAAGAGCCAATATTACTATTATTTTCTTATCAATGAATCATAAAAGCTTGTCAATGTAAAGTTTGTGAATAGTGTTAGAGCCCTTAGAGGGCCAACTCAACTAAAAGTTTAAGCTAATGGTTGAATTCTAAGAATATGTTTTATACACTATTAATCCCCTCACGCGAGAGCCCGTTGGGCTTAGAGTGTGGATGCAGCATGGGCCCTCCTTATACCCATCATTTAATATTCCACTTGAAAGTGAGGGAAGGGGTTATATGAGATTTAAAATCATGACCTTTGTATCACGTAGGCTCTGATACCATGTAATTGAACCAACTCAATGATTGAAGTGTAAGAATATGTTTTATACATTAAAAAGAGAAAAGGAAGATAAAATCAATATATGAAAACCATTTTCTATACATATTATAACTTCGTGATATACTACGTATTTAGTTAGACGCAGCTGAAAAAGTGTACACCTTATACAAGAGCACAAGCTAGATCACATTTATATTTAATGTTAATCGATCGACTGAAGATATCATAAACACGCAAAAATTTCTAAACTAGATTCGAAAAAAGGATAAAACAACTGTAGTTACTTTGATTGCAATCATGTTATAAAAATTAGAATTCTCTTGATGTATTTAATTATATGAAAATTAATTTATAGCAATTAAAAACATTTGCAAATTTGATCTTTATAGGTCAAGACTTAAGAGAAAGATCAACAATGTTTATATTTTATGCTACAATCGATGGAGTGGAGATAACACATACATATAAAAATTTTAATTTTATCACAAATGCATACGGTAAAAATTAGTTTAAAGATGCATGCAAATTATGCCAAGAAATTGCAACTAACTGTTTCCATAACACTAACCAAAAATTGGGTATTAATATATATAGCACAAAATCCAAGGTTCACCGACAACTTCACTTCATTTTAAGGCTTTAATCACGCGTTTGGTCTTTCTCTTGGACACTTTGCATATTTCTCTCACCAACTTATATCAATGTCCATGTATGAGCTTATAACATGTATTTATTTACCAAATTTGTCACTCTTGAAAATTTATCACTTCGTAGTAGCTTTAATTTTAGATATCTTCATTAGGTTAAGAATTATTTTTTTAAAAGGGGATGAGTCTGGTTACATTATTTGTTATTAAAAGAGTAATAATCTTATTTGGTTATATATTTTTTTTGTTTTTTAGAGAGCTACATGGATGAGTGGTAAAAATCAATCTCAAGATCACCTAGAACCGAAAGGGAACCTTATTTGGTTATACTAAAAATTAGTAACTTTGATAGTTCAAGTATAGTCATCTTATAACACAATCTCTCTGTGATTTATTTACCCTATCCTTGGTTTCACATACATACTCATTTCTTTTTAAATGAGGGTGACATTTGGTCCGTAACCCAACATAAAATCATTTTTACCATACTATATGTCAAAAGTGTTTGTTTAACGTATTCATATCTTACGTATAATTTGGACTAAGTTAACTCTAAGTAGGATTTGATTCTTTTGCCTAATGATTTCGAGCCTATACCATATCCAACCTACATACCAACTTGTCTTAATAAATGAAAAAAACCTACAAGTAACACTTTTACAATTTTCCCCTATTAGGTTTTTTATATATAAAAATTTTGAAAAACCTTACAAAATTATAATCTTTAAAGAAATTGTGGAATGATAATGTTTTGTATCATCATTTGCCCTTTGATTTGTATGTCATGTAATGTTTGTCAAGGGATCAGATAAACCTTTATTCCCTTAGTTTAACCTTATCGCCCATGAAAGTCATGTACTTTCACGGTCACTTTTATTTAAAAAGTGTTAAGTTAATTATATGTGATACAAAGTAATATTTTTAGTTTGCTCCTTTTTTCTAAATAGATTTCTTAAACACACATGCATACATCCTATTCGCGAACTTAAATATTAGATGTTTGTCTTTATTACTTTTTTTGTTGGACATGTTTAGTGTTGGTGTAAAATAAGCTGTCTACAAGAATGTACACGTGAATGTAATTGGCGCGATATTAACTTTTGTGAGAGGAATGAGTAGAGAATTCTTTAGTTTCTCCTGATTTGACAAAAAAGAGCTAAGTGAACAAGGAAGGTTTCGTAAGAGGTTTTTAAAATGTTTTTCTATATTTCATTGAGTGGATTTTATCCATCTCCTCGATGAGGGAGGGGATAGTCTGCATTTGTTTTATAGGATCAAAAGACAGTTGATGAAACAACTAGGAGGTAATGGCCAACCACATCAGTAATACCCAAGTTCTTTTGGTATATATTGTCTTTACTCCTGCGTAATTTGAAAAGCTTCCTAGCGATTAACCAATTCAAGCACACTTAACATTGGTGTATCTTTGCATATGAGCTCTCTAAAAGAAATAAAAATGCATCTTATTAGTATGGATAGTAGATTAGATCATTTTTAAAGCAAACACGAGGAGTATTACACACTCTCAAGATCACAATTGGCTCAATATGCTTGGAAACTGCCTAAATATTTGACCAAAGTTGGTGATATAGCCTAAAAAGTCTCCTCTAATAGGCGAAAAAGCAATTTCTTCAATCAACCAAATCAATGATGTCATAGAATTGCTCTTATACCATTTTTAATACCCCAAACCCTCAATTAAAGAGGTGCATATTGTCACGAAATACGCATCTATGACTAATAATTGTCACCGTAAACCAACACATGTTATTTTGGCACATTTTATCCTCTACTTATATTGTTCACACATCCATGGACTAGTCGTCTTAGCTAAGCATATTTTAACTTCGTGATATCATAGGAACCCTATGACAATTCTAATTATGTGGATTTAAGATCCCATAAATGTTAGTTGTCTAGAAACAGAGGATTCTAGACTAAGACTATTCCTAGACAAACACATTTAATATTGTGGAGTATCATAGCAACCTTACAAATAAAGATAAATATTATCATATGGATTTATGATTCCAAGTTAGTTTCCTAATGGGAGAGGATTCTAGGGGTTATTATAGGCTTTAACCGAATATGTAATACCCCTCAGGATTGCTTTAAATGAGTTTAATACACTACTCATACCAACAAGATGCATCTTCTTTTTAGCGAGCTCATAGGCTAATATACTTCTCAATTAAGTGTACTTGGCTGAGAGTAGTCTTAGGATAGGTGACCTCCTTGGATGTTTTCCCGGGGTGCGCATGAGTGAGGAAAATATGTGTCAGAAGGACTTGTGCTGGTTTGTGAGGACAGTTGTTGGCCCTTGATGCGCATTTCGTGACAATAGACCCTTTCCTAATTTGTTTGGGGTCGGGGTGTTATAGAGTACGTGATTAGTTTCCATTATGGGGCTATACCACTAGCTTCGGCCAAATATGTAGGTAGTTTCTAAGTGCAACAAGGTCATTGTTGTCCTTAGGGGGGTGTGTGATACTACACATGATTGCTTTAAAGGGATTTAATGTACTGCTTATATCAATAAGATACATCTTTCTTTAAACAAGTACATACATATTCCAACTTACTCCACATTTAAGAGCGATATGTTATGTGTAGTCTTAAGATTGATGACAGTAAGTGTCGTAGAAGTTGGCCTACCTTAGCATGTGTGAATGTGCTTGACAATCATAAAGATGTGAAAGTGACATTAAATCGAATGGGACAAAGCACAAAGTATGCAGCCACCAATTATTATGATAAGGAATTTGTAAACCATTCATGGATTTTAACAAGATGGACAACCATAACCACAATGAAGGCCACGCCCAATCAAATCCACAAGATCACTAATTCCATGAGGTAGAAAAACGACAAGGAAGGTTTATGGATGATGGTAAGGAATTGAATTAAGAAGACTATTCCGTTGTATTGGCTCTACTCGGTTTTTGTTGAGACATTTATTAATTTGCTCCAAACTAGATTATACTAAGTCGGTGAATATTAATGCAAATATAATTGCTAAATATCGTGATCACTTAATTATACAATAAGATTAATGGGTATCTTACCAGGTGTCTATGATTATGTTATTAGTTGTGATTTTCATATACTGGTCTTGATTAGCAAGGTATCAGTGATCTTGCAATTAAAGCAATAAAAACATGTATAACAAATAAATAGTGTGTGACATTAAAATATTAGAAGCAACTTACGATAATACTAAAAATAATTAAAATAATCCTAACATGATTACTAATAGTCAAAGCAATAAAATAGTTAAAATAAATAAATCCGTGAGAAATAAGTATTCACTTCGAACCCGCAACTTTAAATACTATATCACTAATTAATTGTTAGTAAACTTTACCTTCACGCCTTGGTCAAAGGTAGAACCTTCAGATCTTGTTTTGGACTTTGGATAACTTAAACAGGGGATTGAAAACAAAGTTTAGAGGTTTCAGATTATCTCATTTGGCTTTCGGATGATTGATTTTTGATCAAAATTTCTTTTGTTCCCAAGATAAGAAAGCTGCTTCCTATTGAGAAATAGGAAATGACAGAAAAATCAAGAGATGACCGTGACACGCCCATATTAGCATGTAATGCCATAAACTGGGCGTTCCACGCTAGCACAGGTCATGCTTATTAAATGGTTGGATTTACAATTTTAATCTGGCGCGTTAGGATAAAAATTGGGTTAAAAAGACGGTTTTTGGTAGGATTAGAACACCAAACTAGCACGAAATGCTTAGGAATTGAGCTTGACACATTATTGTGGGTCGTTCACGCTTAGAAACTGAGTGTGACACTACTATGGGGTGTGTCACGCTCAGTCTAGCGTGCCCAGTCTAGCTTGTTGTGCTAGTATGCTGGTTTTGCAGATGTTAATTTAATCATAACTTTTTATCTAGAACTCGAAATAGATAGTATATCATTGGAAAGTTTTAGATTTGTACTTTCTAACATCATCAGTATCTTTTATAGATTTAGTATTTTGCTCATATCTCTTTCGTTTAAAACCAAAATTGGGCTTATCATCAGTATCTTTTATAGTGAAACTATTATGGAGTAGTTTATTTCTATGGTTCTTGGGGATCCGTAAATAATATGAAAAGATGATTCGCTAGTAGAAAAAAATAATTCAGAAGCAATTTAAAACCCTAAATGGGAAGCGGTTTTGAACCGCTCGGGCTTGAGGGGGCATCCCATTGCCCCTTTAAATGGAAAGCATTTTGAATCGCTTCCCTATTAAATGTAATGGAAAGCGGTTTTGGCGCCGAACCGCTTCCCATTATGCCTATTAAAATTAAAAAAATATTTTTTTTTTCACTTAAATTGATACCTAGACACTTAATATATGTATAAACATAAGTATTTTCATTAATCAATTGATATAATATTACATTTTCATCAAAATAAATAAATAAATTAATAATAATACAACAAAATTTGTTGCTGTTCTTGTTCCGCCACGCACACCTCCAGCCACCAGCCACTAGAGCTGTACAGAGTGTGGTTTAGACCGCACCAAACCCGCAAACCAAACCGCAATTTTACGGTTTGGTGCGGTTTGCGATTTGAAAATTGCGATGCGGTTTTTAAAAATGACCAAACCGCGGTTTGCGGTTTGGTGCGGTTTCCAAAAATATTGAGACCAAACCGCACTTAATGCGGTTTGCGATTTTTATACTATATTTTCATTAAAATTATATAAAAGAACTAAAATATATGAGGTAATCTTTAACTATAAGTTAATTAAAGGTTAATAAAAAGAGTTTAATATTTAAATTATAAACTAATAATTATAAAATAAAATAAAAGTTTTGTTTTAAAAAGAATAATTACAATTTTAATAAAATACGGTTAAACCGCAAACTGCACCGCACCAAACCGCATTTTGTGGTGCGGTTTTTTTAAAAGTGCGGTTTGGTGCGGTTTATGATCCAAACTGCACCAAACCGCACCGCAAACACCCCTACCAGCCACGCGCACCACCAGCCACCAAACCAAAAACTATACATCCAAACACCAACACTCACCACCAATTCTATCACTAACACGTAACCCATACCACCTATCAAAACCAGATTATAATCCGTATCACCACCACCACCAGCCCCTATCCCGTATCACCACAACCACCAACCACCTATAACCCACCCATAAAAACAAAAAAAACCCACCTTACCCACCACGACCCCCACCAAAACCCCCACCCAAACTAGATCCGCCTGAAACAAACCAATACGACCACACATCTCCATAGCAATTAAAAAAATCTCAAAAAAATAAAATAAAAAAGAGAAAAAAGGGGACATACCTTGAATTCCACCAAAATCCCGAAATAGGCTTGAATTTGGGTTTTTAGGGTCAAATTCGACCCTGAAAACTCTAGATCTAGAGTTTTCAAGGTCGAATTTAACATAAAAATCTATAGTTTGCCTTTAAAATTAAAACCCTATAATTCCATGGTCTAATTCCACAAACAATGTCGAATTTTGTGAGAAAGAAATGACAAAGAGAAAGAGAAAGAAGAGTAGGGAAATTAAGAGAGGCGTGAGAAAGAAGACAGGAGAAACAGAAGAGGAGTGGTGGTTAGTGTCGGCGTTTGTGGTGGTTAAAGAGAGCAGATGAAAGAAAAGAGGAAGGAGAACGAGAGAGATGGAAGAGGAGAGAGAGTGAGCACCGAGATAAGAGAGATGAATAGAGAGAGAGAGGGAGAGCAGGGAGAGATCGTAGACAAAGAGAAAGGAAAGAAAGAGGAGAGAGAAAGGGGAAATAAAAGGAGAGGAGAGAGAAATTAGGCAGCTAGCTGGTATTAGGTTTTTTTTTTTTTTTTAAATATAATGGGGAGTGGTTCAATATTCAAATCGCTCCCAATTACAATTTTTGGAAGCGGTTCACTCATAACCGCTCCCCATTTGTATGTTTCACTTTTTTTGGGTGGGTTTTTGGGAGCAGAATTCAATAACCGCTTCCTATTTGGGGCAACCCAATTGCTTTTTTCTACTAGTGATTTATTATTGTTGATTGTCAATGTTTTAGATTAATTTCCTATTGATTGATTTAGTGCTATGTAATTAGATTAGGCCTGGTTTAATTGTATGAGTTATGCAATATTGATTCGAGATTCGACATATGAGAATTAATGTTTAGGCTTAGTTTGAATAGGCAGGTTAATTTATAAATGGTTAAGTAAAGATTCGAGAGATTTGATTTAATACCGCTAGATTAATTTTGTGATTGTAATACGTAGCGAAAGCCCTTTATGATATGGATAATTTATGCATTGATAATTGATTGTTGTCTTTCATCCCGGAGTATTATTTATTGGTAAACCTTTACCCTAGGCTTTGATTTATTGTTATTCTTATAATTCTTAATCGCGTTAATTTAATTATTCTCTTTAGTATAACTCACAAATTAAAAATCACATTGGTTATTTAATAATTTAGATTATATTAATTCATTAGGAATAGAAGAACACTGTTGTTTCTCTATGGATTTGACCCTACTTCCCTATCTATTTTAGTTAGTGGTTATAGGAATTATTTTTGATTAGGCGATATAACTTCATCCTGTCATTTAACCTAGCTTAAACTAGAACACTTTGTATATATAATTGCGTTTAATCAATTAGAAAGGCACGAAAAATATTCTCTCTCATGGTATCACGAGACAAGTTTTTCTATCCTTAACCTAATTAATTCTTCCGCTTTTCTCCTTTCTCCTTCTTCACTATACTCGGCCATCTTCCTCCATGGCTGAAAATCAGAAAATTCACCCAGCTGCCCTTGTTACCAATATTGAGACATGTGTTCCTATTGTTCTTGGCTATGATGGTACACAATACAACTACTAGTGTACTCATTTCAAGCTTCATTGTCGCGCAAATATGGTCATTGGACATATTGTTATTCTAGTTGATGATCCCGTCTCGAATCCTTCGGATAAAGCTCTTTGGCAACGTCTTGATAATATTGTTCGTCAATGGATTTACACAACTATTTCCAATGACCTTCTCAATTAAATTATTGATCCTGATGACAAGGCAATCGATGTATGGAAACGAATAGAGGATTTCTTCCACAATATCATCAAGTTTGGTGCACAATTTACCAACACCAAAATCGATTAATTCGAGGGTGTTAAACCCTATTTTTACTCGCCTCAAAACCTAGTCGACAGTTTTAGGAATGTAGGAGACAAAGTCTTCGATAATAGGATGGCGCTTCAGCTTTTGAAAGGGCTTCCGGAGAAATATATAAGCCTTTTCATACCTCCATTCGGCATCTCAACCCACTGCCCTCATTTGATGCTTTGCTTTTGATGCTTGAACTTGAAGAGCTGAGTAATTTACGGATTCTCTTACGAATTCGGTTGAGGAGGCTCAAATTGCTTAGTCTTCTTCAGCACATATTAAGGCAATGAAAACTCACAAGAAAAAGCAATTCCTGGGATTCTTCTGGTCGTGGTGGTCAAAAAAATAACAAGGCCAAAGGTGGGAAGAAGGAGGTCGCTGACAATGGTGACCGGAACACCGAGCAGTCCGGCGGCTAGCAAAAGTAGCAGCGACCAAATAGCCAGCAGTTTGACCAGCAACAACAGTAGCAATGTTGGATGTTCCCTGGGCCGTGGGGTTACTGGAACCAGGGGCCCTAGGCTACTGCCCCATGTCCATACCCTCCACAAGGCCTAACCCAGTGAGCTGTCAGGGACAACTCTTATGCAGTCGGGTATTCTCGGGACTCGTCTGCCTCAAGCATACTACATGTTTACTCGGTCCATGGTTCCTTTGAGTTTTACGAGTTACATGCCAACTAATATTGAGCAAGCTATGCACACAATGTCTTTGGCAGACCTGAACTACTACATGGATACCGGTGCAACATCACGCATGACGAATTCTCAAGGTAACTTGTCGTCATATTTTCATTTGAGCAACAATCATAATAATGCAATAATTGTTGGTGATGGTAGCAAAGTTCCAATTAAAGGTTATTGTCACAAATCCTTAAACCAAAACATACTCCAACTCAAAAATGTCCTACATGTCCTAAACTTGTCAACAATCTCATTTCTGTTAGGAAATTCATTATTGATAATCATGTGTCTATTGAGTTTGATCCTTTTGGGTTTTCTGTGAAGGATTTAAAGACAGGGAGCAAAATAATGAGGTGTAATAGATGTGGCGATATCTATCCTTTTTTCACCGATCATCAAGTCATTTCAACTTCAATTCTGTCAACTTTTGTAGTTGTTTATCATAGCGTATGGCATTCCTGTTTAGGTTATCCGGGAAATGCAACTCTTAGACCTTTACGTAGTAGTAATCTCATTCAATGTAATAAGATTCTTAAACGTGTTTGTCATTCTTGCCCATTGGATAAATTAATAAAAATTCCTTTTTACGATTCACAATCTCATACTATTATGCTTTTTAATATAATTGATCAAATAGTGATTTATGGACGTCTCCCGTTTCCAGTTCTCTTGGGCACAAATACTATGTTTATTTTCTTGAAGCTTACACAAGTTTCTAGTGGACTTTTCCAATTGCCTCTAAAACTCTAGTATATTACTTGTTTCATCGTATTATGACGTATATTTGTACCCAATTTGAAAGGAAGGTGAAAGCTTTCCAATGTGACAATGGTTGTGAGTCTGACAACGACCCTTTTATAAAATTTGGTCACCAAACATGGGATTACTTTCCTATTTTCTAGTCCATACACTTCTCCTCAAAATGGCAATCTGAACGAAAAATTAAAATCATTAATAATATCGTGCGAACTTTCCTTTGTCATGCCTCTATGCCACCATTTTTTTGGCATCATGCGCTTGAAATGACTACCTACCTTTATAGCATCTCACCTACGAAGCTTATTGGCTATAAATCTCCCACTCAAATTTTATATCAAAAGCATCCCAAATATTCTCACCATCGTGTCTTTGGTTGTTTATGTTATCCTCTTCTCTCCTCATCTAAAATTCACAAACTTTAAGTACGATTTACTCCATGTGTCTTCCTTGGGTATCCGTCTAATCATTGGGGGAATAAATGTTTTGATTGTCGACTTGAAAAATTATAATTGCTAGGCATGTATGGTTTGATGAGTTGGTTTTTCCTTTTTCCAAAGTGCTTACTCCACTTCCTCATACATATGATTTTTTTGGTGACTAATCGAGTCTCTTAGACATTCTTATGTTTCGTTAATTTCTTGAGTTAAGCCATGACAATCCCACTACTCACGAATTGCATTCCCCTACCTCATAGTGTACTTTACAGCCCACCTGCGACCAGTACTCACCATCTATAGGCAGCTGCGGAGCACGCTGCCAAGCAATGTTGTGCCAAAGCCACAAGCAGCTCGCTACACCAGCAACGCAGCTACTGCCCAGCCGCAGGTTGTTCCCTGTGCCCGCAACAACTGCATCCTCCCACCTCTGTTGCGTGGAAACCTATTCATTCCATTCTATCTTCTTCTCCTCCCTCCTCACCTACATCATCTTATCATAAGGATACTCGAATTAGGCATGGGATATTTAAGCCAAATCCCAAATACAAAGACCAAACCTATACACTACTTCCTCCATATCACCCATTGCAAAGAACCCGGTTCATGCCATTTGTGACCATAATTGGAAAATTGCTATGCAAGAGGAATATATATGATGCTCTCATTGAGAATGGAACTTGGGATTTAGTTCCTCGACCGCCCAAGGTGAACATTATTCGATCTTTGTGGATTTTTTGGCATAAGACTAAGTCTGGTGGCTCTTTTGAGAGACACAAGGCTCGCCTAGTTGGTGATGGTAAAACTAAAAAAGAAGGGATTGACTATGATGAGACTCTTAGTCTGGTTGTTAAACTGGCTACTATTCAGGTGGTTCTTAGCATTGCTTTATCCAAATCTTGGCCAATTCATCAATTGGATGTTAAAAATGCTTTCTTACATGGTAATTTAATTAAAACTGTGAACATGTATTAACCTTTGGGTTCAAAGATCCTACTAGACTTAATTATGTCTGTTTATTATGAAAGTCACTATATGGTCTGAAATAGGCACCCCGAGCTTGGTGTCAACGGTTTGCAGATTTTGTGGCTACTATTGGCTTTGGTTTTAGCAAATTTGACAACTCATTATTCATTTATCTCCATGATAATAATACTGCTTACATTCTTCTCTATATTGATGACATTGTGCTTACAACTTCTTCGGAGTCTCTCCGACGACATGTTATTTCACAGCTTAGCTCTGAATTTGCAATGAAATATTTGGGTGAATTGAGCTAATTTTTGGGTATTGTTGTTACTCGAGATAAAAATGGTTTATTTTTGTCTAAAAAGAAGTATGCACGGGAAATATTGGAATAAGCAAGAATGGAAAACTGCGAACCTTCAACCACTCCTCTTTACTCTAATGGAAAATTGAGCACTCAACGGGTGCTTTATATGACGATCCTACTTCTTACCGCCGCCTATGTGGTGCTTTGCAGTACTTAACTTTCACTCGGTCGAATATCTCTTATGCAATTCGGCAGGTTTGCTTGTTTATGCACTCACCACGAGTTGAGCACATGGATGCGTTGAAACACATACTACAATACATTCAAGGTACAACTAATTTTGGTTTACACTTGTACAAGTCATTCGTCTCTTCTATTCTCTCTTATACAAATGTCGAGTACGGCGGGTGTCTTGACACTCGTCGGTCCACATGATCGGGAAACTGCATTTTCCTTGGTGATAACTTGATCTCTTGGTCCTTGAAACAGCAACACACTTTATCTAAATCTAGTGCTGAAGCAGAGTACATAGGGGTAGGTAGCAAATGTTGTTTCTGAATCTTGTTGGGTTCAAAATTTTTTGCTAGAGCTTTGTTGTCCGATTTCAAAAGCAACATTGGTTTATTGTGATAATGTTAGTGCCATATATGTTTCCAGTAATCCACTTCAACATCAGCGCACTAAGTATGAGATGGACATACACTTTGTTTGTGAGAAAGTTCATTCAACGGGGTGAAGTGCATGTCCTCCACGTGTCTTCCCTAATATCAAATTGCAGATATCTTTACTAAAGGTCTGTCTAAGTTTCTAATTGATGATATTCGGTACAGTTTCAATGTTCGCAAACCTCTCGTTTTGACTGCAAAGGTATGATAGAATATGCAAATAATCTATTTATGTAGATAATATCTTTTATATTATTTTGTATATATCTTCCTAGTTTAACCTAGCTTAACCTAGAATATTTTGTATATATAATTGTGTTTAATCAATGAGAAATACACGTCAAATATTCTCATATTCTCTCACTATCCATCCATATAAGTTTTATATACAAATTCCAATGCTCGAAAATAATATGTAAATAAAGATACTGATGCTAAAAGTTAATCATTGAAGTTGTTCTTAAGTCAAGGAAGTAATCTACAATCGAACAAATAGTGTATGGTAATATGCTTATATATTAAGTGTAATACTTATAAATCAAATGTAGCGCAAAAACACGTATGATAATGTAATTGTAGTTTCTTTCAATCGTAGTCAATCATTGGTAGAAGTTTGAAGTTATTAGGTTGTTGTCAACTTTTACATCAATATGGGTTTAGAAATTCTCCTCAACTTATATTAATTTATTTCAAACAATTTAGTTTCAAATAAGATACTTTTACACATTATAGGCTCTAAAAATTTATGACTATTTTGGATCAAATTAATTAAAGTAACTTCGAACAAAATAATTTTCAAGAAATATAACAATTTAAAGTCAGAAAGCATAACTTCAAATAAGTCAAATCAAGTTTAAGGGGACAAACTCTAAAATCTGAACATTGCAAAGTCGTAAATTACCTAAAAGGCTAGTTTTTCCTTTGTTATTTCAATTCATAGGTTAGTTATTATTTGATTGATCATATAAAGGTTTTTCTTCCCATGATAATATATATTTAGATTTCTTACACACCTTGAGGAACCTAGGTAATTAACTTCCTCCATATATAATGGAAATCATAAGTACGAGTACAATTTTTCATGATTTTGCCAATAAAAAAAAATTCTAATCACTTTCGCCTACTCCCTTTTTTCATAATAATTTTGATGTCAGCAAATATTCTCTAAAGTTTTGTGACAGTCTCGAAAAGCTACCTAAACGTTATCTTGCCAAATAATTTCAAATTTTTTCGTCAAAATACTAACCGTTACCTCAAACGCTACCATCAAATAGGACCTCAATATAATTTCTATTTTGGATATCCATTGTTTTAGAAATTGACATCGGTATTGACCCATATTAAATTTTGTTAAAGGTCTTCATCAGGTAGCTAGTGACCAAACCTGGCAAATGGGTCATTCGGGTCGGGTATGGGTCAGGTCAAGTTCAGGTAAAAAAGTTATCGGGTCAAGTTCGGGTCGGGTCAGGTCATTTCGAGTTGATTTCGGATCGATTGATAATCGGGTCGGGTTAGGTATCGGGCCAACATTTTGGGTCGAGTTTAGGTCGGGTCAAGTTTGGGTCGGGTTAGTTCGGGTCGGATCAATTTTCGGGTCGGGTCAATCTTCGGGTCCAATTTTCGGGTCATATTCGGGTCGATGCATTGGGTTAAATTCAACTATGTATATATATTTATTTATTTTTTGACGAGAAACTTACTATATTTATTAAGGCTACTTTTTTCATGGAATATAGTAATTGTGAGAATTGTGACTTTTATTTCGAGCTTTAGTTAATTTTTTTAAGGGTTATATATAAGCATTAAATATACTTCCTAAAATGGAATTAAGTTGGAAATTCATGACAAAATCACGCACAAGTCGGTGTGATTAATGTAAATTTAACCTTAATATTTCCTTTTTTAGCTCCTTATTATGTTTATCATTTTCCTTTTTTTAATCTTATGGACAAACTCCGTAGAATAGTCGTTAAATTTCAATCATTTTACGAATTTTAAATAACTTATAGATATAAAAGGCTGAAAAAATCGAGAAAAGTAATGCTTAAAATATGTAAATTACTTACATTGTTACACATTACAAATTAATTAAAAAAAAAAAAGTCGGTTTGATTGCGGTTTTTTTCTATTTCGGTTTGCTCAGGTCAAGTCTTTAGCTTAAATAGATTCTGGTCATTTAAGGTATAAGATAATTTATGGTTCGGGTCACTTTGAGTTTCAAGTTTATTTGGGTTAATTAATTCAAGTTAAAGGTCTGGTCACTTTGGGTATCGGGTCAACTTCGGGACGGGTCTTGGGTCAACTTCGGGTTGGGTTGTTTCAAGCCTCGGGTCAATTTCGGGTCTGGTCATCTCAGGTTGGGTCGTTTCGGGTCGGGTCATTTCGGGTTTCGGGTCAAGGTCGGGTCAGGTATGGTCGGGTCGGGTTGATTCGAGTTTTGGGTCGATTTCGGATCGCTGTTTACGGGTCGATTTCGGGTCATGGGTCGGGTCATTCGGGTCGGGTCATCGGGTCTAGGTCAGAATTTCCAGGTCTAAATTAGTGACCTTTGTTAATTATTACGATTCAAGGTTTAGAGAAATAAATATAGTAATTTCCAAAAGTCTAAAATTTCACATTTATCAAGCAGCCAATCGAGCAACTAACTTTTTTTTTTGAAACAAATCAATTCATTAATAAAAAGTCATCCGCTATCTACAAATGAAATCTTAATTAACATATACATAAAATTGAATCAAATTAGGGTTTCCTTCATCAAAGCTACGATCGTTGAAAAGATCTTGCATTGTGGTACATCTCTCGCACACATTGCTGGAATATACAATCTTTTCGAAAAGACGGTCTAACGATGTGTTGTAGCCGTAAGGATGATTCTAATTTGATTCGCCTGAACGCATTTGGAAACTTGACAACCGTTGCGATCTCGAACAAATCTTTACCAAAGAACTGACAATAGGGCAAAAGATGATTACCTTTTTGATAAACCCTAACACACAAACAAACCCTAAACATAAACAAATAACTAAACTAACAAAAACTAATGACACTATAGGGAGACACTCCACCATAGAGAGACGGACGAATATCTACATTACTTGTGTAGATTTATTGAAACCTAAATTGCAAAACTAAATAAAATCAAGGGGAAAAGGTTGGAAATAGTCTATTTCCGGCTTAAACGACCAAGATTTGGAGAAATTCTAGAAGAGATGAGGAGAGAAGAGGAAGGAGAGGCGAAAACTGAATTCTGTGCTTTTGTTTATGGCTTATCTAAACATGTTTGTTATAATTGATGGAGGAGGCACAAGGGATAAAAGTCCACTAACAGCGTATATAGAGCAACTAACTGGATCTTCAATTACTTTATAATTATATTGATCTTTATTTAGGGTCTGTTCCTTTTAATTTATTTTCACTTTAGTTCAGTTCAGTTCACTTTAATTCACTTTCAATAAATTCAGTTGAGTTAATTTCAATCAATTTTTAATTTCCTTCTCTCATAAAATATTCAGTTAAGCTCAACAGAACATGCCCTTAGTGTCACTTTCTTATTTATACTTTTATTGATCTTGGCGATACAATTAGATTCCTCCAATATAAACAATAAAAAAAAATTACTCCAAAATGTCCAACTATTCTAAAAAAAATATTTAAAAATTAAATTTGGCAATGAAGAACCATTCAACACGCATCCAAATCTAAAAAATCATTTGCTACTATTATTTAGAGGTTATTAATATTTATTTATTTATGTACTATTATTTGATCAAAATAACTTTCTACCATTCCGTTGGATTGACGCCTTGACCGTACTAAATTGTCGGTCACCTCACGTGAATCACTGCCTCGTTAATCGACGACGAATCTTATCTGCTTTCTACTTTGGCGGTATTCCTTCTTTTCATTTGCTAAAACCACTGCCTGTCAGGTAAGATCCTATCTTACAGCCCTCTTTTTAAAATACGTGTCTTATTATTGTGGCCTTTGCTGGGAAGATTAAGCTCTACATTTTAAATCTCACCGTAGCTTGCTGTAACTCTAGCATCTCTCTCTTATATTTTAAGAGTATTTTATTTGAAGTTAGGTGAGATGATAATGTCACCTTCACTATTTATGGAATAAAGTTATTGACAAATGTCAAAATTTTGATTTTTATAAGAGTAAAGTGTACGTGGGAATTGGGAATGCACCTTCGAAGTAACGTGTGGGTGATATAAGAATTGACATCTGATAAAATTGGAACAATACAGAAAACATTTTGCGGCTAAAGGTGTTTGTTTTCTGTTGACTGTTGTTTCGATTTGAGTTATGGTACCAATCATTTAAATGTACTTTCTCTGTTTCTCATTCGCCGACATATGATAATTTAGTTAAAGTTTGACTTTATTTTCTCCTCGTACTTTGCTAACTTTGATCATTAATATATTAATATATTATAAAGTGATATTATATTATTATTGTAATATTCTATTAAAAGTAAAAGGCGAGGAATGTTCCTTTTTTATGGCCCTTAATCGTTTCATTTTAGTTTACACATTTTTTTATAACTATATTGAAAATAGGCTATGTTTGTCTTATGCGAGTATCTTATATTCCATTATATTTTACACTTTATTATTTTATTAGTTTGGTACCCCGTGCGATAATCGAGTTATTTATTAAATTTTGAAATAAACTTTTTATTGATTAGTTAGGAATTGATGTGATTTTATAACGGTTCAAATTATGCATTAGGCATGCAATGACTAATAATAATATTGGTGAAAATATTTGATTAAAAAAATCATTAAAAAAATAGCAAAGTAAGCTTGAAATATTAGAAATTTCTAAAAATTAGCCAAAAATAAAGTAAACAAAAAAATTATTCTAAAGCTTGTTGGATTGACCTGAACTCGAAACTTTGAGCTAGGGTGAACATTTTTTGACCCATGACTTGAGGAGACTTGACCCAAAATGACCCGTAAGCCAGCCCAATTGACAATTATATATAAAGTATTCATCATATTAGATTGTGAAGTATTTTATTTTATTTTATTTTATTTATTTACTTTTTTTTTACAACCGCTGAATTTTTATAAATTAACAATCAGAGTTTACAAATACAAACACAAAGATTAAAACTTAATACTACCGCCTTTGACTTTAAACCAACATAAGAAACATAAAAATGGCTTTCAATCAATCAGAATATATTATTATAAATGAATATTGTGCCTATTAATGCATTCGTTCCAAAAGAAATTATGATATAAAAATAAATTGGGGAATTATCAATGATACACTTCAGGTTTCGACTTTTATCAATGATACACCTCATTAAACTTTCATTATCAGCGGTACACCTGAACTTTACCCTAATTAACTACAGTAACCTAAACGTTAAGTAAATGTTAATTATGATTAGTTGACAGCGTTTTAAAGGTTAGGAGGCTAAAGATATTGAATTGCCCTCTCATTAAATTTCCCTCCAAATTTTTCTTCCATTTTTCCATCCGTTTTTGTGAATTTTCCCCTATTTATACACCTTTCTGTTTGTATGCTCTCTTTCCGTTCATAGTCTCTTCTTTTTACTTCCATTTTTTTTCTCTGAAAAATCAATGGCTTGGAGGGAGATGAATGATCAAAAATTCTAAACACCAAATTTTATCCCATCCATCCAAATTTTATTGTAAATAAAACTCTTAACTAACTCTAATTTTTTCTTTATCTTTTTATTATTATTATTATTATTTTTAAATTTTTTATCCTACAATGTCTATCCTAGTTTTTTTTATCCTATTAAAAAATATAACTTTTTTATTCATAAAAAATATATCCAAATATATCCTATGTGTCATACTAATATTTAATTGTTGCCTATATGACGCAACACTTGGCAAAAAGTTGAAACGCCAAGTGTCACTGTTTTCTGACCTGGCTAAATATTTTATGCTATACTTTATATTCACAAAATTTCATGTGTCTGACTACACCGTGTGACTGGGGTTACATATTAAGAGGTTACTTATTCAGGGGTCACGCGGTCATGAGTTCCTTATTCAGGGGTTACTCGGTTGGTCAGGGATTACTCAGTCATGGGTTCCTCTCACACAGAAAACACGCTAACCGAATGAGTAGCCCCTAAATAAATAACCCCTAAATAAGTTACCTTCGAATAAATAACCCCGGCAACACGGTGTGGTTAGCCACACAGAAAAGCACCGAAACACAAGTTTTATATGTGGATGGCCACACCGTGTGGTCAACCATTATGAGGGTTACTTTGTTAGTGTTATTGGGGTTTGGCTCTGTTGGTTTGAGCTTCTGAGCAGTGCAGATGTCAGCAGATTATTAACACTCAGCAGAGTAGACCACATTAGCTCAAAAGAACGTCTTACTTGGTTAGTGTTAAAGGGGTTATTTCGTTAGTGTTATAAGGGTTACTCGGTCAATGTTACAGGGGTTACTTTATTAGTGCAATACACCTTCCGACCCTGAATCTCTAGGACGTTGGACTTTTTTCACTATTCATGTATTAGCTTTGACCATAATTTTTTACTAACATAATAAAAACATATTTTTATCATAAAATATGTTATTAGATAGATATTAATATAAAGTTTTATAATATAATATTTTAAATAATTTTCATCAATATTTAATTAATAAAAAATAAAAGTCAAACTAGTGCATTGACATGTGTGCAATGTTGACTATGTTAAATATTAGGTCAGTGTTAGGGGTTACTCGATTAGTACTACATAGGTTACTATCAGTTAGTGTTATAGGAATACTTTATTCGGCCACATGGTATGACTAGGTGCACACAAAATGCTTTGATACGAAGGTATATGCATCTGACTTTGTCGATTGGATATATTAGACAGATTGCTACGATTCTAAATATATCATTTACTTATTATTCATGGCTACTCGAAGGGTATGACTTTTAATATATATAATTAAATATACATACTCATTGTCCACCAAATCATGTCATACCCGCTCCAACCGAGACAAGTTTGGTACGAAATTCGTAAAAAGGTAAAATGCTAATGAAAGTTTCGGCCTAAAAATATTAAATAAAAATAAAATATGTGGTTTTGACATGTATTCTTAAATTAATATCACTTTAAATAATATTTTAAATACGTATCTAATGCTTTTAGGTATTCATTGGTAAGATCCTTAAAACAATTAAATTTTTTTTTTTTTTAATCATTATTAAACAATAATAGTACTTTTTGTAATTAATGCTCTTAACTCAGCAAAGCTTGGTGTAAGCCTGTAAGCATCTCATGAAGCGGTGAGAGTGTTCTAATTTACTTGGTATAATGAAAGTTAGGTAGAACAAGAGTGTAGCCGTGTAGGACTATTATATAATGTCAATTTCAGTGGCACAATATTCATAAAAATAAATTACTTATAAAATAATAAAAGTGATAGACAAATGGCATGATTTTAAACAAAAATGTTAAATAAAAATATTGTTTTCTTTTGGTTAGAGCTTTGAATAGTGGACTTGGGAAATTGAAAAGTGAGAATTGCAACATCCAATTATGTCACTTATATTGCAAACAACTCCGAAATAAATTAGAACGATACAGAAAAGAAAATAAAATAAAATATGGCTAGTGCTTTTTGTCGACGGTTGTTCTCATTTGGATTTACCGTACCAAAAATTTAGTATAATACTTCCTCTATTTCATTATTCGTTATTATTATTAGTTCATATGCTGACAAAGTGACAACTGACATGATTGTTACTCATTAGAGTTTGGACTCTTATAGTCAGCCAACAAGTGGTTAACTTTGATCGTTAATATATTTATTATTATAATATTTTATTATATATATATAATTCATTATACTTTTTCCATATTTTATATTCCGTATTTTGTCGTAGTTTTTATGATTATTTTAAAAAGATATAATATTCATATCTACTGGTGTACTTTATTTTAAGAATTTCATATACTCCCTCCGTTCCACAATGATGTTTCTGTTTGAAATATTTAACTTTTAAAAAATATGAGAGAATCTTTTAAATTTCTCTCAATTTATAAGAACAAATATAGTTTTATGAGATCTAATTTAGTTCGTCTTGGTAAGCACATTATTAATATCTAACTTTTATAATTTTTGCTAGTGTTAAATTAAAGATATTTGCGGTCAAATATGGGTAAAACCTTGCATCGATTCACGTAAACAGGAACATTATTGTGAAACGGAGAGAGTATTAAAATACGAAAAACTTTGCAGTTAAGCATGTTTGATTAAAAGTAATGTAAGGATGAGTGCACATAAGTGAAAAAAATATTTGTGATAGCTCGTGGGAATAATATTTTATACGTGTCTGGTGATGATTATGGACTTTACCCCAATTATATAATGGATAAATTTTGATTTTGAATATTCGAGCTTGAACGAGTTTTAAATGAAGAGCTTGTCAATGAACATGAATAATGAGCATGAAAGAGCTATCCGCCAACCTAACTAAGTCAGGTATCAAGTTGTTCAAATTGGGTTTCTTTATTGATCGAGGTTGAAATTATTGATCATTTGTTTATCAGCGAAAGCGAAAGAGCTTCAATCGATCTTGATCATGAGTTCTTCATGCATTAGTGCATCGACTCATTGTAACCCCTAATTTCAATTACTTTTCACATATTTAGTTTTAAACATGAGACCAAAACATGTCAAACATGTCATTTAGGTCAAATTTGTTTTCGCAATATTATTATCTTATTTCTCTTATGAAATCAACATTCGTTCCTCAATTGCATCTCTAAACCATTATTACCGTGAAACAAATTAGTAATTAGGCAATGAATATAATGCCCAGTCATAGATTTATGGTCACTCTTTCTCAACAATGGTTGAGCTCTCTCCAATCATACAAAAGTATATTAGGATGATCCTCCATTATTAAGGCATAGTCTACACATTCAATTTTCTTGTCAATTGAAATATAAAACCGTTCATTTGCATTGAATTGAAGATTCAACCACACTTTTCTATCAAATAAACTTGTTGCAACTCTATGAGACGTGTAAGCATATCATCTTATATTCTTATCCATCTTTGAGACCATAATATTAGCTTCAATTTAGTGGCATATATAGCTAGTGCTCATGGAATAAATAAAGTTCTCTAAATCATATTTTTAAAAAATTAAAAATGTTTGTTAAAAGGCTAAAAGTAGTGGATGTAAAGAAGCTTGGAAGTGGAAATGCACTGTCCACCCATGGGCCATGCCTTTGAGCTTTGATATTACAAACAATCCATAAGATTGGAACAATACCAAAATTAAATAAATAAAATTTCAACAAAAAAACAGAAGTAAAACTAATAATAAGTAACAGAAATAAAAAATAACTATATTAACGGCTAAAGCTACTTTTCATTGGTGGTAGTTATTTCTGTTTGATAATACAGTATGTGATACTCTTTGTTCATGATGTGTTAGTACTTTGACAAGATAGTTAAATGTTGACTTGTATAGTTGATTGTTTGTTAACTTTGACTATCAAATTTATATACAGAGTACTATATATACATATTTTTTTTATATATATTATATTAGGACTTAAGTTAAAAGACACTATGTTTTTTTTTTTTTTTTCAAACAATATATGTGTGAAGTACGAAGTATTTATTAATTGAACATAGGATAACTTTTAAAATCTAGGTGCTCTCCTATTTTTTTTTTATTTTTTTTTTGTATTTTATTTTTATTTATCAGTCTATTTCTATTATAGGGAACTTTTATATTCTATTGATATATGTTGGGGTAGTTCATCCCAAGTCCCACATGGAAGTAGTAAGGAGGTAAAAAGCTCTTTATAAGTGAGTGCACACACCAATAGTATAAGGCCTTTTGGGAAGGTGCTCACAAACAAATCCGTGCGGGCTAGGCCAAAAGCGGACAATATCATACTAATGTGGCGTGGAGTGTGCGTGCGACCTGTCAAGGTGGGTGACCTGGCCCTACAAGTGGTAACAGAGCCAGTGGTTCGGCGAGATAGACACGGGCATTATGTGTGTGGGACGGTTTCCTCAAATGTGTGACCTCGCGATTGTGGTGCCTTGCGTCAAAAGTCTTCCTAATATTGTGGCTCAGGCAGCGTGTCCCGTGGTGATAGCGGCAGTGCAAGATAGTTTTGCTGGAGGGGAGGCCATGAGTTATGTGGTCCTTGGTGTGAGGGAAAGTTTGTTGGGGTGACTTTGTGTATCTTGCCTATCAATTTGTGTGATATTTACCAAACACAAACTATTGGGTGCAGTCTGCACCCAATATACTTTGTGCGGCGGAGGAGATGACGATGACGATGAAGACGGCGATAAAAACCCACCCATTCTTAACAATTTCATCATCTTCTTCGTCAAATCAACAATGGCAGTTTCTCTCCTCGATGTCACCACCAACAATTCCCACCCTTACGAAATTTCACCTCCATAAAACCTAGGCCATTACCCCTACGAATTTCCCATGCCCACGAACCCACCTTCATGAAACCCACACCCACAGATCTGACCACCCTCAGGAGAAACCCACATATTCAAAAATCCGATTTCTTCCTCTTTCGCCCACAAAAGCCCTCAAAAAATTGATGCAGGCTGTAATTGGGCGTGTTGTGGACGGTGCTTGGTGGTGGTCCTGCGATATTGTGGACGCTGGTGGTGGCGGTTTGTGGACGGTGGTTGGACGCTGCGATTTTGGAGGTGGTGTGGTGCTGCAATTTTAAAGGTGGTACTACGATTTGTGGTTATGGCGTGAGGATTTGGTGCTGCTAATTTGTGGATGGTGGTGGCGTGAGGAATTATAAGCTGCAAAAGGGGGGAAAGAGGAGAGAGAAAGAAAGAGAGGAGGAGGGGGAAAGATGAGAGAGAATCAAATAAAAATACATAGGTTGTTAATCATATTAGATAACAAATGATGCATACTAGCCAATAAAAGTAACATATCAGCCAATTGATGTTTGATATCATTCAACATTAGGGACATATCAGACATTAATAGAACGTATCAGCTAACAAAAGGAACCTATATCAACCAAAAAAAGATACATATCAGCCAACGAGAGGAATATATCAGCCAACAGAAGGAACATATCAACCAACAAATGAAGCATATACAAAAGTAAAATCTTTTTAGCAACTAAGTTTGGCAATAGATTTTTAAAACGTTGCTAAATAACAACAAAAATCATTTTTTATTGCCTAATTAAAAGCGACATTTTAATCTTTAATTCTTTAATAATTAATGGCTACGTGTTTTTGATTTATTGTTGTTTAAAACAAATTGTCTTACTAATTGTTACTAGATGGCATCATATTTTTGTCTTGTTGCCATGTAGCAACAAAGTATGGCAACTGATATTATATTTGTATTGATTTAGATACAAACAATATTTTTTTATTTGTTTCTAATGGCAACAAACAAAGACAATTTTTGAATTTTTGCCATTAGAAATAAGTTATCTAAACTACTGTTGCTAGATGATAACATATTATTTGTTGCCATTTACCAATGTCAGTTAATGACAAAAAAATAAATTTTTAATTGTTTCCAGTGGAGATACTCTTCTTATTATTTGTTGCTATAATGACATCAAATTCTAGTTTATTGCCATTGGAAACAAGTTGTGTTACAATTTGTTGTTAATTTATATGTAGGTCACTTTTAACTATTAAGTATAATATTGTTTGGAGACACTCTTCTTATTATTTGTTGCTTTAATGATATCAAATAGAGACTAATTTCAATTCCGTCTCTAATTTAGAGACATATTTTTTTATTTTTTTTATTTTTTTATTTCGCCCTTAATTTAGAGACAGAATTTTCAATTTCGTCTCTAATATTTCGTGCACTTATTATCAATTATGTGCATAGAAGTAAACAATGAGTACTTGGTATAGTTGAAAAGAGTTTCACCATGTGACTTTGTGGTCTCAAGTTCAACTACTACCAACTGCGATTCTTGAGACTAGGGATTCAAAGAGTCTTACATGCTGTTGTAGGTTTTGATGATTGTGAACTGTAGACACCTGATTGTGTCTCCCCAAAAAAACCCAAATCTAGTGATGAATATCTTTTACGTCATTGATTATCGAACGAGGTGAAATGTGAAAGAGTCTCGTGATGCATCTGTTTTTAATAAAAATATTTCTTTCTGTTTTTGAAAATATTTCTTTTCGCACCTTATTTATGAAAAATGTCCAATCCAATTTATTTTAGTCCATGATATGGGTCCAATAATAGTGTAGTTGGATAGGGCTTGAAAAGAGCTTTCTAACGATATATTATAAACCCAATTCCGATGAATAAAGAGGAAGTTATGGCCAAAATATTAAATTGGGCTCAAAATGATTTTATGTGGACCAATGATCAATTGGACGGAGGGCTATTAATTATCATTCCAAAATTTATTAGGATTGACTTTAATTTTCTAGAATGATCTAGGAGGTTATTTTAAATTCTAATGGAATTAGGATTAATAATTATATTTTTATATTATTTAGAAAAGATAAAGAATTCAATTTGAAATAAAACAAGTGTTTTGAAAAGATAAAGTTGATTTTAATTAAGACAATTACGAAGTCTAATTACCTAATTATATTAGGGAAAGGACTCCGTACAGGATTTTTATCCTGATTGCGCCATCGCGCTGCGAGGAGAGTATCGCGTCGCGATAGGGGCTGTTTTACTTCGAGTCGAATTTTGACTCTTTTCTAATCGTTTTGGATGTTTTCTCTATAAATAGGGGCGTTATTTCCCTGTTTTCAATCATTAACAGTCATTTAATTTCAATTCTTTCTCTCTTTAATGTTAGAAGCTTATTCTTTCTCCCTTTTTCTAAGCCTTCCCCTTTTCAAATACAATACCGCATTCACGAATCTTAGACGCCCATAACCAAGCTCGAAGTTGTCTTCGCCTAAGACATGAAAGGTTGATAATTTATGAGGTTTTGGTCCCAAATCTCTATTTCAATTATTTAAATTCATTGTCAGATTTAATATTTTCCTTGAAGTTACTAACGTGTGTATTGTTTTGATAGAAAGAGATACGAGGCAACAAAGTAAGTTGATTCATTACTCTATATCTTTAGCAAGCATGCTTAGATTGTTTTGATTCCTAGTGTCATGTTAGGATGTTTTTAATGCTTTCTAGTATCATGCTTAGGTTGCTTCCTATTTTCTTCTATCATGTTAGTATCATGTTAGGGTTAAGGCTTTGATCTTTACTATTTAGTGACATGCTAGGATTTATTATTAATCATGTTAGTATCATGCCTAGGATCTTGCTAATGTTTCTATGCTTTGATAAGGATATTGTTATGATGATGATGATTTGTTGTATCAATAATATTATGTTGCTTGATATATTTATCATTGTTATTGCTTGATCACGCCTTCTCTTGCAGGTTTAAAGGGAATTTGTAATTGAAATCACGCTTAATAAGATAATTAATAATTTTATTTAGGCTAATGTGATTTTAATTCAAGTGATCGCCAATAATAGTTTTGTTGTGCATTAATATTCAACCAACATAGATTAAACAGGTTTAAGGTTAACATATTGATTGTATGTTAGTCAGAAAGCGCACATGAATATGAGAAGAACAAAGTAGAGGCCTATTTAGGGCAGGTTTAATCTCTTTTAGGTTAGATTTGTACCTTCATCCCCGAATATCCAGTCGTGGTTCCAGGCCACCATGGAGTTAGCGATCTCATGGACCGTGAAAGGGTGTAACCTTCACCCTGTGAATGGTTTACAAGTTCCTAAAACTTGTTGGCGAGTCTTTTGCTCTAGCTTCCTTCCCTTTGGACGCCACCATGCTTAAGTGTATGATCATAGTGGGGCTCAAGTGTGGGATGCTTGAAATATTCCCTACAGTTTTTTTACCATGTGAACGGTTTACAAGTTCCTAAATACTTGTTTTGGAGACTCCACTAGGGAGGATTTCTATTTTAATTCCTAAAATTTATTTTGGCAATAATTTAGAATGAGTGGATGAGACTCGAAAAGTTCTAAGTATTCATGTGCGTAATTTTGATTGACATTATTGGCATAAGCATAAAAAGGTCCGCATTGGATAGTCCATCCATAATGCGTAAAAAACATAGGCTTTTTACGCATAGGAAATTTGGAAAATATCTTTCACAACTAGAATCGAAAAAACGCTGTGAAAACTGGAAAATTCTAAGAACAAAGAGAGCTGCTGAGGCATGTAGGAACTGGCGCTGAGAAAATAATGCCCATCGCAGCGCGATGGCTCTATCGTGGCGCGACAGGGCTATCATCTCGCAATGGTCCCTGTTTTCTCGCGCTAAGTTCTTCCAATACCGACCAGAAATCTGCATTCTTGCTTTGACCGGTTCTAGTACTGTTTGCTCGATTTTACTTCCTGATTGAATTTTTCCCTTTTTTATGAACCCATATGTGTTCTACATATGGCCATAACCCTCTGGGAATTCACGCTCCATCTACCCAATCGAACGCTCATTGCAATGAAGGGTACATCCGAGTTTGTGATTTCACCAAACCATGGAAACAAGTTTAACTTGTGGGGTCCCATCCATACGCGCCAACCCTTCCAAAGGTAAGGCTTCCGCGTGATGCATCCGGACTCATAACCATGGACCCTCTTTGACTAACCCTTATCCTTGAACTTTAGGGAACTTAAGCCATGGTTAGGTTGCAAACTCATTGCATCATATTGTGCTTACTTGACTATTTGTGCATTCTTGCTTGTGCATAATCTATATATATTTACACTAACCTTTTGTTTGACTTGTGTATAAGTCTAAATAAACTAATTAATGACTATATAGGACCTTAATTAATTAATTAATATGGTTAATTAAAGCCTAATAAATTGACTAAATCTGACTTAGTACGACTATAGGCTTGTCCTTTTAAGGTAGAATACTGGAAACAAGCCCAGATTGACGTTTCAGTAATAACGCGAAGGTTTGACCTGTGGCGCGACACGAAAATGTCCATCGCGATGCGATAACATCATCGTGCCGCGATGGCTTTGGCACATCGCGACAGTTGCGTTGCTTCGGCGATGGCTCAGTTTTCTACCCGAGTCCTTACGGCGAGTTTAATTAATTAGTTTATTAATAACTAAAGCTTTATTTAGTCCTTATTTATCTCTAGGCACATAGTCCATGGTCTTACATCAAAGCATGTCACTTTCACTCACTTTTTTAAGCACACACTTTGTATATATGCTCACCATGACCATGTTTAGAGAGTCTTGTGTGCGCGTTTTTTCCGTCATTTTTTTAGGGGGGTAAGTCAGATATTAATCCTCCCAACATAACCATATTGTTTGAACCCATACATAATTCCCAAAAATATTTGAACCCATACATGATTCCCAAAAATATACACCCTATTTTTGCTTTTGCTTTTTAAACCCAATAAGTCAAAGTTAATTTGAGTCAAGTCATTAAGTCAAAATGGTTTAATATTTACAGTACTTGGTCAAGAAAGGAAGGGCGATTAATCAAAGACAACACTTTCGTCTAAGTCTTAATTTTTGACAAACCGTTTCGACAAAGAAGAAAGGCTAAGAAGAAAATGGCAACCCAGGAAGAAGTTAATGAGGTAAGACAGAACATGGCTAGTTTGACTGAGATGTTCAAAACTCTTGCTCTCCAAGTCAATGACCCTGTGAAACAACAAAGCTTGAGCGAATGGAAGAGAGATTGAGCAAAATCTCCAATGACTACAAGTTTCAAGGGATTAACTCATAAGGGGTCTCTGTGGACAAGGAACTTCTTCCGCAGAAGTTCAATGCCAACGACATCCCTAAGTTCAAGCCAACTGATAACCCTTACTTTCATTTAAGAGCTTTTGAGACGATAATGAACATTAAGGGGATTGATAAGAAAGCTTTCCTTTCGTTGTTCTCATTATCTTTAGAAACCGTTTGTCAATAATGGTTCTTCTCCCTTGATAAGGAGAAAATCTCCTATTGGGATTCTCTAACAAACGCTTTCATTGATAGATACAAATGCAACATTCAAGTTGAAACTGACCATAGAGAACTTGAGATGGTGAAAAAAAAAGAGAATGAAGGTTTCACTTCCTTTTTCAATAAGTGGAGGGAAATTTCCGCTAAAATGGTAGAGGTTCCTACTGAAAATGAATCTGTGAGGTTGTTCATCAAGAACCTCCAAGAAAAGTAATCAAAGCATCTAAAATACCAAAGCAACTTGAGTACTTTCAAGGCCGTCTATGACATAGGAATTGATATTGAAGACGACCTTACAAAACAAAAAGCTGCTAGCAACTCTAACAGTGGCTGGAAAGGAAAGAAGAACGACAATCCTTCTTCTTCCAAAACCACCCTCTCAAACAACGTTAGCATTGTTAACTTAAACGAGGTCCTAGCCATGAACAATTAAGGACAAAAGAAGCCATTTAGGGGAAACTTCACACCCATTGGCATGCGTTATGAGGCATCATTTCGACTGTCTTCATGCTAAAGGTCTCATAACTCCTATTGGACTATTTGGAGATCCACCAGTCGAAAAGAGGACGGCTAGTTAGAACCCCAACACAAATTGCAAGTACCATCAAGACAGGGGCCATCTCACTGAGAATTGTTGGAAGTTGAAAGAAGCTATTCAAGATTTAATTGATAGCAATAAACTCCCATTGCCTCCTGCAAGTAAGAAGCCAAGTATCAATAGTGCTCCACTTTCAGACTCCTTGACGATATCTGATGAGGAAGGCCATGCTGATCCATCACTCCTCATTAAACCGATTGAAGAAACTCATGTTATCGAAGAAGAGGAGGAAACCTTTTTCGATGCCATGAGCAATTTTCCCGCAGGAGAACAACCGGCCACTAAAGTGGAGGTATGGATTCTCATAAACATCATGAGGGAAGCAATAAAAATATGTTGCGAGGCCCTCGACCATACAAAGGTGGTACAAAGTAAGCGTGCCACTAAAAAATGATGCCTACAAAGACTACTGAGAGAAAACCATTTACTCTCAAAGTAGTTGAAACACCCAAAAGAAGTAACAAGATATATACACCTATTGGGACTTCTTATGCGAACATGTTTCAAATGCTCTTCGAGAATGAGAATATCAAACCTCTCGAGCCAAGACCATTTGAATCGTTGAAAAGGACAGATAGGTTCTATTGTCCATATCATCAATCAGGAGGACATACCATAGAGCATTGTTTTAAATTCAAGGACCTAGTCCAAGGATTAATTGACAGTAAGAAATTGGTTTAAATTCAACCAGAAAAAGATGTTAGCATCAATGGAGTGTGGGACAGTGATGATGAGGACTTCTACCTTAAAGATATAGAAGAAACTCCACTCTCCTCAATTTATCCGGTTGATGATATTTGGGATGAATAGGATTCCCCTATCGATGCCCTCACGAGATCAGGGAGAATGCGATCTCCCATCAAAACGCAACCAATTCCTACCACTCAAAAAGTTCCCGTACCAATCATAGAAGACAACGATGTTGTTAAACAACTTAAAAAGACTAAGGTCGAGATGAATGTATGAAAACTATTAGCTACATCCCACGAACATAGGCTTGCAGTAATGGATGCTTTAGCTAAAGTAGGAATAGACTCAGAAACCACTCCTGAGGGGTTGGCTAACTTCCTTACAAGTGATCTTCCCAGCCCCATAATTCTAATCACCTTTTTTGACACGGATTTACATCCTGAAGGTGATAAACACAATAAAGCCTTGAACCTCACAGTAGTGTGCAAACGAATGAACGTTCCAATGACCCTTGTAGATAATGGATCGACAATTAATGTTTGCCCACTTAGAACTGCAATGATGCTAGGAATAAGGGATGAAGACTTATCTCCATCTACACAAGGCATAAGAGCGTATGACAATACTCGTCGCCAAACTCTTGGAACTATTACTATGAATGTCACGACGGGGGTTATTGAGCATGTTACCACTTTTCAAGTGGTAGATATTAAAGCCTCCTTCAATCTATTATTGGGAAGCCCTTAGCTTCACGACCTTAAGGCCGTCCCTTCATCCCTCCATCAACAAGTTAAGGCAATAGTTGGAGGGCTTCCTGTCACGATTGACGTTTCTCCTATGAGGATCAAGGCAATTGATAAGCCTCTCATAAATGTGGAACATGATGAGAATGATGAAGATTTATGGGGCTTCAATGCTGAAGAGGTCTCTTTCATCGAGGAAGATGAGAATACCCCTCTTCGCTACGACCTCCATTCGAACATGATAGTCAACAACATTCTCAGAAAACAAGGGCACTTTCCTGGAATGACTCTAGGAAAGAAAAAGGGAGTAGCAACACAAATGGGATTGACTGGCCTTCCTAAATTATATACTTTTGGACTTGGTTTCGAACCAACTCCAAAGGACTATAAGCAAGCCCGGGAAAAGATTAATGCGCGGAGAAATGCTCGTACCCAAAAGAAAACAATCCCAATGGATCATTACCCTCTCACTCTAAACGGACAATTCTTAAAAGAGGGTGAAGATTATCCGTTCTATGAATTTCCTGAACCCTTTGTCAAAGATGGGGTAAGACATCCAGGATTTGAAATCTTTTTGGATTGCAACTTCCTAGCTGAAATCCCAACTCCCATTCATAAGGAAAAAGCACCCCCATGCTTTGACTTTAATGTTATGGGACTACTCTTTGGATACGAGAAGAATGAGCCTAAGCGCATCGACGATGATTCTGCGCTTATCCAAACGGTCTTACAAAGTGAAAACTTTGATCCTACAAAGCTCATAACCCGACAGAAGGATTAGTTCGAGGATGACGAAAGACTGTGAAGGCGACTACACCAAGTGGAAGAAAAATCTCCATAACAACAGGACAAGGACCAATGTTCGATGAGTCTGAGTCGTCTGGATCCAAGTCTGAGTCTGAATTCAAGTCTTCTGTAGTCGAGTCTTCTAAACCTCCTATAGTTGCATCTCCTTCTGTCCCTTCTAGTTCAAACTCTACTACTAGGATAGTTAGTAGTCAAGTCCCAACGGACATTTCTTTATTTGAAGTAATGGTTTCTGAGTTCAATAACATGTCTTCATTTGCTTACTCCTCGTGGCATTCTCTTACTCAAGATGATGAGCATTGCTTAACTAACAATGAAAGTGACAAAGAAAATTAAAGCAGTGGAAACGCTTGAAAATAAAACACCAGTAATTGAAGACACCGAAACGGTTGATATCTTACAAGACCCCACTATTAAAAGAGAGGTTAAAATTGGTTTAACCCTTAATAAAGAAGAAAGAACCGATTTAGTTAATATACTAAAAAATTCATGAATGTGTTTGCTTGGTCATACGAAGATATGGCAGGAATAAATAGAGAAATAGCTTAACACACAATACCACTAATTCCAGGAATGAAACCTGTAAAACAAAAGTTACGTCGAATGAAACCCGACGTAGCTCTTAAGATAAAAGAAGAAGTTCAAAAACAAATAACTGCAGGTTTTATCAGGGTATCTAAATACCCCAAATGGGTTGCAAATGTGGTACCAGTTCCCAAGAAAGATGGAAGTGTGTCGACTACAGAGATTTAAATAAGGCAAGTCCATAGGACGACTTCCCTTTACCACACATCGACATATTAGTAGATAACACAGCAAATCACGCACTCCTCTCGTTCATGGATGGGTATGCAGGGTACAGCCAAATTCTCATGGCTGAAGAAGACACAGAAAAAACTACATTCATAACACCTTGGGGCTCTTACTATTACACCGTGATGCCATTCGGGTTAAAAAACGCGGGTGCCACTTACCAAAGAGCGGCGACTGCCTTGCTTCACGACATGATGCACAAAGAGGTTGAAGTGTATGTGGACAATATGATAGTAAAATCAAAGAACTTTCCAAGACATCAAATAGCCTTAAGAAAATTCTTCAAAAGGCTAAGGAAATACAATATGAGGTTAAATCCAGCTAAGTGTGCTTTTGGAGTCACCTTAGGAAAACTCTTAGGCTATGTCATTAGCTTTAGAGGAATAGAAATAGATCCAACCAAGATCAAAGCAATCATGTCAATGCCACTGCCCAAGACCGAGAAACACATTCGAGGATTTATTGGCCGGTTGCAATATATAAGTAGGTTCATATCTAAGCTAACCACAATATGTGAACTAATATTTATGAAGCTCAAGAAGAATGTACCAGTAATATGGGACGATGAGTGTTAAAAAGCCTTTGATAGGATCAAAACCTATCTCGCTAATCCCCTTGTATTAGCACCAGCGCTTCCAGGAATCCCTCTACGATTGTACTTAACAGTCACTAAAGAAACAATGGGAGCCATGCTTGCACAAGAAGTAGAAGCAAAAGAAAACGTCATCTACTACTTAATTAAGAAGATGCTCGAGTATGAAGTACGCTACACACCACTTGAGAAAATGCCACTGCTTCACATCTTGAGACAAAGGAGGAGGGACTTTATGGGTAACAACTTCCCACAGAGGCTTAGCGCACCAATAATTGTCAAATTTTCTACATCTTGTGAAATGGGAAATTCATAAGGACGGCGAAGATCCCCGGAATGAATGGTTTGAGCAAGGCCATATTGTCTCCTTACTCTATAAGGATAGTAGAAATTTAACTTGTACAAGCTTGGAAGACGGAAAGAGGGTTGAGTATCGACACCGATCATCTTCTCAATTTTCCACCAAGGAACAACCCATTTAATGGAGAAGTCACGAGTTTCAAAGACTCTACTCCACTCCCGACGGTCTATCTTTATGGAAAAACGTTTCTTTCTTCTTACAAAATAATTTGGTATATACTTTTCAATGTTGTCAGTAGGCTAATTAATTCAAGCCTTTCCATTAGCCAAATCTGCAAAAATTCAATGCAAATAATTAGTATTACTATACAAAATTAAATATTTTTTATTTCAGTAATTAAAAGTATTGATTTTCTCCAACAATTAATGGCATTGGATTTTTCCCTGAGTCAACTTGCTCCATGACAGATACCAAAATTGCTTGACCCTCATGAGTATTTCCACTAGTGAGGAGGTATTGGCTAAACATGCAAAAGAGGAAAGCCCTCCTCTTATAAACATGAAAAGACTCAGATCGTGATTTATCAAAATAAAAACGTGCAAATTCTTTTAAATTGATCATATTCCCATGCACTATACTGTAGACACCCAAATGTGTCTCCCCAAAACCAAACCCAGTGATGAATACTTTTCACGTCATTTGATTATCGAACATAGTGAAAGTATCGAAAGTCTAGTGATGCGGTTGTTTTTATTAAAATATCTCTCTTTTTGTTTTTGAAAACGTTTCTTTTCTTACTCTATTTATGAAAATTGCCAGTCCAATTTAGTTTGGTCCATGATAAGGGTCCAATAATATTGTAGTTGGATTGGGCTCGTAAAGAGCTTTCTAACGATATGTTATAAGTCCAATTCCGATGAGTAATGAGGAAGTTATGGATTAAATTAAATTGGGTTCGAAATGAATTTTATATGTGGCCCAATGATCTAGAGGAGGGCCTATTAATTATTATTCCTCAAGTTATTAGGATTGATTTTAATCTTCTAGAAATATCTACAAGGTTCTTTTTAATTCTAATAAGATTAGGAGTGATAATTATATTCTAAAGAGTTTTATTTTAAATAAAATATGTGATTTGGCACAAATATGATTTTAATTTGCTTAACACGGAATTTGCTGCTTAATCATATTAAGAAGAGGATTCCGTACAAAAGCGCGTTTTATCTTTTAATTAGTGCCAAACGACAAAGTCTGTCGCCTGGCGCTAACATCTGTCGCTTGGCGCTAAGATTGTCACTTGGTGCTGATGTCTGTCGCCTGGCGACAGATGCTAGTTTTATTCCGAATAGGACTTGATTTGTTTCCGGACTATTTTCTATATAAATAGGGGTCGTATTTCCCCGTTTTTTTTATCATCAACAGTCATCAACAATTCACAATCATCATTTCTCTCTATTCTCTCTCTAAAAGCTAGAAGCTTTCTCTCTCTCTATTCTTTTTCTAAACTTTCCCTTTTACAAAATTCCACATTCACGAGTTCTAGACACACCTAGCCAAGTTCGAAGTTGCCTTCGCCCTAGACGTGAAATGTTTAATATTTCTGAGGGTTTGGTCCCAAATCTCTATTTCAATTATTTAAATTAATTGTTTGTTTTATATTTTCCTTGAAGTTACTAACGCGTGTATTTTGTTATTAGAAAGAGATACGAGGCATCGAAGTAAGTAATTGCTTTAATATATAAATCATGCTTAATTATTTTGTTTATTCCTAGTATCATGTTAGGATGTCTTTATGATTACTATTATCATGTTTAGGGTAATAACTAATATTTCTGATATTATGCATGTTTTTATGATGCTTCCTATTTCTTTCCTAATATCATGTTAGTATCATGTCATGTAATCCCCCGTATTTTTAAATATATTAGTAATGAAATTATATTTTATTCATAATATTTATTTGTATTTTTTTTCGGATTTAATTTCAAAAGTTTCAAATTATTTTTGGGTTTGATGAACGATTTTATTACAAAGAACTTTTTATGAACCTTTCTTCACTAATTTATATCCAGCAAACAAACCAAACCCACTTTCTTTTCTTAATTGGCCCATTAATTTTATGAGGCCCAATCTTAAAACTAACCCTACACCACTCTCTCTCCTATAAATACCCCATACATCCCCAAAATTTCCCACACAAAAAGGTTAGTCTTATTTTCATCCTCCTTTGTTTCATTATTTTGCTTAATGTTATTTTAATTGTTTTGGGTTTTGATTTTAGTATAAAGATTATATTTTTAGTATTAAATTATATTTTAATGGTATAAAGATTATAAATTTCAGATTATATTTATGTTATAAATTTCATATTTTATGAATTATAAACCTAGGGTTTCAATTTATTGAAAATCATGATTTTAGGGTTTTTATGAACAATTGATTTAGGGCTTTTATAGTAATGATGTTTTGAAATTTTGGTGATTATATTACTAATTAGTTTCCAGATTATTTTGAACACGTAAATTCGTGTTTTAATGTTTAGATTTCGGTTCGTTAATATTAATCCCGTTTTAATCCCGGTTAGGTTCTGAACTCATCCGATTTTGACAAAAAAGTAGTGTTTTCCATGTAGAAATGATGTTTTAAGAAAGACTCACTACCTGTGGTAGTGAGCACCACCCTATCGTGGCCAAATTCTGCCTCTAAATATGATTTTCGGGCAGTTTTTCATTTTTAACGAAGTTTTTTATGCTTAAAATTTTATCCTTGATTTTGATTAATAAAATTAATTATGTTTAAAGTTAATTAAGCATATAAATATGTTTTATTTATTTTAATAAGTTTTTCATCATATTATATTGTTGGAAATTACTTGGGATAGTAATATTAATTGTTGGTTGTTTTCTAGGAAGTGATTATTCCCTAGGAGAATTTTAAGTGATTAAAAGTGGCTCAAAAGGATTGTTTGTATGAGGTACGTACATGTCTACTTCGTTATAAGTAGTATCATGTTTAGGTACCAAAAGGAAAGAACTTAGTTTTATGATTAGTGAACACTTGGATGGAAATTGTTTGGTTACACCTTGATTTAATTCATGTGCTTATGTTTATGAGATATGTTTTGGTGAATTGATTATGTTTGTATGGAATTATGGATGAAAACATGTTGAGTTAGATTGGATTAATTGTTTGTATGGAATTTTGATACAAACATATTCTATTGGATTGGTTTGTTAACCACATTTGGATGATTAAAGGATTGGAATCGAATGGTTTAAGTGGAATGAAGTTATTAATTATTCCACAAGGTTATTATTATTTATTTATTACTCAATCATAACTTGTTAGTATGTTGAGTAAAGGTGGATTAAGCCAAAATGGCTAGGTGAGTTGACTATGTTCAACAATTTTGGATAATTTGGAAGTTTAATGGAATTAAAGGTTAATTTGTGATGTGATCACCATTGTCCTAAATAAGATTAAAAACGAATTGATGTATGATTGTTATGTATGGTCTTCTTGATTGAGTTGGCTATTAATTAAAATTGTAATCACGTAAAGTGAAACATGGATGAGCAATAAAACTCTGGAAAGCGTGCACTTCTAGAGTATTGACAATTATGGGTTGGGGTACACGGTGGTAGCCCGTGGCTTTTCGAGGCTTGTTTGATCAACATGTCCTCTTCTCTTTTGGTATTTACATTTTATTTTATAATGAAAGTTAGATGGGATCCTAGACTAACTTTGTGAGAATGGAGTCGCGCCCATTCTTGCATCGCGCTAAACTTTTATTTCAAATGGTCATTTGGGACCTGGATTGGACAACCTGGTCTATTGCTTACTCCAAACTAAATTAAATTTATTAAATTGAATATGATGAGTCAAGTGTTTGGAATTGGTTAGTAAGTATGTTGAGTCAATTGAATTGTCTAAGTGTGGAGACTTGATTAATGAATTCGTGTTGTATGTTTAATTACTTTAATTAATTGAGCATGCTAGGTTTGGTACGTTGTAGCTTGTATGTACTCAGCTTTGCTGATTGCGTGCTTTTGTGTGTGTTTTCTTTTGGTCATGGCCTTCGCCTTTCAATGACCCTGTGATGATCCAATTATTACACTTGTATTATTGGGGAGCAGTATGCACAGGTTAGCTTGATGATGTGAAGTTAAGGGATTTGACAAACGCATTGTCAAGGGATTGGTGTGATTGAGAGTATTCGATTCTTGTGTTGAACTTATTTATGCTTTGCTATTTCGTTTATGTTTTGGATTTTTAATATTGGTTTGGTTTTAAATAAGGGCCTTATATGGTTCCAATTTGTAAGCTTTGACTTATTCGTTTTCTAAATTGTGTTATTTTAAATACTTAAGTTTGATTTTTCCGCTGCGATACTTTGATAAAGCCTTAACGTTTTAACACGTGGCGGTAACATGTCAATGGTTCTCCACTATTTTATTTAAATTAAGTGGTTTGAAAAAGGGAGAATTATTGGGGTGTTACATGTCATATTAAAGCATTGATCTTTAATGTTTAGTGACATGCTAGGGTTTGTTATTAATCTTGTTAGTATCATGCCTAGGATCTTGCTATTATGCTTTATTGAGATTATTATGATGATGATTGTTATTGTTGCTTGATATATTGTTGTTATTTCTTGATCACACCCTCTCTTGCATGTTTAAAGGGAATTTTTATTTGAAATTACGCTTAATAAGATAATTAATAATCTTGTTTAGGTTAATGTGATTATAATTCAAGTGATCACCAATAATAGATTTGTTTGTGCATTAAAATTCAACCAACATAGATTGAACAAGTTTAGGGTTAACCTATTGATTGTATGTTAGTCAGAAAGCGCACATGAATATGAGAAGAATGAAGTAGAGGCCTATTTAGGGCAGGTTCAATCTCTTTTAGGTTGGATTTGTACCATCATCCCTGAACTACCAGCCATGGTTCCAGACCTATTGGAGTTAACGATCTCCTGGATCGTTAAGGGGTGTAACCTTCACCCTGTGAACGGTTTACAAGTTCCTAAAACTTGTTGGCGACTCTTTTACTCTTGCTTCCTTCCCTTTGGACACCACCATGCTTAAGTGTATGATCACAATGGGGCTCAAGTGTGGGATGCTTGAAATATTCCCTACATATACCCTTCAAGTCCCTATCCCTAAGGTTGAGGAAACGCTCAAAATCTTTATAATAATATTCGCTGACCTTAGGAATTACCACAAGATCTAAGGAAGGAAAGCCAAGAATGGCACCAAATTCTTCCGGTAAAAGACAAATTTCTCATAACCTAGTCTAAAGCAATGGGTATTTGAATCCCAATATTCTAAGGCGGTATGAATAAAGTTTATATCAAGATCTACCCCCTTAATACCATATAAACCCCCAAAGTGAAAAAAGTCTAGCCCTTTCCTCTCCTTAGCAGTCAAAAACCGGCACCACTCACGAGTAAAATCACTAAAAGTCTTAGACATGACTACTTGATTGAAAATTAATAAGCTAAGTATTCTTAATCTGCTCAAATTATGCTGAAGTCAGCAGATTTGGGGGCTATTTATAAACAGGGATTGACACAAACCGAATCCTGAATGGATTCGGGAAATTAAATTATCGTGCCGCGATAAGGCTATCGTGGCGCGATAGGCGTATTGCGCCGCGATAGCCTGCTTTTGCCCACGATAGCGTCACGCATTATGCTGACCGTGTTTTTTTCAACTTTGACTTGATTTGTACTTTGACTGTACGGTTTTCAATCCTTTCAAAACCTTATCCAATCCTATTTTTGGCAACTTTCCTTCAAATAGATATCCCATATTGATTATTTTTAAGTTTAATTAATTAAGCTTATTGTTAATCAAACTTCATTTTAGTTTTTCATTTTTTCTTTCGGGGGAGAAAATCGGATACCCTCCATTCCATTAGTAATAAAAATGACAGAATTTTTTGCGCAAAAATTTGTCACAATTTTTTCACACACTCACATGCACATAAAATAAAAAATAAAATATAAGAGATAGAATAGACATAATAAAAGTATGTATATACAACATGTGTCAATAATACAAATAGCTAAGTCCTATATAGTCAAACAATCAATAAACACAGGTACATCTATGATCCCGGAGGGCGAATCTCGAATGTGTTGTAAAATTGCAAAGTCCGGGGAGTCACATCTTGCCCAGCACCAGTCTCTCCAGTCGGAGGAAAAGAAAGAGTAGGGCCAGTCCAACCAGGCTCGCCCTGCTGTGGCTCCTGATAAGGCGGTTGCTGCAACGGCGAGCCAACCTCGTACGTCCCACCAGCCATGAAAGGAATCGACACTAAAGTATCCTAACCGGGGGGCTGTCTAACCTCCTCCTCAGTAGAGGAACCAGAACCCTCTACGACGACAGTACGGTCCGACCCCTCTCATCCGCCCTAATCCTCAGCCGAGGTACGATAACGTCTCGATCTAGAGCCAGACCTCTCTCTTCTGCTCTCAGGTCTCATGCGAGTACACGTCGGAGGGATAGGCTGAAATAGAAAAGTAAGCCAAGTTAAATACAAAAAAAAAAAAAAAAAACTAAAGCAATAAGATGCAAGTAAAGAGACATACATCTGCCATATCGCCATCACGAAAACACGATACCTGGTGGCTCAGCCTCACAAGCTGGTAACGAAAGGCGTTCATAGCCCTCGCCATCCTCGTCACCACCTCGTGAGAAAACTGCAAAAGTAAAAGAGATTAAAAGCAGCCAAAAAATGCATATAGAAAAGAATCAGAGATAGCTTACCGAAGTTTGATGGCGTGGAATCAATTTCTCCACCAGACGCCACTCCCCGGGGGCTGGAGGAATCATCTCCTCCATAGGCCCAAAAGACCTCTGGTAGGTGATAGACATAGGCGGAGGTACAAACCCCGCAGCATGCAGCCGCCTCTTGCAGAATTAAACTCTAAAGGTCAAGGTCGTCAACGGCTACCAAAAGATAGACAAACCAAAGAAATAAAGCATACCTCCTCCTCTTCCAAAATACAAGGCGGTGGAGCCAATCGCGGCAATAGCTTCCTAGCATAGTACTGGGACGGATGGCTATGTATCTGTCAACCATCACCAGCCGCAGATCTCTCCATGTGAGTTCGAAGAGCCTCCTGATCCATCATATGTGGTGGAGGACGTCGCGGAACTACGAAAAACTCCGTAAAATGCTGAATAGCGACTCTCTCACCCAAGTACACCACGGCGTCGTACGTCCACTAGAAATAACGATGCTGAGCTGCATACGTGACTACTCGCGCGGGAACGTCCAACTCAGCCCATGGACGGAAATGAGGCTCAGGCTCCTGTGAAAAAGATATCCATGAGTCAGAATCCTGTTGAACCGGACAAAATTAAAATAACAAGCGACATGCATACCGAGAGAAGGGCCTCTCGAACGAGTCTAGTAGTGGTTAGGCCAGGATAATAGCCTCCCCAACTAGTAGCAACAGGGAGCCCTCATGGCGAAGGCCTGGCTGGCGACAAAGATGGAAGATACACGTAGAACCACACTTGTAACAACCGGGAAGGGTCAGCGAAAGCAAACGTACATTAAAAGGCTTTTGCAAACAAAATATACCTCTACAATCCTCCAAAAGCTGGAAAGTGTGACCTCTTCCCCATAGTCGCAATGGCGACACGTGAGTCACAATCCCAGCAGGAAGTCAGCATAGGCCAAGCTGGCCCAGTCAAAAGTCTCAACTGCTCGTAGATCGCGAAGAGCAGGCAGATAGTAGAGGAACGCTCGGCTACCCTTGTCAGGAGAAAAGGTCCCTGACAGAAGAATCAGGAAAAAGATGCGCACCTGCTGCTCATGGGTGGTCGCATCATCTTGAAAAGCCTCTACAAGCAACGCCCGACAAATAGATCGGCCGGTCATCTGTACTACACGTTTTAGAACGGGCCCGAACAGCAATAGGACCCAGCAGCTCATCCACCTCCGGTGACGTAAGGGTGATATCCCTACCCAAAAGAACCACCGTCGACTGGAACTCCAGTCCAGTAATCACAGAAAAGTCGAGAGGAGTGACGGGCATCTCACCTCATGGAAAATGGAACGTGTTGGTGGTGTCCCAAAAGAACTACACCAAACCACGTACGATGAAGCGGCTTGACCGTAAAGAGTAGAGGGCCCTAGTGGCCTGCAGCAAAGGAGTCAAGCCACACGACTCCCACAACGCGCGCAGCTCCGCGTTGTTGATGAAATAGGTATCGTACAGATGATCGATGGTATCGTTGCCTGAACCATGGCAACGAACCCGCTCGTTGGTCATATCGCGGCACACATGCTCCAAAATGTGGAACATGGGCGCGAAGTACAGGGTCTGCCCATTCCACTCAGGGAACTCCCCAAGACTAGTGGAAGTCCCCTCGCCTACGTCGATAGGCTGGTCCTCTCGGTGAGCCCCGCGAGAATGAGAGTCAGAATCTCGACGACGAGTCATGCTAATTACATTCAAGAACATAAAAAACAATAAATTGATGGTTCTATAGTGTCTAAAGTTCGCCTAGCTGCATGATACTATGTTCGTCAAAAAACAGAGTACGTAGTACTAAAATAGAGCACGTTCTTGATTCGACAATAACAAGCACTTTTTGAGCAATCAAACAATTTCTTACAATATTATGGCAAATATTGTGACAAATTAAGCATGAAAAGCAAGTAGAAACATGAAGAACAAGCCACATAATGTTCACGAACTCAAGGTGTTCAACAATGGCAATTTGCTCGTTTCTTCACCAAATTGACCCAAACAAGTTTCAAAATACTCCCAAGGTAATATATAAACATAAATAAGTGGTTTCATGGCAAGAAATTCGATAAACAAAGCAAAACAAGCAAAATTGATTTTGAAATTTTCGAAAATCTGCGAGCAAAAACGTACCAAATTAAAAAAAATAAAATAGGGTGAGTTTGAGCAAAACTTACATAGATCGGCAAACTAGAGATCACAAGCTTCGATTTGCAAAAAAAAAAAAAAAAAAAATTAAGCGAATTTCGTTGAGAAATGAAGGAGAACAAGCAAAATAAAAAATTTTCGAGTTCGTGCGAAAAATGAAGTGCAGTGGCGAAATGGAGAAGAAAAGGGGTTTTATTCTAAAAACCCGACTCCATCGTGACGCGATAACGTTATCGCGCCGCAATAAGGCTATCGCGACGCGATAAGCCTGGCGCGTCGCGATGGCACGTGGCAGCAGGCGATGGCCTGCTTTCCTCAGTGATGCAACTACTTAGGCTCCATATTGGTTTATGCGAGCCTTATTCAGCAAATTGTGTTCCTTGGTACGCCAGTTAGCCCCTATAAGCAAGTTGACATGATTAGTAATCGGCTACATTACAACCACGGTAAGTGATCGACCTGATGATGATCGTCTTGCTTAGCTTAAGCGCCTAACATTGGCTCATCACAAGCACCAAGATACTGGTTCATAGCAAAATCACAGTAAAGCAACAGCACAGTAGACATTCAAGCAAGCATAGGCCAACCGAGGATCGTTACAAGCAGAATGATCTTCGACGACGTTCCCTAAGATGTGGAGGGTTGTCACAAACAGTTGAGGACCGTTACAAGCAGAATGGTCTTCGACGACGTTCCCTAAGATGTGGAAGGTTATCACAGAAATTGAAGATGACTACAAGCAGAGTCACCTTCGACAATGTTCCCTAGCTTGTGGAGAATTTTCAAGAAAACGGGAGATAACTACAAGCGGAGTTATCTTCGACTATTTTCCCTAGCTTGCGGAAGATGGTCACAAAACAGAAGGAGATCGCTACAAGCGGAGCAATCTTCGATGGTGTTCCCTAGCTTGCGGAGGACTGTCACAGCAAAAATTGAAGACAGTTACAAGAGGAGCGGTCTTCAGCAATATTCCCCTGGCTTGAGGAAGGTCGTCACAGATGCAGAAAAAACGGTTACCCCAGAGACATGTACTCGACGGTGCAAGATACGCGTTTCTAACTCTTTTATCTGTTTAACTACGCTAGTTTGCAGGTATCGGCGTTACAAGAATGATTTAGGATCGCAGAACGTTCTAAGTTATTCTCCGTCCTTATCGCTACTTTGACTTTTGTTTTCAAAACTTATGTTTCTCCAAACTCAGTCAAAGTGAGGGCTTATGTAGACACCTGATTGTGTCTCCCCAAAAAAAACCAAATCCAGTGATGAATATCTTTCAAGTCATTGATTATCGAACGAGGTGAAATGTGAAAGAGTCTCGTGATGCATCTGTTTTTAATAAAAATATTTCTTTCTGTTTTCGAAAATATTTCTTTTCGCACCTTATTTATGGAAAGGGTCCAATCCAATTTAGTTTGGTCCATGATATGGGTCCAATAATAGTGTAGTTGGATAGGGTTTGAAAAGAGCTTTCCAACGATATATTATAAGCCCAATTCCGATGAATAAAGAGGAAGTTATGGCCAAAATATTAAATTGGGCTCAAAATGATTTTATGTTGACTAATGATCAAGTGGAGGGCCCATTAATTATCATTCCTAAATTTATTAGGATTGACTTTGATTTTCTAGAATGATCTAGGAGGTTATTTTAAATTCTAATGAAATTAGGATTAATACTTATATTTTTATACTATTTAGAAAAGATAAAGAATTCAATTTGAAATAAAACAAGTGTTTTGAAAAGATAAAGCTGATTTTAATTAAGCTAATTACGAAGTCTAATTACCTAATTATATTAGGGAAAGGACTCCGTACAGGATTTTTATCCTGATTGCGCCATCGCGTCACGATAGCCCTATCGCATCGCGATACCTCTATTGCATCGCGACAGGGGCTGTTTTACTTCGAGTCAAATTTTGACTCTTTTCTAATCGTTTCGGATGTTTTTTCTATAAATAGGGGTGTTATTTCCCCGTTATCAATAATCAACAATCATTTAATTTCAACTCTCTCTCTTTTTAATGCTAGAAGCTTATTCTGTCTCCATCTTTCTAAGCCTTCCTCTTTACAAATACAATACCGCATTCACGAGTCTTGGACACCCCTAACCAAGCTCGAAGTTGCCTTAGCCCTAGACGTGAAACGTTGATAATTTCTGAAGGTTTGGTCCTAAATCTCTATTTCAATTAATTAAATTCATTGTTAGATTTAATAATTTCCTTGAAGTTACTAACGTGTTTATTGTTTTGATAGAAAGAGATACGAGGCAACAAAGTAAGTTGGTTCATTGCTCTATATCTTTAGCAAGCATGCTTAGATTATTTTGATTCCTAGTGTCATGTTAGGATGTTTTTAATGCTTTCTAGTATCATGCTTAGGTTGCTTCCTATTTTCTTCTATCATGTTAGTATCATGTTAGGGTTAAAGCTTTGATCTTTACTGTTTAGTGACATGCTAGGATTTGTTATTAATCTTGTTAGTATCATGCCTAGGATCTTGCTAATATTTCTATGCTTTGATGAGGATATTGTTATGATGATGATTTGTTGTACCAATAATATTATGTTGCTTGATATATTTATCATTGTTATTGCTTGATCATGCCTTCTCTTGCAGGTTTAAAGAGAATTTGTACTTATAATCACGCTTAATAAGATAATTAATAATTTTATTAGGCTAATGTGATTTTAATTCAAGTGATCGCCAAAAATAGTTTTGTTTGTGCATTAATATTCAACCAACATAGATTAAACAGGTTTAAGATTAATATATTGATTGTATGTTAGTCAGAAGCGCACATGAATATGAGAAGAACAAAGTAGAGGCCTATTTAGGGCAGGTTCAATCTCTTTTAGGTTGGATTTGTACCTTCATCTCCGAATATCCAGTCATGGTTCCAGACCACTATGGAGTTAGCGATCTCATGGATAGTGAAGGGATGTAACCTTCACCCTATGAATGGTTTACAAGTTCCTAAAACTTGTTGGCGAGTCTTTTGCTCTATCTTCCTTCCCTTTGGACGCCACCATGCTTTAGTGTATGATCACAGTGGGGCTCAAGTGTGGGATGCTTGAAATATTCCCTACATGAACAAATGATGATTATCTAACTAATATGTGTATTGAGATGTGTATGAACAAATCATGAAGCATGAAGATTGATGAGAACAGGTTAAATCATTATTAAAGATGGTTCCCAACGTACAACGTATGGATTGTGCTTGAGTTCCTCAAGGGGAACACAAAGAGGAGAAGAGTTCCAAAGGGGGAACACAAAGAGATGGAGTCTAGACGTACAAACGTATTGTTAGACTTTGTTTGCAGTTCATAAGAAGAATGAGAAGCGGTTCTTTGCAAGGAACAAGCAGCAGCTCCTGAGTGGGAACAAGCAAAAGAGAAGTTCCTTTGAATGAACAAGAAGCTTTGGTGTAGAAGCTTCATTAGAGAAACATGAAGACGACAAAAAAATAGGAGTATATTTTTCTATGAATCATGTAAGTATGTTGGACAAGAGAAATTGTTTGGAACAAGCCTAAGGAACTAAATTGGAACTTTAGTCTAGAAGGAACTGAGCTTGACAGTTTGGAAGGAACTAGGTGATCAGTCAGTTCCTTACGTGTTAATTAAAGAATAATAATTAAACGTTAGTTTAATGAATGAATTTATGTTTAGTTATTTTTCTTTAAAAAGATAAAGTTTTAAATGTGATAAAATTTATTTTGGGAAAAAGATTTTAATTGTTTTTGGAAAATAAATCTTTGAAAATATTTTACAAAAAGATTTTATTTATTTTTGGAAAATATATATCTTAAATATTATTTTTCAAAAAAATATCTTTTTCAACAAACAAACTTTTAATTGTTTTCCTTTTATCTTTTCTCCAAGAAATCAGTTTTTCAAATTCCTGATTTTACTCCACGTTCAACGTAGTGCATAAGACTTTGACTGCCACGTTATCACGTTTCTCTACTGCCCAAGTAATTGGCAGTTTCCTAAAAATAAGGGAGCTGATTATTAGTAGAGGATTAAGTGGGCGTAGTGGTTAAGCCTTGTGCATGCTATAAAAGGAGAGTTAAGTTTTAGTTTCAATTGGTCCGACTTTAGTTCCAAAATAGTGTATGTCTCAAGTGGAAGAGCAGTAGAAAAGAATTATATTTTCTCTCCATGTTTTTGAGTCAGTTCCTTCAGGTCGTTCCAAGTTCCTTACAAGTCTCAAAGTGTCTTAACATATTAGTTTTATACAGTACATCTTTCATATGTATTCAAGAGTTGTTCAAGGGTTTGAGTGAACTCTTGTAATGGGGAATTTATAAGGGTTTGAGTGAACTCTTGTATTGGGTTGAGAACTTGAGTGAGTTCTTTGTATTGAGAGAAAGAGAAAGCTTTGAGTGAAGCTTGAGAGAAAGAATAAGAGTTATTCTTTGAGTGAAGTCTTAAGTTAGAGAGAGAGTTAAAGTAATCAACTGATTGAGGGATCGGATTAGTTGATTGAGGAACTCGATAGAGGCTCAAGTTCCTTATAGGTTGTAACAGAGTTGTCGGCCTATTTTAGTGAAATGTTTAGAGTCAAAATCCCTTGGGGTCGAGGTTTTTCACTTCCTATTTGGCCTAGTAAGTTTTCCTCGTCAAATCTCTCTTGCACTATTTCTCTACTTTCGTTTAGTTTCTTTTATTTCCGCAAAAAGTGACTAGCAACCTCTATACTACAATTCACCCCTCTATCGTAGTATTTCATCTAAATAACACATGCAAAGCTGAGCTGAGTTGACCTAAGTGAGGTTTCAGATTGGTAAAGGGATCGGGTTCTACCTCATAGTGTTAATAGCAACTAATATTAATGATTTGTTGCTATTTTTAGGAACCAACACTATTAATTTTTTGCTATTTTTAGGAACCAACATTAATAATTTGTTGTTATTTTTAGGAGCCAACATTAATAATTTGTTGCTACTTTTAGCAACAATCAATGGTAACTATATATTTATGAATGCAATATTGCAACAAAATTGTTTTGCAACCGGTAATTAAAATCCCATGGCAACAAGTCTTTTAGCAACAATAAATTTCGGTTTCCAACCCATTGCTAACTAGAGTTGGCAACAGATTTTTGGTGAATAGCAAAAAAATTTAGTTGCTGCTATATTGACTTAATTTTGTAGTATGTATATATCAACCAACAAAAGGATGAAATCAACAAACAAAAGCAACAGAAAAGCTAACAAACTAAACACATCAACCAACAAAATGAAATATATAAGCAAACAATTAAAATATACATATCAGCCAACAAAATAAAGATATCAGCCAACTAAAGAAATATATCAGCCAACTGATGTCTGGTAGCAGCCAATAAAAAGAACATATTAAAAAAAATTTAAAGAAAAACATATCAGCCAACAGAAAGAATATATTAGCCAACACAATAACCGTATCAGCCAACAAATAAAACATATCAGCCAACAAGTAAAATATATCAGCCAACCTTGTCGCACACAATTATGTGTGCGGCAGTCCGCACCCAATACCTTTTGCCAATGACCTCCATAACTAATAAATTTTTTTAAAAAAATCATACCTACACCATGATTAGTTTCAAAAAATCATATAACTAAATAATAAAAGAATACACTTTAATAATCTCAATTCTGGTCGATTTACTTTTAATAATCCCAACTAAGGTTTAGTATCTAATAATCTTAACTATGGGGTTAGTTTGCCTCCAATGGTCCCAATAACCGCTGACCTGCTGAAAGAGTTTTTTTTTTTTTTTTTTTTTTTTTTTTTTTTTTTTTTTTTTTTTGCTGTAATTTCCACGTGTCAACACATAAACGATTTAAAATTAATTTTTTTTTTAAAAAATATCAACATAAAAAATTAAAAAATTAAACCTACAATTCCGGCCACCCTTTCCCACACCCTAACCTCAGCCCCTAACCTCGTCGGCAACCGGCCGATTAACCGCTCGTAAAACCGAAAATTGTCGGCCTATGCAACCCATCTCGACCCCCGAAACTAACCACCCATCCCACCCTGACAATGACGATTTCAATTTCAATTTTTATCTCGGCTGCCATTGAGTTCGGGGTCGGTAATAGCTGCCATTGAGTGATTGGAAATCACAGCAATGGCGAAAAAGGAAAAGAGAGAAAATGGAGTCTTTGGAGGTCCGGCCGGGCTGGGTGGTTTCATGGGTTGGGAATGGGTGGTAGAGGACGGCTGACCATTTTCGGTGGTTAAGAAGGTTAGCCGACTGTTTTGCGACGAGTTTACGGGGTGGTGTTAGCATTCCGACGAGGTTAGGGCTGCTGCTTGGATATGTGGGAGCAGGGGATGCTGATGTTACTTAGTTGGTGCGGTGTAGGTTAGGAGATGGAGTGGTGGAGGTTAAGGCAGGTAGCAGTCATCTTTTTTAAAAATATTATTTTTTTTTTAATTTGGACCAATCACATGTTGATACGTATCATGGTAACCTGTTATAACAGGTCATTGACTTAGTGTTGACCAGTTGGGACTATTGGAGCCAAACACATAGCATAATTAGGAATATTAGATAATAAACCTTAGATGAGATTATTAGAACTAAATCGACCATGGTTGAGATTATTAAAGTGTATTTTAGAATATAAAAAAAATTAACCTAAAATTCATAACTATATATATTTGAATACCAAAACTATTACATCCTCAAAATCACAACTAATACTATAATTATCTATTCAAAAGTCAAAACCCTAATCATGCATTAACCCCAAAACTATAGCTAATAACCAAAAACCATAGTAACTAACTATCAACTTAAAAGCACAATTATATGTCTATGGAATTAACATAATTATTTACCCTAAAAATACAACTAATAAACAAAAAAACATTAACTAAGCTGCACATCTCCCTCTCTCCTAAAAATACTCTCTTTCCTCTCTCCTCTCAATATAAGAGAACCCCTTTTCCCCTGAAACTTAGGACCTTCTTTTCAAGCAGAGTTTTTCAAGGTTTTAGTAGTAGTTGCTTTTGTTTCCCGAATAGGATAGTAGAGAAAGAAGGTTTGTTTCCAGTTCGGGTTTCAAGGTCGGTTGACGAAACAAGAATCAGCGGCTACCTCTAACACTGCCGATTAGTTTTGATTCGAAAAGATCGTGTCAGCAAAGGTAAAGTTAGGGTTAGGGTTTGTTTTGAGTTCTTGCGTCAGGATTTATTCTTGTATCTCCTTCAGTATCTAAGGTCGGGATCGATTTTGGTTTCGATCGAGACTCCTGTTGTTGTGGTCATTGTTGGTTTTGATGGTGAAGGATCATTGGGAGGTCGGTTTTAATTTATAGGTTGTTTTTAACCTTGTGTTGTCTTTCTTGTTTAATGGCTTTTATTCGTTTTTAACTTTGTTCTTAAACTTCCTTGATTTAATGGATCGTAGCAATAAGTTTAATGCTCTTCAATTTGGTTTTGTTTGTTCTAATTGGGGTTTGTCAAGTTTTTTAGGGGATTTAAAGGGGTGTGTAGAATTTTGGTTATTCAAGTTTGGGTGTTTTGGGGGGTTTGCCATTGGTGTGGTATTGTTTGGTTCATAGGATTGGTCAGGACTTGTAGTTTGTTTGTTTTTTCTTCTTTCGATTTTTCCCGTCGATGGAGTTTCAGAATGTTACTCCTTGGTTTCCTTTGTTTTTACTTAGTAATGGATTTTCAATCTATTACTTAGAGAAATACCAATCTTAACAACGCTTCTCAAAATGAAATGTTTAGGGGCCTTGGAAATACAATTTTGAGGGTTCATAGCATGTCAATGGTCTCTTCCTTAGAGAATAGATCAATGGTACCCAAAGTTAAGGGTACCGAATCACTTAAATGTGTGTGATTCAGTTTGTGTTGTTAAGCCTCGATCGCTTTGTTTTCCTTCCCCATTTACTTCATGTTATAGGATGTTGGTTTCCTTTTCAGCTCGTTTATATTTATGCCAAATTTTGTGTGTTCGTTGTCCTTTTATGCATTTTTCAAGTTCAATGGAAAGATGTGGGATCAAAAATGGAATGTTGTATTCCTTGCTACATGTTCGAAGGCAAATGGTAGATTTCTCAAACCGGCAAGATCTAGCTCGAAAGTTGTACTTTAGTTTAATTTATGCTCGATGTAACAAAGGAGCTAGTAAGGCTTGTAGTTTTTATATATATATATATATATATATATATATATATATATATATATATATATATATATATATATATATATATATATATATATAAACCTCTGTAAAAAAAAAATTATAAAAAAAGTAACTAAGCTACTTACCCAAATTTAAAAATTATTAAGCCAAAATTTAACTATTAACCTAAAATAATAAATAACATTTAACCAGAAACTATAACTATTAATCTCCACCATCGTTCATGTTGTCGGTCGCCATTGTTTACAGTTCAAGAGAGGGGAAAGAAAGAATGAAATACGAAGTACAAATCTTATATGGTCTCATTTGACCTTGAAAACTCTAGATGATTGAGAGTTTTGGTAGTCAAATTTGTCCTTAAAAAAAACCAAGCTTAAAAGTAACATAAAATAATTCAAATTTTTGATTGAGAAAAGGTCGAACAAAAATGCTAGGAGGAAGTGGCGGCAGTAGTAGAGGAGGTGGTGTGGTTGAACATATTGCCAAGCTTACAGAGACTATTGATGAAAATGGATAAGGAAAGAAAAAGTGGTTATTTTATTTTATGCAAACGAGGAGCGAAGCCCCAATAACAAAGAAAAATAAAACACACTATTAAGATATAAAACGTGGCCAAGCCACTCCACAACTATATCATTATATATAATTATGCCTAATTCTAAAGGTGCGATTTGGATGAGTTCCATATTCACAACTTGAAAAAACAGACTCTAAGCTTAGGTAGACTTAAGTTACAAAACCGTCTAGTCAAAGTTGGTAGAGGAAGCTTTGTTAGTCTTTTAATTTATTTTCTTTAATTTGCCAATATAAAGGAAGGTTATGTGAAATGGCAGAGGAAGCTTAGGTAGGTTTTTTGTTTTTAACCAAAAAGAAAAAACAGACTACCTAAGCTTAGGAAGACTTAAGTTACAAAAGAGTCTAATTAAAATTGGTAAATTAAAGAAAATTGATCGATTATGTAAATATTATAATACTCTCGCTGATGGTAGACTTGAGTTACAAATCGTCTAATTATTTGAGAAGTCATTACTCCTCTTATCTTTTAGTTACTTTCTTTGATTTTTTTTTTTTTAATCTTACAATAAATTCAAATTTAATCGCAAAAAAGAAAGGAAGAACGAAGTCCAATGTTTTTATTAAGGGCTTGTTTGGCATCATTTATGGTTTTTTGTTTTCTATTTTTTTTAAAACTAAAAATCAAAAACAGGAAACAAGAAAAAGGTGTTTTCACTTCTCTGTTGTCAGTTTTCAAAATTATCATAATTTTAATAAGTTTAAATAATTTTTGATTCATCATGTGACATATATCATATACTTTTAAAAAACCAAAAAATAGAATACCACATCAATGCCAAATGAACCCTTAGATTAAACATCGCTTTTGGTTTACGCTTTCCAAAACAAAATTTTAAACATCTATCACTAAAAAAAAAGAATTGCTTAAAAAAATAATAAAATACTCATCAAAACAAGTCAAATAAGACCCAACATCTGTTCAACGATCGTAGCTTTGATGAAGGCTAGGAAACTCTTATTTGATTCAATTTTATGTATTTTTTAATTTAGATTTCTTTTGTAGATGTCGTATGACTTTTTATTAATAATTGATTTGTCTCAAAAATAAAATAAAATAAAATAAAAAGACCCAACATGACTATGTTATGTTGCATATATAAAAAGTAATATTAAAGATGCTATCATCTTATGGATAGTGACAATATATCAAATGCAAAGAACAAAAAGAAATGAACAAAGTGATAAGTAAAAATTGTAAAATTTTGATACTTGAAAAGTACTCCATATCAACTTAGACGAATCAAATAAGTCCTTATATGATTATATTTTTCAAAGAATCACCAAAAGTAGAGATTGTATAGGGTGTGAATAATGTAAATTTAATTTTAATTTATCTAAAGAAATGAAAAAGTATATAAATTCATGAATTCAAATAGTATTAGGAAGCCTTTAATCCATGTATAATTGCTTTTTGCAATATAAATTAGTTGACCAACTTTATTAATATTCATAAAGTATGACTTGAGACTTAGCCTATTTTTCTTTCATAAAAAGTTGTAATACTCCGTATTAATTAGTTAATTAGCTTGGCATCATCAATTCATTTGGGCCATTTGGCTAATTCAGACTCTAGAAAAAATTAGCGAGAGTGCACTTTGGCGATTGGAGCACTCGACATTCATGTCAGCCGCCTCATTACTCAATAGTAATGTGAACTGAGAAGATTCCAGACTTCCAGTTTTTATTTCATTTTTACTCCGTAATTTTTTTTTATTGAAGAGTGGGTCTGACTTTTGGCGGCCAAGTGGACGACAAAGTCCATAATTGTTCAAAAGTTTACAATATGACAGTATTACATCCGACATCCGATAAAATTGGAACGATATATGAAAATATTATCATGACGCTGACTAGCAGACCGTCACAATCAGCTAAATTTAGAAATTACGCTTTTCAATGTTGATACTCCTTTCGTTTCATTATTGTCAAGGAGTATTTTATACTCCTTCCGTTTTAAAATATTTTATACTTTTATTTGTCTCTTTTGTACATACCTGTCAACCTCACTTTACCTAGTCTCCTCTTGATCTTTTAACATAGAATCTTTTTTCTTTTGTTATTTTTCCACTATACAACAAAAGCAAAGTCATAATTGACAATTTTAAAATAATAAGGTACTTCGTATTCCGTACTTCATTTATTTTTAAAAGTTGACTTGTTTAATTTTACGATACTATTAACAAGTTTGCGTTAATTAGCTTTTGTGATTCATAGTTATTATAAAAATATAGCCATATAAAATCTTAGCATATCATCGTAAAGTATATAATGTATACTTATATTTTGATAATATTAAATTTTTATTAGTGAGTAGAGAAATTAATAATCATTGAACTTGTACATTATCAAACGTAACAAAAGAAAAAAAAAAAGAATGGAAGGGCTTTTTTAACAGGATGAACAGAGTGAATTTTCCTTATGCCTTTCTCTTTTTTCTTTTGCACCATGGACACATTTTATGTCAAGTGGTGCTAAAAATAAGTGATCAAAGAAGTATATTAAATTGTTTGTTGGTTCACTTTTAAGTGGTCTCCTCCAAAATGAAAAAGTCCAAAAGAAAGTACGAGTCAATTAATATGTGATCCAGGCATAATGTATGAGTACCTACGTTTAATATCATATAGTATCGAATAAACATGTCAAAAAGAAAAGGTTAGGGATTATTATTTTGAAAGCTTTTACTTCCTATATTGTACGAAGTATTTTATTTTGACTTATGTTTAAAGCATTCTTTTGGGGATATTTTGTATTTGGATAACAATAATATCTATGAGTATATCATTCTATAGTACTTATCATTTCATCCATAGAGATGTTCAATAATTATTGATTATTGAATAGGAAAATATGGTATTTTATGGCATATGAGTTTATGAAACATATAAACAAATTAAAATTTTTGTCAAAAATAATCAAAACTTTGCTTGGTCTTCCCAAGATAAGCAAACCTACTGGTTAACTCAAAATAAATTTACCTTTATGGGGTATTATCTTTAAATAAGTCAGATGACCTACAACCTACCAAATAGGTCACTTTTTTCCTAATTCTAATTAAATTGTTTCTTATTATAATTACTAACTAATTAGACTGTATTTTCCCCTTTAAAAAATTGGACTGTATTTAAAAAGAATAATAAAAGCTCAACCACCACATACCAACGCTCCACCGCATCCCCTTCCAGCCACCGTGCAAACCACTTTACGCACCCCTGGTCCCTGACCCCTTTCTTCCCCTCCTTAAGTACTGATGACGAACTCTATTCCCCTCCCTAAATGCCAGCCATGACCAACCCTAACCCGCTCAGAAGTCCTGAAACCCACCTTCCGAAAACCACCACATACCTCGAATCCCCACCCTAACCACCAAATACCCATCTCGAAACCCAACACGACAACACCCACCACATTGTTATTGTTATGCGAATTTGTAACTTTGATTGTCTGGGACGTATAGGAATTGAAGGGGGACAAGGAGAGGGTTAGGATGGTGGGGAAGGCAAGGGGTGGTAGATTCGGTGGGGATTTTGAGGGTGGAGGTGGGAGGGGTGGTGATTTCGGTGGTGGGGATATGGATGGGATGTGGGGGTGATTTCGATGGTGTGTAGACGGTATTGACGATGGCCAGCGGAGCAAAAGCGGGGAGGGGGGATGTCTATACTGTTGTAGTAAGTTTATCAAAAAAATAAAGGTTTTTATAAAAGAGTTTTTTAATAATTAATTTAAATAATAAAAAAGGACCAATTAAATTATGACATGTGGCATAAGCAACGCAAATAACCAGTTACCCCATAAACTTACCGGTCATGACTTATTTTTAGAAAATACCTCATAAAGGTCAACTTATTTTGAGTTAATCTAAAGGTTTGCTTATTTTGAGAGACCGAGCAAAGATTTGCTTATTCTTCCTAAACAAATTTACCTTTTTTTATGATTAGGTAAATTTGCTTAAGTTATTTTATCAAAAGTTAACATTATTTCAGTGCAATCATGACCTATAGTTTGACAATATAATTATCAATATATAGGAAAAATCAAATTTAATAATTCCTAAAGGAAAACACTCGCACAATCCATGTTAATATTTTAGTGAAGTGATAGAGAATATCCGTAGAATATTCTCCTCATAGGTTAGGATATATTTTGTATGTATAAGAATATCTTTATGATATCTTTACATATCTTGTTAGTTACTTAATATGATTAGGACTCTCAATGTAACCTTATAAATATTGATCAATGGAAATCACTCTGATTAAGGAGTTTTATATTATCTGACATGGTATTAGACCTTAGGCGAGATCTTGGGATCATATACAAATATTTCCACCTTGTCAGTGGGTTAGATAATTGAACCCACTGGCTGGATATCACAATATTTTCATGCTTCCGCAAACATGCAAATATAAGTTCTTTTTTATCTTTCATAAAGTTTTTTTTTTTAAGAATTTGTATGTGGATCGTACTATCTGATTTGGGTAAAAATACCCTAGGCCAGTTGGCCCAATCAGAGTCCGCCACGTGTCACTGAAAGGGGCGCCACCTTGGACCTCTCAGGGAACGACACGTGGCAGACGGATAAAATGACCTGGGATTGGCGGCTTTTAGGCCCAAATCCCGAGGTCTGCAAAAGCTGCGTGAATATTCCCTAGGGCACGAAACCCTAGGGAGTGCGCGTTTTTCGAGAAGCCTATAAATAGGAGATGACCTCCTCATTTATGGAGACATCTTGACATTCAATACGTGATACGTACAAAAAGAACCCTTTACACTCCTTCCGAGGAATATTCAGTGATTACTAATCATTGTCAGAACTGTCACTCTCAAGAGAACAGTACACCCGAGCTCGGAATCCGAGCAGATAACCTTTACATTCCGCACCTTATTCTTCAGACTTAGACTAACTTAAGCTTCGGAGGCGGACCACCGACCATTCGGTGCTCCGTTGTTTTGCAGGTATAGGCATCCAAGCAAGCATCCAGTCTTAGTGTTGTAACTCTCCCAAGGGACTCAAAAAACCCCGAAACATTTGGCGCCGTCTGTGGGGAGAGTACCTCTAAGATGGCCTCTTTGGAAACTGTACCAATTTCTGTAACCAATCGGCCTCCGGAAACCAATCGGCCACCGGAGACCAGACAACCGCCAGAGACCAATCGGTCCTTGGACGAAGTATTGGTCCAATCGGACCACGATTCAGGTGACGACGGTGACGTTGAAACCTATACTGCCAAAGATGGATCCCTCATCTCCAGGCGCATCCGCAGCAAGGAAAAGCGGGAGCGCCCTCACTCTCAGAATGCTCCGAGCAAACCAGCCGGACATTCAAAGAAGCCGTCTGATTCTACCTATGCGGAAGGGTCAGACCCAGTAACCAGAGACGAGCTCATGAAGCTTGTGAGCACTCTCCGTGGTGAGATAAAACAACTCACCAACAAGAAGTCGGCTACTCCTGCCAAGGAGCAGTCGGCCAAGAAGTCAGCCTAGACGGGCAAGCACAAATCGGTCAGGGACCGTCAGCCGACTCCTCATCTTAAGGAAAAGGCTCGGCCTCAGTTTGACCTCTCAAGACTCCGTTTCCCAGAAACGGTTGCAAGGAAAGCCATTCGGCATGTTCAGCCGGATGGTAACAAGAAAACATTCTCTGATGCTCGACATTACATCGAACAGAAGAGGAATGAGCTTTCAGAGTCGGCCTCAACGTCGACTTACCACGACAGCTCCCAGCATACCTCGTTGAGGTATTCACAATCTGTGCATGAGACTCCAATAAACAGCCCCCGGGTTCAAGTTGGACCTCATGTAATCCAGCCGGCTCAGTACATGGCTCAGCCATTGTACCAAACGCCTGCTCAACCTTACACCCAGCCTGCCTTCTTTGGAGGACAGGCGGCATGCGGCTATCAGCCCATGGACTGGAAGCTTAGGCTGCAGCACCTTGGAGACCAACCCTCTGCTTTCTCTAAGGAAATAACCAACGCCGAACAGCCGGCCAAGGTTAAAAATGTGTTGGTAGGAACCTATGATGGGACCACCAACCCCGAAGACCACCTGCTAGCATACACCCACCTCATGTATTTACAAGGGCTGGATGATGCCGCATGGTGTCGCTACTTTCCAGCCACCCTGAAAGGCATAGCCCAGCAGTGGTTCGGCAACTTGCCGGCTGGTTGCATCAATAGCTTCAAGACGCTTGCGTTCTTGTTCGCTTCCAACTTCTCTATGAACATCCCTGCCAAGAAGACAAGCCTTGATCTTGGCAATGTACAGCAAGGAGATAGAGAAGGCTTGCGTTCCTACGTTAGGCGGTTCAATTTGGTACGAATCCAGATCCATGGGCTATCTGACGAGGTCGCCTTCACAGACTTTTTCAAGGGTCTGAAGGACGGTTCTACTTTCAAGTATGAACTCGTCCGAAAACAAAACTTCACTCTGCAGGGAGCGCTGCGAGAGGCGGAAGCCTATATACAGGCGACCGAGCTCTGCTCCTCCAACAGGCAGTCGGACTCTAAGAGGTCCGACTGACAGAAGGAGAGTCGGCCTGCTCAGCCGGGTCCCAAGCCAGAAGAGAGCAAAAAGAAAAAGCAAGTCTGGGCCGTTGATAACTCTGATCAGCCGGCCCAGAAGAAGAAGAAAGAATGGAAACCGTACGTCCCAAGGTACGAATTCCACAAGGACTTCTGCTCCATCTTGATGGAAATAAAGGACCGGCTGACTCTTGAGAAGCCGACTCCAATGAGAGGTTCCGTTGAAAATCGGAACAAAAATAAACATTGCCATTTCCATGAAGACTTCGGCCATGACACCAACGACTGTTTCAGCCTCAAACGAGAGCTTGATCGTCTGGCCGACAAAGGACAGTTGAAGTCCTATGTGAAGTCCAAAGTGACTTCAAAGGCGAATCAGGGGCAGTCCAAAAAGAAGGCTCCCCAGCCGACTGTTAGTACCGACACCGATGAAGATCCGGTATATACCATAGCAGGCGGATTCGCCGGGGGTGGCCCGACCATTCGGGGCACCAAGGATCATCTGAAAAAGATGATCCATTCTGTTGAAGAGGGAGAGGCGGCAGGCACATCCGCCTTCCCCGAGGTCATCATCACCGAAAAGGACAGAGGCAAAGTCCGTCGGCCGCATGATGACCCTGTGGTCATTGAATGTAAAGTGGCCAACCAACTGGTTGGTCGAATCTTGATCGACACAGGCAGCTCCTCTGACCTCATCAGCCTCAAATGCTTGTCCAATCTCAAGTACAAGCCAGACAGCATGATGGAGGTTTCTCACACCCTTGTAGGGTTTGGGGGAGGACTCGTGCACCCAGTCGGACGGATAGATTTGCCCATCCGGCTGGGGCAAAAGGGAAACGGTCGGCATATGACCATCCGTTTCCTCGTGGTTGAAGAGCTTACTGCCTACAACCTCATCTTTGGTCGACCCACTCTTAACGAGTGCAAGGCCGTCATCATTCCTGCCCTCATGCTCGTTAAGTATGAGAGGGATGATGGCACAGTCGGTTCCCTTAACGGGGACCAAAAGACAGCTCGGGAGTGCTATCTCTCGGATGTTAAGCCCGCGGTCGCAACAACCTTCCGGGGCAAACAAACAGTCGACCTTGATGATAACAGGGAAGACCAAGCGGCCCCACCAGCTGAGAAAAAGAGAAAAGTTGATCAACTGGTGGCGGTCAAAAAAGAGAAGCAATAGCAATCATTGACCGGGGAACGGTCGGATGATCTCCGTCCCCAGCCGACTGGTGAACACATTGATATCCCTCTGGACGACGCTTGGCCAGAGCGGACTGTTAAGGTAGGGACGGTTGCATTTGCTAAGCTAGGTGACAGTTTGCACCAGCTTCTGAAAGAATTCAAAGACATCTTTGCCTTCGAAGTGGAAGAGATGCCTGGCATAAGCCCGGATCTCGCTGTCCACAAACTCGCCGTGGATCCCAAAAAGAAGCCCATTCGGCAAAAGAAGAGAAATCACGGCGAAGAAAGAAGTCAGGCGGCAGCAGCTGAAGTTAAAAAGCTGCTGGACGCCAAGTTCATTCGGCCATGCAACTTCCCTGATTGGGTAGCTAACGTTGTGTTAGTAAAAAAGCCGAATGGTACTTGGCGGATGTGTGTTGACTACACCGACCTGAACAAGGCATGTCCAAAGGACAGTTATCCATTGCCAAAAATCGACAGTCTGGTTGATTCAACAGCCGGGCATGCCCTGATGAGTTTTATGGACGCCTATTCAGGCTTCCATCAGATTCCCCTGTGGAAAAAAGATCAAGAAAAGACGGCTTTTGTCACTGATCAAGGGTTGTTCTGTTATACTGTGATGTCGTTTGGTTTGAAGAATGCGCCTGCTACTTTCCAAAGAATGATTAACACGGTCTTCATTAATCAGATTGGGAGGAATGTAGAAGCATACATTGATGACATGATAGTCAAATCCAAACTACAGGCGGATCACCTTGCTGATCTCCGAGAAACATTCGCCACACTCAGGCGGCACAAGGTCATGCTAAATCCAAAAAAGTGTGTCTTTGGTGTTGAGTCTGGGAAGTTTCTCGGATTCCTGATTGATCAAAGGGGAATAGAGGCCAATCCTGAGAAAATACAGGCGGTCATCGACATGCAGTCGCCCCGTACTGTGAAGGAGGTTCAAAAACTTACAGGTTGTCTGGCAGCCTTGGGGAGATTCCTCAGTCGGTCAGGCGATAAGTGTCTCTACTTTTTCCAGGCAATCAGGAAGAAGACCAATTTTGAATGGGGTGATGATGCAGAGGCGGCCTTTCAAAAGTTAAAAACTCATTTGCACTCTTTGCCGAGGCTTGTTAGCCCCTTGCCCAAAGAGACGCTCTTCATGTATCTGGTCGTCTCCGATCATGCCCTCAGCGCTGTTCTCTTAGCTGAAAGAGACGGCACTCAGCTCCCAGTCTATTTCATCAGCCATGTTCTCAGGAACGCTGAGCTTCGGTACCCCATGGTTGAAAAGTTTGGTCTCGCTCTCTACATGGCCATCAAGAAATTGAAACCTTACTTCTTGGCACATGCGGTAGTGGTCTATACTGACCAGCCGATCAAGCGGCCTCTGACAACCTTGGAGTCTTCTAGACGAATGCTCAAATGGGCGATTGAAATACAAGGATTGGAAATCACTTACGAACCCAGGAAAGCAATAAAGGGGCAAGCATTCGCCGATTTTATTGTGGAAATGACAAGGCCGGTTGCCCCGGATGATACTAGCCAGGTTTGGAAAGTGTATGTGGGCGGGAGCTCCATTGCGAACGGCTGTGGTGCAGGGATTATCTGTCAGTCTCCTGAGGGGGATAAATTTGAATATGCACTACGATTCAAGTTCCAGGTCTCTAATAATGAGGCCGAATATGAAGCCCTTCTTGCTGGCATTCGGTACTATAAGGCAGTAGGGGCAAAGAAAATTGACGCCTGCTCAGACTCTCAATTGGTCGTACTCCAAGTCAATGGAACGTACGAGGCCACTCATCCGGCCATGATAAAATATTTGCAGGCGGTCAAGGCTGAAGTTGGGACACTTGAAGAATTTACTTTAAGTCAAGTGCCCAGGTCTTCCAACAATCAGGCGGATGCCCTGTCCAAACTGGCATCATCCGCCTCTTGTGAAACGCCTCGGTCAGTCTTCTGGGAGGTCATGGAAAAAAGGAGTATCTCTGAGGAAGACCCCATTGGAGTTCTTGATTGAAGCTCAACCTGGATGGACAGCATCCGGGCTTACCTTACAGACGGCACGCTCCCTGACGCACCACAGGAGGCGGCTGTTTTGAAAAAACGAGCGGCTAACTTCGAGTTGCGACAAGGAGAACTCTTCAGGGCTGGTTTTCTGAAGCCTCTGTTGAAGTGTGTTACCCCTGAGAAGGGTAAGGAAGTCCTCGAAGAGTTGCATGCGGGATTCTGCGCCTCCCATATAGGGGGCAGATCCCTTGCTGCTAAAGCCAGGCGGCTCTACTTCTGGCCTACACTGGAGTCGGATGCAATGGAATTGGTGAAAAAATGTTACAAATGTCAAAAATTTGGCAAGCTCATTCATCGTCCGGCTACAGACCTGACGGCCATCCACAGCTCAATACCCTTCGCCAAATGGGGCATGGACATTCTGGGGCCATATACAGCCGCACCAGGCGGCAAGCGCTACATATTGGTGGCTGTGGACTACTTTACTAAGTGGGTAGAGGCGGAGGCGGTCAAAAACATTAAGACAAAAGATGTCATTTCCTTCATCTGGAGGAACATAATCACTCGTTTCGGGGTGCCCATGTCTATGGTTTTTGACAATGGTCCTCAATTTGAAACGCCTCAACTCAAGACTTGGCTGGGAGACCAAGGGATCTCTAGCTTCTTCGCATCAATCGGCCGGCCTCAAGCAAACGGCCAGGTCGAGGCTTTTAACAAGTTAATCTCAGACGGGAATAAAAAGAAAATTGAACGGGCTGGTGGCCTTTGGGCGGATGAATTACCACACGTCCTCTGGTCCATCAGGACGACTGTTAAAGGGGCAACTGGAGAGACCCCATTCCTTATGGTGTATGGTGCAGAAGTTGTCTTGCCCATTGAGCACTATGAGCCGACTCTTCGAATCATGTTGTATGACGAGGAGGCGAACTAGGAGGCCATGCGTCTAGCATTGGACTCACTACCAGAGCGCAGGGGCAATGCTGCCTTGCCCATGAGATATACCGTCTGAGAATGACTCGGGCTTACAACAAAAGAGTACACAAGCGTCCTCTCAAAGTGGGGGACTTTGTGCTACGAAAAATGGAAGCAGTCGGTAGGGCGAATGAACAGGGAAAGCTAACCCCAAATTGGGAAGGCCCCTACCGAATCTATGAGGAAGTAAGAGACGGCAGGCAGCTGCCCAGAACTTGGAATGTAGATAACTTGAAAAAGTACTACTTCTAAGTACGAATGTAAATACTCCAATTTTGTTATCTCAAAGATTTGTTAATGAGAATATGCTTCCCTTTTTCAACTTTTATTATTTTATGCTTTTCAGCACCGTCTGTACCAGCTACAGACGGCCAACATGTTTGAAAGGCGTCTGTCCCAACTGCAGACGCCCCAAACCCTTTGAAGGAGCCGATTGTTCTAAACAGTCGTTCCTACGAAATTTTATTAAGTTTATACCAACATTTACTTAATCAATTACGAGGCCTAAGGCCAGATAAAAATAAAAAGAGACCGAATGGTCACAGTCTGCTCCAACATGAGTATGACCGTCTGCTCCAACATGAGTCAGATAACCGGCGACGCCCATTTGGGTGAATTCGTCGAGGAGAAGCATCTCCCATTTGGGTGGCACATTGCTCTACGAATATACAAGCGGCCCAACCGAATGCTAAGGCAGCACTCGCAGTTGTTTGTTTTAATCAAAAGTGAAATCTAAAAGGCCAAAATTTTCTATCTGTTCTAGCACAGTTCGGAAATGGTCACTGTTTCATAAGTAGAGGCTAACCGAGGCATAAAGCCGGATGCGCCTGTTTTAGCTCAGGGGCAAAACAGGCGGAATAATTTTATAAAAAAAAATGCGAGTTAAGTTAACTACTTAGCACTTATCTGAGGCTATCAGCCGGATGACGTCTGATTCTTACCTCTGGGGCAGGACAGGCGGACAATTACTTTAAAGAAAACTAGTTAAGTCCCAGACTTAACACTTTAATCTCAATGAGGCCAATGGCCAGATGCGCCTGTTTTTGCCTATGGGGCAGAACAGGCGGGGATTTTTACTTAGCATAACAGCTAGGTTGGAAATTTTAGTTCTGTTCGAGCCAATGGCCGAATGAACACTTATTTTTGCCAAATTCTGGATGGATGTCTGCCGCGTGGTTTGGGGCAATCACCATAGTGATGGATTGACTTAGAAACCGTGAATACTCTTCTAAGTATCAATAATTTCCAAGTCAATCAATCTCATAAACCGAAACCACTCGACATCCGTCCAGGGGCAAGAACATTCGCATGGTATACAGGTTATAATACTTAGCCAAAAAACATGCAAAATTTCAAAACAATTCAAAGGACAGAATATGAAAAACTTCGGCCAAATGGCCGAATGATTCAAATTAAAATGACCAATCGCCACCAGACGATTGGTTGAAATTGTTATCTGGCAGAGCCAGAGGAATTGTCAAATTACCCGACCCCTCGGTCAGTAAAAATACATAAATACTCGGCACACAGGCCGGAAAAGCAAGTACTTGGCCATTCGGCCGCAGAAACAGAAAATAAAAAGCTTAAGTGATCAGGGGAGAGCCTCTTCATTGGCAGCCGGCCTGTTGTCCTTCGGCTGCTCTTCATCATCTTTCTCTCGCTCCTCCGCCTGATCTTCCTCCTCCTCCCTAGAGGACGACTCCCCAGAAGAGTCGGACCCAGAGCCTTCAGCAGCCTCGGCCTCAGCATCAACCTTGGAAGCTTCATCCATCTCCTCAAGGAGGCGATCGTCGAGAGCTTTGCTGAGCTCATCAAACTTGGACTTCCAAATCTGATAGTCCGAGCCTGGCTGAACAGCCGCCCAAGTGTCCCGCATGATGGCCTCATTGTCCCTGATCATTTGTTTGACCAGTTCAGATCTATCTTGCTCGGCACGGGACTCAAACTTGGCCCTCAGCTGGTGCTCCTGGTTGGTGAGACGCTGCTCCAGGCGGCTCACCCTATTCTGGGCCCTCTCGGCCTCATCCTTGGCGTCCCAAAGGGGCTCGAGCTCCGCCTTAAGGGATTTGATCTCCTTCTTGAGGTTGGAGACCTGAAGGCGGGCCGAGTCCAGATCCTTCTTCACCTGCAGATTGGCCTCCGACTGCGAATACATCATATCAAGCGTCAGAAATTCATTCTGAGCAATATCAAATTGAGCCCTATCCAAGGTGGACTCGGCCTGAGCCTTAGCAGCTTTTACCTCTTTGGACTTCTCCTTGAGGGGTTTCCCGAGCCCTTGGACGCGCAGCATGGCCTGCAAAAAGAAGCCGGATGGTTAAGAACCAGGCGGATAAAAAAAAACGAATGTAAAAGTGATTCAAGGCTAAGTCTATACCTCACAAAGGTTCCTTAGAATGCCATCAAGGTCTAGGGTGCCGACTCCTCTGACGGATGCTTTATCATCCGGATCAATCGCCCTCAGTATGGACTTGGCCATTTGAACTACAGTCGGCCTCTGTACAGGAACTACAAGAGGGAAAAAGTTAGAAAAATGTTCAAGTATGGATAACTTGAAAGAAAGGAAAGGGGGACGAATGGTCCTTACCGTCGTCCTCATCCACCTCCTCTTCCCCCAGAACCCTCTTCTAACCGGTAGAAGAGGCGGGCCTTTTCCCCAAAAGCCTCTCCTTACCGGAAGAAGAGGGGGGCTTTTCCCCCAGAAACCTCTTCTCACCAGCAGGGGCGTCTGAGGGCCTCTTGGGCTTATGAGCAATGTGCTTCCGGCCACCCTTGCCGGATGCGCTCACATCACCCGCCCTAGTCTTTTGGAGCTTAGGGTCGGATGGTTTGGACGGGGATTTGGAGGAGGTACCCTGCATCATTGAAGACAAAACAAAGTCAGAGAACATTCGGCAAAAACTCAGCATTAATCAGAAAAATGCTAAGTATAAAAATCTCACCCCTGGGGTACCGGCTGGTTGCTGCTCTTCCACCCTTGCAGTGGTGGCTTCCGTCCTGTTAAGGACGTTTGATCTGTATCTGGCAGCGGATACAGCCGGCTTCCTGGAGGCCGAGAGTTTTTCCACATCTTTGTCTGCAAAAAAGAATCAAGAGTTAGACACATTTAACGAGTGAAGACAAGCAAAATAAAAATGGCATATTAAACAGACGGCCAACTACCTCTCGGCATCTCAGTACTTAGCCCACAAGCGGCCAAGAACGTCCCTTCCTCAAACCATTTGTACAAAGGGAGATAGCATTGAGGGGTGACTTCCTTGTCCCCCTCTTCATTCGTTTTCACAGACACGGTGAACAAACCCGCGTCCATGATCTCCTCCTTTGCTCGTCTAGGAAGGCTTGGCAATGCACTCCTGCCTGCTAGGAGAGGTGGATCCTTGTTCCACCTGTTATACTTTTGGTTCAGGCGGCGGTCGGCAGTTTTGACTATGTAGAACTTAGTTCTCCAGTCTTTCCACTTGTTCTCTTTGCCGACAGCCATCATGTACCCCTTGCAAGTAGTCAAGGTGTACCAGCCCTCGCCACCCCTAGCAGGCGCCCTGCTAAGATAATGCATGTGGGCGAATGCTTCAAAGCTCGCCTCCACTTCCAGCATCTCGCAGGCGGCAACGTACCCCAGAATATTGATCCAGGAATTAGGTACGAGTTGCCAGATACCAAGTTGGTATCCATCCAAAATCCTCTCCACGGCCGGATGGAGAGGGAAGCGCAAGCTAGCCTGAAAGGCCGCCTCATAACAACCGAATGCTCGGTCTTCATAGCTGGCCATACTCGGCCAAGTAATGGTGTCGTCCTTATCGGGGACGCACAAAGTGAAGCCATGGCCCAGAACAACCTTACGCTTAAAACTTGTAAGGCCGTTTGCCATGGAGTTCCGCCTGCTCTGCGGAACATGATGATAGTAGGGGGCTTTCTCCAAGCGCCTGGAAGTGCTCGGCTCGGCCCAGGATTCCCCCCTCTCAACTGCCAAGGACTCCCTGGCAGCATCTATTCTGGCCCTTGCCTCCTCTGAAGAGGCGGAGGCATTATCTGAAGAAGATGACGAGGCCGACTCGTCATCAGAACTGTCATCAGAGCTAAGGGACTGCCGACTGGTGCCAGCAGGGTCCTCCCCTAGACTCTCTTCCGGCGCCTGTTCAGAGGGCCCGGCTGCATAGGTTTCATTTGCCTCCTCCAGTATCCTATCACTAGGAGTACCGCTTGAAGAGGGCGAATGGTAATAGGTGGGGGTAAGAGGAAGATAAGAAGGGCTATCAGGGTGTTCCGACACCTCACTTCGAGGCACCCTCATCGAGCCGTCAGAATAAAGAGTTGAACCATCCGACGGGAAAAAAGATCCATCGGAGTTAGTTTTTCTTGCTGTTCTTTTGGTTCTGGCCATTGTGTCCTGCACAGACACGAAACCAGTCGGATTCGGAGAAGTTCGCAAAGCACAGTCGCTGGCCAAGCAGTCGGCACTGCAAGTTCTAGATTCAGCCGTCCCCGGTGACCGGCTGATCACTATCCTATGCTGTGCCGCATGCGGTTGGGATACCATTTTTTCGAAAACAAAGAAAAATTGAAAAGTAAAAGAAGAAACAGGCGTTACCTTTAGAAGAAGGGTGAGAGACGCTTGGTTGGCTGAGAACGGTCGGACAGCGGGCCGAGTGTCGGATGCTTGAAAGCTAAGAAACACTTAGGGAATTTTGAGATTCTTAAAGTCAAAAGTCAAAGATTCTCCAAAGATTCGCAAAGGTGTAAAAAATCCGGGGGTGAAAACTTTCTATTTATAGGGGGGTTAAAAACCCTAAAACTTTCCCTCCATAGTAACTATTCAAAATCCGACCAATCGGATGCTGACACCTGTCACAGGCAACACGTGGCAAGCGCGTGTCACCTGTGAGGGGCAAATGATTTGGGTAAAAATACCCTAGGCCAGTTGGCCCAATCAGAGTCCGCCACGTGTCACTGAAAAGGGCGCCACCTTGGATCTCTCAGGGAACGACACGTGGCAGACGGATAAAAGGATCTGCGATTGGCGGCTTTCAGGCCCAAATCCCGAGGTCTGCAAAAGCTGCGTGAATATTCCCTAGGGCACGAAAACCTAGGGAGTGCACGTTTTTCAAGAAGCCTATAAATAGGAGATGACCTCCTCATTTATGGAGACATCTTGACATTCAATACGTGATACGTACAAAAAGAACCCTTTACACTCCTTCTGAGGAATATTCAGTGATTACTAATCATTGTCAGAACTGTCACTCTCAAGAGAACAGTACACCCGAGCTCGGAATCCGAGCAGATAACCTTTACATTCCGCACCTTATTCTTCGGACTTAGACTAACTTAAGCTTCGGAGGCGGACCACCGACCATTCGGTGCTCCGTTGTTTTGCAGGTATAGGCATCCAAGCGAGCATCCAGTCTTAGTGTTGTAACTCTCCCAAGGGACTCAAAAAACCCCGAAACACTATCCACTCAGTGTTGTACCATAATTTCCACAATGTCTTAATGTGGCCTTACGGACTTCTGTCTTGTCTATTGTGGATTTGTGTGACATTATTAGTTGTTTTCTTAGATTTAGTGGTGTTCTCTGATTTGGCCACAAAACGCTAAAATTAATTTCAAGAGATGTACCTTCTTCATTCTAACCGTATGCAGCAGGCTTTGGCCAGCCACAACAGTCCAACAACAACATTATCAGCCCAAGGGCTTATAAACGCATCAATACAACACCCTTGTTTTCTTTTCTTCAACGATGATTTCCTGCACTAGTGTCTTCTCCTCGATGATGGTTGATACCTTCTTTTTCTCCAACTGCAACAACCTGCGTGCGGCTCTTCTCCTCAAGCTTAGTAGCGCTCTTCTCTTCTTTACATAGACTGTGGTTATTGCTGCTTCTCATCATCACCGACACATTATTGCTACTTTTCCTTTTGATCATGGGTTACCATAATATCCTTCTCCGTTCGATGTAGAATTTAGATCCATTCTAAGCATCCGATTTTCTCCTGTTCTGACTGCGGAGGTGTAATAGACAATATCTGTAGAATATTATCCTCCTAGGTTTATGATATATTTTGTATAAGAATATCTATATGATATATTTACATATCTTGTTAGTTACCTAATATGATTACAACTCACAATGTAACCCTATAAATATTGATCAATGGAAATCACTCTGATTAAGGAGTTTTATATTATCCAACAGTAAGAAATTTTAACCAATAGATAGCTAAAATGGTTAGAATTCTTATTATTAATATAATCCATCTTTGCTTAACTAGACAACGTTATTACTCTCACAACTAACATCTACTATCCAGGTTCCACGTAGCTACGTCTACCTAAAGAGAGAGGTGTAAGAAAAATCCTTTCATATTAGGGTTGATAAGCGAGCTTTCTACTTAAATTCTAGGGAGATGCATACATGTAAACATAGACGGGGTGGGCCCACCCAGGCCACAGCCCGCCCCATGAATAGAATCTATTACATATAAATACTATATTGCTGCACTAAATACCATAAAATTGCGTTTGTTAAGTTGGTTTTCACTAAATTGCCCAAATACTCAAATGAAACTAATGATTAATTCTTGTTGACAACATTATTTTTATCTTTTTTTTTTATTATTATAATAATTTAAAAAACTTATTTGCCTAATGAAATAATCCTAGATACATCTTTGCATGTAAACCACATTCATATACATAGCCAGACACAAAGGTGTACAATCCGGTCACAATCTGCGGTTCTTTAAGTGAATGAACTCTAAGTTTTCTTACTGGTAAGGTTTTGCGCGTTGTATCGAATTAAATCACATGCTCCACTTGTGCAGGCCCCTGTCAATTCCTTTGAGTTTTGGTATAAATTTCAAACTTAGTTCTCCTCCTAGGGGGCTCAAACAAAGTGTCACGGGTCCTTATCTTGACATCCCTACCTATTCTCTTACCCTGGGCAGTAAGGGGGGATCCATATCCAATCATACTTCTTGTTTCTTAAATGTTGGTTAAATTCATTCAAATGTACCAAGGGTTTTTTTTTTTTTTCCCCTTATGAGAAAAAGTGTTTTTCAGTTAACATTGCAATAATACATGGGAAGTAGAAAGTAGAAACTCATAGGAATTGAAAAACTTGACGAGAAGTTGTTTGATTGAAAAAAAAAATATGTAGAAAGTTAGCTTCGTAGAAAATCGTTCTTACTTCCCACGATATGGAGGAAGTTGTTACCTTACTCCCGAACATAAATGGGATTCCCAGTTCAAAAAAATTTAATATATTTCGCATCAATTGGAAATTCTATGGGCAAATAAATACCCAAGAAGTTGCCATCATATTTATTTTTTAGAGAATTTACCAACAAATATTAATGGGTTGACTTGGAGTTGATCCTAGCCCATAAGGCCATAAGAGCATCCCTATTCCCTACCATGATGTAAAGTTTTATACAATGACTCTCTCTCTCTCTCTCTCTCTCTTACCGTCTTGTTCATCTACATAAGTTATTTAGTACCAAATTTTCTTTTATCGCCATTTACCCGGTACCCCACTCATGGTATAAATTATTTTTGCCATCCCTCTAAATAGAATACTATACCATTATTGGCTAAGACACATACTAAATGTTTGTACATGTAACTTCAAAAAAGTAGTTGCTTATTAGAGTGTTTAGCAAAATATTAATAGGTTGACCCAAAAAATCCCAACCTATTAGATTTTGTTAGAAGAACAACTCAATCAAAAGATAAGCTGCTGATTGCAACTCAAGATCGGTTTATATACTCTATGACGCCCCCTCACACGAGAATCGTTGGGCTTGACGTGTGGATGTGGCATGGACCCTCCTCATACCCAACACTTAAGATTGCACTTGAAAGTGAGGGGTGAATGAGATTTAAACCCGTGATCTTTGTATCACATTGACTTTGATACCATGTTAAATTGTTAATAGACCAACTCAACCAAAAGCTTAAGCTGATGGTTGAAGTCAAAAAATATGTTTTATACCCTATTACGATACGCCCTCTCTCATACAAGGCCTTTGGACTTGAAATATGGATGCAACATGTGTTCTCTGCAAAATATTTATTTCACTTGAAAGTGGGGATTGGATGAGATTCATTCGAACCCTTATCATTGTGTTACGCTAGTTTCTATACCATGTGAGAGGACTAACTCAACAAAAGTTCCAGCCCGCGATCACTTAATATACTCTATGAGAATCCTTAACTAGGGTACAAAATTTATCCATGTTTCTCTCTCATACTTTCTCGCTCATCCACATAAGCTTTATATGACAATCAAATTTAACCCTTTTATCGTAATAAAGTATTTTAATAACTATCTTGTACTTTAATAATGTAAACATTCACGTGCGTTCTTTGGAAGGATTATATATAGGACTGACAATCTCTTACCCAATAATCCGATTCGAACCCGACCCAAATCGAACCTAAACAACTCAAATTCAATCCGATTTAACCCAAATTTCATATTTTGTAATAATATTAAATTTTTCACTATTTTTGATAGTTTCTAAGCATAATCTAAAATCCGACCCGAAATCGACCTACTAACCCGAATTGCCACCCCTAATTATATATGCTTCAACATAAGAGTGTCTGGTTCGTACAGTACGATGTGAACCATACAAGCGTTTTGTGAAAAGAGTATATTATACAAATGTAAAAAAACATACAGTAGTAGTGAAAAAAACATACTATTAAAATGTAATGAACATATACCTAAAGTAAAAAAGAACATATTTGCACCAAAAAAGCGTGAAAAGATCATATGTAAAATAATGTACTCCCTCCATCCCTTTTTTACATTCCTATTTGTAAAATTATACGAGAATTAAGGAACTTAGGATAAAACAAAGTACAATGGGAATTACTAGACATTAATTGATGTCTTTGAGTAAAACAAAGATAGAATAATATTTAATGTTGCACATGTCATCAATTCTTTGAAAAGAAAAAGGACCAATAATATTTTTTGGAAAAAAAAAGGAACAATCATATTCATCTAAATTGATGCACATGGATTCTAAAAATAAGAGTGAGAATTAGAAAATAAGAGTGAGAAAATAGTGAAAACATTAATTACAAAACAGAAAAATAGGGATAATTTGAGATATTTGGTAAAATTTACTTACTAAAAAAGGAAAGTAGAAATGTAATTTTGAAATACCCAAAAAGGAAAGCAGGAATGTAAAAAAGGAACGGAGAGAGTACTTTTATTTGTGACATAATATTCATTGTTTATTGTGAAACGTTTTTTGAATTTTATCTTTAAATATGAGGGGTATTTATAAATAATGTTCATTACATAATATTATGATGTTCTTTATTAATATTACAAATATTTTTTAGATGTTAAAAAAAATAATAAATAAATAAATAAAAACCCTGATGTTCTTTACAAAACGGCTATATGTTCTTTATAAAATAATTATATTTTTTGTTTCCGCATTTTTGTTTGTACAAAGCATGGTACAGTCACCTGTACCTTAATATTTTCTCTTTCATGATATTAACGGTTGTTTTTAAATTTTCTAAATACTCTGTACAATTTATGGTATATGTTGTGCATGATCAAATCTAAAACTAATTATTGTTATATTTTAAATAAAATTAATAAAAAAAAATTAAAAAAAAAAAGAAAAAAGAAAAAAGAAAAAGGAAGTAAGAAATTAGCATGTTGTTTAGGTGTGCGCATGTCAAACATCATAATCATAAGTTAGAATTGAAGAATTGATGAAGGCGAAGAATATGTTGAGATTCGCATTTCACGCATTCCATTGAGACTAGCTATAGGCAATTTTTATCGGCATCATTTTTATTTACTTTTATAAATTTTTTGTGTGTGTCAACTTTAGGCGACACCTATCTTATGAGAATTTTTGCAAGAATAGAAGAGATCAGCTTTGGTAAAAAGTTAGGTACGTACTCTTTTGTCAATTTCATACGATTTTTGTGGATCACGAGAAAGTGGTGATGCTAACTCCTCCACCAAAGCTTTTTTATGTCCACCATTTCTCACGGTTCTTCATTCTTGGGACTTGCCTAATTGCTTAGTTGCTTACTAATATCTTGCATTAGTTGACAAGCCGGAATTATTAATTAATCACATTAATAGTTAATTTAAGGCTATCTATCAATACGACAATTAAATTCAGACAAATGAAGTATTACTCGTAATAAATCGATACATACCGGCTACAACCCGTATGACTACATATAAGGATAAAAAGAAAATGAACTCATCTGTTATGGTCTTTACAATGTAAAGAAGCACAAAAAAAAAAAAAAAAAATACAGAACAAATACAAATAGAAGAACCAACAGCAAGCAAAAGGACATCATCCACACACAAACAAATACAGAACTGCTAGTTTTTTTTCTTAACTTCTAGCGTAGTCTTTTGTCTCCGAGTCGCGGCTTAGCAGCCTAGATTAATTTAGTGTAGTGTAAATCTTCAATTGTCCATTGTAGCGACAATGATGGCCTGGAGATGATCATTTTTCTATCTTAATGTCCAAGTCTAATTAACAAGTGTCCATCCTGAATCTATCTTTTCATAACGTTTGTATGCTACTTTGAGTAGAATGTGTAGTATCTCTTGTATGGTTTATATTGATATGTTAGACTACTCCTTTAAACACTGCCTTGATGGCAAATTTTTATTAAGATTATTCATATCATAATATATCATAATAAATAAAGCCAGTCTGGAAGTCAGGCCATGAAAAAGTGACACTTTGCATTCCAGTTTTTCGCTAAATGTTATGCCACATAGGCGAAAAGGTAGATTTTATTGTGATTAGATTACATGCCACATTTATATTAAATTGGATAGATTTTGTTTGAGATAAAAAAAAAAAAAAAAAAAAAAAAAAAAAAAAAAAAAAACTGGAAAATTTACGAGAAATGACCTTTTAAAATGACTTGTTTGTGAGAAAGGATATATATATATATATATATATATATATATATATATATATATATATATATATATATATATATATATATATATATAAAGTGATAGATTGGGACCTTAATTCAAAAAAAAAAAAAAAGTTGTGAGATGAGACCTTATTTTAAAAGAACATTGCGAGATGAGACCTTTTAATGAATTTTGGCGTGGCGACAGTGGTTTTCAGGGGTCGGTGTGGGATTTCAGCGAGGTGAAGGTGGTATTTGGGGGTTTGTGTAGGATTTCGGCGAGGTGGAGGTGGTTTTTGGGGGTCGGGTGAGATTTCGTCAGCTTGGTGGAGATGGTTTTCAAGGGGTTTGGTGTGGGATTTGAGTGAGGTGGATATGGTTTTCAGGGGTCGGTGTGGAATTTAGGCGAGGTGGAGGTGGTTTTAGAGGGTCAATGGCCGGATTTTGTCAAAAGCTCCCATCTCATATTTTTTTTTTTTTTTGAAATAAGGTCCCAATCTGCCACTTTTTTTTTTTATTTTAATAAGGTCATTTCTTACAAAGAACTCACTATAAAAAGGTCTTTTCTCGTAAATTTTCCTAAAATAATTTATAATTCTTTTGAAAAAAAAAACTATCTTTTTATTGACAATAGAATTTTACTTATAGCAACACAACACTTATTATCCAATTGAATTCTATTGTTAATATCCAATTAACAATAGAATTTTATTCCTATACAAAAAACTATCTTTTGAAAAAAAATAATTTTATTGTTAATATCAATTAACAATAGAATTTTATTCCTATACAAATAACAACGTAATTATAATTATAAATATGGCCATGTATCATTAATTATTTTTAGACTATCATTAATTTACCATCAAAGCTTTTGAATCAGTTATTTTTCATATCCAGTTGTAATATTTTTTTTGTATATGTTTGTGATTTTGTTAATGAAATTAAAGAAGTAAAAAACTACGTACTAAAATTAGGTTACAACAGAAACGATATAATACAAGGGAATTTTGAAGTGATTTTAGATCAATATTAGCAAGGTCTTAGGACTTTATAGGTTTTACAAAGCCTCCGTAGCCAATTTACCAGCCTTATATTAATTACAAATGGTCCAAATAGACCAATAATAAATTTGGTTGATTTTACGCGTTAAAAAATAATTACTTTTAATTTTTTATTTATTTTATTATTTTTAACCGACCCATTCTTCTTTTTCACAAAATGATAGTGTGACATTGAAATTTAGCACATATGTCAACATAGAACTTTGATAAACAACATCTTAGGGCTTGTTTGGCATCATTTTTGGTTTTCAGTTTCCTATTTTTTTGAAAACCAAAAACAGGAGACCAGAAAAAGGTGTTTCCACTTTTCTGTTGTCAGTTTTCAAAATTATCATGATTTTAATAAGTTTAAATAATTTTTGATTCATTATGGGGTATATCATATACTTTTAAAAAACAAAAAACCAAAAAACAGAATACCACAACAATGCCAAACGAACCCTTAATTATATATATATTTTTTTTATGTATAATTCATAAACATTAGTCGAAGTAGACCAAGTGAATATAGTGCAACTTACAAAAATAGAAAATAATAACAAACATGAAAAAAGAATATTAAGTCGTGTTTATACTCTCTTTTTGAATCTAACATTTTAAAAAAAAATATAAATACTACTACTACTACTACTACTACTACTACTACTACTACTACTACTACTACTACTACTACTACTACTACTACTAATAATAATAATAATAATAATAATAATAAAAATATAAATACTACTACCAATAAGTTCGGGTACTCAAATTTTCAGATCGGTTATCGGATACCCAATAATATATCCAATAATGATAATTATTTTAATAATGTAGTTATTATAATATCATTTAACACTAATTAACAAAAATACCATATGATCTTGACCAAATTATTAATAATATAACTAATCATTGATATATAAAATTATTATGAAATAAAGTAAGAGTATAGATTTTTTTTTTTAAAAAAAAAAAGTTGAAAAAAAAATGCTTATCAGACACCGTTTGTGTTAGAGCTTGTGTCGATTACGTATTGATTTTAAGATGAAACCTCAATTAGGGCTCTAATGGGCTTCACCCCCTCCCTATGTTACAACACAAATTGGAAACGAAGTAGAGAATTTGAGTGGAATCCATGTTTCTAATTCTTAAAATGTGAGGACATACCAGTAACTATCCAACTCTCTTACTTCTTATTTTTCACTATCTACCAAAAAAATTATACCACCTTACCATCTGCTCTTAGTATGTGTGTCCAAACTTAAGAGGACAATTATTCAAAATATGGAAAAAATTTCACTATAAGGAAGAGTCTAATAGTAGTCTTCCGTGCACCATACCGGCTTAATCGTACCACCTCCCACAAGTCGGTCGTCCTGGCTTTATCCAAGTCTCCAAGTAGGAGCATGCGTTACAAATTATTTGTTCATGTTAGGTGAAGTTTTAGTGTCAAAACTTAAAAGAGACAAAGAAGAAGGCAAAAAGGGAGAGAAGGACCACCACCTAGATGGGGCACCACACGGCCACACCTCTACGGCACTAATCAATGCCTTGTGTTGTGCATCACACATCATTCAGATTCAGCAGCCTAAGTTTATATGAGACGTTAAAAAAGTATGAGACTTAAAAGTTTTTTTTTTTTTTTTTTCAATTTTTACCAACATATATTAAATTCAATGATCTTATTAAACTTGTATTTATTTATCAGTTGCATGCATTGAAAAGATGCAAAACTGCAAAAGTTAGCATTTGGCCTTGGCTTTGGCTTTTGCTTTTTCACTTGGTTTTATGCTCAAGCTTTTACCTTTTTCACTTAGGTTTGCTAGAATCTTCAACAATAAAAAAATAAAAAAATAAAAAAAAAAAGCAGAAAAAATTTACTACTCCGTAGTAATAATATATATATATATATATATATATATATATATATATATATATATATATATATATATATATATATTCTGTCCTTCTTTGTAGAGCTTTTGTTTTCATTTGGGTAGCAAAGGTAAAAACTTCTTGACATGAGACCATGGCTGCATGAGTAATAATCATGTCAACAAGATTGCTGGTTATTAGCCTGTTAGGAGTATAGTATAAATATCAATAATTAAATAGCCAACAATAGAACCCCAAAGAAGTTGGGGAATTTTTTGTTTTTTATAGAAAAGAAGTTGGTGAATTAAATTTAAGTGATTCTAATTATTAATAATAATTTAAAGCAAAATATTTACACTATGATAAACAACTAATGATTTCATTATTATAAATCACAAATCATTATTTTTTTAAGGAAAATGATAAACATAGTCCTAAGGGTTATGTAAAGAAGCTAAAAAAAGAAAATATTAAGGATAAATTAACATTAATTACACCGATTTGCCTGTGATTTTGTCATGAATTCTCAACTTAATGCTTACATATAGCCCTACACATATCATCTTTTTTTAATGTACAATTTTTTAGGAAATGCTAATAGTATGTGTATTAAGAGGATAATTAATGCTTTGTAGTATATTGATATTAATATTTCAACCAACAAAAACAATGCATCCACCGTTTTAAAAACAAATAATGTGAAATGAATAAAATTAGTTAAATAGTCAGATAATATGAAAAGAAAAATATGAAGTACTTTGTGCACGGAATAACATGCAAATCAATGTGGAGAGCTATAAATTAATTTACGTACATATGATGACAATTCGAAGTCATCTCCTAATCTTCATTAAAATTTTAATTTTGAAAGACACTCTTCAACTAGATAGTTTGAAAAAAGCATAATCACCACTAAAGTATAGAGTTCTCCCCCTTTAAGTGATTATTAATAGAAAAACAGATTTTTATTGTGGTTATGACCCTAGAATTTGAAGCAAATTATGCAGATTAAGGTCCTTGGAATTGCTTTAATAGCAAGCTTGATCAAGGTCTTGCCAATAATGGTGTTACCATTTGTTTACGAAGAATGTTGAATAGCTCCATACCTTAATTGCATGAAACATGTTCGAAGCCATATTCCCACAAGACCTCGATGTCCATTGTGGTATAATAAGTCTCTTTCAATTGATTCCTTGCACAAGTTTAATTGCTTGCTTGCTTGCTTGGTAGCTTGCACTAATAATAAAGGATTGACTTTTATAGCACATTTGGGAATAATATACCAACATAGGATGTATGTTGTCGTGAATGTCCCAACTAATTTGGCGATACAATCTCGTACGGGCTTATCTTGGCGATATAATCTCAAGAGTCAAATATCCAACATGGATTAAATATAAACATATTTGAAAATTCTAAGGTCCTTTTTGATAAAGGGAATTTCACTAGAAAAGAAAAAACAATGACTTAGGGCATGTTCACTTCATCTTAATTTCATTTCAGTTCAGCTCCTAATTTCCTTCTCTTATAAAATATTCATTTCATCTCTATTCAGTTTAGTTCAATTCAGCTTCAATCAGTTCAGTTCAGTTCAGCTCAGTTCAGTAAATGTGAATAGACTCTTACATCGCTCTTTTATATTTAGTTTGAAAAAGGATATGAGATTTGATAATAAAGGAATAAAAGTGATGCGGAAACACCTTATGAACTTATAAAGTTGTAAATCAAAATTATTTTCTCTGTACTTCACTTTCCTTCATCAAAATAACCAAAGTAAAGTACACGTATCTTTTATTTTCTATATCTTTATTTCGTTATTACCTTTTTGGAAAAACGGCAATGTCAATTTTAGTAATAAAAATTATAATTGACGACATTTAAGCCTATTTTTAGGGTGCAATCACAAAATTGGACTCATACATTTCACTTGCCCATTACTTTCTTAGAATCTATCTTCAACTTCCCTCACATAAAAGCAAAGAATTTAAAATTGGTGGGGGGTGAAGAAAGGGTTTGGAATATGTATTGGAGAAGCAGGTTAGACCATTAGCTCCAAGGGTGCCCTTTACCCTTGTAATTATATGAGTCATCTTCTCATACATGAATCCACACATAAAGGAATTTTATATGTTTTTATAAATAACTTTTTCCTTTTTTTTTTTTAATTAACTTATAACAATTTGACTTTTACGTCATTCATATACTCCACTTTGACTAGCTCTGATGAATTATAGTTAACGAAAAATAGTCATGTGTAATCTTATGAGATTCACCTCGGTTTATACTTTATTAATGGTAAATGTTTATTTTTATATATTTGTATTAACAATATTAGTAATTAAAATAACACATTGACAAGCGAGGAATGTGAAGTATTACAAGTAAATAAAATCGAGAAAGTGTATTGTAGAGGTTATTTGAAATGACGGAAAGACATCTTACAACCCATAACTGCTAGGTATTTCAAGAGATGAGAAATTTCCTTTACTTTGACTGCAATAGATTACTAAGACAATGTTTACTTTGATGAAATGACATTTCATTTAACTTACACTAGTACACCAAATACAAATGTCCAATATCTAATAAAACGTTTCTGTTTATAGCAATACATGATTGTTGTCTTCTATTGCTAGTTTTGTCCAAACTTACCCGAATATTTTATTGATTGGTGACTTTAATCAAGTTGAGTATCTCTCTGATAAAGTAGGAGGGTCTTCGCTTATTCCGGGAAGACTGGATTTTATTTAGTGGCGGTTGGATATGGGGTTAGTGGATGTTCCTTTTTCTGGACCATCTTACACTTGGACAAATAATAGGACAGAAGTGGACCCGACTTTTGAAAGACTGGATAGGGCATATGCTACAAAGGATTGGTTTATTGATTGTCCGGATTCCATTGTTCATCACCAACCAATTTTATTTTCGGATCATGCAGCTATTATCTTCTCGGACTTGGTGCCTCGGGATAGTGTTCGACGGCCTTACAGAATTGAGAATTGGTGTTTATCTTCTCAGGATATATCTGGGATTATTAAGGATGGTTGTCTTTTACAGTTTGCAGGCTCTCCTTTATTTACCTTATCTCGCAGGCTTGCGGTTATTCGCGAGAGGCTCAAAGACTGGTGCCTTAGCCACAGGAAATCTTGGGGTATAAATTGGAAGGCATTATGTTCCGATTTATCTTCTTGTTCTACTCAGTTGCAGTCCCCTGTGGCACGCATTCTTTTTCTTAATACTAGGGAAGAGAGAATTGCGGAAGCTACTGCTGCTTTTCTCTTCTGGAAACAGTGTGCTAAACTTAAATGGGATGTTGATGGGGAGTCGCACTCCAGATTACTATTTTCGGTGGTTCAAGCTCGTCGCCGTCGTAATTTGATTGTCAGTCTGAAGAATGAAGTTGGAAATTGGGTGTCGGATTCACATGGTCTTCGTTCTCTTATTCAGGCTTTTTACTCAGATTTATATTCTCCTATGTCTCCTTTTAGGAGCGACCCTCCTTTACACTGGGATAATCTTTGCCTCCCAAAAGGACATGTTAATGGCCCCTTTCTCGGCTTCTGAGATTAAATCTGCAATGTTTCACATTGCCAATGATAAATCCCCTGGCCCAGATGGTTTTACCTCAGCTTTTTTCAAGACTCATTGGGAGGATATAGGCCATTTTGTTATCTCAACAATACAGTACTTCTTTTCTCATGGTTATATGTTGAAGGACTGGAATAGGACTTTTTTAGTTCTTCTCCAAAAGGTTTCCCAGCCGGAGTTGGTGTCTTAGTTTCGACCGATTGGGTTATACAATGTTCTATACAAATGCATCACGAAATGTATTACGGGCCGTCTGTAGGGAGTTCTTCCCTCTCTTGTGTCAGGGTTCCAGAATGCCTTTGTTCCGGGTCGCTTGATTTCTGATAATTCTCTGGTAGCTTATGAGCTTCTGTCCTTTATGAACGCTTCTAAAGCTCGAAAACGTTTTTATGCAGCCCTGAAGTTGGACATGAATAAAGCTTATGACAGAGTGCGCAGGGATTTTTTAAGTCAGGTTTTACGTGCTTTTGGCTTTCCCCCTTACTGGGTTCATATTATTGAGCAGTGTGTTACGACTGTCTCGTATCAGGTTCTGGTGAATGGGAGTCTTACGCCTTCCTTTCGACCACAGTGTGGTCTTAGACAAGGAGATCCTCTGTCGTCATATATGTTTGTGCTTTGTATGGAGGTGTTATCGGCCTCTCTTCGCCGGGCAATAGAACAGGCTCAATTTTCTGGAATTCGTGTTTTTAGGGGTGGACCTTCGATGTCTCATCTTTTCTTTGCGGATGACTCGCTGTTATTTTTCCAAGTTTCGCCGCAAGCGTGTGAAAATGTTTTGTCCATACTTTCTGCTTTATATTCCTCTTCGGGGCAGATGATTAATCTTCAGAAGTCCTTTGTCAAGTTCAGCCCGAATACTCCCCCTGACTACCGTGATTTTTTGGCTCACAGTCTTCGCCTGCAGTTGAAGGCTTCTTTTGGTACCTATCTGGGTCTCCCTGTCGACCTAGAAAGGAGTAAAGTTTTGGAGTTCAGGTTTCTAGTTGACAAAGTTGCTAGCCGATTGTCTGCTTTTGCTTCTCTTCGTTTGTCTGCAGCGGCAAAATTAGTTATTATAAATTCGGTGTTAGTGGTGTTGTTTAATCATATTCTGTCTGTCTTCAAGATCCCTTCTTCAGTTACAGCTCAGCTTGACAATATGCTTGCCAGTTTCTGGTGGAGGTCTTCGGGTTCTAAGAAGGGTTTGGCATTACGCTCAACTTCCCAGCTTCAGTTACCGAAAGGTTTGGGGGGTTTGGGTTTACGTAACATTGCCTGCTTAAATTCCGCTCTCCTCGTTGGTACAGGGTGGAGGATGATTCACAATCCTCAGTTATTGGTTTTTAAGCTCATGTTTTTCAAGTACCCCTCTCTTGCTGCCGCTCCGTATACTCGAATAACTCGACCCTCCTGGGGTTGCCGTGGGTTACAGATGGCTCTTTCCGCAGCTGCTCCCGCTGTACGTTGGAAGGTGAGTAGTGGTAAGAACGTTCGTATTACAGTTGACGACTAGGCTCTCGGGAAGCCAGTTTGTTTCAAGGTTGGTTTATCTCAGTCGGATTTTTCGACTCATGTGTCTGATATTATTGATCCGCGTTCTAACGCATGGGACTCCTCGAGGGTCCATCGGCTTTTTGATGGTCCAACTGCCTCTCGGATCCTTAGTCTGGACCGTCCGCTGGAACTTATGGATGATTTTGTGTATTGGAAATTCACTAAGGATGGCTCCTTCTTTATGAAGTCTGCCTATGCTCTCTTACTTCAGCAGACTACTAGACATCCTTCTGTGGGGTTCATTTCTGCTTCCTGGTGGGGGAAATTTTGGGCGCTCCCCCTTCTTCCTAAATGGAAGATCTTTGGGTGGAAAATTCTTCAATCTAGACTCCTGGTTTCTTCTGTTCTGGTTGATCGAGGTTTTTCAGTTGATCCAGTTTGCTGCTTTTGTCGACGGGGACAGGAAACGGTGGATCATTTGTTTTGAGATTGTGACTTCGTTGCTCCTTTGTGGGTTCGTAGTTCTTTACGTTTTAATAGGCAAGGTCTTCTTCACCTTCCTTTTCTCCAATGGTTTTCCACTATGGTCTCTCTATTAGGGGCTGCTAAGGATTGGGCGAGCCTAGTGCACTTTTTCTCCCTTTTATGGGCTATTTAGCTATTTCGCAATAACGTCCGATTTCGGCATCAGATCGTCTCTTCAAATGATGTTTTGCTTCTTGCTTCTCAGTGGGAATTACGGGGGCGGCAAGCTCAAGATTTTTGCATTCGCTCTTCTTCTTTGGGTATTTGTCCCAAACCGGTTGGTTCGGGTTTCGCTGCCACTCTTTGTGGGGGGTCCTTCTGCTTTTGATATTTGTATTATATGTAATGGGTCTTGGTCTTCTTCGGACAACTTAGCCGGTGCTGGTTGGATTTTTCGCTATTGTGATTCTCCTTTAGTCCGTGGGGGAGGGGCCCGTGCCTCTCTTTATGTCTGACTTTGGCCCAAAAACAGCGGGATGGGATCTCTTTATGCTGGTTATTTCGGGATATCCGAGCTCTCCTATCTACTTTTGACTCTTGCAAAATTCTAAAGGTTCCAAGGAAATGGGTGTCCCCTATGCATTGGTTGGCTAGAAAGGCTCGTGCTCGAGAGTGTCTTTTTTGGGCCTTTTAGGTTGTTTGTCTTTTTCTTTCTTTGTTCTGACTGTCAAAAAAAAAAAAAAAAAAAAAAAAAAAAAAAAAAAAAAAAAAAAAAATCTAATAAAACAATTCAACACTCTACCTCTTCTTCAAGGTAACCTTCCTATATTGACTATTTGACGAAGTACATGTTGTTCCATTTGTTCCACTAAGCTTGTCTCATTTAAGAAGTTCACTTTCGTTTTTTGGTGTTTAGAGAGCCACAAGCTCACAAGGACAGGTGATAAGAGTCAATCCTAAGATCTCTTGAGACCGAAAAAAAAGCTTTAATCACTTGGACTATCCCTCACTCTCAACAAGTTCACAAATTTTAAGAGTTGGTTCATTTGATTTGATTTTTTATCCTTCGCATTTACATAGGTTGCTAAAGTTATAAATTCAACGAAACATCCATTTTACCAAACATGGAATAACCTTCTTTTTTATGGTGCTAAAGAGGAAAACCCTACAAATTTGATGAAAATTTAACAACTAAAAGTAGTGTCATAACAACTACGATATCTTCATAGAATAAACTAAAAATGTCTTGCACTAGAGAACCACAAGTCATTCCTCTTGAGAAACACCTAAATTAGCTAGTTTAACAGCCACTTTATTTCCTTCTTTGTAGCAATGAATAATACGAAAATTCCAACCGTCTCTCGAACCACTTGACTCATGAAAATGATCGATACTATTGTAGCTTTCTATATCTTGATATCCAACATTCTTCAATATTTGATATACACCTCATTGTCCATTTGCAACTCTGGCTTTGATCGCCCATAGCCCAGGTATATGACTTCGTATTTCGTATGAAAATATTCTACAAAAATAAACCAAAACTGTGTTAGTGTTTAAAATCTTAGATCAAATGAAATATAACCACCAAGTGAAAAAAAAAATTAACAAGCTTGAGTAATGAATAAATTTTTTAAGGAGTGATGCTATACAAGGAAGGGCAGTGTGGTAATTCCAGTTGAGCAGGCTACACTCGCTAACTCCTCTCTGGTTCGAAGTTAGCTATGACAGGGAACAAAAGAAATAGATACTACAAACAGTGACACATACAATTGTGACTAGATTCATCTAAACAAACAAATCACAGATACACCAATGTTTCATGAACGAGATTGTACAAACAATGTACACAACACGTCGAGATCCAAACTGATTAACCAAAAGAAATAAGCAACAAAAGACCAGTTTACAGATTTACTGGGAGTAATGCTATTTAATGAATGACAGTTTGGTAATTCTAGTTGAGCATGCCACATCCGTTACCCTCCTCTATGGTTCGATGTTTAGCTTACGGCATGGAACAAAAGAAAAACAAATAGATAGCACAAACAGTGATACAAATGTGTAGCTTACGATTGTACAATTGTACAAACAATGTACACAACACGCAACAATCCAAACTGATTAACCAGGAAAAAAAATAAAAAAAAATAAAAAAGAGAGAGAGAGAGAGAGAGAGAGAGAGAGAGAGAGTAAGCAATAAAACTATAAAAGACCTGTCAAAATTAATTACAGATTTCTGCTAAGAACAACAAATCAACCTACAACTTCAATGCTTAAGTAAAATTAAACTCAAAATACTCAAGAGATGATATGCCAATAGTTACTAAAAAATTGGAAACCACACTAATAGGGTAGTAGGAATGATAATATGAGGCTCATGTAGGGACAAGAAACCATTGGCATGGCGGTATTAAGAAGAGGTACCTCTCACTGACCATACGGAAGAGAATGTTGATGGTGTAAAACCCTAATAAACATATGGTAATATTCTCCAGGGCACAATTTTACAGTACTCAGCCCAAATATCTTTGTATTTCTCACCACATCGAGCTTCGTCTCTTCTCTCTCTCCAGATCAGCAAAATAAGAAGATATGTAGGATAAAAGTAAGGAATTGGGGAGCTGCAAACACGAGACAACAAGTGAATAAAGCTATCAGGCCCATACGCAATTGCATGCATTACTATGAGATTGAGAGCATGAACGTCACCTAATTCCACAGGGTAGACTGAAGGATAGTGCCAACAACAAATCTCCTAGATAATTACAGTGCCTAGCGATTCCCCTGAAACAGCAAAGGTAAGTTATCAAGATCAATGCATCACTACAGGAAGTGTATATTATTTTGCTATAGTCAGGCAAAATGTATATGCATTGGCAATAGGAACTCTTCCATGCATCCATTTCTAGAGTTTTCGCAATTTTATACAACAATTGATATATGTCAGTATTAAATTCTTGTTAACTTCTATTATTGACAACATACAAGTATTATAGCAATATACAGCAAAAGCAAAATATAAAAACCTACCAAATTAAGCCTTTTTTTTATCAATACAAAGCACACAATGTCACAAATCTATGCTGATGCACATTAGCTAAACAGGGAAAGTGTTCCAACTTGTTCTTAGCCACTGATTTTAATCCCTATTTTGTGAGCAAAGCAAGGATTTGGAGAGCTCTGTGCAAGAAATAATACAAGAGGAGACTTCACACAACCAAATTTTACTTGTATATTCAGCAATCAAGTGTTCTCTAGCAATTTGCAATAACAAGTTCAAATATTCAACATTAATCTACCATCGATTTCTCAAACATTTGCACCATAAAATAATAACAATTAAAGATTTTCCAAACACAATTTTATTCATCATTTCTTATTTTGTTATAAAGAGAAACTTTAGAAAATAAACAAATCAATTCATGGAAACTTACCAATAGCCAGAAGCAAGCAATTTGCCCCCAATGACCTTAGGAGGTTTGCCCCATATCGGTGCTTTAGGATTCTTCTTAAACACATGCTTCTGCCTGTTAGCTCCCCTAAAGATGCGGTACCTGTCCAAATTAGAACATGTAATTAAAAGTTACAGAGTTATAGAAATCTCCAGTCAGGGATAACTCAAAGAAAAGGAGACAAGAAATAGAAGAGGAAGAGCACAAACAAGAAAACCAACACACAGCGCACCAAACATATTGAATGGTAATTACCCCATCAAAAAGACGATGCAATTTGCCACTACTGCAGCAGTGGTTAAATCCACCTTATTCCTCAAAAGCCACCACCCCTGTAAAAAATAAAAATATTAAAAAGAAAAAATGTTGGATCACCTAGTCTTCAAGAGAGGTTAAAAAGTATATCTATCATATACATTAAAAAAAATTCCTAATAAAGCTTACCACGCCATATGGCACTCTCTCTCATCTCATCCATGTGTTGACATTTTATGTCGATTAAAAATATAAATGCAGTTGATACAAGGTTTGTACTAGCAACCTCAAATTTGATAACCAAAGGCTTATCCACTATTATATGTTGTACTAGATGATTTTATTCCACAACAAAACCTAAATAATGACAAATGAGGATGGAAAATGCACATGTAATTACCTAAGGCATTGCACGGACCAAAACTAGTTACACTTTTATAACTCCCTCGATACCATTAACAAGTAAATTATATCCATATCCTTTATCCTTTAGCTGTCAAATTTTGTTTGTTTGTCTAGGTTAGTAGTGTTTCAACATAAAAAGTTAGGTTCAGATTAGTTTAAACAAGCTTCTGAAAATCCTTAACGATAACAATGACTAGTACAAGAGAAGTAGAAGCAAAAGCTATGAGATGAGACTTTGAGACAAAAACTGAAGAAAATATCGAATAGACAAAGATTGATTAGATAGCGAATTTAATTGGAGAAAGCGAACATGGACAATGGAGGGAGGATTTTAGAACCGTTGACAACATCACTAGATATAGACATGTGGAGAACACACAAACACTGCGCGAGCGCGCACGCATGCACACTAGACATGTGGAGAACACAGACGCATGCACACGCGCACAAACACAAACGCACACGCATGCTCACGTGTAGAACATACACACACACGCACGCACGCACACTAGACATCTGGAGAACACACACACACACACACACACATGCGCGAGCACACACGCACACGCACGCAAGCACGCACGCACACGCACACAATGTAAATTAGCAAGTGAGATAAAGTCAGATTTATCTAAATGTAAATTTTACATGGGCCATGATGCCCGACACGAATGATCATATTAAGGTGGGAGTATAAATGTGTGGGGAAAATTAGACATAAAGATATTAGGAGGAAAGTTGGAGTTGCAGACATTGAGGATAAAGACATGGATGTATGGGAAGATTGGGAACACCTTAAAGGATGGAATTAGAAATGAAGATAGTAGGAGGAAAGTTGGAATTGCAGACATTGAGGATAATATAAGAGAGAACCGATTGCATTGGTTTGGGCATGTTAGACGGGGATCAAAAGATGCACTAGTAAGGAAAGTAGAGGGTTAGGATCAAGGGGGTCTTTGAAGAGATAGGGGAAGACTAAAAGATGACTCAATGATATTAAGTTAAGAAGAAAAGGAAAAAGTTGGGTTTGCAATAGCATATACTCCCTCCGTTTTTAAATACATGCTCCACTTTCCATTTCCGACCGTTTTTACATACTTGTTCCATTTCCTTATTTGAAAAGCTTTTACAATATTTAATTCATTTCTCTCAACTAGTAGGACACAATAGAATTATATTTTGTTACCTTTAGATTCTCTCCTCCAATTTACCTTCCACTAACCCCACTACCTCTATATTTTATTACTTTCTCCAATTTCTCCTAAAATTCCGCGCATGGAGAAATGGAGCAAGTATTTGAAAATGGAGGGAGTAACATTCAGTGGAAGGAGAGAATCATAGTTGGCGAGTGTAGGAGATAAAACATTGGTTTAAGACTCTGAAATTTAAGCCCTTTAAATGAGAAAGATGTTTATAATGAGAAGGAATCAACGGTCACAATGTAATACAAGCCATTCACTTTTGTGCATACTTTAATAGCTGAATGTGCATATTTTTCAAACTGGATGGGCAACTTTTTCATCATGTGCATTATATTTGAATATAACGTGCATATTTCTACATGAGTTTCCCAAAAAACTAACTTTAAGTTCAAATTGAACATATGCACATTAAACTAAAAAATTAGTGTACTTCTGTATTTGGATTTCCTCTCTTGGTAAACTCATTCCAAAATCAGGAAACAAAACATAGAAACAAATGAAGGTGAAGAATAGCGCCACAAATTGCTCACATAGCAAAAGCAATGAATGGTTCCGGTGAGGATTTTCAAATAATCAAAATATACCTGGATACTAAATGTGAAAGGAATCCACAAAAGATCCCCAAACACCAGCATAAAGCCCAATCTCTCTGCAATAATGTCCCAACTACAAAATTGAGAAGATACATAATTTAGAAACAATTGTACTCTAAATATTTCCAAGTCACACCTTGAGTGTGATAAAATGAGCAGCAACAATCCCAGTTTTCAAGATTCATTTTCACTTCAATGCATCCCACAATGATAATGTGCAGGTACTATATGTCACATACATGAAGAAGACACATTTTTTTATCATAGATAATTTGGCTGTACCAAGCATTGTAGTCTAAGAGCTCTTAAGACACCGCTTGATTTTTAGTTGTATTACACATTAAACACTGACGTAAGCTTCTATTAGCTAAAAGATCACTCTTTTTCCATTCCGATTGATGAAATGAAATATAACTACAAGCGTTTTAGAAAACAATTTAGTATTAAAATAAGTTTGGCTAGAGACACAACACTCTCAAACCCCAAAGAAGGAAGAAGGGAGGAATAAGGATTCTCGTTGCCTCCCAAAATAATAAATATTATATTTATAAATAAATAAAGAACTCCCAAATCTTTTTTTCTAGGTGGACTAAGTCTACTAAGATGTGAAGACAATCAAAATAAAGCCATTCCTCACCACATAAGCAAGAAAGTATAAAAAAAGTTCATCATAAGGCATCCAATATCTAAGGCCTAAACTTTCATTGGAACTTAAGAGCATAAAGAAAAGGTGATGCACTTACGTGGAAGTCATGTATTCCTCGTAGAAGAAGTAGTCCAGGATGTAAAACTGAAACAACATATGAGACAATAAATTTTTCATCCCATAAATATAGAAAGTGACGGTCTCAGCAAGAGGGTCAGAAAGAGGCATTACAGTGCAATATAGCTGGTATAAAACCATAGACCGATTTAAGTTGCTATCTTGTAAACTTTTAGCCAAAATTGAAAGATTAATAAGTAACCATCCCAGCATCCCAGCTCTCACAAAGAAAAATCTGCAAACAGAATGCTAAGGCATGAAATATGTTTACTACACAATGTTGCTCAATGCATAATAACTAGTCAGTATACAATATCAGACGTCAACTGTAGCAAACAAAACAATCTCTACATGTTCAGATTGAGCATGGCAAGTCTCTAGTCAACTTCTATTTGACAAGCCATGTACAGGAAAAAAAAAAAAAAAAAAGTGGGGGGAGGGGGGGGGGGGGGTTAACGTGTACACAAAAGAAATCAAATTAGCAAGAAAAAGATCAAAGCGAACCATGTACCAGGCACTTCTGCAAGTTTTCGTATGCAGTATATAAGTCACAAATTTACAAGAACTCAAGAGGCATTAAAGATTATGAAGTAGAGGGCAGAATCCAACAGAAGATTCAAGTGTACAAGCTTTGTCATCACAGACTATAATTTAAACCAATGTCAAAAAGTTCATACAGAAGTGAATACAAATGTTGATGCATTAGTAGCATATCCAATAACTTAATCTACGATGAGTATTTCAAGAGAGTGAAAGTAGTAAGACATACTTGAGATCAATGCCCATAAATTGAGGATTCAGCTGTATTCCAAACCACCTATTAGAAATGAAATCATTAAACAGCAAGAATAAGGGGACGAAATCCTATGACCATATAGAATATAGAATGAAATTATTAACCTCTTCAAAATTGAAATGAAAATCCATAGTCTATTCTGAATATCAGTCTTGATCATAAGCATGCAAGGCACTACAAAGGGTACTCGAATTCAAGACACAAATGTGTGAGACAAAGATGCATGCATTGACTTGTTGGCCGCAAATCTCTGTCCATTTCAAATGGAGAAAAGACTCACTATTCACTGGCTTTCAGTTACAGTGAGCTAAATTAAAATGTCTCAGTAATATGTGCACCATTCTCGATTGTTGTAAGATTAACATACAATTATCACTATGAGACGGGTCTACTTAAATGTTTTCTTATTGTTTCAAGTCCAAAGTTGGATATGCCAACCCCTTTACCCACATCATCCAAGGCAAGAACTGTTAAAAGGTATTGGGCAACATTCTTAACACGTATATGACTTCACAACACATCTTTGGAAACACACACACACACACACACACACACACACACACACACAAAAAAAGATGGCTTTGACAACAAAAAATTCCTAAGTTTTTTAAGTTTTACTTTATTTTTTTTTTAAAAAAAAAAAAAACAGTCATGTGAGATCTTGTTAGATTCATAACAATTTACATTCTATAATATCTACTAATAGATACTTTGAAATTTAATGGTTAAAGTTGTGCATTAGAGAATGTGAAAGTCATTAAGGTTAACTAAATAAATGGAGGAAGTAATGACTTTCTAATGCTCAACGTAGTAGGTATAATTTATGTAGCAATGGTAGAACGACTGTGTACATCAATTAATGGCTATATGTATAAATATAGGGGAAAACCCTTGGTTTAGGTTGAAAAGGCCATTAATATTTTTGGTAACAGGGCACCCTTTTCTTTCGTTTTTTTACTCTTCTCCATAGCAAGTATAATATTGTACTCCCTCTGTCCCATATATAGTTCCTGTTTGAATTTTTTCACCGTATTTAAGAAATAAGAGGAGAAAGTGGATGAAGTACATTAATAAAAGTGAAAAGTACAATCATAGATAAAAGTTAGAGAGAGAAAGTGGAAAAAAGTACAAGGCATGTGCAAAATTCAAAGGTAAATTAGGAAATACAATGAATAAAGTTAAAAAAGTGACAGTATAATAGTCTTTACATACTATTCAAAAATTCAAACAGGAACAACATTTTGGATCTCCAAAATAGGAAAACAGGAACTACATTATGGGACGGAGGGAGTATAAGTTTATGCCACCTACAAAACAAGTTGAAAGCATATGGTTTTGCTATGAACTATCTTGTAAACAAGTATGCAACATATTATTGTGGTTTTTAGAATAAGTTAAGCAAAGGGAATTAGGCAATCATATAGATTATATTAGTTAATGTTAATGTTAATCAAGGAACTAAGCTAGATACAATATTTCCCTTGTAAGAGGTGGACTCTCTCACAATATATACTACTCATTATACACAATATTTCCCTACAATTCTAACAAACTCTTATGTCAATTGTCCATAAAGCTCAAATGACTAATCTTGATTGGAGTGGGGGGTGATTCATGCATTACTCCCCGCCAAGCTAGATATAATTTCTCTCTAAATGAAATTATGAGTAGCTCTTGGGTCTATATGTAAGGATGCAATCGTAAATTCTTAATGTGAACGGTCATTGTCACTTGTTCAGCAAAGGTAGTATATAGTGATGCCACCTGTTCCTTCAAGCCGGAAGCCTATTCTTCAAGCATTTCAACCCACTAGGTATAAGTCAAAGGTGCCGTGAGTTACTCGCTTTAATACAAATTTGCTGTGTATTATCTGGCAAGCAGGTACGCAACATAATTTGGGGGTTTATAATTGGATGTGTTCTATTCACTTGATTTTTACTTACTTATCTGAACCTATTCGAACTTAAGTGAACTTCTGAACTTAACTTAACTTATCTGAACCTATTAAAACTTATTTTAGTTGTAATTTGAACTTGAGTAACTCTTATTAGAACTTATTTTTCCTGATTTGAACTTATTTCCTGAACTTAACTTATCTAAACTTATTAGACTTGAAATAAGTGAAAATAAGGTGAACTTAATTAAGCAAAGAATTATGCAAACTCATAGATTGTATAAGTTAATCACATAAAATAAGGTAGATACAATCTTTCTCTACTTTCAGGAGGTAGTTACTCTCCAAAGCAACTTCTCTCTAGAGTCTCTACAATATTTCTCTACAATTATTCTCAATGTTTCCCTTAAATTCTAACAAACTCTTATGAAAGCTGTTCACAAAGCACAAATGACTAATCCTTGAGGTTTTATCACCCTTGATAATTCTTCCTTGCATATGTTATTGGAGTGCAGTTTTTTTCTCAAAGATCTTCAAGGTGCATTGCCACAACAAAAGTAAAAATCATGGCAAATTAGCTGTTAATTTGCATGTAAAAAGTTTATTTATTTGGTAATTCATAGGCAACTCGTAAACAAAACAAACCATTGTTTGCTAGAGATTATAAATTTATAACCTACCATATCTTATAACTATTTTTCAAGACCATAATCTACTATGGTATGCAGTACATCAAATTTTAAAAATTTACTTATTTTTGTTCATTCAGGCTAATGGGAAAACATTACCAGTTATGAATCCAATTTCCAGATACATGAGGCTTCAGTGATGAACCTTTGTCACGTGAAATGCTACCGGCAACACAAAGTAACAAGGTTACCTGACATTAAAAACTACAGAATATTAGTTCAGAATGTTTTCAAGCTATAACGTGTAAAAGTTAAATGTCAACCACAAAATACAAATCAATAACCATTGAAGAAATCAGATAGACATAGCAACTTTGGAAAATCAAGATATGTGATATCAAATGTAGAAGAAACCCAATAATCAATAATTAATGAAAAATGATACAAAGAGTTCAAATAAACACAAAGACTTTATACAAAAGATAGATCTTTGAGAAATAAACCCAATAACCTTGAACTCTTACTACACTCAATAACCTTGAAGATCTTTGAGAAATAAACCCAATAAATACAAAGATCTATCTATCTACCTTTTGAACTTTCTATAATCCTTTTACTTACATTATAGAAAAGATAGATAGATTCAGACTTTAATTTAACTTACTCCTGTTGTCTCAACATAATTGCTATAGCTAGTTTTGCGATTGTCGAGAAACATTTTAAAAAATATTTAAAATCATTAGTATCTTTGTTTAATTTTTAACATTAGAAAATACATTGTAACAGATATAACAGATTTTATATATATATATATATATATATATATATATATATATATATATATATATATATATATATAAAGGGTTGTATGTTAGAAAATAATACTCCTTGTCGTTCTTTTTAATGATCTTGTTTGGAATCTAACATTATTTAACAATTTTAGAAAATTTTCTAAATCATTCCCAAATATATAAAAGAAGAAACAAAGTTATGTAGGGTCTTATATGATTATTCTCAAAGAGTGCTTCAAAAATATCAAACTTTTACAAACTCGTTTATTAAGTAATAAACAAGCTTGAACAATTATCTTAAGTTTGTCAAATAAATGAACAAAGCTCGAACAACTTCATGTTCGACTCGATAATGCTTGTGAACCACGCGTTTAAGTTCATTTATAAATTTGTTCACGGCCGATTATAGCTCGGTCAAAGCTTCCTCAAGCTCGAAAAATATTTATTATATTAAATCTACTTTAGCATATTTATAATCTGTTACCGAAGACATATTTGAAAAAATTACAAATTATTTCACCCTATACAGACGGGAAAACCCTTGCTATATTTATTTCTATATATTGAATGGAAACCTTTTATATAAAATTAAGTGGATGCATTAAAAGTCAAAAGAAATCATTTTTAATTATAAATTAGGGCTTGTTTATTAATTAAGCTAGTATTAAGTTCGTTCAAGCACGAGCTTAAATTCGAAATAAAAAACGAGCACGTTCGGTAACAAATTTCGAACAAGCTAAATCCTTAACAAGCCAAGCCGAAACAGGATTTTTAAAAGTTCGTTCAAAGACTAAAACTCAGCACGACTCGAATCCTTTGTAGCCCTAAAGATTTGCATTTTAAAATGTGTGCACAATCAAAACAAGAGCATTGAAATGAAAATAGAGAGGGAATAACAATTAGCACATAAGAGATGAAAAAATAAATATATCTAATTTAATAGCAAAATTTCTATGTACGATTTTATATCATCATTTTCTCATGCGTTGAGCCTTAAATTGAATATTTTTATTTAATATTATACCGAATGAGATTAACGAGTATAAATTAAATATTTTACGTCCAAAATTACATTTGCATCTACCAACTCCTAAATTTTCGAAACTTGAAAGTTCATGCATTTTTTTTTAGTTCAATGTATAACAACAAAGCAACTCCGCCAGTGGGTTTCCCGCTGCCAGTCCCAAGCCTGGATAAAGGAGGAGGGTTACGGTAGGCCAGTGACAGCCAGTATAAAACTTCGTCACATCCCATGACATGAGCCAAACAGATATTTTCGTGGGGGCGTTCCCTACTCAGCGACGCGCTGCACTTCCTAGACCCGGGTGTAGTGATAAGTATGCAAGGGTTGCTAGGTCGTCGCCCAGAAGCGACGCGCCACATTGCCCGAGTGTGGTGTCAAATGAGCAAGGGCGTGCCATTGGGGCGTTCCCTACTGAGCGACGCGCTGCACTTCCCAGACCCGGGTGCAGTGATAAGTATGTAAGGGTTGCTAGGTCGTCGCCCAGAAGCGACGCGCCATATTGCCCAATTGTGGTGTCAAATAATCAAGGACTTGGAGTTGGGATCAGGAGGGAGCGTGGGAGAAAAGAATTTAGTTTGCGGATTGGTTCTTGGAATGTGGGGTCTCTTACGGGAAAATCAGCAGAATTGGTAGAAGTAATGAAAAGACGACGCGTGAACATCATGTGCCTCCAAGAGACAAGATGGACAGGAGAAGGAGCTCGAGGCTTGGTTTTGGGGTATAAGGTATGGTATGTTGGGCAAGAAACGAGCCACAGAACAAGGAATGGTGGAGCTAGGAACGGAGTTGGTGTGGTTCTCGATGAGAGGTTGGCAAAAGAGGTGATCGAGGTCTATCGGAAGAACGATAGGTTGATAAGGCTGAAGTTGCTATGTGGCAAGGAGATTGTGAATGTTATCAGTGCTTATGCTCCCCAAGTGGGTTTAGATGCAGAAGAGAAACGACAATTTTGGGAGGACCTAGACGAGGTGGTGCAGGGTGTCCACCACTCAGAGAAGTTATATATTGGAGGGGATCTAAATGGGCACGTTGGGGCGAGCCGAGATGGCTATGAGAGTGTCCATGGAGGCTTTGGGTATGGGCAGAGGGACGCCGGTGGTGAAGCTATTATGGATTTTGCCCAATCATATGATTTAATTTTGGCTAATACTTGGTTTAAGAAGAGGGATTCACACTTGATAACTTTTCGGAATGGAGCAAATGCAACTCAAATAGACTTCCTGCTCACAAGGAGCATAGATAGACAAAGTTGCATAAACTGTAAGGTTATCCCAGGGGAGAGTGTGGTCACCCAACACCGGCTATTGGTAATGACTATTCGTCTGAAAGAGAAGGCGAAGAAAAAAGTTAGACAAGAAGAACCAAGGATAAGATGGTGGACCCTAAGGGATGCAAAAGCTAAGGTTTTTACAGAAAAGGTAATTGAAGAAGCGGATTGGGATGGAGAGGTGGATCCGGACATGACCTGGTTACGAATGAAGAACTGTTTCCTAAGAGTGGCCAAAGAGGTCTTAGGGGAAGTAAGGGGAAGAACTTCGGTACAGAGAGATACTTCGTGGTGGAATGAAGAGGTGAAAGCAGTAATTAAGCAAAAAAGGGAATGCTATCAAGCCTTAGGAAAATGTAGGAGTGATGAAACCTTTGCAGCGTATAAGGAGGCTAAGAGTAAGGCAAAGGCAGCTGTTCGCCAAGCAAAAGAAAAGGCATATCAGGAGGTTTATGAAAAGCTTGATTCCAAGGAGGGAGAAAGGATCATTTATAAGATGGCAAAGAGAAGACAAGAGGCAAGGAAGGATATTGGCATGGTAAAGTGTGTCAAAGATAAGAACCAAATGGTCCTAGTGCAAGAGGAGGGCATCAAGGACAGGTGGAAGGGGTACTTCGATGAATTATTTAATGGAAGTAATGGAGTTGTGATAGGAGATACCTCTATGAGTGATGAAGAAATCAACATGGAGTATGTGCGAAGGATTAGGAGAGTAGAGGTGGAGATTGCACTGAGGAAGATGAAACCTAAGAAGGCGGTTGGCCCTGATGGGGTACCGATAGAGGTGTGGAGGTGTTTGGGTAAGATTGGTATTGATTGGTTAACAAACCTTTTCAACAAGATATGGACGGCTACAAGGATCCCACAAGATTGGAGGAAGAGCACCTTGGTCCCGGTTTATAAAAACAAAGGAGACGCTCAAGATTGTTCTAACTATCGAGGAATTAAGCTTATGAGCCATACTATGAAGTTGTGGGAAAGGGTGATTGAACAAAGGTTGAGGGCATGCACAAGCATTTCAGATAACCAATTTGGTTTTATGCCTGGGAGATCTACTATGGAGGCAATCCATTTGATAAGACAAATGATGGAGTTTTATAGGGTAAAGAAGAAAGATCTTCATATGGTCTTTATTGATTTAGAGAAGGCATATGACAAGGTGCCAAGAGAGATACTTTGGTGGGCAATGTTGAAGAAAGGTATCCCACGAAGGTATGTAGACCTAGTTAAGGATATGTATCGGGATGTGTCAACAAATGTGAGGACATGCGGAGGGTTGACAAAAGATTTCCCTATTACAATCGGATTGCATCAAGGGTCTGCATTAAGCCCTTTTCTTTTTGCAACGGTTCTAGACGAATTAACTAGACCAATTCAAGATGAGGTTCCATGGTGTATGCTGTTCGCAGATGATATCGTTTTGGTGGATGAGACTAAGGATGGGGTTAATGTCAAGTTGGAGCAATGGAGGCAAAGGTTGGAATCTAGAGGGTTTAAGCTAAGTCGGAGTAAGACTGAATATTTGGTATGTCGTTTTGGCACTCAGAGGGGGACAAGCAATGAAGTGGTGAGTTTGGATGGAAAGGATTTGACCATGAGTGAATGTTTTAAGTACCTAGGGTCGATCATCCAGAAGAATGGTGACATTGATCAAGACGTGACCCACAGGATTAAGTCAGGGTGGCTTAAATGGAGAGCGGCCACGGGAGTGCTATGCGACCGCAGCATTCCCTTAAAGTTGAAGGGAAAATTCTACAGGACTGCTATAAGACCAGTGTTGCTCTATGGTACAGAATGTTGGGCTTCTAAGAAAGAGCATATTAAAAAGATGGAGGTTACGGAAATGCGCATGTTAAGGTGGATGTGTGGAAACACTTTAAGAGATAGAATCAGAAATGAGGTTATTCGCAAGAAAGTAGGTGTGGCGGGCATTGTAGATAAATTAAGGGAAAATCGTCTGCGTTGGTTTGGACATGTAAGACGGAGACCCGAGGGTGCACCGGTGCGAAGAGTGGAAGAGTGGGACCATGGAGGGATTAAACGAGGAAGAGGGAGACCAAAGATGACTTGGTTGGAAGGAGTGAGGAAGGATATGAAGTGCATGGATTTACGTGAGGATGAAGTTTTGGATCGTAAGGGATGGAGGAGAAAGATTTATGTTGATGACTACACGGAATAATCAAATTTGGTTCATGTTAGCCGACCCCACTTTTGGGATTAAGGCTTTGATTGATTGATTGATTGATTGAATGTATAACAACAAAGCATTTTTAAAGCCTAAATTTTTTTTAAAAAAAAAGCAATTATTACAAACTTAAAAAATGAAAGACCAAAAAAGTTGCTTAAAAATTAAAAAATGTATTTTTTGACAATAGGAATTGGTACCCAAAATTTAAGGGAATGATTTAATCGATTCTGATTCTGGCCTAATTTGGCAAGTTACAGATTGTGTTCACAATTCATTTGGTCAAACTTAGATAAATATTACCTCAACGTGTGATTTGTATTAAAAATAAAAAATCATGTAAGATTCTCTTAGATTCATTTCAATGTGCACTTTCATAATATTAACTTTTTCAAAGTTTTATTATCATGCAATCAAAAATATTAAGTAAAAAATTATACTAGAATTCATGAAAATGCAAGTAAACCAAAATTAAAATATTCATTTCAAAATATAAATTCGAATTTTTTTTATATTTATAAATAATACAATGAAAAGACAAAATTCAATTCAAATGTAATACAAAATCTTAATAAAACTAAGGATAACTTGTAAATAACCACCTCTCAAATCACCTAAAATTGATTTTACTACCCTTTTTTTTGTTTATTTTAAATAACCACCACTTAAAATTAAAAAAAAAAAAATTAGAAATATCCACCTCTAAACTAAAAGTTCAATTTTGAAAAATAAATACATTGATTTTCGTGCCACAACCTGGTCTATTAAAATTTTGGGAGTTACTTTGTCCCTTTGGGGTCAATTTGAGGTCAGAATGAAAAAAAAAATATATTGGAAATGCCTCATTTTGCAGGTAAAAAATTATCTCAATTTGCGTGAAACTCTTAAAATGAAGCAAATCTGATACTTTTTGCGGTGTTTTGACCTCAAATCAGACCCATAAGACCAAAGCGGCCCTCAAAACCTTAATATACCAAATTTAGGCACGAAAACTGATAAGTTTTAGTTAAGGGGTGGTGATTTCTAATTTTTTTTTAGCTTTAAGGGGTGGTTATTTAAAATAAACAAAAAAAGGGTAGTAAAATCAACTATAGGTGATTTGAAAGGTAAACCATATACAATTTTTGCTAAAACTAAAGTAACACATCATTTTTCCTATTTATTGAATGAACTATAAATAGGAGTTTCACCACCAATACGATTTGTTCCTTTGCTTCATCACGAAGGTATATTACTAAAAGTTGATTTTCGTTGTGATTCTTTATACTTGAATAATTAACACTACATTTACTACACTAAAATCTTCACATCTACAAATAAGATCGTTAGCATAAAATTTTCTGATCCATGTTAAAATTTTCACACACCTAATTGGTCTCACACTTACCGATCATCAATTTCAGTCTTTTGGATTTTATATTGGAGTAAATACACCATACATAGTAATTAAGCTTACTATGACTTGTGAGTATATTGCAAACACTTGAAAGACATGTTATCATTATAAAAAAATGAAATTCTATAAATTCTAGCAATAGAATTACTAGTATAAGAAATCTTAAGTTGAGAGTGTTGATAACGATGATCAACCCAACTAGTGAAGATGATAAATTATTTAAATCTATAGGATATTCCATTGATTTCAAAACAATTATGTAAGATTTTAGTCCGATGACAACATATATGATTTTTTTTTTTTTTTTTTTGAAATCACATACATGATTTGTATTGTCCAAATTCGTGTTGTGGATTAATTCGGATAGCAAGATTAGCAATTGTAAACTTAAAGAATTGTAGCAAAAGGTTAAATGCTTATTTTATTAACCATTAATGGCACAAATTTTACAATAGATTTAGTCTATGAATCTCTCTTGTGACTTTGACTCTCATACAACATTATCACTATTTTCTGCATACCTTCTACTACCTTTTTACTATTGCTTAAATACTAAGACATCACATTACAAAATTTAACCTAATTATTGCATGAATTAAATTTAATGTTATCCATTTTTTAAGGGATATTTTCAAGCAAAAGCTCTCTATTTGTTGCAGGAATTAAGTTCAATTTTATCCCAAATTGAAAACGATAAATATGAAAACCATAATTAAAGAAGGGAAATTGGTTGTTTCTGTCGCAACCGAGAGGTTGTCCATGAATACTCCCAAAATTTGTTCATTTTTTTTACAAATTTTGATTCATTCTTTTTAATCCACTAATATTATTCATTTGAGTTATTTTAATAATAAATCATTGATTATTTCAGGCGTCCGAATATGACGTTATTGTTAGAATCATGGGCTATAACATTATATACCTTATGGCAAATGATCAAATTGCGGCAGAAAGCGATTCGATCATTATCATGAATTAGGTCAATACGCATTTGGAGAGAAGCTTGAGGTTATGGTTAATTGTTCCACAACAATTTATGGTTCAATCAGGATGTGATATTGTTTATAGGGTTAATAGAGGTAGTTCATTAATATTGTTCAATTCATTTTTTTGATAAATTTTTTGATTCATTCTCTTTAATCCACTGATTTAAACTAATAAATTGCTGACATCACTTTAATTTAGGCTATTTTCCTGAAATTACCAAGTGCCACATATAAATTTATAATGATAAAAAAAGAAAAGTTATATAATGTGTGCCTCATATACAATAAGGCTATAAGGCTAGGCTCACCTCGGTGCACCTTGCGCCTTTTAAAACTAAGATACAACCACTTAATTTAGTCCTCACATCTTTTAAAACTAAGATACAACCAATTAATTTAGTCTCATTAAAAAATTGTGGAAGTCTAGGTGAGAACGCAAGTATTCTTACAAGTGTATCTAGAGAGACGTGGAAAATGAGAGCTTAATTTTTATGAGAATGATGTGTTATAACGTGATGAGCTACATTCAAGTTAATGCTATACACCACGGCTATATATAGGTAAGCCCCTTAGTTATGGAGTTTTCTAACCTCCTTAAATATATGGTTGGGATTATGCCATTTAGCTAGCTATCCAAAATTTTCTAGATATTTAATTAGATAAGATACCATGCCTTACTAGAATTCTCTATTCTAGAAGGCTATCTACTAAGGGCACCCCATAAGGACCTGCAATTTCTCCTACATGCTTCATGCATCCTTAGCTTGTCTCCTTAGTAAGAAGCCCATATCACCTTATTTGGCCTAACGTAGCCCGTTATAATGCTTTCGGAAATCCTTAAAGAAACACTTAAGACTATCTAATTTTCATTATTTAGTAGGTAAGAAGCTGAGTTAGGACTCTTAGGACCACCTAGACACTACATTAGATCAAAGATTGCATAATGGACAAATGTCTTCTAGCATAAGACAGCTCTTAAGTCCATGTATCATGAAATAAAATGCAACAAACAAATGCAAAAACTAGAGCCACGGAGAAAGAAATTTTAGTTGATGAAAGAGCCCATACATATTATATAGCAGGATAGAAGGGGGAACAAACGATTACACAGTCGATATGTTTGAGAATCAGCACAAGGAAAGGTGTATAAGTACACATATAGAGGCCCTCAATACAATTTTATTTAATTTGTCAAGAGAAAGGCAGCACTTACAACAAAGCAGAATACAAAGGTCGCAGATAAAAGCTCAAGTCCCCTATCCACAATGACCTGCATATGAACAAATTGGTCCAGTTACTGCAAGCTAAAACAAAACCACAAAACCAAAGAAGCAACAATAAATGCAGACAAAATCAAATACCTACGGAGTACAAGTGTGTTCATTTTTAACTTTCTGTGTTACTTTTCCTTGTTACATGGGTAATCGTCTACACTTAAATAATCATGACTAAACAAATACGAAGTATAATTCTGTCTAATACCATGACTATAATTCCTCGTCTCATGAGGGTGTCAGCTATGACAAGAGCAGCAGGTTATACTTCCAAACACCAACCAGAGCTCATAAATTTTTACTTCAGCAATGCATGAAGCTCTCTGGCAGAAAATTACTCTTACAAGTACAATAACAATTTTACAAAAACTCAAATTATCCATGTTACTCGCTTTAATCATTTCACCTCAAGTACCTATGTGATGTCATAACCTTGACCCTTCACATCGGCATGAACACTTCAACACTTCGTTTGATGCTAAATAATGAAAATTAATTAACACAACCAAAAGAAACACTTGAACATGTATGCACTAATGTCGGACACGAGTACCTAAATCCGAGTAAGATATTAGAAAAAACAAAATGCCACAACAATAGAGATTACATACTGTAGGTGATACGAATCCAGCAGCAACCCCACCTCCAAGAAGCAACACCAACAAAGTCAATGACAACAAACCTAAAACCCAACCAAAAAAATCAAATTCAATCAACGCAGAAAATACCCAATTTTGATTAAATTAAAAAACAAAAATATAGAAAAATGTGATTATTATTGTGAAATAAAAAGAGGGGAAAACCATTGCAACGATAATGGAGACGACTGCCGTCGCTTAAAGTAGCGCCAGGAACAATCTTGCCGGGTAGAACAGACCCAAATATTGCCAAATACCCAAAATATGACAACAATAAACCCACCTATAATTTCCATGAAATTATCGAAAAAAGATCAAAATTTATTTATTCAGCCGCAAAATCAAGTGAATTTAAGGTTAAAATTAATGGAGTTTTAGGGGATTAGAATGAACTTACAGAATTGAAAGAAGGAATGAGAGACTGAAGAAGTGAATTTAGATCCATTTTCTTCTGAATCTGATTGTCTTTAGTTTCAGAGAAGACCAGATTTTGGTGTTGTGTTCTCTTTGTTGATACAGATAAGTCACAAGCTCTTCTCGTCGTGGAGCCAAGGTCCACTTAACTGTCGATTAAGTATTTCATTAACCAGTCTTCTTGCCCACCGAATATTTATAAGGGCAATATTAGCCCTGAGTCTAAAACTCACGATGACATCATCATTTTTTGATTTTGTGATCTTAAGACAAGACTTTGTTTTTTTTTAATGCATTTAACAAGCTAAGTCTTAACAAAATCTGAAATGGAGTCTTGAAAACTCAAGATTCAACTTCAGACTCAATTTAACACTCAATTAATTTTTTTTTTTAAAAAGAAACTTTAATAATTTAATTTACATGTAAAAAAATGAGTCTAAGCGATTAAAGAGATAAATTTTATCGAGTTTTAACATAATTATAAATTTGAAAAAAAAAATTAAACTTAATCTAAAAAGCTAATGTGGCAATGGATTAAAGTCTTAAGATGAGACTGCGCTAATCTTGCTCTAAGTGTATAATATAAATTTTTACTTTTTTATTTTATAACTAGTTTGGTGCCCGTGTAATGCCTGGATTATTTATTAAACTTTAAGATAAACTTTTTATCTATGTACCAAGCTTCAAAATATAAAAGAAATCGATATGATCTTGTGACGATTTAAATCATGTTGTAGGCATGTAATGACTATAATATTGGTGAAAATGTTTAACTTAAAAAATAATATAAAAAAAAACGGCTATTTTACCAAATGCCACTGTGTACTTAAAAAATTCACCAAATGTCATCAAGGTTTTCAAAATTCACCAAATGTCATCGAGCTTTTAAAAAATTCACCAAATGCATGACTAACGGCCGTTAACTCCGTTAGTCATTAAGATTAAATCTTGACACGTGTCATAAAATGTTTGGTTATTTTAATTATTTATTTTAATTAACAAAAATAATATTTTTTTTTCTTCATTTTCGTGGCAAAAATTGCTCGGGTATAGTTTTGGGGGGTCATTTTGACCCTTTATTTCATTTTTGGAGCATTTACGTTTTTTTTTCTGCCAATTTCAAGTTTAATTTGTACCCATAAAGGGTCAAAATGACCCCCAAAACCTTACCCGAACAATATTCGTCACGAAAATCGAAAAAAAGTATTAATTTTATTCATTAAAATAAATAATTATTGTGTATTAATTTTAAAAAGTAATGGCATTTGTTGAAATAACTTTCCAAAGTAACGGCATTTGGTGAAATAAGAATTGCATTAACGGAAAACTAATATCCATATGCTATTAGTGGCAGGAGGTGTCATTATATTGTTTGGCAGTGGCATTTGGTGAATTTTGAAAACTTTGATAGCATTTGGTGAATTTTGTAAGTACTCAGTGGCATTTGGTGAAATAGCCGAAAAAAAAATAGCAAAGTAAGCTTGAAATATATAAAATATCTTAAAATTAGCCAAAAATACATTAAACAAAAAATTGTTCTAAGCCTGTTGGTTTGACCAGAACCCGAAACATTGGGCTAGCGTTGAACATTCTGTTAACTCGTGACCTGAAGTGACTCGATACGACTAGAAATGACTCGTGACTCAACCCGATTGACAGTTCTACATACAGTAATAAAATCATACTTAGATTGTGAAGTATTTTATTTCAATTGATTTGAATATAATATAAATGAACGTTGTACGTTTTGAACTACGTTACTTCCTTCACTCCAAAAAAATTATGATATAAAAATAAATTTATATGATAAATTAATTAATTGTTATTTACATAGAACGACATTTGGTGAAAAGTTAAAACGTCAAGTGTCACTGTCTCGTGACCTGGCTAAAATTATAATTTATTTTGTACTTGTGAAATATTAGTATTTTATCGGAAATAAAACTCTAAACAAACAATTTTATCCTGTAAATTTAATAATTTATTTAAATTTTTTTTAAAATAAAACTCTAAACTAACTTTTTTATCTTATAAAATCTATCCAAGTTTTTAACCTAATAAAAAATATAACTTTTTCATTCATAAAAATATACCAAATAAATCCTACATGTCATACTAATACTTAATTATTGCTTACGTGTCGCGACACTTGGTGAAAAACTAAAAACATCAAGTGGCACTGTCTCGTGACCTGGCTAAAAGTTTAGCTTTATATATTAGTTATATGATTTATATATCTGAAATATTGGTATTTTATCGAAAATAAAACTCTAAACTAAAACTTTTATCCTAAAATTTTATCTAAATAGAATTCTAAACTAACTTTTTTTATCTTATGAAGTCTATTTAAATCTATCTAACATGGCGTGACACTTGGCGAAAAGTTAGAATGCCAAGTGTTGCAATGTCGTGACCTGGCTAAAAGTTTAGCTTTATATATTAGTTATATGATATGTTTTAATTGAAAAGTGAATAGTTTATAAAAGAGAAGAAAGGTGAAAATTGAATGTAACTGTAGAAGATGTTAAGTTGGGGGAAAATGAATCAAATAACAATCATACATGTATTGAATTAAAGCTATTTTTTTTTTTAAATATAAGATTGGCTTGATGGGAGATGATGGTTTGTGTTTTTAATATTAAATAAAGTTGTGTTTGGTAACTAGCTTATTTGACTAACATTAGCTTAATGACTATTAAATAAACTTATTCAAGGTATTTGGTGGAAAACTTATTCAGTTCTAATGGTGAAATGACACTTATACCCCCATTTAATTAAAAATCCTATATGAACTACCTACCCCACAATTAGCTTATTGGTCATTTTATATAATCAATCAGCTTTAAACAATCAGCTGTTTACCAAACACTTTTCTACAATAAGCTAATAAAATAAGTTAATTAAATCAGTTAATACAATCAGCTAATTATAATCAGTTAACACAATCAGCTTCAGCTTTCAGCTTTTCCTCAAACACGGCCTAAGTATAGATTTTGGTGAAACCAAATTTAGATTGGGATTTTTCACAAGTTTAACTAGTTACCTACTTACCCATATCGGTCTATCATTTACCACTCCGGCATTCGTTAATCGTTTAATTTTATAGTACAGTCATTACTTAGTAATTTCTAGGGTGAGTTTAACGTGAGTCCTTAATTAGAGTTAAGAGAAGTATTCCTACCTTCCTACCTTATAAATCCTATAAGAAATCTCTTATGAATAATGCATGAACATTTATATCCCTAAGAATGTTCTTTTACATAATTGCCCCTATTGAATTTAAAAACCTTAAAATTGTCTCTTGAATTTCCTAAGTAGATTAATTATTTGTGTTTTAGTCTCTCCATATATTTTGTTTTAGAGTATATAATTGTATGATTAAAATTGTCTCTTGAATTCCCTAAATAGATTAATTATTTGTGCTTATTTCAATATTTAAAGCATCACTTAGTCTCTCCTTTATTTTTATTTTTTTTGGAGTATATAATTAAAAGATGACTTGTTTAATAGAGATATGTAAATAGATATAATAAAATATCATGCAAATATTTATAAGACATAAAGGCCATTATTAATAATTCTCCTCAAAGGGCTAGCCACTGCGCGCATCGCACGCGTAAGAATCCCTAGTCTTAGTAAATATCTAATTACTTTACTCACTCTAGTACCAGTATTAAAGAAAATAAGGAGTATGAAAAGTTGAAAGAGTCTTAAGAGCCGGAAATGATGAAGTTATATTTCACATGACCTTAATTTTGGGAATAAATGTATCCCTATGATGAATAGTCACTAAAAAGTTTATGAAGATTTGTTGAAAAAATCATGCTTTGAATTTCCTCACCAAAATATTCATGTAGGCCCCGTGACCTTTAAACCTACGGATAATTTACAAAAGTATGGTTACTTGAAAACTTATTTACACTTTTGTATTAGAATGTAACTTAATTACGGAACTACTGTCCACGTAGACTCGGATAAGTTTTTTTTTTTATTTTTTTATTTGTAGCGGTTTTACCTTTTATAAATTGCAACTCCATATCTTTACTTGTAAAGACAAGCCGCTACATTAAGTAGCAGTTTTAGTCTAAAACCGCTACCTAAGGTAAATGGTTTTCTCTAAATTAAAAATTACTCCAAATGTATTCCCGAGTCTATGTGGACTATATTTTCGTAAATAAGTTTCATTCCAATGCAAAATCGTAAAGAAGTTTTTAAAAAGCTATAATTTGTAAATCATCCTAAACCTACAAGGTAATTTATAATTATGTAAGAGAGTTAAATATAAGAAAATACAAGTTTCTCAACATGAAAAACTTGTACGTTTCTCAAAATGTCACGCTGTCTGATCCTTTCGCGTAAAAAAAGATTGTCTTTGTCCATCAACAAATTTGGATGGAAATGATGGATTTCTACTGTTATATGCCATTAATGAAACTACTAGAATAAACTCACCACTCCCTCTATACCAACAATGGAACTTAAAAAGTTCTACAATAATGGAGGTCGAGGAATTCAATGGAGAAATAAAAATTCACTAGCAAACGACAAAACACTTACCCTTTGGGATTGCCACTGAAAATGGTGGTGTTGGAATTAGGAGTTTGTTGTGGTGTTGGTAGTATTGAGGATGCTTCTTGTTGTAGTGTTAAGTGGAATCTGCCATTGTTATTTGTTGAGGAAGGAAGAGAGGAAGGGGAAGGAGTCAAAAGACTCACGGCGTTAATTAATTGTACATGAGTCACATGCTACATTTTCACACACAGTCAGCAAAAGGGCTCACTACAATGTCCAAATATTTACGAAACTGCCATTTGAGAAACAACCACCGTTTCTCAATTGAGAAACCGGGCTTTTTCGTGAAAATATAGTAGGTATGAAGAAATAGTAAGAGAAATATTGGTAAGAGAACTTTTAATTTATTTCGTTGGTGGGATAAAAAAAATGCCTCACCAAAAAACCTGATTTAGATCGAAGAGAGGGAAATGTAGAGAGATAGTTGTGAGGAAATTTTTTTCCTTCACCATTAAGGGTGCTCTAAGGTTGGTCATTAATGATGGAGCCCCCAACAATAACCCTATCAAGTGGCAAATATGTAATCAATTGCAATATTTTTGTTTTTTCTTCTCAAAAAATGTAAAAACTACCATAAATCAATCACAACATTATTGCATCCTCCATGTTCCTCTCAGAAACACTTCATAGCCACCATCACCACCATTCTCCATCTTCCCACCAAACAACTACTAAGGCCTTGCCATCATCCTTAAATTGGATTCTTAAGGGCCAAAATGACCATAAAATCTTAATTGAGCATTTTTTTGATTAAAAAACTCAATAAATTATAAGAAGTTTTTTTAAAAAAAAAAAAAAAAAAAAAAAAATCATGTTCCTAACATGTGATGGTCAACATTAAAGTCCGGTGGTCAAATCTTTAAAATGGAGCACAATTCCTTCTCACAACCCAAACACGTGATGGTCAACACTAGATTTCGATAGTCAACTTATGAGTAATAACCATTCTCACAACCTAAATCGCGTAAAGGGGGTGTTTGGTAAATGGCTATTTGATGGCTTTTTCATTACTGTAGCTGGTCAAATAACAAATTTAAAAAAAAAATTTGTTAAATGACTTTTTTACTAGCTGGCTTTTTCGCCAAAAATAAAAAGCTACTCTTACTAGCTATTTGGTATTGACTATTGGATTTTACCTTATAAATTAATAATTAGTATTATGAATTATAAAAATTATATTTGTTACAGAGATAATAAAATATACTAATGCCCTTAAAGGTCATTTTTATATAAAGCATTTAGCAACCAACATCTAATTTAACCAAACATATTTACTAAAAGGTCACAGTCAAACAACCAACCTAATATAAATAGCTAGTCAAACTAGCCAAGACAAACAACCAACAACCCATAGCTAGTCAAACTAGTCAAGACAAACAACCAACAACCCATAGCTAGTCAAACTAGTCAAGACAAACAACCGGCAACCAATTGCCAAACATTAAATGTTATCTTTTGCTACCCTTCTCACAAAATAGACAACATATGTTATGATATATTTGTGGATGTCTACATACTCTTGTACTCTCCGCAACATTCTAGATCTAGGGTTTATTATTCTCAAAACAAACCCTAGCATTGTATATATATATATATATATATATTTCTCAATCTCTCTAGTTTCTCCCTATTTTATAACACGTTATTAGCATCAAAGCTCAATACAATTAAATTGGGTAAATTATGATACATTCATCGGGTATGTCGTCATCTCTATCTTTTGTATTTTGAATGTCTAAGGTAACGTTAGTGCAATTGTATTCTTTGCACAATAGAATTAGTTTTGTTTTAACTTGTATTATTCTTTTGCTTTCGATTCCTAATGAATCTTCCTATTACATAGCATAATCATCTAGCGACATCACATAGCCATACTATTATAATATGATTTGTTTAATTATCTAAGTTTTCTTTGATATTAAATAATTTGGTTTATGTAACATGATTGGTACTTGTATTGTTTAATTTTTTTTTCTTACTATAGGTTTAAGGATCTGAAATTGTATAGTTACGAATTTTGCGATATTGTATAATACTTTAATCTATGCATTATTAGAATTCTAATTTCCTGTAAACTTACTACCTTGAATGATTCAATTAATTGTTCATCAAGTAAGAATTTTTATTTTATGCATTTGCTATTTCTATAAATCAGATTTAATTTATTAATTTAGTTTAACATCAAATTCATAGGGTACTAGATTTGGCAATTAATTTAAGATTTAATATGATATCATTTTTTATAAATCTAATGGTTATTTTCTAATCGTGAACCTTCAATTTACCAATTATTTTTCACACTCTATTTTATTATATATTAGTTCTATTATTTTGAGTTGGTTTGGTAAATATTAGAGATATGTATCATACGATTGTACTTATCCTTTTCATTAAGCATAGGAATAAAAATCTACGATTGGTTTATTTTGCCTTTTTCAACAATTTTTCACCGCTCTAGATGATGGGAAATTACTTTATAATTAATACTATTTATTAATGATGATGATAATAATAATAATAATAGTATAGTGGCAGTGATATACACATATGCAAATACTTCAATGACATATTGACATGCCTATTTTCTAATTTGCTACCACATGTAATACGTATAAATTATTTGCAATCCAATACTACATTACAACTTGATATGTGTTTACTACTACCTTTTATGTCTTAACTAGCTTTTGGACCCGTTCTACGCACGGGTTATGCTTAAATTATAAATTTATTTGAAACTTTACAAATTATCTTGTCACCAAAAAAAAAACCCCCCTTTACAAATTATTTGAATGAATTTATATTATCGTCTTTTGACATATTATAATATTCTATGAATTAGTGGTAATAGACTAATAGTTGTAGAAAAAATGGCTTAAAATCGTAAAATCATATCTCTATCGCATGATATATTAATCAACAATTTGTATAAAAAACTACTTTGTAAATACCAAACACTTATTATAATTTTACAATTTTTACATCAAATGTGAAGGCATGATATTCTTCTTTAGTCTTTACCAATATATGTCTCTTATATTGCGCTTAATATCTTCAAAATTAAAGCCCCATGACACACAAACAATGTCATCCTATGGAATTTCCATAGTATTCTTGCCACCTCAATATTTCCCTTTTCAATCATCATCCTCATTGTTGTAGAAATTTCACATAGAATTTTGAGAGATAAACTAATTTTTTAGTTTTTGAAACCTAATGAGTGTGAAAAAATCTTTATTGAAAATTTGTATTTATATAGAGGGGGAGATAAGGGGTCAAATTAAAGAAATGAATTATGAATGTAAATAAATTGAATTGATAGATGGAATAATGAGAAGAGGAGAAGGTTTAGGAAATTTAATTTGTTATTGAATTAAAATAAAGATTACAAAATATAAAAGTTATTGAGAAATAAAGGGGGAGATGAAGAGAGAATTTCTTTGAAAACATAAGGAGGGAGAATGAATAAAGAAAGGTGAGAAAGAATGATGACATGTGTCAATTTTGGTTTGTGTTTTTAAATACTAAGTATAGATAGATTTATGTTATCCCCTTCTTTTATTCTAAAACATTACTTATACGAGGAAACATGGGATACCATAATCATTAAGGTAAGTATTATTATATGCAATTATCTTATTATTGACATTTTAATTATATATCATGAGGCCAAATTGTATTAGATTAGTTGGGACCAAATTCCGTACGAGATCTAATTTAGTGCTCTATCTACATACATAAGTAGCTAGTATGTGTTTAGTTTCTATATTATTTTGTTGTGTGGTAAATTACTAAGTTGATTTGACTATTTTGGATATTAGTTTTCTAGCATTTTGTGGCTTTGTTTGATTAACTATTATTCGAATGCAATATTACATATTAATATTTATTTATGCATGATTATTTTATAACATATATGGGAAGTCAAATCTTTGTTGTTGATTTTCTTTACTATGTTATACTAATTCAAAAATATATCTATACCATTGCCAACAAAATTTGATTATTACTGTTGTGTATTTTATCAATTTCTTAGTATTGTTTGACTTTCGCACAAAAGGCATTAGACTCCTATCGGCTTATGAATTGGGTAATAATAGGCTTAACTAGACTTGTTGCACTATAAGCCTTCCATTCAGTGATAATTCATTTATCTATTTGAATTCATATTGAGTTGTTTGTTAATATCCCTTTCATTCATAATCATAAAACTATTCCATCTAGTTATAGTGTCTTATTGTTATCCTAATATGAAATTATTGCCCCTTCAGGTTGATTGTGAATTAAACATTCTTTATATTTCGTATATGAGCATGATTATGTTTTACCCTTTTGGATTATTTGATTGGTTCAAACATATGTGATTTTTATCTAAAAGCATGATTACATTTTACCCTTTTGGATTATTTGATTGGTTCAAACATATGTGATTTGTATCTATGAGCATGATTATGTTTTACCCTTTTGGATTATTTGATTGGTTCAAACATATGTGATTTTTATCTAAAAGCATGATTATATTTTACCCTTTTGGATTATTTGATTGGTTCAAACATATGTGATTTGTATCTATGAGCATGATTATGTTTTACCCTTTTGGATTATTTGATTAGTTCAAACATATGTGATTTGTATCTTTGATCATATGATAAATTAGGTAAATTGTGAACATAGTTTTGTGACATTCAATCATTCATATTACAATTGAATATGTCACTATTTGTTTAGGGAAAACTATAATTATATGTGATGATTGAGCAAACAATACTATCAAGTTAATCGAAAATAAAATTAAAGCTTCATATTTGTACATATCTCTTTAATGGTATTTTAATTAACTCGGATTTGGGGATCTTGCTTTTACTTCGAATGTATATACGTAGCAAGGGAGTTAGAAGTTGAAATGCACATATGTGCAACTGGTTTTGTGAAGGCCTTTAAACCTTTGAAACTTGTAATATTTTTTAAAGCATGTGCATATCGGGATAATATTTGACCTTTGAAGGCCTTTAAACCTTATGAGTTAGAGTAGTGTATAAGGATATGACTTAGAAACTTGTAATAATTTTTAAAGCATGTTGCCAAAATGTTTTTTCCTTCACGAAACTAGTGTGATCGTGTAGACATAATATTATGAGAAATAGTTAAGATAGTTCTAAATAGTTGATATATTTTCTTTTGAATACAGATTATTATTTATTTGAGCAAGTAATAGTGTTTTATGAGTTTGAGAAACTGACTATATAAGATAATATCATAAACTTTACCTACTATTTATTGGTATAAGTGGGCAAGAGGAACATGATTTATAAGCGTTCTATATAAGAATTTCTATATCTAAGCATAACCTTGCTTGCTATTATTGAGTATTAAAATATGTGTTTATGAACATTTTGCTTGATACATGACATTACCAAAAGAATAAAAGACTTAAATAGTATAAGACATTTCTAAAAAGGTTATTGAATTTTCATACCCCATATGCAAGGTTAAGGGGGATATTACTTTTATTTTATGTAAATCTTGCATATTGCCAATAATACGTATAGATGGTCAATTTGGTACATGTATTAGCTTAAATGTCAAGGAGTTATAAGAAATTTATAATGATACCATCCTAGAGATGAATATAAATAAATGTCATTGACTATATACCAGCTATAAATGCTCCAATGAACCTAAAGAACGCCTGAAGTGTGATAGCCCAATGGGTTCCAAAGATAAGAAACTTCAAATAGGAAAGGAGCAATTATTGACAATAATTTGACGAGGTGATACATTTGAATAGATCTCTAGAAGAGATTATATTTATTAATTGATATGTACCACAATTATATAAAATACTCTAGAAGAGTATAAAATGTCCAACAAGTTTAGCATGTATCAAGATTATTGCCAAAGGTTCATTAGAGTATGAGTTATTATTAGATAAATTATTAGTTGATTGTCTTGCCAATTGTATCAGGAAATATATGTTGATGTTTTAATATCACATCATATTCATGGTCATGCATAAAGAAAGTTTAATAAATTGATCACTAGTGTTGGAAAACTAATCAGAGTTCAAATTTAGAAAAGTGATTGGATGTGATAATTACATTAGGCCATTCGGGTTTAATAATTACCCGTTATGGAAACCTGAAGTTTCATTTGATAATGTGCTGACGCTCTCTTAATGTTAGATATATGAAATGAATTGAATGGCAGGACATAACATTGAGATTGAGCTATATTTGGATTGTGATTCATAATAATTTGTACTGATGAAAATTTCAAGAGTTAATAGGTTTTGAATTTCTTATATAAAAGAGTAATGGGTGACCAGAAGTTCACCAAAATAACTTATATATTATTGTCAACTATTAGGTGACTAGAAGCTCACCAAATATACACTATTTAAGTCTTTAAAGATTTAGGAGATCACCACCTAGTAGAATTACAAGCAAGTGATTTATTTTTGTATAACAATTCTTTTGATTGGGGCTATTATTTGTCAGCACATAAGAAATTGAAAAAGAAGGAAAAACGTAAAAATGCACAACAAATGTCTCCCCATTGACATTATTTTTCCAGAAGAGAACATATTATGAAAAGGTTAATAATAAATACACATGCAATGTAAAGTTAATGAACAAATGATTCTTCATTGAAATTCTTCTCTAGAAGAGATAAAACTTGTTTAATACAAATCTTCTAAGAAATAAATTTTGATTGTGATCCTCCTAATGAAATAAATTTTATTAATGCAAAATTGTCTACTAAGTTGGTATAGAATTAGACGCCCCTATAAATGAGATATTTTACCAACTTAGGGGGAGAACGAACTAGCAAAAGTTGAAAAAATTAAATAAATAAATAAATAAATAATAATTATGATCCCTATAATGGTTGTTTGAAAAGTTATATGGCAACTTTTGTCTATATATTATCAAGATATGTTGCACATATATGATTTGATTTGTATTCAGTTATGACTCATGTGTACATAGCGTTGAAGATACATTTTGGTCATATTAATTATGTGTATACATTGAGATAAAATCTTGCCAATTATACTTGAATCACTACACCTGAAGTGTAGGTTGTATGATCGGTTCCAAAATAAAGATATGTCTAATAGATATGATATATGGCAAGATAGTGCAGTTAACACTAATAGTGTATGAGTATATAAATGTCATAGTGTATGAAATACCCTAAAAGTGGTATAGATATCTGAATTTTACAATAGATGGCCTATGATGTAAGAAAGTTATAATGGTACCAATAAGAAATGTATTCAGATATCATAGTAAAATAGCATGCTAAATGTACATTAAAGAAATTTGATGATACCAGTACACAATGGAACCGATAAATTATATGCATATGCATGATAGAATGGACTAGTGAATAAGGAATCTAAAATATATGTCCATTTTGATGTCGACATAATGATAATAATCTAAAGTTTATCATGGACCAGAAGTCCAACGAAATATGGATTTGAAATCCACACTGTACAGTGTCCTGCATTATTTTGAGTTCTATGTATGTTCATATGCATGTGTGAGTCTAGGTTAATGTATTATTCATTACATATGTCGAAAGTTGTTAGATGCATTACTCATTGTATATTTTGTTTGATATGTTATCATGTATTCTACGTCTCATATTGTTGCATTAGATTCCATACAATAATTGTGGTATATGTGAATGTTCATTCAAAGTATAGTAAAAGCGTATTTATAATTTTGATGGAAAATTACAAATAAATATTTATATTCCAATGGACTTATAGTTCAGATGAAATTTTGATGACATCAATTTGTCAGCATGTAATGAATCATGTAAGAAGAGTTCCTGAAGAACTTATGTACGACGTATTTATATATCCAGCCCTACAAGTTTTATATATTGAATATTGTAATTATTATTAAACTTTTAGTCATGTAACTACATCATTGACATCTCAACCAGAAGTTTGAGCATATGAGAGTTAGTGAGAATTACTATTTGTATTTGCATGAGAATTATCGTGTCAATTATGATACTTATAAAGAATATCAATGGTATACTTATGCGTGAGACTGTTTTCTTATGGTCTGGAAGAACGATGATCAATGTATATAATTATGTGTGTTATATTGTTATTTCATACAAGATTGAATTGCAACATCAATAATATCATCATGTGTTGCCATATAATTATTAAGGAATGTTTGATCAAATAATGATCATCAATTTCTAATATTCACGACCTCCAAAAGAAAGCGTAACCGCATAAGTTTAACTTTTAAAGTAACTTTATTCAAACAGAGGTTTGAAATGATATAGAGATAAATCCATACATGGTGAAATGAAAACTTGAAGATGCAAATTCAAATTAGGAGGGTTGAAGAGCAAGGAATGATATTTTACTACATATGAGAAGACACCTAGCCATATTGGATTCATTGCAACACTAGATAATCTCATGTTATGTAATCATCATGGGGAGAAAATATGCGCTTGTAGGGAATATTTCAAGCATCCCACACTTGAGCCCCACTATGATCATGCACTTAAGCATGGTGGCGTCCGAAAGGAAGGAAGCTAGAGCAAAAGAGTTGCTAATAAGTTTTAGGAACTTGTAAACCGTTCACAGGGTGAAGGTTACAACCCTTCACGATCCATGAGATCGCTAACTCCATAGTGGTCTGGAACCATGACTGGATGTTTGGGGATGAAGGTACAAATCCAACCTAAAAGAGATTGAACCTGCCCTAAAAATAGGCCTCTACTTTATTCTTCTCGTATTCATGTGCGCTTTCTGACTAACATATAATCAATATATTAATCCTAAACTTATTTAATCTATGTTGGTTGAATATTAATGCACAAACAAATCTATTATTGACGATCACTTAAATTAAAACCATATTAGCCTAAATAAAATTATTAATTATCTTATTAAGCGTGATTTTAAGTACAAATTCCCTTTAAACCTGCAAGAGAGGGCGTGATCCAATAACAATAGTAACAAGCAACATAATAATAATAATAATCATAATAACAATCTCAACAAAGCATAATATTATTAGCAAGATCATAGGCATGATACTAACAAGATTAATAACAAATCTTAGCATGTCACTAAACATTAAAAATCAAAACTTTAACCCTAACATGATACTAACATAATAGAAGAAATAGGAAACAACCTAAGTATGATACTAGAAACTAAAATAATTACATCCTAACATGATACTAGGAATCCTATATATAAAGTGAAAGGGGGTTTTGGGTGATAAATTTCACTTTCCCAAAATACCCTTCTCAATTTTTTCTTTTTTTTTTTTAAAAAAAACTACAATTCTGAAAAAAAAATAAAAAAAACTATCTAAACAAAAAAAAACTACCACCTAAAAAAAACTACCATCTGAAAAGAAAAAAAAAACCTTCCATTGAAAAGAAAAAACAAAGAATCGAGCCTGATATATTCACACACACGAATTTTCGTGTGTAGCTTAGCTTGTTAAAATAAGAGCTAAGCATGCAATCTAAAGATAAATAGCAATAAAACAACTTACTTTGTTGCCTCGTATCTCTTTCTATCAAAACAATACACACGTTAGTAACCTCAATAAAAATATTAAATCAAACAATTAATTTAAATTATTGAAATAGGGATTCGGGACCAAACCCTCAGAAATTATCAACCTTTCACGTCTAGGGCGAAGGCAACTTCGAGCTTGGTTATGTGTATCTAAGACCCGTGAATGCGGTATTGTGTTTGTAAAAAGGCTAGGCTAGAAAGCATCGAGGGAGAAAGAATAAGCTATTGCTTAAGAGAGAGAAGAGAAAGATGATTGTTGGTGATTGTTGATGATTTGAAAAACAGGGAATATCGACCCTATTTATAGAGAAAATAGTCCCGAAACGATCAGAAAAGATCGAATTCGATTCGTAGTAAAATTACTTCCATCGCGGCGCGACAGTGTCCATCGCGGCGCGATGAAGCGGTCGTTTGGCGATGGTGCTGAAAAGATAAAAACGTTGTACGGATTCCTTTTCCTAATATAATTAAGTAATTAGACTCCATATTTATCATAATTAAAATCAGATTTAATATTTTAAAACACTTGTTTTATTCCAAATAAAATTCTTTATTTTTTAAAAATAATAATTATTAATCCTAATTCCACTAGAATTTAAAAGAACCTTCTAAACTATTCTAGTAGATTAAATTTAATCCTAATGATTTAAGGAATAATAATTAATGGGCCCTCCACTTGATCAGTGGGCCGTATATTAAACTTATTTCGGGCTCAATTTAGTATTTTGGCTATAATTTCCTTATTATTTATCGGAATTGAGCTTATAATATATTGTTGGAAAGCTCTTTTCAAGCCCCATCCAACTACATCATTATTCGACCCTTATCATGGACTAAACTAAACTGGACTGGACATTTTCCATAAATAGAGTACGAAAAGAAATATTTTCGAAAACAGAAATAAGTATTTTTATTAAAACGACCGCATCACAAGACTTTTCACATTTCACCTTGTTCGATAATCAATGATGTGAAAGATATTCATCACTGGTTTGGTTTTTGGGGAGACACAATCAGGTGTTTACAGCGCTGCACTCTTTTTCCCTTAACCATGATTTTGTCCCACATCGGGTTTCCTAGTAAGGTTTTTAATGAGGCAGCATCCTGAACGTGTTACGAAGAATGTTGTATTCTTTTTCCTTCATTAGGTTTTGATCCCATAGGGTTTTTCCTAGTAAGGTTTTAATGAGGCACAATCTTCGATAATAGACATCCAAAGGGGAATGTTATGAAATATTTATAGATGTCTATATACTCCTGTATTCTCCGAAACATTCTAGATCTAGGATTTATTATTCTCAAAACAAACCCTAGCATTATATATATATCCCTTACTCTATGGAATAAATACACACAAATTAATTCACTCAATCTCTCTTATTTCTCCCTATTTTTTTTTTTGAAGAATTGTTTCTCCCTATTTTATGGGCGTGTTCGGCAAAATATAGTTGTGAAGGTAGCTGTTAGTTGTGAAGGTAGCTGTAAGCTGTGTAGGTAGCTTTTAGCTGTCAACAAGCTGTAGGTGTGAAGATAGGTAATTTAGGTATGAGTGTTCGGTAAAATAGCGGTTGACTAGCTGTTACATATAAAAATCAGTATATTATATTAAAAACTATAGATTAAATTTTCAACAGGTACCTCAAAAGCTACCTCTACTTTTAAAAGCTAATATTTCTAATTTTTCATAAAAGCTACTTCTACCCCTAAAAGCTACCATAACCACTACTTTGCCAAACACTCACATTTTTTACTAAGTACTAAAAGCTACCTAAAAACTACTCAAACGCTACTATAACACCATAAAAAACAATTCTTAAAAAATAATAAAATCAAAATTCAAAAAATCCATTGCAATTAGCGTTGAGGTGGCAAGTCGTTTCGAATTTCGATCATCTCCGTATTAACACATTGCACAACCTTCTGGAATTCATTTTAAATTCGAAAATCACTCAGCAAGTCACTCACACTCTCCCCTTCCTTCTCGCTGATCAATTTCCCTTCTTTGTTCTACCTTCCATTCCATGGAGTTTTGGGGTACATCTCTCTCCTCCCTTCTTTTAAATTTTTAGCTTTGATGTCGCATTAAAGGGTTTTATTTTATTGCATATCCATTTTATTGCTCTAAATTCGGTTTGACTAAGGTTTTTTTCCGCTTTAATTTTTAGTTATGTTTGTTGATTACTCAAAAAAATGAGGAATTTTGCTTCTGTTATCGATGTTTATTCCCGTTGTTGTGCTTTTTTTTTCGGATTATTATTACTATTTCATGAAATTGTAATTTAGGGTCTATGAAAATTATATATGATGTTAATGTGTAAATGGGTATAAAAAATGACCCAAATTGGAAGTGCAGTTGACTATCTACTATCTAATATTTGTTGGTTACATTGGAATTTTAGGGCTGTGGTTGACTGAATGGAAATTGTAGGTTGTTGTTGTTATTATTGCCTAAGTCGTCGCCAATTTCTTTTGTTAATGTCTTTTTAGGGATTGAATTTGATTATTAGTACTCAAAATTTCGGTTTTGTTTCCTGGAGGAACAGGCCTTATACAGATGTGAAACCTTTTGGAGTTTTAGTATCAAAGGCAAGTTTCTGTTTCTATCAAAATGGGATTAATTGAAATGAATAAACTCGATTAAAAAGTCAAATCTCTTAAATAACTAAAAAGGACGGAGTTGATTGTATTTTGGTCATCTTGTTAATGAGCGAGAGTGAACAAGCGGTAGTTTGTACTTGTTAAGTTATAAACCGAACAAACTGCTCTTAGTGTAAAGAATATTGACTTTCAACCTTGGGAAGTGGGTCAGCGAATGTGGTTGGATGTAATCCTGACTCGTGTCCTTGATGTAGCTTGTTCCGATTTATCTAAACCTTTGTGGGTTTCTTCAAAAAAGAAGGATCATTGACTCGTGATACCTTTAATATGATATAAGCGTCTGTATTGTTGTTGATATTGTTTGGAGATTTACATAATTTGTCCCAGTAGGTATACTCGACAATACTCATGACCTGATATGGTGATTTTCCTTTATGAACATGTTCCAAATTATTTTTTTCCCTTTGTGGTTTTGTTTGTTTTCTGATCCTTTCCTTAGTATCAGCTGTTAATACATTTACAAGCATTGGACTGCTTGTTTCTGCATATCTCTGCATGTGGTTGCGTAGCGGGGATAGAGGGTGAAAGAGATAAAGAGATTACTTTTCTAGCATACTGTAATGTGTATGTAATCCTTTTTTTCCTTTTCTCTTTGGCTTTAGAAAATATATTGCAATTTCATCTTTATGCTGAATTCTTAAAAAGTGGTACTCCAATATATTACCTGCTTAATTTCCACTCTCATTGTTGCATCCGCCTTTGTAGCGAACCTGATTCCTATAGTTATTCAAGTCATGGGCAACAGGTCTAGAAAAACTTTAAAAGCACCAGTGTGCCCTACTTTTTATCTTTAAGCTGGCACAAAACCTTAGATAATGCAGTCTCATTGCTAGGGCAACCATACTCAAGTAGTTTTTTCGCATAGTGTGAATCCTCTGTCTACGCTATGTCAGATTGTTGGAAGTAAGGGCTTTTAAGGGAAAGAGTGGTACACAAAGACTCAAAAAAGGGTTTAGCAAACTTCTGGCCAAGGACCCTTGTCAATCATTTATATTCTAATTGCTACCAAGTCTTTGATCCTATTCATTTTGTTCAACTGTGGAGATAATTTATTACACCCCTTGCATACTCTTTGACTTTATTTCACATGTGAGGAATATGATAAGGTCTTCTTTATTCGAAGTTTGTAGATGAAGATGTGAAATCATTCTAGAGAGAGAAAGTGAGGGAGCTAAACTCTTTGTATTGAAATATTGGTACACCCTAGATTGACACACTTATTCAAAAATTCCACTTTGACCATCATTTGTGATTTATATGTAAGGAAAATGTTATCATATGACACTTGTTAGAATAAGTATTGTTGAAGCATCAAGTTTTTTTTATAAATTCCACTTTGTGATTTATATGTAAGGAAAATGTGATCATATGAGATTTGTTAGAGTAAGTATAGTTGAAGCATCAAAAATTTATAATTTTTACAAATACATGGTTAGAGAAATTAATGTTCAAAGTTTTATACGAAGTATTTGTAAGTGTGTAAAGGACCTAAAGTATAACCATTGTTTGTGTGTGTGTGTGTTGGGGGGGGGGGGTTATTGAGAATACTACCGTAGGCGAAAGTACAATAAAGATTGCAAAATTATAAGAAAATCTCCTTTATCTCTTTGCAATTTTCATCGTCACTCACCAAAATTCTTGCAAATTGCTACGTATAAAATTAGCTTTGATATTACGAAATTTCAATTTTTGCATCAAAATTTAGATTTGAAACTCTAGAATTAGAATTTGTAGCATGGATTTCATAGTTGAAGAAGTGAACTTAGGGAAGAAATCTCCTACGGTGTACAATTATTGACGAAAGCATGTACTATTTTTGAGTTTCGACTTATTTTGCTACTTCAAATTGGTAATTGTTGTTATTTTGCTAGTTCTAATAAAATTTTCCATGTTGATTTCCATGCTTGGTAATATTTTTAAGGGAATGTTCATTGGTGACCATATGCTTTTGCAATTTCTCTTTGTTAGATTAAAAAAAAAAACTTATTATCTATGATAACCATGTACTAGAAAGTATTCCCTTAAATAAGTGTGATGAGATAAAAACATGTTAATAAGCCTAAAATCTAACCATGGTTAGCATAAAATGTATTTTCCTCCAAAATGCTATAGGGTTCCCCCGCCAAAAGTCCAGAAGCTGTGATAGGTTATAAAAAGCTCTTAACAGGCCATTCTTTTAATCTATTTCTCCTTTCCTTTTAATCTGCTCATTGCCCTCCTATTGTAGCCTTGTTACTTGTTCTTCCTTGCTTTCAATGGCAGCAAATAAATGGGTGAAGATGAAGGTTTGCAATTGCCACCCTAGGAAATGTGCAGATGTTTGTATTTCAGACTCAAGAAAATATAGTATATTCATGTAATTGGGTGCAAAGAAGAAATCTTGGACCAAGCCATTAGATTGAAATTCCTCAATCACCACAATTTCGATCGTTCGACATAAATCCCAAAATACCACAAATCCACCACCTCCAATCTCCTAAGCGCATTGAAATCAACCTTTGTAGTTCAGGATTGATCCGCAATGGAAGGCGGAAGATGAAATGCGAGTGAAAGAGAGGGTATAAAATTTGATTTACCATTTACCGAAGAGAACTATAGTGAAAGAGAAGAAATTTTCGACACTTTGCAGGGGTAGTTTAAAGAGCAGAATAGTTATGTACTCATGTTTGGTGGGTGGGTATTAAATGCGTTCTTGTAATGAAATACATTTTATGTTAACCATGGTCAGATTATTAGGCTTGTTTTCCTATTTTTTTTACCTCAATAACCTTATTTAAGAGAATACATACTAGTACATGGTTACAGGAGATAACAAGTTTTTTTTTTTTTTTTTTTTTTTTTTTTCCTATTTTTTTCTGTCTGCCAAAGAGAAATGAAAAATGTAAATGGTCACCAAAGAGAATTTTCCTATTTTTAATTCTTGTAATCAGTAACTTATTTGTCTAATTGAAGTAGGATTTTGCAAGTTTTTGGTATATTTAGTACTAGGTTTCTTTATCTACTTTTTTTTTTTTTTTTTTTTACAGCTATGTTCTCTTTTTTGCAATTATTTTTGGTACATATAGTTAGTTTTCCTTCAAGTTTATTCTAATTTTATCTTTGACAATGTTATGGGTTTCTTGCTTCTTTTTTTTTTTTAAATTATTATTTTTATTTTTCTCCCTCCTTTTTTTTTATTTGCATCACTTGGGATTGCACGGAGTTTTAGGATAATAATATAATATTGTGAGTAGGTGAATAAATTATTATAATAAAAGTAAGATGGGGACTATGAAAGAGAAAGAAAGTGAGGGATGATAGATATTTTATTATTCAAGTGGGGACCATGGAAGAGAGAGAAGTGATAAAATAATTTGAGTGGAGTTTAAAGTAAGAGAGAGAAATGATAAAATATAGTATAAAGTTACCAAATATAGAAGTGATGCATTTTAAAAAAAAAAACACCCATAAAAGGGAAGTAATGCAAATAAAAAAAAACGGAGGGAGTATTTTTATTTTTAAAAAGCAATTAATGTTCTTATGATAAGCTCATAGTCGTTCGTAACATTGTTATTTCCCACTAAAATTTTCCCATTTATTCTTGTTAATACATAGAATTCTGCAATTTCACCTGAGTTTTACTTAATTATTAAAAAGTTCTCTCTCTCCCTTTTTTTATGCTTCAGTAAATTTTAAGAATTTTCTGTAAAGTCTAGAGTTTATTGTAGAGTATAGGACCTTAGTCATACATATAAATCAATTGTTCTAGTATCTCCTGGTATCTTTATTCTTGTAAAAAACCATATGGATGTTAACCAGTAATTCAGGATAGTAAAAATATGTGCATAAAATATTGTTGTTCCTAAATTCTTATTATATGCTAAAATGACTTGTTTTATGAAACAAAGGAAGTGTCTTTTTGTTGTGTATGTAATTGTGATCTACACACGTTGAAGGAATGGAGTTCTGAATTATTCCCTTTTGGCCTTTTGTTAGTTGAGCTACAAAGTCATTACTTACTGTATTACTTGTTCAATATCTGCAGGTGCTGAGATAAAAAGTGGAGGCTCCCTGAAGGTGAACCCTGGTAGAGGCAAGATGTTGCATCTGTCGCAGGTGAAACAGGAGATTTTTGTCTTACTCAACTTTACTGTCTGTCTGTCTGACATCAATTTTTGTAATATTTCATTGCTTGATCCTTTTGGTAGGTCTGTATTGGGGAGATCAAGAAGGACAAAGGAAATGATTATATTCGCCTTTATGTTCATAAGAATGGTCAAAAGTTTATTGCTGGAATGCTTTCCCTTGAAAGGATTCCTCAAGTAACTCTTGATCTAATATTTGAAGATGAGTTTGAACTGTCTCATGATTTGAAACAAGGAAGTGTACACGTTATTGGATATAGAGTTGATGATTCTAAATCATATCCTTTATAGCTTCCAAGATCATATTCAATTTTGATTTTCTTCCTTATTTTGGCTTCAATCTTTCTTTTGATTATTCATAGTGGTATATCCTGTTGCAATAATCATTTATATATAGTCTGCTTTTTTGTATCCTCCTTGACCTTGTCTGTCATTTACATCCACTGATGAGGATGTATCTGGTAAGAATTTTACCTTCAGTATGAGTTTCCATACCTTCTGTCTCATATTGTTCTTACATTTAATTTTAATATTCAGAGGATGATCTTGAGGAGCTCGTGCCAATTGATGCCTTGAACAATGGTAATATGTATCAAGTCCTCCTAGTTAAAATGTTATAATCTACTCCATGTGACAAATTGCTTATACTTAGAAAATTTTGCTGATTTAGGAAAGCCTGAAGCAAATGATTTAAAGCCTTCAGGGTCCAAACCCAATGCTGGTTTGAAACCTGAAAAGGCAGAAGGTACGTCAAAGGTGAAGATTGTGGAGCCTAGCAAAGATGCCAAAAAGAATGTGGAGGATGATGAAACTGAGGATGATGAAGATGACGATGAGGATGATGAATCAGTTGAGGATGAGGGTGAAGCGGATGAGGTAATTTGTTTTTAATAGTTAGTATAAATGTAGAATTGCAGACTGATTGACTTCAATTTTATTATGCTATATGCTTTTTATATTTAATTACTTGGAGGCTATGTTAACTGCCGAAACCTAAGTGCTTGCATTTTGATTTTACTGGGTCAATGTGCCTGAAAAACAATGCATTATTATCATATACTTTCTTATTGAGTACTTTTATCGTTTTATGGCTATTCATCCCACTTGATATTATGATAGTGCTTGCATATTAAGGTATTTTGTTTATTTTGATTGTTTTAAGGCCAATTGCTGTATTGCTGGATCTTCCCAATGTCCCTCTTATGTTTATTAGTTAGATTTGATTCGCTGTAATGTGTTTCATGTAATGCTTTGCTAAAGTGAGAAGTGAACTTCAGCTCTGTTTCTTGGGATATTGTATACTGTTTAATATTTTCCTCTATGTCTTTGCCAATGCCATCCTCTGCTTTTAGATTTTGGAGTCATGTGTTAGGATTTCTACCTTCAACAAACCACAATAGCGAAGGTCTGTAAATTTGAAATGTATTCATGTTGCGGTATGGCTGAGTTATAAAAGTAAAGTTTATTTGGTTGAGTCACGACAATTTGTTGTATAATGCTCTTTTATTGCAGGAAATGGCGAGTTCTGATGCTGAAAGTGATGAGGAAGATGACAGCAACGAGGAAGAAGAAAGTGATGAGGAGATGCCAAAGAAGGTAAAAGCTTCTGCATGCTTCATGCTAATGTAAGTATCTTTTTGTTAGTATATATGGATCTGATGCTTACATGGTACCTGCTTCAGCCCGAGCCAGCCAAAAAGAGACCTGGGGAATCCACATCAAAGACTCCAGTTCCTGAGAAAAAAGCAAAGTTTTCTACTCCACAGCAGAAAACTGGTATGTGTTTGAGCCAATATTGATAAATATTTTTGTGATCATTGCAAATTTAATTTTTGGGGGATGGTTAGATGGGGGTTGTTAAAAGGGTAGAAATAATTTGCTGGCGTACTTGCATGGATTGTGGAAGACTTCAATTTTCTTGATTTGCAGTTCTAGGATTCTGTCTAATGCTATGCTATCTTGTGCATTTTCTGCTCCCTTTGTACCCTTAAGAGTTACTGTACTGACATTTAGCTGCTGATTTAGCTTGGTAAGTTTCATTCCAAGGAATGATGCAATGATGCATTGAGATGTTATTGTAGTAACTTAGATATTACTTGTAAAAAAAGCTCAAGCTTGTTTGTTGGTATTATTATATAATACGAGTAGATGATGTTAACTGTTAGTGTATATGTATTTTAGAGGGCAAGAAGGTTAGTGGCCATGTTGCTACACCACATCCTGCAAAGCAAACTGGAAAAACGCCTGCTGTTGCTGACAAGTCTAACAAGCAGACTCCCAGCAAATCATTTGTTTGCCCTTCTTGTAGCAAGTAGGCATTGCTTTCCTCTCTTTGTTAACTTGGTAAACACTTCCATGCAGTTGATTAACGTGGTGCTAACATGGTAAACTCCCTTTTTACAGATCATTTGGCTCTGAACAAGCTGTGCAATCTCATTCAAAGGCGAAGCATGGTGGCAATTAAGCTACATTTTGCTGAGGCCAGCAATTACTGAACTAAGGCAATGTTGACATGTTCTTTTGAGAATCTGACTAGTTTTATAAAACTGATCCTCGATTTCTATCTCTAGGTGTGTTATGTAGGGCCAGATTGTTTCTTAGTTTCTTGTAAAATGCTGTAGACCTTACCATCGTATTTTGGTTGGGTAGAGACAAAGTTGCCACCTTTATTGATGCGTAAATTGTTACTTTTCAGTATAAATATATCTCCTTGTCCTTCATGAAGTTACCTTTTACCAGGGTTTGTCTGTTAACCTGCTGCTATCAGCCCCTATCAGATTTTCGGAAGGAAAAGGAGCAGAGTGAGGTTCTGGCTCGATGGTTTTGCATTTTCCTCGTCGCTGGGGACTTTTTTGTCTATATTGTTTTGTTGATGTGGGGTGGGCTCACTGATACCTCAGTCTTTGAGGTGCAGGATAAAAGGAATACTAACTATCTGAAGTTCATCTTATTTGAGTACTTGTGCTCATAATTTGATCCCTGGTTGATCTTAATCTAATGCAATGTGTTTATTTTAGATTCTTTGGATTCAGTTGTTTTTGGTATCACTTTTTCTTATCAACTAGCATTTTGGCCCATGCAATGCACGGATTGTTCATAGAAATTGCATTGAGAGATGAGTGAGGAAAAACCAATAAATCATTATGGGTGTGTAACTGAAAACATGACTAAAGAAATCAAATATTTGGGACTTTGATTCAAAATGAGGCTTGAAAATAAGATGGAGGGACTAAAATCAAAGAGAGAAAAGGAATAGATTGAATTGAAGAGGGGAGATGAAGATGAACTGTTTAATGAAAGAATTGAATATGAATCCAAAAACTCATAAAAATTATGATATAAATTTAGTCCCTTCACCTTCACAAGAGCTGAAACAGTTGTTGAAAAAAATATATACAAGTTGAATGAGAATAATGGAGTGCATGGAAGAGAATGAAGGCGACTATGTTTATTGTTAAATAAAAATAAATGCGTCAATATGCCAATTGTAGTTAAGAGTTCCCTCGGCCATTTCAATTTCAAGAGCGCAAGCCAACAACGATTGCATCTTAGCTACAATCATAGCCGGGAAGTCAAAAAATGAAATTGCCTACGATTTCTAGACTAGATAGCTTTTTTTTTTGTCCTTAACTTCAGATAGGAAAAATCGAGTATAGGAAAAATCAATTTGGTTTGATTGAGCTACCAGTCGAGTACTCAGTTGCTAACATCAGAAATACTTTCAATGGAAGTTCATACATCCATGTACCAGATAAAGCTTGCTGGTCACTTTTCAAGCATTTGGCTTTTAAAGATCAATATTCCAAACTTTGTGATATTGGCTTGTCTATCGTTAAGAAATTTCATGGCATCCCACTTGTTGTGAAGACTTTGGCAAGCTTCTTAAGAGGAGTGAGGTGTTAAAAGACCATCTCAACCAAAAGATTAAGCTGATGGTTAGGCCCAAGAATATTTTTTATACTCTATCACGAGGGACGAGAAAGAATGGGAACGAATTTGTAATATGGATAGTTTTACAGAGTTGGATCAACAATATGATAAAGTCATGCAACTTTTAAGATTAAATTATGACAATCTTCCTTCCCACTTAAAACCATGTTTTGCTTACATGTCATTATATGCAAGGAATTTGGATCTTTGTTCGAATGTTGTACCATATATGTGGAGTGCCCTGGGTTTGCTGCTGCAAGACAATAAGAAAAAGAGTATTGAAGATTGGGGATATTCTTACTTTATGTAATTCGAATCGAGTACTCATATTGAGGGAATTTGGAGAGAGTAAAATGCATAATCTTTTTCATGATCTAGCTGTGAAAATTATGGGGGAAGAATTGATTGTTATAACTTTGGGCAAGATGGCAAATGTAGAATTTACTAGGCATATAGTTTGGGGTTATGAGGATTCTAATTTCCTTAAAGATGAAGCGTTTTCTATAGAGCTTCTAAAAGCTAAGAAAGCCCGAACATTTCGATTCAGTTATAAAATGGAATAGCGTATAAGTCCATTCTTGAGGGGATTATATCCAACTTGAGTTGCTTACGCATCTTAATTATAGATTCCTAAACTCCAGTGTAGCTATTTATTCCTACACCCCCACCCCTAACCCCTAAACAACGGATAAACAAACCCAACAACCCCACTTTCTGTAATTGTGTAGTAATTGCATAGTAACCATGCACACTTTTTACCCACCTATAGATAAATAAAAAAAATTTAAAATAAAAAAAAATTCAAATCACCATTTTATTTCATTTTCTCTCTCCTTACCCATTTTCTCTCTCTACACCTATTTATTGCATTTCTCTCTCTAAACCCATTGATATACTTTTTCAAACCCAAAATTTCTACGAATTTAAGACAAATTATCAACAAAAATTATTCAATCACTACAAAACAAGATTGAAATTCGAAAGAATTAGTGGTTTTAATTTGTTCATATTTGGTTCAAAAAAGAGTATGAAACCTAGGTTTTACTAATTTTTTTTTTTTTTTTTTTTTTTTTTTTTTTTTTTTTTTGTTGTTGTAATTGTATTTCAGAACAATAATTGAAACATCAACTACAAAAAATACATCAATGTAAGTATTTACTATAGTTTTAGTAATTTTTGTTCAAAAACTAGTAAATCAAATCAGTACATTCTTCATTTTTTTCTAATTTTTTTGTTTTGTACAATGAAGAAAACAGTTCCAAAGAAAGAAAACAAAGATTCTAGAAAAATGTAAGTATTAATAAAATTAATTCGTAGTGAATTTTTCCTTTTGATGAATGTTCATTTCCATTTTGATAAATGCTCATTTATACATTAGTATACTATCATTCACATTTTTTTTTTACTATTTATTTTTTTTTTGAAAAAACTCTCATTTACATATTAATAGATAATTAATACAAATGCTCATTCACATGTATTTAATAATTTATAGTCATTCGTGTAATAATGTTCATTTTTTTAATAGTTTGAAGTGGAGAATTATTTTGATGAATGTTCATTTTTATTTTGGTCAATGTTCAATCACATAATAATACATGGTCATTCACAATTTCACATATTAACATACGATTATTAGAACATCAAAGGTGTTTGATGAATGTTCATTTTTATTGCAGTATGAAGGAAATAGTTTAAGAGAAGAACATCAAAAATCTGGAGAAAAGTAAGCATTAATTAAATTAGTTCGTAGTGGTTTTTTTTTATTAATGAATGTTCTTTTCTATTTTGATAAATGTTCATTTATATATTAGTATACAATCATTCACATGTTAATAGATGATTAATACAAATGTTTATTTATATATTACTACATAGTCTTTGTATTAATGTTCATTCTTTTTCATAGTTTGGAGTGAAAAATTATTTTGATGAATGTTCATTTGTATTTCATGTTCATTGATTGATATCTTTCATAGTCATTTTTAAACTAATGCATGTTCATTTATATATTAATAGATGGTCATTTTAATATTCAATTATCTAATTATGTTCATTTATGTATTAATAGTTGTTCATTTCCATATTAATAGATGATCATTTCTATACTATTATATGTTCATTTATTTATTAATATATGTTCATTTCCATATATATATATATCGATCATTTCAATTGTTCTACTATTCATATTCATATGAAAATTGGTTCATTTCAATACTTATTCTTGCTCAAATCTAACTAAAAATTCATTTGTTTATGTCTATTAGTTAAACAAAGAATCGTGGATATAGTGAGTTACACCACACAATAGCAAGGAATAAAAAAAGAAGTTGACAAAAATAAGGAAATCAAGAAGGCATGGATTCGCGCAACATGAACAAATAAACCGAGCTTGTATTTTTCAATTTTGGATCGAGAATTCATTGTGTATAATAATATGTGTGGAATTGTGTTGTATATTTTAATATCCAATATTTTAATTTTTGGTGATATACAATTTCTATTTGATTTTAATAAGAAGGAAATAAACTTTTTTTTCCCAAAGTATTATTACAAATCACATCCTTCAAAAGCAAACATTTAAATACTCTCTCTCTCTCTCTCTCTCTCTCTCTCTCTCTCTCTATATATATATATATATATATATATATATATATATATATATATATATATATATATATATATATATATATATATAATGTTCATATTAGAAAAACAACATGTTCATAAACAAAAAACTAAATATTCATTACAACTTGAATTTGTGGTTGAGCCATTATTCACTAACTATATTAGAATATTTGACACTACATGTTCATAAACACACTTGAACGAATCAATAGAAAACTTTACACGAGCTAAACATTCAATTATTGTATCAAGTCTCTCATAGGACCTAATATTTCTACACTTATTATCTTTATAACAACCCTCACTAGAACAAATATATCCTTTCATAGAAAATGAGTTATCCCTTTGCCTCTTACTCCTCCCAGCTTTGATTTCAAAACCTTTCATAAAAGCATACTCATTATACATTTCATAAGTATCATCTTCCAAAGGAAATTGTTTTCCCCAAAAATCAAACTGACTTGCTTCTTCAAAAATAACAACATCCTCTTTTTCCCAATGCAATAATTAAACATGTAATCAATGAACACATGCAGTAGCAATAATGGTCAATTACAATAATGCATTTGATCGATTATAGTTAAATTACCATATGTAAAAATATATATGATCATCTATAGTTACATAACTGAACATTATTTATAAAACTACAAAACAGTGATAATAATTAAAAGTCACATGTACAACTTATAATTACATAAGCACAAATATACATATATAAATGAACATTTATAATTGCATAACTGAACATTATTACAAATACACAGAATAAGAAATACAAGAATGAAAATCATTGAAATTCACGTGTACAACATATATATTCAAATACAACTACAATAAACCTATATTTTACTACGAAAAACATATATTAAACATAAATGAACATTTAATATTACACAAGTGGTCATTTTTTAAACTAAGTTTATTTTTATACGACTCACCAAACTGAAAAAAAATAATCGGTTAGCAAAATGATAACAAGTATAGATGTTCATATAAGACGCACAAAACTAGAAAGGCAACAATCAAATAATAAGATTATAATCAAAATTACATAATAAAAACAATAACACAAATAAGAATCACATTAGAAGAATAATATACAACCAAAACTATGAATCAACTAATATCAACAATAACAATACTAAAACCAGAGCATTATCAAAATTAAAATCAATACAACACAAACTATGAAATCAAAATATTATAATCGTAAATTACAATCGAAAAACATATCATTAACAAAATCGATTGATTGATTATCATTTAAAAAATTACCCACATAGATGCTTAAACGAATCAAGTAATCCAACTCCAACAGGGAAAATCGATTCACAATCATCAAATGCAATTGAGCTTGAGATGTCCATGGAATAAGAGAGAGAAAATTGAAAAACAATTAGAAAAATGAGGAGAGAGAAAATGAATTCAGTGAAAAATAGGAGAGAGAAAATTAAAAGTTAGATCAATAAAATGTATATATGGTTTTCTGGAATGGAAAATAAAAAAAAAATTAAAAAAAAAAATAAAAATAAATAAAGGAAAAAGCAAAAAAAAAAAAAAACATGCAGAAGATGACATATAAAACGACATAGTTAGAGGGGGGGTGTAGGGGAAGTTGCCTACCCTAGAGTATAGTGAAAAATTTGTTCATGCGTCTTGGGTCTTGGGCATCTTTGGTTCGAAGAGTTGCCAAAGTGGATTGGAAACTTGAAGCATTTGAGATATCTTGACTTGTCTTTTAATCCCATCATTAAATCACTTCCAAATACAATATGTCCAAAATTGACAAGTCTTTGAAATTGTATGAAGTACCTTGTTGACCTTCATATATTATAACTAGAGGATTTGGACAAGGGAGACGACCTAAAAAGCCTCCGGAGTTTGTTTATTAAAAACCTGAAAATGGCTAGTCTGCCTGATAGAATATGATAAATATTCTAGATATTATTTTGTATAGAAGGATATAGTTTGTTAATATTCTGTAATTATCGTGTGAGGTTTCCTAACGTATTTAAGACTCATCCTTGTAATCCTATATATATTTGATCAATGGAATGTGCTCCAATTTGAGGAGTTTAACAAAATCTAACACTGCCAAATGGTTTACACTTAGCTGCAGCTTCTCTCCAATATCAAAAAATGTAGCGGCCTAGTGTAGCTTCCAATTTGGTTACATGATTTTACGGTCAATTGAAATTGAAGATTGTCCTTTTCTGGTGGGTTTGCCCGAGTCATTTAGCCAGCTTACTGCACTACAAGAGCTCCATATCAAGGGCTGCCCTTATCTATCAGAAAGAAAAGGGCAGCCCTCGATATGCAATCTATTGATTCGACACATACCCAATATCTGGCTTGAAGGCGTTGGTTTTATTTAGGCAAAATTGGTATAAATCACCTTTTTTGACCAACTTTTTTGAAAAAAATCACCTTTTATGTTCTTTTTTTTTTTTTTTTTACTAAACCACCTTTTAATTAGCTAAGTTTTGATTGCACCACCCCTATTTCAAATTTTGACGGAAAATTTAACTGAGATGTTAAAGGGGTCCACAACTTGTGCTTTTCCCTCCTTAAATCATTTATTTTTTCCCTCCCAAAAACATTCGACCATTCCCTCTATATAAATGCATGACTAAATTGAGTAAAGCTCTAAAAAAACAAACTTAATTTTGCTGCACAAATTAAATTGTAGTTTTTGTTCATTCTCAAACCCTAAACTAAGGTAATTGAAGTGGATGGTTGAGATGGAAGGGAAAGTTTTGTTGTGGTTATTGATTTGGAAGTGGATAATTGAGATGCAATCCGTTAGATTTGAAATAGGGGTGATGCAATAAAAACTTAGGTACTTAAAAGGTGGTTTAGTAAAAAAAAAAAAAAACATAAAAGGTGGTTTTTTAAAAAAAGTTTGACAAAAAAAGGTGGTTTATACCAATTTTCCTTTTATTTATGTCTAGTTGTATATGTCAATAACCTAGAGCATCTAATTTCTTCAATTAGAACCTATTATAGTACTACACTACTACCTCCATTTGCAACTAATATAAAATGGAGGTAGAGGTACCGAGGTAGTATTTACTAGTTACAAGTTGTACACTGTGTATTGAATTTGATTAGTTTAGATGAAGTGCTTGGAGATATTTTAATACCTTAGTAGGTAAACCGCTATATCTAAACATAGTACACTGCTATGATATTTGAAGGACTCCAACTTCTCGATTAGAAGTTAAAACAGAAATTTGTATTAGTAATACTAATAAAAATGAAAATAACAAGCATGTAAAGTTGAAGTAGAACTAGGACCCAATATACAGTCACATCAATTTTATTATCCAAGTGCATTAGCAGTTTGTTTGGGTATCATAATGTTAAGGGAAGGGGAAGTAGGGGAGGCAGGTGAAGTGAAGGGAAGGGAAAGAAAGAAGGAAGAATGAAGAGTTTTCCATCTATTTCTTTCAATCTAAAAAAAAAGTCATAAACACTCAGTGGCAGATCCAGGAATTGCACCTAGGGGGTTAGAACTTCATCAAACACCCGATGTCCGAATGCACGGATATAAATCGGGTATCCAGGTATAAAATGGAGTGTTTAAATAAATACTAATACACAAGTACATAACAAAATAAGTCCAAATTCCAATAAAAATGCAAAATAAAATGATCCGATAAAATAATACATAACTTTAAGATAATGTCAAAATACAGTATATAAAAAAGATGCAAATTACAAAAGCATTCTTTGAGTTTTCGTACTTTGAAAACGTTCCAATACATCATTGTCACAAACGTTCCAATTCATTAATCAAACAACTAAACAAGTAACAAAATTAACAATTTAAACAATTAACAATTAATAAATAAATTTAAAAATTAAAACAGATTTAAACATTTAACACTACAAAAATTAACAAATTAACACTAAAAAGGAAAATGATTGAATTCTACGCATATTGTGTTGATTCCTAAGATCAAGAGCCCTCTTACAATGTCAGATTTTAGGCCTATTAGCTTATGTAACGTGATCTATAAGTTCATTTCAAAAATGTTAGCTAATAGACTTAAACTCTTCCTCTATGATATTATCTCCTTGAATCAAAGTGCTTTTACTCCGGGTAGGCTTATTACTGATAACACATTGATTGCATTAGAGACCTTTCACTATATGAACAGTGTGTGTTCTGGGAAGAAGGGGTGTATGGCGGTAAAGCTTGACATGAGTAAAGCATATAACAGAGTCGAATGGAGCTTTCTTGAGAAAGTCATGATTAAAATGGGGTTCAATAGTCACTAGGTGAATTTAATTATGAAGTGTGTCTCGTCTGTTTCACATGCTGTTATGGTCAACGGTGAGCCGTCAGATTTTTTCTTACCAGGAAGGGGTTTGCGTCAAGGAGATCCGATATCTCTTTATTTATTCATATTGTGTGCTGAGGTTTTTTCTCACCTCATCCGGATGAAAGTTTTCAAGGGCTCTTTGAAGGGTATACAGGTGTGTAGGGGGGCGCCTACCGTCTCTCACTTGTTATTTGCAGATGACAATATCATTTTTTGCAGAGCTGAGGATAGGGATGTTCAAGCCATTAGAAGGGTCCTCTCATGCTATAGTGCTGCTTCAGGTCAGGAAATTATTTTTTCTAAGTCTGAGATTTCATTGAGCTCTAATGTTCCCCAAGCTACGAAGGAGGCCTTAGCTTTAACATTGGAAGTGAAATTGGTGGATACTCGTGGGAAGTATCTTGGGATGCCAATGAGTGTGGGGAGAGAAAAATCTAGATCCTTTGATTTTTTAAAAGAGCGAGTGTAACACCCTAAAAATTCCTTTCTTTTAAAATACTTGTATTGCTCTGCTTAAAATTTAAAATAGGAAAATCTAAGACATTACCGCCACAGTGAAAATGGCTAAGGCAATTATCAAAGACACATAGCGGAAGACTACTTTTAAAAATCTTCAAAACAATTCAACTTAAAAAGTCAACCAACGAAAGTCAAGTCAAACCAAAGTAAAACAAAGTCAACCTACAACTTGGAACCATTGTAGGCCCTTAACAAAACCGAACCAATTCAAAACCTTTGCGTTAGTCTCACAAACTAATATAATAAAATAATTAAAGCAATAAACATATCATAAATTTATGGAAACTAGCATGATTCGCTCTTCACTCATGCCCATCATGAATATGCTTCATCACCTGAAAAGCTTCTCTCTACTTGTTTCCACTAATCTCCATTAGAAATGGGTCATCATAGGGCCAAGGTAAAGACAAGGCCAACAAACACACAATCAGCAAAGCTGAGTACATAAGCGTAATTAAACACACTAACATGCTTTCACCTATCAACACACTACTTACCTCGTTGCACCTGTTTACAAGCACACAACATACACAAGACTTCTCAACTAAGAAACTAAATAATTTATTTAGTATTGATTATGCATCGAACGGGTTTCCCCCTAGCCTGCCCCAATAAAGGGGTATTATGCATTGAGATGCGCATGGATTTTTCTGCGGCAACTTTAATTTTTAACCTAGACGCCTCTAAGTCCGTTAAAATTAGGTTTAAACTTCGGGTTTAAGCCTAATTACTAATCGGGCTTAGTAGATTTGGATTTTAATTCATTTTGTTTTGGGTTAAGCTAGTTGTTTTGTATTCTCGTGGCTTAATCAGTTGTCCATAAGCATTCTTCACATTGATCCAACACAAAGATGGTTTTATTTATTGTCATATCACTTCCAATCGGGACAAGAGGTCAAAAGTAGATGTCTACAGTTAGCCCTGACTTTGATCGAGTCTAGAATAGATGAGAATCAAAGTATCCGAGGAAATTAATCCGAGACTCATTCTGCCTGAGTTTCCTAAGAACAGAGAATCTTTCAGTAGTGTTAAGGATATCGAAACTATCCTTGATTCGCTAAGTGTTCGAGACAAGTAGTTTTTAAGGCTAGAAAAAGTATTTTCTAGACTTAACGCGCTAAAGAATCTAGATTGATCTTTTGCAAATGTAGAACGCTTTTACAAGTAAATGTTGTCCTAAGTGATGTCATGTCATGAGAAGATATCGGTTTAAAAAAGAGTAAAGAGGAAGATATCCTCTCAATATTGGCATCGTTGATGTAAAACCCCTCGATATGTCACTGAAACTTTAGTCCATGATTTTAACAAGTTAAAAAGATGATAAAAAGAGAGGTGTTTCGGCGTTCGGAGCCTAACACGTGAATAGAGGTTTTGACCCTCGCTTGCCAAAATGCAGTATTTGGGGTCCACAAGATATAAATACATGTCTTAGGACTGGAGGCATATATCTGACAGGCTAAAGTCGTATTACCTAATCAAAAGTAATTCCTAAAACCACTAACTAAAATAGATAGGGAAGTAGGGTCGAATCCATGGGGAAACCAATGTTCTTTTATTCCTAATAAATTATTATAATCTAAATTATCAAGAAAAGAGGAAGAATTGTGAGAAGTATACTACGACAATAATTAAACTAAGGGAATAAACAATAATAAGAAGATCTAGGGTCATAGGTTCACCAATAATTAATACTCCGGGATAAAACATAATAATCAATTATCAATGCACAAATTAACCAGATTATAAAGGGGCTTTCGCTACGTATTATAATCACAGAATTAACCTATCGGTATTAATTCACATCTCTCAAATGTTGACTTAACCATTTATAAATTAACCTGCCTATTGAAACTAAGCCTAAACATCAATTCTCATCTCTCGAATCTCGAATCAATATTGCATAACTCATACAATTATGCCTGTGCTAATCTAATTGCATAACATTAAATCAATCAATAGGAAATTAACCCAAAACATTAACAATCAACAATAATAAATCATCCCCTTCGTATTAATCATGGATCCCCAAAAACGCTAGAAATAAACTACTCACACATAATTAAAACTAAACTAATCAAAGCAATTAAATTAAACATGATAATAATAAAACTAAAGTAAAGACGATAATAATAATCTGCAATCCAAACGAAAATAATAACACTACGAATTCAAGAACGGAAACGATGGTACGGAGCTTGACTATAATCAAAAGCATAAAAATATTAACTAGAGAAGACGAAAAAGACGAAGCGAGATAAAAAAACAAAACTTAAAGAAAGTTAATAAAAAAAACAAAAAGCTTCATTATCATAATGCAGTAGAAGCAAAACTATTATAAAATAAGGGGAAAAGGGAGATATGAGAGAGAGATATAGAGAGGTAATAGTGTTATGTCTATATTCATCCATTTCATTAGTCACCTATATATATACATGATAGAACATTGTAACTTATATGGACAATGAAGAGTCCATTCATGAGAGGGTTAATGTGACCTAATGACGAAGGAGGATTACAAGGGTGTTATTACAACCATACTTAAGATAGTCATAAAAGTGATATTTACAAGCTATAATGACCATCCATTATTAACACATTTTATAACACTCCCCCTTGGATGGTCATTATCATAAAATAGAATAATGCGCATATATGCTGCCTCATTAAAAACCTTTCCAGGAAAAACCCTGTGGGAAAAAACCATGGATAAGGGAAAAAGAGTACAGAGCGCAATTACTCCCCCTCATTATTATATCACTGAAGATCTCTGAGACGACGCAATCCAATACGATAAACTAACTTTTTAAATGTTGCTGTCGGAAGAGCCTTAGTGAATAAGTCTGCTAAATTCTCACTTGAACGAATCTGCAATACTTTTATATCTCCATTCTTTTGAAGATCATGAGTGAAGAAAAATTTGGGTAAGATGTGCTTTGTTCTGTCGCCTTTGATGTATCCTTCCTTAAGTTGAGCAATACAAGCTGCATTATCCTCATATAAAGTTGTCGGTGCCTCCTTCCCAGATGATAAACCACAAACTTCTTTTATGTGTTGAATTACTGACCTTAACCATACACATTCACGACTAGCCTCGTGAATTGCTAAAATCTCAGAATGATTGGAAGAAGTAGCTGCAATGGTTTGTTTCATGGAACGCCAAGAAATGGCAGTACCACCATATGTGAACACATATCCGGTTTGTGATCGACCATTATGAGGATCAGATAAATAACCTGCATCTGCAAAACCAATCAAATTTTCTTTGGACAACTTTGGGAAAAATAAACCCATATCCTTCGTACCTTGAAGATAACGAAGTAAATGTTTGATCCCATTCCAATGCCTCCGAGTTGGACATGAACTAAAACTTGCTAATAAATTAACTGAAAATGATATGTCGGGTCGTGTATGACTTGCAAGGTACATTAGCGCTCCAATTGCACTAAGATATGGTACTTCAGGACCAAGAATCTCTTCATCATTTTCCCGAGGTCGGAATGGATCTTTATCTACTTCAAGTGATCTTACAACCATAGGGCTACTCAATGGATGTGCTGTATCCATAGAGAATCTTTTAAGAACCTTTTCTATGTATGTTGATTGATGCACAAGGATTTCATTCTCTAGGTGCTCTATTTGTAACCCCAAGTAGAATTTTGTCTTTCCAAGATCTTTAATTTCGAACTCTTTCTTTAAATAATTGACAGTCACTGAAATCTCTTCAGGAGTTCCAATGATATTCAAATCATCAACATACACTGCAATTATAACAAATCCCGATCCAAATTTCTTTATAAAAATACATGGGCTGATAGGATCATTCTTATAACCTTCTTTTAACAAATACTCACTTAGACGGTTATACCACATACGCCCAGATTGTTTCAATCCATAAAGAGATTTGTTCAATTTAATACAGAAATATTCTCGAGAACTAAATTTTGCTGCTTCTAGCAGTTTAAATCCTTCTGGGAGCTTCATGTAAATGTCATTATCTAGTGGGCCATATAAATAAGCTGTGACTACATCCATCAAACGTAAGTCAAGTCCTTCTCTTATTGCCAGACTAATCAAAAATCTAAAAGTAGTTGCATCCACCACAGGAGAATATGTCTCCTCATAATCAATACCAGGTCTTTGTGAGAATCCTTGTGCAACTAAGCGTGCCTTATATCTTACAACTTCACCCTTTTCATTTCTCTTTCGCACAAAGACCCATTTATATCCCACTGGTTTTACACCTTCAGGTGTACGGACTACAGGTCCGAATACTTCACTTTTTTCAAGAGATTTTAATTCTGCTTCAATTGCTTCTTTCCATTTTGGCCAATCATTTCTTTTTCTACATTCTTCAATGGATTTTGGTTCATGATCCTCATTGTTATCCATGATATCTAATGCTACATTGCATGCAAAAACATCATCGACGTCGATTTGATTTCGGTTCCATGTAATTCCAGACATGATATAATTTGTTGAAATTTCTTCATTATCAGGTACCTGAATTTCTTCATGTATCATGTCTAAATTCTCTTCTAGAGATCCTTCGGAAATTGTTTCTTCAATTTGACCATCATCAATTAATGCTCCTTTTCTTTTCCGAGGATTCTTATCTTTGGAACCTATTGGTCTTCCACGTTTCTGACGTGGTTTAGACTCATTAGCAAATTTATTTTGTCCTTCCGGGACATCTATTTTAAATGGAGCATTTACAGCTGGAATATGTGACTTGGTCACTCTTTTTGGTCAGCAAACGAGTCTGGCAATTGATTCGCTAAACTTTGTAAATGAATTATCTTTTGAACTTCCAGTTCACATTGTTTAGTTCGAGGATCAAGATGGGATAATGATAATTCATTCCATTTAATTTCCTTTTCCAGCTCTCTTTTTTCTCCCCCTAATGTTGGGAAAAGTGACTCTTTAAAATGACAATCTGCAAAACGAGCCGTAAATAAATCCCTTGTTGTAGGCTCAAGATATTTAATTATTGACGGGGATTCAAACCCAACATATATTCCCAACCTCCTTTGAGGACCCATCTTAGAGCGTTGTGGTGGAGCTATTGGAACATAAACCGCACATCCAAAAATTCTTAGATGGGAAATATTTGGTTCCTGACCATAAACCAATTGTAATGGGGAGAACTTATGATGACTTGTTGGCCTAATGCGAATTAGTGCTGCTGCATGTAATATTGCATGTCCCCAAGCAGAAATTGGGAGATTGGATTTCATAAGCAATGGTCTAGCAATTAACTGAAGACGTTTAATTAATGACTCAGCCAGACCATTTTGTGTATGAACATGTGCTACAGGATGTTCAACATTTATCCCAATGGACATGCAATAATCATTGAAAGCTTGAGATGTAAATTCACCAGCATTATCAAGCCGAATAGTCTTAATAGGAGTATCTGGAAAATGTGCCCGTAACTTAATCAATTGGGCAAGTAATCTCGTAAACGCCAGGTTACGAGTTGATAACAAGGACACATGTGACCATCTAGTTGATGCATCAATTAAAACCATAAAATATCTAAATGGTCCACATGGGGGATGTATGGGCCCACAAATATCTCCTTGTATACGTTCCAGAAAACTAATTGATTCAAAATTAATTTTAGCTGGTGATGGGCGAATTATTAACTTGCCTACAGAACAAGCAGCACATGAAAAATTATTATGAAGAATCTGCTGGCTCTTCAAAGAATGTCCACATGAATTCGTAATTATTTTTCGCATCATTATTGAACCGGGATGGCCTAACCGGTCATGCCAAACAACAAAATTATCAGTAAACTTCTGGTTTACTATAGCATGAGTTTCAATAGTATTGATTTTTGTGTAGTACAAACCACTAGAGAATGTAGGGAGTTTCTCCAAAACATGTTTTGTGCCTTGAGTTATTTTTGTGATTTGAAGGAATTTGCTATTTTCTTCATTGATTGTCTCAATATGAAAGCCATTGTTGCGAATATCCTTAAAACTTAATAAATTTCTTTGAGATAATGGGGAGTATAAAGCATCAATTATTTTAATTTCAGTTCCCCAAGGCAATTTTATAGTGGCTCTTCCGGAGCCCTCAATAATATTTGTACTACCCGATATGGTACTCACATTAATCCTTTTCATCATTAATGTAGAGAAGTATTTTTTATTTCTAAGTATTGTATGAGTAGTTGCACTATCAGCAAGACATAATTCTTCACCATTCATAGCAAACTGAACTTGAGTAATATCCATGTTCTTCATGAAATAAAATATATGTCAAAATATTAAGCATAAAAATAAAGATGATAAAATAAATAATTCAATAAAAACACCCAAATATTTCATAAATTCATAAAGCATATAAAGTCCTTATTACAACCATAGAATATAACATAAGTAAATAACTAGAAAAAGTCTAATACTTAAAGTTAATAAAAAAAACAAAAAGCTTCAGTATCATAATGCAGTAGAAGCAAAATAAATTAAAAACTAATCTAAAAGCATGATAAGTACTAATCTCAAAAGCTGCGGAAAGAATTTTAAACTAAGACTTAAAATAATGAAATAAAAGCTACCACTTTGTTCCCCAATTTACGGGTTTTATAACCCACAAAATTACGAAGACCAACTTAACAAAGTCGGTGGATGAAATAAGCTCGTCCGATTGGGTATTGGCCTCCCGATCGGGCTCAATGAACTAGGCAACGAAGTGGGCTTTTCTTGTGAGAATCGGGTTTCAGAGTTGGACCTAGTTAACTTGAGTCTAAATTCTAAATTAGATTGGTCCGTATTTCTTGCGGGAACATTGGACCTCTTTCACTTAATCGAGCCCTTAATCACCGAACTAAATTTCATTAACTCGGTCTTGGGTTTTAAATATACGGTTATAAAATACGATCAAACTCCAATATCTTTGTAGTGTTCTAATAAGCTCTAGAATTGTAACAAATATGCAAATTCCTATAAAATAATACCAACTCTACAAAAATACTAGAAAACGTATATTAGTAATAAAAATAGCTCCGTAGAGCTCAAATAAGCACAAATATGACCGTGGGACGGGGAATAAAAATATATATAAAATAGACTCATCAATATCCAAATCCAGTGAGAAAGCAGAAAATCGACAACTCTCTCAGCAGTTTTGTCCACAAGATGAAAACACGCGTCTCAAGACTGGGGGCACGTGTCTAAATAGGTGCGACTTCGACGTGTCACTCTTTATACAGGGGGTGGACGGACACCCTAATTGTCCGGTAAGCTAGTAAGCTCACTAACTACCGTATTTGCTTCCAATCGAGAATGTGTCTGTGTATGATGGTTCGGCGCACCAGTCGACTCGTAAAGCTAACGCCTAAATTTGAAAAGAAGCTATATCGTTTTCGTTAGGGAGGTAGATCACGTTGCTGTGGAAGAGGATGCAATTTTACGAAGCACCTACGCCATACAATTTTACGCTGTACGATACCCCATGCAATTTTACGCTGCACGATACGCCATTCTTTTTGCTGTGGACGCCAAAAAAAATGAAAAGAACGTGACATGTCTAAAATCTATACAGTAAAATGACAAACCTTTCTATGGGAGCTTTTACGCAAAGCACCACTACGAAACGTTTTAAGACATGCTCACCAAAAACATCCAACGTATGCTTGCGTGAGGCACAAAGCACGGTGTGCATGCAGGATGATGCAAAAAACTATCAAAAAAGGAAATAAACTACAAGATGCAAAGCAAATTAAAAGATTTCGATAATTTACGCGACATTACGTCTAATAATGAGCAAAAACCATCAGAAATAAATCAAAACGAATCGAAATCAAAATACCGGTCTTTTAAGTGACCAGTATCAGTGCGCAACTCAGTGGGTCGCGCTGGCCAGGCGCGCGCATCTTTCTGAGTTGCGCTGGGATGTCACGCGCAACTGATTGGGTTGCGCGCGGCATTTAAGTTAGCAAAAAGAAATCGCTGAACTCGATTTTTCTTTTCACTCTCTCTCTCCTTCCTTTCGCCATTTCGACTCTTTCTCTCTCTACAAAGCTTGAAATTCTTTGCTTTTTGAGGCTAAAGGAAGTAGATCTCGTCCCATATTCATATTTTCCACAATCCAATGTAAGTTTTTGCTAGTTTTATTTCGTTTTTTGGCTGAATTTGGGGAAATTTGAACCGTGAAACCCCAAAATTCGAATTTGGGGGTTTTAATTCGGTTCATTATTCTTGAAAGTGTTTGTTCCATGTTGTTATGCTATGTTTTAGGAGTGTTTTGCAACAAATTTCATGAAAAATGGTTGAGTATTGAACCTTGTATGAGCATTTCTTTGTTTAAGTGCGTTCTTGGTATTTTGGTCGAATTTTAGTTCGAATTTGTTGTTTTTTGCTTGCTCATTTGGTTATACTTGTTGATTATGAAGTGAATTATAGTATTAGAACTACGATTACTTTCATGAATCATGTTTCGAAAATTTTGAATCCGAAAAATGGCGCGAAGTATACACTTTAGCTTGTTTTTTTTTTTGCCATGTTTGAACCTTAAGATTGTTTGGTAGACGATAATTATGTTTATGTTATTATTATTTGCCTAAAAATAGTTGCTTTTTTGAGATTTAGGAATATAATGTCTAGAATAATTTAGTTGAAACTGGTATAGGATGGCTTTTGTGGGTGTTAAAAGCCCCCATTTACTGAGTTTAACTGCAAGTATCGTAGCCCCCAAGCGTGGGTGGCATTCGATTTTTGTGTTTTGCCCTCTCGGCAGTCGTTATGCTGTCGAAATGGGTCTAGGTTATACATATTAGTTCCTTAGGAAAGTAAACTAATAACGAATTTTATCGATTATAGTATGGAATGCCCTCCATTTGTCGATGCTGAGGAGGATCTAGGAGGTCCAGAACCTAACGAGGCGGTTCGCCCTCGAAAGAGGGTGACGCGTCCTCGTGAGGAGGTTCAGGGGCGACGTGTCGGGGCTGATCGATGTCGCCACAAGGATGTGGTCCTGAGGTGGGACCCAAACCATCACGTTGTGATCCGAAACTGGTGTGGCATAGTGAGTTCTTCTGCGCCTCCGTTTTTCTTATCATTTCTCTCTCTCTCTTTTTTTTTTGAAAATTTATAACCATATTTTCTTATACATTTTCTTTTAGAACAAGCCTAGCATGCGGCTGTACGGTTCGGGTGACTTGAGGGGTCGTTTTGTGAGTTTACCCGACGTGGTAAAGGAGGTAGTGGAGCTTTAGGGGATTAGCCCCCAGCTTGCGGCTCTTCGAGATTTATCGAGTCAGCGTGCGTCGTCAGCTTTCCTTCGCGGGTTGCTGGAGTTTTGGTGGGATTCCACCAACACTTTCCATTTCCCGTGGGGGGTGATGACGGTTACCCCTTACGATTTCTCTATGATCACGGGTTTTCCTTTCGGAGGTGAGCTTGTGGTTATGGAGACTGTGAAGGGGTCAGAAGAGAGACTGCGTAACCTTGTGGGGGACCGGCTTGCGGCGGCTCTCCATATGTACGCGCAGTCTTGTCCATACTCAGTTCTTGCCGACGAGTTATCGGCTGATGAGGTTGATCGGCAGTGTACTCCTGAGCAGCTGGCTCGGATATACATTTCCCACGTTCTTTCCGTCACTATTCTGAGTGATCGGGTAGAGCGTTGCGCTATCGGGTTACTTATTTGCCTCGGTGATTTGGGGCAAGTGGGTAACTTGAGTTGGGCGGAGGTGTTGTATGCCCGTATGCTTACAGCTATGGGCAAGGCGACACGGGTGATGGATTCCACGGCAGCTACCGTGGTACCTCGGATCTCGATTTTGTGGCATGGTCGTATCCTCGAGGTACGTCTTTACCTTAATATTTTGTTTCTTTTAATCATCTTTTTGGCTCTTTTGATCATGGTGTGTTTTTTTTAGGCTTGGGGGTACTCGTACCTGCCTTTCATAGCCCCTAGGATACTCAGGGAGGCTCGTTTTCCTATCGGCCATCGCTTGGTCATGATAAAGAAGAAGCGAGCTACTACAGCCGGCGACTTTCGCTAGAGGATTCTTTCGGCGACTTGTGCGTTGGTAAGTATGATTTTGACAACACACATATGTATATTTCTTTTTGAGTGACTTTCTCATGTGGTTGTGTTTTGTAGATCGATCTCCGTCCTTGGAGTTTGATTATCGGGGTCCTTGAGGCCGTTCGAGTAGGCGCAGTTCGCTGCCGTTTTTGGGCCCTTTATCAGGGACTTTCTGTGCTCTAGAGGACATATGCTTGGTTTTTAGACGAGTGTGTTCTCTGCCAGTTTTCGTCCGAGGAGCCTTTGGTCCCTGCGGATCCTCCAATCCGGATGCTGCGTGCGGATCTGCTGTCTACCGAGGATCGAGCTCAGGCGATCCTTGGTTATCCAATGGAGCAGTTGGTGCTACCGGATGTATCTTACCCGGCGTTCGTTGCCTCCAAGCTGACTCATTTTCTAGCTTTCGTCCTAGTTAGCATTTTCTTTTCTTTTTCCTTTCTTTATCTATTGTTCAGAACTTTGACTCCTTTTATTGTATATTTTTAGCGAGTCGACCTGGGTGGTTGGGTGCCTCCTATGGCGGAGGTGACGTAGACCGACTCTTTTGGGTCGATAAGACGCTTTCGGCGGCGGAGGATGAGGACATACCATTTGTATTAGAGACGGTTGAGTCGGTATGTTTATTTTGTACATGTAAATCTTTTCTTTTTCATATATCATATACATTTTTTATAACTGTCCTTTATTATTTTTTGGAACGGGTTCAGCGGGAGACCGTGAACGGCATGGTGAGGACTATGTGTGCTTTCCGATCTGCTTATCGGATAGCCCTCGTGGCTTTGTCATGCCGTGATCATCGGATGGTCGCGGTAAGTCTTGTTTATTTTCTTATCAAAGTTATTACACATACGTGTATTAATCTTCGTTTTGGATTTTGCAGGATGTACAGCAGCCGTCTGGGAGCCGCCGAGCATCTTGACTTCCATTTTTTTTACCTTATGGAAATGTATATGTACATTATATATATATTTTTGATTGTTGTACATATGACACTTTTTTTGTATATATCATTTCTTTTTATTTTATTTCCATAAGAGTGTTGTTTTTTTAATATATATTTTTTTGTAAAAGAAGAAAAAATTTTCCGAGGGAGGGAAAGGGTTCCCGATTTACCCCCCTCAAAAAATAACGAAACTAAAAAGAAAATAAAAAAAAATAAAGAAAAAGTAGAAAAAGGAACAAAAAAGAAATAATAATAAAAAAGAAGTTAGGAAAGGAAAAAAAGAGAAAAAAATAAATAAAAAGAAAAAACAAAGAAAGGAAACAACAATAACAAGGCAAGCGTATGGACTAATCATAAGATTTCGTTGATATTCCATTATTTGGTAATCCGAAATATGGAAATAACCCAATAATCATGTCGCGACAGAACAAGGCGCGTGCAACTATATGGGTTGCGCGCGACTGTCGCACGCATGTAATTTGGTTGCGCACGGCTGCGCGCGCCACCTGCGGGTGAACTATCCTTTGGGCGAAAATTGCCGAAAAATTGCTCCGTTTGGGTCTATTTAAACGTGGTTTCATGTAGGCTTTTGATCATCTCACATTCATTCGTTAATAGGAAATCAAATCGCTCTCTTTTTTGTTCTCTCTTTCATCTCTTGTTTTTTTTTCGAACAATGGTGAAAACTTTTGAGCAACATTTGAAACAATGGGTCACTTTCCTTTCGAATGAGGACAAATTAGCTTTTAAAATATACCATCTCGACCCCTTATTAAGTTATATGCAACTTAATATAAATTTTGATTTTCTCCATGCTGCGGTCAATCATTAGGACTCGAACCATCATCCTTTTCTATTTAAGGGGGATGAAATTGTCCCATTACCTGGTGAGTTCGAGGCTCTACTAGGTTTCCGTGCAAATACTCTCCCTGTGACGTATGCCCCTACCTTGTCAGATTCGAAATCTTCGTTTCAACGATTCTTTGGCTTGAATGATAATGATATGGCCAAAATTGGGACAGAAGAAGGCGTGAATTTAATTCAATTTATTGAACACTTTGTCGCTCCTCGTGACAACTTGACTAAACAACGTTTTAAAATCCGTGCTTTGTGTTTTTGTCTTATTGTCAATTTTTTACTTAGGACAGGCAAAGAACATGGGGATTATTCAATGGTGTCCATAGTGGAGCAAATAGAGGGATGTCATTCACCCGTTCCTTTAGCTCTAGCAGAAACTGTACTTTGCTTGAACCGTCTTAGAGGAGATCAAAACGTGAACAGTTTCACGGGGAGTCCACTCCTATTACACGTACGTTTTTTTTTCGTCGTAAATCAGTGCAACTCTGGAAGTTGCGCTGGTCTGACCAGCGCAATCTACCAGGATGCGCGTGGGTGGCATGCGCGACCTTCTTTCTTGCGCACGCCACCTGCTGTCGTAATGCCGCAAGCTAATTTTTTTCTTCTTTTTGTTTTAGATTTGGCTCATGGAGCGATTGTGGATTGTTGATCAGCCACAAAATCTTGAGGCTAACGGAGTGAGAACGTTCCCTGGTCGTCGTATTCTTTACAAACATAAGAATGAAGAAGAATGGACGTCTTTTTTCTGTCATTGGGTTCCCTATGTACGCTTTGTGATTCCTTGGTGGAACATAAGTAGTGTGATCGGTAATAGTTTCAATTGTCCCTACATTAGGCTTTTAGGCCTTTCTAATACTACTCACATCTTTCCTTGCAAGGTAATGAGACAGTACGGGATAAAGCAAATTATTCCCCCACAGGATTGTGATGCTCTCAAGGATGTGAATTTTAGGGTCGAACGGATCCCACGTTGGATGGAATATTGGTCTAGTCTTCCTAAGTGGGTGATGCAAAATCCCATGGCAAGCATAGTACTCTCTTCCTTTTACAAAGCTTGGATGAATGCAGCGGATAAGGGAGAGTTAAACATGGCTCGTCAACAAAGTTAAGCCGCCTCGGCTCGCAATCCACCCAAGCCTTCAATGCAATTGGCCACAACTACTCCTCCTAGTGGACAAAACAAAGGAGTGAGAAGAAAATTAGACTTCTCCTCATCACCTAAGGCTCGCTCAAGAGAACTCAAAAGGAAGGTTGCTCGCAAACCCGCGCAACAAGGAATAAAGATTAAAGAACCTTCATCAAATCCCCGTAAGAAGACTCCGTCCAATGCTAAAGACAAGGGAAAAAGAGTTGAAAGGGCCCCTATACCCAAATTGAAGAACAATATTTGGGTCAAAAAGACGGGAGAAGGGGAAAGCTCTAAAGTCGCCAAAAGTACTGCAATGGAAACTACTCCTCCTTCACTCGTGGCGATTGAGGACATAGTAAAACCTTAGGGTGTTACACAATATTAGTAGTCTTAATGTTTTTGAATAAAGGGCAATCACTACAATTTTTTTTTAATTACTTATTATCTAATTCTATGATGTCTTTTGAATTTTGTTTGGAATAAAAATGAGCTCGTTTTTTTATATGACCGAATCAAAAAGATTGCTATTACGAAATCAGGTCTTTGCGTAGTTCTTTGCGAAAAGTTTAATTAAATTTTTTTTAATTTTTTTTCTTTAATCCTTCTTGTAGAAATTAAATGAAAAATTAATCAAACTTTGTTTAAATAATTTAAATCAAAGTTTAATTTTGTTGCTTTCTGAGTATACATAATGTTTGGAAACGCCCTCATTTCATTGCTAGTAAAAATCGAAATTTTATTCAAGAGTAAAATTCTGGGTTCGTAGTTCGTCATCAGGTGGCGCGCGGAATGTCCAAGGTTTCCCATGCCTCTCAAGCGCAACTCATTTTGCTGCGCGTGACATCCACGTGCAACCCGTTTAGTTGCGCGCGACACCTGTGCTACGAGTGTTAAATTTTATATATATATATATATATATATATATATATATATATATATATATATATATATATATATATATATATATATATATATATATATATATATATATATATATATGTATGTATATATATATATTATTAACCCACACTTAACCCCCCCAAGTGTGAAGAGTATTTCGTAATGTTCGAAAAAATCTGAACACTTTGAATGGTATACATTTTTTTTACCCCCCAAGTGTTATGAGCTTTACCATGTGATTCGATAAAGTTCATAACATTTAGAATCTTTATTTGAATGCTAAGAGACATGATTGTGAATCATGAATGAACGAGTTTATAAGGACTTTTATATGTAATATTTTTTAAGTCGATCAATGTTTATTAGTTGGAGGATTTCATCGCCACCAATATCCATTAATCGAACGGCTCCTTCTGATAGAATTTCAATTACACGGTATGGTCTTATCCAATTAGGTTTGAATTTCCCTCTTGGATCAGTTGGTGTACCCCTAACCTCTTTTAGTACAAAGTCACCTTCTTTAATATTACGAGGTCGTACCTGTTTGTTAAAGTGTCGCGTAATGCGTCGTTGGTAGACTAGCACATGATGCAAAGCTTTTAATCGTCATTCGTCGAGGAATAAAAGCTCTTCAAGAATTATTCATACCTTGCTCGTATCCATTCAGCTTTCGGTAGCTTACTTTCGAGTACGATGCGTAGGGATGGTATTTCCAGTTGAACTGCGTCCATGCTGAAAACTAAGGAGTATGGGGTTACTCCTATTGATGTTCGTATTGATGTTCTATAACCCCATACAACGAAGTGTAGTTTGTTCGGCCAGTCTTTGTAATTTTCTGCCATTTTCTTAATGATGACTGTTATATTTTTATTTGTTGATTCTACCGCTCCATTCATTTGGGGTCTATATGGGGACGAATGATGATGTTTTACTTTATAACGAGCTAAGAGGGTCTCAACTTCTACTTTTAATTGAGATCCCAGGTCACTAATTAGTTCATGTGGAACTCCATATCTACAAAATATGTTTCGTTCGAGAAACTTTGCGACATGTTTAAAAGTGATGTTAACGTAAGAAGCGGCCTCGATCCACTTAGTAAAGTAATCAATGGCTACTAGTATGTACTCGTGTCCTCCTGCTCCTGTTGGAGAAACTTTACTAATTATGTCAATTCCCCAAGTCGAAAAGGGCCAACGAGAAGTGAGGTTATATAGTTCGGATGGTGGGGCGGTGTTGCAAATTAGCGAACATTTGGCACTCTAGACATTTCTTGACATATTGTATGCAATCATGTTCCATTGTGGACCAAAAGTACCCTTGTCGTGAGATTATTTTAGCAAGCATTTTTCCATTCATGTGAGGTCCACAAACGCGTTTGTGAGTATCCTCCATAACAATGATGGATCCAGGGGCGGGCCTACCCAGGCCACGGCCCGCCCTATGCTGGATTAATTCAGTATATATAAATAATTCTTGTTAGTTGTTACATTGAATATACTTGGCTGAGTTGGTTTTCTAGCCTTATAGTGTCTATTAAGGTATTGTAGGTGTTAGGTTCTAATCCCACAAATAGCAATTTTTTTTTTTTTTTTTTTTTTGGGTAATAACTTTCTATTACTTTATATTTTATACGACCCGCCCTATGTATACATCCTAGATCCGTCCTTGCTCCATAAGGCGTGTGGATTCTGGTTGATCTATACACAATAATCTTTGACCGTTGGGTCCCTTCTTGCATTATTGACCGCTTACTAATCCGTATTGGGCCGTGAGCGTTCTCAAAGCTCGTTGGTTTTTTTATGAAGTATTTGCAAGATATGTGCCATGAGTAATATATTGGAGGATATGATTTGTAGGCGTCGTTCGGATTGCGCCTACGTTAAGCATGTGTGAATATGCTTGACACTCATAGGAAGTGGGAATTGACGTATACGATTAGGGACAAATAAAGTAGGGAGCCGCCAACAAGTTTTTAAGGAAATTGTAAACCGTTCACAGATCATAAAAGGCAACCACGAATAAAGGGACAACGATAGGCAACAACGATTGACCCGTGAAGGTTACACCCCATTCATAATCCATGAGATTACTAACTCCATATGGTTCGGAACCACGAAAGGAGGATCGAGGATGATGGTACGAAGTGAGTCATGGAGTCACATTTGCCCGTATTGCCCTCTACTCGATTCTTATAGTGAAAAGCGATTTCTGCGATCTCAAAGGCATGTAAACAAAGATTCAATTTGTTCCAAACTATTATTAGGCTAAATTGGTTGAATATTAATGCAACATATAATTCTAAAATATTAGTGATCACTTTAATTAATAACAAGATTAAAAAGGAACCTAAACTTGTTGTCCAAATTATCTTATTAGGCGTGATTTTCACATATTTCCTTTAAACATGCAATATGGTGATCAATAAATAAATAACAGAATAAACATTAATGTTGGAAGCAATTTAACAATAAATTGTTAGTCAAATCAAATATAAATTAACCTAATCATGATACTAGCAATATAAAAATAAAATAAGTAATTAAAATAATTAATTATTCACATTACGCACGTTCCTTAAAATTGCTACATCATGAATAAATTGTTAGTAACTTCAATAAAAATATAAATCAAATTGAAATTAAATTAAATTAAAAGTAGAGTTGATTTGATCCAAACCCTCAGTAAATTATACCTTTCACGCCTTGGTTTAAGGACGAAACCTTGGGTTAAGTATGGACTCCTTGGAGTGCTTAAGAAAAGAATGATGTAATTAGGAATATAGGTTTAAGGCTTAAAGTATGAGAGAGAGAGAAGAGAATGATTTTTTTTGGTGTAGATTAGAAGAGAGGAAGAGAGAATGATTTGGTGCCCCGAACTATAGAAAGGAGGAGGGTATTTATAGAGGAAATGAGTAGGGGATCACACAGAACCCTAAAAAGGATAAAAACCCTAATTTGGGGCACCGTGACACGGTCAGTGTCTGCCGTGACACGGTCAGAGGGTGTCGTGACACGGTCAGAGGGTGCCGTGACACGGTACAGTTTTCTATGTTGCGGTGCATTATTTTGCCCTAAAATGTTAAAGCACGTGCAGTGTGTACTCGAAGAAAACACGGAAAAATCCCGTGTCACGGCATGTGTACTGTGACACGACAAAGTCCACCGTGGCGCGGCACGGGGCGCCATGTCACGGTGTACAATTTTTCCAAAAGAAACGTGGAAAAGACATGAGAAAGCACCGTGACACGGTGAAGAATACCATGTCACGATACCAAGCCTCGTGCCACGTCATCATCCCCGCAACGCTAATGCGCGATAATTCCAGTTTTTTTTATGCGTTTTTAAAACTATGATAACTTTTGTTCCGTAACATGGAATAAGTCATATAATATATCATTGGAAATATTATCAAGTATACTTTCCAACCCAATTGGAATCAAGTCAAAATCATTTGTAGATTTTAAGATATTGCCGTTTTAGTGAAAGGGGTGTCAATTTTTGGCCGAGTTTAGTATTTTGATCAAAAATCTTATTCGTTTTAAATCGGAATTGGGCTTATGATATATTTTTGGAAATCTTATTTCAAGACCTATCCAATTAAATAATATTTGGATCAAATTTATACGGCCAAAAAATCAGTTTCTCTCGGTTTTGTGATGTGGACACGAAAAGTGGAAAGTAAGTTATGGTTTAGGGAAATGAGCTAGGAATTGGATTGGTTTATGAAATGTATTGGGAATGAATGTGGATTTAAGCACTCCAAAGGTTAAATACTCAACCCGAACAATAATGGCGGTGAAAGGTTGTTCATCATAGGGTTTGGTTTTGGGGAGACATTTTTAGGCGTCTACATGATCATACTAAGGATTTTCTCCTACGATGTCATTTACTTCCTCTATTACATTGCAATAAGCTGATTCATCCCTTCTATCAACGCATAATGGAATCATATTTAGGTGATCTGGAATGTTGATCATTGAGGCTAATTTTGCTAGCGCATCGGCAAATTGATTCTCTTCCCTTGGGAGGTATTTGAAGTCAATATAATCAAAATGCTCGATGAGTTACTCTAGGTGTGCTTGGTATAGTATCATTGTGGAGTTTTTTATCTTCCATTTTTTGAGTATATGATTTATTATTAAACTTGAATCTCCATATACCTTTAATTTTTGCATACCTATGCTAGCTACTGCTTCTAATCCAATAATGCACACTTCGCATTCCGCAGTATTATTAGTAGCCTCAAAGTCTAGTTTTGTAGAGATTGGAGTATGTGCTCCCTCTGGACTTATGAGTAACACTCCCACACCACATCCCTTTTGATTGGATGCGCCGTCGAAGTACATTACCCATTTTCCATCTTGTGTCATGAGAATCTCTTCATTCGGAAGATTAGAAGTTTATGCACGACTTGTTTGAACAGGGTGTTGGGCTAGAAAATCGGATATCACCTTTCCTTTAATTGATTTTTTAGGAATATATTTTAATTCAAATTCGGCCAACATTACCAACCATTTGGATATTCTTCCTTGTATGGGTGGTTGTTCGAACAAATACTTTATCGGATTATGTTGTGAAATCACATGAGTGGTGTGGGGTAGCATATAATGTCGTAATTTTTTAGTTGCCCACACTAATGCTAAACTTGTTTTTTCCAAGGTGCTGTATTTTGTTTCATATTGAATGGATTTTTTACTTATATAGTATATTGCACGTTCTACTTTTTCTACCTCTTGTGCTAACATGACCCCTGTGGTCGTATTTTGGGTACTGGTGGTGCTAAAACTGTCGGGCTTTTGAGATAGTCATTGACTTTCTCAAAGGCCTCTTGGCATTGATCGTCTCATTCATGTTTTACTTCTTTTTTCAATTTTTTGAACATTGGCTCACAAATCATTGTCAATTTATTAATGAATCGACTAATGTACTGTAGCTTGCCAAGGAACCCCCTAATTTGTTTTTCTGTTTGAGGGAGAGGCATATCAACAATTGCCTTTATTTTAGAAGGATTGATCTCAATGCCACGTGTGCTTAATACGTATCCGAGTAACTTGCCGGAAGTTACTCCGAAGGCGCATTTTTGTGGATTCAATCTCATTTTATATTCTTTTATGCGAGTGAAGAATTAGCGTAAAGCTTTTATATGTCCCATTCTATCTTTATACTTCACGATCATATCATCCATATACCTGTATTTCTTTATGCATCATATCATGCAAGACAGTCGTAGCCGTTCTTTGGTACGTAACTCCTGCATTTTTTAGACCAAATGGCATGACTGTATAGCAATACGTACCCCAGGGGTAATAAAGCATGTCTTTTCTTCGTCTTCTTTTGCCATTAGAATTTGGTTGTTACCTGCGTATCCATCCATAAAGGATAACATCGCATGTTCAGCCGCGTTATCTACCAATATGTCAATATGAGGTAGAGAAAATCGTCCTTAGGGCTAGCCTTGTTGATGTCCCTAAAGTCGACACACATGCGAACTCGTCTATCCTTTTTAGGGACTAGGACGATGTTTGCTACCCATTCTGGGTTACGCGAATGAAGCCAGCATCTAATTGCTTTTGTACCTCTTCTTTTATTTTCAAAGCGACATCAAGTTTCATTCGTCGAAGTTTTTGTTTTACTGGTTTAGAGGTAGGGTTCAAGGGAATGGCACTATTACAAAAAATGGAATAGAGAACAGTTGAAATAAGCCTTATCGAACGCCTCAGAGGCGATCTTCTGCTAAGCGATGTGTAAAGTTTACAGAACGGGTATAAGAGGCATTCCATATGTAAGGGAAAAGAGAACGGGTACAAGAGGTGTTCTATATGCAAAAAATAACCGTTCTCTTTCCTGTTTTATATGCTTATAAAAATGAATAAAAGAGAACGGCTAACAAAGATAACCATTCTTTGTTGTTTTTTTTAAAAAAAAATAAAATAATAATTTTGCATCATGGAAATTGCATATATACTATTTCGTAATCTCCATCAACAATCAATAAATAAAATTGAATTGCAATTGTAAAAGTCAAAGTAAATGCCAAATTAATTAAAACAAACTTTATTATAATTACATCTCAAGTACATTTTGATATAATTCTCTAACCTAACTTAATAATTATCAATGTGCTAACAACTTCAGAAGAACACCAACTTGATTTTCCCTTGAAATTCGAACCACTTAATAATCTAATTCAACTGCAGCGGCACTTCCACCTACTTGAACCACCAGCGACACTTCAACACCAACTTGAACTACCATCAGCGCTTCCACCAACCTCAACCACCGCGGCGCCTCCACCGATAGTGCACGCAAATAATGAATTCGCAACAAACACCCATAAATCAAAGATGAAAAATCAGAATTTAATCCAAATCATAACATAAAAATCAATTGATAAAAGTTATAGATCTAAAATTAATAATTGAGAATTAAACAAGCTACCTCCATAATGTTAAACACCAATCAACCCGCAACAACTTATGACCATAAATAGAGTAAAACAGAGACTCAATGGCTAAATCTTTCGCACATCGCATTAATTGTATCGGAGTTGGGGGTTGAAAAAAAGGCTAGTTGTAAACAGAGGAAGAAGACGATGGGTTTTTCGCATACCGCATTTTTTGTAACATTGAGAATTGATCTTTCGCACACCGCATTTTTTGTAACATCGGCGGCGATGCTCGGAATTTAATCGGGCTTCATCTTGGAGTTTTTAGAACACTAAGGGATGAAGGTAGAAGAGAAAGGAGTTAGAGTTTCATAGGAGGAAAGAAGTGAGAGAAGAGGAAAAGAAGAAGGGAAGTTATGAAGGAGAATGATTGTACGACGGCTATCTTAAGAGGAAAGAGGAGTTAGGGTTAGAATTTTGGGCCTTTTGGTATGTAAGATTTTTCTTTTTTTAAAAAAAAAAAAATAATGTTAAACATATCGAACAGTTTATTAGGAGGGTGTAGGGAATATTTCAAGCATTATGATAACCCCAAACTTGAACCCCACTGTGATCATACACTAAAGTACGGTGGCGTTCCAAAGGGAAAGAAAAAGAGCAAAAAGAGTCGCCAACAAGTTTTAGGAACTTGTAAACCCAAAAGACAATCCAAAAGGACCATCAACTACTCCATAAGGTCTTGAACCAAACAGGGTCCGGGGATGAGGGTACGAATCCAATCTACAAAAGAAAGGACTCGCCCTATAAAATAGGCATCTACTTTGTTCTGCTCGTATTCATGTGCGCTTTTCGAATAACATACAAACATTATATTGAACCTAACCTGTTTAATCTATGTTGGTTGAATATTAATGCACAAATAGTACTATTATTGGCGATCACTTGAATTAAAATCACATTAGCCTAAACCAAATTATTAATTATCTTATTAAGCGTGATTTCAAGTACAAATTCCCTTTAACAATCATAAAAGGTGTGATCAAGCAATAACAATAATATATATCAAGCAACATAATAATAAACAATATAATAATGATAATAACATGATAAGGCATAATAAAGTTTAAAAATAATAGCAAGATCCTAGGCATGATACTAACAAGATTAATAACAAACCCTAGCATGTCACTAAGCAATAAAGATCAAAGCTTTAAACCTAACATGGTACTAACATGATATTAGAAAGGATTAAGGCATCCTAAACATGACACTAGAAAGCATAAAATAACATCCTAACATGATACTAGGAATCATAAAACAATAATAAACATGCTTTCTACGTTGAAAGAGAGTAATAAGATTACATACTTTGAAGCCTCGTACCTCTTTCTAATAACAAAATACACAAGTTAGTAACTTCAATGAAAATCAATAAAGAACAATAATTAAAGAATTAAAGAATAATCAAATTAAATAAAGTTTTGACTAGTTTTGGACCAAACCCTCAGAAATTATCAACCTTTCACGTCTAGGGCGAAGGCAACCTCGAACTTGGCTAGGTGTTTCAAGATCTTGTGAATGCGGAATATTGTATGTAAAAAGCTAGTTTAGAAATAGAGAGAAAGAATAAGCTATATTGCTCAAGAGAGAGAATAGAGAGAATTAAGGATGAGAGTTGATGAGAGATCATGAAAGTTGATTGAATGAAAACAGAAGTTCGGACCCTATTTATAGGAAAATAGTCCGGAAAATCATAGAATTTGATAAGAAATAAAACTCCACGCTGTCGCTAATCAAACCGACCTTGTTGCCAGAAAATTATCTTGTCGCCAGGCGACAGAGTCTGTCGCGAGGCGACAAAACTGTCGTTTGGCGACAGAGACAGTTTTTGCGGATTTTGTTTTTATCATATCTTTTGATCTAGAAGTCTAAATAAGTCATATAATATGTCGTTGGAAATCTCTTGAAGTCTATTTTCTAATGCAATTGGAATAAGATTAAAATATTTTGTAGATAAAAAGATATGGCCGAAATAGTGAAAGGGTGTCAGTTTTGGATAGAGTTTCGTATTCTTTTCATATCTTTTTCGTTATAGCTCGGAATTAATATTATAATATATCATTGGAAAGATAATTTCAAGATCTATCCAACCATATAAAATTTGGATAAAAAATATGAGGCACGAAAATAATATCTGACTATCTTTGAACATCTTTAAATCCGAATAGAATTAGGAAAGTTTTAAAAAAGGAAAGTTTATATTCAAATCAAATTCCATGATCTTATCTTTTCAAAAAAGGATAATTAAGATATTTTAGAAACTTATAGAAGATTCTAATCAATCCTAATTAGTTTAGGAACAGGATTAAACCTTTGGACCCTCCTCATGATCATTGGGTCGTAGGTAAAATCCGGTTTGGGCCCAGTTTAGTATTTTGGCCATAACTTCCTCATTATTCATCGGAATTGGGCTTATAATATATCGTTGGAAAGGTCTTTTCAAGCCCCATCCAACTACACCATTATTGTACCCTTATCATGGACCAAAATAAACTGAATTGGACGTTTTCATAAAATAGAGTGGGTTTTCGAAAACAGAAAGAAGGATTTTAATAAAAACTAACCGCATCACTTGACTTTTCACACTTTCACCTCATTCGATTATGGTTCGACGCGAAAGGTATTCATCACTGGGTTTGGTTTTGGGGAGACACAAATGGGTGTCTACAGAAGCCCCCACTTTGACTGAGTTTGGAGAAACTTATGTTTCGAAAACGAAAGTCAAAGTAGCGATAGGGACGGAGAATGATTCAAAACGTTCTGCGATTCCAAATCATTCTAATAACGCCGATACCTGTAAAACAATCATTAGTTAAAATAGATAAAAGAGTTAAGAAACGCGTATCTTGCACCGTCGAGCACACGTCTCTGAACGTAACCATTTTGCTGTTGCTTCATTTGTTGTTTGTCTCAACCTCCACAGTGCCTCGTGAACGCCATCGTTGAAGATAACCATATGTCGTCGTCTTCAATATTCTTGGTGACAATCCTCCACAGTATTTCGGGAACATCATCGAAAATAACTGTATGTCGTCATCTCCAGGGTTGTGGTCGTACGTCGCCACGGCAGTGCATCGCCGCTATAGACAATCTCTTCTTTATCTTGAGGGACCGTCGAAGGTAACCTTGCTTCGCCATCTTCAGAATTTGTGACAACTCTCCACATCCTAGGGAACGCTATCTATCATTGTTGCTACATCTCGAGCTTTTCCTTGAATCATGGTGACAACCTTCCCAATCATAGCGAATGTCGTCGAAGACCGCCTCATCACGAACCGCTCTTCTCAAATATAGGTGACAACTTCCACAATCTTAGTGAATGTCATCGAAGACCGCCTCATCACGAACCGCTCTTCTCAAATCTAGGTGACAACTTCCACAATCTTAGCGGACATTGTCGAAGATCGCCCATCTTGTGCTATCTTCTCAAATCTTGGTGACAACTTCCACAATCTTAGCGGGCGTTGTCGAAGATTGCTCATCTCGTGCTATCTTCTCAAATCAAGTGATAACCTTCACAATCTTAGCGAAAGCTATCAAAGACCGCTTCATCTTGAATCGTTCTTCTCAAATCTAATAATAACCTCTCCAATCATAGTGAAAGCTATTGAAGGTCGCTTCATCTCAAACCGTCCTTCTTAAATCCAAGTAATAGACTCTTTTTAATCTTAAAGCCCCCTGTTGAAGGCTTCGTCATCTCGAATCTTCAAATCTTCTTCCATCCTAGGAAATCGTTGTGAACCGTTACTTTGGTGCTTGCGATGAGCCAATACTTAGGCGCTTTAAGCTAAGTGAGACGATCTTTTGTCAGGTCGATCACTCATTGTGATTGTAATCGAGCCGATTACTAAATCATGTCAAATTGCTTATAGGGGCTAACTAGCGTACCAAGGAACCCGAAATTGCTGAACCAGGTCCATATGACCACATTATGAAGCCACGTGACCTGTCGCCGCACCAGCGCATGCCAGAACTTCTGTTGCCACAATACCGCTCCGAACTTTCAATTTGGTCGTTTCCTTACAACCAAATCTGCTCAAGGCTCTTCATCTCCATATAATTTTGCTCAAACTTCTCTCAACTTGGAAAAGTTTCATACATCTATACTCGCGGTTTTTCGAAAAAAATCCGGAAATATTCTTGCTCGCTGGAATGTACCTGCATCTATATTTCAGACTATAGGACTTTGCTCATCTTTTATTATCTTAGGGTTGACCTAAGGCTTAGTGTTGCTTGACTCATTGATTTGACATGACTCAACTCAAAGCGTTTGACACATGTGGCTTGACTCCACTCGATGTGATATGACACAACATGACTCAATGTACATGACTCGTGTGTGAACTTGACTCGATGTGCGACTTGAAAATGCAAAAAAGCAAAAATTTTCCATTTCCGTCATTTTTGTGGAGAGTACCGACTTTCTCCCGAAAAAGAAAGACGCGGAAGTGTTTGATGGTGCATGTTGAATGAGCTTAATCTAGTATATGCATTTGATAATATCCCTCAAGGTGCAAGGATTAATTCCTCCTAAACTATCTTAGTTGACTCGATTATGAAAGTATTTAGGTAACTTAGGCATGGAGGCTAAGCACTTCATACTTTGATACAATGATGATTATAAGTGATGAGTGATGTGTGATATGACAAAGGATGCTTCAAAGTTATGTTAAGATTTCATGACAAAGGGTTCCTAATTGGAAGTCTATTTGGTCATGTATCTGTGATGTGTGTGAAAGTGACACTAAAGTTAGGCTGCAAAGGCTAACGGTGTGAAAAAGTATTATTTGATAAGAGTCAAATAATGATGACTCTTAGGCTAGGTAGGCTAATGATGTAAGGATCAAGCCCCCAAGTCTAGCTCTAAGTGAATAGGGATGAGCATTGGAGATCCCTTGACATGATCATGGTGTAAGTGTGTGAATGTGAAAATGAATGCATTTTTATTATGGTCGCCCCTCAATGTGAGGTTGCCTACGTATCCGTTAGGAATCAGGCCAAACGTAGCTCTAGCCGAACCTCGCACAAGTGTGTGTATACCTCAAAAAGGTCTTTTAAGGGTTGTAACGTGGTTAGGCTAAAGGTTAGAGAAGAAGGGGATAAAGGCTCAAGACCCTAGATAAGCCCCCAAGGTGTGCAACCTTGCTTTTGAATCTTTGCATTTTTTATGCTTGAGTTTTCTCATTTTTGAGCTTTTTTTCTTTTTTGTTTTGCTCTTCTATTTTGCTTTAGCATTTTTCATATTCGCATTTTTTTTATAAGTGTGGGCAATCTCGATCATGCGGTCTATCACTCACTTGGCATTCATGTTTCTTAGGCACGGTACCGAGCCCTCGATAAGAAACGCAATCTGAGACATGTTCTTATCAAAGATATTTTTATATCCAAGACATTGGAACACTTGCCCTTTTGTACACTTTTATTCATTTTTGCTTATTTTTATTTTATTTTTTTTGAGATCACTCAAGCTTTCATATTTGGAACTTGCATAAGTTACACACCATCCCATCCCAAGGTTAGTAGATGTGGGTTGAAAAAATGAAAGGTCTATCGTTAGACGAGGCTCAAAGTGGTTTATCAAAAAAAGGATTATATATTTAAAGGGTGAAGATATGATATGGCTACAAGGGGTGCCTCAAATCATTGGTATACTTGCGCTTAATTCGGCGATTTTTTTTTTTTTTTAATAATAATGCAATGATCATATGCAAGAAATTAAAATGCTCATTTTATTAAAGGGGAACAAAATAAAAAAAAACCTATGTAATAAATCTAAGGTAGACAAAGGGTGCCTATGCTAGACTTATTGGGGAAAAGAATAAAAAAAGAAATAGAAAAAAGATGTCACGAAATCTTGTCGTTGAAGCTCGCCTCTTGTCTTGTGCTTTATCATCACCCGGTCTTCTTGCCGACTGGAGGTATAGGAAGCTTGTTATTGTCGATCAAATATTGGATAGCCTCCTTTAGCTTCCAACAGCTCTCAGTAGTATGACCCCTACCTTGATGGTATTTACAATGTGCATCTGGATTCCAACTAGGCAATCTCTTTTCAGGTGCGGGATCTTGAATAGGTCCAATGGGAGTAATGAGCCCCTTAGTATGGAGTCGATCGAAGGCAACATCATAGCTCATCCCAATAGGAGTGAATTATTTCCTTAATTCTTTCTTAGATTCTTGGTTATTCATGGCTAAGACTTCATTGAGGTCAAAGGTACTAACATTTTTACTAGAGTGGGTGTTTTCAGAAGAAGAAGGATTGCCGTTCTTCTTTCCTTTCCAGCCACTTTGGTTACTATTGTTAGTAGCTTTTTGTTTTGCAAGGTCATCTTCAATCTCAATGCCTACGTCATAGACTGCCTTGAAAGTGTTCAAGTTGTGTTGATATCTCAAATGCTTCGAATACTTCTCTTGTAAATTCTTGATAAATAACCTCACAGCCTCTTTCTCAGTAGGGACTTCAATCATTTTTGCAGTAGTTTCCCTCCATTTATTAAAGAAGGAGGTGAAACTTTCATTTTCTTTTTGTCTTAGCATCTCAAGTTGTCTATGGTCGGTTTCAATTTGTATATTGCATTTATACCTTTCAATGAAGGCACTTACAATAGATTCCCAACTAGAGGTCTTTTCTTTATCAAGTGAAAAGTACCACTGTTGACATACAGCTTCTAAGGATAATGAAAATACAGAATGAAATGCTTTTCTATTTATCCCCTTAATACTCATTACAGTTTCAAAAGCTCTTAAATGAAAATAAGGATTGTCCATAGCCTTGAACTTAGGGATGTCATTGGGATTGAACTTTTGTGGGAGAAGGTCCTTATCCACCGAGACCCCTTGGGAGCTAATCTCTTGAAATCTAAATTCGTTGGACAGTTTGCCCAAGCTTTCCTGGATTAGGTCCATTTGTTTTTGTTTTTCAGGATTACTTATTTGCAGTGATAAGTTTTGTAACATCTCAGCCAAGTTGGCTACCTGTCCCTTGACCTCATTAAGTTCTTCTTGACTAGCCATTGCCTTCTTAGCTTTCCTTTTCTTACCGATTGGTTTGTCAAAAAGTAAAACTTGAACAAAGGTGTTGTCCTTGATTAAACGCCCTTCTTTCCTTGACCAAGTACTGTAGAAAGGGAAATTAAGGATAAGTTTTATACCAATTATTTTGACTCAAGCTTTATTCAACATGCAATAGATGGGAAAAGATTATGGAAGAGTGAGAGGTATGATATTCATGGGGAAAGAATAATAGAGATGGAGAAATATGGAAGAATTAAGAATAGAATGGACCCCCAACTCAAATGACGGAAGAACGACTCATGCATGGACCTAAGACATGGTCAAAGTGTGTGCTAAGACTAGTGAGTTTAGGTGACATGTTAAGACTTGTGTCATGACCATGTGGCTAGACAATGTGACTAGACTTAAGTAAAGACTAAGTTAAGACTTCACGTATGTGCATTAAACTGGACAGGCTGTGGTATTTTAGTCATAACTTTTGATCTGTGACTCTGATTGGGACCAAACCAACTCCAAATTAAAGATAAAACTCGGGGCTACAGATCCATAGGTTATACGACTCGTGGTTCTTCCTAGAACTCTGGCTATGACCAAAACAAGTTGACGCATGTGCAGTATACGGGAATAAAAATCCGGGTTGACTTAATGGAACTATGACTCGATTTTAGGCTTGTTAATTAGTTCAAATTAATTAATTAATTAATTAAACAAAGTCCTTTAGTCATTGGTTAGTTTATTTAGTTTTGATCACAAGTCAAACAAACGGTTAACACATATATAATATGTACAAGCAAGGAAGCACAAGTAGTTCACATAGTCACAATATGATGAGTTTGCAACCTAACCATGGCTCTAGTTCTCTAAAGTTCGAGGATATGGGTTAAGTCAAAAAGGTCCATGGTTATGAATCCATATGCATTGCACACAAGCCTACCGGGAGGGTTGGAGCGAATGGACAGGATTCCGCGAGTTCGTGATGAAATCGAACTCGACTCCATGGTTTGGTGGATTCACAAACTTTGCACGTACCCAAATCTGAACTTTGCACATGATAGTGGGATATTCCATTGGGCAGGTGAAGCATGAACCCCCAGAGGGTTATTTCCATATGTAGAACACATATGGGTTCAGAAAAGTGAGAAAAGGACTCAATCAATAAGCAAAATCAAGCCAACAATGCTAGAAATGGTCAAAGCAAGAAGGCAGACCCCTGGCTCGGTATTGGAAGAACTTGGCGCCAGACTACAGGGACTGTCGCCGCAAAAAAGCTCCTGTCGCCAGGCGACAGAAACTTTTTACGGGCGACAAGCCCTGTTTTCTAGACGCTAGTTCCTACATGCCTTGGCAAGTTTCTGTGTTCTTCGAATTTTCCAGATTTCGCATTATCTTTTTGATTCTAGTCATGAAAGATATTTCTCAAATTTCCTACGTGTAAAATTCCTATGGATTGACTCATGGGGTGCTCCCATGAGGACCTTTTAATGCATATGACAATAATGTTAATCAAATCACGCACATGAAATACTTAGAATTTTTCGAGTCTCATTCGCTCATTCTAAATAATTGCCAAAATTAAATAAATTTCAGGAATATAAATAGAAATCCTCCCCAGTGGAGTCGCCAAAAACTGTAGGGAATATTTCAAGCATTATGATAACCCCAAACTTGAACCCCACTGTGATCATACACGAAAGTACGGTGGCGTTCCAAAGGGAAAGAAAAAGAGCAAAAAGAGTCGCCAACAAGTTTTAGGAACTTGTAAACCCAAAAGACAATCCAAAAGGACCATCAACTACTCCATAAGGTCTTGAACCAAACAGGGTCCGGGGATGAGGGTACGAATCCAATCTACAAAAGAAAGGACTCGCCCTATAAAATAGGCCTCTACTTTGTTCTGCTCGTATTCATGTGCGCTTTTCGAATAACATACAAACATTATATTGAACCTAACCTGTTTAATCTATGTTGGTTGAATATTAATGCACAAATAGTACTATTATTGGCGATCACTTGAATTAAAATCACATTAGCCTAAACCAAATTATTAATTATCTTATTAAGCGTGATTTCAAGTACAAATTCCCTTTAACAATCATAAAAGGTGTGATCAAGCAATAACAATAATATATATCAAGCAACATAATAATAAACAATATAATAATGATAATAACATGATAAGGCATAATAAAGTTTAAAAATAATAGCAAGATCCTAGGCATGATACTAACAAGATTAATAACAAACCCTAGCATGTCACTAAGCAATAAAGATCAAAGCTTTAAACCTAACATGGTACTAACATGATATTAGAAAGGATTAAGGCATCCTAAACATGACACTAGAAAGCATAAAATAACATCCTAACATGATACTAGGAATCATAAAACAATAATAAACATGCTTTCTACGTTGAAAGAGAGTAATAAGATTACATACTTTGAAGCCTCGTACCTCTTTCTAATAACAAAATACACAAGTTAGTAACTTCAATGAAAATCAATAAAGAACAATAATTAAAGAATTAAAGAATAATCAAATTAAATAAAGTTTTGACTAGTTTTGGACCAAACCCTCAGAAATTATCAACCTTTCACGTCTAGGGCGAAGGCAACCTCGAACTTGGCTAGGTGTTTCAAGATCTTGTGAATGCGGAATATTGTATGTAAAAAGCTAGTTTAGAAATAGAGAGAAAGAATAAGCTATATTGCTCAAGAGAGAGAATAGGGAGAATTAAGGATGAGAGTTGATGAGAGATCATGAAAGTTGATTGAATGAAAACAGAAGTTCGGACCCTATTTATAGGTAAATAGTCCGGAAAATCATAGAATTTGATAAGGAATAAAACTCCACGCTGTCGCTAAGCAAACCGACCTTGTCGCCAGAAAATTATCTTGTCGCCAGGCGACAGAGTCTGTCGCGAGGCGACAAAACTGTCGTTTGGCGACAGAGACAGTTTTTGCGGATTTTGTTTTTATCGTATCTTTTGATCTAGAAGTCTAAATAAGTCATATAATATGTCGTTGGAAAGCTCTTGAAGTCTATTTTCTAATGCAATTGGAATAAGATTAAAATATTTTGTAGATAAAAAGATATGGCCGAAATAGTGAAAGGGTGTCAGTTTTGGATAGAGTTTCGTATTCTTTTCATATCTTTTTCGTTATAGCTCGGAATTAATATTATAATATATCATTGGAAAGATAATTTCAAGATCTATCCAACCATATAAAATTTGGATAAAAAATATGAGGCACGAAAATAATATCTGACTATCTTTGAACATCTTTAAATCCGAATAGAATTAGGAAAGTTTTAAAAAAGGAAAGTTTATATTCAAATCAAATTTCATGATCTTATCTTTTTAAAAAAGGATAATTAAGATATTTTAGAAACTAATAGAAGATTCTAATCAATCCTAATTAGTTTAGGAACAGGATTAAACCTTTGGACCCTCCTCATGATCATTGGGTCGTAGGTAAAATCCGGTTTGGGCCCAGTTTAGTATTTTGGCCATAACTTCCTCATTATTCATCGGAATTGGGCTTATAATATATCGTTGGAAAGGTCTTTTCAAGCCCCATCCAACTAAACCATTATTGGACCCTTATCATGGACCAAAATAAACTGAATTGGACGTTTTCATAAATTCGATTATGGTTCGACGCGAAAGGTATTCATCACTGGGTTTGGTTTTGGGGAGACACAAATGGGTGTCTACAGAGGGCGATCTATATTATGAGTGTAAAATTTTGGATATATGAAATAGAACGGTTAAATAAGAAATGCATTCTATATAATAAAATCATAATTAAATAAAAATAATAAAATAAATCATATAGAACGGTTAACTTAGATAGGCGTTCTATATAATCCTATAGATCGCCTATCTAAGTTAACCATTTTGTATCTTGCGTTTCTTATTCTAGTTTTTGTGGTAGTCTGGTACGTTCCGCAATTTCCCTATCTATTCTAGACATGTCCTTGTATGACCAAGCGAACACGTCTTCGAATTCTTTAAACGTCGATATAAGGATCGATCACTCTTTCGGATTTAAAGTTAAGCCAATTTTGACTTCTTTCTTGTTTTTATTGGTTCCTATATTGACTATTTCAGTTTCTTCAATTACAGGATTCTTTTGTTCTTGTTCATTCATTAATTCAACTAGTTTATTAATGTTATCATCTTCATTAGATTTATTATTATAGCATTCAAAAGATTCAAGAGAAGGCATATACTAGGAAATAGAGCTCATATTATTGAAATCAAAAGAAAGTACATCGAGAGAAGGATCCTTTTTAGGATCCTCATCTTAGAACTAGAAAATAAAGACTCAGTAATGGCCATAAGGCCTAGATTTTTAGCTTCCTTAAAACCTAAGCTAGACTCATCGTCGGATTCTTCGAGCATCTCTCCTTAACTTGTGGTGATCTCCAGCTTGTCACCTCTATGGTTAATCCACTTGAAAGTCTTCCTCCATCCATGCTCGAAAGTTTTGTTGGAAGGGGTGATCAATGAGGTTGGGTCGAAAGCTTCATCCTTGATGGCATTTTGATTAGCTATTATGGCAGCATGGTTTTGCTCTAGTCCAAATATCAAGTTAAATGCTTGCCTATCATAGCACCCTAGAGTTGGGTGTTTTGATTGAACGATTTCGAAATTGTCATTCAAGAAGTAGCAATCGTGGAATATTTCGAATTCAGGCTTCTTGATACCTACTAAAACTAGTGGTTCCGGAAAGTCATAGCATGGGTAATCCTCTCCCTCCCTAACAAATTGTCAGTTGAGGGTTTGATTGTAGGATGGGAGTAAAAATATTATCCCTTTCTTGTTATTGTCTCTACGTGCTTTGATCTTAGCATCGTGAGACTTGAGTTCCTCTTTGGTTGGCTTATATTCCAATCCAAAAGAAAAGCTTTTCTTTGGGATAAGAAGTAAAAGAGATTTTTTCATTCATATTCCCAAAAGCATCCTAGGAAAGTAACTTGATCTAACGGGGTTCAATTGAACCCCCTGAACCCCCGCTGGATCCGCCCTTGTAAACACTCACTTTTGTTCAGCTTAATTTCAGTTCAGTTCACTTCAGTTCAGCTCCAATCAGTTCAATTCAGTTCGATTCCTAATTTCCTTCTCTCATAAACAATTCATTTCAGCTGTGTACAGTTCAGTTCAGCCCCAATCAGTTCAGTTCAATTGTTTTCAGTAAACCGGAACATGCCCTAACATAATATTGTTACATTTTATACAATTATATAATGTATATAAATGTAACAATGAAACATATTCTCTCCCTCTATTTCCATTAATCCAAACACACTCTAAGATTATTTTGTTACATTTAATACAATCAAACACATGCATGATCTTTGTCAAACACAAGTACGTTCTTTCCGCCTTTTATTTGTTTAATCGAGTGCATCATGCGCATGATGCACTCTGGTGTACTATCCTATTTTCACTTTGCTACCCATTATAAGTTACAATATCATGATAATAATTTTCAAAATCGATAATTTGAGAATTATTTTTCCAAGCATAATCAAAGAATGCGGTGGACATACACATATATGCTACATTATATGAGAGAATTTACTTTTTAGTTTTTAGGGTTATTAGGCTCGATACCATGTTAAAAATTGATTTTCCACATCCATTTTTCTACCTTGAATCAGATTTGACCCGGATCCGTCGGGTCTGAAAATTGGAGACCCGGATCCTAATTCGGGTCCAATACGTTTTGCCTTATTTTTTGCAACAAATGTAATGTTCGGGTCAAAAATTGCATTTCAAAGTTCTATCGGGGGATGTATTTAGTTCAACCTAAATTAAAGTTATACAACTAATCCAAAAATACAAAGCAACCAACATATACACTTGTCTTTTGAAAAAAAAGATTATAAACAATGAAAAAAGTATGATGTTATAAATGAGCAAGCAAAAAGCAAGCGAAAAAACAACGATGATGTATCTGTTATTAGCATCCAAAATTCATATCCCAAAAGGGCAAATGTTCATCACTACTAACATTATCAACATTCTTATTAATATAATGAAATAAACAATTTTAGTTTTTTTCAAGGAAATTATAAATCAGGTAAACGGATCCAAGTCTTGAGGTTAGACGGTTAAACCCAGATCCTGATCCGTTTTTTTCAACAAGACCCTGATCCAACCCGGATCTGTCGAGTCCAAAACTTGAAGACCCATATCCATTAAAAACAGATCTGGATCCACATATTCAGGTCGAGTCCAGATCCACTGCCATCCCTACTTAGGCCCTGTTCACTTCACCTTAAAAAAATAATATTAAGTAAAAATCATTCCAGTTCAGTAAAAATAAGTTCAGTTCAGCAAAACTAATTTCAATTCAGTAAAAATAAGTTTAGTTCAGTAAAAATAATTTTACTTCAGTAAAAGTCAGTAACTTCAAAGAAAACTATAACATGGAATCAGTAAAATTAATTTCAGTTTAGCAAAAATAATTTCAGTTCAGTAAAATTAATTTCAGTTCAGTAAAAATATTTTAAGTTCAGCAAAAATAATTTCAATTCAGTAAAAATAATTTCAGTTCAGCAAAAATAAGGTAAGTGAAAGGGGCCTTAGAAGGGGTGGGCAACGTGTCATGCTGGCAGCCGCGGGCTAACCTCGCTTTGCTTGGTGGTGGCTCATGCCATGCTTGCATCTTAGCGTGTCGTGCCGGGTCACCATTTAGCACACCCCAACCCAAGGCACGGCATGGCCCACGTGCCGGGCATCAGGCCGCCCATAATTTTTTAATTTCTTTTAAAAATGAATATACTATTTAAATAATTTTATTAATTTATGTTTATTTTTTTTATTATTATATTATAATTTTTCTTTTTATTATTCTTATTTATGTTATTTTATGGTCGTGCCTAGCGTGCCATGCTGGCGGGTCAAACTACCGTGCCACCCGCGGGTTCATGTCGTGCTCTTGCTGGATTCTTGAAATCGTATTCACGGCAAGGCCTACAACCCACTCCTTGGTCACCGTGTCGTGTCGGACCAATCTCGTGTTGGGCCCGTGCCGCCCGTAGATCGGCACGACCCATGCCCACCTCTAGGCCTTAGTATTAACGTTAAGTGAGGTTTATGTACAACCCAATTAGCACCGTTAGGGCCTAAACTAACATTGGCCCAATTTGTGTATGAGCTAAATACAATAAGGCTCAACATGATCGATAAAGAATGAGAAAATTAGGAAAAAAGTAGGGTTTGTATCTATTGCGATCATATAATAAGGTAGAAGAATCACATAAAGTGGTTTGACCATGTAAATTGAAGGTTGAGTCAGGATTTGGTCAGTTGACTAGAGTGGAAAGATGATGGGATTATGAGGAATAGAAGAAGTATAAATAAAGACTAGTTATTGGCCCGAGTGATGCCCCGAATCATTATAAATTTATGATCATGTGAGTTTGATCAAAATTAAATTTAAATGGGTTGATTTTCAATGATATTAAGTGAATGAGAAAAATAACATTTTCTCTTAATTTTGCATCAATAAAATGAATCACATCTTTTGTTATTTTGATATTCACACTATTGATATTATATCTCGTACTCTATAACTACAGTTTTATCAATAAATGCACATGTTTCTTTTTTAAAAGGACTTAAATGTTTTAATACAATATCATAAGTGATATTTTGTAACTTGTAATGAAATTTCAATTGAATAAACAATATTATAAAAATGACCAAGTTGTTTACAATATAATAGATAGTTGTTTAAATTGAAAGGTTAAAATATATGAAGAGTTTTTCTTGTAGAAATTTTTTTAATTTATTAATGCTTATTGTTAATTATTGTTAAATAGTAAGGTATTTATTATTAGAGTGATTGAATTGACACAATATATAATAATATAACTTAAATGAAAGGTTTTATGAGGCTTCCCGTGTCATTACTTATGTGGCGACAAATCATGGTGAGAGAAGGTGACACATGGCAATACCATATTGTCCCTTTAAGTTTTTATAATATTATTATAGATTAGTTTTGTGCCCCGTGCAATGCCTTTTGGGTTATTTATTGAATTTTAAGGTAAATTTTAAATGTATTTATCAAATTTTAAAATATATCATTGATACAAAATTAGTTAAAAATTGTTGTGCTTTTGTGACGATTTGCTATCTAGTAGACATGTAATGACTAATAATAATATATTAATGTCGGTGGAAATGTTCGATTTAATACATCAAAAAAATAAAAAATTGGAAAAAAATAAATTAAATAAAATAAATGTTCAAAGCTAGTTAGGTTAATTTGAACCCAAAACTTTGGGCAAAAGTTGAACATTTCTTGAGTCGTAACCTGAAGTGATCCAACCCGAAATGACTCGTGACTCAACCCTAAATTCTACTTCAAGTATTAGATTGTGAAGTACTCATATTATTTTAACCGATTAGTATATATTAAATGGATGTTTTACGCTTTGAACTATTTTAGAATTATAATCTAATAATTTTTTTGAATAAAATTATAATTGAATTTGTACATTTAATATATTGGTATTTTATCGAAAATAAAACTCTAAACTAACAATTTTATCCTAAAATTCTATCCATATAGAATTCTAAACTAACTTTTTTATCTTATTCTATTTAAGTCTATCCTACGTGACGCGATACTTGGCGTTCCAGTGTCGTTGCCTCGTGACCTGACTAAAAGTTTGGCTTTATATATTAGTTATATGATTTAGAGGATGGTATTTACGAGTGATATACGCCTTTAGAGATTACTGAAAATATGGATAGAGTGGAGATGAGGGTCAAAATCCATGCACGAAAACGTATTGGACACCTAACTATGTGTTTAACTCTATTTATGTATATTGTGTTTTTAGTTTTTTACTTAGCATTATATATTTACTAGTACGTGCCCCCGGACGTTGTCCCGGATACCCATCCATTTTTAGAGGGTAGAGTGTACTTATTTGTGACATGTTTAATAATAATAATAATAATTGTAGCATTAAATTTAGGAGTACCTTTTAAAGAAAAAAAATAAATTATTGAAACGCTTTTTAAGTGAAAAAAAATATTACAACCGAATGTAAAGAATACATGATTCAAAAAGCATTGATGGTAAATCAAAGGTAGACTAAAAAAAAAATTAATAATACATGGACATATTTATAATTATAATTACGTGGTTATTCGTATAGGAGTAAAATTCTATTGTTATTAATTTGATATTCATATTATTGTAATATTTGGTGTTTTGTTATAAATAAAAGATAATTTTTTTTTAAAAAGAATTATAAATTATTTTAGGTATACTTTTTTATCCTACACAAGTCTAATCTAATCTAATCTAACGTGACATCTAATTTAATCACAATAAATACTATAGCACCTGTGCGATGCACGGTTTACTAATAATATTCATTTTTATCTCACGTAAAACCTTAAATTAATTGAATATAAGTATAACAATTAATTTCTCAAAGTAGTACATTAATCATAAATTCTTTTCAATGTTAATCATAAAAAATTCAAGATACGAACCTCTCAAAAGAATAAATAATGAGGGATTTTTCTGTGTGGTGTCACACCATGTGGCCGGGGTTACTCGGTTGAGGGTTACTTGAGTTACTCCTAACCGAGTAGTCCCCGACCGAGTAACCCCTCAACTAACTCCTGATCGAGTAACCCCTAAATGAGTAACCTCTCAAATAACCCCTGACCGAATAACCCCTCAAATGTAATACCCCTTATTTTATACGTATTTTGATTTAAATAAGTATTTTGTGAATTATTTAAATAATTCGAAATGAATTATTTATGTCATTTTAATTATTTATTTTAATAAGTTTGGAAATATTTTTAAAAAGGAAAGTTTTATTAAAGGAAATTTTTATAAAAGTCAAGTTTCATTAGGAAAGGGATTAGTAAGGATACAAAGGGAATTCAAGAGTAGGAGGATTTTCAAAGAAAAAGGGGTATAAATATTCAACACTTGGGCAAATTAAACTTTGCCCAGAGTGGAGAATACCCAAGGTAAATTTTCTCTCCCTTCTCTCTTATTTTTCTTTTTCTATCTTTCTTTTTTCCCCTTCCCCCTTTTTTGTTAATCACCACCGTCGGCCACCACCACACCACCGGCGGGCTGCCGCACCACCAGCAGGCGGGGGCGGCAGCAGCGACACCACCAACAGCGCGGCAACAGCCGGCTGTGGTGTCGGGGCTGCTGCCCGGCACACACAATTCAAAAAAAAAAATCTTATTTTTTTTAATTCTTTTGTTTCAATCCTAAATCTAATTATCAATTATGGGTTTTGTGATGATTTTCATGATGTTTGATTATTGTTAGTATGTAAATAAATTTTCAGATTTGATTTTAATTAAAAAGCCCCAAATTAAAAATCTTAGGTTTCTAAATTATTTTATATTGAAAGAAATTGATTTAGGGTGGTTTAAATCTTTGATTTGAGGGTTTTAAAACATATTTACAGCAAGTTTTAATGATTTAATATTTCTTGAAATTTTGTTAGTAAGCTATAATTAAGTTTCTTGAAGGAATTTTTGACTACCCATTAATTGGGATTAAAGTAAGGGGTTTTAAATTAATTTTCAGCTTGTTTTAAATAAATTATGAGTTATTTAATGAGGGTATATATAGCTGGAAATTTGTGTGGAGTAGATTTTAATGCCTTGTTATAACTTTGGATTGTAGGAGACTTCCAAATGAGTGATTTCATATAGTCGTGGCGATTTTAAGATCGTATTCAAGGTACGTTCGCGTACTTGGTATTTTTTTGGTGATATATATAGGAACATGTTAGGCTTTGAATAATTGATTCCAAGTAGTATCATGATAGATTTTGATTGGAATTTATTATTTGGTTGATGTTGGTGATTGAATTATGAAGCATGGATTATTTGTGATGGATTAGTGAATGGAAATAATTAATTTGGCGTGTTGTGTATGAACCACACTTTTATTATTGGCATGATAGTTAGCATGTTTAATTAAACTAAAGGTTTAATTTGGTTTGGAATATTGAAAAGGAATTTTATTATGGTTCATATAATTTTTATTGATGCTATAAGCATGAGGAACGAGCTATTTAAGTGTCTATGCACACGAGGAATAAATTATATATTAGTGCCTTAATGCACTTAATGTGATTTTAACACTAAGGGATAGGAATTTAAGGTGTCTTTGACACTGAGGTAAATTAAAAATGGTTCAACATTAAATATTATGTGGTCACTAATTATTCAAGAATAAAATTGGTATGCTTAATTGTTTGAATAATTATAATGCTGGTTGATTGTGTTATGGTTTGAGAGTCATCACCAAGTCTAATAACATGTAAATAACGTAAAGTGAAAGAGGTTACGCACCAAAACTCTTGGAACGTATATACCTTGAGTATGAACATATGGGAGGGGGGGTTATGGGGTTTTATATTTAACCATAACTTCTACTGGGAGTACAGGATGTTGTATATTCCTTTTATTATTATGCGCAGGAATTCCTCCACTTACGAGTGGTTTTTTTATACTGGCACGGTTAGCTCCCGTGTTAGTACCCCTTTATTGGGGCAGGTTAGGGGGAAAACCTGTTCAATGCGTAATCAATGCTAAATGAATAAATTAGTTATTTAATTGAGGGTCATATTGTATGTTGTATGCTTGTAAACAGGTGCAACAAGGTAAGTTGTGTGACGATAGGTGAAAGCATGTTAGTGTGTTTTAATTACGCTTATGTACATCATTGCTGATTGTGTGTTTGTATGTTTGTTTGGCCTCGTCTTTACTTTGGCCCTACGATGACCCATTTTTAATGGAGAGTAGTGGGGACAAGTAGAGAGAAGCTTTTCAGGTAATGAAGCATATTCATGATGGGCATGAGTGAAGAGCGAATCATGCTTAGTTCCCATAAGTTTATGATGTGGTTTATTGCTTTGATTATTTTATTATATTATGCTAGTGAGACTAACACAAAGGTTTTAAGTTGGTTTGGTTTTGATAAGGGCCTACAATGGTTTTAAGTTGTAGGTTGACTTCGTTTTACTTTGGTTTGACTTTAATTTCGTTTGGTTGACTTTTAAAGTTGAATTGTTATATTTTTAAAGATAGTATTCCGCTGTGTGTATTTGATAGTTGCCTTAGCCGTTTTCACGGTGGCGGTAATGTCTTAGATTTTCCTATTTTGAGTTTTAAAAGAGCAAAACAGGTATTTTAAAGGATAGGAATTTCTAGGGTGTTACATCAAATAACCCCTCGAGTAACCCCTCAAGTAACCACTGGCCTTACCGAGTAACCCCTCAAGTAACTCCGACCGAGTATCCCCTCAAGTAACTCTGACCGAGTATCCCCTAATTGAGTAACCTCCGACCGAACCCCTCAATTAATCCTTGACCGAGTAACTCGAGTAACCCCTGACTGTGCAGTAACTCGCGTAACCCTGGCCACACGGTTGGCCAGCTACAAATTAAAATTTGCGTTAAAGGATGTATGGCCAAAGTACTTATTAAACAATTGTGTTACTCTTATGTATAAAGGCCAAGTCAAATACAATAACTTAAACTTACACTACTTTTTCAAACAGTGCTTTTTTTTGTTGTGGCCAACCACACCATGCGGCAACTTGACACTCACCAAAACACTGGCTGGGTAGCCCCTGACCGATCGAGCTGAGTAACCCATGACCGAGTAACTCTTGATCGACTGAGTAAGCCTTAACCGACCGTGTAGCCCCTAACCTAGTTACGTTCAACTGATCCAGTACCCCCTGACCAAGGTACACCTAACTTATCGAGTAACCCTTAAGCCTTAACCAAGTTACGCCTAACTGACCGAGTAATCCCTAGTCAACCGAATAACCTCGGCCACACCCCTATGACCAGTTGCATATGAAATTTGTGTTAAACTTAACATTTAGTACAATAGTTTTTGTACTCATTCACCAAAGTATCCATACCCAGTTAACACTCGATCACCCGCCTGTCACCTCTAATATACTTGTATAATCTTTTCCCCTTCACTTTATTTCCAAGGTATCCGCATCCACTTATAATACATGCCTCATCACCTCCTTAGTCCTTATTTGAACTTTTAAATTGAACTTAATATATTTTTCAAAACCTTTCAAATTTTTGTAACAAAAAGAGAAGAGAAAAGAAAAATAAATAAATAAATAAAATTATAGTTATTAGGCACCCATTAAAAAAAACGGCTCGGTCAGTTGAAGTTTCCTTCCTATTTTCGAGGGATCTTAAGATTGATTATTATCACATGTCCTTAGAGATGGGTATGGGTCGGGCCGGCCCGCAGGCGGCACGGACCCGACACGACACGAGCACGCCAGTGGCACAGCACGACACGATGACCGAGGAGTGGGTCGTGTCGTGAACACGATTTCGAAATTTTGGCACGAGCACGGCACGAACCCGCGGGCGGCACGGTACTTCGGCCCGCGAGCATAGCTCGCTAGCACGACACATGGCACGGCCAAGCACGGCACGACCCGTGCAAAACGACTACTCATTCGCTACTTCAAATAAATTAATAATAAAAATAACATAAATAATAAAGAACTATAATAATAAAAAGAACAATAATAATAAAATAACATACACATAAATTAATAAAGTTATTTAAATAGAGTATCCATTTTAAAAGTTGTTCAAAAAAAATATATCGATTTTTTTTAAATAAAAAAAAACATGGGCGGCACAGTGACTAGCCGGCCCGGCACGCTAGGCACATGGGCTGTGCTATGCCGTGGGCTGGGGTGTGCAAAATGGTGGCCTGGGACGGCATGGCCTGTCAAAATGCAGGCACGGTACAGCACGAGCCACCACTAGGCACGGCCCGCGATGGCCCAGCCCGGCACGATGATGTCCTTGTTGCTATCTAAACAACAAAAAAGTTATTTAGTAATAAAAATGTAATAAAAAAAACTACAATATAACTATGTAATTTTAATTTTAAAAATAATATATCTCTTGATTTTGTGATCAATAATTGTTTAATACAATTTCATAAACTCCCTTCGTTGCATTTGCGCGGTCTCCAGTGAACATATTTGATCATAAATATCTTTGGTTATGTATGAGTAAAAATTACAAAAAGTTGATATTTGAAAATTTATGAATAAGGTGAATCTAATAAGATCTCACACGCTAATTTGTTTCTATTGTGTAAATCATAAACTGTGTTCAAACTTATTTTATTTTGACCACATGAATAGTAAATGAGTCAAACTTTCAGAAGTGGAATAGTATTTGACAACTAACATTTACATCAACGACATACTTAAACAATCAATATAAAAACATACACGAATACAAAAAATAGAAATTATTTGACAATATAATTCCTTTTTTTTTTTTGTAATTTCAACGACATACTCAACATGACATTACTACTTAATCAGTTCTTCGAGGACTTATGACTGAATCTATTTTTATTGATTCACTAATCAATAAAGTAATCACATGCAATAATTTAATTTTTCAATGCAAAATCAGTCCTTAATTTTCTAATGTATTGTACCTATCTTGTTCCAAGTATCTTTTTAATATAAGAACTAGTTGTTGGCCCGGGCGTTGCCCCGAGTCATTACATGTTTGATGTAATAAAAAATGAGTTAAGCAAATTGTTAAATTGTGGAGTTCTTCTACATGTATAGGAATAAGATGATATAGTATTTCTATTAGATCCATAAATTTTAATAATTTTCTACTTAAATAAAACACTAATGTTCATCATTAATCCTCCATAAAGTCTTAATATATAATTCGATGTACATACTACAGCTAATACTATTTTTTTCGACTCCACTAACTTAATTTGTAAATAATGCTCACTTCTTCTTCTTCTTCCACATAATCCTCTCTCTTTATTTATTCCAAAGGGGTTAATAGCTTCATCCTACAACATAACTAACTATACTTGCTTGTCATCATGTACCTTTTTTTTTTTTTTGGGGGGGGGGGGGGGGGGCATGAATCATGTATATGTTGAAGTAACATTATAGGTACTTGATTTATGTAAAAATGTACAGAAGATAACAACAACCGATTAAAGAAATCAATTAAGATTTGGATATAATATGGATGATTATTATTGTTTACCTTTTCACTTTTGCATGGTTGTTTCGTCCATCCTTTTAGTGATGTATATCCAATCTTCCTCTCCATAAAAACACCCACACAAAATACTACAAAGTAGATCAACCATTCATGATGATCTCTCTCAGCTCCAATAATGGAAGCTAACATATTCTATTCTAAATTGGAATATAGAGGGGTGATTAGTAAGGACATATTTGACATACAATGGATTATTTATATGAAAGAGTTATAATTTTCTAAACATTTATTTGAGGGGAAAATAAAATAATTTAATGAGGTTAGAATTGGTGATGTCATTGACGTTAAAACTACAAAGAACCAAGAATAATAATACTACATATGAAGGTGAAATAATGATATAATGTCAGATTATAATTTTTCAGTTACAAACTTAATTAGTATGAGTTAGAATTGGTGATGTCATTGACGTTAAAACTATAAAGAACCAAGAATAATAATACTACATATGAAGGTGAAATAATGATATAATGTCAGATTTTAATTTTTCAGTTACAAACTTAATTAGTATGAGGAAAATTAATTAGCTTTTCCATTATGTTATCATGGACAATGTAAATTATAAATAAATTTTGGGCAATTTATTAAGACCATTGAATTATTATGCGTAAATCAAGGAAAAAACAATATTATTTTGCTAGAAACAATTATGGAGTGTTATTAATTTTTATTCACGATGTGAATGTGAATAATAAATGAATCAAGTAATATAATAGCTCATGGGAATATTGTTACGATTATACATTGACATATAATCGCTTATATGGCGCTTTGTCAATTAAAATAAGATGACACGTGGAAAAAGTAGTGACACATGGCGGTATGATAATCCTTCCCTTGAGTTTTAATAATACTATTGATTGATTGGTTATAATTTTTTATGTAATTAAGGAGTATATTAACTAATCAGGCAAGTTTATGATACTTAATATTGTAAAAAGATCCATAACAATATCATCTGCTATATGTTATGTCTAAACTGGACGGACAATTTATTATTATAATAAAGAAGAATATCATTACTATAACTATATATGAGTAAGAATATAATATTAACCAAATCATCTGAAGTAATAATAACGTGATAACATAAACTTCTATTATTAATGGCAATTTTATAAAATATTATATAGCCCACCGTAAAATCAAATACTTAACTAAAATATATAAGATTTTATGGTTATAAGGAGTATTCTATAATATGCGATATATGAATAAGATATTTGACAAATATACACCGAGACAAATTTTAACCAAAAAAAAAAAATAACACTACACTTAACTAAAACAGGGACATGTGTCAGTTATGGAGCTAGTGTACTCTGTTTTTGTATAGTATATAGATATCTATTTGTCGCTTACATAGCTCGACACTTCGCAAAAATTTAGAATGTCAAGTGTCAATGTCTCGTGATCTGGATGCGAGACCGGCTTTATTTATTAGTGATATGATATTGTAAAGAGATTGTGGAACAAAGTAGAAGGCATGTGCAAAATTCAAAGGTAATGTAGGAAGTACAATGAATAAAAAAAAATGAGAGTATAGTGGTCTTTACATACTATCCAAAAATGGAAACAGGAATAACATTTTGGGTCTTCAGAATAAGAAAACATGAACTATATTATGGGACATAGGGAGTATACATTTTTGTGGACAATTCTTTGTGACATACGAGTAGACCTGGCAAACGGGTCATTTGGGTTGGGTTCGAGTCGGGTCAATTTCAGGTCAATAAATGTTCGGGTCTAGTCAAGTCAATTTTTAGGACCAGTTTTCGGGTCGATTCTGAGTCGAGTCAATTCGGATCGGGTCAATTCGGGTCAAGTCAAGTTTGTGTCGGGTCACCAAAATAAATTCACTCAAAAAAGTAGTTGAAAAAATAAAATAAAATCGTTAAAAAATTCGTGTTTACCTATTATTTAGGAAAGAAAGAAACCTTAAACTAAGTAATTCACCATTTCACCCTGTTCACTTCAAGAATCGGGTCACCTCAGGTCATGTCACTTCTGGTCGGGTCACTGCAGGTCGGGTCAATCAATTCGAGTTAAAATCGAGTCGGGTTACTTCGGACTTCGGGTCACTTCGAATCGGGTCAAGTTCGGGTTTCAGGTCAATTTCGAATCGGGTCAGTCGGGTCATATTCGGGTCAACTCCATTTCGGATCAGGTTAGTTCGGGTTCAGATCATTTTCGAATCAATGATTTCGGGTAATTTTCGGGTCACGGGTCAATCGGATCGGGTCAGGATTGTCAGGTCTACATACAGTAATTCATGTTAACCTATCCAAATCCGGAGAATGATACATAGGCTCAAACCCCAGTCACTATCTAGACAAACCAGTATAAATCTGCAAAACGATTACTTCTACTGCACTTCTTTACACTCTACCCTTTCATCATTCTTTTTCCGTTTTTCGCTAAAACTCTCTTCCTTAACATCAAATAACAAATTTCTCAAGGGTTTTTCCCGACAATTCTTTCACTTCACATAAACCCTAATTTGATAATTTTAAATTCAAATTTCTCAAGGGTTTTTCCAGACGCTTTGAGCCCCGATTATCTGCGCTACCATGGTTTCCGGTGGGATTTTCGCTTTCAATTTCTTCGCTTTCTGTTGTATTTTGGTTCTTGCTTTAATGGCGCTTTCCATTTGCTTAATCAATTTCGTTTTCTTTGAATATTGTTACAGATGCGGATATGGAAGATTACGGATTTGAGTATTCCGACGATGATGGAGACGAGCAAGATGTTGACATTGAGAATCAGTACTATAATTCCAAAGGTTATTTTTCGATGCTTCTTCAATTTGATTGATAATATAGCGATTTGTGGATGTCCTTTGAATTTTTTATTAGTATAGCAATTTGAGAATGCCCTTTAGAGTTCATGATTAGTGTTGCAATTTGTGAATTTTGCAGTTAATATTTTGGAAAATTATACTGTAATTATGCCCTTGATTCTTCTGTAAATCTGAACTTGTGGGTGTGCGCAATGTTTGCTATAGTTTGTTTTTCCTTATTTTGAGTATTGGGGAAAATGGGGTATGGCAATCAGTCTTCGCAATGCCTTTATGGTTGACTCAAGTTGTCAAGATCTTTTATATTGACAAGAAATTGGGTTGAATGTGGGTGTTAGTGTAAAGGTTCTTGGTTTATAATGCAAGGCAACTTTGAAAAATATGCTAAAGGCATGATAATTGTCCATTTCTTGGGGATTGTGGTTATAATGCAAGGTTAATAGTAGAAGGAGCTGTGGTGGACTTATATTTTGTATGAGGTCGTTGTACATAAATTGTATTGGTGAAGTTGGTGAATGAGGCAGAAAAACCTTCTTGATCTTGTCATCTGCCTCTTTTCATACTGCTTGGACTGAGAAAAGAAAAAACTTCAGTTTGGGATAAGAAATTGACTATAGGAATAGATTTTGTTCCCTTTGTTCTCTCTCTCTCCTTGTACTGGTTAGGAGTGTAAATAGTTTGTGATTATTTTGTGTTTAAACAAGCTCAGAATAGGGGTAAAAGGAAGAAATTGATCTGGTGAATCTAGAGGCATAGTTTGCAAAATTGTTTTTTTCTCTCTCACATCCCTTACTTTTAAAAAAAAACTATTAAACCATTTTCTCTTTTTTACAGTATTAAATCCCCAACATACTTATTTACGAAGTTTTATTTAACAAGTTCAACTCAAACTGTCAAAAAAAAAAAAAAAAAGTTCAACCCAAACTCTTAAAACTCCGTGTCGAAAAAGCTTATGTAACATGTAATATGCACAGGGGAAGTATACTTTTTCCTCTTTATCTTTGTTAATGAATGGGTGCTAGATGAGATGAGATTAATAATGATACTAGAATTGTTATCTGGATTTTATTTCTGTTTTTTAAATAATTTGTGCATCGGGAGTAAGCTGGCTTGGAAGTCAAAAGAGGACTACCTTGTGTTAGGTCAAAAGATGGTGAATATATTTGACATTGAGATTGAGAGAAGTTGACACAAACGCCGTTAATTTCTATATGATGAATCTAACATGATTGATTTTTGGTTGTATATCTTTTATTTGGGCACCTTGTGCTAGGTCAAAAGATGGTGAATATATTTGACATAGAGATTGAGAGAAGTTGACTCAAATGCCATTAATAAGTGTATGATGAAGCATCTAGCATGATTGATTTTTGGTTGTATATCTTTTATTTGGGCGAGAGTCATGAATATGTTGCTCTGTTATTTATTGATGATTGTGGCTGTATGTGTCATTTAAGCACCTTAAACAACACCGGAACTTGAAAACATTTGTTGGGGGTTCTTGTTTACAAGGCAAAGGATGTACTACCTAGTTAAAAATATTATTTCAGTGGTGAACTAAGGTAGAAAATTTCTGCCTCTAACAACGTATGTGATTAAGGCTTTGGTTCCCACATCCTTTTACTTCTTAATTTTCTCTTGATCTTGTATTGAGCTGTTTTTTTTTTTGTCATCTGATATTCTGGTTCTCCCTGGGGAAGTAAGAGTTGACATCATTGTTACTATTCATACTTCAATAGATTTATGTGACCAAATGACAGCTTCATTTATGGTATTGGTTAATTGTTTCTACAGTTTTAGTCATAGGATGCTTATATGGATATCCATTTGATTCCATATAAACATCCTATGACTAAAACTGTACAATTTTGTGTATCATTGTTAAATGTATTTTTATATAAGAGTAGTATGGTAAAATTTTCATTCATGTCACTGTTTCCAGTTTTCCTCAGTCAATGTCAGTTTTACTTTGAGTACCCTGCTGATCATATTACCCATCTGATTCCCCAGTCACCCTAGATGCATAATTTTAACAACCAATAATGATTCGACTCCAATCATGTTGTAAGATGTTGGACATGGTCTCCAGTGAATATTCTGCCCCTGTGCCCCCAACAGAATAAAAAAGGCTGCGGTGACATATCTGACACTGTTTCCCCTTATGTTTCTAGGTTTGGTTGAAACTGACCCTGAAGGTGCTCTTGCTGGTTTCGCTGAGGTGGTTCGCATGGAACCAGACAAAGCAGACTGGTAAGCTTTACATATACAAATTTTATTGTTTAACAAGTTGAATTTAGTTTTTGCTGAACTTGCTCAGAAAATTAGCACACGCTTCAGGTGGTTTGCACTGTATATTGTCTAAACATTAGAAATGTGAATTTGGAATTTTTTTTTTTTTTTTTTTTTTTTTTTGAGGACAATTTGGAAAGATTTTTGTGTGCAAAATTTACTTTGTAGAGTAAAAGGGAACAATCATGTCGAGATAACGAAAATTGAATTTGGAATGGTAAATGGGCTATTGTGGATATCATTTTGGCTGATTCCCTGTGTGCAAATGACTGTTATGAGTCAGTCATATTTTGACAAGTTGAGTGGGTTGATGCAAACAAGCTCATTTGGAGATCAGTGTTCACTGTTCAGGGATCTACACAAGAGATGATTTATGAATGTGTCAGAATTTATATAACTGTAGGTTTATTTATTAATACCACTCCATTTTCTGACCTCTGATTAATCATTTAGGGGTTTCAAGGCATTAAAGCAAACAGTAAAGCTGTATTATCGACTGGGAAAGTATAAAGAGATGATGGAAGCATATAGAGAGATGTTGACTTACATTAAATCAGCCGTAACAAGAAATTATAGTGAGAAATGTATAAACAACATTATGGATTTTGTTTCTGGGTCAGCCAGCCACAATTTTGATCTCCTGCAAGAGTTCTACCAAACAACCCTGAGAGCTCTTGAAGAGGCTAAAAATGAGGTGAGGGTTTCTTGCATTAGCAGTCTATCTTATTGGCATTTCTCTGCTTCAAATGTCACTGTGTTAATGCCATGCTTTCTCATTTTGCAGAGACTGTGGTTCAAAACTAATCTAAAACTTTGCAAGATCTGGTTTGACATGGGTGAATATGGGCGAATGAACAAGGTTTCATGTAACTGTGTTCTTTCTTTTGTGGTTAGTGATAATACTAGCAACTGAGGTTTGTGATATAGTTTCTCTGTTTGGATTTGACAGATATTGAAGGAACTTCACAAATCATGTCAAAAAGAAGATGGTACAGATGATCAAAAGAAAGGAACTCAACTGTTGGAGGTTTATGCAATTGAGATTCAAATGTATACCGAGACCAAGAACAACAAGAAACTCAAGGTGGGCACATTCAGCACAACTTAAATGACATTATTTTTTATTTTTCTTTTTTCTTTTTTGGGTGTCTTATTTGTACTCTCTGGCTCTCTGCTCACTTAAAAAAAATTACTTAATTAATAGAACTATAGAATCCTGATGATTGTATGGAATACTATCTCTTTCGAAAAATAAATGGCCTTGAAATAAGGGCTGCAAATCCTGCAATAGGGGTATGAAATAGTTTGATTAATTCATTTTCGGAATCCTGCCGTTTGAAGTAATAAATTTTTTTTAAATCCTGCATGTGAAATAGAAGTGTTCAGAATTACTATTCTATTTGTTGTCTTTGGGTTTGTGATCTATACAAATATAAGTTTTACATTTTGTGATGCTTGGGTTTCTGAATATATAATTATATAATTTACTTTTGTATGTGTAATCCCTGTAAATTAAATGCAATCTTTTTTGTGAAATTTAAATATACAACTAATGTATAATAGAACAACTGCTGTGATTGCAGTCCATATTATCATGTTCTGTGATATGTTTTAACCGCCACATTTGTAAGTTGCAATTCTTACATGTAGACTTTTCTGGTTTTGGGTGTTGATGTACACATGTATCTGTTTTGTAGTTGTTTCTGAACTCTAACTTATTATGAGCTCTTCAATTTGTTAAAAATTTTCTATTGTTATCAATTCTATAGTGATATGTTGCCATCATCTCTATGTGGTGCTCGTTTAGTTTAAGTATTTTAGGATTGCTCATCTCATAGATTGATGTGGTTCAATTGCAGCAACTGTATCAGAAGGCACTAACTGTTAAGTCCGCAATACCACATCCAAGGATAATGGGAATAATTCATGAATGTGGAGGGAAAATGCACATGGCAGAGCGTCAGTGGGCAGAAGCAGCAACAGATTTTTTTGAAGCATTCAAGAATTACGATGAAGCTGGAAACCAACGGCGTATCCAATGTTTGAAGTATGTTTCAGTAATCTTTTTGTTTTATCAATTGATTTTAGAAGTGAATCTCTATATTGCATCTGTAAAGTTAATTATTCCTAAGTCTTATGTCACTTTAAAACTCTCTCTGCCAACTAAGATTTTGACCCTTGGATATCAGAGTACATCATTGCTCACAGATATCTATCTGCAAATAACCATATCTTACTTTTGACCTTTGTATCCTTCTTTCTACTGATTGCTGGTAGTGAATCCTGGATTACACTGTAAGATTATTTACATGCAACATAGAGCTTTGGGCTGTAAATTATGTCTTTGTCTTTGTATAATGCATGGACTCTTTTCTCTTTTATGTCTAAAAATTCTTCCAGTTTTGTGTATTGACTAAATGTTTAAGGGAATATATATATTTTTTAAATTTTAAATAGATACTGATCTAGTTAGTTGAGTTGGAACGCTAGGGGTTGAGCGTCCACCTTCCAACCTTGTGGTGAGAGGGGGATCAATTCTTGTCAAACCTGTTGTTGATATTATCTTTTATCCTTTGTATCTTGTTCAGCCCTTTGATCTGGCCTACTGAATAAAGGGTTGGATTGAATTATTATGTAATTTTTGAAACAAAGCATTTTTAGCTAATGATACATGGGACTTGAATTTAGATACAAATTCACTCTTATTTTGGGACATAAGATTGTCATTTGTTCTGATGATTCGTTTCTCCTTGTCTCACATAATCTCCTTTATCCTTATTGACAGATATTTGGTACTTGCAAATATGTTAATGGAATCTGAGGTGAATCCATTTGATGGACAAGAGGCTAAGCCGTATGCTCTTGATCTTCTTCACTCTTCATGCTGTTGTGATTTGACGTACACGGTCCTTATGAACTTACTTCATCTATTTTTGCAGTTACAAAAATGACCCTGAAATCTTGGCAATGACAAATTTGATAGCAGCTTATCAGAGAAATGAGATTCTGGAGTTTGAGAAGATTTTGAAGGTCTGGATGAATTCTGATTTTCACCTTTTAGAATATGCTTTCTATTTATTACTTTGTATATTTTAAAAATGTTTAAGAAATTGTGTTTGCCTTCACATTTTGATCTTTTTACGAATAACTGTTTGATGCTGCAGAGTAACAGGAGGACAATTATGGATGATCCCTTCATCAGAAATTACATTGAAGACCTGTTGAAGAATATAAGAACACAAGTATTGCTCAAACTAATCAAGCCGTACACAAGAATCAGAATACCTTTCATATCCAAGGTAAAAATAAATAAATAAAGTGGAATTCTGTAACATAATTATCCGCGGTAGTCTATTTTACTGTACTGTGTTTGTCTTCATGTACTTGTTAATGATGTTACCATAGTGATATAGCTATATGTGATGGTCTGGTCGCTTTGTAATGGTTATATACTTGCTGGAAAATATGTTTTTAGTTTGATTATGTAGCTTGGATAACCAACAGAATCGGGAAAACAATTCTACAGTAGGTTGTCTAAGAAACACCTGGTGCTGGGAAACTGTATTTATGTATATTATGTCGTCATGCAAAAAACTACAAAACTGTGTCCTTTTCTCTGAAGGGGGTTGCAGTGGCAGGGGCATAAAGTTTTGTAGTTGGGTCTATGGTCAGTCTGATAAGAAGGATCAGTAATGTAATTTCACTCAAGGAGCTTATTCACACCTTTCCTGTGGGACTAGGATGAGAAAACTGTGCTCTTATAGTCAGGAGTGAAGAAGTCAATGATCATAGTTATGTAGACTCTAATATCCCCTTATTTTCAAAAAAAAAAAAAGAGCTTATACCAATGCACTACATGGCTTGCCTATTTGTTTGTGAACCCTGTAGATCTTATCATCTGTGCAACTTATATAATGAAAGAACATACAGTCATACAACCTTAAGAATGAAACCTGTACAATATGGGAGATTGTTATCAAATTGATCTTGTGGAAATGTTGTGGAAAAGGTACATCAAATGTCCTATTGAACATGCATGGACTATTAATACTTTTGGGTTGTGAGTCACCACAATCAATCAATCAAAGCCTTAATTCCATAAGTTGGGTCGTTAGTTACCACGCTATCAATATATTTTTTTTTTATAAGAAATAGTATCAACTGTTCCATGGTTGCACCTCCTTATCTTGTTTTCTGCTCTGTAAGATTCAAGTCATTAAACATGGCCCCCCCTCACCCTTTTTAAAAAAATATTCTTGGATTTTGGGCTTTTTTCTTGATGGCTTCTAGATGTTGCAATGCAAACTTGAATAGAGATCTGTTAGCTATGCTAGGACTGGAGGTTTAGGGTAGAGATCTGTAGTTGCTCAAGGAAAAGAAAGTAAAGGTGTTTGTGGTGATAATGGTGATGATTAGGAGGATCCTGATGGGATATGTTAAAATTCTGCTGGGGGTGATTGATAAAGTTCATCAGTATATCAACTAAATTGTATTGTCTTGACTTTTTTGTATACTGTCCTCAGGAGCTTAATGTCCCAGAAGCAGACGTTGAGCAGTTGTTAGTGTCTCTAATTTTGGACAACAGAGTTCAAGGACACATAGACCAAGTGAATAGGCTGTTAGAGCGCAGTGACAGGTAATTTTTGGTGTTTCTTTATTCTCAAATTTGATTCTGTTAATCCTAATTGCAACTGTAGTAACTGATTCTTGTGTTTTGCTTTTGCAGGTCTAAGGGAATGAAGAAGTATACAGCTGTTGACAAATGGAACACACAGCTCAAGTCACTGTATCAAACAGTCAACAATAGAATTGGTTGAGATTGCTCTATGTATGGCTGGTTGATTGTCTTCAATTTTTGTGATTTCACCCCTTTACTTAAATGGGGACATAGTTGGACAAATGGATTTCGTACTGGAGCTGGAGTATAGTCTTGGTAACGGTCATATTTTGCAAATATTTTTCTTTTCCCACACTTGGTTATCTTTGCTGCTTCTCAAAGATACCTGTAATTGGGAGCCTTTTGTGCTGTGCATCTACTGTAGTTAAAATATGCTGTACATCGGTTTTGGTCTGTTGCTGGTCAATCTGAGAAAGTGTTCCATCTTATAGATTAAACTCTTTATTGCCTTATGTTTTTGAAACGTTGGTCAATCCTTATAGGAGTGGTTTAGCTTGTCAGGAAGCAAACCTTGCCTATTTGTCTGAGTCTTTGAATTGGTTCCCCAGAGTGCAAGCCTAGTACAAAGCAGGAGATTTTCTGAGTCTTTGAATTGGTTCCCCAGAGTGCAAGCCTAGTACAAAGCAGGAGATTCAAATGATAATTTGGGCACCAAGTAGAGTAAGTTCGAGGTTGTGGTGAGTAGGGATGCTACATAAAAAAAGAATACAACTAAAATTCGCTAGAATACTTGATAGTATTAGTCACATTGTGCTAACCCTTGATACGCTAATTCACGAAAGTAACCAATTAATCAATTATGATTCTTATTTATCTTAAAGTTTCTTATCCACCTTTGATTTAGCCATAGTTGTTCTTGTATACATGAATTTAGAGGTGCCAATTTCGATAATTGGATAGAGTTTGGGCTAACAGGTGACAGGTTGGGTTTGTTTGGGTAAAAGAAATCTTTTTAACCTGCCTCAGGTTAGGTCAATTTCGAGTCAAGGTCTAATGAGTCAGGATTAAGTTTGGGTCGGGTTAACTTCATCTCGGCTTATATTTGGGTCAGATAAATTCAAATTGGGTTTAAAATGGGTTTGACCAGGTTAATTTCAGGTGGGATTACTTTGAATTGGGTTGATTCCGGTTCAGTGGATCGGTTCGATTAAGTTCAATTTGATTAAGATAAGGTAGATTCTGTTTTAGGTCAATTTCGATTCAAATCCTTTTCGTGTTTTCTTGAATATTGTTCAATAAATTCAATATTCCAATAAGGTTATTTTTAAACCAAAGTAAGTATTGAGTTTTACCTTATTATTGGATCGATATTAGGTCATTCAAATGTCATTTTTAATATAGTGTCATTAGTAATTATGTGGTATTAGTTTTTTCATTCGATCATATTTTGTGTCATTTTCATCTTTTAAGTCAAATAAAACTCAAACTACCGATCACTTATCAAATTAAAGTGAGACTATAAGCAATGAACTAGTGATAGAATGATAGATAATAGCTACATATTACTCTTCAAGGTTATTAGTGATATAGACACAAAAGAATGTCTTCTATTTAAGGTTATTATTACTCTTTAATCGTACGATCTTATAAGGCTACGAGTATTGTTAGTTTGCTCTATTACCAAGTCAATTTGTATAAGATATTTGTTGTTCTTAAGTTGAGTTAAAATACGTTTGGCTTAAAATTAGGTTTGGTTTAAAATTAGGGTTGGTTTGAAATCATGTCTAGTTTAAATCGAGTCATGTTAATATCAATTTGGATCAAAACAAATCAGATTTAATCGAGGCCATTTCAAAAGGGTTGAGATGAGTTAAGGTCAAACCACTTCGATTTAAGTTCAAGTCAAGTCAAGGGGTGACTTAATGTGATCATATAAAGTGATGTTGTAATTAATATTGGATATCATATATTGTATATTGTCTTTCTTATTGAATGAAAAATAATTAAATTTTTTATTGGATAAGTAAGATGAACTACCTTATCAGACCAAAATCTATCTCAGGTCAACCCAACCTGAATCTATGGGCTAGACACTAAAGGGAGAAAGGGTAAGGAAAGTCTCTAACCTCAAAGTGCCCTAATAGAATTATACATTTAAACTCAAAGCTGGCTCAATTCTTGCCGCTAGACCAAACTTTGTTTGGTGAGGAATAATTATAATTAAAATTGATTTACAAACTAGTTTTACTTTGCTGATCCAACATCCAAGCATGAGGGGTTTCTTTAGTTTCTCGCATTCTAGGTGAAATTGTGAAATGATAAATGAATTCGATAATAGCTCTATCAAATATACACATCACAGTAACAAAACTTCATCACCAACAATTTCTCCTTGTTGCAATTCACTAATTTTTCTTAAAAAAGCAAGTAGATTCAATGGTGTACATTTTAACTCAATTGGACACGGGAAGAAATTTCATGGGTTGAAGATTTTTCCTCCTGCCTTTTGTACATTACATACTCCGTATAAAATAACACTGATGAGCAAAGTAAAACCAAAAAACAGGATAGAATTTAATACATTTCCAGATTTCCAGTTAGATAGTCTTCACATATGAAAGCAAACAGTCTACTAAAACATTAGCAAAGAAACTTTGACACTGCAATATGGTCCCTGAGAAAAAAATATTACACACCAAGAACTAAACTGAAGCTTCTCGTCGGCACGTAAAATCTTCAATCCATCCATCACTTCAACATTAAAAAGATTCTGCAAACGAGCTGATTCTGATAACAGACAACCTGTATAGAAATATAACAATAAGCTGCTATAAAAGATGAGGTCTCTGCCATCTTACAGGAAAACCTGGACCTGCACACCTTGACAAACTACGTAAGATTAAACGACCAAAAAACATACTGGGATAGTTCCCGCTAAAGCATGAAACCAAACCTATCACACATTTGCAACTGATTTCCAGGCGGATGGGAATACATTTCATTCTCCATACTGCTTATGAACCAATATATCATGTTCTGGAAAATAACAAGATTAATGCAAGTGCAACTGAATACTAAAGACTCAAAACTGCTGAACTATAGGAAAGGCTAAAAGCTATTCAAAATTTCTAACAAGCCGGCAACACTTAACTGGCATTCTCAAAAACATTACATCAGCAGGGTTTATGTAAAGAGAAAGGATTGACTTGGTTGAATTTAATCAATGTGCAATTCTAGTATGCCTGATAGCTTTTACTCCCAAACTTGAACAAGGATTGACTATATGCCACAAAAAAAAGTCCTGTCCCTTCAAGTGTAACCACTTTTACTATTCCTGTTTTATTTTTTGCACAATATAGCTAGGTGTTAGGTCTAACCACTTTCACAATTCCTGTTATTTTTTGGAGGCCAACATATTACTGATGTTCAGCTCATAAAACAACCTTGCAAAAATACACAGTCCCCCTCCCTAAGTCAGCCATTCTGTACTCTGTGTACTTCATCAAACATCCATACTAAGATTTGGCGTGTCAATTGATTAAAATTTTTAAGGAATTGTATGATTTTTAAATTAGTAAAACTTCTATCGTTGAATGATTTTAATAAAATATACAAAACGCATGTCAAATACAAAGCTTTAACCACTCTGTAGATTCATTAACATGAATTTCCATATTCATTAACCATTTTTGCTCATTGTGTTGAAGTTCATTTGTTATGTTAATGAAAAGAGCTTTAAGTATGCACGCACGTGTAACCAGTGACCTTGCACCAGCAAGGCCCACTAGGCCCGCATGCAGTGCTGTGCCATAAAATGCCTGGGTCAGGACCATGGTCACCCCAGGACGGCCAGGTCATGTGACCATTGCAAACTCATTAAAAAATTGAAGAGATTGGACTTAAGAGGGAAAAATGAGACCAAAATAAGTTTAAAAGGGAAAAAAAATAATAAAAACCTTTAAGAGATAGAGATTAGACAGAAGTTCTTGCTTTAATCTTGTTTAATTAGAATTTTTTTTCATTTACCATTTCAAAAGTTGGAAAAAAGGTTTTACTTTCATTATCTTTAAGCAATGAACCTGTACTCCACCTGCACAGTGGAAAATGGGTGGTAAGCTATAACCTTCTATGGGGCTGTTGAAAAAGGGTAAAATATGCTTTTATCAAGTTCTTATCCTAAGAAGCCATATACTTCAATCAATTTGAAACAGGGTAGATGATACATACCAAAAGTAGTGTATATTGTCTGCTAAACCACTTCATCCATTTACTGTTGAGGACGGTCATAGTAATCCTCCCCATTCTCCACGGACCCATTCGCATGGTTATCATTGGCATCATGACTAACATCATTATTCCCATTATCAGTCTGGTCTCTTTCCCTGTTCCACTGCTCAATCTTTGCTCTTCTTTCCTCACTATTCTCCCTCACTGGACTCCTATCCCTTCTACCTACAGGACTTCTTCCCCTATGCCCAGGGCTACGGCTCCTAGGCCTCCTACCCTTGTCAGGGTATCGCTGATTTCTATCATCCTCTCTTCTACCACCATATCCACCACGGCCACCATGGGGACGATCTCCATGTCCCCGATGTCGTGGAGGACTATGACTTCTACTACGGCTACGCCTCCTTCTATACCTTCCAAACAACTGACGTCTGAGCTCCCTGAAATTGATGTAAACAACCAAAAAAAAGTATGTTACTAAAAAGTATAAAACTAGCCAACCAACCAGATAAAGAGGGTGATAACATTAAGATTACCTGCTTATTTTTTTCAAATGCATAAAGTTGCAGTAACCTCCACGGTTGCACACATTCTCCTCATACTGCCTGCATGTTGCTTCCCTGAAGTCTGTTACAGGAGAGAAGTCGACAATAATTGGACGGCCTGCAAGATTTAATATAAAATGGCATCAGAGCTTTGAAATTAGCTACATTCACATTCAGAGCTGCTGCAGAAACTTGATACAACTATGTTTTTCATAGCTCTCCATGAAGAATTTCATATTATGCAACATTCATCAAAGCAAAGGAGACATCATTGTTACTTAATTTCTCAAGGGCCATTCATAGTTCCAGACCAGGAATTATGGCCCTTCAATTAACCATTGAGCAATGTAATACAGTATAGATTCAGTGGGAAAAAGGAATAAGAAAAAAATTCCGTGGAAAAAAGGAATAACAAAAATAATTAGTGGAAACTCAGTATTAGAGGGAAAGAGATTCCTATTTACAAAAGGTACAAACAAAAAGCATCACAACAAAAAAAAGAGATGCAAGGAATTCTTTCAGAAATAGAAGATAATATACCAGCATAAAACCTTCCACTCAAGTTTCTAACAGCTTCAGCAGCATGTTCTTCCTCTCGAAATTGCACATAAACATTACCCACCTACACACGGATAAACCACTATCAAAAGTTGTAATCATATATGATAATTTAAACAATCAAAGTATGGTAATCGGAAACAATACCATATGGTCAGCCAAATTGTCACATATGTTGAGACTCTCAATCTCCCCATACTTGTTTAGTTCCTCAAATAAATCCTCATAAAAATCCTGCACATTCATATTAAAACATCAAACTATCAGTACATCATCTAATGATAACCTTAAAATCGAAACAAAAACAAATTATTGAACAAGGAACTTCTACACGACTACAATAACTAACGAAAGTCCCAACAATTCCATGCATAACAGTCCAAAAGCATATTAAGCTTCAACAAATTCAAGTTCACTAAACCGAATACGAAAACCGAGCATTTTAGTAATCTCACCCATCAACTAAAATTCTAACCCAAAAAGCCCCATATTTAATATCACAAAATCACCAACAGACATTTTCATTATTGTTCAGGGGAGTCTCACAGCTTAAACAAACAATTCAATACAAATTAAACTAACTCAAACCCTAATTTGAAAAAAACTAAAGTTCCAAAAATGTTATAAATTGGATTACAAAAACAAACTTATACTCCATAGTAAACAAATCAGATTAAATTCAACACTAATCTGACACAAACAGCAACCAAACACAAATCTCAAAAAACACATAAAAAGATTGAAAACCCTAACATCAAATCAACAAAATAAAACCCTTAAAAAACTCAAACCTCAAAGTGCTGTTGAATTTTGGTGGGATCAAGGGGTTGGCCTTGAGGATCAACACCAGGAGTAATCATATCAGGGCGTTGATACATGTTAGCAAGCAGCAAAGTAGGGCTGATACTGGGCTTAGTATGAAGCCTTGAACAACGATCTCCATGTCTGCAAGCTCCGATCTTGAAGTAGAACGGACAGTTCACTCTATCTTTCTCTGTCCCGAATATCGAAGCTAGATGTTCCGCCATTGTTGAACTTTCTCTCTCCTCTCTAAGGGTTGGGTTTCGGTTTGACGACGTTGGAGAATTTCAGGATTTTTGGGTTTTTTTTTTTTTTTTCTCTTTTTATAGGGTGTTTATTTTGTTTGTTTAAGGGTATTATTTATTTATTAATGTATATTTATATAGGTTGTTTTTGGATTTGATTACCAATTAAGCAAGTTTGCCCGAGTGGTTAAGGGGGAAGACTTAAGATCTTCTGCACATAAGTGCGCGTGGGTTCGAACCCCACAGCTTGCAAGTTAAGGTATAGGTTTTTTTTAATTTTTGCCCAATTATGAGAGAAATTTGAGGTTATCCCACACGAATTTGAGATCTAAAATTTTAAGAGGTAAATATGTATTTTTTTTGCTAGAAATTTGTATTTTAACACAAAAAAAAAAAGACTGAAAATGGTTTTTAATACCTCCTAAAAAAAATTAATATAACAATAGAAAAAAAATTTAGATTTTACCACCACTTAAAGGTCTCCGTCCAAAAAATCCATTAAAGTGAGGTCCACATTGACACGTGTCACCATTTTTTTGGTTTAAAAAAATTACTTAAAAAAAAATCCTAAAACTACCCAACCCCACCACTGCCACCTGCTTCTCCACCCTCATCCAATGCAGTCGCCGATGCATCCCCTCCCCTTCCCTTTACCCGACCTATCTGAACACTCCCCCTCCTTTTCCCCTAGCCCTAAACCGCCCCATCATCGCCAAACGCCCAAACTGTAACCCTCCGTCCCAAAAAATGGCCAAATTCGTGGCCGTTTTTGGGGAAGGAGGCTGCGATTAGTTGGTTTAGGGCCGATGTAGGACTACGGGAAAGGGAAGGGGAGGATTCAGGTGGGTCGGGTTTAAGATGGGGGAGTGGATGCGTCGGCGATGGGTGGCGGTTGCACTAGGCAGGGGAGGAGATGAGGGTGGCACTGATGGTGGGCAGTGGTAGGGCTAGGGTGGTTGGTAGATTTAGGGCTTTTTTATATATATTTTTTTTAATTTTTTTTTCTTTTTTTTGCCTAATAAGAAGCGACACGTGGTTTCATAGCCCCACTTAATGAATTTTTAGACGGAATTAGTTAAGTGGTGGTAAAACCAATTTGTTAAACTTTTTTTTTTTTTGGGTGTTAAAAACCATTTTTAGGTTTTTTTTTTTTTTTTTGTGCTAAAATACAAAATTTCCTTTTTTGCTTGTAGTTAAGAGATTGATTTTTTAAACCATTTACATAATAATACATGTATAGTAAAATGATTTGTGACAAATTGACATATTAATATGACTCTTCTCAATCCATTAGTTCACATAAAGTTAAAGGCTAACAACTTTAAATATGGCTACTTTGTGTGTCAATTCATCCGATCTAAGCTTTTGGAAAGAAAACAATAATAGAACTAAGCTTCTGGCCCGTGCAATGCACTGGTTATTCAAAGAATACTATATTGAGAGATGAATGAGGAAATATCAATAGGTCATTATGGTTATTATGTGTAATCGGAAAAATGATTAAAAAAAGTTAAATTTTTGGAACCCAAGAGGTCACCCATCTTAATACTACTTCCAATCAAACATGCTTAACTATGGAGTATCTTAACATATAAGTTCCCTAAAAGGAAGATGCACCTTGTTAATATGAGTAGTATATCAAATCTCTTTAAAAGCAATCATGAGTAGGGTTGGTAAAAGCTGACCCGACCTGAAAACCCGATCCAAACCCGACTCGAAAATAGCGGGTTAGGGTTGAAGTTTTTGACCCGAAAACTTAAATAGGTCAACACGAACCCGACATAAAAATTAAATGAATTAGGTTAAGATTGAAAATTTCAACCCGAAAATAATCCATATAACCCGAAAAATAAATCAGGTCGGGTCAACTAGAACTCGACCTGATAACCCCAAAAAAAACCGTAAAGAAACCTTCAGTCCAAATTCAAAGAGCCTCGTTATAAACTCAAAAACCCTATAATCATATCTTTATTCTCACTTTCTCCCAGCCGTTTTTTCTGCCCTTCTCTCTCTCTCTCTCTTAAATTTTCTCTCTCTTCAATCCTGAAAATCCTCTTCATTGTTGTTTTTCTCTTTAAAGCTACTCTAAACTCCATTGAAGCTTGTCGATTTACTCCATTGAAGCTTGTCGATTTACTCCACTTCCACATCGTCGATCCAACTTCAATTCATCATCGATCTAACACTATTTTGTTTCGTAACTTCGAATTATTTATTTATCTAATTCTGTTTGAGTGTGGTTTATTTCTTTGTTACAGAAATAATTTCTCTAAAATTGTGTTTGAGGGTTAAATATAGTTTAGATTATTGGAATTTTACCCACCTTATACTGAATATATATATATACTTCGTTTAACTTTGTGATTTAATTGGATGGTGCATGCACAAGATTCGGGTTATTTCATATGCTTCTTGTGCTCAAGAGTCAGAAGCCAATGCACTTTGGAGTTTGGATGGAAATACACCTGTAGTTGAAAGATAAAAACATACTTGTATTTTGTAATTTCTTATTTCTAATCCTGCCTTATGAATTCCGTTTAATTTGCGATTTTAGATTCTTCGTAATGAGTTTGTAAATGTAAATCTATCTATATAAAACCAAAACTATCCTCTTATAATTTTTTTTTTTTAATAAATAATGAAATTGGATGAAAAAATCAGGCCAAATCAGGTTGACCCGAAACTGACCCAAACCCGAATAGATCAGGTTCGGGTCAAGTATTCTGACCCGAAATACTAAACAGGTCAAGTGGGTTGAAGGTTTTTCACCCGAAACTGAAGTGACCCGAACACGAAAGTGATCCGACCTAATCTGACCCGGCCTAATCTGTTTGCCTGTTTGCCCCCCTAATAACGAGGGGTATTACAAAAATAGTGCAATAATAAATCAATAATTTAGGAAGACATGTGACACTTGGTTAGAGAAGAAGATATAGAGAAGTAATAGGATTGAGACATGTTTTTCTGTCTTTTTTTATTAGAGTTTTTAAATATTAAGTATAGATATAGATTAGTTTTTCTTTGAATTCTTGATAAAGTTATATTTGACAGTGTGAATATTTAATTTTATTGTTTTATGGGTAAATTTAACATCGACAAATATCACTTTATTAGGTTTGTCTAAATGGTTAAGTGGAAATCAAAATGTATTGCACATAAATGCACATGGGACGTTGTACTATAAATCAGCTCTAGGAATGCTTATACAGTTATAACCAATGTGAGATTTATAAGATTTCCTTTCCTATGCTGAATAAACTGATCTATGTAATATAGTGCCAACTTACTAATAATTTCATTGATACTTTCTTTGAATAACAATGGAGATGTGAGATTGGATAGAAGAATACTAGAAATAACTAAAAACTCAAATATCAAATGAATAACTCCTAATTTATAACTAGGTAATCCCTCATATTTATGACTAACCAACCCTTAAAATACAACTCTTGATTTGTATAATTGAGTAACTTTTAAAATATTAAATATGTAATCCTTATAATACTAACAAAGTAACCTTAAAAATACTAGTTAAGCCATAAAATATTAATTATTAAAGTGACCCATTAGATACTTATTAATAAAAAAATTGAGTAACCCTTGATTTATGACTGATCAATCCTTAAAAAAACAAGTAATCCCTAATTTATAATAAGGTAACCCTTAAAATAGTGTTGAGAGATTCTTATTAAGCTCGGTATTTACATTTCTATGATCTCACATAGTTATAATTATAGAAGAGTGATTGAAGGGATGATTTTCTCATTGATTATTCACACGTATAAATAGTTACAAGCAAGGGTAAGACTCTAACTAAAAAGGCTATACAAGATACTAATTACCAGAAATTAGGGGAATAAAATCAGCAAGATATTTACATGTAAAGTAGTAAAATAAATCCCTGTAATCAAGGCACAATATAGGCACCAAATATTCTCAAGGTTTGACCTTTAGCAAATCATTCCTTAATACGCCCCCTCAAAATAGGCGACCAAGATGAGAGCCCAATTTTGTGAACCAAATTTGTGAAGATGACTCTTGGAAGTGGCTTGGTGAGGGCATCAGCGAGCTGGTCATTTGTGGAGATATAAGCAACTCGTAGTTTTCCACATTGGACGTTCTCTCGAACAAAGTGATAATCCAGAGCTAGATGCTTCATTTTAGAATGAAAGACAGGATTAGCACTCACGTAAGTAGCTCCTGCATTGTCACAATAGATGACTGGTGCCAATTGTAGAGTGTGACCAAGCTCTTTGAACAAATTTCGAACCCAAAGTATTTCAGCAGTGGCACTAGCTACTGCCCGATATTCAGCTTCGGTTGATGATCTAGCTCTTGTACGTTGTTTCCTTGATGCCCAAGAGATTGGATTTTTTCCCAAGTAAACAATGTATGCTGTTGTAGATATGTAGTCATCTTTGTCTCGTGCCCAATCCGCATCGGAATAGGCATGCAATGTAAGTGGCGAGTCTTTGTGTATGGTTAACCCCATATTGGACGTACCACTAAGATATCTAAGAAGACGATGGAGAGATTGCATGTGCTCTTCAGTAGGACGTTGCATGTATTGAGCTAGCTTGTTAACTGCAAATGCCACATCCGGCCTTGTGAGACCAAGGTACTGAAGGCTACCAATTAGAGAACGGTACTCAGTGGGATCATTGAGGAGTTTGCCTTGAATAGTCAATGGAGGATGGGTTGCTAGTGGTGTTGCAACTGGTTTCGCATCGTCCATGTTTGCTTTACTTAATATATCAGCAATGTATCTCTTTTGACTCAAGAAAATACCATTTGGGTGAGGCATTACTTCCACACCCAAAAAATAAGATAGTTCACCAAGGTCTTTCAGTGAGAAACGAGCTGCTAGATTCTTGATAAACTCTTCAAGAAAAATTGTTGCATTGCTTGTAACTATAATGTCATCAACATAAACCAACAAATAAATAATATTACCATTTGTATGCAATGTGAAGAGAGATGAGTCTGAGATTGTGTTTTTGAATCCCAAGTTAAGTAGATGTTGCCGTAGCTCCGTGTACCAAGCTCTTGGAGCTTGTTTTAAACCGTAGAGAGCCTTGTTTAATTTGCAAACATGAGTTGGGTTGTGAGGGTCACCGTAGCTGGGAGGTTGAATGGTATAAACATCATCAGAGAGTGTGCCTTGAAGGAAAGCATTATTTATGTCTAATTGACGCAAAGGCCAACCTTTACTAACCGCAAGAGAAAGAACCAAGAGCACTGTAGCAGGTTTGACAACCGGGCTAAAGGTTTCTCCGTAATCGATCCCTGCTCTTTGATTAAAACCTCTTGCAACATAACGTGCCTTATATTGGATAATGTTACCATCTTTATCTTTCTTGATACGAAAGACCCACTTGCACCCGACTACATTTTGTGATGGAGAGGAGGGAACAAGGTCCCAAGTTTTATTTTTTATTAGAGCACTAATTTCTTCATCCATGGCTTTACGCCAAATTGGACTCTTTAATGCTTGAGTGATGTTTTTCGGAATCTCCACTTCCTGAGCCTCTGCATTCAAATTTAGTTTAGTGATGGGTTTCCTAATTCCATGTTGAAGACGAGTGGACATGTGATGAGTAGGTGGAGGAGGAGGAGGAGGAGTAGGTGGAGGTGAGTGGGAGGGAATGGTGGCGTTTTCGGCAGCGGAAGAGTATTGAGATCGAGGGGTGGGTTGTGGTGATTGTTGATCATGTGTTGGGGTAGATTTTGTTTGTAATATGGGTAGTGTGAAGGGAGCCCACTCTTCTATCAAGGTGGGCAGTGAGAAAGAGTTTTTATTTTTCTCCTTGAAAGGAAATACATGCTCAACAAAGTGCACATGACGAGAGGTGTAGATACGATGGGAGTTGAGTTCTAAGCAGTAGTATGCACTTTGAGTGGGAGAGTAGCCTAAAAAGACACAAGGTTTGGACTTTGGGTCTAATTTGTGAGAGGTGTAGGGCTTTAACCAAGGGTAGCAAAGACACCCAAAACTTCGAAGTTTTGCATAGTTTGGTTGGACACCAAAAAGTTTTGAATAGGGGCATTCATTGTTGAGAGTAGGTGTTGGAAGGCGATTTATTAAGTAGGCTGCCGTGGAGCATGCATGAGTCCAATATTCTAAGGGCATGTTGGCATGAGAAAGGAGAGAGAGGAATGTTTCTACAATGTGACGATGACGACGCTCGGAGTAGCCATTATGCTGTGGAGTGTGAGGAGGAGTTGTGAGACGGGAAATGCCATCAATAGACAAATAGGTTCTTAGAGTCTCATATTCCCCTCCATTGTCAGAATAGAGTGTTTTTAGAGGAAGTTGAAAATGTTTTTCAACAAGTGCTTTGTAACGAATAAATACATTTTTGGTGTCGGATTTTTGTTTTAAGTTATATAACCAAATGTATTTAGTATAATGATCAACAAAAATAAGATAGTACTTAAAACCATCATGAGAGTATATAGGGGAGGTCCATAAATCAGTGTAAACATATTGTAGAGGAACATTGGAAGTAATAGAGGAAGTAGAGAATGGAAGTTTATGACTTTTATTGCAAGCACAAGAATTACAATCTAAAGTAGAAATACTAGGAATATTAAGTTTATTTCTCGAAATAAGTTGCCTAAAAGCATTTTGAGAGGGATGTCCTAAACGGTGATGCCAATCAAGAGAGGTGGCTTTTGTGCTTGCGTAGACCCTAGGAGATTCGGACTTTATTTCATAGATGCCCGACTTAACCAGCCCTTGGAGTAGAATTTCCTCCGATTGGAGATCCTTCACAAGAAAAGAGTTTAATGAGAAAAGAACAGAGACATTATTATCTTGGCATAGTTGAGAAATGGAAATAATATTTTTAGACATGGCAGGAACAACTAACACATTGTTAAGTGTAAGAGAAGAGAAAGAAAGAGAACCAAAGTGAGTAATTTTGAGGCCCATACCATCACCAACAATTAACTCCTCTGTTCCATCATAGGGAGCATGTAGTGAGAGATTATTAAGGTCCGCCGTGACATGGTGGGATGCACCACTGTCAAGAAGCCATGGGGAGGATGAGGATGAGGCAGCTAGACTTGCCATGTTGGCTTGAGGCTTGGGGTTTTGTTTAATTGTGTGAAACGATGGTGGAGTAGCATTAGGAAAACGTTCAGTAAACAAATGGCAGTGAGCAACCACATGACCCTGCTCTCGGCACCATTGACACTTGCCAAGAAAGGGACGAGACTGCTTATTATAAGTGTTAGGGGTAGGAAGGATACCTCGACCATTGTTGCGGTTATTTGTACCATAGGTACGGGCTTGATTCCGAGTAGAGGCAGCAAAAGCAGTTGCAGGGAGGGAAGGATCGGCACGACTTTGTTTAATAGAGAGTTCTTTATTAATAAGTTTCTCATGTAATTCTTCAAAGGATATGGTTGAGTCCCTTGCATTGACCGACTCAATCACAGAGTTGTAGGAGTCATCGAGACCAAAGAGAACTCGATCGACCAAGTCTTCATGCTCAACCGGCTTTCCTAAGGCTGCAAGTTGGTCCGCGCAAGTTTTAATGTCCTGCATGAATTCAGTGACGGAGCGGTTTCCTTTGGTAATGCGGTGCAATTGATCTTTCAATTGTTTGATATGGCCACGACTAGGGGTTGCATAAATTTTGGCAAGAATGTCCCACATAGCCTTTGAGGTACGTGCTTGAGATACCAGCGGCACCAAGTTTGGCGAGAGAGTACCAATGAGAGCACCATAAAGCAGCTTGTCTTGACGAGTCCAAAAGGAATAATCAGGGTTGATTTGTTCCTCATTTTCTATGGTTACAACAGTAGGAGGGCAGGGAAGAGAACCATCTATGTATTGATAAAGGTCATGACCAACAAGAATGGCTTCAATTTGCATTTTCCAGGAAAGATAGTTTGTGGGAGTGAGTTTGATTGTATTATGGATATTAAGAAATATGAAGGGTTTTGCGGGATCGCCACCATTGGGAATGTGATAGGAGGGAGTTTGGGTTGGTATAGACATTGTAGAGGATTGCACAAGAGAAAATTGTAGAAGAAGAAGATCAGAAGGCTGATACCATATAGAAGAGTGATTGAAGGGATGATTTTCTCATTGATTATTCACACGTATAAATAGTTACAAGTAAGGATAAGACTCTAACTAAAAGGCTATACAAGATACTAATTACTAGAAATTAGGGGAATAAAATCAGCAAGATATTTACATGTAAAGTAGTAAAATAAATCCCTGTAATCAAGGCACAATATAGGCACCAAATATTCTCAAGGTTTGACCTTTAGCAAATCATTCCTTAATAATAATTACTTAATAGTGTTGGAAAAATAATATTTTCCAAAAAAATTTTGGCAACGCAAAAATCCAAAAAATTTGAAAGTAGAATTATGAATTGACTTCACCCAAATTAAATGGATAAAAATATTTTGTTTCCCTCAAATGTAATGGTAAAATGCTGACTAACTTGAGATTAAAGATGATAAAAATATTTTGTGGTCCTGTGGCTCTCTCTTTCTCTCTTAGATGTTTTCCTCACAAAACATGTTATGGAGTGATTTGCCAAACACCTCCAAGATTCCCCTATTTATAAGATGTCCAAAGGGCACCTAGAATCTTCCACACAAAGATGAAGAAATGTACTATACCTTGCCCCATTCACTTATAATAAAGAAAATGTGACAGGTTCATAATACATAGGACATACATAAGGTTTCTCTTTTACAAAGTGTTGCCATTTATGTGTTCCAAAGTCTTTAGTATGGTCATTTGACCATTGGAAACCAACATTCTTCTCTCTTCGATTTTGATAATTACTTTAAGAGGGTGTGCAATCCTTAATCTTTGTTTGATTATTTATTAATTTTATTGAAGGTTTAATTAATTTACTTTGATTAATTAATTTTATTGAATTTTACTAACGTTCTAGTTGTGATGCTAAGGTTGTGTAATCAAAGTATTTTTTTTTTAATAAGTAATCAAAGTAGTTTAGTTATTCTTTATGTTTAATTAATTATATATGTTTAACCTCTAAATACTAAGAATCTGTTCACTTTAGCATAATTTCAGTTCAGTTTAGCTCAATTTCTAATTTCCTTCTCTTATAAACAATTCAGTTCAACTTATCTCAGTAAATATGAACAAGCCCTAAATAAGCAACCCGTTAAGTAACCGCCTATAAGAATTAGTGTATAGTCTATATGATGCATGCGTACTTCAATTAGTGGTTTTCTAATGTGTTAGGAGGGTATAACAGATGCATTTGCAATGTGTCGCGCCTTTTGCATTCCGAGGTGGTCATGTTCATTCACAATGTCACTCACCGTTAAGCAAAGGGGAAAAAGCATCTTAAACAGAACATGACCCTATCAATTCATGGGAAGCGCGGGCTGCAAACTTGAGCTATGCAAAGAACATTAACAAGACTCAAGCTAAACATTCATTCACTAGATGAAATAAAAAAACATAAAACCAAAGCAACCGCCAGATTCCAAAACATTTAACGCTAATTAGTGTTAAAGCTCTTAACAAAACTTTTAACAACAAAGTTGCTCCGCAACACTCTAGGCTCTGGTCTGTTATTAACGGATAGTAAACAAAGCTTCTTTCTCAAAAACAAGTAACTCTCTTGACTGCAAATTCTACTACTTAGTAGGGTTTAACAGGCACACGGAAGTTAACTCCGGCATAAATAGCTTTGTTACCAAGCTCCTCTTCAATACGCAAAAGCTGTACATAACAAAGATGGAGCATTAGAGAACATCAATAATTCTTTCCCCCCCAAAACCCCACCTGTTGTTTCATGCTTTAGCAAAACTGCTCATGTCTCGCTCCCCAAACTACCTAAACTTACCTAAGTAGAAACACATCCGTAAAGAAGTGTGTATGGCATTGGTAAAATATAGGGGCTACAACTGACCTGGTTGTATTTGGCAAGGCGCTCAGATCTACATGGAGCTCCGGTCTTGATCTGACCCTGTTGACAAAAGAATCAAATAGGAAACATGTCATGACGAAGAACAGCATATTGACTCCAAAGTTCTCAAAAGTAGCACAAGTGTAATACCGTAGAAAGACCAACAGCAAGGTCAGCAATGAAAGTATCTTCAGTTTCACCACTGCAGCCAAGGAAAGTAAATCATAAGATCAACCATTCAAAATGTTGAAGAATATGGACATGTTTAATTGTTTATACACAAACCTGCGGTGGCTGGTCATCACTCCCCACCCAGCACGCTTGGACATCTTCACAGCCTCAATACTCTCAGTCACAGATCCGATTTGGTTAACCTGGACCAAAATGAAAATAAAGGGTTAAATACATGCTCATTACATGGTTTTATAACTTTTTTCTTTTCGAATGGTATGAGAGATCCTGACTAGACCACAACCCTCCAAGTTATTTGGTCTAGTATTTGCGGAACAGGCACTTGGAGTAGAAAAGAGGTAAGGAATTGAATTCCCTACCCCAAGCGCCCTCACTTGGTAGGATTCAAACCTCAAACCTCTAAAATTTGAGGAACCTTACCAAGTGAGCCAACACTTTGTTGGTACATGGTTCCATAATTGATAGAACAAATACAATAAACTTAATTACAGAAAAAGTATGGTGGAAGGGTATATCATCAAACCTTTAGAAGAAGAGCATTGCAGGACTTTTCATTGATGGCCTTCTCAACCCTCTGCAAAGATTGAATATTATTTAGTTAAATAAGGACTAAACTAGGCGGCTTCAGCTAATCCTACAATACGAAATTCTAGCAGTCAAGAGAATGCAATCATGCTAACCTTAGGGTTGGTGACCAAAAGATCATCTCCGACAATTTGTACTTGCTCTCCCACTTCTGCAGTCATCTTGGCATAGTGCTCCCAGTCATCTTGGTCAAAGGGATCTTCAATTGATACAATGGGGTATTCGGATGTAAATGACTTGTAAAGATCCTTAAGGGCAACCCCAGAGATCTTTTTTGATCCATCATTGTTCTGCAATATAATCAAAGTGATCAGCATTTCAAGCAAAACAAGACAAGGATCCAAAAAACTTCAGATAGGGAATAAAGCCTACAAACTAGTCCATTATGTTATCAATCTTTACAAAATCAAATGAACACAAGCATACCTCTTCCTTAAAGTTTAAGTCATAGGTCTTGTCCTCGTTGTAGAACTCAGATGCAGCAACATCCATTCCAATGACCACCTTGCCGGTGTATCCAGCCTTCTCAATGGCAGTCTTTAGCAATTCAAGACCCTCCTTGTTCTCCTGTAAATGCAAAGGTAATACATGAATAAATAGCCCTACAAACATATCCACATACACTGGTATTGTGGATGGACTAGGTATCGAATGTTGTTGGTCACCTGGATGTTAGGAGCAAAGCCACCCTCATCACCAACATTGGTTGCATCTTGACCATACTTCTTCTTGATCACACTCTGGATTCACAGAAACAGGAAAAAGGAAATAAGTATCTAGAGTTAAGGCAGAGGTCAAAAGTATGATGCATTACTACATTAGAGAAGGTATATAATACCTTCAAGTGGTGGTACACTTCACTACCCATCTTCATTGCCTCCTTGAATGAGGAAGCTCCAGTAGGCAGAATCATGAACTCCTGCATTGCAAGCTTGTTTCCGGCATGAGATCCACCATTGATGACATTGAAGGCGGGGACTGGCAAAACCATCTGAGGGTTACCAGCAACCTCTGCAATGTGCTGAAATTGGAGCAGAAAGAACGTTAGCACACTATCAGGAAAGCAATAGGAAAAGATACTGTACTGCCAAAGAACTAATCATCGTACCTGGTATAGAGGAATTTTCTTGGCCTGGGCTCCAGCCTTGCAGACAGCAAGAGAAACAGCCAAGATGGCATTTGCTCCCAACTGCCAGTGGCAAAAAGTTTAAATTAGAAAAGAAGCTACCAAAACATGAAGGAAATCAAGTACATTAAAGAAACAAATGCTAATTTCTTGAAAGATAACCCAATCTTAACTCTCGGCATGGGTCCTACTTGCACCTCTCAAAACAGCAAACCATACAAGAATAAGATTAAGTAAAAACCTTTTGTTTGCACCAACCCCATTCGTTGACGGTTCCATCAAGTTGTTGAACCATGAAGTTGTCAATGTCAGTCTGTGCGGTTGGGTCCTACATGATGAAATTAAAAATATTAGTAGAAATCAACATAAAAGAGCCTCAAACGAAATGCAGTAGAATACATAGTCCTGTTTTGTAAGACAATTCAATCCAAAATTTCATCCAAAAACTTTTTTGTTGAGTTCCACAGAAAAAAGTGAAGATTGAACATTGATAGATTCTCATCGTTAAGCATACCTTGCCAACCAAAGCAGGGCCAATAATCTCATTCACATTTTGAACAGCCTTAGAAACACCCTTTCCCATGTAGTCTTTACCTCCATCCCTGAGTTCAAGGGCTTCATAGACTCCTGATAATTCACAAGCATAAGTTGTTAAAACATGTGTAACTTTGAAAACGATAACCAATCAGCTAGAAATACAATTTATTGATTCTACAACAGGTAAATAAACTTCAAGAAGCGCAGTTATAAAGAACGAGAACTCACCAGTAGATGCACCACTTGGAACAGCAGCTCTGGCAAAGGTTCCGTCATCTAGATGAATATCAGCCTTCACAAAAATATGTCCATACGACAAAAGTCAACAAATCAATCACTTAAAATTCATTGAGTTAACACACCATCTAACTTCAGTCTATTGATTAGAAACAATTCACTTGAATAGGTCAGCAAAAGAATGTCATATAACAGCTCGGAGCATGACTCGATCAAAGACTAAAATCACTTGTTTTACCAGTTAACCACTCTTCTGCGGTTTTATCAAACAACTATAAACTCCTTTCGCATTAGTGCTAACAAATTTAATCCTCGAGAAACAGCTAGAAAATCATTTAAGAAGCTAAAATAACACTAAAATACATGTAATCTCAAGTTCTCAACCACTTTGAAAACTTCAGTCCAAAAATCAGCTTAAAACTTGAATAAAATTTTCAAATTACATCACTTAAAGCAAATTATTGCGTCGATTATGGAAACATGAAACATTTATATATATATAAAAAAATTAATAATAATACGAGTAATGATTATACAATATGTTAATCCATAAAACAGAGGCACAAAACTTTTCACTCCGTACTTAAACTAATATCAATATAAAACTATCAGTAGATCATACTAGTAGCAATATTAATACAAACATAAATGTAATCTTAGTCAATTCAACAAAATTTCAGTCAAATAATCAGCTTAAAGACTGAAAAAACGAATAGAAATCATGAAAACAACACTATAAACGAAATCTAACGTCAAATAATAACAATAACAACCAAAATATTCCACCTTTACTCTGTTTCTCAAACAAATAACACCTCGTTGAATTTTTTAATCCAATCAACAAATCATTTCAACAATTTATACAACAAACACGGTTAATTTTTTTTTTTTAATCATATTTACAAAAAATTTAATCCAGAATTCAAAATACAGTTAAAAATTACTGAAATTTATGAAAACACTCATTTAATGCGAAATATCACGTCGATTATGGATATTATGAAATATTACGTCGATTAAACAACAATGATGATAAATCGAGCTAAATTAGAAGCAAAATCCAATCACTTAACTCAAATTGCATCACAATAATCTCACAACAAATTCAAATTCAAATTCATCACTTCAGATTTTCAGCAGCCATAACACAACAAACAACACCGGAAAACAAATCAATTAAAAACAGACGAATTCATGCAAATTAAATCACAAAAAACATCAGACTAAACGAAATCAAACATCAATTAACAGATCGAATTCCGATGATTATCGATGATAACGAGGTAGAAAAAAAGGAGAGAGAAAAAAGAGGAGAGAGAAAGAGAGATGATACCTCAACGGTAGGATTACCGCGGCTGTCAAAGATCTGCCTAGCTTTGATGGACTTGATGGCAACCATGGCTGAAAATGAATCGATCTGTGAGAAAAGAGAGAGTGAAAGAGAGGAAGAAGACGGTTGGTTGAGAGGAGAGAGAAAGTGGGTAGAGATGTTGAGAAGGAGACACCTTTTATAAAGCCCAACTCAGTAGAGGAAGAAGTGTTCGTCTATCGAACTATTTTAGCTTTTGATTGATCGTGACCGTTGGTTTATGTACGTCTAAGATTGGGTTAATTGTTCATCAAGAAATTTTTATGAGATGAATTTATTTTGGAATTTTCTTATTCCTTTTGTTTTTCTTGCATGGTGGGGTTTTTCACATTATGACCTCATTTTTCGCTTGAAATTTTGGGTTTTAAGATCTCGCTTGAAGATGGGCACGGGCGGCGCTGTATAGCCTGAAGCCTCCGTGAAATGTTAGAGTGCCTCGTGATCAAGTAGGTCGAATCTAAAACGGGCTAAGAATAGTAGACCTTTTTAAAATGAAGCCTATGTATAGCCCGACCCACATGTAGTACCAACGGACTACATAATAATTTATACGAAATATATTATTTGATAAATCAATCAATCATCAATTACATACTACTAAAAGCGAATGTAAGATAACACTTGTCAATGTGTTATCAAAAAAATCAATCAATTACATACTACTAAAAGCGAATGTAAGATAACACTTGTCAATGTGTTATCAAAAAAATTCCCGCCAAAATTACTTTCTAAAAAAAATATTATTACATTAAGAAAAAGATTGCATTTAGATTATGACTTTTATTTTATAAAAAATCTAAAGTAAACTTCCTAAAATATCAACTTGCACATTATAACTATCACATATTTAAATATTTTCTCTCTCATGTTTTTATTGTTTTAATACGAACTGTATTTCATTTTTAATACGAACTGTATTTCATACGGTTTAATACTGAACAATCGATTTAGTTTTTTAATATCTAATTATATTTTCATTATAAATTAGTCAATATCCGTGCATTGCACGGGGTTTCACCTAGTTAGTCAAATATAAGCGGACCAAAACGCAAGACGTCCCAAGTTTGTGCCAAATTTTTAAACTGAACCTCTTGCACAGCCCATGACCCACCGGCGTGCCTTTGTGCCATGTTGGGCTTACGACAGGCTTGTGCTAAAAGTTGGACCATTTTGAGTCATGCCTAACCAAGCCCTGTTCACAATCTTGCTCACAAAATTGCTTTAAATATTTTGACTTGTTTTAAGCCCGTGTGATGCATGTCGGAGCATGGACTAACTTGGGTTGTCTTTGTTTGGGACCAGCACGAATGCACAATAGTTCACAACCAGAAATGACAAAGCTTGATGAAATTTTGCTTAGACATGCACACAAGCACCACCTAGTGCGACGGCACATGAGTTTGGATCGTGCATGGATCAACGTTTTGAAAATTTCAGTATGACATGTAGCTCATGGGGCTAAATCAACACCTTTGGGCTCAACACAAGGCATGACCCGACATGGCTCACAAGTCACAACCACCTTTAGGTATAAACATGAGGTGAAATTAGAGATGATGTACTCTAGTCAGGTCTAACAATTAGTTTTATACATATAAGTTCATGTGAAAAGAACGTGCTCTAACTATTAGTTTAGGATTAATTTGTACACTTTATTTTAGTAAAGACCCCAATATGGAATTCCTACAACTACATATATGTTTTCGCGACAAACTAGTTAGGGTTTCATACTCTCTCACTTTCAATTATAAATACTCTCTCCATCCTCAAATGCTTTCCCATTTCTAATATTTGAATCAAATTTTGAAAACTTTGATCATGAATTCCCATTAATCTATATATAAGAGATTATATATTCATGTGATATCTTATTAGATTCGTCACGTTGTATATTCTATTAATATCAAATTATTATAATTTTTACTCGTATGGAAATTGAGATCTAGATGTTTCAAAACACGTCTTAAAGACCGTAAAAAGTCAAATGGGCCGAGAAAAATATTTGGGGACGGAGAGAGTATTATAATATTTTTAATAACATCCTATTAATTATATCCTTTTATATCTAATTTTCCAACAAATTAGCATTTGATTATCAAATATAATTGTACGGTTAAACAATTTATCATCTCTTTCAAAAAATAAAAAAAAATTGCCACCTAAAAGTATGTATCATGATAATGGTCAAAATTAATGTAAAATGTAGATGGGATAAAGTCATCCATTAATTATAGCCATATACTTTACATTTAAAAACTCCCTTTGGTCCTCGATCGTTCTTTAATCAATAATAACATAATACTAAAACAGACACTAGGAGTAACACGTGTCAATTCCTGATTTAGTTTTTTTCCCTCCAAAACACCCCTTTCCTATCTTTATTAAAATCTTCTTTGACAATCTTAATATAATAATCCGTATAACTATCATAATATTATTACATATCTTTTATGGTAATATATTACTTTGTATATCATATCTTTAATACATCATATTTTATTACTTCAAATAAGATAATTTTGTAACAATATTTAAAATGATGAATCTATTAAAATGATTCTTACTACAAAAATTATTATTATTGTTATTGTTAAACGGGGATTTCAATTTTTTTAATACTTTAATTGGTTTCTCGCCTAATTCTAATATGAAGAATATAACAAAATGAAGGAAAAATAGCAACATAGTGTAATATTATAAACATTTTATCAATGCATGTAATTAGGTAAGAAAATTTGATTAACTAAAATTTCATTCTTTTTATTTGTATATCTCCCACACTTTCATATATTATAATATTTTTGGAAAAAAATTTACCAATTATCATTAAATTGGAATTATTATTTCTACCTATTATGTGTAATACATAATTTTATATACCAATTTGGTTAATAAAAAGAAAATTGATACTAATTTATCATTGAATTTTTAAAACACTGGTCTAATATGTAGTTTTAATAAACTCATTTTGACTCTTTTGTTATATTCCATGTTTCATTTCATTATATACGAAATATAAGAAGATAATAAATATGTTATAGTTGTATTTTATTTATTTTATTTTTAATACATTTTTTTTTCTTTTATTGATTAAATGTAGTGAAATAACAGTGCATGGCACGAGACTTAATCTAGTATCCATAAATTATGTGCTAAACAGACCTATTGTAGACATCTACTTTTGGCCTCCTGTCCCGATAGGAAGTGCAATGACGATACATAAAACCATCTACGTGTTGGATCAAAGTGAAGAATACTTATGGAGAACTGGTTAAGCCACAAAGCATAAAAGACTAGCCCAAATTAAAGATAAAAGCCAAAACAAAGGTCCAATTAACTAAACTCGATCATAATTAGGCTTAATCCCGTGCTTAAAACCCAATAATGACGGATTTAGGAGCGCCTAGGTTAAATTTTAGTGTTGCCGCAGAAAAAGCCGCGCGCATCTCAAACAGTCGGGCTGGGCTGCCGTGCGCAGCTAATTCAGTTGCGCGCGACACCCAGAGCAACCTCCAGAGTTGCGCTGCGAAAGATTCAGAATTATGCAGAAAATATAAAATCGAATCTTACAATAAAGCCGCGCGCAAGACAATTAGTTGCGCTACCCATAGCAGCTCAACCTAATCACTTGCGCTGGGATGCCGCGCGCAACTCATCCTAGTGCGCGCGACACCTGCTGCGGCAGAATGCTTGTAACCCTAAACCTAATCATTCCCTATAAATAAGAGCTTAAACCGAGGCTTAAAGAGACAAAAAAATAACCTAAAAAACTCTGGCGAAATACTTGTGAACTTGTGCAACCTAGCCCCTCTTGTCCTAAACACTCACCCCTTTTGATATTTTGTTACTACGGTGGAGGTTCCCCAACAAGAAGGAGTCCATAAGTATTCTAAACGGAGATCTAGCAAAGAGAAGTGGCAAATTCCCGAGTACTTAGTTAAATCACATTTATCTTCTTGTTTAAAAGAACCTTAATTAATTAATTAGTGTTGTTTGATCACCTTTAAAATAATTAATTAATCAATTCCATATAGTATCTTGCGTTAAATAAATATTAGAATTGAATTAAATAATTGTTGGTTGATCACTTAAGCCAAGGCGAATATTGTTTATTTTCTTGTCCTTTTCACGAATTTGATTAAATAAAGAATAACGACATTACGATGTAATTCCTACGTGAATTGGTATGTGTAAATAAAATCAACTAACATAGTTTTAGGTATCGCGTTGCATATATTGTTTGGTGATGAAATTGTAAAAAAAGAAGACCTAGTAGAGGCCGCACTAGGGCTAGGATAACGATTCCCCTCTAAAGGGAACGTTATTTTAGTACCTTCGCTCCCGAACTCATTTCTGGTTTATAGACCAATTTGGGCATGGGTAAACTTATGATTCGTGCTAATTATTCCATGAACTCCACATGGAAGTATGGCATGAACGAGGTTTATGAGTTTTCCTAAAACTCATCGGCGACTCTCTACTTGTTTCTTACAAAAAAAAAGCATAATGATAGAATCTATTCTAATTCAAGGTCCCCCAAACAGTCAGGAATTCAAATCCTACTACACCCTAATAAGTGTAAAGTCCTAGGCTTTTAAAGGGCCATGGGCATTTAAGGAGAGGACCCCTTACGATGGGAACCCCCTCCTTACACCTATGTTTGCATTTAACCCAACTCAAGCTTGTGATCAAGCAAGACTTTAATACCCCGTATTTTTATACATATTTTATTTAAAATAAGTATTTTGTGAAGTATTTAAATAATTTGAAATGTTTTATTTACGGTATTTTAATTATTTATTTTAAACAAGTTTGGAAATATTTTTTAAAAGGAAAGTTTATTTAATTAATTATTTTATTAAAGTTAGGGTTTAATTTAGGAAAGTTTTATTTTAGTAAAGTTTTATTAGGAAAGGGATTAGGAAAGAGTAAAAAAGGAAAGTTTAGGTAAGAAGGGTTTCTAGAAAAAGGGGTATAAATATTTAACACTTGGGCAAATTAAACTTTGCCTAGAGTGGAGAAAACCCAAGGTAAACTTTCTCTCCCTTCTCCTTTATTTTTCTTTCTTTTTCCACTTCCCCTTTTCGTCTTGCACCACCGCCGGCCACCACCACCACCGGTGGGGCGCCGGCCACCAACAGCACCAGCCGACAGTGGCGCCGGCCTGCTGTCCGGCTACTCCTCCCCTTCAAAAAAAAAATTAAATCTTTGTTTTTAAATCTTTTTTAAACCTTAGATCTAATTATAAATTAAGGGTTTTGTGTTAATATTATGATGTTTAATTATAAGTAGTATGTAATTTAATTTTCAGATTTTAATTCTAATTAAAAAGCCCCAATTTTAAAACCCTAGATTCATAAATTATTAATTATTGAAGGATTATGATTTAGGGTGGTTTAAACATTTGATTTAAGTGTTTTAAAGCCTAATTACAGCAAGTTTTCATTAATATATAATGCTGAAATTTTTAGTAGTACATTAAAAATCAAGTTTCTTTAAGGAATTTTAATTACCCATTAATTAAATTTCAGCTTATTTTAATTAAATTGTGAGGGGTTTAATAATAGTATATATTGCTGGAAATTTGTGTAGAGAGGATTTTAATACTCTTTTATTATTTTAAATTGTAGGAGACTTCGAAGTGGGTGATTTCTATTAGTCGTGGCGATATTAAGATCGTATTCAAGGTACGTTCGCGTACTTAGCATAATTTTGATGATGTAGTAGCATGCTAGATGTGATTAATTGATTACAAGTAGTATCATGCTAGATTTGGAATGGAAATTGTAATTTGGTTGTTATTGGTGATTGAATTACGAAGCATGATTTATTTGTGATGGATTAATGGTTAGAAAATAATAGCTTGGAACATTGAATATGAACCACACTTTTATTTATGGCATGATAGAAAGCATGTGTAATTAAACTAAATATTTAATTTGGATTGGAATATATAAAGAGAATTTTATTATGGTTCATATAATTTTTATTGATGCTATAAGCATGAGAAAGGAGCTATGTAAGTGTCTATGTACACGAGGAATAAATTATATTTTTGTGCCTTAGTGCACTTAAGGTGTTTCTAACACCGAGGGATAGGAATTTTGGCGCATTATGCGTTTAAGGTGTCTTTGACACCGAGGTAGATTAAAAAGAGTTCAATATTAAATATTATGTGGTCACTAATTATTCAAGAATTAAATTGGAATGTTTAATTGTTTGAATAATTGTAATGATTGATGGTGTTATAGTTTGAGAGTCATCACCAAGTCTAATAATATGTAAATAACGTAAAGTGAAAGAGATTACGCACCAAAACTCTTGGAATGTATATACCTTGAGTATGAACATATGGGGGGAGTTATGGGATTTTATATTTAACCATAACTTCTACTGGAATACAGGACGCTATACATTCCTTTTATTATTATGCGCAGGAATTCCGCCACTTACGAGTGGTTCTTTTATACTGGCACGGTTAGCTCATGTGTTAGTACCCCTTTATTGGGGCAGGTTAGGGGGAAACCCGTTCGATGCGTAATCAAAACTAAATAAGTTAATTAGTTACTATAGGGAATATTTCAAGCATTACGATAACCCCAAACTTGAACCCCACTGTGATCATACACTAAAGTACGGTGGCGTTCCAAAGGGAAAGACAAAGAGCAAAAAGAGTCGCCAACAAGTTTTAAGAACTTGTAAACCCAAAAGACAATCCAAAGGACCATCAACTACTCCATAAGGTCTTGAACCAAATAGGGTCCGAGGATGAGGGTACGAATCCAATCTACAAAAGAAAGGACCCGCCCTATAAAATAGGCCTCTACTTTGTTCTGCACGTATTCATGTGCGCTTTTCGAATAACATACAAACATTATATTAAACCTACCCTGTTTATCTATGTTGGTTGAATATTAATGCACAAATAAACTATTATTGGCGATCACTTGAATTAAAATCACATTAGCCTAAACCAAATTATTAATTATCTTATTAAGCGTGATTTCAAGTACAAATTCCCTTTAAACAATCATAAAAAGGTGTGATCAAGCAATAACAATAAAACAAATCAAGCAACATAACAATAAAGCAATAACAATAATGATAATAGCATGATAAGGCATAATAAAGCTTAATAATAATAGCAAGATCCTAGGCATGATACTAACAAGATTAATAACAAATCCCTAGCATGTCACTAAACAATAAAGATCAAAGCTTTAAACCTAACATGGTACTAACATGATAACATGATATTAGAAAGAGTAAAGGCATCCTAAACATGATACTAGGAATATTAAACATCCTAACATGATACTAGGAATTATAAGCAATAATAAACAAATCTAAACATGCTTTCTACATTGTGAAAGAAATAGGAAGTAAGCTAATCTACTTACTTTGAAGCCTCGTACCTCTTTCTAATAACAAAATACACAAGTTAGTAAACTTCAATGAAAATAATAAAGAATAACTAAAAAATTAAATTAAAATCAAATCAAATAAAGTTTTGACTAGTTTTGGACCAAACCCTCAGAAATTATCAAACCTTGCACGTCTAGGGCGAAGGCAACTTCGAACTTGGCTAAGAGACTCTAAGTCTTGTGAATGCGGAATATTGTATGTAAAAAGCTAGTTTAGAAAGAGAGGGAGAAAGAAAGAATTAAGAGTGAGAATTGATGATTGTGAATGATAGAGAGAATTGTTGATAGATCCTCCTGAAAACAAAGATTCGGACCCTATTTATAATGAAAATAGTCCGGAAAATCATAGAATTTGATAAGGAATAAAACTACACGCTGTCGCCAGGAATCGACTCTGTCGCGACGCGACAATGTCTGTCGCGAGGCGACAGGGTCTGTCGCGTGGCGACAGACTTGTCGTTTGGCGACAACCTGTATTAGCGCGTTTTCTTCACGCGGAATCCGATCTTTAATCAACTTGATCTACGGAATCCGTACAGAAGATAAAATACGTATTTTTAAGATAATAAAACGATATTTTACTCCAAATAAAAGTCTATTTTAAAATAATTAACTATTAAATCTAATAATATTAGAATTAAAAGAACTTTCAAGAAACTTCTAGAAAACTATAATTAATCCTAATAATTTTAGGAATAATAATTAACATTGGGCCCTCCTCTAGATCATTGGGCCGTATTTAAATAATTAACCAGACCCAGTTTAGTATTTTGGCCATAACTTCCTCAATATTCATCGGAATTGGGCTTATAATATATCGTTGGAAAGGTCTTTTCAAGCCCCATCCAACTACACCATTATTGGACCTTAATTATGGACCAAACTAAACTGGTTTGGCTATTTTCAAATAAATAAAGTCATTTTCAAAAACAGAGAGAAGAGAACTTTAATTAAAACTAAACCGCAACACTTGACTTTCAACCACTTTCACCTAATTCGATAATGGTTCAACGTGAAAGACATTCATCACTGGGTTTGGTTTTGGGGAGACACAAATGGGTGTCTACAGTTACTTAGTTGAGAAGTTTTGTTAAATGTTGTGTGCTTGATAAACAGGTGCAACAAGGTAAGTTGTGTGTTAATAGGTAAATGCATGTTAGTGTGTTTAATTACGCTTATGTACTCAGCTTTCCTGATTGTGTGTTTGTGTGTTTGTTGGCCTTGTCTTTATATTGGCCCTATGATGACCCATTTTTAATGGAGAGTAGTGGAAACAAGTAGAGAGAAGCTTTTCAGGTGATGAAGCATATTCATGATGGGCATGAGTGAAGAGCGAATCATGCTAGTTTTCATAAGTTTATGATGTGTTATTGCTTTATTTGTATTATGATATTTCTATTGCGAAACTAACATGAATGTTTTAAATTGGATTGGTTTGTTAAGGGCCTACAATGGTTCCAAGTTGTAGGTTTGACTTTGTTTTACTTTGGTTTAACTTTACTTTCGTGAGTTGACTTTTTAAGTTGAGTCGTTTTAAAATATTTTAAAGGAAAGTCTTCCGCTGTGTGTCTTTGATAGTTGCCTTAGCCGTTTTCACGATGGCGGTAATATCTTAGATTTTCCTATTTAAAGTTTTAAACAGGACGAAACAGATATTTTAAAAGAAAGGGATTTCTAGGGTATTACAAAGACCCTTTAGGGAGGGGATAGGGAGGGTAAGGTAAGGCAAGGTAAGGTAATCCACTGATTCTCTCCTAAAGAATCCCTAATCATATAACTAATATATAAAGTAAAACTTTTAGCCAGGTCACGAGACAACGACACTTGGCGTTGACATTCCAACTTTTCGTCAAGTGTCGCGCCACGTTGGATAGATTTAAATTGACTTCATAAGATTGAAAAAAGTTAGTTTAGAATTCTGTTTGGATAGAATTTTAGGATAAAATTGTTACTTTAGAGTTTTATTATCGATAAAATAATATTTCAAATGTACAAATTGAATTATAATTTTATTCAAAAAAATTAATTAGATTATAATTCTCAAAAATTATCATATAAATTTAATTTTTATATCATAATATTTTTTTTGGAGCGAACGAAGTAGCTCAAAGTGTAAAACATCCATCTATAATCTATAATATATACTAATCGGTTAAAATAATATATTTCACCATCTAATACTCCCTCCATATTTTTATAAGTGTTACAGTTTGACTAAACTCGCATGCCGATACACGACTTTGACTATTAATTTATGTAATTATATATTAGTAAAATCATAGGAAGTTTTATAATATGAAAGTATACATTATAATGAATCCAACAATATCTTATATAATAACATTTGTTTTTTATATATTAGTAAAATAATCAAGTGATTAAAGTTATTACGTTAATACTGAAAAAAGTCAAACTGTAACACTTATTAAAACACAGAGAGAGTAGAATTTTATTACTATATAGATCTATCAATTAGGGTCGAGTCATGAGTCATCTTGGATTGGGTCACTTCAGGTTATGAGTCAAGAAATATTCAAACCTTGCCCAAATTTTTGGGTTCGGGTAACCCAACGGGCTTTGAACATTTATTTTATTTAATTTATTTTTTGCTAATTTTTATTTTTTTAATATATTAAATCGAACATTTCCACCAACATTATTATTAGTGATTACATGCCTACTAAGCAAATCGTCACAAAAGCACATCAATCTAATATATATACATAAAGGGGAGTTTTTTCCCGAGATTTTAGAGAGCCACGTATGATCCAATTTTCTTAGCGCGCCATGTAAGATTGTAAATATTAGTTGTAGCCAATTAAATAAGAGATTATTAATTTCTTTTACAATTAAATAATTCAAATGCCACACAAGCAAAATTGGCGAATGATATTTTTAAGTTTTAATTAATTAGATATAAATAATTATCTTTTGATAATAGGAATTTTATCTAAATATGTAACAAATTTTAGCACATACAAAAAAATATATTTTAAAAAATTCAAACAAACCGTGCATCGCACGGGCTTCATCTAGTTTATAACTAATTTTGTATTAATGATATATTTTAAAATTTGACATATAGATTAAAAATTTATCTTAAAATTCAATGAACAATCTGAGCATCGCATGGGGTACCAAACTAGTATGAAAATAAAGCTAACCTTTCTCTTAAACTTTGGACCATCTCTTGCTTGATTACAGTCACTATTCAGTATTCCCTTCAAGTAAATTTCACTTATCTTTTTTTGTGTTGTTGAAGTGTAAAATCTCAAATAACACATGTAAGTGTCACATCGAGAATAAAAAATAAGAATTAAACACTTTTAAAAACTAAGGGAGTAATCCTTCTATAGGCATATGGTTTTGGGATAAAATCTTTTTGAACTTGTGATGTGAGCTCTCTCTTGATAACTAGAGGTGTCAAAAATTGATCGGACTGACTTGACAAAAAAAAAAAGGAAAAAAAAAATTTAGATTTCGACTTGTATGAAAACAATAAACAATCCACATGTCTTAAATTTAAAATAAAATCGGATTGACTTTATCAAACATGATCCGCATGCCCAAATTAATACCTCTATCGATAACTAATGTATGGGTACAACACAAACTCGAATTTAACATGTATTCTCACTTTTGAGTTTGTCCCATTAATTTTTCCTCTCTTATTATCAACTCCTTATCAAAACATAATTAAATATACATACTCCTATAGTTCTATAGAAAACGACATAGAGTAACATGTATTAATGATTTGATTAAAGCGTGCAATGCAGCGTAAGGAAATATGGTGCTGCCATGTCCATGCCATGCCAATATGCCATAGAGCTTTGAATTAATTTAATTCAACTACTCGTATAATAAATTATTAAATACTACTCGTACTTCGTATTCTTTCAAAAAGAAATCTTTACACTTTCATAAATATGCGGAGTCTGCTACTGTAGCTTAGGAACAGTAGCGCGCGTTACTGTAGCTTAGGAACAGTGAAGTGTCATTTTTGCCGCTGCTTTCTTCCTCTTGCTGCTTTCTTTCTCCGTCATCTATTCTCTCTCTATACCACTTTTCCTATTTTTTCTCTCTCTTCTATTTCTTCTCTCACACTATCTCTCTCCTCTGATCCATTGAAGCGTACGCTGATTTTGCTCTTCTCATCCTCACAATTATTCCTTTTTTTTTATCAACATCAATTCAAATCCTAATTCCTAATGCAGAATGAATAATTTCTCAATACCACCTCCAGATTTTGAGCTTTCTCCTCCATTGAAGCATAATACGAGCTCTCCAATGAATGTTTGAAGGGTTCTCAACTTTTTACCTCCTCCATTAAAGCAGCTCCTTGAGGTAAGATGTTTTGTCAATTTTTTGATAATTTTGATAATCTGCAATCAGGGTAATTAAAAGTGTTCGACCTTTCGTGATTTAGGGTTAGGGTTTTCGGTTGGGAACTTTTTTGGGTGGTGTTCAAATAGTGGGGGATCTGACCAACGGCTTAGTAAGAAGTTTAGAATTAATAAGCCGACTTTACTCGCGGGTCTCACCGAGGTTGATCTTATGCGGGATGCTGAATTGGGGGAGGTAATTGCTTCTATAATTTTATTTTATTTTATATTTTGCTGTAATTTCAACTAAATTCTTAATTTTAAAGTAATTGATGTTGATTTTGTAGTTGTTTTCTCGTTCATTCTTCATCCACTATTTCTTATTTTCGTTGTTTTCTTCAGATGGGGATTATTGATAGGGATTGGGTCGGCCTTCGATTTTCGGGGAGTCGCATTGCGCAGTTCTTGAAGAACGGTCTCTTTGCTGTTGAGGTACTTTCCTCTTTCGAATTTTTTGGTTTTATTATTGGATATTTGAATTTATATAGATTTTTTGTTTCAGAATTATGAAAATAAAATCTGGGTTTGAATTTTTGTTGGGGAAGATAGAAAGGAGAAATTTTTCCATTGAAGGGGCTTCCGGGTTGTCACTTTTCCATTGACAAAGCTTTTGAGGTGAACTTCCATTGTTAAATCTTCCTTTTTTTTTTTATTGATTAGTTTGATTTCTGAATTTTATCTTTGCTTGTTTATTTCATCGGATTGGATCACTATTTTACTTCAACCGATTGATTTATGCAACTACTATTGTGGTTTTCAATTCGGTATGTTAGAACCTAAATTGATAGGTTTCAAATATATTAGTGGTTATGCTTTTTGCCTATGAATAATTAAGCCTAAACATAAATTAAAGCTAAAAAGAATGGAAAAGCTGTTAATTGTTGTGGTTGGTGGAGGTTACATTATTCTGGAGCTTCGTAAAATCAACAATTTAGATGTCTGCATGGTGGTTTACTGTGAGACTGATTGTTAATACAATTCAGAAGGGTTTGAAAATCTAATAATTATCTTATGGTTTCTGTTTCTTTGAATGCAGTTTGTCGATTGATCAATGAGGAGACTATTACCGCGGTTATAAAGAGGCTGTTAAGAAGAAGGTTGTTTCTAAGGTTAGTGTTAGTTTCAGTTTAGCGGTAGTCATAACAACTTCCTTTTGTTTTAAGAACTATGTTTTGCTCATAATGGTTGTTGTATATTTTTTTGCTCATTTTGGTTGATTTTTTGTCCATGTTAAGATGCAAAATATGGTTCCTGCTACCTTAGTGTGCACATTATGTTGCCTGGACTTGCTGGTGCAGTTTCAAGGCTTCTTTTAATTTTACAGTTGGGTAAACTGCCAATTTCTTTGAATGTGCTGATAGTGTTGTGTATGTGTGGTTTGTGCTGTTTGGGTTTTGGTTTTAAAGGTTCATGCTGTTTAGTTTTATTCAACCATATGTAGTTGTGGAAGATTGGTTTACTGTTTTCCTCTTTTGGGTGGTCTTGCAGCTTTGGTGGCTATTTAAACCCAGCAGAAAGAAGTGTCTTTGTAAGTGGTAGGTGCTCTTTCTCTTTGTCTTTAAAGATTTCATTTTGCTTGGATTGTTAGATGTATAGTTTTCATAGGGTTATTATTGTGTTAAGTTAGTATAAAGTCTGCCATTGTTAAAATTTGATTGTAAAAGATTGAAATACTGTCACTTATGCAGTATTGATGCTCCATTTCTTTGTCTTTAGAGATTTCATTCTCATTATGCTTGGATTGCTAGATGTATAATTTTCATTAGGGTGTAATTGTATAATAATGGGCCTCTGATTCATAAAGTCTGAAGTGCATTTCTGATTATGTTTGAGGTTTTGTCCTATTGGTTGTCTGTTCAATATTTGTTCTGATGTAGATAATAGAACTAGGAATTAATAATAATTGGTTTCTTGGCTTTTTACTTTTTGTTTGATCCCAAGTTAATTGAAATTATATGATTTACATCTTTTTTCGGCCGGAGGTATTCCTGATCAATTGTTCTGTACTGCTGTATTTAGACCATATTGTGTACACAGTTGCTTTATCAGTTGTAAATAGAAGATTATGCAAGAATATTTGAGGTAGAAGGCTTTTAGTTTCATATTATGAATCCGCCTCGGACTTAAGAAAAGATGTGATAGAAAGTGGAACTAGAAATTTTTACATTTAATTGTGCTTAAGCCTTGTTCTCCATTCCATGTTCCGAATATCTTTTGCCAATTCAAAAAACACAAAAGGTTCACTTTATACCTGTGATTTTGGCCATTTTTAAAGTCTTTGTGTGTGTGTGTGTGTGTGTGTGTGTGTGTGGCAGATGAGCTGGTTGATGTGTAGATCAATCCCTTTTAAGAAATCATGATAGTTGGAAAGAAATGAAATGAAATATTCCATTGTGTTTTAGTTAAACGTGTACCTGGTTTAGATTTATGTTTTCTGTTTCTTTTCTATTTCCTGGGTTTTGAATCCTCTCTGCCTCAATGCGTGTTATGTGTCGAGAATGCTAAATTTTTTGTTCAAAAGTGCTGAACATGAATGAAAGGGTTGCTTAAGCTCTTGATCAAGACTTATGTAATTGGCACATAAATGCTTGTGGATTTTGACTAGAAGTCGTTCCTGCAGAAGTTCAAACATATGTGCAGAGCTCTTATTAATATACGAAGTATTATGATTGTTTAGTTTTTTTTTTTAACCTGTTCTTGTATGATAGATCTGTTTTGACATGTTGGTTTGATGTGTGCTAACTTCCCATATTTTCAGTGACGATGATGATGATGAAGATGAAACTGAAGCTCTTTTAGCAGAGCTTGAACAAATAAAGAAGGGAAGGGCTAAGAGAAAATGCGAAAGGTGTGACTGTAAAACCTTGAAGTAATATTGACTTGGGAGGATTTGAAGCTGGTTCCTTTTGAGTTTATGAATACTGTAGCAAAAAAGTATCAGACTCCAACCTCTTGTGTCCTAAGATATAACATGTGAGGACTGATTACAAATGAAATGGTAATCCGTTCTCCTATGGACTTTGCTTTTTTTTTTTTTGTCAATTTTGAGTTTAGGATATAGGTGCAACATAAAGGAATGTAAAAAGGAAGAGGCTGCTATTAGTCTGTTAACATGAGTACTACTCCATTTGTTGTAAGTGATCCCATGATTCCCAATTTCCCACCTATATCTAATTTAGATCAAATCTTCAATTAAAGCTACTTGGTTAAGTAGAATATTTTTCTCTGTACGGGCACTTATCTAAAGCTTGTGTTTAATTTCCAATTATAATAATGTAATATGCTTTAAATTTCTAGATGACAAGAAGCTTTTATGTTAACAAGTAGGAAATTGTATTTAAATTTATTTGGAGAGAACTTGAAACGTTTATATATAACCTATAATTTGTACAATATTATACAAAAATTTACCAATTCATAACTATCTAATTACAACTTCTAAAAAAAAAAAAATACAATTTCTAAAATTAATTACAAATGGAAAATACTTTTTAAAAAAATCTTCAAATATGGGAATGGGCAAAAAAGTGATCCTTTGAAATCTAATAATAAAATAACCTTGGGTTTTTCTAAACTATGCCCCCTAAGTTATTGAATTTCTAAGTTATACTCATTTTTTTTTCAAAGTTATAAGTTGTGCCCTTCACATCACTTCATGATAGAAATATTGGTTATGAAGGAAAGAGGATGAGATTGAGAGAGGCTAAAAAAATGATATAGGGACAGGAGAAATGCAAGGGGTTGGAAGAGAAATAAAGAGAGTGATAAATAGAGAATAAGACTGAAAGAAAAGGACAGAGAAAGAGTATATGATATAATAATAATGAATGAAGGAGAAGGCTCGAGGGAGAGAGAGGGAGAGTAAATTATATTTTCGATTATTGTTTTATGTTTTCACACTTATTTGAACTCGATTTTGTCACAACATATATTATCAAACAACCACTTTTTGGTGCAGCAAGCCACACCGTGTGGCAGGGGTTACCTGAGTTATTTTGTTAGGGGTTATCCGAGTTATGCAGTCAGGGTTACTCGAGTTACTCGGTCAGGGTTTATTTGTGGGTTTCAGATAGGGGTTACTCGAGAGGTTCACTCGGTTAAGGGTTACTTGAGGAATTACTCGATCACAGGTTACTCGAATTACTCGGTTAAGGGTTACTCGAGGAGTTACTCGGTCATGGGTTACTCGAGTTACTCGGTAAGGTGTTATTTAAGGACTTCGGTCAGGGGTAACTTGAGTAATTCGGTCAAGATTACTTAAAAAGTTCGGTCAGAGGTTATTCGGTCAGCGGTTACTTGAGGGTTCATACAGGGGTTACTTGAAGAATTACTAAGCCCGGGTTAGCTGGTCAACAGTTACTAAGATTGAGTAGGAGAGGAAGAGGAGAAGGAGAGAAAGAGAAAGGGAGGTAGAAAAACAAGGGGCAAAATAGAGAGAATCATCAAGAGATAAAAATGAAACTAGGAAAGCGAAGAGTTTGAAGAGAGAGATAAAGAGGGGCTAAGAGATAGGGCAGACTGAAAGATAGAGATACCAGTTCAAAAGAGATAAGGGGAAGGCTAGAAGAAAGGATAAAGGCCAAGAGAAAAAAAAAATTAGAAAAAATGGGAGAGATAGAAATATGGGTTATGTAAGAAAGATGATGAGATAGAGAGAGGCTAAAAAAACGATATAGGGACAGGAGAAATGTAAGGGGGTTGGTAGAGAAATAAAGAAAGTGATAAATAGGGAATAGGTTTGAGAGAAAAGGACAGAGAAAGAGTACATGATATAGTAATAAAGAAAGAAGGAGAAGGCTCGAAGGAGAGAGAGTGAGAGAGTAAGTGCGACCTATAATTTTCGATTGTTGTTTTATCTTTTCTCACTTATTGAACTCGATTTTGTCACAACATATATTATCAAACAACAACTTTTTGGTGCAGCAAGCCACACCGTGTGGCAGGGGTTACCCGAGATATTTTGTTAGGGGTTATCCGAGTTATGCAATCAGGGTTACTCGAGTTACTCGGTCAGGGTTTACTTGTGGGGTTCAGATAGGGGTTACTCGAGAGGTTCACTCGGTCAAGGGTTACTTGAGGAATTACTCGATCACAGGTTACTCGAATTACTCGGTTAAGGTTTACTCGAGGAGTTACTCGGTCATGGGTTACTCGAGTTACTCGGTAAGGTGTTTTTTAAGGAGTTCGGTCAGGAGTAACTTGAGTAATTCGGTCAGGGTTACTTAACACGTTCGGTCAGAGGTTACCATACTATATATATATATATATATATATAGCTACGACCTAACTTCATACATTAGAAAAAGCAAAAAATAAGATTCAAAATTTTAAAATACATGTAACTACTTATCAGTCATATAAATTTTGACAAATACACCAACTAATCCTTCCATAATATTTTCTTAATTACTATATAACTAATTACGATAACTTGGGGAACCGCGCGCAACGCGCGCGGGTCCACAACTAGTAGTATACAAAATTGGCTGCTTTTAAATTATGCAAACTGCTTTCGCAATCGGAAGAGAATAATGCCACTATTAATATGAAAGTGGTCAGCTGATTAAGAGATCCACAAACATTATTAATAGCAAATTATTGAATTCTTTAAGGAATTAAGATTCATTATACAGACGCCATCGGGTAATAATTGGTGTCCTCGTCATTTTTGACCCCTTTAATTAATTATTTAAGAAAATTTGATATGAGGCTTTTTTTTTCGCGATATGAGAATTTTTCATTGATCTAAACTTAAACAAATTCGAAGATCAAAACCAAATTGAACCACTTTAGAATTTTTTTCTATATTTTTATTTTTTAAAAATATAATACAAGTAACGTTAAGTTTTCAGAAAAAGAAAAAAAAAAAACAAAAAAGAAAAGAAAGTAATGTTAAAGTGGCTAGTATTCAATGAGAAAATTAGCTATATACGAGTTTTAGGGCTTGTTCTGATTTATTAAATTGAACTGAGCTGAACTAAACTGAATTGTTTATGAGAGATGAAATTAGGGACTGAACTGAATTATTTATGAGAGAAAGAAATTAGGAAGTGAACTAAACTGAAATTAAATTGAAGAGAATAGACCCTTATTGCATAACTTTAAACTATAAATAGATCAGATCCAAAACGGATTAGACTTGTTCTCTTCAATCCGATGCAAACCATTTTTTCTCTAAATTGATTCTTGAACACTTCTAGCCAAGGACGCCCAGGGTATATATCGATCACAATTATGAGTATTAACGATTAGCTAGCTTAGGTCAATTAACCCTTTGTATTTTTCTTTCCATAAAAATGTATACCACCTAATTATATACATACAAGTCACAAGTTTGGTTGTAGGACGTGTGATGTTTGATAAATTGAATTAACAATCGTTATTTATTCCTCGTTATTCAAGATCTTAAAACTTTATTTTAATATAGTCTTTTTAAACTTCTTATTTTGAATTTCTTTTATATATTTTCATGCAAATAGAATTTAATACTCTATTGATCAACAAATAATTATATACATATTCACGTGGAATCTTAATTTATCACGATTTGTTACTCCAAATGAAAAGATCAATGAAAAGTATTGTGTAGAACGGACTCACGTGAGTCCAATCATAAAAAAAAAAAAAAATTATTATTAGAAATTAGATTATAATATAATGGTCAGATATTAGATAATAAGTAGAAATTAGATAATAAGTGTCAGAAATTAGATATTATTGGTCAGATATTAGATAATAAGTATCAAAAATTAGATAATATTAGTCAGATATTAGATATTAAGTATCAGAAATTAGATAATAAGAGTTAGAAATTAGACGATATTAATCAGATATTAGCCATATATTCAGTAAATACACAGCTGCTGCAACAGAAAGTCTTACTGCATTTAGTGATCTGAAAACCAGCGGCAGAGCTTCATGACCAAGGGATTATTATGCACCGTGAAATCAAGTGATGAGCAAATGACAGTCACGCTATCATCTCAACCATGTTTGCACGAAGGACTAATTAAGAGAAAATGAAAATTTTTGAAATGAAAATTTTCCATCAACAATCAGATACAGAGCATGAACCAAGGCAGTAAAATAGATTAAACAAGGGAGCACATCAAAACTTGAACAGAAAGAATTAACATTTGAAGGAGTTAAGCATAAGAGACGGACTTCACTTTTTGATTTTTTCACCTTTAAGGACCTCCCACTTTTTTTTCACCTTTGAGTACTTGTGGTTAACTTTCTGGCAACTTAACTCAACCTTAACTCACCGGAGTAAATTATTTTATGAAAAAAAAAAACCTTAAGTCCTTACTAAATTCTTTAATTGTATATATATATATATATATATATATATATATATATATATATATATATATATAAAACTTAGGTCCTTACCAAATTCTTTATATCAATTTTTTATACATTACGAAGTTCATATCATAATTAATTCATTATCATGCATAAAATGATGGTTCCTTAATCAGAATTATTTCTTTCTCATTCTTAGACAGTTGCTCCACCGTAACCACGTCGGTGGACTTGCTGGCCAACGTTTTAAGCTAGTTAGTTCGCACTAAGTTATTATTTATATATATCATCACGAAACCCCCACCTTCCTCAATTTGTTTGGCGTATGAATGAAAGAAACCCCAAAACCCCAACTTGTTTCCTCTAATTTTCTCTAGCTCTCCCCTTGTTTGTATGACGGAAAAGCCACAACAACCACTATCCTCGTGAGTGTTGACGGACTTAAAAAATTATTGTGTGTTCGATTATAATGCCGAGCTGCTGCATTTTTTTGGTTGATCGATTTTTTATGGTGTATTATTTGATAAGGTTGATGATATTTGATTGTTTTGGGGTTTATGTGGTTTTAGATTTAATGAAAGTTTTATTTACTAATTTTGTTTCTTATTATTTGCAATAAAAGGGTTATTATTTGTGAAATATATATAAAAAAAAATCCATTTGTTATAAATAATAAGAAACCGAAGTAGTATTTTTTTTTCATTTTTTTTTTAATTTTTGGACAAAGAGACTTGATGAAAGTTTGATAATTTGTGGCATTTGCTTCAATAATTATCTGAGTTAGTGTTGGATTTTGGTCTTAATAGAAAATGTTGCAATGGAGGAAGAGAAATTGTTCACATTTAAATTTTAAATTGAAGTCCTTAAAGTGAAGAATAAAAAAAGGTTAGAGGACCTTAAAGGTGAAAAATATGAAATGTTAGGTCCTAGAGTTTTGTTTACTTACTTATTAGTGATGTCAGAACTTAATGCTTAACTCACCTTGAGTTAACTTAACTCCATTTTGGCCAGAAATCAAAACTTAGGTCCTCAAAGGTGAAAAAAAAAGTGAAAGGTCTTTAAAGGTGAAAAAATAAAAAAGTGAAGCCCTTCCATTATACTTAACTCACATTTGAAGCAAGGGTGGAGTAGCGACTAAGAGTTGTTCGATTAGTGCGTGAGTAGGGGTTTTGGCTGGGCGAGTGGTGGACGATACTACGGTTAAGGAGTTGGGGATGGGATGGGGAGGGTGGTTGTCGGTCGCCGACAAATGGCTAGGTAGTGGTAGTGGCAATGGGTGAGGAATGGGTGTGTGTATTATAAATCGGACTCACGTGAAACAGTCTCACGCAAAACCTTCTCAAAGATCAATTGTTTATACTTAACCACATAAATCATGCAAGCGAATTACCCACAAAATCCAAGTGAATTACAAGTAATCTCTAACTAAAACCATTAGAAATGGTTTAATGAGATTTCGATCAGTAGTTTATGTTCAAATTAAAAAGATAAAAGAGCCCAAATGTTGTTGAACACCCCCCCCCCCCAATTTTCTTCTATGGGTAAGATATTGCATTTTTTGACGTCATCAACTTCATTGATTAAAATAAATGACAATCGTCTTTAAATAAAACATTTTGACAGATTGATGGTCATTTTCGATGCCCAATTTTTATTTGAGTTCATAGCATTTCAAGCATCTAAAAGGTTAAAAACAAAATTAATGAGGTTTGTAAAGCATATCAGTATATTTAATCAACTAGTTGACCTCTTACAAAGTTACAAATAAATATAGTTAATCTACTCCATACAACTTCAATAATTCAATTTAAGTCAACAAGCTAAGAGGTACACGTGTGTACAATATAAAATTCTTATATATATCTATACTTTATTAGTATTTAAAAACTATAACCAAAAAACTAAGAAAGACACATGTCCCTATCCATTCTATTACACTTCTCTAACCATAGTGCCACTTGTCATCTTACACTATTAAATTTTTATTACAACATTTTTTTTAATTCTTTCATTGAAGTTGAATTTCATCTCTTCATCTTCTTTTCTCTCCTTTAATTCAACCTTTTCCTATTCTCTCTCTTTAATTTTAGCACTTCCACATTTCTATTTAAGCCTCTTTTCGATTAATGTTCCAAAATTTAAATTTCTTTAATCATGTTTCCGATTACATATTATACCCTATAATGACTTACTGATATTTCCTCACTTATCTCTCAATACAATTTTATATGAATAACCCGTGCATTGCACGGGCCAAAAGGCTAGTTATATATATATATGCGTAGCGTGATCCTCTTAGATTGTGTATGATTAAAGAGAGTAATTATTATTATTATTATTATTATTATTATTTTTTGTTTTTTTAACTAAAAAAGCAGTTTTTGTACATATATAATAGTTTTTATTGGTGGTTATTTTTTTCTATGTGGCATAAATAACTATTTAAAAAAGTTTTTTTTTTTTTAACATGAATAAGGGGTAGTTATTATGAGAGCATCTCCAATGGCAAGAATGCCATTGTAGCTTGCTTTTCCACATCAATTTTTAAGCCACAACACTTTTTATCAACAAAGTGTTCCAATGGTAAGCTTTTTTGATCGGAGTGTTCCAATGGTAAGATATAACATCTTGTAGTTTTAAAAAAAATAATATTCAAAAAAATAAATAAATAATCGTACACATGTTATAATATGAGTGGAGTTTATTTGTCTTTTTTTTTTCTTTAATCAAGCATGTAGATTGTTTGGGCTACAGTAGCATGGATGTTGCTCAATTTTTTGTTCTCCAATGGTAAGTATGTAGCTTGAAACTTTATTTATATTGCAAGCAAGTCCTTACAATTGAACCATTAGAGATGCTCTAAAGAAAATATTTAATATTTAATTATAATTAAAAAGTAAATATGGTCTTATAGATTTTGAGTTATTTTGAAGAGATTTGTTGAAAAAAAAAAAAAGCTCGTCAAATGTTAGGATAAACATGCATATGTTAGCAGTGGTGATATGCTTCATGAGATTTTTTTTTGCTATATGGTAACGGTCAATTTTGAAAAAATTAAAGAGTAGTTTTTTTTTGGTGTTTAGAGAGCCACAAGGGCGAAAGTGAGAATCAATCCAAGGATCTCCTGGAACCGGGAGGGAAGCTCTAACCACTTGAGCTATCCCTCACTCTCAGAATAGTTAAGAAAGAGCAGTTATTTTATTTTATTTTTATTTTTTTTTATTAAAATAAAATTTAACTTTTAATTTTTAATATTGAGAAGGACATTTTTGAGAAAACACAAATTTATCACCAAAACGCCCTTTCTCTTTATACATTACAATAGATATGATAAGGGTCTGTTCTGATTGACTGAAATCAACTGAACTGAACTGAACTGAACTGAACTGAGCTGAACTGAACTGAACTGAACTGAACTGAACTGAACTTATTAATTAGTGATTTTTAACTATGGATTAGTGGTCTTTGATTATATATTACTATACCTATGTGTAAATACAAATGTACTATTTCATATGACATAATTATAAAATTTATAATATAATTATAAATTTATGGAAAATATATTAAAAACTTGAAACCTCTAAATATTTTAAACACATATACTATTTAATTTTAAAATAAAATAGTATTATGACAAAAGAACACAAAACACTTACATGTATCTAACCCATTTTAAAAAATTAAAAAAAAAAATTAAAAAAAAAAAACTAACTGACTATGAAAATTAGTTTAAGTTGTGTAGTACTCTAATTTTCTCAATAAGATTAACAATAGAAATGTGTATCAAAAACATAGAACCATTTGAACAATGAATTGTATCGATATTATTATTATTATTATTATTATTATTAATAATATTAATTATCGTTATTATTATTATTATAATTAATTATTGATTATTATTATTAGTATTATTGTTATTATTATTATTATTATTATTATTATTATTTATTCATGATTATTATTATTATTTATTGATAATAATAATAATAATAATAATTATTATTATTATTATTTGTTGCGTCATTGTAATAAGAGCTTAAAAGAATGAAATTTGGCTTTATATCATTAGCAATATCATTAGACATAAGAGCTGAACTGAACTGAACTGAACTGAACTGAAATTCAACAGAAGAGAACAGGCCCTAAGTGTATCATTCATTAGATTATTGTCAGCATTTTTTTTTTTCAAAAATAAATTGTACTTCTGATCTTAATCACAAGATTCAACGAACTCAGGTAGCTTATTCAGCAGCGGATGATATTTCTGAATAATTGTTACTTAACCATTTCATGGTTTTTGGATAATGGATTGGTGTATTAGGTAATGAGACATACTACTTGAATTTGTGGCCTCGGTATAAATAGCAAACTTCCTATTGTTAGGTATGGAACGCCTTATATTGATTTTAACTAAACTACGGAGTATGTAAAATAAAATACTAATTAGATTATTTCTGGATCCAATATGGATCAAGCTGACCCAATTGAATCCATACTGGAGTCACTATTGATGGCACTGAGCTACAATAAGTCTAAGTTGCACCCTTGTACAACTATTTTAGGTGCAACATCAGCCCATAAGCCAACAAGCCCAATTAAAAGAAGCCCTAAAACAAAACTAGCCAACACAGATTATAATATTACGCAACCCACTACACTCATTTATAAAGATCAACAATAGCTATTTTTTTAAAAAAATATAATTTAAAAAACGTATTTCATCCATACAAATTTTACAGAAATTCTATCATTTTCCCAACTGCCATATGTGTTTTAATATATATATATATATATATATATATATATATATATATATATATATATATATATATATATATATATATATATTTTGAAAACCTTAAGTATATATTTTAAAAAAAAAAACATTTAGTTATTTCAAAATTTAATTTCTGAATTTAATTTCTTCTCCTTGTGATTTTCTCTCTCTCACAATCAAACAAAGTTCATTCTCTCTCCTCTATATGATTTGGATACCTTATGTTCATAGAATATTAGTGCATGTTCATAATTTGGATACCTTTTGTTCATAGAAAGTTTTGAAATGTTCATAATATGAATATTTGTTGTTCGTATGATAAATATTCTTAAAAATTAATGTTCACAAAATATATTCATATTTTGAATGCTTATTTTCACTTTCTAAAATGCATATGTTCATATTTTTTTTATACATATGTTCACTTTTAAGGAACCAATGCATATGTTTATATTCTGAATATGTATGTTCATTTTATAAAATGCATATATTCACATTTTTAATGCATATGTTCATATTTTTAATACTAATAATGCGTATGTTTCATAATCATACAATTTTCTTGTGTTCATAATTAAATACCTTATATTCGTAATATTTAAACTGTATGTTCATTCCGTAGGAGGAATTTGGAAAAAAAAAAAATTAAGAATCCTTCCAATTTACAAAATCAATCAAAATTCATCACGAAAACAACAAGTAATCAATGAAAAAAAAACCCAATGCAAATACATCGGGAAAAAAAAAATCAGAAAATCAATTGAAAATCAATTCATACTAATTACATATTCATAAACCTAACTAATTACATAATAATTACAAACAAAATACAATTATAAATTATGTAAAATCTAACCTAAATAAACATAATTATAAATCAACAACACAAAAAGATAACTTGCATTAACGATCTGTGCGAGAATAACAACTAAATCCATATTGGGCAATGAAATCAATTGAACAAAATTACATTAGAGAAAACAGAGGAGAGAGAAAATCATAATAAACAGAGAAGAATTTGTCCAAAAAAAAAACCAAAAAAAACAGAGAAGAAAATATAGTAATGGAAATTTTAATGGAAAACTTTGATAAGAATTAGGAAAGAAAGGAGAAGAGAGATAATCGGGAAAAAGGAAACCAAAAAATTAAAAAAGGAAACCAAAAAACTATTTTGGCCTAATTTTAGTCCCAAAATGATCGACCTATTTGCATTAAAATACCCATCAATTTACAGCAATATTTGTGCAAAATTAGCTTTCCCATATAAAATTTTGTTTTTGTTTTTTTTTTTTATGTATTTTTAATACTTTATCTCTTTACTTTTTTATAAATCCCATGTAAATTTATCTTTCCAATATATTTTTATTTCTTTTTATTTAAGTTTCTTAATAACCGCGAAATCACTCAAAAGAGTTGAAGTTTTTGAGACGGAGGGATTACTTGATTATTCATCAAACTCTAGAATGTTTTACCGGAAATAAAAATCAGTGGGTTTAAATATCTGGGGGCCAATATTTGTGGGAAAATGTGGCCCCTCGAAAGGTAGAGGCATCAAAAGAATAGAAGTACCGAATATCCTACTTCAGATTTGATGCCCAATTACAATTATTCTAAGTTTTGTCTATGGTCATAATCTGCTACCTAACCACAGCTTTTCGATTTTACGGTTGTTTGGTTTCGATTTGAATTTTGCTTCCCAACTTACCATAATTATTCTCACTTGGACAAGATATTTGTCCTCTCGGAAATGGTCGTTTCAATTTCTCAAAATTTGTTAGATCTCAAAGGCTTAAAGCTCGTTAGATTGAGTGTATGCCACTGATTAATATATAAGAGTTACAGTATACAATAATCTTAATTGTATTGGAACATCAATATCTGTCTAAATAAGATCATACGGAGTATTACCTAACAAATATCCTAAATGAGCTAAATCTATATGGGAAGTATATAAACAATGGCAAAATTGAATATTGAAAGACTAACAACATTTCTGAAACATAGTAATGTCAAATCATAATGTGGATATAAATTACTATTCGGGGTAGTAACAATAATACCAACCCAATATGCATATTGCATGATTGCATCACACGATTCACATTATCCCCTGATACCCAGAGAAGTGTATTAACAGAAAGTAGTTTAGACTAGTTAATGTCATCTTATTCCTTTAGATAGAATTCCGTATCATTCATGAAAAGGCCAAAAATGTATAATTGATAACACGATAGAGTACTTTGAATAAGTAGCCACTAGGAAGAAACATGATAAAGCAAAGTTGAGACTGTGACATATTATGAGTGACAGAGTGAGTTAAGCAAAGATACCATAACAAAAACAAAGTGTTCAACAGATGTAGCCACCGAGTGCTATGACTGCTACCACTCCTCCTGCTGGCATTATTGCCTTGTATATCAGGCCAAATGAACAAATGATCCCTCTTCCAATATGTTTGTGAAATTCCGAGTAGGCTTCTGAATATCCCTAGTATTAGAATATAGACCTGTAAAAGTTGCAATTGCACAAATTTCCATGAATTTAATTGCTGTACTACGGAGTATGATTTTGACACTCATCATCAATAAAGTCAAAAATTGATTTGCTTTATCATGGAACACTCAATAAACCAACACTTAAAATTCATATAATTAAAAGAGAAAAAAAAAAAAAAGACACAAATTAGTGAGTCAGTGATGCTGAGTACATAAGGCCACTGCTCATCTTCACTAAAGAAAAACATGGATCGAATGATAACTACACATATCCGAATATCTGATCATATCTGGGTTTTTCTTTGACTCAAGATCTTAATTTTTAAAGGTGATGTTAAAAAGGAAGGGGGAAAGCAGAAGGAAAAAAATGAGAGATTTGAGAACGGAATACTGCTTGAAGGGATCTGCTGACACAACACCTCTGTAGAGAAACCATTCAAACCAAGTCTATAAGCGGAATATTGTTTTATCAGTTGCATCCTATGAAACTTCAATGGAAGTTTCGCAATATCAAGACTTCTAAGACAAGGCCCTATGGACTAACATAATGCAAAATGTGGTTGGTAAACATGAACACAAGATCAGAACCCCAAGTACAAACTTACAAAGAGTTACTTGATTGATGGCTTCTTAGGCTTGTTGTCTTTCTTCTTCAATTCAGCTGCAAGTAGTCACCAAAATACCAACATCAAGAGCCATTATTAACTGAAAATATAAGACAACGTGATGCAGTAAACAATTATTGGGGTAGAAAGGCCTCAGAAAAAGACTCAAAAAAGATGGGCAACAATACAAACATTAAACAGAAAAAAAAAAAAAAAGGCCAGGCTTAAAGGTTGTTAGTGTCTCAAATTAAGACTTGAAAATCACACAACACTTAAGATACCCATGCGGCCACGCCCACCATGATAAATTTGATATGGAGAATGTTATTCCAGCTCTAGTTTATGGTCCACAAGATGTCAAATAAGAAGTTCCAAACCTTATAAATTTCAAAACATGAATAATAAAGTGACAAATTTAATCTAACTATTCAAGATAAACACTGCAACTCTCTTTGTGATGAACCAAAATAATCTTCTAATGAACCTCTATTTTAAGATGAAGCTGACAGGAATCAATTAAGATGCTAGTATTCATAACTCAATGCTAAGGTTACGAATTTTTCATCCAATTCCCACCAAAAGCAAAAGAATTGCTACAAGAATCTCTTGTAGTCTTGGCACAATAGACAATCAAGCAACAGAGAACTTTTCACTATATTATACAATGAGCCAATCAATTTAGACAAGTTCAAATTCTCTTGTAAATTTTACATTTATTTTTAATCTCTCATAATCACTAAACAGTCATTCTACCCATTAACCCTTAGGCCTTAGCATAGTAACATGGATTCTTTACATTGACACACTGACACCATTATGAATGCAATTAGATATTGAATCATATTAATTGCTAAGCATATAGATCATGGAAAATCAGAATAACTTATGATTTATCAGATGTTCAGATGAACCAAAGGTTGCAGTTCCTTATTCATGTCATCCTGTGAGAAACTTTACTCGGTATTGAAATATAAGATGAAGAAATACAAACATGAAATCAGCTAAAATCAACTGCAGACTCCAGACAAGTTGAGGGTAAAAGGCAAAACACCAACCAGTGAGCCACACCCTACTGCCAAATGCTGAAACATCATGTCACAACACATAAAAATAGGACTAATTAAAATACAAGGACAGAAGGGAATAAAGAGAGTATCTAGAGCTTTCTAGTTTATTTAAGATTTATGCATTTGGTGAAAAACAGTTTAACCTTGTGACGAGATAAGCTTAATTTATAACTTCAGTAAAACAACAAAAAATTCAGACTTTCATTAATCTCCATAATAACAATACAAAGTCATGTACCAAGAGCAGCACTGTGTAACAGTGCTGACCCTTTTTTCTTTTTTCATTTTTTACAGCAATTGAATGTGATGAATAGATCACCAAAGGATTTCACATTTTTTATATGTATAAACCTCTGACATTAAAATATTTAAACTTTGATATTTGCGTCAGCACCCCCACCTTCTATAAAGGATAGAGTGTGGTATAACTATTGCAGATGATGTTCTCCACCCTGATACTTTAGGGAAATCCCCTAGAAGCAAGTTGTACTGCTTGTTGATTGTTAGAAGCTTCCTTTGCTCAGAACTGGATCCCAAACCTTACTGCTGCATAAGACCTCTACCGCTCGTACTTTCTTTACTATCCAGGTCAATAAGCTTATAGCAAACCTTGTCTTTTGATACAGTAGCTATCAAAAGCTTAAGCCCACAGAAGTTTGGTGATAGCAGCTTCGTCCCCCAAACTCAGGTTTATCTGAAGATCTAAGCTTAAACAAAAAATCCCAAGATAAATTGTATAAAGGAGAATATCTAACACTATCTAACAGTCATATCACCCAAAATGGTCTTCAACATGACTACTGCCACCTAAAATAAAGCCATCAGCACCTTAATTACCTGCATTACTTTACAGGCAACAGCTCAAATCTGCAACTGCATCTTAAAAAAATCTTTTAGGATACTCTCAACAAGTCAACATTTAGTAGCAACATTTTCCCGATGTTACGTGATTAACCAGCTAGATGCTCGTCCTTTTCTAATATTGTTTATTTCCATTGTATTTCTGACCTCTTTTGCATCCTCCCATTGTTCCACATCAGCATACATGTTGTGAAGCAACACATAGGATGCTGAACTTTCTGGTTCAAGCTTTGATAGAGCCTCTGAAGCAACTTGAGCCAGCTCTACATTGTTATGTATCCTACAAGCTCCTAGCAGAGCACCCCATATGGTTTTATCAGGCTTGTGGGGCATGCTATAAATTAAATCCATGGCCTCTTGTAGGTTGCCATGACGAGCCACGATGTTGACTAGTGCAGCATAATGTTCGATCTTGGGTTCAATTCCATAATCCAAAAGCATAGACTCAAAATACTTGTGGCCCTCTTTCAGTAAGCCAGCATGGGCACAAGCATTCAAGACTGATACAAATGTAATAACGGTGGGAATCACTTTTAGCCTCTTCATTTCCTCAAAAAGCTCTAGAGCTGCTACTGCGTATCCATGAGATGCATATCCACCTATAATTGCATTCCAAGAGATTACATCCTTCTGCATCTCCATCTCATTAAACATGATCCTGGCCTCTGTTATTGCACCACACCTTGAGTACATAGTAATAAGTGAATTATTGATAGGTATATCTGCAATTATTATTTTGGTAATCAGCTGATGGATCTGCCTGCCTAAATCAAGGGCAGCAAGGCCAGTACAGACACTAAGAACTGATGATAAAGTGTGCCTATCAGGCCTCACCTCTTCAGCCTGCATCCATACTAACAGTTTGATTGCTCCTTCATAGTCTCCATTCTTATCACATCCTGCAATTACAGAATTCCAAGAGACAAGGTTTCTCTGTGGAGCCCTGCTGAAGAAATTAAGAGCAGATTCTAAGTTCCCATTTTGGGCATAGCCTGACACCATCATATTCCATGACATAATATCAGGGTTTGGCATTTGTGAAAAGAGTTGTGCTGCTTGCTTCATACTTGAAGCTTGAACATAACCACTAATCATTGTATTCCACGAAAATGTATCCCGGTCTACCATCTGATCAAAAAGTTTTCTAGCAGAAACGACATCACCCACTTTTATATAAGCCATGATCATAGCATTCCATGACAACACATTCCTTTCAAATCCCATACTTTCTCTCATTCCTCCATGTGGGCAATTTGACAATTGATCAAAAAGATTTCGTGCTTCATCAACTCTTCCCTTTTGCCCATATCCTGCAATCAAAGTATTATAAGCCGGGACAAGATCTCCCCTCTCTTTGCCGACTTCTTTTCCACATTCAAGCAAAATTTCCTTTGCCTTGTCCCACTCATCAATACGAATCAACCCTGATATAAGTGCACTAAATGAAGAGGCATCCCTATTCGACATTGCCCTAAACCACTCAATAGCTCTACCAGCATCACCATTATGTAGAAAACCAGTCAACATTGCATTCCAAGTGATAACATCCCTCTCGGCCATTCTGTTAAAAAGGCATATAGCATCATCCATTCTCCCAACCCGAGCATAACCACTAATCATTGTATTCCAAGAAACCAAATCTCTCTTGGGCATTTTATCAAACAAAAGCTTACCCTCTTCAACATATCTCATCCCACCTCCACGAGAAGAAACATAACCTGAGATCATCAGGTTCCATGACACAACATCTCTCGCTCTTTCAGGCATTTCATCAAACAACTTACGCGCTTTTAAAACCTCTCTATTCTTAACATATCCACTCATCATTGAATTCCATGTTATGGTATTTCTTTCAGACATTCTATCAAACAGTGATCGCGCTTCACTGAACTTACCTAATCGGATAAGCTGAGATATGCGCTTGTTCCAACTACGAAGGTCAGGATAGTCAGCACTATAGTTTTTCGACACAAAATAACACATGGGTCTTCCCCAAAAAATTGCCATTCGAGATGGGCAATACAGAACTCTTTCGAATCGCACTTGCATTTTTTCTAATACCTAGTAACCCTCACAAGTCTGAAGCCATTGCCGACCTATTGTGACAGAAAATTAAGTAAGTGGCAGGAATGAAATCAAACCAAAAATGTTTGAAAACAATAGAATGATAGTTGATCATAGTTTCAAGTCTACAAATTCCAAAATTCTAAAAAAAGCAAACAATTTTTATTCACAACTATAATAGACAATTTCTCCTAATTTCAATCAATAATTAACAGAGCCCAGTACAGAAAATACTGCCACATTCAATTCAGGTACAAGAAAAGTCATACATTGAGAAATAGAGTAAATTAATTGAAAAGAATAACTTATTTGATTCAAGTAAACGTATAACTCCACAAAAACAAATAACAGGAAAAGCTAGAACAAAGTTCAAATAATAATACGAATTGTACCTGAAGATAAAGCAGTAAAAGGAGAAGTGAGGTGTGGAATTTGGGAAAATGATGTACAAGAAAAGAAACCATAGTCGAATAGCCAAAGAGCAACCTAGCATGAACTTTGTTGGTTTTTGGGTACGACTTGGCATGAAAAATTGAAAAGTTCATGTTTTTAAGGAGTAGCCAACAGACTTGATCTAGCGTTGCACGAGCATACCATTTTTGTGTTCCGTTCGAGCCTTGCCTATCCAAACTCACTAAGTCACTAGCCTATGTTAGAATGACTTAGAATTGGAACAGGTTTCAATTCAGATTATGCGAGATTGTTTATCCTTTTAAATGCATGATGGGCTTGGTTCAACTACGTGTATGAATTGTATAAGTATATTCAAATTAGAAATATGTTTTAGACTAATAACTATCAAAATTTAACTCAACTTTAAATAGGGCCAAAGTTTGAATTAGAAAAATCTTTTCAATAAAAACTGCAAAACTATTCAATTTATACTAAGTGAATTTTCACAATTTTCGATTAGGTTTGTTAATGCCTTATGAATTAAATTTTTTGTAGCTTATTCAAGTTTTACAACTTGAACGATTATAGCTTTGAAATTAGATGATTGATTATGAAAATGATTGGTTTTACTTCAACTTGTTCTAGTTTGGGTATTAAATAGTAAAATGGTATTGACTTCTAGTTTTATGTAAGTTTTGTGGTCTAGCTAATGGCAGGTCTATATAGCAACGAGTTAGATAAAATTGGTTTCAAGTCATCATAAGGTTGGGTAATTGTCAAATTGCGTTAAATCGATTTGCAATTTAAATTTAGAGAAGGTATTGCGTCCTCCATCAGATTTTTTTATATCCTAGATTAGGTGGATGATATCTTCTATTGGCTGGATGATATCCTCTACTGGTTGGATGATATTTTATATGGCTAGATAATATCCTCTATTGGCTATATGATATTATGATATCATAGACACAATCATAAATGATATCGTATAGCCAATAGAGGATATTATCCAGCCATAATATCATATAGCCAATAGAGGATATCATCTAACCAATAGAGGATATCATCAAGCCAGTAGATGATATGTATAAATAATTGGAGGATATAAATTATTTGATGGGGATATGTATAACTTGTTTGAGGATATGTATAATTTGTTTGATGATATGTATAACAATGGCGGAACCTCCATTGAAGAGCTCGTACTAAAGATCATGAGTATAACATAACTTGCTCATCTCAACCAAAATACATGCATTTGTTATCAAAATGCTCACAATTCAACATACAATCATATGAGACAAACAATTTCAACAATTATACATCACATAAGAAAGCTCCAATTCGATTTTTTGGGCATTTTTTGAAAAATCCGAGAATTAAACTTTCTCTCTCTTCCGCCATGAATGACCTCGCTTCTCTCCTTCGCCATAGATGTCCTCGTCGTCAGGGGCAAAGCCAGGATTTTCAAATCCTGGGGGCCGGACTTGTAAATAGATAATTGAAAAAATTAAAATATACTAATATTTTATTGTTACTAAAAACAAAAAGTTAAATTTTACTCTATGATTTTTCATAATAGCAAAATGATCAATAAAGATTCAACACTAAAATTTACCGCAATCTTTTATTAACTTTTCTATATAAAAAAAAAAAAATCTACTAGTGTTTTTGATTTCATGATATCAATACAAAAACAATAATTATCAAATTAAATAGCATAGAACCCTAAAAGTTTGATATTTCATATTAAATGTAAGCAATTAGCCTAAAGTTTCATTCAATTGACAAAAAATTAGCCAAATATATTAAATAAAATAAATATATTAATCTTTATTTAAAAAAAACCCATGCCTAAGTTGAATAACCAAAGCCTTAATAAAAAAAAAATATGTTTGGGATAAAATTCGATCCCAACTCCCTCATGAAAAAACACCACTCCCTAACCAACATAACAAACCTTGTTTACTAAAATTTATGTGTCTTTAATAGTATATGTAATAATTTTAGGGGGGCCATAGGATTGAAAACATGGACTGCAAATCTAGGTCGGGGAGGCCGGGCCTCCACCAGCCCCTCGTCCCTCCGCCCTTGCTCGTCGTCATCGTCATCGTCACCTACAAGGAGAGAAGGAGATCCACCATTGTTATCATCATCGTCATCGTTGTCTTTATCGTCATCACCATCTCCTCCGCCGCACGAACTATTTGGTCAGGCTTGACTGACCTAATAGTTTGTATTAAATTTAACCCCTTTATATTGTCTTTTGAGAAGCACTCAGCCGTTTCCCGTTTAAAAGACATTTCTTAGTACACTCTATTTTAGGATATTGTTAAATTAGGATGACTTAATTAAAAAGTACAAAAGGAGACCTTGTCTTAGTAGGAGCTAATTAATATGAAGTACCATTTACATAGCTGTTTTGGGTAAAAAAAAAATACCCTAGACACGTGGCCCAATTAGAGAGGGACATGTGTCATCCCTGGATAGGTCCAACATGGACCACTCACCAGTTGACACGTGTCACCCTTAGATAACAGTAGGAAATTGCGGCCTTCAGGGCCCAATTCCCAAGAAAGCCGAAAAACGACACAGCCCACCAAATCTAGGTCAGAGTGACCTAAGAGAGGGAACCTTTTCCAACGACCCTATAAATAGGGAGATTTCCCCATTTTTGGGGCACGTTTAATTATTATATTCTCCCACTTTTACCTTTTTGCACTTTTCACTTTTCTCCGTATACGTTCTAACTTGATCGTCGGAGGCGAAGCTCCAACCACCCGAAGTCTCCGTGTTTTTGCAGGTACAGACCGCGTGAGACTAGGCTTAGTGATGTAACTCTCCCGAGGGATCAGAAAAACCCCAAAACATTAGGCGTTGTCTGTGGGGAGGGTACCTCTAAGATGGTTGAAGAGTTTGTACCGCCACTTGAACCCAACCGGCCTAGGGTCGATGGGGAGGTTTATCCAGACCATGACATAAATAACGACGTTGAAGTCGAAACTCATGTGGCCCCTGATGGGTCACTCATCTCTAAGCGCATCCGTCCTAGAGATAAATTGGAACGGGGCAATAATGAAGCTGGTCCAAGTAAATCTACTGGACCACCGACTGGGGAAGCCCAGTCGGCAAGAGGGACTGCTCTCGCCGCTAGGGATGAACTCATGGAGTTCATGACTAGTTTTAAGGGGGAGATCAAGGACCTTATCAACAAAAGGACGGATGGCTCTAGCAAGGGTCAGTCGGCCAAGAAGACTCCTCTAGCTGAGAGGAGAAAGCCAGTCAAGGACAGGCAGCCTACTCTACATCCAAAGGAGAAGGCCACACCTGCAATTGACTAGTCCAAAGTTCTTCTGCCCTAGACAGGCACATGAAAAGTCATCCAGCAAGTACAACCAGATGACAGCAAAAAATCATTCTATGATGCTCGACACATCATAGAGTAGAAGAGAAACCAACAGCTGTCTAACCCGGCCTCTACATCGAGCTTCCCAATAACAGCTTCAAAAACACCTTGGCAAGGAATTCTCAATCCTTGCATGAGAGTCATACAGGTGGCAAGACCATCCACTCAGGTCCCTAGATGATTGGGTCAGCCCCGTATGTGCCTCAGATGCCATATGGGTAATATGCCCCACCTTACATGCAGCCGGCCATCTTCGAAGGTCAGGCGGCATACAATGTCCAACCCCTAGACTGGCAGCTCTGGCTGCTCAAACTTGGTGAGCAACCTTCTGCGTTCACTAGGGAGATAACCGAGGCGGCACAGCCGGCCAAGGTTAAGAATGTCTTGGTTGGTGCCTATGATGATACCACCAACCCTGAATATCACCTCATGGCTTACACCAACCTCATGTACCTATAGGGGTTGGATGATGCCACGTTGTGCAGATGTTTCCCGGCTACATTGAAGGGCATAACCCAACAATGGTTTGACAAATTTCCAGCCGGATGTATTGATAGATTCAAGAGGCTTGCCTTCTTATTTGCTTCAAAATTCTCGATGAACATCCCTGCCAAGAAAACAAGTCTTAACTTGAGCACCATTCGGCAGGGGGAGAGAGAAGGGCTTCGCTCCTGCGTCAGGCGGTTCATTCTGGTTAGAATCCAGATTCAAGAACTGTCTGACGAAGTTGCCTATACAGACTTTTTTAAAGGTCTGAAGGATGGGTCAACCTTCAAGTTTGACCTTGTCAGAAAGAAGCCAGATTTTCACCCTCCAAGAGGCGCTGATAGAGGCGGAAAGCTTTATATAAGCAACCTCCCTCTGCTCGCCCAACAATCAGTTAGACTCCAAAAAGTCTGACCAACATAAGGAGAGCCAGTTTGCTTAGCCGGTTCCAAAAGCTGAACAGAGCAAAAAGAGAAAAGAGATCTGGGCGGTTGACGACTCTGATTAGCCGTCCTAGAAGAAGAAGAAGAAATTTAAACCGTACGTCCCAAGGTACGAGTTTAATAAAGACTGCTACTCCATCCTCATGGAGATTAAGGACCAGGTGACCATTGAGTACCCGCTGCTATGAAGGGTTCCGCTAAAAATCGGAACAAAAACAAGTACTGCTATTTCCATGAGAACATTGGACATGACACCAACGATTGTTATAGCCTCAAGCGGTTGTTGGACCGTCTGGCTGACAAGGGAGTGCTGAAATCATACATCCTGAAGTCCAAAGTGACTCCCAGGACGGATCTCGGGCAGTCGTCCAAGAAAACTGCCCAGCCTACTAGTAACTCGGACACTAACAAAGAGTCGGTCTACACCATAGCAGGCGGATTCGCGGGAGGTGGCCCGACCATTCGGGGCACCAAGGACCATATGAAAAAGATGGTCAATGCTGTTGATGAGGGGAAGGTGTCTGGCAGTAGCACCTTCCTAGAGGTCGTCATCACTGAACAAGACCGGGGCAAAGTCCGCCGGCCGCATGACGACCCGGTTGTCATTGAATGTAAGGTCGCTAACCAACTGGTTGGCCGGATTCTTATTGACACAGGTAGCTTGTAATACCCCGTATTTTATTTAAAATAAATATTTTGTGGGGTATTTAAATAATTTGAAATGAATTATTTATGACATTTTAATTATTTATTTTAAACAAGTTTGAAAGTATTTTATAAAAGAAAAGTTTTATTTAAATTAATTATTTTATTAAGTTGGAATTTAATTTAGGAAAGTTTTATTTTAATAAAGTTTATTTAGGAAAGGGATTAGGAAAGAGTAAAAAGGGAAAGTTTAGGTAAGAAGGGTTTCTAGAGAAAGGGGCATAAATATTCAACACTTGGGCAAATTAAACTTTGCCCAGTGGAGAAAACCCAAGGTAAACTTTCTCTCTCTTCTCCTTTATTTTTCTCTCTTTTTCTTTCTTTCTTTTTCCCCTTCCCCTTGTTTTCGGATCACCACCGCCAGCCACCACCAGCACCAGCCAGTAGTGGCGGCGACCACCAGCAGGCTGGCAGCAGCCGGCAGTGGCGCCACCTGCTGTCCGGCTGCTCCTATTCACGGAAAAAAAAAATTAAATCTTTGTTTTTAAATTTTGTTTAAGCCTTAGATCTAATTATAAATTAAGGTTTTTGTGTTAATATTATGATGATTGATATTATGTATGGTGTAATTAAATTTTTAGATTTTAATTCTAATTAAAAAGCCCCAATTTTGAAACCCTAGATTCATAAATAATTAATTATTAAAGGATTATGATTTAGGGTGGTTTAACCCTTTAATTTAAGTGTTTTAAAGCATAATTACAGCAAGTTTTTATTAATATATATTGCTAGAATTTTTGGTAGTATACTAAAAATCAAGTTTCTTTAAGGAATTTTAATTACCCATTAATTAGGATTAAAGTAAGGTTTTAAATAAAATTTTAGCTTGTTTTAATTAAATTATGAGTGATTTAATAAGAGTATATATTGCTGGAAATTTGTATAGAGTGGATTTTAATGTTCTATTATGATTTTAATTTGTAGGAGACTTTGAAGTGAGTGATTTCTATTAGTCGTGGTGATATTAAGATCGTATTCAAGGTACGTTCGCGTACTTAGCATATTTTTTATGATATAGTGGCATGCTAGATGTGATTAATTAATTCCAAGTAGTATCATGCTAAATTATGATTGGAAATTGTGGTTTGATTGTTATTGGTGATTGAATTATGAAGCATGATTTATTTGTGATGGGTTATTGATTTGGAAATAATCGTTTGGCATGTTGAATATGAACCACACTTTTATTTATGGCATGATAGAAATCATGTTTAATTAAGCTAAATGTTTAATTTGGTTTGGAATATTAAAAGGAAATTTTATTATGGTTCATATAATTTTTATTGATGCTATAAGCATGGGAAATGAGCTATGTAAGTGTCTATATACACGAGGAATAAATTGTATGTTGGTGCCTTAGTGCACTTAAGGTATTTTTAACACCGAGGGATAGGATTTTTGGCGCATTAAGTTTTTAAGGTGTTTTTGACACCGAGGTAGATTTAAAAAGGTTTCAACATTAAATATTATGTGGTCACTAATTATTCAAGAATTAAATTGGAGTATTTAATTGTTTGAATAAATATTATGATTAAATGATTATAGTTTGAGAGTCATCACCAAGTTTAATAATATGTAAATAACGTAAAGTGAAAGAATTACGCACCAAAACTCATGGAGCGTATATACCTTGAGTATGAACATATGGGGGGGAGTTATGGGGTTTTATATTTTGTAACACCCCCAAATCTCCCTCTACGGAAATACTAGTATAATACATATAATTATACTGTAGATATAGACTTAGGCGTATTACCGCCGCGTGATTATGCCAGGCTACTCAAAATACTTAACTCAATAACAAAACTTGTAGCGGAAACTCAACTTTCTTTTATCAATACTTATAAAAATAGTAACATTGTTATGAGTACTCAAATAAAGACGAGACCAACATTCCTAAACTAGATGAAGCAAATCCCTGGACTCCCATATACTCATTCATGACTCCACCTGAAAATAGTCAACACTGCTTACCAGTACGGTAAACAGGGCAAACCAAAACAAATAAGAAATACGGATTAGCAAAATATGCTAAGTACGATAAGTGCAAGATAATGTAAACTCAATTTATTTGCAAACATGCTTTAAAAATCAATTCCAATAATTAATCCAATAAATTCCAAACTCATTATTCCAAAACCGATTCCAATGATTCAATATTCAAAATAATAGTTAATAAAACCAATTCCTTTAGTAAGAACTAATTTCTTTTAATCCAATTCCTCACCCAAGTGTGCACACCCCCCAAGCTAGTCTCCTTATATTACAAGGCTATTCTTGAGGAAAGACCCGGCCATACAAAGTCCAAGGCCTTATCAATAAACCAAATCCGCATAGTGGGATTACCAACATGCTTATAAAGCATTAATAATAATAATTCAATGGTCCAATAAATCCTTTTAATATCCAATAAATTCCAATATAATTCAAACTCCTTTTTAATAATTCCACATACTTTCAAAATCAAAACCTTTTAAATAGATACTTGAGAGTAAAAACTTATATTAATAACTTTTCAAAATTAATAACTCTTCCTTGAAAAACCTTTTATTTAATTCAACAAACCTTTTAAAATCAAATCCTTTATTTAAACACCATAAGTAATTCAAACCATTCAAAACATGATTTAAAAATCAATCATTCAAAATTCTTTTATTAAAATCAATATCTTCAAACATAATTTATTTCAAAATCATAATTCAAATCAATTTAATTCAATCACCAATCAAATCATGTAAAACATGTTATTCAAACCAATCACTTCCAAAGGTATCTAGCCACCTAAACGTACCTTGATCCTTGCTAGAAAAACCACACAAAAAGAACCTCAAGAACCTTGATTCCGAATATCAATCAACACTTCGCACTTTCAAAGTTCAATCACGAATACACCTTGTAAATAACATAACCATAAGGTTATCACAACATAAACTCAAATCTAATGTGCATGGGCTATAAAACTCTTTTAAAATAATACTTTAATATAAAATTATAGCTTTGAAATAGGTATTTGTATTTTAGAAAACTAACCATGAAAAAGATAAAAGAACAGGATTAAAGAGAATTGAATTTTCGTTGGAATGAATAGGCAGAACTTGCATAGGTCATAACTCCTTCAATATAACTCCGAATTGGGTGATTCATGAGCCTAACCTCAAGGAATTTTTCGAGAGGAACAATCTTCTGTGAAACATTAATACCTCAAAAACTGACCAGAATTGCCCGAAAAATGGTTTCAAAGGTATACGGGATAATATCTGTATGAAAAGAGGAGAAGAAAAGTATGAAAAGGTTTAGGGAAAAGAAGAATAAGAGAATTGGGTTTTTGGTGTGAAGAATATGAGAGGTATGAAGGGGTATTTGTTGGCTAGCTCATGCAAGAATTATGGCAAGAGAATGTGGGAAGAATTATGGCAAATAGGGTTTAAGAGATTATTTGGAGAAGTGAGTACAAGAATTAAGGAAAGTTTGGATATTAAGGTGATTGTGTATAATTGAATATGAAATGTATGTATGTCATGAAAAATAATGAGGACATTGGAATTACTTGGGGAATAATTAAGAAGAATGAATGGCAAGAAAATATGATGATTAGATATTAAAAAGATGGAGAAATAGAATTAAGGAAAATAAGAGATTTTGGGAGATAATTTAAAATACAATTTTACCAAATAAATTCCCCCAAAATAATTCAAAAGGACCGAAAATATTGAGCTTACCATAGCTCAAATTTTCGGATTCCTCTAGATATATTTAGGAAGATTTTGCTCGGTTTTTAAGGAATAAAATAATTGTATAAATAATAAGGAATAATTAATTAATTAATTTACCAATAACTAACCAAGAAAAATCAGATTTTCCATTCATGGAAAATCCGAAATTCCTTAACTCATTATTAGGAATTTTCGGCCATATTAAATAATTATAAAATGTTATTTTGCTTTAATTAAAATATCCAAAAAATGTAAATAATCCGATTTTTAAAATAAGATAAATGGATAATAAATCTTATCCAAAATAATGACTAGTTTTCAAAATACTTTTGGCGCCAAAATTCAAATATTATTTTGGCTCCAAATATTAAATTTACTAAAATACCCTTTTTAGAAAATACTAATTAATTAATTAATTAGAAAATACGTTTCAAAAATACGGGGTATTACATATTTAACCATAACTTCTAATGGGAGTACATGACGCTGTATTTTCCTATTATTATTTTGCGCAGGAATTCCGCCACTTACGAGTGGTTCTTTTATACTGACATGGTTAGGTCCCGTGTTAGTACCCCTTTATTGGGGCAGGTTAGGGGGGAAACCCGTTCGATGTGTAATCAAAACTAAATAAATTATTTTGTTATTTAGTTGAGAAGTTTTGTTGTATGTTGTGTGCTTGAAAACAGGTGCAAAGAGGTAAGTTGTGTATTGATAGGTAAAAGCATGTTAGTATGTTTAACTACGCTTATGTACTCAACTTTGCTGATTGTGTGTTTGTTGGCCTTGTCTTTACCTTGGCCCTATGATGACCTATTTTTAATGGAGAGTAGTGGAAACAAGTAGAGAGAAGCTTTTCAGGTGATGAAACATATTCATGATGGGCATGAGTGAAGAGCGAATCATGCTAGTTTCCATAAGTTTATGATGTGTTAATGTTTTAATTATATTATGATATTATTGTTGCGAGACTAACGTAAAGAATTTGAAATTGATTTGGTTTTGTTAAGGGCCTACAATGGTTCTAAGTTGTAGGTTTGACTTTGGTTGACTTTACTTTTGTTGGTTGACTTTTTAAGTTGAGTCGTTTTAAATATTTTTAAAGAGAGTCTTCCCCTGTGTGTCTTTAATAGTTGCCTTAACCGTTTTAACGGTGGCGGTAATGTCTTAGATTTTCCTATTTAAAGTTTTAAACAGGGCAAAACAGGTATTTTAAGAGAAAGGAATTTCTAGGGTGTTACATAGCTCCTTTGACATCATTAGCTACAAATGCTTGTCTAGGCTAAAATACAAAGCCGACAGCATGCGCAGCGTCTCCCACCCTCTTGTTGGTTTTGGAGAGGGAGTTGTGCACCCAGTCGGGCAAGTAAATCTACCTATCCAGTTGGGATAGAAGGGTTAAGGGCGCCACATGGTCGTCCGATTTTGGTGGTTGAAGAGCTGATCACCTATAACCTTATTCTGGGTTGTCCCACTTTGAACGAGTGCAAGGTCGTCATCATCCGAGCCATGCTACTCAAGTATGAAAGGAATGATGGATCTGTTGGCTCCCTGAACGGGGATCAGAAGACGGCTAGGGAGTGTTACCTCTCAGACGTCAAACCCACTACTACAGCAGCCGGGAAGGAGAAGGAGCCAATAGACCTTGACAATGTCAAGGATCCCGATCCAACTCCACCAGCCGCCAAGAAAAGAAAACCTGATCAGCTAGTGGTGTTGAAGAAGGAGAAGCAATAATAATCACTGACCGGGGAACGGTCAGATGAACTCCGTCCCCAGCCGGCTAGTGATCACATTGATATTCCTTTGGACGATAGCCGTCTGGAGCAAACTGTTAAGGTGAGGATGGTTTCTTTTACAAAGTTGGGTGTAGACTTGCACCTTCTGCTGAAAGAATTCAAAGACATATTTTCCTTTGAAGTGGAAGAGATGCCAGGCATCAGCTTGGATCTCGCTGTCCACAAACTCGCCGTGGATCCAAAAAAGAAGCGTATCAGGCAAAAGAAAAGAAATCACGATGAGGAGAGAAGTCAGGCGGCAGCTGCCGAGGTTAAAAAGCTGTTAGACGTTAGGTTCATCCGGCCATGTAACTTCCCTGATTGGGTTGCAAACGTTGTGCTTGTAAAGAAGCCAAATGGTACGTGACGCATGTGTGTATATTACACTAACTTGAACAAGGCATGTCCAAAGGACAGTTACTTGCTTCCAAAGATCGACAGCCTGGTCGACTCTACAGCCGGGCATGCCTTGATGAGTTTCATGGATGCCTACTCAGGCTTTCATCAGATTTCCCTGTGGAAAAAAGATCAAGAGAAGACGACATTCGTCACTGATCAGGGGTTATTCTATTATAATGTGATGTCGTTTAGCTTGAAGAATGCGCTTGCTACTTTCCAACGAATGATTAATACTGTCTTCATTAATCAAATTGGGAGGAATGTAGAGGCGTACATCGATGTCATGATAGTCAAATCCAAGCAATAGACGGATCATCTTGCTGATCTCCGAGAAACCTTCACCACACTCAGGCAGCACAAGGTCATGCTCAATCCCAAGAAGTGTGTATTTGGTGTTTAGTCTGGGAATTTTCTCGGATTTTTAATTGATCAAAGGGGGATAGAGGCCAACCTATAGACGATACAGGTGGTAATTGACATAAAGTCACCTCGTACTGTCAAGGAAGTGTAGAAACTTATCGATTGCCGGCATTGGGGATATTTCTCAGCCGGTCAGGTGACAAGTGCCTCTATTTCTTCCAAGCAATCAGAAAGAAGACAAGGTTTGAATGGGGGGATGATGCTGAGGCGGCTTTTCAGAAGTTGAAAGAACATCTACACTCTTTGCCAAGGCTTGTTAGCCCTCTGCCCAGAGAAACGCTTTACATGTACTTAGCCGTTTCAGATCATGCCCTCAGTGCTATTCTCCTTGCTGAGATAGATGACATTCAGCTCCTGGTCTATTTCATTAGCTATGTACTCAGAAATGTTGAACTACGGTACCCCATGGTTGAAAAATTTGGCCTTACTATTTACATGGCTGTCAAGAAGTTGAAACCTTACTTCCGGGCACATCCGGTTGCAGTCTACACAAACTAACCTCTCAAGTAGGGGTGGGCAAAAAATCCAATCTGATTGATCCGATCCACGATCCGGCTGATCCGATCCGAAATTTCGGATATCCAATTCGGTTTTTTAAATTTCGAATACATCGGATCGGATTCGGATCACGAATCTTAAAAAATCGGATATCCGATCCAATCCGGTTTTTACGTTTTTTTTAGTATTTTAAAAAAAAACTTGAGCAATTATTCAATCTTTCGTATGTCCAAACCCTAAACTCCTAAAACTCTAGAAGCCACTCACAGCCGCACCACCCTCACTGGTAGCCTTCGTCTCCCTCTCGACTCTCGCAGCTATAACCCACAAGCCAGTGACGCCACCCACCCTCCCTCACCCCCTTCTCACGCAGCCACAACCCACAACCCACCCACCCTCCCTCTCGCGCAACCACAACTCACCCACCCCCCTCTGATAATCTCACCAGAGTGACTGTCCTCATCGAGCCACAAGTACAAACGGTCTCACTCGTTACTCATCACGAAATTAGCAGTTCGATCTACTCGTCACACAGTAACAATAAGTTATGTTCAATGATGATTTAATTTTTTTTTAGGAATTTGATAAAGTTGTATATTGTTCTTTCTTCTGTGTTTCTCTGGGTAAGTTTATGTTGTTCAAAAAATTATTACCAGAATTTCGATTATTATAAGATGGATTAGTTGTGGCTCTGTTTTTTTGGGTAATGTGCAAGTTTGTAGCAAAAGCTAGGTATTTATTTGGTGTATAATACAAGTTTTACTAATTTTAAAGTTCTTTCCAGAAAATAGTATTTCGGATCGGATATTCAATGATCCGATCTGAAAATTTCGAATATCCGAAAAGTCGGATATTCGGTTTTTTCGGATCAGATCCGGATCAGTTGTTTACCGATCCGAAATTTTCGGATATCCGACATTTCGGATCGGATCGGGAATCCGAAATGGCCAGTCCTACTCTCAAGTGTCCAATGACAACCTTGGAGTCATCCAGTAGAATGCTCAAATGGGCTATTGAAATGCAAAATCTTGAAATCACTTTCGAACCAAGAAAGGCAGTGAAGGGTCAGACGTTCACCGACTTCATTGTCGAAATGACAAGGCTGGTTGCATTGGAGAATACTGATCAGGTGTGGAAAGTGTATGTAGACGGGAGCTCAACCATGAACGGCTGTGGTGCAGGGATTATATGTCAGTCTCCTGAAGGGGGGCAAGTATGAATATGCACTACAGTTTAAGTTCCAGGCCTCAAATAAGGAGGCAGAGTACGAAGCCTTGCTAGCCGGCATCCGCATGTGTAAGGCAGCAGGGGCAACAAAAATTGACGCCTGCTCTGATTCACAGTTGATCGTGAGCCAGTACCATGGTGACTATGAGGCCACCCATCCGGCTATGATCAAATACCTTCATGCGGTCAAAACTGAAGCTGGGACACTTGAAGAATTTCATTTGAGTCAAGTGCTCAGGTTTGAAAACAATCAGGCGGATGCCTTGTCCAAATTGGCATCATCTGCCTTCTTTGATATGTCTCGGTCGGTCTTCTGGGAAGTAATAGAAAAATGAAGTATTATTGAAGAAAATCCCATTGGAGTACTTGACCAAAGCTCTACCTGGATGGATGGCATCCGGGCATATTTGCAAGACAGCACGCTGCCTGAATCACCCCAAGAAGCGGCTATCATGAAAAAACGTGGTGCAAACTTCGAGATTAGAAATGGAGAACTCTTCAAGACATGTTTCTTAAAGTCTTTATTGAAGTGTGTTATCCTAGAGAAGGGGTAAGAAGTTCTCGAAGAATTGCATGTGGGATACTGCGCCTCCCATATAGGCGGCAGATCCCTCACAATTAGGGCCAGGCGGCAGGGGTATTTCTAGCCCACTCTTAAGTCAGACACCATGGAGATGGTCAAAAAATGTGACAAGTGCCAAAGGTTTGACAAACTAATTCATTGCCCGGCCACTGACTTGAAGGCAATCCATAGCTCGATTCCGGTTGCAAAATGGGGCATGGACATTCTAGATCCATATACGCCTACACCAGGTGGGAAGCGGTACATCCTCGTGGCTGTGGATTACTTCACCAAGTGGGTATAGGCAGAGGCGGTCAGAAACATTAAGAGAAAGGATGTCATCTCTTTCATTTAGAAGAATATCATTACCCGATTCGGAGTACCTATGTCTATGGTTTTTGACAATGACACTCAGTTTGAGACGTCTCAGCTCAAGAATTGGTCGGGAGATCAAGGGATATCAAATTGTTTTGCATCAGTCGGTCGAACCCAAGCAAACGGCCAAGTTGAATCCTTTAATAAACTCATCTCAGACAGCATAAAAAAAGAAAATAAAAAGGGCTGGTGGCTTATGGGCAGAGGAATTAATTCATGTCCTATGGGCCATCCGAAGAACTGAAAAGGGGGAAACCGGTGAAACCCCGTTTCTCATGGTATACGGTGCCGAAGCTGTCTTTCATATTGAGCATTATCAGTCGACTCTCCGAGTCATGCTATACGATGAAGAGGCAAACTGGGAGGCCATGCGGCTAGCATTGGACACATTCTCGAAGCGCAGGGGCAATGTCGCCTTGTGTCATGAGATTTACCGTCTGAGAATGACAAGAGCCTACAACAAGAAAGTACACAAACAACCCTTAAAAGTTGGGGACTTTGTTGTACGGAAAATGGAGGCAACCGGTAGGACCAATGAACAAGGCAAGCTGACCACTAATTGGAAAGGCCCCTACCAAAACTATGAAGAAGTAAGAGGCGGCACCTACCGCCTGGAAACTCCAGACGGAAGGCGGCTGCCCAAAACTTTGGAATGTAGACAACCTCAAAAAGTACTACTTCTAAGATTTGTAAATTTTTGTAAATGAAAAACCTATCAATGAAAAGTTGCTTTTTATTTTTAATTTGGTTATTTATTGCTTTATATACATGCATATTATGTCTCAAGCGCTGCCTATGCAATGTGCAAACGGCCTATTCTTATATCAAATATAAGCTAAGTCTAAAAACTTAGTAGCTAAATGTTGGGAATGTTTCAAGCATCCCACACTTGAGCCCCACTGTGATCATACACTTAAGCATGGTGGCGTCCAAAGGAAAGGAAGTTAGAGTAAAAGAGTCGCCAACAAGTTTTAGGAACTTGTAAACCGTTCACAGGGGGAAGGTTACACCCCTTCACGATCCATGAGATCGCTAACTCCATAGTGGTCTGGAACCATGACTGGATATTCGGGGATGAAGGTACAAATCCAACCTAAAAGAGATTGAACCTGCCCTAAACATAGGCCTCTACTTTATTCTTCTCATATTCATATGCGCTTTCTGACTAACATATAATCAATATATTAACCCTAAACCTGTTTAATCTATGTTGGTTAATGCACAAACAAATATATTATTGGCGATCACTTGAATTATAATCATATTAGCCTAAACAAGATTATTAATTATCTTATTAAGCGTGATTACAAGTACAAATTCCCTTTAAACATTCATAAAAGGCGTGATCAAGCAATAACAATAATATATATATCAAGCAACATAATAATGACAACAATCATCATCATAATAATAATAATATCAATAAAGCATAATAATAGCAAGATCCTAGGCATGATACTAACAAGATTAATAACAAATCCTAGCATGTCACTAAGCAATAAAGATCAAAGCTTTATCCCTAATATGATACTAACATGATAGAAGGAAAGAATAGGAAGCATCATAGAAACATGCATGATATTAGAAAAACATTAGTTATTACCCTAAATATGATACTAAGAAGCAATAGAACATCCTAACATGATACTAGGAATAAAAAATAATCAAAGCATGATTTCTATATCAAAATAATGACAATGAAATTACCTATTTGGATGCCTTGTATCTCTTTATAATAACAAAATACACGCGTTAGTAACTTCAAGGAAAATAATAAATCAAACAATTAAATAATTGAAATAGAGATTTGGGACCAAACCCTCAGAAATTATCAACTTTTCACGTCTAAGGCGAAGGCAACTTCGAACTTGGATAGGTGTGTCTAGAACTAATGTATGTGGAATTTTGTAAGAGGGAAGGTTTAGAAAAAGAAGAGAGAGAGAGAAAGCTTCTAGCTTTTAGAGAGAGAATAGAGAGGGATGGTTGTGAATTGTAGATGCTTGAAAACAGGGAAATTATTATGCTTTATGTCAAAAAACAACCGCATTACTAGAATTTTCACACTTTTACCTCGTTCGATAATCAAATGACATGAAAGGTATTCATCACTGGCTTTGGTTTTGGGGAGACACATTTGGGTGTCTACACTAAACAATCGTCTTAAAAAGACAACATGAGGCTAATGGCTGGATGATATTCAAATTTATAAATCCGTCTTCTCCAACATGAGTTTGGCGTCCGGTGACACCCATCCGGGTGAATTCGTCGCAGAGAGCATCTCCCATTTGGGTGGCACATTGCTCTATAAATGCATAGAGACGACCAAGATTGAACGACCTAATTGGTCAACTCATAGCCGTCTGACCTAAGTAATCTAAAAAGAACACAACCGAGTCTGGGAGAATCGTGTCTCCAGATATGAGCCGACGACCGAGCGTAGTTATAACTTAGATTATTTTCTGAAATTATGCGCTTTTTAAAAGTCCTTCCAATGGGGAAAAAGGACATCGAATGTATAATTGGATTGCAAACACCCCAGACAGTGGAAAAACAGTTCGATAACTCCTAAAATCATTTGGGCTAACGACTTATCCGCCTGTGCGGTTGGACGGCTGTGTACTTGGTTTAGGGCAATCACTACTGTGATTGATTAACTCATGAACATATCATACTCTTTAAAGTATCAAAGTTCCCAAGTCAATCAATCAAGGTTTGAAACCAACCACACAGCCGCCTAGGGGCAAAGGACAGCTGGTTTATTATTTGCCGCATGATATTATTAAGTTGGCAAAAATACATTAATAAGATACAAACATATAAATCAAAAATTCAAAATGCAAAAATTAAGGAATCTGAAGCAAGTTAAACAAAACCGACTCAGTTGATGTTTTTCATAAGATTAGCCTGACCAAATTGCCCGGAGATAATGTCAACCGGATATCTATCCAGGCGCAAAAAAAAAAAATGTTAAGTTACCCGACTCCCCAGTCGGTAAAAATACAAAGTACTCGGCACGCAGACCCGAAATGCAAGCGGCTAACAGCCATCTGAAAATTAAGACTCTTGAGTTTGCTGAGATGGAGGCACTGTCTGACTTGGCTAGAGGAAGGCTCTCTTTGGGTCTGACCAGCCGGAGGTGGAATGGGGTCAGCCGGAGTTGAGTCTTGGACAGTCACATCCGGAGTCTGGTTGTCCTACTGATCACCTATTTCCACATCCTCCTCTTCTCCGTCACCATCCTCGTCTCCGTCCTCCTCTTCTTCATTGTCTGAGGCAATGTTGGCCCATTCTTTAAAGGGAGCTGGAGCAGCCAGGTTCAGAACTTGAGCATCAAACACTTCTAAGGCATAATCATACCTCAGCTTGAAGAACTCCCAGTCGGTCTTCGGGTAAATGACCTGCCACGCTAATTTCATGCGTTCTTCGCAGTCTTTTTCATTCTCAACAATCAGCCGGGCCTACTCTTTGGTAATTGTGTCCTTGTGCTCATTTCGCATTTGGACCATCTCATCCTTGAGCCAGCCGACATCTGCCCGAAGCTTGGTGTTCTCAGTGTCATCCCCCTCCAAGGTCATCAGCCTTTTGTTAGCTTCCTTAACTGCAGCTGTCAAGGTCTTGACCAACTCCTCCTGTTTCAACTCCGCAGCTTTAATTTCAAGTTCACTCATAGTATTTTGATATTGAGCAAAGTTGAGAGCATTCAGGGCCCTCTGGTTAGCGTTAGTTACCTCCACATGTTTCCTCCTAAACGGAGCATTAAGTCCGTCCACTCTCAGCATTGCCTGTAGAGCACAACCGACAAAATAATAAATTAATTCATACACCAACAAAACTTGATTAAGCAAGATAAAAAGTTCAAGTTACCTCAGCCAATAGGGAACAGATACGTTCTAGATTGACCGTATGTAGAGCCGGTATCTTCTCCTTTTTAGACCGGGTGATGGTTCGAAGCATTCGATTTGAATACTGTTGGATGTTCGGACGCATTTGGGAGAAATCTGCACCAGAAGAAGTGTACAGTGAGATAGCAGTATAGGCGGCACCTATATTGTGCTAGCTGCCTGATGAATCCCCCGATTGGGTAATATGAGATTTAACTCTCATATACTCAAGTGGCTGTGGGAGTTCGAAGCAAACGTTCATACCTTGGGCTCTAGACTGAGGGATCTCTTCCCCCCCAGCCGTTGCAGAACCGGATGCAGCATTGAGTGGCTCGCCACTCTTTGACGCCTTATTGACGTCCGGCTCATTCCCACCAATCTCAGCGTTCTCGCTGAGAGCTTTCATGGCAGCCGGGCTTTTACCCTTGGTAGTTGGTCTTTTTTGGCCAGTCGGCACAGTTAAGGCCGTCTGGGTTATCTTGGTCCTGCTGACCTTAGGAGGCTTGTCAGGTTCCTCCACCCTGCCCCGTTTGAGCATCTTGGAGATGGATCTAGGGACAACCTTACTCCCACTCTGAAATGCAACAAAAGGGGCATAGTCGGTTAAACACCGCTTGGAAACATAGATTCACAATTGAGAAAGTCAGGTGGAGCTTACCCCATTATTTTTGGCATCTAGCTGAGCCTTCTTTTGTTCCAACAAATCCCTTCAGGTTTGAGCGGCTGACTTGACAGGCGTTTTGATCTCGTCAACCATCTTCAAGGCTTCCGCTGCAAGAGCAAAGGACAATTAGAAATCAACATTAAGTTAACATGATTACATATGGCTGGTTAAGAGGCCAAGAGTACTTCCTGTAAACATGGTGTTAAGGCCGCAGGCGGAGAGGAACGCCTCGTCCTTAAGCAAATCCGGATGAGGTATCCAGTGTTTGGGAACGATTATTTCAGTGCCATCGTCCAGGGGCATAGTCGTTGTCTTAAAAAGCTCCGACTCCATTATCTCATCCCATGCCTTTTCGAGGATGTGTGGGCAAGCACACTTCATTCCCAGCAAAGCCGGATCCTTATTAAACCGGCGGAGGACGTGATTGTGTCTCACAAACGAGGAAGAGATCAAGTAAAACTTGTCCTTCCAGTTTGACCACTTCAACACTTTGTCAAGCATCATCATATACTCCAGATATGTAGTTTAGAGTATACCATGCTCTCCAACCGCATGGGACACAACTCATGTAATGCATATGAGCAAACGCCTCAAAGCTAGGCGTCACACTCTGCATCTCGTAGGCGGCAATGTAGCACAGCATGTTGACCCACGAGTTGGGTGTGAGCTGCCAGACGCCTAAGTGGTATCCCTTCAAAATATCCCTTATTCCTTTGTGAAGGGGGAAGTGGAGGCCGACTTTTATTGCCGCCTCATAACAGCCGAAGTAATTGTCGGCATGATCAAGGTTATCCTCCTAGATGATAGTCGCCTCTCCTTCTTGGCCTTCTGGCCGTCTGTTTTATTCTTGCCATCCTGTCATGCACAGATACAGAGACGGTGGGATTCGGGGATGAGCAAATCAGTTCCATCCATCCAGAGACGACACCCCCAATCCTAGACTCAATTGTACTAGGAGACCGGCTGACTACTGTCCTACGCCGTGCCGTGTGTGTTGATGGTGAATCCATTTATTGACAAACCTATATACACAAACGGAAAAAGTTTGAAAGAGCAGAGAAGAGGAGAGACGGTTACCTTTATGAGATTTTCTGAAAAATGTCTTAAGCAGAGACTGGTTCTGTCAACGTAAAGTCAGGCGGAAAATTCTCAGCAGCTCTTACAGGCGGTGATCAGAGTCTCTCTATCTCTAGAAAATTCTCCCTTTCTCTCTCTACACTTATGAAAATGTCAAAGATGAGAGAGTGAAGGGGGGTAAAAACTATTTATAGAAGGGTAAAACGGGGGCACCCCCGTAACTCCCTCTAAAGGAGCAACAGTATTAACCGTTCGCCAATCTTATAGTGACGAGTGTCACAGGCGCCCCGTGGCACGCCACGTCACCCTTGTGAGGGGAAAATATTTTAGGTAAAAATACCCTAGACACGTGGCCCAATTAGAGAGGAACACGTGTCCTCCCTGAATAGGTCCAACATGGACCACTTACCAGTTGACACGTGTCACCCTCAGATATCAATAGGAAATTGTGGCCTTCAGGGCCCAATCCCTAAGAAAGCCGAAAAACGGTGAAGCCTACCAAATCTAGGTCAGAGTGACCTAAGAGAGGACACCTTTTCCAACGACCCTATAAATAAGGAGATTTCCCCATTTTTGGGGCACACTCATTTATTACATTATCATATCAGAGAAAACACCTGATCTCATAATCCGAGAAAATCTCACTTTTACCTTTCCGCACTTTTCACTTTTCTCCGTACACGGTCTAACTTGATCGTCGGAGGCGGAGCTTCAACCACCCGGAGTCTCCGTATTTTTGCAGGTTTAGACCGCGTGGGACCAAGTTTAGTGATGTAACTCTCCCGAGGGACCAAAAAACCCCAAAACAATAGCTATCCCATTCTTTAATTAAATTGAAGTCCATAGGTTTTGTACAAGGTTTCAAAAAGGCCTAATTGTTAGAAAAAAAAATGATTGTTGAAGGAAACAATTTATTTATTTATTTATTTTTATTTTTTTACAATCTTAAGGCATTCACTTCAATGAATCAAGCTCGATTAATACCATTACAAGAATCATACTTGTGATGCACATTGAAGCAGCCTTTGAGTGTTCTTTCCACCATCATTGAAGCAACTTCTAAGTTAATAATCGAATCTTTATTTTCAAAATCCAGTGGCTTCTCCGCCAAAAAATGGTTGGTTGGGGTTGGTGTTGCTATATGAGGGAGCCCCACTTTATCAACATGAAAAACATAGGGTGTTTCTCAAAATGATATTTTTGTAAATAAGAGGAATTGCATAATTTTTTTAATGTTTTTTTGGTACTTTTTTTTGTCCCTTTCTCCCTTTGAGAAAGATGAGGTGTTTCTCATGTTGAGAAATTTGAATTTTCTTGTTGCTATATGTAGTTGTTGGGTTTTTGTTTGAGATTTTGGTGAAATAACTAATGTTGTTACATTAAGAAAGCAAGAAGGAAGGAGGAAGAGAGGTGAATGAACGACATTTGATAAACATCCTATGTTTCTCAATTGAGAAACTGAGACTTGCTCTAAACAAATTGAACGATTTACGTATTTTATAAATCAATCTTATTAATGGGATCTCCTTCAATGTTCATCATCCTTTCAACATACTGCTTCAGATTCGGTCATCCACTCATCCATAACGACGCTTTAGGTTAACCTTCCTTCATGGACTTCAATAGCTTTTCTCTTCCTAATCCTTATCAAACAAATTTTTTATAGACTACCCGTAGTGCTGTCAAATTTCAAACCGAAACCGTTTAACTGTCCGAAACCGACCGACCCAAATGAGAACCGAACCGATTAAAAACCGATTTTTTTGAAACCGAAAACCGACCCGAACCGTATTTTAGTGAACCCGAAACCGAATCGACCCGAATAATGTTAAACTGTATAAGAACCGAACCCGTTAACAAACCGAACCAAATATAAACCGAACTGAAAGAAAACCGAACTGAAAAAGAACCGAACCGTATCTAACTCGAAACCGGTTTCAACCCGAAACCGTTTAAACTGGCAAAAAAACCGCTTACACCGAACTGTTAGCAAACTGCTACCCGTTTGCACCGAACCATTTAAAAACCGAACTGATTGTAAACCGAACTGGTTATAAACCGAACCGTTTATGAACCAAACCGCTTCTAAATCGAACCGTTTACAAACTTTTTTATATAATTAAATGGATTTTTTTTTTTGACGGGAATATAATTAAATCGAACCGTTTACAAACTTTTTTTTTGACGGGAATATAACTAGTAAGATCAGTATGACTAAACTTGAAACAGAACATAATATGTATTTATAAAATCAATGAGAATTTGTTTATAATATGATGCCTAAATATGAAATGATTCGCGACTTTATATAAAACTTGTGAACGCAAAAGGTTAGCAAGTACTATCAAATTTCAAACCAATAAAACCATTTAACTGCCCGAATCCAAACAACTCGATAAACAATTTATTTTTTGAAACCGAAAACCGACCCGAACCGTAATTTAGTAAACTTGAAATGGAACCGATATGAATAACGTTAAAGTGGTTAAACCATCGAAGAATCGAACCAGTTATAAACTGAACCGAAAAAGAACCGAACCAGGTAAAAGTTGAACTGAAAAAGAACCGAACTAGTTATAATCTGAACCAAAAAAGAACCAAACTGTTTCTAACCCGAAACCGTTTCCAACCCGAAACTGTTTGAACCGGGATAAAAACCGTTTACACCGCACCGTTAACAAACCGCAACCCGTCTGCACCGAACCGTTTTTTATCCGGACTGTTTACAACCCGAACCGATTTAAAACCGCTTAAGAATAAACAGAAACCGAATCGAACCGATAACTATTTAAACCGAACCAAAACCGACCCGTGAGACAATTAAACCGATTCCAAACCGACCCGATTAAATACCGAACCGATTTCAAACCGAACCGAAACCGTACTGTCAAACCGTTTTGACAGTGCTAACTACCCGAAATGAAAGGCACTAAGGGCCTGTTCTCTTCCGTTGAAATTCAGTTCAGTTCAGTTCAGTTCAGTTCAGTTCAGCTCAGTTCAGTTCAGTTCAGTTCAGTTCAGTTCAGCTCTTATGTCTAATGATATTGCTAATGATATAAAGCCAAATTTCATTCTTTTAAGCTCTTATTACAACGACGCAACAAATAATAATGATAATAATAATAATAATAATAATAATAATAATTATTATTATTATTATTATTATTATTATTATTATTATCAATAAATAATAATAATAATCATGAATAAATAATAATAATAATAATAATAATAACAATAATACTAATAATAATAATCAATAATTAATTATAATAATAATAATAATAACAATAATTAATAATAATAATAATAATAATAATAAAAATAATAATAATAATAATAATAATAATAATATCGATACAATTCATTGTTCAAATGGTTCTATTTTTTTGATACACATTTCTATTGTTAATCTTATTGAGAAAATTAGAGTACTACACAACTTAAACTAATTTTCATAGTCAGTTAGTTCTTCGTCTTCTTCTTGTCCACCAAGCTCCTCCATTACCTCGGCATTTCTCTGAACTGACTCCCATATCTGATCAGTTATTTCTTGTCGGACAATATCCATAGCTGCTTTTCTGCTACATGTAAGTGTTTTGTGTTCTTTTGTCATAATACTATTTTATTTTAAAATTAAATAGTATATGTGTTTAAAATATTTAGAGGTTTCAAGTTTTTAATATATTTTCCATAAATTTATAATTATATTATAAATTTTATAATTATGTCATATGAAATAGTACATTTGTATATACACATAGGTATAGTAATATATAATCAAAGACCACTAATCTGTAGTTAAAAATCACTAATTAATAAGTTCAGTTCAGTTCAGTTCAGTTTATTTCAGCTCAGCTCAATTCAGTTCAGTTCACTTCAGTCAATCAGAACAGGCCCTAAATCACTAATGAAACAAGGACAAATCACACAACTTCTTTCAATTGAAAGAGTTAAATTAGGTAATAGGTGTCACAATTGCGTTAAATTCAACCCTATTTATTGTCTTTCCTCCAACAAAACCAACACTATTTCCTCATAAAATTTCTCAATCTCACACTTCTCACCCACTCTCTCTCATTCTCACACTTACTTTCTCTCTCCTCGACAACAATGGCTGCATTCACCGCAACCACCACCGCCGCAACAGCAGCAACCAGACTCTTCTCACTCTCCACCCCAAAACCCACCCTCTTCCGTCGCAACAACAACCTCCTTCACTCCACTCTCACCCCTTCATTCTCCCTCAACCTCAAACCCCTTCACCTTAAACCCCTCAATTACTCCACCAAACCCACTATCAACGCCGCCATTTCCGTCGGTTCCAAGCTTCCCGACGCTACCCTCTCCTTTCTCGACGCTTCCGATGAAGTCCAAACAGTCACTATCTCCGCTCTCACTACCTCCAAGAAAGCCATCCTCTTCGCTGTTCCCGGCGCTTTCACCCCCACTTGCTCCCAGAAACATGTCCCTGGTTTCGTCGCTAAAGCTTCTGAGCTGAAATCTAAAGGCGTCGATATTATTGCCTGCATTTCTGTTAACGACGCTTTTGTGATGAAAGCGTGGAAAGAGAGTTTGAATGTTGGTGATGAAGTCATGATGTTAAGCGACGGTAATGGCGATTTTACGAGGGCTATTGGTGCTGAGCTTGATTTGAGTGATAAGCCGATTGGATTAGGTGTTCGATCGAAGAGGTATGCTATGTTGGTTGAAGATGGTGTTGTTAAGGTGCTTAATATGGAAGATGGCGGCGCTTTTACTTTTAGCGGCGCTGAGGATATGCTCAAGGTTCTCTAATTTTGGGAATTAGGGTTTTTTTTTTTCTCGAGTTTCAAATGTGAGTTTTTTTTTTTCTTTCTTTGTTTGAATAATGTTGTATTGAGCAAACCCTTGTTTTAGATTAATGTAATTGGTTTGTTGAAGTTTATACTTGTAGTGTTATCTGTTCTTTACTTGATTATAATGATTGTTGGAAACTTGGAATGATAGATTGAGTTGGAGTAGAACCCTCGAACTATTGATTTATCGAAATTGATTCGAATTTTGGGATTGATGGAAGTTGAGTTGCCAAACTTGTTGTTGATTTTTAGTAATTGGATTGATTAGGTTGAATCGTACTTGTTTTGACTTTTATCGGCGTAATAGAAAACTTGATCTTTGTTCTTATAATATAAGCTAAACATGATTGGAAATGAGCCTGTACTGTATTTGTGTTGTTTACTTGATGTTGGTGCTCTTTTGGATGATTAGGAGTTAGGAGTGGCATGATTGGGTAAATTAAGACGAGTAATTGATGTTCAACATAAGTATTGGTATTGAAAATTTCCTCGTGGACTGGTTTATGTTCTCATTGATTTCTTTTTGGGGATGAATTAGGATCCTCTCTTGTTCTTCTCGTCTAGTTCCCATCTTCAAATTCGTCCCTACATAAAGGTTCTGGACTTGGAGAGGATCTGATTCCTTGGGAGACGTGCTGTTATTAGATTTTTGCGTGACATTTGATGGAGACTTGTGTATTTATGTTGCCGTTGCTTTGTGATGAGTGCTTTGCTATGTGGAATTTGTGCCCTTTTTTCTTTGGAAAAATTGAAAAGAATAATCCCACCTTTGCTCAACATGTTCAAAACAAGCCAAGTTTTGGAAATTCTGGAAACAAGCCAACCTTGACCTTTTATTTTCTCAAAACAAGCCTTTTTACCTATAGCTATCAATTTGGGTTAACGAGTTGGATTTGAGTCGGGTAAGAGTGGGTCGGGTCGGGTCAATTCGGGTTAATGCTGTAACCTATGCGGGTCGGGTTTGGGTTGGGTCACGCTTGAGTCGAGTCATGTCGGGTCATACATCTTATCGGGTTTGGATCAGGTTTAGGTCGGATTAATAACAGGTCGGGTTACATTTGGGTCGGGTGAACAATAGGTCGGGTTTTCACAGGTTAAAACGATTTAGGGTAATTCTCGGGTTTGAGTCGGGTTCGGTTCAAGTCAATAATTTGCGGATTAGAATCAGGTCGGGTCATTCTCGGGTTTGGGTCGGGTTTGGTTCAAGTCAAAAATTTGCGGGTTATAATCAGGTCGGGTCATTCTCGGGTTCAAGTCGGGTTTGATTCAAGTCAATAATTTGTGGGTTATAATCAGGTTGGGTCATTTTCAAGTCGGATAATTCTCGGGTTCAAGTTGGGTTATGTTTAAGTCAATAATTTGCAGGTTACAATCAGGTCGGGTCATTTCCAAGTCGGGTCATATTCGGGTCAACTAACTATAAATAGATAATTATCATTTTTATCAAGCTAATTATTTCTTTTGACTATAATATATATGGCACACATAATAGGGGACTTTAGTCTATAATTTAGGAAGATAATTATCTCGTTTGACCATACAACAAATATATATATGCTCCTTTCTTTTGCTAGCCTGGACCGACTTGGTCTCCCTAGACAAAATGCTTTGATCAACAATAATAAGGTGGTCTAAATTGAATTAAGGTGATTTGAAATCGGATCACGAACAATTTGGGTTGAATTTAGGTCGGATCATCAACAAATCGTGTTGATTTTGAGTCGGGTTAGTAACAAATCGGGTTGAATTTTTGGGTCGGGTTAGTAATTGGTCGGGTAAAATTCTGGTCGGATCAATAACAAGTCGGGTTGAATTTGGGTCAGGTCAATAACAAGTCGGGTTGATTTCGGGTCGGGTTTGTAACAGGTCAGGTTAAATTCTGGTCGGGTTAGGAACGGGTCAGGTTGAATTCAGGTTGGGTTAGTAACAAGTCGGGTTAAATTCGAGTTTTGACGGGTTAAAACGGGTTTGGGTCAATTTCGGTTCAAGTCGGGTTCGGTTCAAGTCAATAATTTACGGCTTACATTTGGGTTGGGTCATCTCTAGGTCGGTTCATGTTCGGGTTCGGATCTCACATACTCTGGTCAACTCGGGTCTAGGGTTGGTTTCAGGTCGGGTTAGGTCGGGTTTGGGTCACCATTTTTTCGGGTTCAGATGAGTCGGTTAATAATTGGGTTCGAGTCGGTATTTTGGGTCGGGTCAGCTTTTAACAGCTCTATTTTTACCACTACCTATTTAACAGGTTAATTTTTTTTTTTTTTTTTTTTTTTAATTTCCTTTAATCTTTCTCCTTCCACTCACCACCCTCCTCCATGGAAACCACCTTGGAAAACACCACCAGCACTACCCAAGAATCAAACTGACCCACGCCCAACCCGAAACCACCCACGCTCGACCCGAAACCATCACCCTTCACTTCCCCCACCCCAGAAAACCACTCTTTTCCTACTCCCCCAACTCGAAACTTCCCTAAAACCCAAAACCCCAACCTTCGAAACCACCGTAAAACCCAAAACCCCACTACCGAACCCACCCAATTGAAACCCACCCAAAAACACGGTCTAAAGAATGAAAACAAAAACAACCCAAAAATCTGATTAAAAAATCCAACCTCAGGCACCAAAATCATTCAATTTTTCATGCTAGTGCAGTTCAATTAATTGAAATCCCTACGAAATATGATTTAAAAGAATAAGAAAGCAATGAAAGCTTGAAATCTTCATCCACCCCCAAAACCTCTTTATTCATCCCCATAAACAACCTTTACCATACGAAAATCAACCCCAACAATCACCAAAAACAACCCAAACAACCAGATTTAAAAAAATTTGCAAGAGAGAGGAGAAAGTGGCGGCGCAGCGGCGGTGAGAAGAAGCGCAAGAAATGGGAATAAGAAAAGGGAGCAGAGGGCTGGTTTTTTTTTATTATTATTATTTTTTATTTTTTTCCAAAATAATTAATTTAAGATAAAAACCAATTAGAAGGTGACATGTGCCAAGTCACCTTATACAACCAATTAATAATTTTAAAAACCGGTAAAAGGACTATTTTGAGAAAATAGGGGGCAAAGGTTGGCTTGTTCCCAGAATTTCCAAAGCTTGGCTTGTTTTTAGCAGATTGAGCAAAGGTGGGATTATTCTTTTTAATTTTTCCTTTTTCTTTTAAGATTTCTTCTTTAGTACTTTTGGATGGATAATGAAGCCTATTCCTATTGATATTTGGCCTTTTATTTGATGACGCCAATGTGTGAACATTGACTCATTGGTGGGTTGTATAAGTAAAGTGGTGGTTCGGTTCATCTATGCCTTTGCTTGCTTGAGGTTTTGTTGATTTTCTGTTGTTTAATCTTCTGAAATGCCGGTGTATCTGATTAAACCATCTCACATAATTCATTATTGAGATGGTTTGCTATTATGTATGAAGAATAAGTGTCCTTGTATTCTACTAGGGATTAATTGATGCATCAGAATTAGAAATCTTCAAAGTCTTTGAAGCTTATAATAATCTTGTGAACCAAATCTGCCTGCTTGCTCAGTGGCTGAAATTTGTGTGTGTGTGGATACTAGATGTGTGTTTCTCCGCCTGGTATATGGCAATTAAATTGCTGCTTTTAAGCAATGTCGGATGGCCTGATTACGCGTGATGTGACAACAGGACATTTATGGCTTGCATGATTTATGTCTTAAAGTCACAGTGTGCCCTTCAGCACATTACTTTCTCTGCCCCAAAGTAAATGTAGCAGAGTACATGTCCTGCATTTGCTATGAGATCAATACTTCAATCATACAGCCTGTTATACCTTCCATTCGGCGACAGAGAGGGAGAACATTTGGGGGTGATTTTGAACAAACAGCCACTGTTATTTAAAACTCTTCTTTTTGGTTTGGCATTTGCTGGACTCTTGGATGGATTCGATTACAGTTTTTTTTGTTCATGACGGTTATGATTTCTAGAGCATTTGACTTGGAATGCTTGACAGCGTAACAAAGGTTACACTTAGTAATACCTTTATATGGTACACTCTATTTGGTGAAAGCGGCATAGAGAGAACATACGCATACTGACTACAAAATTTGAGCAAAGATAAGATAGAGTTTGTGAAGGGAAAGAAGTAGCCCCTTGAACTGTTGGAATTATATTTCTTACAGCTTGCACGTTTTTGTGTAACCATATCTATAAGACTACAACAAATCTTCTGACCAAACTATGGTCCTGAAGGTTCTCCAAACTTTACACAAATGTAAACTACATCTCCCAAACTCTGGTTTTATCTGTGTCATTGACTTTACAAAATTGATACTCATGTATTCGAGGGGGTTGCCACTAAAGGCACCATTCCCTTATGCTGCTAAGGAGGATAGAACTGGGTCTTGCAAGCTAGTTCCAGCCAAGTGAAAAAGAACTTTTTATATCAGAGTTAGGAGCCTGGAACAAAGGTACCCACATATCCAAATCCTGCCACGAAAAAGGCGAAGGCTTGAAAGAAAAGGTAGAGGAAGAAGTGGTTCTTTCCATATAGTAGGTCGTAGCAGCCACAGAAGAGGAGGTAAGCTCCAACGCCGAGTTCTAGTATATGCAGCCTGTTCAAATGAGTGAAAATGAGAGTGAAATCAGTTTGTGCATTGGGTGGGTAGTCCATTAGAAATAGCTAGGCAATGATAGCATAAAGTTTTTTTTAGTGAGGTTATACCCGTCTCCAAACCTAAAACGAGGTTTCCTGTATCCTTTAATCACCGATTTGAACTTGAGAGCATCACCAAGTTTCTCAGTAACGACCCACTCATTCACTCGCACACCCTCCATCAAACCAATAAAGGTAGCTTTGGTGCGGTGCAATGACATAACATTTTCAAAAAGAATCCAGAAAACTAGCAGATGAAGTGATCTGCAGTAAGAGATACGCATCAGGACATAAGTTTGGGAGTTTTAGTGAAACGAAACAAGATAGAAAAAGAATGAGAGGAGGATTGAAGTAAACCTTGGCGTCCCAACTGCATTGAGGAAGGTAATAATGGTAGGGATGTAAACGGCTCCCCACCTTGGCACTTCAACTTCGGGTATTAATACAGTGGCAGGAAGGACGATGCAGTAGAAAGCAAAGGTGACTACATGGGCTATGACCTTCCTGACTACGAAGAAGCTGTATATCACATGTACCTTCTTCCACAACGAAACTTTCTGCTAAATATTGAACGCTAAGTCTTTTTCTTTCCAGAAAGAATGTTTACTTTTTTGACAAGTATATATCGGGAAGAAGATACCTACCTCGTTTCTTATGATCTCCAATGCCATTTTTCTAAACAAGTTAGCAGGGCCGCAGGACCATCGATGTTGCTGGAATCGGTATGCTTTGAAGGTACTTGGCAGTTCATTTTTCACCTGTATCAACGTCATTGCATTAGTTTTCTCACAGAACTTTTTTTGTTGAAATCTATTGAGCTGCAAACCTGAATGCAATACTTTCTGATGAACTAGGCTTACGAGTCTACTGGGCTCATTTACACGGCTTTACCTTAATCTTAGTCCCCTAGTTTTCATCTAACAGTTCACAATTCAGAACCTAATTCATAAGGGATAAGCAAATTAAGTAGCATTGATTCATTATGTCTTAAAAAGATACCTGGAGATCACCAAGGTATAAAAACTTCCACCCCTTGAGACTAGCTCGAACAGCAAGATCCATGTCCTCGACTGTTGTCCGATCTTTCCATCCCCCGGCTTCATTGATAGCTGAGATTCTCCATACACCAGCTGTGCCTGCAATTCCTCGCGGCTATGAGCGTGGTAACTTGATCAACTATTGAACGTTTAATTAAAATTCAACCTTTGCTACTTTGTGAAACAAATGTTAGTTCATATAGCTAAGATTTTGTTCTGAAGTCGACCAGTATATGCCATAGTAAGATGTTTACTTGGGTACTCATAGTTCTTTACCTATTCATGTTCTATGTTAAGAGGAGATAAGTCATGACTCATGATATGATAAATAAGTATAAGAACCATTTCAACATATCAAAATTTCACTTCCCTTGTGGACTAGTGGTAAGAGAATGAAACCTCTGAAGTCTAGGTCCAGGGTTCAAGCATTGGTACCACCTCTCTTTCTCTCTTCTCTCTAAACATATCAAAATTTCACTTTCTTATAGTGTATTTATTTAATTTTGGCACCAAAGCCGTCAAAAAAATTAAAAATATTTGAAGGTTATTAAGTTCTCATGAACACTCATTAAGTAGACCAATTTTAAAATTGGCAAGTAAAGGTCGGTAAATTAAATCATGAACCCAAAAATGCTATCTGATTTGGGAACTGTGTGAAAATACATTGGTTAAGGTTTAGTAGTCATAGAATTTATCTTGAAAAGAGTAAAATGAGGTTACCATTAAAGCCAAAGAAAGCATAGGTAGAAGATCCAACTTCTTGTTCCACTGTAAAATGATAGTCCAATGACATTTCTTGCATTCTTGTCATCAAACACTCGTCAGAATTTACTGCCCAAAAAAAAAAATAATGTGAAATGGTAAGTTATAAAACTATTTTAATAAAGTTCATAATTTATACAAGTATTATATACATTCGGGTATAAGATGCACCCAAATTTAAATTTTCCTCATTTGATTATTAAAAGAGCAATAATCGTCCTTTAATCATCAAAATGAGCAAAAAAATATTTTTAGTATATCTATTGTGCACCTGGGTGTATATAACAACTTCTGTTACTCCGTAGTTTCATATTATTGTTAAACTTGCAAAATATGTTTACATTAATTCTTCAACAAATAAATCATTGTTCGGAATAAGAATTCATATGTACAAATAAGAGATTAACAAAACTTGATATAATACTGAAAAGCAAGTTATAGAAGTGAAAATAAATTTAAGGAATTTTGAATTTTACTACCTCCAAAAAACCATTTATTGGCTTTTATCACCTAGATAAAAAAAAAAGGTTTTATTTTACCACCACATAAAAAAATGAAAGTTGCTTTTACCACCAATCACCTCCAACTAACGGATTCCGTCCATAAAAGCGTTAGTAAGGCCTACCATGTACACGTGTCACCACATTATTGGTAATTTTTTTTTTTAAAGAAAAAACATTTTTTTTTAATAAAAAAAACCAGCCATCAACCAACTCCCATCCACCAGGCCAACTACCAGCCCCGCCGCTGGACCGGCTACCAGCCCCACCACCAAACAGGAACCAACCCTACCACCAATTCGCCACACAACAACCCTGCATAGCCACAGCCACCGCAATGCACCAGCCACCACTACCGGATTTCGATCCCCTTTCCACCAATTTCCGACCTCAACATCCTAGCCACCGAATTCCGACCACCCATAAAGCCCCTCCTACCAAATTCCGACCACTCCTAAAACCCTGGCCACCACCACATTCCGCACTTTTAAAATCCTAGCCACCACCGAATTCCGACCCCCTTATTAGCCAACACCAAATTTCGATCCCTCCCTAGACCCACCCGAAATTCCGACCAACCAAGGTGAGTTGATTTCGTCACCGGCTGGTTGACATGGAAGATCGGGGGAGATGAATAGGAAACGTCAAAAAGGTGGGCCTACTAACGGATTAATGGACGGAATCCGTTAGTTGCTGGTAAAGTCCAATTTTCGGAAATTTTATTGGTGGTATTATATATATATATATATATATATATATATATATATATATATATATATATATAGGCAAAAGCTAACGAACGCTCCCGGGGCGTTGGATAAGCTAGCTAAAAGTAGAAACATTAAATTAAAAATTAACATTAATTATAGCGATCAACGTGTAATTTTGTCATGGTTTCCCAATTTAATACCACTTTAGGTGATATTTTAAATGCTTATCCAACGTCCCGGGGGCGTTCGTTAGCAAGATCCATATTGTTTCTGGAAAACAGAGTTGCTCCTGGGAGTCTTAGGGTATTCCTGGGAGTTACGGTAGTAATGTCAAGATGTCTCAAGGCAAAGTCCTAGTAATGTCCGAATTTCCCTCCGCTATGCCTTGCTGTCCGAGAGCTAGGCCTGCAAAAGAGAGAAGGTTAACTACCCCGGGGGTGTGACCCGGGAAAGCCCCTCCGATGCTTAGGTCAGCGATCGTACTTTAGAGAGAGAAAGTAGAGAGAGAAAGTAGAGAATTAGAAAAAGTTACCATTGCTAATGATTGGAGAGCTATTTATAGATGTACTTTCAAGTGGCAGAAGTTGTACTTAATTGGATGGATTAGGGGTAAATTCGTACTTGGTGCTGACTAATGATGGGCTGGATAATGGAGGGGTATTTTCGTAATTCCAGGTCAATGGGCTTAGGACAATGGACTTAGCCCAAACATTTAGCCCCACGCGTGATGTGGGAACGAGATCTCATGAAGTTCGGATATCATGCGGAAAAAATAAGAAAGACTGTCTGATATACCGGAGAGAATCCCGAGGTATACCCGAGGGCTAAAATGAGCCCCAAGCGACTTGCAAGGGTGAAAACCAGCCCCAAGCAATGCATTAAGAGTGCTTTAACTCGGATGACTGAGCAGTTTGGAGGGCTAAGTCTGATGAGGGCTTAGGCTCAACTGATAATTTTTCCCTTTTTAGAATTTTTCCTCAGCTCCATGTATTTTGCTGAGGGCATGTTTTATCTCCTTCTTCCCTACCCTTAGGGCTTTTAGAGACAAGCTGATCAAGTTTCAATGCTGATTAAGCTTGTACTTAAGCTTTAATCCTTCAATGGTGATTTTCTGGGCTCAAGCATTCTTCAAGGCCCAACTGAACCAGGGTTTTGAGGAGTTGCCATCTCCTTTTTTTGGGACATATGAGTTCCCACTTGTACCTTCATTTGCTTTTCACTCACCACTTGCCTTAGAGAAAATTCAGAAAATCCTCCCCAATTTTTCCCAAGAGTTCTTGAGAGTTTGAAAGTTCAAGTCACGTCAACCGGTGTTCATCCAAGTTCATCTTGATCTTCAAAAGGTATGTGAATTTTCCTAGCTTTTGATCCGTTTTTCATAGATCCGAATGTGTGCTGGGTGTTTATACCCGAAAAATCTGAATTTCTAATTTTGTTTCCGGGGCATACATGTCTGAACTTCGAATTTGAGGTAGAGTAAAAACTTCGAATTTCTTGAATTGACTTAACCTGGGGTAGAGTCGACTATGCCTAGCCGAAATTGAGGGCTATGATGCGTTATTTCCGAATGTTTGAGGGTATACAAAGCTGAAACCTGGGATTGTTCGGGGGTTTACAAGCTGAGACCTGGGGTTTTAAGAATTTTCGAATTTCGGCTCGCATATGTATGAAATTGTGCTTGGTTTTTTCTGAATTTTTGTTTTTAATTTTTGAATTTGGCTTGGGTGAAAGTTAGAATGAATTTGTCCATCCCAGTACCTCGAATTTTTTGGGGTTTGTGTATGATTTTTGTGAGTGTGCGCCGAGGGAGTGAGGGGGAGCCGAGGGAGTGAGTTGAGAGAAACCTCCCTCGGCCAGCAGCAGTGAGAGGAGAAGTAGCGCACCCCGAGGGAGTACGAGTGCGTGGCCGAGGGAGTGAGAGTGCGTGGGAGAAATGCGAGTGAAGAGAGAGATGTGGGTGTTGGTAGATGCCGAGGGAGGTCACGACCCAGCCGAGGGAGTTGATGCGTGAGAATCTCCCAATGCCAAGAGATTTTCTAGGGGTTGGAGGTGAGAGCCGAAGAGGAGACGCCGAGGGAGTTGGAGAGAGAGAGTGAGGCTGAGGGAGTGATAGGGGGAGCATGCCGAGGGAGTGATGCCGAGGGAGTATGAGGTAGGCCGAGAGATGATGATGATGATGCCGAGGGAGAGAGAGTGCGAGGCCGAGGGAGTTGGATGCTTTACTCGGGGTAGATGCCGAGGGAGTTGTTTTAGGTCCTGGGAGGTGAGAGTGCCGAAGGGGTAGAGAGAGATCGACATGGGTATGAGTGCGGAGCAATGCGTGAGGTTTTTTCGGATTGTTCTTGTTAAATGTTTGCATTTACCCCTAGTCATAGGCTTTCGGATTTTTGTGTGAAAGGGTTTATTACCCCCAGGCAAGGGTGAGATATGTATAGCTGAATTTTAAGTTTAGAAGGATAAAGGCTTTTACTTAGAAAAAATTTCGAGATTTTGACTTTCCTAACCATTGCTCCTTAGCTAGGCTTGTCCGTGGATATTTTTCTGACTTCTTGAATTTTTTATTGCTTGGTAGGAGTATTTCTCTCCGGGGTGCACTTGATTAGCTTGAGGGTAGCTTCTCCGGCCTCTCTAACCACTTGGTAAGCACTCTATACTTAGTTTTTTATGCTCTAAGTATTATACCTCCATGCTTAGTAATTGTTTGCTATTTTTCCTTGTATGCTTTGCTTGTTCCTCGGCTGCGCTTGTGATGATATTAGGCTTAGAGGTACGCTTGTTGTATTTTTGCATGTACATTGAAAATTCCTGGGGGTAATCTTGAGTTGAGCTATGTATGTATTATGAACGACCAAGCGACTCAAGATTACCTAGACTCTCTCCCCGGCCCTTCATCTTATGACTTGTCTAAGGAAATTTGGTCGGGGGGAGTACTTGTAACAAATGTAATTGGTAGTAGCATTGATTCATCTATTCCCTTGGGTGTGCCTTTTCCTTATGTGCCATCCCCGTCCCCTGAGCATGATTTAGGCTTTGATTATTTTTTACCTCCTTCCCCTTGGGAAGTTTCTCTTGCACGTGAACCGACTTCTAGAGGTTCTTTGAACAGATTGCTTGTTGACGGTGTGGTGACTATGTCAAGTGAGGATGATACTTCCACTTCTCTTGGGGCGCCGGTGACTTTTAAACCCCCTAGTAGGAGGAGGATTAGCCCCTCTATGTGCCACTTGGCTTAGATCTTTGTCGGAGGGGACTAGGCATTTACAGACTGAGTACCATATTAGGGACCCTTTTCTCATTTCTTCCCCTAGGGGTGATAGCACTGTAGATAACCCTCCACCCGGGTGTGTAGCTGTATATAAGCAAGATTTGGATAATGGGTTGAGATTTCCGCTTCATCCTTTCATTGAGGAGTTGTTGATCGAGTATAACCTTAGTATAACCCAACTTGTTCCTAACTCTTGGTTGACAATAAATGCGTACATAGCCACTTGTAGTTTACTTGGAGCTCCTTGCACCGTCACCGCCTTTAGGAATACTCATAGGCTTCAGGAGGTCCCAGGTAATGTAGATAGCCACGGGTGGTATGCTTTTCATGATAGGGAGTTTTATCTTACCATCAACACAAAACCCACGAGTCAAAAGGGTTTTCGCCACACCTTTGTTTTCATCTTCCATGCTGGGGGTTGGAGGATTCCCCGGGATCATAGTGGTGTACCTAGGATTGGCTTGAACTATAATGTTCCTGCTATGGGAGTGGATGAAGCCGTGCCGGCTATTTGGTTGCAATCTTATAAGGAAAAAGGGTCCAAGGATAAGCTTCCCACCATGTGGATTGTGAAGGATAAGCATTTCAAGAAAGAGCGGTTCTTGAGTGTCGTGGGCCTGAGCCACACCTATGACTGTGGTAGGACTTGTATATTTATTTCATGTACGCTTTATATTTTTCGTGATTTCTCCTGGGCTTTACCATTGACTAACGATTTTGTGTGAATGATGATTTCAGGCGTTGCTTTCAACCAGCTATCGGAGAAACTTCAAAACAAGATGTCTCAGATCAACTTTCGAGCTGGAAAACTCAAGCTCTCCTTGAAGAGGGGAAACATGAGCATCCCTCCTCCTCCCCCGGTAACATTACTACTCTAAAGTGGATTCCTTCAAATGTTTTTGTTTTTTGCTAACTTTACTTGTGATTTGCTTTTTCAGAACCCAAAGAACTCCAAGCTCAGGAGGAAGGCCATCGAGAAAGGGGAAGGATCATCCCAGGCTACGACAATGGAAGTGGATGACCAGGGATCCCAGCATGCTTCACCAGCGGTCTCTCAGCACATTGATACTCTGGAGGCCGAGGGCTTTGCGGACCGGGGGAAGCAAACCCGGTTTGATGATTCGAGTGAAGATGATGATGAGGAGGAGGATGGTGACACTGAGGTTCCTCCCTTCTTTCCTCAGTCTATTCTGGGCCTGACCAAGCGGGGTCGGAAGAAGATGATGAAGAAGACCATGTCCCGCTTCCCTACGGCTAAGGACTTTGAGGTGATGAGGGCAAAACCCTCCAGGGCCATTACCTCCGCTTTTGATGGTGTCATGAAGGTATACTTATCTTATAATATCATTATGTTCTTATATCCTTGAGGTTGTATTAACCCTGTCCTTGTCTTTTGTGTTGGTGTAGGCGGGCATGACCCTGAGTGTTCTTGCGGAGGACTACCGGAAGGGGGCCATGAAGGATGTCAAAGGCCTCAAGACGGAGCTTTCGCAGGCAAGAACCGAGATCCATGATCTCACGGAGGGGCTTCACTTGGCCCAGGAGGAGGTGAAGAAGGCCAAGAAGGAGCTCTCTGATGCTCAGGAAGCCGGAAAGTCTAGCCTCTCCGCCGCAGAGACCAAGCTGAAGGAGGCCTTGGATGAGAAAGCAAGAATCGCCGCCGAGCTCAAGGAGAAGAAAGCCGAGGTGAAGAGGATGAAGAGTGAGCTGGCCGAGGCCCGGGAGAAGTTGGAGCGGACCCAGGAGGAGGTGATTGCTGAATGGAAGCAGAGTCCTGATTGTGCTGATTATCAGGCCATGATAGGGAGTGAGGCCTTTGAGGCGGGGATCACCGACGCCATTACTCACATGGAGACCGCTTTCACTTCCCTTGGTCTCCAGGATTCATATCCCGGGGTGCGGGATAAGGTTAGGGACCTTGTTCGCGCGGCCGAGGAGGAGGAGCACAGGAGGTTATTGGCCGAGCAGGGTGAGGCCCAGGAGTAGTTTTCTCTAGCCTTTATTTCAGACTTGATTTATTTTTTTATGATGTACTTGATTCTTCTGGGATGTATGATGCTTATGGTTCTTTGCTTAAGTTTCGAACATTAACTCCGTCGTTTTGGATGACTTGTAGATGTACATTTGGTTTTGCCTTTGTTTTTATGATGCTGTAGAACTTGTAGGCTTTTCTCTTTACTACTCCCTTCTATTTATTTGTTTCTTGCTTGATCATTTTCCCCTAGGGGCCAAAATAAGTCCCTAGTGTTTGAAGAGTCCTTAGCATATCTATTATTGCTTGTTTGAAGGCTAAAACGAGCCTCATGTTATTCCTACAAGAATTGCATGATTACCCGGGGGCTAAACGAGCCCTTAGTTATAAAATTTGTAAAGATAATGTAAATGAGCTAGGGGCTAAAAAACGAGCCCCAAGTTTAAGAGGTGTATGAGAGCTGGGCTATTCCAACTCTTTGAGGTAAGCTGAGGGCTAAACGAGCCTCAAGTTATAAGTGATTTTTCGGCCAGGACTCTATCTCAAATATTTGAGTATAGGCTAGCATCTTGCCCCAAACATTGGAACAAATTTTAGCGAAACCAAAATGCCTTATGCTAGGCATATGGTGCTATGCTAACAAGCGATGTGAAAATTGAAAAAAAAAAATAGGCCAAGTAAAAACAAAAATAAATAAGGGCAAACATCCCAGCTGAGGGGTTTTTCATTATATTAACATTGATGCAAAGAGACATTACAATGATGCACTATATAAAAAATTTGATTTCCTCGTATCGGCTCTTATTGCCCCTAGGGCATCATTGTAAGAAAAAGTTCAGACATAAAACCTTCTTAGGTTATCAGCATTCCATGGCCTGGGGAGGTCCTTGCCATTAGGAGTTTGTAAGCGAAAAGTCCCCGGGCGGATCACCTCCTTAATCTTGTAAGGCCCCTCCCAATTTGGGCTTAGCTTTCCCAATGCCGGGGGTTTGCCAGCAGCCTCACACTTTCGGAGTACCCAATCACCCTCAGCTAGGGGTCTTGCCTTGACTTTGTTGTTGTAATAACGAGTTATTCTTTGCTTGTATGCTATAGAGCGAAGCAAAGCATCTCCTCTTATCTCTGGGAGTAAGTCTAAGGCCATAGGCTTCAGTTGATCATTCTGGGTGTAGTCATAGAAGGTTACCCTGGGAGATGGGATCCCAACCTCCACTGGGAGTACAGCATCACTTCCATATACTAAGGCAAAAGGAGTTTGCCCCGTAGCTTCTTTGGTGGTGGTACGAATGGACCACAGAATCCCAGGCAAGTCATCCACCCAAGAGCCTTTCGTACCCTCCAACATTGTTTTTAACCCCTTCAAAATTGTTTTGTTGGCTGCCTCGGCTTGGCCATTGGTCTGGGGTCGGCACACAGCCGAAAACCTTGTTTTGATTCCAAAACGCCCACAATACTCTATGGTTGGCCCACTATTGAATTGCCGGCCATTATCAGAGATTAAAATGCGAGGTACCCCGAAGCGGGTGATGATATTCCTCCAGATGAATTTTTGGACTTGCTTGTCGGTGATTGTTGCTACGGGCTCGGCCTCAACCCATTTAGTGAAATAATCAACAGCCACTATCAAAAACTTCCTTTGTCCCGAGGCTACAGGAAAAGGTCCCAGGATATCCATGCCCCATCGGTCGAAAGGTAAGACTGATTGAATGCTTGTGAGTGCGTTGGCTGGGATATGAGGCACATCAGCAAACAATTGACATCTCTCACACTTCTTAACAATTTTCATGGCGTCATGCCTTAGGGTTGGCCAATAGAATCCGGCCCTCAGCGCCTTTCCAGCTATAGTCCTCCCACCTTGATGACTACCACATGCCCCTTCATGAATTTCTCTTAGGACATAGTTCCCATCCTCCGGGGTAATGCATTTGAGCAATGGGTGAGTGAAAGACTTCTTATAAAGTGTCCCCTCATGAAGCACGAACCATTCAGCCCGTTTTTTAATCATCTTGAAGTCGGGGGTATCCTCAGGCAATTCCCCTTTTAAGCACAGAATGATCTGGTCCATCCAAGTCTCCCCCCTATCAATTTCCATGATGATGGGCCTTTGGGTACTTGGCCTCTCCAACACTTCCCACATGATGTTCCTGGGAGCTATCCCCTCAGCTGAGCTTGCTAAGCGTGCAAGAGCATCTGCTTGTTGATTCTCTGAACGGGGGATGTGCCTGATTTCAAAGTTTTCAAATGCTTTTGCCAAACTCTCAGCCTTCTCAAAGTAGGCCTTCATGTTTTCCTCCTTTACTTCAAATTCTTTTGTTAATTGCCCCACGATGAGTTGTGAATCTGAGCATACTTGAACTGATTTGATTTTCATGAATTGGCATAGGTTTAGTCCCAAGATGAGAGCTTCATACTCAGCTTCGTTATTAGATGCATGGAAGGCAAACTTAACCGCATATTCAAATTTCTCTCCCTCCGGGGAGATGATAACTAGCCCAGCTCCACTTCCAGCCTTACTAGACGACCCATCCACATAAAGAGCCCAAGGGGCGGAGGTGTCTGTTGGAGTTGGCCTATGGGCGCATTCGGCTATGAAGTCAGCCAAAGCCTGGGCTTTGATGGCCTTGCGGGGCTCAAACTCAATCCCAAAATCAGCCAACTGATCCGACCAATCAGTCATTCGGGATGAGTGATTTTTGCTTTCTAGCACCTTCTTGATGGGCTGACTGGTGAGAACTTTGATGGGGTGTGCTTGAAAATAAGGCTTTAGCTTTCTGCTTGCCATTACTAGTGCATACACCACCTTTTCAATAAGGGTGTACCTTGACTCAGCCCCCCTCAGAGCATGGCTGACAAAATAGACGGGTATTTGGCCTTCTTCTCTCTCAGCAACAAGAACCGCACTCAAGGCATAATCTGATATGGCCAAGTACACAAACAATGTTTCCCCAGGTAAGGGACTAACGAGCTTCGGGATGTTGGTGAGATGTTCCTTCAATTGCTAGAAGGCTTTCTCAGCCTCCTCATCCCATAAGAACTTGGGCCTCTTAAGGGCCTTGAAGAATGATAAACTCTTATCGGCTGATCGGGATAGGAATCGTCCTAGGGCAGCTAGGCAGCCTGTAAGGCGTTGCACTTCTTTAACATTCCGGGGGGATTCCATATCAAGAATTGCTTGAATCTTCTCCGGGTTGGCATCAATACCCCGATGATCTACCATAAATCCCAGGCACTTTCCTCCTTGTACCCCGAAGACACACTTGTTGGGATTAAGCTTCATCTTGTATTTTCTAAGGGTAGTGAATGTTTCCCTTAGGTCTGCTATATGGTCTGAGCTTTGTTTGCTTTTAACGATCATGTCATCAACATAGGCCTCCACATTCCGGCCTAGCTGTCCTTCGAAGATTTTATTCATTAAGCGCTGATACGTAGCCCCAGCATTCTTCAAACCGAAAGGCATCACGTTATAACAATAGACCCCTTGACTAGTGATGAAGGCCGTGTGAGCTTGATCTTTTTCAGACATGGGTATCTGATGATACCCAGCATTGGCATCCATGAAGCTTAGGAGGGCGTGACCAGCGGTCGAATCCACCAACCTATCAATCTTAGGTAAAGGATGATCATCCTTGGGGCAGGCCTTGTTCAAATCCGTAAAATCCACACACATACGCCAAGAGCCGTTTGGCTTCCTAACAAGCACAACATTAGATAACCACTCGGTATATTGGCATTCTCGAATGAAACCCGCTTCGAGAAGCTTCTTGACCTCAGCAGCTGCAGCTTTGTTTCTATCCGGCCCAGCATGCCGGAGTTTTTGCTTGATAGGCTTGTAGCCCTCCTTTATGTTCAACTCATGTGTCATTACCCCGGGATCTATGCCCGGCATTCCATCTGCTGTAAAAGCGAAGATGTCTTTGTACTCTCTAAGTACTTGAATGATACTTTCCCTGAGCTGGGGGTCTAAGTTCTTTCCCACTCTCACAGTCCGAGCGGGATCATCTCCCAAGGGTATGCTTTCATCCTCTTCGATAGGTTTAGGCCTACCATAGAGCTTGGGATTTTCAGCCATGTATATGTTCATTATGGGGAGCTGAGGGTTATCTATATCCATTGCCCTTCGCTTAGCCCCCTTGTCTTCTTGATTATCTAAGCCTTCATGCTGCCTCAGGCTATCTACATAGCATTTTCGTCCCTCAAACTGATCTCCATATATCTTCCCTACTGAGCCATCATCGGTCTCAAACTGAAGGAGTAGGTGATAAGTTGAGATTGCCGCCTTGACCTCGTTGAGCAGGGGTCGGCCTATGATCATGTTGTATGGCAGAGGGGTGTCCACAACTAAGAATGTGAATACGAAGCTTCTCCCTTTCTTCTTCTCCCCTAGGCGGATTGGGAGCCTGATTGTACCCAAAGGGTAGACATGGTTTCCCCCAAAACCCACTAAGGGCTTGTCAAGGGGTGAGAGATCTCCTTTGCCAAAACGCATTTGCACGAGGCAATTCCAAGTGATTATGTCAGCTGAACTCCCACTATCCACCAACACTTTCCTGACCTTGGCATTTGCCACCTTCATGCTGATCACCAGTGGGTCATCATGGGGCCTTTGAATCTTCTTTGCCGAATCCCCCCCGAAGACCATGAGAGGGTCCTTCGGGGTAGATGAAGGGGTGTCAATATCATAGATAGCGTTTGGGCTAAGTCCATTGTCCTAAGCCCATTGACCTAGAATTACGAAAATACCCCTCCATTATCCAGCCCATCATTAGTCAGCACCAAGTACGGATTTACCCCTAATCTATCCAACTAAGTACAACTTCTGCCACCTGAAAGTACATCTATAAATAGCTCTCCAATCATTAGCAATGGGAACTTTTTCTAATTCTCTACTTTCTCTCTCTACTTTCTCTCTCTAAAGTACGATCGCTGACCTAAGCATCGGAGGGGCTTTCCCGGGTCACACCCCCGGGGTAGTTAACCTTCTCTCTTTTGCAGGCCTAGCTCTCGGACAGCAAGGCATAGCGGAGGGAAATTCGGACATTACTAGGACTTTGCCTTGAGACATCTTGACATTACTACCGTAACTCCCAGGAATACCCTAAGACTCCCAGGAGCAACTCTGTTTTCCAGAAACAGGTGGCGCCGTCTGTGGGGATAACAAACAAAAAGTCATGGTGAACACTAGGCGTCCCCGCAGCACCTATCAAGATGTTACTAGACAAGCTCCGATTTTCTTGACTAGACATGCTCATGTAGTTGAGGAGATATTACCCCAAGCTCGCAGCGACCCCGCTGGGGAGGTGAACAACCCTCAGGTAGTCACTCGCCGAGACTTGGATAAGCTGGCAGCCTAGATCAACAAAAACATTGAGGAACGCCTAAGGGCACTTGTCAACCCAAGAGGAGAGCCAAGTAGGCTGGGGAACGCTCCACAGCTTAATCCTCAACCTCACTTGTCCCAGCTCCATCAAGCCTCCTCTCGGCCTCAACACCAAGACTCCCGTCGTTCACAACCACATCAAACTCCTAACTCCCAGCAAGAGTCAAGAATTCCCCCTCGGCCTGCCTGGTTACCCCTTCGGCCTGCCAGCATACCCCCCCTCGGCCTGCTAGGATACCCCCTCAGTCTGCTAGCATATCCCCTCGGCTTGCCTGGGTACCCCCTCAGCATGCTTAGCCGGGGGCTATGCTTCTATCAATCGTCTCGGCATGCCTAGCCGAGAACTAAGCCTCTGTCATCTCCTTGCCATGTTTAGCCAAGGGCTATGCCTCTATCATCTCCTCGGCATGCCTAACTGGGGACCAAGCTTCTATTAATACCTCGGCATGCCTAGCCGGGGACTATGCATCTATTAACAGCCTCGGCATGCCTAGCCGGGGGCTATGCCTCCATCAAACCTTTGACGTGCCTAGCCGAGGACCATGCTTCTATCAACACCTCGACATGCTAGGCCGAGGACTATGCTTCTATCAACCGTCTCGGCATTCATAGCTGAGAGCTAAGCCTCTACCATCTCCTCGACATGCGTAGCCGAGGGCTATGTTTCTATCATCTCCTTGACAAGCTTCTATCATATCCTCATCATGCCTAGCCGAGGGATATGCATATAACAACCCCAAATCATGCCTAGTCGAGGGATATGAATCTATCATCTCCTCGGCATGCCTAGCCGAGGGATATGCTTCTACCAATCCCTTGGCATGCCTAGCTAAGGGCTATGCTAAGATGAAAGCACCCTTTTTTTCTACATGAACTTTACTAGATCATGGAGGTTATTCACTCGAGGGTCTTCCACTCACAAGTTCCAAATTGCATGGTCCTAAGCTATCCTTCCCCATCTATCATGAATATCTACAAGGTGGAGTCTGCAACCGATATGCTTGGAATGCGGACTTAAGACGTTGTATCTGTGCAACTTCTCAAATGACAATGATGCCCTAGGGGCAATAAGAACTTATACTAGAAGTTATTTCTTTTAATAGTGCATCATTTTCATTTTTCGGGATGGTTATCTACATAGCTGCCTAAAGCTTTAAAATCTCGGGAATTCATTATCTTCTCAAAAAGCACCGGTCCTTCTTTCGTACAAGACACCCTGGGTCGCTAACTAAGGTTATCAATAACAAGTTTGTTCCAATGTTTGGGGCAAAATGCTAGCCTATACTCAATGTTTGAGATAGTGTCCTGGCGAATCGTTAAAATAACAAAAGGCTCGTTTAGCCCTCGGCCTATCCCAAAAGTTGGGATAGCGTACCCCTCATATATTTATAACTTGGGGCTCATTTAGCCCTCGGCCTATCCTAAAAGTTGGGATAGTCTACCTTTCATACATATATAACAAGGGGCTCGTTTAGCCCTCAACTTATCTTAAGATTTGAGATAACGTACTTCTCCTCGGCCTATCCTAAAAGTTGGGATAGCCTAGCTCTCATACATATATAACAAGAGGCTCGTTTAGCCCTCAACCTATCTCAAGATTTGGGATAACGTACTTCCCCTCAGCCTATCCCAAAAGTTGGGATGAACTACCTCTCATACATCTATAACAAGGTTCTCGTTTTGCCCCTAGCCTATCTCAAGGTTCGGGAGAGCGTACCTCACTTATAACAATAACATAGGGCTCGTTTAGCCCCCAACCTATCCCTATGATAGGATTAGCATACCTCTCATCTATTTATATTAGGAGGCTTACTTCGGCCGGAAGATCTCTTCAATACAAGTCAAGCGCACCCCGGGGACTAGCCTCTACAACATCAACAAAATTTAAAAGTTAGAGATAATCATCAAGCTTCAATTAGGAGAAAAATAATTATCTTGGGTTTGTGACAAACTCAAAACAAGGCATACTCCAGGCTCTCAGCGTCGCTATTTAAGGCTTAGCTCCCGGCTTATCTATATCAACCCTCAACCTTGGGTAATTTTTAGCAAAGATAATGCATGCCGAACTCTTGGCTAATAGACCCAGCTCGAGCAAGCTCTAGGTACTAGAAGCCAGGCCCTCGGCCTAGAGGAGGCCTCAACATGACAAGTCAAGCCCATCAGCATCTCTTAGCATAGAGTATTCTCTTTATTCCTTCCGCTTGGCCTATTAAATCACCTTCTCAGCTCGGCCTATTCTATCACTCTCTCAACATGGCCTCCCTCCGCTCGGCCTATTCAATCACTCTCTCAACTTGGCCTCCCTCCGCTCGGCCTATTCAATCACTCTCTCAGCCTCCCTCCGCCCGGGGTATAAAGCTTCTTGGTTTATTTCTCAAGATACCTCGGCTTGGGGTATAAAGCTTCTTGGTTTATTTCTCAAGATACCTCGGCTTGGGGTATAAAACACTTGGTTTATTTCTCAAAGTACCTCCGCCTGGGGGTATAAGTCACTTGGTTTATTTTTTTCAAGTACCTCTGATTAGAGCTATAAAGCTTCTTGGGTTATTCTCAAAGTGCCTCGGCCCGGGGTATAAAGCTCTCGGATTTATTTCTCAAAGTACTCCCGCCTGGGGGTATAAGTCACTTGGTTTATTTCTCAAAGTAACTTCGCCCGGAGGTATAAGTCACTTGATTTTATTTCTCAAACTACCTTAACACCCCGGATAGCATGTCCTCTTCTCACTCTCATTCAATACTCCCTCACCCCGGGGTATAGCTCCCTCACCCCGGGGTATAGCTCTTCTCACTCTCACTCAATGCTCTGGGGTATAGCTCCCTCACCCCGGGGTATAGCTCCTTCACCCTGGGGTATAGCTCCAACACCCCGGAGAGCATGCCCTCTTCTCACTCTCACTCAATGCTCCTTCACCCCGGGGTATAGCTCCCTCACCTTGGGGTATAGCTTCCTCACCCCGGAGAGCATGCCCTCTTCTCACTCTCACTCAATACTCCTTCAACCCGGGGTATAGCTCCCTCACCCCGGGGGTTAGCTCCCTCACCCCGGAGAGCATGCCCTCTTCTCACTCTCACTCAATGCTCCCTCACCCCGGGGTATGACTCCTTCACCCCGGGGTATGGCTCCCTCACCCCGGGGTAGCGCACCTCACTCTTCCCCTCAAAAAATTCTAAGTAAAAGCCGAATGTTCTCACCTCACCGATCCCTCACCCCGGGGGTAAAATTCAAACCTCTCATATCTCTCTCGGGGTTGTCGCGCACCAAGGCCCACCAGGCACCCCCTCGGCATCCCCGGTCTGACACTCGGCTCGACTAGCAAGGCCTTCGGCCATCGCCTTTCCTCTCAGCTATCCAACCGCAAAGCTATCCTCTCATCTCAAATTTTTCTAAGTAAATGCCCTATCTCTTTAAACATAAGTCTCAGCTATGCATAACTCACCCTCTCCTAGGGGTAATAGACCGAGTGCGCCACTCAAGGAAAACCCCTCGGATCCCTCGGCCTGCTCCGCACACTCACCCCCTCGGTATACGCTGCTACCCTCTCAGCGTCTCCCTCAACTCGGGTTTTCACACCCCTGCGACACCTAGCAGCCCTTCAACACTCTAGCTAAATACCCCCAGAAAATTCGAAAAATATCACTCACTTTCTCGGCGTTCGCACTAGCTACCCCCTCAGCCTAGGCACATCCCTCGGCCTAGACACCTGCTCTCACGCTCACAACTCTCACTCTCTCGGCGTTCGCATCATAACCCCCTCGACAGCACCGAGCAACCTTTCAGCAAAAGCCGAGCATTCGACTTGGCTCCCCCCTCAATTCTCCTCACCTCAGCCTACCCGAGAATTAAAAAAAAAAAATATACAAAGTCCGATTCAGGCATCATGACTTACAACATTCGAAATTCAAACACAAAATCGAAAATTCCCGCAAAACCGAACACACCCGGCAGGAATTCGCATTCACACTCAAAATTCAAAAACTCAGAAAAATTATCAAAGTCAAACCCGAATTCCAATATTCCCAGGCAAATGCAAGTACGGTGGGAGTTCATATGTTTCAAGCTAAGGAGATGGCAACTCATCAAAACCCTGGTTCAGTTGGGCCTAAAGTAATACTTGAGCCCAGAATATCACCATTGAAGGATTAAGGCTTAAATACAAGCTTAATTGACATTGAATCATCATCAGCTTATCTCAAAAACCCCCAAGGGTAGGGGAAAAGGAGACAAGACATGCCTTCAGCAAAATACATGGAGCTCAACCTGAAGAAAAATATTCTAAAAAGGAAAAACTCATCAGTTGTGCCTAAGCCCTCATCAAGCTTAGCCCCCCAAACTGCTAAATCATCAGAATAAAAATACTATCAATGCATTGCTTGGGGCTGGTTTTCACCCTTGCAAGTCTCTTGGGGCTCTTTTTAGCCCTCAGATGCACTTGGGGCTCATTTTAGCTCCCGGGAATACATCCGGATTCTCTCCAGTATATCAGACAACTTCTCTTATCTTTACTCCGCGTGATATCCGAACTTCATGCGATCTTGTTCCCACATCACGCGTGGGGCTAAATGTTTGGGCTAAGTCCATTGTCCTAAGCCCATTGACCTAGAATTACGAAAATACCCCTCCATTATCCAGCCCATCATTAGTCAGCACCAAGTACGGATTTACCCCTAATCTATCCAACTAAGTACAACTTCTGCCACCTGAAAGTACATCTATAAATAGCTCTCCAATCATTAGCAATGGGAACTTTTCTAATTCTCTACTTTCTCTCTCTACTTTCTCTCTCTAAAGTACGATCGCTGACCTAAGCATCGGAGGGGCTTTCCCGGGTCACACCCCCGGGGTAGTTAACCTTCTCTCTTTTGCAGGCCTAGCTCTCGGACAGCAAGGCATAGCGGAGGGAAATTCGGACATTACTAGGACTTTGCCTTGAGACATCTTGACATTACTACCGTAACTCCCAGGAATACCCTAAGACTCCCAGGAGCAACTCTGTTTTCCAGAAACAGATAGCTTCCCCTAGAGATCGCAAATGACCTTTGCGTGCTCTATTAGATAAGCCCCCAGAGGCATATCCCCCGGCTATGACATGGATAGATATGTTGGTATCGGCTGAGCTGTGGGCCTCATTCACGACCCTTGAAGCCTTACTCCTTTGCTTGTCTTTCGGAGGGTCTTTCAAGTAACGATTAAGCTTCCCTTCTTCTGCTAGCTTATCTAAGGCTTTCTTGAGTTCTCTGCAATTCCGGGTGACATGACCACACTCCCTATGGTATTCACACCAAAGCTTCTTGTTCCTTTGCTCCATTGGTGTATTCATTGGATTAGGCTTGGGGAGGATAGCCTTGTTCTTTATGTCCAAATAGATCTCACGCCTATCAGCCTTGTACTTGAGCCCTTCATCATCACTCTCAGCCCTTTTTGGCCTTCTATTCCTGTTCTCATGATAGTTGTCTTCTTGCTTTCTTTTCCCCTTGTTGTTAGCCAAGGGTGCCTTGCACACCTCACTAGCTTCAATGATCCTTTCAGCTCTTTCCATAGCTTCAGAGAAGGTACTGACTTTATCATGCACAAGTTCAAACTTCAGCTTGTTGGACTTGAGCCCAAAGAGAAGGGCTGTGAAGGCCACATTATCTTGGAGGTCGGGGATAAGCTGGGACTCGGTGTTGAACCTCTTGATATAATCCTTCAGACTTTCATTCTCTCCCTGCTTGACAGTCATCAAGTGCACGCTGGTCTTCGTTTGTCTACTCCCAGCAATAAAGTGTTTCGTGAATTGAGTAGCCAGCATGTCAAATGTTTTAATGCTCCCAGGGGTAAGGTTATTAAACCAGGCCTGGGCTATACCCTTGAGTGTGGTGGGGAAGAATCTACACCACGAGGCCTCACATCCCGTTTGGACTCCCATCTGTGCTTTGTAAGCGTTCAGATGGTCCTTCGGGTCTGTCTTTCCATCATATGGGTCCAACGTGGGGATTTTGACCTTAGGCGGAATGGGTGTGTTCATGATCTCCTCACTGAAGGGGGTGATATTCTTGACAATCCCAAGTCTTCCTGTCCTGGGAAGTGGAGAGCGCTCCGGGCTTCTTCTTGGTGAAGGTGTAGGCCTAGGAGAAGTCCTTCTTTGCCTTGAAGTAGCTGAGTTAGCTGTATTATCTCGATATCTGGTGGAACCACGGTGAGAGTGAACTCTTGTTCGACCTCTCGGGGGTGCATCCTCTTCTTCCTTAGAATTATCTCTCCTCGAGTTGATTATCTGACGGGCATCCAAAGTTCCTTCCCTCAGCCTTCGGTCATTGATTATTTCTCTAGCATCTCTCGGCTGGGTGGGTTGCTTTGACCCCCGCCGGGAGTTGGGAGATTGTCTTGGCTGAGAGCGGTGAGACTCCTGATGCCTGGGACGGGAGGAGGCTTGATGGAGCTGGGAGACATGAGGTTGGGGGTTAAGCTGTTGAGCGTTCCCTAACCCGCCTTGCCCCCCGCCCGGGTTGACAAGTGCCCTGAGGCTTTCTTCCAAGTTTTTGTTGATTTGGAGGGCCAGTTGATCCAAGTCTCGGCGGGTGACCACCTGGGGGCTAGTCACTTCCCCGACGGGGTCACTGCGAGCCTGGGGTATTATCTCCTCGACTACATGAGCATGCCTAGCCGAGAGAATAGGAGCTCGCCTAGTAGCATCTTGGTATGTACTACGGGGACGCCTAGTGTTCACCATGACTTTTTGTTACTTATCCCCACAGACGGCGCCACCTGTTTCTGGAAAACAGAGTTGCTCCTGGGAGTCTTAGGGTATTCCTGGGAGTTACGGTAGTAATGTCAAGATGTCTCAAGGCAAAGTCCTAGTAATGTCCGAATTTCCCTCCGCTATGCCTTGCTGTCCGAGAGCTAGGCCTGCAAAAGAGAGAAGGTTAACTACCCCGGGGGTGTGACCCGGGAAAGCCCCTCCGATGCTTAGGTCAGCGATCGTACTTTAGAGAGAGAAAGTAGAGAGAGAAAGTAGAGAATTAGAAAAAGTTACCATTGCTAATGATTGGAGAGCTATTTATAGATGTACTTTCAAGTGGCAGAAGTTGTACTTAATTGGATGGATTAGGGGTAAATTCGTACTTGGTGCTGACTAATGATGGGCTGGATAATGGAGGGGTATTTTCGTAATTCCAGGTCAATGGGCTTAGGACAATGGACTTAGCCCAAACACATATATATACATATATATTGGTAAAAGCCAATAAGTGATTTTTTAGAGGTGGTAAAAGTAAAAATAACCTAAATTTAAATCACATAAATTATTAAATTTAACAAATGGTTAAAATAATTGGAGACAAGGGAAATTATTATAGGTGAAAAAAGAAGGACAAATTTTCAACATAGAGTGCAATTTTTTAATAAATGGGGACTATGAGAGGTCTCTATCAATTTACTTTTGTTTAAAAAAAAATTATAAAATAAACTACCCCAAAATTAAAGCTATCATAAATTCCTAGACTTTAATTTTTCCTGGATGAGCCAGACAATGGTAATCTCTAATCACTGGAATATCACAGAAGAAATTTCCCAAGCACATGGAGCTAACTTTAACTACTTAATAACATTTGATAAACTGAAATGACAGATTTGACCTTCATACTTGATTTTGGTCCATAGTTTTATTTTATTTTATTTTCATTTTTTCTTTTGTTGTTCTAAGTAAAAAAGAAATGAAGGAAAAAGGGAGCATGTGGGTCAATTGAACCATTTTTAAAACAATCTATACTTCTGTAAGTGTAAGTCTTACTCATGGGTTATATTCATATTGCCATTTCATAACTTTAAAGCAGGACAATTGTATTTCATGTTACAACCTTTTCTATTAATTGCTTAGAAAAATCTGGAAAAGAGAAAAGTGTTACTTGGCTAGTGTATCACCTTGCTATATCATGGAGTGGTTCATTAGAAATCTTCCATCATTGAAAAAGTATTGTTGAGATTCAAAGGGTTGTAAAATGTATTAGTAGGTTTAGTACTAGTAGTGTTCGTCTTAAATCTATAGGAGCCTATGACACAAACAATAATACTTCTTCTGTTTTGTTATTTCTATTGTCTCTCATTGATCGTATGTCTAATCATTAATAAAAAAAAGATTGCTAACTTACAAACTAATACAAGTACAATTACAATATTAGAGACCGTTGTTTATGTTTTGAATCAATTTGCTCTTATGATATACATATCCCTAAGAAGTAAACATAAACATTTAATATAATGTCTTACAAAGAACTTATATTAGTATTAACTCTTGTTAAAAAAAAAAAAAAAAAAAAAAAAAAAAAAAAAAAAAAAAAAAAACTCAGTATTAACATAGAAATTTAAAACAAAATTAAGAGTTGATTAATGTTAGTAGTAGTAGTATAGTACTCTATATGTAGTTCAATTCGTCTTTAATGTTGCCACTCTTAACTTTTAGTTAGCTCTTAGGGTTTATTCGCTTCAGATTATTTTCACTTCACTTCACTTCAGTTCTTAATTTCCTTCTCTCATAAAATATTCAGTTTAGTTCAGTTCAGTTCAATTCAATTCAGTCAATCAGAACAAGCCCTTAGTCCTCTCATGAATACAAATTGTTTTATCAATTTTAGAAAAGGGTTCTATATAAGAATCTAAAAATAGAAACATTAAGTTAAATCAAATACTATTAATTATACCAATAATTTACTCGTGATTTTATCATGCATTTTTAGATTAATACAAAATACAGAGTTAATTTATTAGGAAATATATAACTTTGAGATACTCACATGTAATCCTTAAAGTTGCATATATCATTACCTTTCTATTTTATAATAAAACTTTCTAAGCAACATTAATTCTCCTCTATTAATTATGAGCATGTGGAAAGCTACCTTAAATCAGATTCCTACCAACAAATGTCACACTTGAGATTGGCCAACAAGGACTATCAACTTGAGCCGCAATATCACTTTCATACACCTTATGTCCTTGCTTCTTAACTTATTGCCTTGATTGCACTCCTCACTCATCTATACTCCCATAGTCCCATACTATGATACCAATTAATACACTACGTATTATGTTGAAGAAAGAAATTTTTTTATCAAAAAGTAAATTAATTAAATTTAAGAAAATACACCTAACTAAGTAAACTTCATAGTTTCCAAATAAAGTAAAATGATGTTAGTTCAACATCTACAAATTAAAACCAATTGGTTCTTCTCAAAATTCTTAATCCAATGACTATTGTACACATTTGCACACATGAACATTAAAGCACACATTATTTTACTATCACTGCTCCAATAATTCAAGGATTTTTTAGAAGACTTAAAAACTTAATTATGTCTCTCTAACGCCTTAAGATATTATCGTACCGTGTTTGAATATACTATATATAGAAAAAGAAGTTAAGAATAAGCAAAATTACCAAATTTCCAACGAGCTTGAATGAGGGCAAGCTGAGGATTATGCATCAAAAAGGGGATTGTAAGCCATAGAAAATCAGGTTCAGGTTGAAAATCGGCATCAAAAATAGCAACATAATCACAATTCTTGACATAGTTATGCTTCATTCCTTCTTTAAGAGCTCCTGCTTTGTACCCTTTTCTGTTGTCCCTAATCTCATACTTTATGTTTATTCCTTTGTTCGCCCATTTCTTGCATTCCATTGCGACTAATTCCTGCTCTCCCATAAACAAAATTCCAAAATAAAAAATAAAAAATAAAAATAGTAAAAAGAAGAAAAAGGTTATGAACATTGTCATTGAACGGAGTAGTATTTTTTTTTTTTTAAAGTGGTAAACTTGTACATACTATTTTTAGCAAGATCAACTTAGAAGTGTCATCTAAAGTGCTTCAACAGATCATCACTCTCTAAACTCTTCTCAAAATTTTGTATACTCCGCATTTAAGAATTATGGTTCTCCATGACTTTAAAGGACATTAAGTAGGGAACAATCACGATACTTTAAAATAATACTTTCTGCTTGATTGGTTTCAAAAAAAAAAAATAAATAAAAAATAAAAAAAAATAAAATCTGCTTGATTCTAAAATAACCGTTCTCATTATCCCTAAACAACTTCGTCATACTAAAATAGAGATGACGGAGTTATATTAGATTGTGGAGGTCTCAACTTCTCATTATCCCTAATCATTGCTCGCGTCAAGTTTGAAGCGGTGGAGTATGAGCTATGCCAAATATGCAATTAGTTATGATTTTGAATGTAAAAGTTATGATATTTTCTCTAAATCTGTGGTTTATAGATCTTTATTATTGTAGATGCCTTATGGCTATTATTTAATGATATTATTACTTCTCGTTCAAAAAAAAAAAAAAAAAAAAAAATATATTTTGACACCTACAATAATTTTAATAGATAGTTGAAAATACAAGTTATGTTTGAGGTAAATGCTTTCTAGTTTAAAAATTTAAAATCTTTATTTAAATGATGTAAATTGTAAATGCAATTTTCTAAATTTTTCACCATACATAAAAAGAATACACATGTAAAAATAATCATATAAATGAAGATGAGATAATTCTAAAAATCGATTTTCCATGAATAAAAGCTGTGGTGCACGATTGCCAAAAATCCAAAGTCTACACATTTTGAGGTGCAAATTCACCACGGCTGTAAAAAATTGAAAACTTTTTACCATTACTCTTTTTTTTTTCTTTTTTTTTTTTTTTTGTCGGTTTTGGACAAAATTTTAGTCTTTTAATCCCTTAATTTTCATATAATATGGTATAAAAGTGAAAAAAATGCATCACTAGCTCACTACTTCACTAGTCTACTGTACTTGTGCAGCACGGAATAGTACCTTGATGGTTGAGTCAGTTGAATCATCCAAAACTTGAATTATAATTCGATCAGACGGCCATGAAAGTCCACATGCTGCTCCAATGGAGAGCTGATACACCTGCACAATTAATCAAAGTTACAGACTCGGACTCAAAGGTACATCTTGAAGATCGTGAAAAGTCTAATGTTACGAAATTACAAAATTAAAAAAAAAAAAACTATAAAGAAAATTTAATACATTACCTCCTTTTCATTGTACATTGGGATTTGTACAAGAACCATAGGATAAGCTGAGCTACCAAGCTCTACATCATCTTTAATAGTTTCCCATTTATACTTTTTTTCTGGCTTTTTTCCAAACATTTTCACCAAAATTATCACAATTCCCATATAAACTCTCTCTATAAACAACATTATTGACATTCCCAAACAAATAATGACTGCTAATTTTAGAATTGGCACAAAAATGGGTGTTTTAATTTGATCCCAAATTAACCCAATTTGCCCTGTTACATCATCTCTCTGCTTTAGCAGACCTTCTGGAAAAAGAAGCTCTTGATTTGATATTCTTTCCATTTTTCCGTCGAACCGAAAAAACAGAGGAAGATAATAACAGGGGATGATGTTTTTTTGGTGAAATGCTGATATTTAAATATGATGAGAAAGAAAAATTCTCTGTTTTTCTAGATTTGTTTCTTCAGGATCACGCAAAACAATTGTTATTCGAAATGGGGTTGTCGGTACAATTACAGAAAAATTAACACAAATTCCAGTTTGAATTGAAGGAAATCTCTCATTTGATAAAATATGAAAAGAAAAGCAAGAAAAAAGAGGGAAATAAAGTTTGAAAAGGAGGTTTTATTCTTGAGTTTTATATTAAAAAAATGAATTAAAGTGGAAGCTGCTTCTGTAATCAAATGAAAAACAGAAGCAGTTCCAAAAAATTACAAGAAATGAGAAATGAAATTGTAAGATTGTTTAATGTGGTAATGAAATTGAGAAGAAGATATAGAGTATTTATATGAGGTTCCCCTGTTTTTGCTCTTTTCTACCTAACACATATACCTTCTATCATTTTTGGGTTTATTTAAATTTTATTTATTATCTCAAGTTTAGGTGCAAATATCACCTCATAAATGCACTATCCCCTTTCCAAAAAAAAAAAAAGGGTACAAATATCACCTTTTATATTTTACCAGCTAAGGTTCTATTGTGCATTTGTTGGTTGTCCTTACCATATTCAAATTATATTCTATAAAAATAATTTAAGTTTATTATTATTATTTTTTTTTATTACCTTCTATTTTTTAATTTGCAACAAAAAATTTTATTTCACACACAGAAGGCAAAAGCTAACGAACGTTCCGGGAGCGCTCATTAAGCTAGCTAAAATTAGAAAGATTAAATTAAAATGAACATTAATTACACTGATTGACGCGGGATTTTGTCATACTTTTCCAAATTTATACCACTTTTGGTAGTATTTTAAATGCTTATCCAACGCCTCGAAAGCGTTCGTTAACAAGATCCTACATAAAATACCATTTTGTTACAAATAAAAATAAACAAAAGTAGTAATTTAACTTTAGTAAAGTTAAATTTTAGCTCGTAAAATTCAATAACTTCAAAATACATATATTATATGCTATTAGTATAAATAAATATGCTATTGGTATAAATAAGTTAAGAAAAAAATAATATAATTTCAGTAGAAATGAATTCTATATATTACAAATAATTTATGTTCAACAAAGTATCATCACCATTATTATCTTTACCATAATTATTCTTATTATCATACTTAACATATTATTAATATTATTATCACCATTATTTTATTATTATTACCTTCATTATTATTATTATTATTATTATTATTATTATTATTATTATTATTATTATTATTTCTCAAAAACAGACGAAGTCATACAACCTACAAAAAATTAGTGGGAAGCCGAGATACAATATTATGGTTTATATTATTATTATTATTATTATTGTTGTTGTTGTTGTTATTAAATTACTATTATAATTAAATAATAATAATAATACTAAATTATCCTTTGACACAGACTGGACTATCCAACTTTGTTCCTGGACGAGTTGTGGCTGATGCGGCTCATCATAGGCAGGTTAAGTACAAATCCGGTGGTCGGACAATTGGATATGGTTTTCTCTCCTTCTCCTTTTCTTCACTTGGAAAATTAGAGAATAATGTTGTTACATTGCTGAAGAAGGTTCAGAAGTGCTCCGCGACTCAGGACATTGGGGCATGTACTGCTACTCATATCTTATTATAACTAGAGGAGTAGGGGCCCAGATTGTATCTCACCATCTCGGCTACTAATTTTCTATAGGTTGTAATGTTGTATGACTTTATTTGTTTTTGAGATAATAGTAATAGTAATAGTAATAGTATTAGTAGTAGTAGTAATAATAATAATAATAATAATAATAATAATAATAATAATAATAATAATAATAATAATTATAATACCTTTTCTATTAACTCGAATTTTGCTGAACATAAATTAAGCACATTTTTGCTGAACTTAAATTTCATTTACTGATTCACTATTATATTTAGTGTTTTGCTGAACTTAAATTTCATTTACTGATTCACTATTATATTTAGTGTATTTAAAGCTAGATCTTGTTCCGGTGACCTTATTCAAATAATATTTAGTAAAAGTAAGTTCAGTTCAACAAATATAAATCCATTTTTAATGAAAATGACTAATTTTAAAGAATAAATATAATAGAAAATCGATAAAATTAATTTAAGTTTAGCAATAATAATATAATTTCAATTAAGGAAAATTAGGGTGAAGAAAATAGGGCTTTACTGATCTTTAATGATTAAAATTGTTCAAATAATGTAATTTTACTAAACTTAACTTTTATTTTTTTGTTTAATATAATTTATTTTTGTTGAACTTTGGTTGAATAAGGAGAGAACATGATCTAAGTAATAAGGTTTTGAAATAAGGTGAATTGAACAAGACTTAACTTAGTTTTAATAATAGCGAAATTAATTCATTAATAAAAAGTCATAAGAGATTTACAAAGGAGTTCAAAAAATGTCCTTCATAAAAACTAGGATCACCGAGTAGATCGATCTTGCGCTAGAACATCTTGTTGGAGAGACAATATAACTATCCTTTGAAGTCGTGAGTATGTTTTCCATTTAATTCATACGAAACTTGATAACCTTTGCAATCTCACACAATTTTTAATCAGCGAAACAATTTCACAATATAGGTGTCGCGCGAAGTGAGCCTACTTTAGCATGTGTGAATATGCGTGACAATCATAAGAAGTCGGATTTGGCATATAAGATAGGGACAAGGGATAAAGTAGGGATCTGCCAACAAGTTTTAAGGAACTTGTAAACCGTTCATGGATTTTGCAAAAAGGGTCAAAGGCAACCACGAATTTTATCTAGGAAGGTTATAACCCATTTACAATCCATGAGATTGCTAACTCAATATTATCAGTGAACCACAATTGGAGGATTGGGGATGATGGTACAAAATTAAGTCAAAGAGACAATTCGCCCGTATTGGCCTCTACTCGATTCTTATTGCGACAAATATTAATAATTTGCGATTTGATAAACATACAGTCAAAATTCAATTCACTCCATAAACTAATATTACTAATTTGGTTGAATATTAGTGCACATATAATTCTAAATATAATATTGTGATAATTTACACTAGTAGAAAAAGTCAATTTGGCACTGGTTCAAAACCCCCCTAAGTCACCGGTTTTGAACCGTTGAGTATTTGAGGGATGCCAATTCATCCAACAAATGCCACCGGTTCAAAACCGGTGGCAATACCTAATATTGGCACCGGTTAACCGGTACTATAATTTATTTTTGGCATCGGTTAACCGGTGGCATAAATATTCCCGGGTTATTTTTCTTTTTTTTTTGGTATTAAAGTTTATTGGCACCAGTTAACCGATGCCATTTCATGTATTTTTTCCTTCCTGTTTTTCATGCAATAATAATAAAAAAAAAACCTATTTTTCCTGTAGTAATAACCTGTTTTTCCTGCCATTATAATTGATATTAATAAAAATAATTATAATTACAATTAATGTTATAATTATCATTAATAATTATCAATAATAATTAAAATTAATAATAATTATAATTAATAATAATTATAATAAGAATAATTTCTAAATTGAAATAAGAACAACAATACTTATATAGATATAAATAATCTCAAATGCAATACAATAAATAAAAAGTGTCATATATATATACAAACAATACTAATTAATGAATAATGTAGTTAAAAAAGTTAACAAAACAAAAAATTCAAATAGAAGTGACATTTACAAGTTAAAAGTGATAAAAGGCGTCAACATGTCTTAAACTTCATTAAGTTTCTCGCTTGTCAACGGACCATCCTTTTGTACCTTGCAGAACTTGGAATACATAATAAATTATGTTACAATTAGTTAATTAGGTTAAAAATTATGTATGAACTATTTGTTTCTCATAACATGTCTATATTACCTAGTCTAAGGCTTAAAATGACATCAAAAAAGCATCTTACTAAGTTTTAAGACACATTTTATAAAAAATGGCCCAAATAAGGCCTATATGATTTCTACTTTGCCCATTTTTTACATTTCTTATGAAATGAACTATTTCTTTCTCATAACATGTCAATGTTACCTAGTTTTAGGTGTTTAAGGCTTGAAATCACATCAAAAGAGCTTTTTACTAAGTTTTAAGACGCATTTTATCCAAAATGGCCCAAATACGGCCTATATGACTTTTACTTTGCCCATTTTCTACATTTCTTATGAAATGAACTATTTCTTTCTCATAACATGTCAATGTTACCTAGTTTTAGGTGTCTAAGGCTTGAAATCACATCAAAAGAGCATTTTACTAAGTTTTAAAACGCATTTTATCCAAAATGGCCCAAATAAGGCCTATATGACTTCTACTTTGCCCATTTTCTATATTACTTATGAAATGAACTATTTCTTTCTCATAACATGTCAATGTTACCTAGTTTTAGGTTTCTAAGGCTTAAAATCACATCAAAAGAGCCTTTTACTAAGTTTTAAGACGCATTTTTATCCAAAATAGCCCAAATAAGGCCTATATGACTTCTACTTTGCCCATTTTCTACATTTCTTATCAAATGAACTATTTTTTTTTCTCATAACATGTCAATATTACCTATTCTTAGGTGTCTAAGGCATGAAATCACATCAAAAGAGCATTTTACTAAGTTTTAAGACACATTTTATCAAAAATGGCCCAAATATGGCCTATATGACTTCTATTTTGCCCATTTTCTACATTTCTTATCAAATGAACTATTTCTTTCTCATAATATGTCAATATTACCTAGTCTTAGGTGTCTAAGGCTTGAAATCACATCAAAAGAGTATTTTATTAAGTTCAACTGAAATTTCAAATTCTTCAATAGGAGGTAAATAAGTCTTTTCATCCTTGGCTTTACCCTCATCTTTCTTCTTTGACGTATCCGTGGCCTTTCCCTTTCCCTTGCTATTCCCCTTCCCTTTTTTCGAAACATTTTCATTTTCCTTTCCTGGTTCCTTTCCCTTTCTAATCTTTTCTTGAGCCTTCAATTCTGGACGAATCCCCATCTTTTGCAAATCTAACCGTGCACCCTTTCCATCCTTTGTTTTGCCTTGAATATTCATCAGCGTTCCCAAAAGAGCATCACACACATTCTTCTCTATATGCATCACATCAAGACAATGCCTAATGTCATGTTCTTTCCAGTACGGAAGCTTCCAAAAGATTGATTCTTTTTTAAAGAGAGTAGTTGAGACCGCAGCTTTTTCAGATTTTCCAAACACCGTTCGTATACCCTTAACTCGAGCATAAACTTCATCACCGGTCAATGGTCTAGGCGCAGTCTCCTCTTCCACTGTCCCATCAAAAGCCTTTTTCTGACTACGGTATGGGTGATCACGCCTAAGGAACCTTCGAGTCCGCAAGTAGACATCTTTGCGAGAATTCTTAAGGTATATGCTTGATGTGTCATCAATACATATTGGGCATGACTTTTTCCCTTGACCTTGTACCCACACAAGTTTCCATATGCAGGGAAGTTATTCATGGTCCACATAAGGGCTGCACGCAATGTGAACATCTCGTTCTTATGAGCATAAAAAACGGAAACCCCTTTGTCCCACATCTTTCTCAAATCGTCAATATGTGGCGCAAGGTAAACATCTATGTCGTTTCCAGATTGCCTAGGCCCAGTTATTAGCAGTGAAAGCATTACATACTTACGTTTCATGCACAATCAAGGAGGCAAATTATAGATCACTAAAAGTATCGGCCATGTGCTGTGTTGGGTACTAAGAGTGCCAAATGGATTTATCCCGTCCGTGCACAACCCAGGCCTTAAATTTCTGACTTCATCACCAAATTTCCCAAACTTCAAATCAATGTTCTTCCACTGTGGGGATTCAGCTAGATTCTTCAGCATTCTGTTTTTGCTTTCTTCCCTCTGCATGCCACCTTATGTTTTTAGCGTCTTTTGGTATTGAGAATAGACGCTTAAACCTTGGAATAATGGGAAGATACCACAACACCTTAGCAGGAGGTCCCTCTGTACCAGGATTACAACTCATGCGCTTATAGCGCGACTGCTTGTATCCTGGACACTCCTCCAATTGTTCATACTCATTTCGATAAAGAATACAATCATTAGGACATGCATGTATCTTCTTATACTCCAAACCAAATGGACACATGATCTTCTTTGCATAATAGTAAGACTTAGGAATTTTATTCCCATCAGGCAACATCTCACTTAATGCGGTCAACAAAGAAGTAAATCTAATGTTTGTCCACCCATGCTTCGACTTAATGTTGAAAATTGTTAGCACGACTGATAGTTTGGAGTATTTTTTGCACCCAAGATACAAAGGCTTTTTGGAAGCCTCCGATAATAACTCAAACACGCCACCTTCAACACCATGCATCATCTCATCCACCTCTTCATCCTCAACCTCATCCGCCTGATCATCCTCGGCTCCTTCCTCACCATTATCAATAATATATTCATCATTCTCGTATTCCTCGTCCACATGAATCTCATTGCTTCTATCATGCACATCATTCCCATCAAGATCCCCACTATACTCCCCATCTTCACCGTGCCAAATCCACACATGGTATTTAAGCCTAAACCCACGACATATCACATGATCTCTAATGATTTCAACACTATTGACCACCTTCACATTATTATAATCAACACAAGGACAGTAAAGGCAATTGACACCCATTTTGCGCTGATAAGATAAAGCCCTCTTGCAAAACTCTTGAACCCCATTAAATAATTCCAATGTATCATGTCTACCATACATCCACCATGATCCTTATCGAAATTGTCTCTAAACATATATAGCAGCATATTATGAATAATGTGTAATTGCTACATATTTTATGTAAATCAAATTTAAGTACACATCGTGAATATACCATTCATATAGGGAAAAAATGCATGTTTCCAAAGGGTCCTTATCACTCCAACCTAACCCATCCTTGAATGTCTACTCTCACTAGTGAATGTATGTCAACTTTCCAATTTTAAGGAAAATCCGACAGCATTTTCCCCTAGTTTTCCAAGTACACGATGTAGATAATTACTTACCCACATATGTACCCAGAGAACATGGTGAGGAAATGGTAAGCCAAGATGTTCTTTAAAATCGAAAAGAAGACATACATTCACCACCTAAGTGAAAGTAAACATTCAAAAACAGTCCCAACCGGGGACTATTCAAGACTTTCTCCTAATGAGAAAGCCTTGAACGGTATCTAGGCATATGATGATACAAGAATTCTATATATTGTTGTATTTATTTGCAATTAAACAATACACAAGTTGTAATAACATGAAAAAACTTTTATTATATGGATAAATAGAAAGAAATATAGCTTAGTAAAGTTTATAATTCATATCAATATATCAAGTACAATGGATGTACACTTTTGAACTTCTCACTTGAGCTAAATATGTAGTCTTCAAGCGAAATTCGTGCTTCACATATGAATCTCTAAAAATAAAACAAAATTTAGGTTAAACATTATGTATGAACTATTTTTTTCTCATAACTTGTCAATATTACCTAGTCTTAGGTGTCTAAGGCTTGAAATGACATCAAAAAATCATTTTACTAAGTTTTAGGATGCATTTTATCCAAAATGGCCCAAATATGGCCTATATGACTTCTACTTTGCCCATTTCCTAGATTTCTTATCAAATGAACTATTTGTTTCTCATAACGTGTCAATATAACCTAGTGATAGGTGTCTAAGGCTTAAATGACATCAAAAGAGCATTTTACTAAGTTTTAAGACACATTTTATAAAAAATGGCCCAAATGTGGCCTATATGACTTCTACTTTGCCCAATTCCTACATTTCTTATCAAATGAACTATTTATTTCTCATAACATGTCAATATTACCTAGTTTTAGGTGTCTAAAACTTGAAATCACATCAAAAGAGCATTTTATTAAGTTTTAAGACGTATTTTACTCAAAATGGCCCAAATATGGCCTATATGACTTCTACTTTGCCCATTTCCTACATTTCTTATCAAATGAACTATTTCTTTCTCATAGGATGTCAATATTACCTAGTGTTAGGTGTCTAAGGCTTGAAATCACATCAAAAGAGCATTTTATTAAGTTTGGAGTATTTTTCATCCAAAATGACTCAAATATGGCTTATATGACTTCTAGTTTGCCCATTTCCTACATTTCTTATCAAATGAACTATTTTTTTTCTCACAACATGTCAATATTACCTAGTCTTAGGTGTCTAAGGCTTGAAATCACATCAAAAGAGCATTTTACTAAGTTTTAAGACGCATTTTATCCAAAATGGCCCAAATATGGCCTATATGACTTCTACTTTGCCCATTTCCTGCATTTCTTATCAAATGATTTATTTCTTTCTCATACCAATATAGCATGTACAATGGATGTAAACTTTTGAGCTTCCCACTTGAGCTAAATATGTAGTCTTCAAGCTAAAATCGTGCTTCACATATGAATCTATAAAAAAAACAAAAAGACACAAAAGTTAGTAATTAATTAGTAGTTACATACATTGCTAAGCTAAAACACATCATTCATCAAACTAACAATTGCTAAACTATTTATTCACTAATTTGTTCAAAATTACTCATTAAAACATACCAAAATTCAACTAAGTAACAAGGTCACTAATCTCTAATTTATTCAAAATTACCCATTAAAACAACCTAAAATTACCCATTTAAACATACCAAAATTCAACTAATTAAGTAATAAGGTTACTAATCTCTAATTTATTCAAAATACCCATTAAAATAACCTAAAATTACCCCTTAAAACATACCAAAATTCAACTAAGTAACAAGGTTACTAGCTAATCTCTAATTTTTCAAAATTTCCCAATAAAACCACCTAAAATTCAGAAAAATTAGGGTATAATTATATTCAAAGCTTAACTTTAATTTGCCTAACAATTGTTTAAAATGCAAAAGAAAATAATATAAGTAGATATTTGAAAATAATTGTACAAAAATTGCCAAAAAAATTAATACTAACCCTAGGTAGAGGTGGAAGCTAAGGGGAGGAGAGATGGAGGGCAGAGGACGGCGGTTGGTGGTGGAGGAACCAGGGGCTTCCCGCAGCGGCTTGGCACAATAGCTGTGGAGTGGGAGAACCTCGGGGAGTGGGCGAACCTGGGGGTGGAGGGCGAGTTCAGAGACGAGCTCGTGCTCGCTGCTGTTGGAAGGATTACCGGCGTTGTAGCAATGATGGAGGGTGGCCGGCGGTATATGCTTGGTGGAGGGTTTCGGGAAAGGAGGGATTACAACAGTGCTCGAAAATTTCAAAGGCAAGAAAATGAAAAAGACGAAGGAAAGGGAAAAGAGAAGGAAAGAAAAGGGCGGCATTAGTCGGTGCCCTATTGATATTTTCTACTAGCTAGTGTTATTAGTTATTAAGTTCACAAAATTAAAAAAGAACCTAAACTGATTGTCCAAATTATCTTGTTAGGTATGATTTTCAAATACATATTCTTGATTAAACATGCGAAACGTGATAAAAAAATATAAAATAAATACGACAAAAATATTAGAAGTAAAATAATAATAAAAATAGGAATTAAAGCATCCAAATAATATTAACAATTAAAACCTAGACATAGTACTAGCAAAATACATAAAAAAAGAAGTAATTAATTTAATTAATTACATACATTGAGCGGCCTCCTTTAAATTTACTAAACTACGCTAAACTTTAATCATGACCTAAATCTTTAATTGTGACTCGTGAGGTCACATTGAGGGCTTCCCACATAATGAAAGTGTAGCCTATTGCTTCAGCTTTAGCGCCTAGACCTTTGGCTCAAATACATTATTCATACAAGCTAAGAGACACATGCGATGTGTGTGCAATAATAAGAAAATATTTTATTTGATTAATAATAATTATAACTATTTTTATAGAAAAAATCGATTGCATATTTTTTTTATCAACAATTAAAAAAGAAAATTAAATTTACATGATTGATATTTGTAACTACTTACAAATTTAAATTGTGCTACAATTATTTTTTCTTTTAAAATTTGAAAACTTCATCAATCTTTTATTGATGGATAATGATACAAATACTATTGAAAAAAAGCAAGTTATATATTGCTAATAACTAATAAGCCAACTATTAAGAATTCCACTCCAATATTCCATACTCTTGTATTATTTCTTGCAAGTTTATCATATCCAAGAGTGTTTTCACCATCTTGTCCCCCCCCCCCCCCACAAAAAAAAAAAAAAAAAAACGTGGTGATTAAAAAACAAAAACTTAAAAAAGAGTTAAATATTGGTGATTGAAACTGCTTTTCTTATTTTTTTTTTGTAAAATGTACAGTTAATCAATTCACACGTGGTTTAACTTAGGCCAATTGACCAGATTGGTAAATAAAAAAGACCCCTATTGATAAATTGGTAAAAAAATTTACTCCCGCGACAATTTGGTAAAAAAAGTTAACCATATGCGACAATTTGGTAAAAATAATAAACTCCGGCGACAATTAGACCAAAAAATCTAATTTTTTTTTCGACAAAGTTATTAAAAATCCTAATTTAATTTGTTTTATGTGTTTTTAAATTTATCTTACCTATTTAAAATTTTGAATTAATAAGTCATCCCCTTTGCTAAATCTTGATACCAAATTTATTTTCAACCCCTTTTTATAAAAAATTCGTTAATAAGGTGTATGAAACTTAAATGAAAATTGACACTTCACATTTTTTTTTCTTGAAATTGTTATTTTCATAAAAAAGGGTTGGTAAAAAAAACACGAAATACGAACTAAATTAAGCATTTGCAAGTAATTTGTCGAATTTATTTTTTATTTTTTAGGTTAATTGTCGCCTGAGATTATTTTATTTATCAAATTGTCGCTTAGGGTTAGCTTTTTTTACCAAATTATCGCCGTAATTATTTTTTTTTTACCAATTTGTCGCTTAGGGTTAGCTTTTTTTTACCAAATTGTCGCCAGAGTTATTTTTTTTTACCAATTTGTCGCTAAGAGTCTTTTTTATTTACTAATCTGGTCAATTGGTTGTTTAAATTATGAGCAGTTATCATTAATTTTTTTTATTAATATATTTTACTATATTGTGGGTAATTATGATATGACAGTGTTTTTTATTTATTTATTTATTTTTATTATTATTATTTAAATAATGGATTATGTTTATGGGTAGTTATGATAGGATAGTTTTTTTTTTAATTAATTTTTAATTGCGGGATGTAATTTTTACAAAGTAGAAGGGTATTTTAGGAAAAACAAAATTTATCGACGAAGAAGTTCTTTCTCTTTATATAGTACTACAGATTACTTTAACAAACTTTTTTTTTTCTTTGTTTGTATCCACTCATCAAATCAACACCCATGCACTTGGTTAAATATTGACGCATATATAGCTGCTATTTACATGACAAGTAAATAGCAGCTATAAGACAAAAGAGTGGTGAATTTTTTTTTTCTTTCTTTCTAGTGGTACACATATTGTACACCGTTACCTATAATGGTTATAAATAGTACTACTAAAATAAGTTATACACTAGTAATATAAAATACATGTATAATAGAACATTAAAAATACCACTGTAAGTATAATAGTACATTAAAAATACCACTATAGCAATTAAAAAAAAAATCACAAAAATTAAGTGAATTTATCAGTTAGCTCTCCTACATGCATCCCAAATAAATAGGAGCTATGCGCCTAGTTGCACTCCATGTACTTACCTATTTTCTCAATACTTGTACAAACCTTACATGTTAAGAGCACGGTAATTGATTGTCCCTTTTTATAATGGTTTTAAGAAGAGAGAGAAGATGAAATAATATTAAAAGAAAACTAACATTTTTGGAGAGAGATATGCCATGACTAGGTCATGGCCATGACGGTTAATAAAAGGTGGACAAAAGATTAAGGTGCGCCACTTGTCTCGCTATAGCTGGCCGATAGTGTTTTTTATTTTAAATTCATTTTAGTGTTTTAAGTGCATAAGAGTATAAGTACAAGTGTAAGAAAGAAAATATTTTTGATCTGGACAGCCAATGAAAGTATATATTGGCATAAATAGGTATGAGAATTGGGCATGAATGAGGTGAAAGAGAGAGATATGTATTGAATTTTGACGACCACAATTGATTCTAAGATCAATAAGAAATGGATGTAATACTTGAATAAAAACAAGCTAATAAAACTTGATTTAAAAATAAAAAGAAGCTAAAAGTAGCATTAGACTATCCTCATGCCATAAAACTATGCTTACTATGAATTAGCATGGTTATTGTGTTAATAATTAGCAAATTAATACCAATACTACCAATTAAAGTGAGCACTTCTAGTTTGGATGCAAAAATCCACAATCCACTTCTTCCTATTTATTAATCAAGCAAAGCAAAATTGATTGCAATAATAGTGAAACTTTTACTCAATAAAGTGTGTATGGATCACATGCCTAGTTTGGTACCATATCTACATTTGGTAAACTTTGCTTATATAGTTAGCCATGTGTTCAGAATTCAGATCGCAAAATAAATACGGAGTGTAAGACTATTGAGTACATCCTATTTCTCAAATCTGTCGTCAAGTGCTTTTGCTTGTCACCACTCTAAATGATTCAAATACACAATTAAAGATCTTTCGAGGTTCTTGAAATGACTTCACTAAGAAGATTACATCAAACTCCACTTCCGTTCTTTTGTTGTCGGTGTTAGATTTTGGGAAAATTCTTGTAATTAGAGTGTATATGTCATTATATTAATTAGCAATATAGGGTTACACAACTATTATAAGGCCAAGTTCTTTTGAGCTGTTCTGCTCTACTGAGTACTGACCTCTGTCTAGAAGCTCAAAAGAATTGAACATGGCCTATTGTGTTAGGAAACTTAATAAGATAAAGTATACAAAATACATCTTATGTCTATGACAAAGACTATTTATTTATAATCACTATCACACCCCTAAAGTCATAGCGAGATGAGGTCATGTTGGAAGTTCTTGATATAAAACAAGAGAGTTGGGAAAAACAAGAGAGAGAAAAACAAATGAAAGGAAAAATTCCCACATTGGTTGGGGGGAGAGGTTTTGCCTTGTTTAAATATTGGATTGTCTTAGCACTACCTAGTTGAGTGACTTGGAGGTAGGTGTTGTACCACACACACGCGTGCGCGTCGAGCTGGGTTGGGCTTGGGCCTCGGGAATTGGGAAATGCGATGCGCGGGCGTGGGTCCTTCTTACTTTTTTGGAGAAATTTTATTTCCTTTCTTTGTTGACAGAAAATTCCTAAGCCTTTAAATCCGTTTTTGACTGTTGGGATTCTAACTGTTATAGAGTTTATTCAGCATTAATCCCTTGATAATAGCCGTCCGTTTCACTCCCTTGATATTGCTCATGACTGACCGAGTAAATCTGGACGCCTTTTTGGCTAAGTTCGTCCCTCCTTTTATGCTAGCCGTTTTCCCTTTTCTGCCTATATATAGGGCTGTGCACCGGTCCAAAACCGGATCGGACCGGACCGAGACCGGAACCCGGAATCGAATTTTTTTGGGGACCGGACTGTAATCAACTGGTCCGGGTTTCGGTCCAGACCTGTTTATTTCGGTCCGGTCCGGTTTTGGACCGGAATAGACCGGTTACATTATTTTTTTAATTTTTTTTCATTTTAGTATCTTAAATTTATACATACATTTTTAACATCTTGTTTTTGTTTACGTGCTTTCCTATTTTGCACATAGAATTTATAAATTACAAGTTTTGTATCTAAATTTTTTAGAAATTTAAATATAAAATTTAAAATTTTCATCCAAAAAATTACAAAAATACACTTTCCGGTCCATTCCGGTTTTTGCCCGTACTGGATCGGAAACCCGGAATCCCCAATTTGTGAGGACCGAAAACCGGACCGGAATCAACCGGTCCGGCCCAATTCCGGTCCAGGTCCATTTCTGCACACCCCTACCTATATACACTCGATTTTTCTTCAGTCAAAACACACAACAATTCGTACCTCTATCTCTTCTCTAAAATACTAAACACTGTTCTTGAGTTTCTGGGCAAATATTCTGAATTCCAGTCAGGTTTGTGAGTGCACATAAGCTCCGGTGCCGTGCTTATCTTGGAGGGCGACCGCTTCTTGTCTTTTGCACTGGAAGGTAGCGCGGAATCGTCTTTTAGGTTAGTGGTTCGCCACGACACGGCTACTGTCAGTTTTGGTTCACGCATCAAGTGATAAGTAATTTCTGTTTTATTGCTTATTAGAATAACAGGTCATACGCTAAGGTTGGATCTTTAATAAAAAAAATAAGTCTTGTGGAAGACCTTTAGTGTAAATGTCTGCATACGTATTAATATGTAGTTGGAACATGCATAACTCGAATATGACCCTATTCATGCAACTTTTTCTCAAATAAAACGAATAGAGAAACGAATATCCATCTCCACATGTTTTTGTATGATGGTGTTGAACCGAGTTGCTAGAAAGAATATAACATTGTCATTATCACCATAAATAATGGTAGTCCAACGAATTGAAATGGACAATGTACAGCATGAGATTACGAAGACAACAAGCCTCTGAAGCAACATTTGTGATGCCTCCCAATTATGCTTCTAAACTCGATTGGGATAGAGATAAAGAATCTTTGTCATAGATATACAATAGATTTTGATGTATTTTGTAAATTTATATTATCTTTCTGTCATCTCTATTAGTTGGGTAGAACATGTCTTTAAAATAGCTCAAATGTAAAATTAATTAACGTGATGTGTGCTGTCAAAAGAAAATCGCCATCAAATATGTTGAGCAAAAATGAGATCGAATTGTTATCAAATTTGATAACTTTCTTCATTTCATTCTTAAAAATGTGGCACACAAAATTGCTTTTTGACACTCATAAGTCATAAGTCACCCTTGAATAGGGTGTAATTTGAATGGATTGGATTGAGCTTAATCAAGTCCCCTCAAAGTTATTTGGATTAAATTTGACTCCACGAATTAATTTTTTTTTTTTTTTAAATAATTTATGAAATGGTGCGAGTGCCAAGTAGCCGCTTTCAAGATCCATAAATAGCAAAATAGTGGTGGATTTGTGAGACAAGTAGCTAAAAATTGCATTATAATATAAGAAAAGATGTTTCATCTGCCTTGTCTTCAAAGACCTAATTAAACAAGATTGATTGTGTTGTTGACTACAAATTCTAGTTGCACCTTTTAATCACAGCTGTACTTTACCAGTTACCGCAACAATTTTGAATCTTTGAACTGAAAATGAAAGTTACATAAAATACAAGTAAAATTTCATCATCGTTTATTTTAAGTCCCGTTATTGGCACATAATCATCATAGTGAAATTGTGTCATGTCATGAACTACAACGTCTGATGAGTTGGTGAGCTGTAGCTTGAACCCCACTAACCAGCCAATAAATTGGCAAATTAAGAAATGTCAAAGATTTAATTTATATTAACTTATTGCAACTTTCATGATTGTAACATTTGCTACTTAAAATTAGGTATTGTCTCTATCATTTTCATATTCATTTTCAATATAGAAAACATAATAAATAAACTAAGAGCCTGTTCTGATTTACTGAACTGAGCTGAACTAAACTGATTGAAACTGAATTGAATTGAATTGAACTGATTGGAGCTACACTGAACTGAAATGAAGAGAACATGCCCTAAGAGTCGAAGAATTACATTATACTCTGCTACGAATATGATTAATAGAAGTATCATACATCCTCCGTTTTAGAATATTTACTATATTTGTTTCATATTATTTGCAATGGTTAGACACTTTTCACTCACATTTTATATCAAATTGTTGCAAATAATATGAAACGGATGAGATAATACAACAATTTATAGGGAGTACATTAATCAATATAGGGTTATATTTGTCTCAATCAATTATATAGTAGTTTTTACTATTGCTTGATTGCATATATATATATATATATATATATATATATATATATATATATATATATATATATATATATATATATATATAGGGTTGTGATCCAATAAAAATGATGTTAAAGAAGGAATCTCGTGCAAACCATTTAATCCAACGGACCAAATATAATGTCTTAAAAACTAGAACACCGCCAAAAAGAAAAGTCGAGACACTATTGCTACTTCGTAAACCGTAATTACATCTCTTCCATGTAAACTTCATTCCTCCAACAGAAAATTTGATCATCTTCATTATTTATGGATCATCAATTTTAATTCTAAAGCTCACCGCTTTTCGCTACGCTGTTCCACAATTCATTCCAACATTTTCGATCCCTCATTGATCAACTTGGCTATCTCCCTCGACGACGTCGATTACTGTTGTGTATTCCGTCTTACATTGAAGTGAGGGAGACAATGAAGTGAGTGGAACAAACAAACAATGTGCAGCCTCCACATGTTTGTAACCTCAACATGCAGACTCTTAAAGTAAATAGGGGAGGAGTGAGACAGGGAAGTAAGAACAGTAAACAATATGCACAGGGGAGGAGGGAGACAGGGAAGTAAGAACAGTATACAATATGCACATTAAGAATTAAAATTATGCACATTTTGTTTTAAATTTATGCACATCGAATTTGAGTCTAAAAAAATTTGCAGATTCAGTTCAAAATATATGCATATTCATTACATAAATTATGCGCATAAATCGTTCTCATCCTTCTCATTTTAAGGAATTTCTCATTTGACCCTAAATCATATACTTCCTCCGTTTTTATTTTATTGCACCATTAGGACTTTTACACTATTCACTTAATCTTCTTTGACCATCATTTGTGATCTATACATTAGGAAAAATATAGTCATGTGAGATCTAGTTAGATTCGTATCGAACTCTACTTTTCAAATATCAAATTTTTATAATTTTTACAAAAGTATAATTGAAGATATTGATAGCTAAAGTAATGCATTGACAAGCGTGAAATCCCTTATGGTGCAATAAAAAAAGAACGAAGGAAGTATATATATATATATATATATATATATATATATATATATATATATATATATATATATATATATATATATATATATATATATATATATATATATATATATATTCAAGTGAGAACTTCTCTTAAAATAAGAACTCAATTTAAAGTAGGAACTTTTAATACTATCCATTGGATTAAAATGTATGGCCCAAATTAAAGGGTTTACCCCATATAAAAACTTAAAAAAAAAAAATCAGCCCCTTCCCCTTCTTCTTTCTCTCTCCTCTTGAGTTCTTCTTCCTGTTCTTTTCTTTTTCCCGTTGTTGATTAATGTTCTGCGTATGATGAACAATTCAACCATACTCCATTGAATATCTTGCTATCAGGTTTGAATTTGGAATTTGGGTAAATACAAGTTATAGAACATGATGGGCACTAATTTATTACTGACGAAACTAGATAATTAAACATGAATTGTAGGGTCTGCCTACTATTGTAACAATTTTTTAATTGTAAAGTGGTCATTTTATAAATTAACAAGTTCTCATTGTTAATTTATTTTAATGTTTTATTATGTCTTTTTATTTAATTTGATTGTTTAAGTTGAACTTATGTTGCACATGTCATTTTTCAGATTTTAATATGTACCATTCCTATTCCAATGGTGAAGAATCTGGGAGTAGGCGTACAGAAATTGAGCATTCCACACCTAACAGAGGAGAAAATCATATGGAAATTGTCAAGGAATGGGTGCCTATTTGTGAGGATGAAATGAAACCAAGAATAGGCATGGAGTTTGAAAGTTTAGAGGAAGGTGAGAAATTCTATAAAAACTATGCTCATCATGTTGGATTTAGCGTCCGTAAGTCATCTAATAAAAAGGGAGAAAATGGTGAGAACAAATATAAGAAGCTTGTTTGCTATAAAGTGGGTTTCAAAGTACCATCAATGAACGGGAAGAAAAAATTGAGAAAGAGAAAGTGACCATGGAAGGGTCTAAGGCCTGGGTGGGATTTAGAAAAAATATTAGAGGAAACTATGAGATTTATAAATTTTATGAAGGTCACACCCATGTCCTTGCCACTCTTAGAAAGCGTTAAATGTTGAAGTCAAATAGAGAAGTTACAAGTGTGCATAGATGCTTGTTTAAGTCATATACTCGAGCTAATATTGGAGCTAGTAATGCACATCGTCTAATGAAGGGGCAAGTAGGTAGTTTTAGGAATGTAGGATGTAGTAAGCAAGATTTGAAAAATTTTCAAAGAGATCTGAAAGTTTGTATTAATGATGCAGACTCAGACATGTTCATTCAAAATTTCAACAGGAAGAAAAAAATTAATCCATCATTCTATTTTGCATATGAGGTTGATGATGATTTGCATTTAAAAAGAGTGTTCTAGGCCGATGGCATTGACAGGAAAAATTATGCTTTGTATGGAGATGTAGTGACATTTGAACTACATATGATACTAACCGATACAAGATGATTTTTGCTCCTTTCACTTAGTTGGATAACCATAGACTTTGTGTGTCATTCAGTGCTGCATTTCTTGCGGATGAAAAAACCGAGTCATTCGTATGGTTGTTTGAAAAGTTTTTGGATGCTATGGGAGGTCATAAGCCTGTTTCTATCATCATTGATCTGGATCCTGCTATGAAGGCTGCAATTGGACAGGTATTTAACTCATCCATTCATAGATTTTGCATTTGGCATATAATGAGAAAACTTTCTGAAAAGGTGGGATGTTCATTAGATAGTGATGATGATTTTAATACTCAATTCAAGTCATGTGTGTATAGTTCATAGACTTTAATTGAATTTGAGGAGGTTTGGAAATTAATTATTGAAAAATATAAACTCCAAAATAATAGTTGGCTATCACAATTATATGACATTCGTGATATGTGGATTCCAGGGTACTTTAGAGATTTGTTTCTAGGAGCTGTTTTGAGGAAAACATCTAGGTCCAAAAGCGAAAATAGTTTCTTTAGCAATTTCTCAAATCCGCATTTGAGTTTAGTAGAGTTTTGGATGAGATACGAAAGTGCTATTGAGTTGCAAAGGTACAACCAATCCATAGAAGACAATGTATGCTTTTACACATCATTTGAGTAATACTTGAACCTCTTTTAAACTGATTTTATCTTTACCCATCAACAAATAACCAAGATACAATAATAATAACCACAAATATTAGGCTATGTGGGAGTTAAACCCACACCTTGTGTACAATAACACATTGCTCTACCATTTGAGCTAATAGCCTATAAATTAAAGAGATTGAAATACATATTATACAATCAAATTGAATTTGTAAGCTATTTTCATTTGTGGTAAATTGACGTTTGTGAAATAAGTGCAAAAAAGCTCAGAATTCATTCTACTAATCTCCTTTAATAATGACAAAAAGTGCACGAAATCATCTAAATTGTTGTCGTAAAAACAATGTTGTACAAAATGATATGATGATATCATACATTCAACCCCCAAATTATAAGATTGAAATTGAAAGATCCAAAACTATAATATTCTAATTGAGATAATCAAAACTTTAAAAATACCTGAAAGTTTGCTGCTCTTCATTCATACAGATAACTCGATTTCGCTATAATTAGATTACATTTTGGGCGAAATTAAGGTTGTCGAGCTGTTTGGTCAGAAAAATATTATGAGAAAAATGGAGTAGAAGATCTATAATCATGTATATTAAAGAAAAATTGAACCAATAACAAAGTTTTTGAACATGATATAAAAGAACAATTACGCATAACATCAATTTAAGAGGGAAAGGAAAAGAATAGGAAGAAGAGCTCAAGAGGAGAGAGAAAGAAGAAGAAGGAAAAGAAAAGAACAGGAAGAAGAACTCAAGAGGAGAGAAAAAGAAGAAGGGGAAGGGGCTGATTTTTTTTAAATTTTTATATGGGGAAAACCCTTTAATCTGGGCCGTACATTTTAATCTAATGGATAGTATTAAAAGTTCCTACTTTAAATTGAGTTCTTATTTTAAGAGAGGTTCTCACTTGAACCTCCGCATATATATATATATATATTCAAATTCGTTTACAAGTGTGTCAATCAAATTGTTGCAAATATGGTTTTATAAAACAAATTGAGTAGTTAATTGGCATACCCTCCCTTTCTTTAATTTTACTACGTACATACCTCCATTGAATTAGTATTGACCTATAAGGGAGAATTCATCTCTTTTTAAAGACTTAATTAAAGTTTGCAATTTGTTTTTTTTTCCTCCTTTTTACAGTGGGCATATGAGACAATGAGTTACAGTATTATGTAAGATAAGCATACAAAAAATGTAAGGAATTGGTGAATTTGTTGCTCTTTTGCACATAAGGAGCAAAAATTTTAAACTCATCTTCATCTCCTTCTTCCATCATAAATGGACAAATAATATCTTCAACAGCACCCCAATAAAAATAATAATAACAATGACAACTCTAATCTACAAATAATTTAAAGATCCATATAAACTTATACTTCACATTTTCAACTAAAAATCCCAATAATTTTCTTCCCAAATCATGATTCACACATCCCAATAATAGATTTAAACACAAAAATATAATAAATAATTTGGAAAATAAATGTATAAAAAGTATGATTAACACCGATTGCACCTAGTTAGGTACAATAGGTTGCATCTTTTAAAAAAAAATGAAAACTAATAATTCCACCTTTTATTTTTCTGCTCAAAATAATCTTACCTTTTTGAAATCTGGAAACAATTCCACCTTTGACTCCCATCTGCTCAAAATGAGCCTTAACATATAGCTGTTTAACAACTACAGTTAGGTTTTATATATATATATTTTTCTAATCTCTTGTCTCCCACCTTAGCATACTCTACCATGGCTATCCACCTTAACCACCTTAACCACATCACCACCTAACCCCCACCCCCACCTAGACTCGAAAATCCTGACTTGACCCGTGACCTGAATTTGACCTGAAACTGACCAAATCCGACCAATACCCGACCCGAAGTGTAGTTGACCTGATACCCGAATTGACCCGACCCGAAGTTAACTCGATACCCAAATTGACCTGACCCGAAATCGACCAGATACCCGAAGTGACCCAACCTAAAATTGACCAGGTACTCGAAGTGACCCAACCCAAAATTGACCAGATACTCGAAGTGACCCAAAACCCAAGGTGACCTGACCCAAAATTGACCAGATACCCGAAATGACCTGACTCGATCTTGACCCGAATTGATTGACCCAAACAGACCCGAAATCCAAAGCGACCCAAACTATACCCGAAATAACTGACCCAAAATTAACAAATACTCAAAATAACCTAATTGATTTAGGTTAATTACTTAACACTTATTGAAAATAACATAAACATTATAGTCTTGTGTGTATGGTATTGTTGGAATGTGCATGTAATTTAGTACTCGTAATTGATAAAAAGTTCCACTTGATTAGGAACACTTGTTATAGTGATCATATATATGAAACAATATAGTCTTGTGTATACAATATGGTTAGAATTGTTTAATGAATATATTATTAATATTCAATTGTTATACTTTATACTTATTGATAATTATAATATATTATTGGTCAAATTTCTACATCGTCATAGAAGAAGATTGACCCTTATAAAGGAATTGTCCTCGAGCAGCAGGTAAGGTAATCGGAAAATTTATCAAGGGCTTCTCCTACAAAGACGACCACGAATGGGGCTCCCCTGCAACCTAATTCCTTCCCTCTCACCCGAGTCTTAATCTCAAAGAAAGGGAATTGGCCCTGATAGGTCTTCGAAGACTGTTAGACATGGACTGCTAGCGGATTGGAAAGAAGGACTTGTGACATCCTCAAAAGAGTGAAAAGTACCTAAACGAATAGAAAATAAAGTATTACGAAATAACAAAAAAGAAAAAGTGACCAAGATGCAAGGGAAAAACTTTTGTTTAACATTTCCGTAAAGACCACCTATTTGTTTGTCGGGCGACTTTCCAACAATTAGTCCATCATGATGTGGGGATCCCCCGCCTAGGATCCCCCCCCCCCCCCCCCCAGTTTTTGGCGAGGAATTCGCCTTCATTCAATATTTGACCAACAGTTAAAATTATGGGCTTAGGTTATCCTATTCCTCCATCCTTCTTTCTAAATGGAGAGTTCCCATGGCCAAACTATATGATAGGGTATCATACCCTGGAGACCATAGGGATACGCACTCGACCCGCTCCTACCCACCACGGGGCACCATAGCATGTCGGGAATAAGGGAATAAGGGGTTCTACCCAAAATTCAGCACAAATTAAGCAATACCCACCATTTTTTTATCACAAATTAGGGATCTATGGTCTGTTCATGCTAGATACAGTAACCCAACTCCCATTTTTTTGCTCTAAATTCATTTCTTGATAAACCCACCACCCTAGCAAACTTGAAACCTCGACCACCCCATCCAACTTGAAACCACCCCTATTTCTTCTTCAATTTGAATTGGCTGCTCCAACTTGGGCTTTGATCCCCTACTTAAAACACCATTATCCATAATCAATCTTCATCATTGAATCAACATCGTTCATCATCATAAAAAATCGACATCATCAAACCACTACCGTTTGATCTTACTTAATCTAATCACTCTGTTTTTTGCCTATTATTGGGCACTTGGGCAACAATGGTGGTTTTGTGATGAGGAGTGATTGGTGTGGTTGGTCGTTGTGAAGATATTGTTGTTGTGGGCTAGTCAGGTGGTTGACGTGAGCAGTGGTTTGTGTTGTGGTGGCGAGTGGTGGCAATGTGGAGGTTGCTGAAGATTTAGGGTTGCGGTGTTAGGTGATTGTAGGGATGCGGCTATGCGTGAGTTGATTGGTGTTGTTGTGGCTGTTGAAGCAAATTGGTGGCTGGTGGAGCAGGGGTTGTGTGTTTGGTGGTTCGGCAAGGGAAGAGAACAGGGAAGTGGGAAAAGGTTTTTAATTTTTTAAAATTATCCTTTTGTAGACACCTGATTGTGTCTCCCCAAAAACCAAACCCAATGATGAATGTCTTTCACGTCATTGATTATCGAACAAGGTGAAATGTGAAAAGTCTTGTGATGCGGTCGTTTTAATAAAAATATTTCTTTATGTTTTCGAAAATATTTCTTTTCGTACTCTATTGATGGAAAATGTCCATTCCAATTTAATTTGGTCCATGATAAGGGTCCAATAATGGTGTAGTTGGATGGGGCTTGAAAAGAGCTTTCCAACGATATATTATAAGCTCAATTCCGATGAATAATGAGGAAGTTATGGCCAAAATACTAAATTGGGCCCGAAATAAATTTTACATACGGCCCAATGATCAAGTGGAGAGCCCATTAATTATTATTCCTTATATCATTAGGATTAACTTTAATCTACTAGAATAGTCTAGAAGGTTCTTTTAAATTCTAGTGGAATTAGAATTAATAATTAAATTTTTCAGAAAATAAAGAATTTTATTTGGAATAAAATAAGTGTTTTAAAAGATTAAATTTGATTTTAATTATGATAAATACGGAGTCTAATTACTTAATTATATTAGGAAAAGGACTCCGTACAACGTTTTTATCTTTTCAGCACCATTGCCACATGACAGCTCCATCGCGCCGCGATGGACACTGTCACGCCACGATGGAAGTAGTTTTACTCCGAATCGAATTCAATCTTTTCAGATCGTTTCGGGACTATTTTCTCTATAAATAAGGTCGATATTCCCCATTTTTTAAATCATCAACAATCACCAACAATCATCTTTCTCTTCTCTCTCTTAAGCTATAGCTTATTCTTTCTCCCTCAATGCTTTCTAGCCTAGCCTTTTTACAAACACAATACCGCATTCAAGAGTCTTAGATACACATAACCAAGCTCGAAGTTGCCTTTGTCCTAGACGTGAAAGGTTGAAATTATTCAGGGTTTGGTCCCAAATCCCTATTTCAATAATTTAAATTAATTGTTTGATTTAATATTTTTATTGAAGTTACTAACGTGTGTATTGTTTTGATAGAAAGAGATACGAGGCAACAAAGTAAATTGTTTTATTGCTATTTATCTTTAGAAAGCATGCTTAGATCTTATTTTAATTCCTAGTATCATGTTAGGATGTAATTATTTTAGTTTCTAGTATCATGCTTAGGTTTTTTCCTATTTCTTCTATCATGTTAGTATCATGTTAGGGTTAAAGCTTTGATTTTTAATGTTTAGTGACATGCTAGGATTTGTTATTAATCTTGTTAGTATCATGCCTAGGATCTTGCTAATAATATTATGCTTTATTGAGATTGTTATTATGATGATTATTATTATTATTATGTTGCTTGTTATTATTGTTATTGCTTGATCACGCCCTCTCTTGCAGGTTTAAAGGGAATTTTTACTTGAAATCACGCTTAATAAGATAATTAATAATTTTATTTAGGCTAATATGGTTTTAATTCAAGTGATCGCCAATAATAGATTTGTTTGTGCATTAATATTTAACAACATAGATTAAACAGGTTTAGGATTAATATATTGATTGTATGTTAGTCAGAAAGCGCACATGAATACAAGAAGAATAAAGTAGAGGCCTATTTTTAGGGCAGGTTCAATCTCTTTTAGGTGGATTTGTACCTTCATCCCCGAATATCCAGTCATGGTTCCAGACCACAATGGAGTTAGCGATCTCATGGATCGTGAAGGGGTGTAATCTTCACCCTGTGAACGGTTTACAAGTTCCTAAAACTTGTTGGCGACTCTTTTGCTCTAGCTTCTTTCCCTTTGGACGCCACCATGCTTAAGTGCATGATCATAGTGGGGCTCAAGTGCGGGATGCTTGAAATATCCCTACAGTTTTTTGGCGACTCCACTAGGGAGGATTTTTATTTTAATTCCTAAAATTTATTTTGGCAATAATTTAGAATGAGTGGATGAGACTCAAAAAGTTCTAAGTATTCGTGTGCGTAATTTTGGTTGACATTATTGGCATTTGCATAAAAAGGTCCGCCTTGGATAGACCATCCGTAATGCGTCAAAAACATAGGATTTTTACACGTAGAAAATTTGGAAAATATCTTTCACAACTAGAATCGAAAAAACACTGCGAAAACTGGAAACTTCTAAGAACACAGGGGGCTGCTGAGGCATGTAGGAACTGGCGCTGAGAAAACAGTGCCCATCGCAGTGCGATGGCTCTGTCACGGTGCGATAGCAATATCGCGGCGCGATAGGGCTATCGTCTCGCGATGGTCCCTGTTGTCTCGCGCCGAGTTCTTCCAATACCGAGCTAGAAATCTGCGTTCTTGCTTTGACCGATTCTAGTACTGTTTGCTCAGTTGAGTTTTTATCACTTTTCTAAACCTATATGTGTTCTACATATGGCCATAATCCTCTGGGAATTCACGCTCCATCTACCCAATCAAACGCTCATTGCAACAACGGGTACATCCGAGTTTGTGAATTCACTAAATCATGGAAGCAAGTTTAACTTGCGGGGTCCCATCCATACGCGCTAACCCTTCCAAAGGTAAGGGTTCCGCGCGATGCATGTGGACTTATAACCATGGACCCTCTTTGACTAACCTTTATTCTTGAACTTTAGAGAATTAGAGCCATGGTTAGGTTGCAAACTCATTGCATCATATTGTGCTTACTTGACTAGTTATGCATTCTTGCTTGTGCATAACATATATGTGTTTACACTAACCGTTTGTTTGACTTGTGTATAATTTTTAATAAACTAATTTAATGGATATATAGGACTTTGCTTAATTAATTAATTAATTAATATGATTAATTAAAGTATAATAATTGACTAAATCTGACTTAGTACGGCTTTAGGCTTATCCTTTTAAGGTAGAACGCTGGAAACACGCCCTGAACGACGTATCAGTAATGATGCAAAGGTTGGACCTGTGGCGCGGCACAAAAGTATCCATTGCGACGCGATAACATTATCGTGCCGCGATGGCCGTTGGCATTTTGCGACAGTTCCTTTGCTTCGTCGACGGTTCAGTTTTTTGCCTGAGTCCTCACGCCGAGTCTAATTAATCAGTTTATTAATAATTAAAGCTTTATTTAGTCCTTAAATTGAGTCTAAGAACATAGTCTCATGGTCATACACAAGTGTCAAAGCATGCCACTTTCACTCACTTTCTTAAGCACACACTTTGTATATGTGTTTCACCTTGACCATGTCTAGAGAGTCTTGTGTGCGCGTGTTTTCTGTCATTTTTTTTGGGGGGTAAGTCGGATATTAATCCTCCCAATATAACCATGTTGCTTAAACCCCACACATGATTCCCAAAAATATGCACCCTATTTTTGCTTTTGCCTTTAAAGCCAAGAAAGTCAAAGTCAATTTAAGTCAAGTCATTAAGTCAAATATGGTTTAATTTACAGCTCTTGGTCAAGAAAGGAAGGGCAACTAATCAAGGACAACACTTTCGTCTAAGTTTTACTCTTTGATAAACCGATTACACTACTACAAAAAAGGCTTTATAGAACTGTTAAAATAGGCTTTATAGAACGCCTCAGGACCGTCTTCTGCTAAGAGATGTATAAAGTATATAGAACGGTTCATGGAGGCGTTCTATTAACTCAAACATATAGAACAGTCATCACACCCAACCGTTCTCTATTCCCTAACTAAAATCAGAAAATAAAGAAGGAATAAAGAACAGTTAGTGTACTTGACCGTTCTATATAGCATTACTAAAGAGAACGGTCAAGTCAGATAACCGTTCTCTAATCCTTATTTTAAAAATTAAAAAAACACTAATATACGGTATTTTATACAGAAATACCGTATATTAATTTCTTGCTATAATAATTAGGAAACAAATTAAATAACGAATTACAGTAATATTGAATTTGAAATTTTAAAATAATAATTAAATATATCAATAATTAAAAAAAAAATTTACAATAAATTTAGCGTGAAAATAAAACATGACAAGAGGTACAAATTAAACAAAAATATTGACAATCAATCGTTCTTATTTCTTCTTTTCCCGATGTTCCCCCTTTCTTTGATAGTTGTAAATCTACAAAACAGACATAAGATATAAGTGAACATTTATTTGAATAAAAATAATTCCAACATCAAAAAAAAAAAAAAAAAGGTTCTACTACAAAATTCTAAATATGTTCTTTAATTTAAAAGTAAAAGCTTATATAAAAGACTATATGGGAAAAATGCAAAAAACCAAGGGATAAATCAATTAGAGAATGAATTACGCATTCATACCAAATGAAAAAGCATGATACTAAAATTCGCATGAACATAACAATAAAAAATGAAACATTTAACTCAAAGCAGCTAGATCTAATATTATAAAAAGTCAAAAAGGGAGAATTCAGACTACTAAAAACGAGTAATAATTGGTCTCCAACATCAAAGAAAATACCAGAAATCATATCTAGTAAAATGAATTATGAAACACAACCATTAAAAAGGCAAATTAGCTACCTTTGATTTACTTTGCCTCATTCATACTCGGAGCAAGCTCAACACAGTAGGAATGCACATTCATTGTAAGCAACAAATGGTTCACTATTTCCATCACATTTTATTTCATCTCCACAAATCTGACATAGAGATGTCCACTCAATTGAGTCTTTCACATATATGTCACCTGTAATCACACCAAAATTACATTGAAGAAAAGATTAACTCATAGTTCTAGATACCCACAAAAATCTAGAAAAAACCAAGTTAAATATATCCTAGAATTTTTGAGTCAAATTTGGTACAAGTTCAATAATCTATGAGCTAAAATGGAAACAAAATCAGATGGAAAAAAAAACTTTATAAGAGGAGAGGACGGGCAGCTTCCTGTAATGGTTGTACAGAGGGTGAAATTAAATGTGATGGGCGTGTGGTGTTGGCAGCTAGGTGGGGGGTCTTGATTGCACAACAATCAAGTTGATCTTGATCGCTTCCGTTTAGTGTTCTTGGATTCCTTCCCGCAAGGCGTGCAAACCTTAGCGGAGATTAATGTAACATAATTGATTCTTTTTGATTAATAATATCATCACTTTCGTTCTCAACAAGAAAAAATAAATCAATTAACCTAACCTACAAAATTACCGATCGAAAGTTACAATCAAGAGCTTAAATCAATTCAATTAACTGCAAATGTAGTCGAATTAAATTTATATTCCGAATTCTAGCAAAACCCATTACTCTATAACCAAAACAAAGTTCGTGAATGGTTAAAGAAACTATCAATATCATCGTTTCATCAACATTATTGATAAGAACGAACTCGTTTCGATTGTGACAACCAAAAACTAGCCGTCCATTTATAGCCATTTTTGTTTGACCTCAGAAAATTCGAGAAATGTATCAATCAGGGGCTCTAAATTTGACCTAGGTTCGATCAATTTCACTTAGATCTATTTGATGGTTATGAAATAAATTGGATTATTTGAAAATCTAAGTGTAATTTGATTGAAATTACTGCAATTTTGCGTTCCAAAAAACCAATTGAAAATTTTTCCTAAAATTAGAACAATAATCTACCTAAAAACCGACTAAAACTTCTGTAACTTTAGGAATACTATGATTGATTTATCATTATTACAATTCAATTGAATAATTCAATTCAATAAACACTTCAAATAGATCTACAATTTTCTAATCAAATTTGTATAGTCGAAGGAGAAGAAAATTCAAAGGCATACCTTGATATTGCAGTGGTGGCCTGGTGCGGTGATGCACGCAAAGGTACAGTCATGGTGGTGGGGTGCGCTGCGGAGGAACAGTGTTGGCGATTCAACGCGGAGGTAGCAGGCTTGATGAATTTGAGAAGACGATAACTGTAGTTCATTTTTGGAGTAAAAAAATGAAATTTAGACTGAAAATAATAGATGTAAAACTGATATAGGCGGATGAAGAATTTCAGTGGCCTTTGATTAAATTTGTAGGGCAAAGTTCTAATCCCTCTACAAAATAAAATTAAACAATTTTTAAAAAAAAATAAAATAATGAATATACACAAAACAGTTGTCAAGTGCACTGTTGTATATTGTTTAACATAATTTATTAATAATTTATTTATTTTTGCTAAAAATTATAGAGAACGGTCAACTATAAGAGTCGTTCTATATTCATCAACTCATAGAACGCCTCTTCTACAAATACGTTCTATATTGTTGCAGAGAACGCCTATCTCTGTTAACCGTTTTGTATTTTGCGTTTCTTAATCTAATTTTTGTAGTAGTGTTAGACAAAAGAGAAAAGCTAAGAAGAAAATGGCAACTTAGAAAGAAGTCAATGAACTTAGGCAAAATCTTGCTAGTTTAACTGAGATGATGAAGACTATTGCTCTTCAAGTTAATGACCCTGCGAAACAACAACAAATGGAGCGAATGGAAGAAAGCTTGAGCAAGCTCTCCAATGACTATAAGTTCCAGGGGATTAGCTCACAAGGGGTCTTGGTGGACAAGGAATTTCTTCCACAGAAATTCAATGCCAATGACATCCCAAGATTCAAGCCAGCTGACAACCCCTACTTCCACTTAAGAGCTTTTGAAACAATAATGAACATTAAAGTGATTGATAGGAAGGCTTTTCATTCGTTGTTTTCATTATCTTTAGAAACCGTTTGTCAAAAATGGTTCTTTTCCCTAGATAAAGAGAATTTCTCTTCTTGGGATTCAATAACAAACGGTTTCATAGATAGATACAAATGCAACATTCAAGTTGAAATTGATCATAGGGAACTTAAGATGTTGAAACAAAAAGAGAATGAAGGATTCACTTCCTTCTTTAACAAGTGGAGGGAAACTTCTGCCAAAATGGTTGAGGTTCCTACTGAAAAGGAATCTGTAAGGATGTTCATCAAGAACCTCCAAGAAAAGTACTCTAAGCATCTCAAATACCAAAGCAATTTGAGTACTTTCAAGGCCGTCTATGACATAGGAATCAACATTGAAGATGACCTTGCAAAACAAAAAGCTGTTAATAATTCCAACAGTGGTTGGAAAGGAAAGAAGAACGACAATCCTTCTTCTTCCAAAACTACCCACTAAAACAACGTTAGCACCTTTAATCTGAATGAGGTCCTAGCTATGAACAATCAAGGACAAAAGAATCCATTTAGGAGAAACTTCACACCTATTGGCATGAGTTATGACACGACATTTGATCGTCTTCATGCAAAAGGTCTCATAACTCCTATTGGACCATTTGGAGATCCACCATTCGAAAGGAGGACGGCTAATTGGAATCCCAATGCACATTGCAAATACCATCAAGGCAGGGGTCATCCTACTGAAAACTGCTAGAAGATAAAGGAAGCGGTTCAGGATCTAATTGATAGAAATAAACTTATATTGCCTCCTACAAGCAAGAAGCCAAGTATCAATAATGCTCCACTTTCAGATTCCTTGGCCATTTCCGATGAGGAAAACCATATTGATCCATCATCCTTCATTAAACCAATCGAAGAAACTCATGCTACCGAAGAAGAGGAGGAAACCTTTTTCGATGCCATGAGCAATTTCCCCACAGGAGAACAATTTGCCACTAAAGAGGAGGTTTGGCTTCTTATAAACGTAATGAGAGAAGCAATAGACCTATATCGCGAGGCCCTTGATCATGAAAAATTGGTACAAAGTAAGCGTGCCCTTGAAAAAATAATGCTTGCAAAGACTACTGAGAGAAAACCCTTTTCTCTCAAAGTAGTTGAAACATAAAAAAGGAGCAATAAGGTGTACACGCCCATTGGGACTTCTTATGCCAACATGTTTCAAATGCTCTTCAAGGGTGGGAAGATCAAACCTCTCGAACCAAGACCATTTGAATCACTGAAAAGGACCGATAGATTCTACTGTCCATACCATCAATCAGGAGGGCATACCATAGAACACTGTTTCAAATTCAAGGATCTAGTCCAAGGATTGATTGACAGTAAAAAGTTAGTTCAAATCCAACCAAGAAAAGATGCTAGCATCAATGGGGTATGGGACGGTGATGATGAGGATGTTTACCTTAAAGATGTGGAAGAAAGTTCACTTTAATCAATTTACGACATTTGGGATGAAGAGGATTATCCTATCGACGTCCTCACAAGATCAGGGAGAATGCAACCTCCTATCGCAACGCAACCCATTCCTACTACTCAACAACTTCTCATACCAATCATAGAAGACAATGATGTTGTCAAACAACTTAAGAAGACTAAGGTCGAGATGAACGTATGGAAACTACTAGCCACATCCCATGAGCATAGAGTCGTAGTAATGGATGCCTTGACTAAGGTAGGAATAGTGTAATATCCCGTATTTTTGAAACGTATTTTCTAATTAATTAATTAATATTTTCTAAAAAGGGTATTTTAAGTAATTTATTTTACTATTTAAATTTTGGAGCCAAAATGATACTTGAATTTTGGAGCCAAAAGTATTTTAAATTTCAATTATTATTTTGGATTTTGGATAAGATTTATTATCCATTTATTTTATTTAAAAACCGGATTATTTATATATATTCCGGAAATTTTAATTAAATAAAATTATATTTTATTATTTATTTAAGATGCTCGAAATTTCCTAATTTAATGACTATGATTTTCAGATTTTCTATGTATAGAATATCTGATTTTCTTAGTTATTTTATTTAGTGAATAATTGGAATTTTATTAATTAATTATTTATTTTATACAATAAATATTATTTACACAATTATTTTTAATTCCTTAAAACTAGCAAATTAATTCCCTAAATATCTAAAGAGGAGGTCCAAAAATATGAGCTTAGGAAAGCTCAAATTTTCGGCCACCATGATGGATTAATGGGTGATTTTTTTGGTAAATTGTATTTTTAATTATCTCCTTAAAATCTCTTATTTTCTTTAATTTTATTTCTCTATCTCCTAAATATTTTATCATCTTATTTTCCTACCTTATATCTTCCTTGATTATTCTTCAAGTAATTTCTTTTGCCATATTATGTTTCATGGAAACACACCTTCCTTAAATTAATTATTCTTAGTCACCTTAATATTAAACTTTCCATAATTCTTTAACTCTCTTCTCCAAGTAATTTCCTTAATTCTTTTTACCATAATTATTTCTGTATTCTCCTACCATAATTCTTTCATTCATGAGCCTATAAATACCCCCTTCATACCTCTCATATTCTTCACACCAAAACTCAATTCTCTTCTTCTCTCTTATTCTTCTTTTCCCTAAACCTTTTCATACTTTTCTTCTTCTCTTTTTATACAAATATTATTCCGTATACCTTTGAAGCCAGTTTTCGGGCACTTCTGGTCAGTTTTTGGGGTATTAATGTTTCACAGAAGATTGTTCCTCTCAAAAAATCCTTGAGGTTAGGCTCACGAATCACCCAATTCGAAGTTATATTGAAGGAGTTATGACCTCTGCAAGTTCTGCCTATTCTTTCCAACGAAAATTCAATTCTCTTAAATCCTATTCTTTTATCTTCTCCATGATTAGTTTTCTAAAATACAAATACCTATTTCAAAGCTATAATTTTATGTAAAATTATTATTTTAAAAGACTTTTATATTCCATGCACATTAGATTTGAGTTTCTGTTGTGATAACCTTATGGTTATGTTATTTGTAAGGTGTATTCATGATTGAACTTTGAAAGTGCGAAGTGTTGATTGATATTCGGAATCAAGGTACGTTTAGGTGGCTAGATACCTTCAAAAGTGATTGATTGAATAGCATGGTTTATATGATTTTATTGGTGATTGAATTAAATTGACTTGAATTATGATTTATGAAATAAAGTATGATTTTAATCGGTGTTTTAATAAATTGATCTTGATATTATAATTTTATTGAACTAGGGTTTATGAAATAAACGTATGATTAAAGGATTGTTTTTAATAAATAAATCAAAGGTTGATTTTATATCATTAATCATGTTTTAAAGGTTTGATTTTTAAAGCATGTGGAATTTAATAAAAAGGAGTTTTGAATTATGTTGGAATTATTAAAAAGGGATTTATTGATTTATTGAATAATTATAATTAAAGCTTTATATGCATGTTAGTAATCCCACTATGCGGATTTGGTTTATTTGATAAGACTTTGGACTTTGTATGACCGAGTCTTTCCTCAAGAATAGCCTTGTAATATAAGGAGACTAGCTTGGGGGGTGTGCACACTTGGGTGAGGAATTGGTTTTAAAGGAGGAATTGGATTTAAAAGGAATTGGATTTTTAAAGTAATTGGTTTTATTAATTATTTTGATTACTGAATCATTGGAATTGATTTTGGAATAATGAGTTTGGAATTATTGGATTAATTATTGGTATTGGTATTGAAAGCATGTTTGCAAATAAATTGAGTTTACATTATCTTGCACTTATCGTACTTAGCATATTTTGCTAATCCGTATTTCCTATTTGTTTTGGTTTGCCCTGTTTATCGTAATGGTAAGCAGTGTTGACTATTTTTAGGTGGAGTCATGAATGAGCATATGGGAGTATCGGGATTTGCTTCACCTAGTTTAGAAATGTTGGTCTCGTCTTTATTTTGAGTACTCATAACAATGTTACTATTTGTATAAGTATTAATAAAAGAAAGTTGAGTTTCCGCTGCAAGTTTTGTTATTGAGTTAAGTATTTTGAGTAACCTTGCGTAATCACGCGGCGGTAACACTCCTAAGTCTATCTCTACGGTATAATTATAGGTATTATACTAGTATTTCCATAGAGGGAGAGATTTGGGGGTGTTACAAATAGACTCAGAAACCACTCCTAAGGGGTTGGCTAACTTTCTCACGAGTGACCTCCCTAGCCCAATCAATCTAATCACCTTTTCTGACAAGGACTTACCTCCAGAAGGTGATAATCACAATAAAGCCTTAAACCTCACAGTAATCTGCAAGAGAATGAATGTCCTAATGACTCTTGTAGATAATAGGTCAGCAATCAATGTTTGCCCACTTCGAACTGCGAGAATGCTAGGAATAAGAGATGAAGACTTGTCTCCATCTACGCAAGGCATAAGAGCTTATGAAAACACTCGCCGCCAAGCTCTTGGAACCATAACGATGAATGTTACGGCAAGAGTTATTGAACATGCTACCACCTTCCAAGTGGTAGACATTAAAGCCTATTTCAACTTATTATTGGGAAGCCCTTGACTTCATGACCTTAAGGCCGTCCCTTCGTCCCTACATCAACAAGTGAAGGCCATAGTTGGAGGAATTCCTGTCACAATCGATACTTCCTCAATGAGAATTAAGGTAATTGATAAACCTATCATAAACGTGGAACATGATGAAAATGACGAAGATTTATGGGGCTTTAATGCAGAAGAGGTCTCCTTAATCGAAGAAGATGAAAGGACCCCTCTTTGCTACTACCTTCATTCCAATCTTACAGTGAATGCTATCCTTAGAAGACAAGGGCATTTTCCTGGAATGACTCTATGAAAGTGGAAAGAGATAGCAAAACGAATGGGACTACCTGGCCTCCCAAGTTAGACACTTTTGGACTTGGTTTTGAACCAACTCTAGAAGATCTCAAGCGAGCTCGGGAAAAGACCAATGCATGAAGGAATGCTCGTACCCAAAAGAAAGCAATCCTAATGGACCAATATCCTCTCACTCTAAACGGTCAATTCATAAAAGAGGCTGAGGATTATCCATGTTACGAATTTCCTGAGCCCTTTGTCAAAGATGGGGTAAGACAACTAGGATTTGAAATCTTTTTGGATTGCAATTTCCTAGATGAGATCCCAACTCCTATTCACAAAGAGAAAGCACCCCCATGCTTTGACTTTAATGTCATGGGACTACTCTTTGGCTACGAGAAAAATGAGCCTAAGCGCATCGACGATGATTCCGCGCTTATCCAAACACTCTTGCAAAGAGAAAACTTTGATCCCACAAAGCTCATTATTCCGGCAGAAGGATTAGTTCGAGGATGGCGAAAGACTGTGAAGGTGACTAAGCCAAGTGGAAGAAAGATCTCTATAACAACAGGACAAGGACCAATGCTCGATGAGTCTGAATCGTCTGAGTTTGAGTTTGAGTCTGAGTCCGAGTCTGAATTCCAGTCTTCTGCAGTCGAATCCTCTAAACCCTCTATAGTGGCATCTCCTTCTCTCCCTTCTACTTCAAAATCTACTCCTAGGATAGTTAGTAGTCAAGTCCCAACGGACATTTCTTTATTTGATGTAATGGTTTCTAAATTCAATAACATGTCCTCATTTGCTTACTCCTCGTGTCATTCCCTTACTCAAGACGACGAGCATTGCTTAACTAACAATGAAAGTGACAAAGAAATATTTAACGCAATGGAAATACTTGAAAACAAAACACCAGTATTTGAAAACACCGAAACGGTTGATATCTCAAAAGATCCAACCATTAAAAGAGAAGTTAAATTTGGTCTAACTTTTAGTAATGAAGAAAAAACCAATTAATCTACTAAAAGAATTCATTTATGTGTTTGCTTGGTCATATGAAGATATGCCAGGAATAAATAGATAAATAACTCAACACACAATACCACTAATTCAAGGAATGAAACCTGTAAAACAAAAGTTGCGTCGAATGAAACATACGTAGCTCTTAAAATAAAAGAAGAAGTTCAAAAACAAATAACTGCAGGTTTTATCAGGGTATCTAAATACCCCAAATGGGTCGCAAATGTGGTGCTAGTTCCTAAGAAAGATGGAAGGGTGAGAATGTGTGTCGACTATAGAGATCTATATAAGGCAAGTCCAAAGGACGACTTCCCTTTACCACACATCAACATTTTAGTAGATAACACAGCAAATCACGCACTTCTCTCGTTTATGGATGGGTACGCGGGGTACAACCAGAGTCTCATGGCTGAAGAAGACATGGAAAAAACTACATTCATAACACCTTGGGGCACTTACTGTTACATGGTAATGCTATTCGGGCGGGTGCCACTTACCAAAGAGCATCGACTACCTTACTCTATGATATAACGCATAAAGAGGTTAAAGTCTATGTGGATGATATGATTGTGAAATCAAAAGACCGTCTAGGACACCAATTAGCCTTAAAAAAATTCTTTGAAAGACTAAGGAAATACACCATGAGGCTAAACCCAGCCAAGTGCGCTTTTGGAGTCTCCTCAGGAAAACTCTTAGGCTATGTCATTAGTTTTAGAGGAATAAAGATAGACCCAACTAAGATCAAAGAAATCATGTCAATGCCGCCTCCTAAGACCGAGAAGCAGATTCGAGGATTTATTAGCCTGTTGCAATACATAAGTAGGTTCATATCCAAGCTAACCACAATATGCGAACCAATATTCAAAAAGCTTAAAAAGAATGTGCCAGTAATACGGGACGATGAGATCAAAGCCAATCTTGCTAATCCTCCTGTATTAGCACCAGCGCTCCCCGGAATCCCTCTTCGATTGTACCTAACAGTCACTAAAGAGACAATAGGAGCTATGCTTGCACAAGAAGTAGAAGGAAAAGAAAACGCCATCTACTACTTAAGTAAAAAAATGCCGTAGTATGAAGTACGCTACACACCACTTGAGAAATTGTGCCTCGCACTAGTGTGGGCCACAACCAAGCTAAGACATTACATGCTTGTTCATAGAGTCTATGTAGTATCTTGAATGGACCCACTTAAATATTTCTTCGAGAAATCTACACTTAACAGGCGAATATCAAGATGGATAGTCAACTTAGCCCAATTCGACGTAAGGTTCATGCCTCAAAAAGCTATTAAAGGATTAGTGGTCTCGGACTTCTTATCAGATTTCCCAACAGAAGATTCAACACCGATGCATGAGAATGATTTTCCAAACGAGGTTTTGATGGTTACGGAAGATGATACTTGGATATTATACTTCGACGGAGCCTCAAACCAAAAAGGATGTGGCGTAGGAGTATTATTAGTATCACCTAAAGAAGAACACGTCCCAATCTCCATAAAGTTAGATTTCGACGTTACTAACAATGCTGCAGAATATGAGGCATGTGTGGTAGGCCTTGAAACAGGTTTGGCATTGGGAGTAAAGAAACTTCAAATATTAAGAGATTCTTCCTTAATCATTAATCAGATTTTAAAAAGATGGAAAGTAAGGAGTGAAAGCTTGGCTCTTTACCAAACATATCTAGAAACTTTTACCAATCAATTAGAAAAAGTAGAATATACATACCTACCAAGAGAAGAAAATCAACTTGCTGATGCCTTGGCAAGACTAGCCTCGATGGTTAGGATTCCTAAGGAAATTGAGCAAATGCCTCTAACAATAGAAAAAAGGCATAAACCAGCTTACATTCAAGCTATAGAAGATGATGAAGTAGTTCAAGAAGAAGAAGAATAAGAAGAAGAACCTTGGTATATTAACATCCTCAACCATGTCACCAAAGGAGAATATCCACTTCACGCTTATAAAAGAGCGAAACGAGCTCTAAGATTATTGGCTTCTCAATATATGCTTATAAACGATGAGCTACACAAAAGGGTACCTAAAGGTAAAGCTCTCTATGTTTAGGCAAAAAGAAAGCCCAAAGGGCAATGAGGATAATTCACGAAGGAGCATGTGAAACTCATATGAATGTCAAAATGCTAGTCCAAAAGATATTGCGCCAAGGATATTATTGGACTACCATGAATAGGGATTGTCATCAATATGTAAAAAGATGCCCTAAATGCCAGATATACGCTATCTTACAACATGTTCCTCCCTCTCTCATTTACACCTATACATCACCATGGCCATTCTCAATATGGGGAATAAACATTATTGGAAAAAACAGCCCTCCTGGGACAGGAGACCATGAATACATTCTAGTAGCAATTGATTACTTCACAAAATGGGTTGAAGAAGCATCATATGCAAAACTCACCGCAAAACATGTAGCACTCTTTATCGAAAGGAACATCATATGTCGATATGCAAACCCACATGAAATGATAAGTGACAATGGAACTCACTTTCAAGCGGAATGTGAAAAATTGCGTCAAAAATATGGCATTCAACATCATCACTCTTCCCCGTACAGACCTCAAGCAAATGGTGCAGTAGAGGCAGCCAATAAGAATTTAATGACTATCATCGAAAAAATGACAGCAAAGGTTGGCCAAACAAACTCCATTTCGCTCTTTAGGGTTATCGCACGTCAATTCGTTCATCCACTAGAAATACACCATTTTCCTTAGTCTATGGAATGGATGTCGTACAACCCGTAGAATTGGAAATACCTTCCCTACACATCACGTTGGAAAGTAAACTCGATGAGGTCGAATGGACTAGAGCAACATATGAAGAGCTAATTCTACTCGATGAAAAACGACTAGAAGCTCTACATCATACTCAATGCTACCAAGCTCGCATGGCTAGACACTTTAATAAAAATGTCAAGACAAGAAACATCAAAGTAGGAGACTTGGTGTTAAAAGCATTAAGGAAAAATGTTCTAGACCCAAGAGGCAAATTTAGGCCTAATTGGTCCGGACCATACATCGTCAAAACTATCCTATCAGGAGGTGCCGCAAAACTGACTGATATGGACGGTAATGAGTTCTCAAACATGACAAATCTTGACCAACTTAAAAAGTTCTACCCATAAAAACTTGAGTAGTATACTCAAAAGAGCCACATTTGGCCTGATTCCTAAGGAAAGGATACGTAGGCAACCCTTTACAGGGTGCGGCCACCTTAATTTTACAAATCTCGCATTTCTGCATCAGCATGCCAACACAGAATGAACGTAGCGCAGATTCAAGACCAGCGCGCCAAGACAAGATTTGTCGCACAACGACGGGGATATTGTGCTGCGACAAGTTTGTCGCGCCGCGATGAATTCAAATTTCCGGCGCCAATATTTTTTCATCAATCTGGGAAATTTTCGGTGTGTTCCGGGAATTTTCGACTTCCGTACTCGAACAATTTTCGAAATTAATTCAAGTGTTTTTTCTTTGATTTACTAAAAAATTCAATTAAAAAGTCGATTTAATTTAAAAAGCTTAAAATTGCATTAATAAAAGTAAAATTACATTATTGATGGAATTAAAATAAAGCTTAAAAATAAAATTGACTTGAAAATAAAAATTGACTAATAAATTGAAAGTAAAAGCAAAGCTCTAATCTGTCTTTTCTTTTCTAGCCCTATTCCAATTCTTGTTTGCCTCTTTTTCATCATCCACCTCTTTCACCAATAGGGATCCTTTATCTGCATACAATCTTATTATTAATAGTTTCTCCTTTATCCATCACACCATGCTTCTTTTCAACCCATACTTTCTTTACCGCGGAGTCAACTTTCCTTCTCTCTTTGCTTTTTGCAACACTCTTTTTCATAATAAGAGTCTTGAATTCAACTCTTGCACCTAGACAACCTTTAGGAGGAATTTTCTTATCTCCTAGGCGATCTTTAACATTAGTCTTGTACATGTTTCGGACTTTGTTCTTATCCTTTTGAGATCTACCAAGTAACCACTGCTTCACATCTCTAGAAAAAGAAGGAGGAACTTTTCGGGTAACAACTTCCCACAAAGGTCTAGCACACCAATAGTCATCAAATCTTTCTACATCTTGAGAAATAGGAAATTCATAAGGGCGACGAAGATCCCTGGAAGGAACAGTTTGAGCAAGGCCATAATGTCTTTTTACTCTAGAAGGGTAGTAAAAGGTTAACTTGGACAAACTTGGAACAACCCATTTAATGGAAAAGTCGCGAGTTTCAAAGATTCTACTCCACTCCCGACAACCCATCTTTAGGGAGAAACATTTCTTTCTCCGTACAAGGCAATTTGGTGTATACTTTTCAATATTGTCAGGAGGGCTAATTAATTCAAGCCTTTCCATTAGCCAAATCTGCAAAAATTCAATACAAATAATTAGTATTATTATACAAATATAAATATTTTGATTTCTGTAATTAAAAGTATTGATTTTCTACCTTTAATAAAACTGGAGAACCTCTAAGAGGTGCTTTCGGATCTCTTTTTAGTTCATCTAAACTAAGCATAGTTTCTCCAACAATTAATGGCATTGGATTTCTCCCTGATTCAATTTGCTCCATGATAGATGCTAAAATTGCTTGACCCTTATGAATATTTCCACTAGTGAGAAGATATTGGCTAAACATGCAAAAGAGAAAAGCCCTCCTCCTATAAAAATGAAAAGACTTAGAGCATGGTTGTAGGGAATATTTCAAGCATTACCCCAAACTTGAACCCCATTATGATCATACACTTAAGTATGGTGGCGTCCAAAGGAAAGGAAGCTAGAGCAAAAGAGTCGCCAACAAGTTTTAGGAACTTGTAAACCGTTCACGAGGTGAAGGTTACACCCCTTAAAGATCCATGAGATCGTCAACTCCAATAGGTCTGGAACCAAGACTGGTGTTTGGGGATTGTAGACACCCATTTGTGTCTCCCCAAAACCAAACCCAGTGATGAATGCCTTTCGCGTCGAACCATAATCGAATAAGGTGAAAGTGTGAAAAGTCAAGTGTTGCGGTTAGTTTTTATTAAAAATCTCTTTTTCTGTTTTCGAAAACCATTTCTATTTTATGAAAACGTCCAATTCAGTTTATTTTGGTCCATGATAAGGGTCCAATAATAGTGTAGTTGGATGGGGCTCGAAAAGACCTTTCCAACAATATATTATAAGCCCAATTCCGATGAATAATGAGGAAGTTATGGCCAAAATACTAAACTGGGCCCAAACCGGATTTTACCTACGACCCAATGATCATGAGGAGTGTCCAAAGGTTTAATCCTATTCCTAAACTAATTAGGATTGATTAGAATCTTCTATAAGTTTCTAAAATATCTTAATTATCCTTTTTTGAAAAGATAAGATCATGGAATTTGATTTGAATATAAACTTTCCTTTTTTAAAAACTTTCCTAATTCTATTCGGATTTAAACATGTTCAAAGACAGTCAGATATTATTTTTGTGCCTCATGTTTTTTATCCAAATTTTATATGGTTGGATAGAACTTGAAATTATCTTTCCAATGATATATTATAATATTAAATCCGAGCTATAACGAAAAAGATATTAAAGATATACGAAACTCTATCCAAAACTGACACCCTTTCACTATTTCATCCATATCTTTTTATCTACAAAAGATTTTAATCTGATTCTAATTGCATTGGAAAGTAGACTTCAAGAGCTTTCCAACGACATATTATATGACTTATTTTAACTTCTAGATCAAAAGATATGATTAAAACAAAATCCGCAAAAAACTGTCTTGTCGCGAAACGACAGGATTGTCGCCTCGCGACAGACTCTGTCGCCTGGCGACAAGATAAATTTCTGGCGACAAGGTCGGTTTGTTAGCGACAGCGTGGAGTTTTATTCCTTATCAAATTCTATGTTTTTCCGGACTTTTTCCTTATAAATAGGGTCTCAAACCTCTGTTTTTAATCAATCAACTTTCAACATCTCTCATCAACTCTCATCATCAATTCTCTCTATTCCCTCTCAAGAATTACTTAATTCTTTTCTCTCTCTCTCTTTCTAAACTAGCTTTTACAAACAATATTCCGCATTCACAAAATCTTGAAACACTTAGCCAAGTTCGAAGTTGCCTTCGCCCTAAACGTGCAAGGTTGATAATTTCTGAGGGTTTGGTCCAAACCTAGTCAAAACTTTATTTAATTTGATTTTAATTTAGTTCTTTAATAATTGTTTATTATTTTCATTGAAGTTTACTAACTTGTGTATTTTGTTATTAGAAAGAGGTACGAGGCTTCAAAGTATGTAATCTTATTACTCTCTTTCAATGTAGAAAGCATGCTTATTATTGTTTATGATTCCTAGTATCATGTTAGGATGCTTTTAATGCTTTCTAGTATCATGTTAGGATGTTATTTTATGCTTTCTAGTATCATGTTTAGGATGCCTTTATGCTTTCTAATATCATGTTAGTACCATGTTAGGTTTAAAGCTTTGATCTTTATCGTTTAGTGACATGCTAGGGTTTGTTATTAATCTTGTTAGTATCATGCCTAGGATCTTGCTATTATTATTAAGCTTTATTATGCCTTATCATGCTATTATCATTATCATTATTGTTATTGATTTATTTATTATGTTGCTTGATATTTATTTTATGTTTTATTGTTATTGCTTGATCACACCTTTTATGATTGTTAAAGGGAATTTGTACTTGAAATCACGCTTAATAAGATAATTATTAATTTGGTTTAGGCTAATGTGATTTTAATTCAAGTGATCGCCAATAATAGTTTTATTTGTGCATTAATATTCAACTAACATAGATAAATAGGGTAGGATTAATATGATGTTTGTATGTTATTCGAAAAGCGCGCATGAATACGAGTAGAACAAAGTAGAGGCCTATTTTATAGGGCGGGTCCTTTCTTTTGTAGATTGGATTCGTGCCTTCATCCCCGGACCCTGTTTGGTTCAAGACCTTATGGAGTAGTTGACGGTCCTTTGGATTGTCTTTTGGGTTTACAAGTTCCTAAAACTTGTTGGCGACTCTTTTTGCTCTTTGTCTTTCCCTTTGGAATGCCACCGTACTTTAGTGTATGATCACAATGGGGTTCAAGTTTGGGGTTATCGTAATGCTTGAAATATTCCCTACAGTTTTTGGCGACTCCACTGGGGAGGATTTCTATTTATATTCCTGAAATTTATTAAATTTTGGCAATTATTTAGAATGAGCGGATGAGACTTGAAAAATTCTAAGTATTTCATGTGCGTGATTTGATTAACATTATTGTCATATGCATTAAAAGGTCCTCATGGGAGTACCCCATGAGTCAATCCATAGGAATTTTACACGTAGGAAATTTGGGAAATATCTTTCATGACTAGAATCGAAAAGATGATGCGAAATCTGGAAAATTCGAAGGACACAGAAACTTGCCAAGGCATGTAGGAACTAGCGTCTAGAAAACAGGGCTTGTCGCCCGTAAAAAGTTTCTGTCGCCTGGCGACAGAAGCTTTTTTGCGGCGACAGTCCCTGTAGTCTGGCGCCAAGTTCTTCCAATACCGAGCCAGGGGTCTGTCTTCTTGCTTTGACCATTTCTAGTGTTGTTGGCTCGATTTTGCTTATTGATTGAGTCATTTTCTCACTTTTCTGAACCCATATGTGTTCTACATATGGAAATAACCCTCTGGGGGTTCCTGCTTCACCTGCCCAATGGAATATCCCACGATCATGTGCAAAGTTCAGATTTGGGTACGTGTAATGTTTGTGAATCCACCAAACCATGGAGTCGAGTCCGATTTCATCTCGCACTCGCGGAATCCTGTCCATTCGCTCCAACCCTCCTGGTAGGCTTGTGTGCAATGCATATGGATTCTTAACCATGGACCTTTTTTGACTTAACCCATATCCTCAAACTTTAGAGAACTAGAGCCATAGTTAGGTTGCAAACTCATCTTGTGACTATGTGAACTACTTGTGCACCCTTGCTTGTATTTTTTTTATATGTGCTAACCGTTTGTTTGACTTGTGTTAAAGACTAAATAAATTGACTAATGACTAAAAGGACTTTGTCTAATTAATTAATTAATTTTGAATTAATTAAAGGCTAATAATTTAATCGATTCGACCTAGTACGACTTTAGGCATGTCCATTTAGAGTAAAATTACTGGAAACAGTCCAGATTAATGTTCCAGCAATGGCACAGGAATTTGGACTGTGGCGCTGCAGTTTAGCGTCTGTCGCCTGGCGACAGTTTTGTCGTCTGGCGACAGGCTCTAAACCGTAGCGACAGTCCTGTTGTTTTAAGCGACAGTCCAGTTCTTTTGCTCGAGTCATCACGACGAGTTTAATTAACAGTCTACTAATCGGATTAATCAGTTTGTTAATGGTTCAAACCATGTTTAGGTCTTTAATTGAGCTTAGGCACTTAAAGTCCCATGGTCATACACTAGTAGTCAAAGCATGTCACTCACATACACATAAAGCACACACATAACATGTTTGTCACATTATGACCGTGTCTAGAGAGTCTTGAATGCGTGTTTTCCGTCATTTTTTTTAGGGGGGTAAGTCGGATATTAATCCTCCAATTTTTAAATTCCCATAAAATATATACCCCATTTTTTCACTTTTTCTTTTAAATCTTTTAAACATAAAGTCAAGGCAATTAGAGTCAAATATTAAAACAAATATGGTTTAAATTACAGCGCGTGGTCAAGAAAGGAAGGGCGTTTAATCAAAGACAACACTTTTGTTCAAGTTTTACTTTTCGACAAACCAGTCGGTAGGAAAAGGAAAGCTAAGAAGGCAATGGCTAGTCAAGAAGAACTTAATGAAGTCAAAGGACAGGTAGCCAACTTGGCCGAAATGCTGCAAAACCTATCGCTGCAAATAAGTAATCCTGAAAAACAAAAACAAATGGACCTAATCCAGGAAAGCTTGGGCAAACTGTCCAGCGACTTTAGATTTCACGAGATTAGCCCCCAAGTGGTCTCGGTGGATAAGGACCTTCTTCCACAAAAGTTCAATCCCAATGACATCCCTAAGTTCAAGGCCATGGATAACCCCTATTTTCATTTAAGAGCTTTTGAAACTGTAATGGGTATTAAGGGGATAGATAGAAAGGCATTTCATTCTGTATTTTCACTATCCTTAGAAGCTGTATGTCAACAGTGGTACTTTTCACTTGATAAAGAAAAAACCTCTAGCTGGGAATCTATTGTGAGCGCTTTCATTGAAAGATATAAATGCAATATACAAGTTGAAACCGATCATAGAGAATTAGAAATGCTGAAACAAAAAGAAAACGAGGGTTTTACCTCCTTCTTCAATAAATGGAGGGAAACCACTGCAAAAATGGTTGAAGTGCCTAGTGAAAAGGAATCCGTCAGGATGTTCATTAAAAACCTCCAAGAAAAATATTCTAAGCATCTCAAATATCAAAGCAATTTAAATACTTTCAAAGCAGTATATGACATTGGAATTAACATTGAAGATGACCTTGCTAAACAGAAAATTGCTAATAACAACTCAAGTAGTGGCTGGAAAAATAAGAAGAACGACAATCCTTCTTCATCCAAATCTACCCACTCAAATAATGTTAGCACTTTTCCTCTTAATGAAGTATTGGCAATGAATAATAATCAAGGACAAAAGAAACCATTTAGGAAGAATTATACTCCTATTGGTATGAGTTATGACACCGCATTTGATCGTCTACATGCAAAAGGTCTTATAACTCCTATTGGACCATTTGGGGACCCACCTGTCGAAAGGAGAACGGCTAGCTGGAACCCAAATGCACATTGCAAATATCACCAAGGTAGGGGTCATCCTACAGAGAACTGTTGGAGATTAAAGGAAGCCATTCAAGATTTGATTGATAGTAACAAGCTCCCATTACCTCCTGCAAGTAAGAAGCCAAGTATCAATACTGCACCGCTATCGGATTCTTTGGCTATTTCTGACGAAGAAAACCAAGAGGATCCATCTAGTCTCATAAAACCTATCGAGACCATTGAAGAAGAAATCTTCGAAGATGCTCTCGAATTCTCCGGTCAGGAACCCGCAACTAAGCAAGAAGTATTGGCATTGACATTAATACTTTCGGAATTAAAAGAATTAATCTCACAAACCTTCGAGGCCATAAAAGAGAAAAATGAGTTGCTTAAAAATAAACCTCCTCTTAAGCCAAAGAAACCATTTTCCCTCCAAGTAATTGACACTCCCAAAAAGAACAATAGGAAATATACTCCAATTGGGACATCATACACAAACATGTTCAAAATGCTCTTCGAGAATGGAAAAGTTCAACCTCTCGAACCAAGACCATTTGAATCACTGAAAAGGACAGACAAATATTATTGTGCATATCATCAATCAGGAGGACATACAATAGAGCAATGCTTCAAGTTTAAGGACTTGGTTCAACGTTTGATTGATGAGAAAAAGTTAGTTCGACTTCCACAAGACCCCATGATTAATGGAGTATGGGACAGTGACGATGAGGATGTGTACCTTAAAGACATTGAAGAAACTCCTCTATCAACAATACACCCAGTAAGTGACATTTGGGACGAGGAGGATTCACCCATAGATGTCCTCACTAGGTCCGGAAGAATACAACCTCCCATTTCAACACAACCCATACCTTCTATTCAGTAAATTCCCGTGCCTATTATAGAAGACAACGATGTTGTCAAACAGCTAAAAAAGACTAAAGTAGAAATGAATGTATGGAAACTTTTAGCCACATCTCGAGAACATAGAGTCGCAGTCATGGATGCACTGGCTAAGGTAGGCATAGATTCGGACACCACTCCTGAGGGACTTGCAAACTTCCTCACGAGCGATCTCCCAAGTCCAATTAATTTGGTCACTTTTTCGGATAAAGATCTACCACCGGAAGGTGACAAACACAATAAAGCTCTAAACCTCACAGTCATATGCAAAAGAATGAATGTCCCTATGACTCTTGTGGATAATGGTTCAGTAATTAATGTGTGCCCATTTAGAACCGCAAGAATGTTAGGAATAAGAGATGAGGATTTATCCCCGTCAACCCAAGGAATAAGAGCCTATGATAATTCACGTCGTCAAGCATTAGGGACGATCACTATGAATGTAACTGCAGGCGCAATTGAACATGCTACTACATTTCAAGTAGTAGATATCAAGGCATCTTTTAACTTGCTATTAGGACGCCCTTGGATTCATGATTTAAAGGCCGTCCCTTCGTCTCTCCATCAACAAGTAAAAGCTATAGTTGGAGGCATTCCAATAACCATTGATGCTTCATCTATGAGGATTAAAACAGTAGAAAATCCACTAATTAATGTGGAACACGACGAAAACGATGAAGATTTGTGGGGCTTTAGCGAAGAGGTCTCCTTAATAGAGGAAGATGAAAGGACCCCTCTTCATTATGACCTCCACTCAAACATGATAACAAATGCTATCCTAAGAAAACAAGGACACTTTCCTGGAATGACTCTAGGAAAGAAGAAAGGAGTAGCTAAACACATGGACTTACCTGGCCTCTCTAAATTGGATACTTTCGGACTTGGTTTTGAACCAACCCGCGAAGACCTTAAACGAGCCCAGGAAAAATCAAAAGCACGAAGAAATGCCCGCATACAAAAAAAGGAAATACCCATGGATCAATATCCTCTCACTTTAAACGGGCAATTTATAAGAGAAGGAGAGGATTACCCTTGTCACGAATTTCCTGAGCCTTTTGTTGTGAATGGTATAAGGCAGCCTGGATTCGAAATCTTTTTGGATTGTTGCTTCCTAGACGAGATCCCAGCCCCAACATATAAGGAAAGGCACCCCCTTGTTTCGACTTTAATGTCATGGGACTCCTCTTTGGAAGGGAAAAGAACGAATCAAGATATGCGGAAGATGATTCTTCACTCATCCAAGTAGTTCTCCAAAGCGAAAATTTCGATCCCTCCGAACTTATCACTCCAATAGAAGATCAAGAGCGTGGATGGCGCAAGACAGTGAAGATAGTTACTATAAATGGAAAGAAGATTTCAATAACTACAGGGCAAGGACCAATATTCGAAGAGTCGTCTGAGTCAAAGTTTGAGTTAGAGTCTTCCCTCATCGAGTCTTCTAAGTCTTTAGTTGTAGCACCCTCACCTTCTTTTTCTACTCCTAGGATAGTTAGCAATCAAGTCCCGACGGACATCTCTTTATTTGATGTAATGACTTCTGAGTTTAATAATATGTCTTCTTCCCCTTATTCCTCTTGTTTTTCTTTATCTAAAGATGAAAAGCATTACTTAACTAATGATGAAAATGACAAAGAAATAATTAAAGCAATGGAAACACTTGAAAATAAGACACCAATAATTGAGGATACAGAAACAGTTGATATCTCAAAAGATCCAACCATTAAAAGAGAAGTTAAAATCGGACTAACGTTAAACAAAGAAGAAAGAACCGATTTAATCAATCTACTTAAAGATTTTATCAATGTATTTGCTTGGTCATACGAAGATATGCCAGGCATTAATAGAGAAATAGCTCAACACACTATACCATTAATTCCAGGAATGAAACCTGTAAAACAAAAGTTACGTTGAATGAAAAACCCGACGTGGCCCTTAAAATAAAAGAAGAAGTACAAAAACAAATAACTGCAGGTTTTATCCGGGTATCCAAATACCCCGAATGGGTCGCCAATGTTGTCCCGGTTCCGAAAAAAGATGGTAGAGTTCGAATGTGTGTCGACTATCGAGATTTAAATAAGGCAAGTCCAAAGGACGACTTCCCTTTGCCACACATCGATATTTTGGTAGATAACACAGCAAACCATGCACTTCTCTCATTTATGGATGGATACGCAGGATACAATCAAATCCTCATGGCCGAAGAAGATATGGAGAAAACAACATTTATAACACCTTGGGGTACTTATTGCTATACGGTAATGCCATTCGGGTTAAAAAACGCGGGTGCTACTTACCAACGAGCAGCAACTGCCCTACTCCATGATATGATGCATAAAGAAGTGGAGGTCTATGTGGATGACATGATTGTAAAATCAAAAGACCGCCAAGGACATCCAACAGCCTTAAAGAAATTCTTTGAAAGATTAAGAAAATACAACATGAGGTTAAACCCCTCTAAATGTGCTTTTGGAGTTACCTCAGGGAAACTCTTGGGTTATGTCATAAGCTCTAGAGGAATAGAGATAGATCCCACCAAAATTAAAGCAATCATGTCCATGCCACCGCCCAAAACCGAAAAGCAAATTCGAGGATTTATTGGCCGGTTGCAATACATAAGTAGGTTCATATCCAAGTTAACCACGATATGCGAACTAATATTCAAAAAGCTTATGAAAAATGTACCAATCATATGGGACGATGAGTGTCAAAAAGCCTTTGAGAAGATCAAAGCCTATCTTGCGAATCCTCCCGTATTAGCCCCGGCACTCCCCGGAATACCCTTAAGACTATACTTAACCGTCACAAAAGAAACAATGGGAGCTATGCTCGCACAAGAGGTAGAAAGCAAAGAAAATGCTATTTACTACTTAAGTAAAAAAATGCTCGAACATGAAACACGCTACACCCCATTGGAAAAGTTGTGCCTCGCATTGGTGTGGGCCACAACTAAATTGAGACATTACATGCTCGTGCATACCGTTTACGTAGTCTCACGAATGGATCCCCTAAAATACCTATTCGAAAGATCTACACTTAATGGACGAATCTCAAGATGGATAGTAAATTTGGCCCAATTTGACATAAGGTTTATGCCTCAAAAAGCAATTAAAGGATCAGTGGTCTCGGATTTTCTAGCAGATTTCCCAATAGAAGATTCAACACCCTTAGAAGAGAATGAATTCCCGGACGAAAATTTAATGATGACAGAGGATGATACATGGACTCTATATTTTGATGGAGCCTCAAACCAAAAGGGGTGCGGCGTAGGAGTCTTATTAGTATCACCTAAGGAAGAACATGTCCCTATATCCATCAAATTAGATTTCGACGTCACCAACAACGCAGCTGAATATGAAGCATGCGTGGTAGGCTTCGAAACCGCTTTAGCCCTAGGTGTAAAGAAACTCCGGATATTCGGAGATTCATCCCTAATTATTAATCAAATCTCCAAAAGATGGAAGGTTAGGAGTGAAAGTTTAGCTCCTTACCAAACATATCTGGAAACTCTCACCGATCAATTGGAAAAAGTGGAATACACTTACCTACCTAGAGAGGAAAACCAATTCGCCGACGCCTTGGCAAGGCTAGCATCAATGGTTAGAATACCTAAGGAAATTGAGCAAATGCCTTTAACCATAGAAAAAAGGCATAAACCAGCATACATTCAGGCCATAGAAGACGACGAAGTAATTCAAGAAGAAGAACCAGAGGAGGAACCATGGTTCGTAGATATCTTGAATTATGTCACCAAAGGAGAATATCCTCCTCATGCTGACAAAAGAGCGAAAAGAGCATTAAGACTCTTAGCTTCCCAGTTTGTACTCATAGGAAATGAACTACACAAAAGGGTACCTAAGGGACGAGCTCTATTATGTGTAGACAAAAAAGATGCTCAAAGGGCTATGAGAATAATCGATGAAGGTATATGCGGAACACATGTTAACGGCAAAATGCTAGTCCAAAAGATAATGCGAGAAGGATATTACTGGACTACCATGAATAAAGATTGTCATCAATATGTAAAAAGATGCCCAAAATGTCAAATTTATGCAAATTTGCAACATATCCCACCATCTCTTCTCTACACCTACACTTCACCATGGCCTTTCTCTACATGGGGAATAGACATAATTGGAAAGATTACACCTCCCGGAACAGGAGGCCATGAATACATCTTGGTTGCAATAGATTACTTCACAAAGTGGGTGGAAGCACAATCATATGCTAAGCTCACCGCCAAGCATGTAGCACTCTTTATCGAAAGAAACATAATTTGTCGATACGGAGTCCCACATGAAATGATAAGTGACAATGGAACTCATTTTCAAGCAGAATGTGAAGAATTGCTACAAAAGTATGGTATTCAACATCACCATTCTTCCCCGTATAGACCTCAAGCAAATGGAGCAGTTGAGGCCGCTAATAAGAATTTGAAAACGATCATTGAGAAAATGACGGAAAATTATAAAGATTGGCCTAACAAACTTCACTTCGCATTGTGGGGTTATCGCACGTCAATCCGAACATCAACAGGAAATACGCCATTCAACTTGGTATATGAAATGGATGCCGTACAACGTAACCTGTAGAGTTAGAAATACCTTCTCTGCGCATTGCGTTAGAAAGTAAACTCGATGAAGTCGAATGGACTAGAGCACGATATGAAGAGCTAATCCTACTCGATGAAAAGCGACTAGAAGCTCTACATCATACTCATTGTTATCAAACCCGCATGGCTAGACATTTCAACAAAAAGGTCAAGACCAGAAATATCAAGGTTGGGGACTTGGTATTAAAAGCATTAAGGAAAAATGTCTTAGATCCAAGAGGCAAATTCCGGCCTAATTGGTCTGAACCATATATTGTCAAAACAATCCTGTCAGGAGGCGCGGCTAAATTAACTGATATGGATGGCAATGAATTTTCAAACATGACAAACCTTGACCAACTTAAGAAATACTACCCATAAGTACTTGAGTAAAATACTCAAGAGAGCTACGTTTGGCCTGATTCCTTAAGCAAAGGATACGTAGGCAACCCAGACAGGGTGCGGCCGCTTTAATCTTTTTAGATTCTGTATCTCCGAAGTAAAAAACTCATGTCTGCAAAATTTCAAAACTGGCGCCAGACGATAGTCTCTGTCGCCAGGAGATAGAGCCCAATCGTCAGCGACAGTGCATCAGATAACAGCGCCAGTCTTCTGCGAGTGTCTAGACCAGTTTCGCATGTTCTGAAAATTTATTCGACTTTCGTACTCGAATTAATTCTCCGAAAAATAAATGTTGTAATTGTTTTCATTGCTCTAATTGAAAGTTAATTAAAATAAGAGCTGAAATTTTATTGATTAATAAAGAAAGTACATTATTGATAAAATAAAAGCTGAAAAATTAACTAAAACAAATTAACTTTGTCTAATAAATCAAAAGGAAAGCAATGCTCTAATCTTTTTTCTCCTTCTTCATTCTTTTCCAATTTGTGTGTTCATTCTCTTCCTCTTGATCCATAACCTTCGCTAGGAGACAACCGTTAGAAGATCTACACTCTACTTTAGTATAGATAGTTTCTCCTTCCGCTAGGACTCCATGTTTCTTCTCTACCCAAGCTTCCTTCTTAGTAGAGTCGACTTTTCTTTTTCCTTGATTCTTCTTGGCACTCTTCTTTCTAGGCATAATAGGAGTCTTGAACTCAATTCTTTCCCCTAGGCGTTCCTTAGCAGGGATCTTCTTGTCACCTAGACGATACTTCACATTGGTCTTTTCAATTGTAACTTGAGGTTTTTGGAATCTTCCATCAAGCCATTGCTTCACTTTATTTGACAAGCAAGGTGGTTCCTTATGGGTAATCACCTCCCATAAGGGCCTACCACTCCAGTATCCATCAAAGCGCTCAATCTCTTGTGACACAGGAAATTCATAAGGACGGCGAAGATCTCCTGTAGGGATGGTTTGTGCGAGACCATATTGTCTCATGACTCTACAAGGAAAGTAAAAGGTTAGTCTCGACAAGCTCGGGAGACGACAATATGCTTGATTACTACAACCAATCATCGCCTCAATCCTCCACCAAGGAACAATCCAGTTTATGGTAAAGTCACCGGCAGCGAACACCTTGCTCCACTCATGGCGACCGATTTTCAAAAATCGTTTCTTTCGGCGGACTATGCAATTTGGAACATATGTGTGAATATCATCGGGAGGATTAATAAGCTTCAGCCTCTCCATGAGCCATATCTGCAAATATGTATTTAAATTAACATTACAGTGTAAAAATAATATTCTTTAGTTCTTGATAAATTAATAATAATATTATTTTATACCTGTAATAAAATTGGAGAACCTCTTAAAGGTGCCCTTGAATCCTTTCTTAGTGCATCTAACCACAGCATAGTCTCTCCAACAATTAATGGCATTGGATTTCTCCCAGATTCAACTTGTTCTATAACAGATATAATTATCGATTGCCCCTCATTATCTTTGCCACTCACTAAGAGCAATTGGTTAAATAAACAATAAAGGAAAGCCCTTCTTTTATAGACACGGAAATCGGGATTGGGATTATCATAAAAATAATGTGCAAATTCTGTCAAATTAACTATGTTACCATGCACTATGTGTTTCAAAGCCGTCCCCCTCAAATCAAAAAAGTGTTCGAAATCTTTATAGTAATATTCATTGATTCTAGGCATTACCGCAAGGTCTGTGGAACAATAACCTATGATGGCCCCAAATTCTTCCGGTAAAGGACATATTTCATCATGAAAAAAATCTAAAACCATGAGTATCAATATTCCAATAGTCTATGGCAGAATAAATAAAGTCAATATCAAGGCTCATCCCCTTGACTCCAAACATACCCCCCATATGAGAAAGATCTAATGCTTTTTTATCTTTAGCAGTCAAGTGACGACACCATTCATCCATGTACCCACAAAAGGTTCTTTTAGCTAAAGGTATGATTACTAGTTAATTAACTATTTAATAAGCTGGTTAAATTATGCAGTAAACGGATGATTCGGGGGCTATTTATAACTTTTTCTGCACGACAGACTTCAATTCCTGTAGGAAACAGGAAAGCGCGTCTGTCGCCAGGCGACAAAATTGTCGCGTGGCGACAGAGCCTGTCGCGTGGCGACAGATCCTGTCGCGTGGCGACAGGATGGTTTATGCGGCGCCAGTTGTTTCCTTTGCAGCGTCACCTATTGCGCGTAGGAAACCGTGTTTTTACGTATTTGATTCCGACTTTGACTTGACTTACTGTTCTATTCCTCTTCTCATACCCTCAATATTTTTATTATTATTATTCTTATTATTATTACTCTTATTCTTATTATTATTATTATTATTATTATTATTATTATTATTATATTAAAGCTTAATTTATTTTTACACTTGCCTTCATTTTCTTTTTTCTTTTTTTGGGGGAGAGATTCGGTACCCTCCATTAATATTAAAAATGACGGAAAAAAATTTTGCGCAAAAATTACACTTTCTCACACACTTACATGCACAACACATTTGTTATACAATAATAAATCAGGCAAATAGAATGTTAATAAATAATAAAATGCATATATATATACAAGTGTCTGGTACATAAGTCATATAAATACAATAGGCAAAGTCCTACAAAGGTCAACAATAAATAAACACAGGTACAGCTATGGCGCCGGAGGTCGCAAGTCGCGAGGGATGCCGAATGTATCGAAAAATGTCCTACTCCGTGGAGTATGTCCATCATCGCCCCTGGACCACCAGACGGCGCAAACTGCAGCTCAGGACCAGGCCATCTAACCTCGCCCTGAAACCCGACGGAAAGAGGCTGGGGCTGCAAAGGCTGCTGCGACGACGAGCCAAACTCGTATGTCCCACTACCCATCCCACCTCGAACGGTTGGCCCGGTCGGAATGTCCTCAGGTGATGACGCCGAATCCTCTACAGCGGCGGCCTCAGAACGACCACCTCGACCACCAGAAGTAGTCCGACGACGCCTCGAGTCGGACCTAGTAGTCTCCCTCCTAGGCTCGGGCCTCGATCGAGTGCGTGGGGAAGGAATAGGCTGCCCCTGCAAAAGTAAATCAAGGTTAGCAAATGCAACGAAAATAAAGCTAAAAGCAGTAAAAGTAAAAGTAATACCTCCTCAGCGTCGTTGCTACGACAGGTAGCACGGTTCCGCAACCTCACAAGCTGGCTGCGAAAGGCGTCAATGCACCTGGCCATAGCCGTCACCACCTCACGAGAGAACTGCCAAAATAGCCAAAGTCAATAACAATTATAAAGCCCAACATAAGGATGGTATATAACAAGAAAAACTACTTACTCGGGTCTGGTGACGAGGAATAGACCGCTCCACAAACTGCTCTCCCGCTGGAGCTGGCGGAATAAGCTCCTCGATCGGTCCATACGTACCCTGGTAGCGTATAGACATCCTCGGAGGGATGAACTCCCTAGGACCAGCCTGCTAAAAGTAAAAGTTAGAAAGATACTTGGGGGCTACCTAAGAAAGATAAACTAAACGAATAAAAGCATACCGCTGCCTCCTCTGAAGGGACAGGAGCCGGCGCTAGCAACGGTAGCAGGTCCTCCTCATAGTTCTGCTCGAGGAGAATGTGTGATCTCCAGGGAGTACCTCGCGAAGGCCCACCAGCACGATCCCGTTGCAAGGCATCGTGGAACATATGCCGAGGTGGAGGAGCGGGAACAACGAAAGTATCCGAGGAGTGCTGGATGGCCACCCTCTCCCCTAGGTAGACCACCGCGCCGTATGTCCCCAGAAAGTAACGGCGCTCAGCCGTGTACTGCGCCGCCAGCGCAGGGATAGGAAAAGCAGCCCAAGGCCGATATACCGGGCTAGGCTCCTGAAACATCACTAAGTAAGATACTAACGCTAAAAGGTGATAAAAGAGAAAGTAAGAATTAAAGAAAAACCCACTGTGAGGATCATCTCTCGAAGGCGTAGCACCTCCGGCGGACCTCTACGGCCTCCCCAACTAGCAGCAATGGGGAGCAAGCGAGGAGAAGGCCTCGCAGGCGCAAGAGAAGGGAAGTGCTCGTAGAACCAAATCTATACAAGAAGTGAAAATTAGTAAAAATCGTGCTTTTAAATTTAGAGTTAAAACCTCAAAAGGAAAGGAGATGTACCTCTACGACCCTCCAGAAACTGGAAAGGGCTATCTCTCCAGACAAGGCCTTGTGACGACAGGAGCGCCGCAAGCCCAGTAAAAAATCAGCATAGGCCATGCTGGCCCAGTCATATGTCCCGACCAACTGGAGGTCGCGAATGGCGGACAGGTAGTATAGAAGTACTCTACTACCTCGATCAGGGGAAAATGTCCCTGATAGCAGAATCAACACAAAGATGCGCACCCGCTGCTCTCGGGTAGTCGCATCATCCTCGAAAGCTGCAGCCAGCGTGCCGCGACGGATACATCGAGAACTCAGCTGTCCCGACTGAGCCTTAGCCTGGGCCCGAATAACGATCGGCCCCAATAACTCCAAAACCTCCGGCGAGTAAACAGTAACGCCAGCATCGAAAGGTAGAGGAGTAGACTGGAACTCTAGCCCCGTAATGAGACTAAAGTCAGCTGGAGTGACTGTCATCTCACCCCAGGGAAAGTGATAAGTGTTAGTGGTGTCCCAAAAGAACTCCACCAAAGCTCGGACGGCGAGGTTACCCCCATCGTATGAAAACATGGCCCGAGTGGCCTGCAGCAGAGGAGTCAACCCACATGACTCCCAAAGACGACGAAGCCCCTCATCGCGGCAGATAAAGTTGTCGTACAGGGAGATAATGGTGGAATTACCCGAGCCATGGCTACGGGTTCTCCTACTCGCTAGACCTCGTCGGATCCTCTCCGACAGATGATGAACTGGCGCGTGAAATAGAGTGCGCTCGTCCCAATCAGGCATGACACCCAGCCCGGAAGTAGAAGGTACGTCCTCGCCCTCGCTGGTGGGCTCGTCCTCTCGACGTGAATCCCTCGACCGAGAACCGGAACCACGTCGTCTAGCCATGCTAAAGTATGTAAAAGTAATTAAACTTAAATTTCTACAGTATCTAAAGTTCGCCTAAGCCGCATGATACTATGTTAAAAAAAAAAAACAGAGTACGTAGTACTAAAACAGAGCAAAATCTCAAACAAGCATGGAAGTGTGTTCTTTGAGCAAATAAGCAATTTCTTGCAAACATATGATGAATATTGTGACAAATTGTACAAGTAAAAGCAGTCAAGATGCAAAGAACGACTCACATTGTTCTTCACGACCTTAAGAGGTCCTACAATGGTGAATTGTTTGTTTCTTCACCAAATTGAGTCAAACAAGTCTCAAAATACTCCCAAAGTAATATACAAGCATAATTAAACAAATTCAAGGCATAAAATTCAACGAGCAAAGCAAATTAAGCAAAATGAGTTTCGAATTTTTCGGAAAATTCGCGAATTATAACGCGTAATTCATTAAAAACCGAGTAGAGTTTGAGCAAAACTTACATAGATCGGGAAAATAGATGAGAAAAGCTTCGATTTGCAACAAGTTTGAGCGAATTTGGTTGAGAAATGAGCAAGAACGAGTAATTTGAAGTTTTCGCGAAATTTGTGAAGCAGAGCAGCGAAATGAGAAAGAAGAAGAAGACGGGTTTAAAACCCCGATTCTGTCGCCAAACGACAGAATTGTCGCGTGGCGACAAACTCTGTCGCGTGGCGACAGATGTAAAAGCTTGCGACAGGCACTTCTGGTCAGCGCAGGAGCGGCGACAGAGTGCTGGGCTCTTCCTTATGGTTTTGTGGGTCCATGTTAGTAATTTGGGTTCCTTGGTACGCCAGTTAGCCCCTTTGAGCAATTGACATGATTTAGTCAGCTTGATCAAAATGCACTGAGTGATCGACTTAAGGCACCGAAATAATGGTTCAAGGCACCGAAATAATGGTTCAGAGCACCGAAATAATGGTTCAAGGCACCGAAATAATGGTTCAATAGATGCACCAAAGTAGTGGTTTACAAAGGCAAAAGCACCAAAGTACTGGCATAAATATAAAAAAATAATGATAAATAATGATATTAAGGGTCAATAGGTAAAGTGATTCTTTGGCAATGTCTCAACATAGAGAGGAATTGTTTAGCGGCGAAGTACGGTCGTGACGAGGTAGTGTCACAAATGGTGGAGATGGCGAAGCAAGGCCACCTTCGGCGGTCCCTCAAGGTAAAGAAGAGATTGTCTATAGCGGCGACATACTGCTGTGGCGACATATGGCCACACCCTGGAAATGACGACATACAATTATTTTCGACGATGTTCCCGAAATACTGTGGAGGATTGTCACCAAGAATATTGAAGGCGACGACATATGGTTATCTTCAACGATGGCGTTCACGAGGCACTGTGGAGGTTGTCACAAATGACAAATGAAGCAACAACAAAATGGTTACTTTCAGAGACGTGTGCTCGACGGTGCAAGATACGCGTTTCTTAACTCTTTTATCTGTTTTAACTAATGATTGTTTTACAGGTATCGGCGTTATAAGAATGATTTGGAATCGCAGAACGTTTTGAATCATTCTCCGTCCCTATCGCTACTTTGACTTTCGTTTTCGAAACATAAGTTTCTTCAAACTTAGTCAAAGTGGGGGCTTCTGTAGACACCCATTTGTGTCTCCCCAAAACCAAACCCAGTGATGAATAAGGTGAAAGTGTGAAAAGTCAAGTGTTGCGGTTAGTTTTTATTAAAAATCTCTTTTTCTGTTTTCGAAAACCATTTCTATTTTATGAAAACGTCCAATTCAGTTTATTTTGGTCCATGATAAGGGTCCAATAATAGTATAGTTGGATGGGGCTCGAAAAGACCTTTCCAACGATATATTATAAGCCCAATTCCGATGAATAATGAGGAAGTTATGGCCAAAATACTAAACTGGGCCCAAACCGGATTTTACCTACGACCCAATGATCATGAGGAGTGTCCAAAGGTTTAATCCTATTCCTAAACTAATTAGGATTGATTAGAATCTTCTATAAGTTTCTAAAATATCTTAATTATCCTTTTTTTAAAAGATAAGATCATGGAATTTGATTTGAATATAAACTTTCCTTTTTTAAAAACTTTCCTAATTCTATTCGGATTTAAACATGTTCAAAGACAGTCAGATATTATTTTCGTGCCTAATGTTTTTTATCCAAATTTTATATGGTTGGATAGAACTTGAAATTATCTTTCCAATGATATATTATAATATTAAATCCGAGCTATAACGAAAAAGATATTAAATATATACGAACCTCTATCCAAAACTGACACCCTTTCACTATTTCGTCCATATCTTTTTCTATACAAAAGATTTTAATCTGATTCTAATTGCATTAGAAAGTAGACTTCAAGAGCTTTCCAACGACATATTATATGACTTATTTGAACTTCTAGATCAAAAGATATGATTAAAACAAAATCCGTAAAAAACTGTCTTGTCGCGAAACGACAGGATTGTCGCCTCGCGACAGACTCTGTCGCCTGGCGACAAGATAAATTTCTGGCGACAAGGTCGGTTTGTTAGCGACAGCGTGGAGTTTTATTCCTTATCAAATTCTATATTTTTCCGGACTTTTTCCTTATAAATAGGGTCTCAAACCTCTGTTTTTAATCAATCAACTTTCAACATTTCTCATCAACTCTCATCATCAATTCTCTCTATTCCCTCTCAAGAATTACTTAATTCTTTTCTCTCTCTCTCTTTCTAAACTAGCTTTTACAAACAATATTCCGCATTCACAAGATCTTTAAACACTTAGCCAAGTTCGAAGTTGCCTTCGCCCTAAACGTGCAAGGTTGATAATTTCTGAGGGTTTGGTCCAAACCTAGTCAAAACTTTATTTAATTTGATTTTAATTTAGTTCTTTAATAATTGTTTATTATTTTCATTGAAGTTTACTAACTTGTGTATTTTGTTATTAGAAAGAGGTACGAGGCTTCAAAGTATGTAATCTTATTACTCTCTTTCAATGTAGAAAGCATGCTTATTATTGTTTATGATTCCTAGTATCATGTCAGGATGTTTTTAATGCTTTCTAGTATCATGTTAGGATGTTATTTTATGCTTTCTAGTATCATGTTTAGGATGCCTTTATGCTTTCTATTATCATGTTAGTACCATGTTAGGTTTAAAGCTTTGATCTTTATCGTTTAGTGACATGCTAGGGTTTGTTATTAATCTTGTTAGTATCATGCCTAGGATCTTGCTATTATTATTAAGCTTTATTATGCCTTATCATGCTATTATCATTATCATTATTGTTATTGATTTATTTATTATGTTGCTTGATATTTATTTTATGTTTTATTGTTATTGCTTGATCACACCTTTTATGATTGTTAAAGGGAATTTGTACTTGAAATCACGCTTAATAAGATAATTATTAATTTGGTTTAGGCTAATGTGATTTTAATTCAAGTGATCGCCAATAATAGTTTTATTTGTGCATTAATATTCAACCAACATAGATAAACAGGGTAGGATTAATATAATGTTTGTATGTTATTCGAAAAGCGCGCATGAATACGAGTAGAACAAAGTAGAGGCCTATTTTATAGGGCGGGTCCTTTCTTTTGTAGATTGGATTCGTGCCTTCATCCCCGGACCCTGTTTGGTTCAAGACCTTATGGAGTAGTTGACGGTCCTTTGGATTGTCTTTTGGGTTTACAAGTTCCTAAAACTTGTTGGCGACTCTTTTTGCTCTTTGTCTTTCCCTTTGGAATGCCACCGTACTTTAGTGTATGATCACAGTGGGGTTCAAGTTTGGGGTTATCGTAATGCTTGAAATATTCCCTACAGGGATGAAGGTACAAATCCAACCTAACAGAGATTGAACCTGCCCTAATAATAGGCCTCTACTTTATTCTTCTCGTATTCATGTGCGCTTTCTGACTAACATGCAGTCAATAGGTTAACCCTAAACCTGTTTATCTATGTTGGTTGAATATTAATGCACAAACAAAACTATTATTGGCGATCACTTGAATTATAATCATATTAGCCTAAACAAGATTATTAATTATCTTATTAAGCGTGATTACAAGTACAAATTCCCTTTAAACATGCATAAAAGGCATGATCAAGAAATAACAATAATAAATATAATATCAAGCAACATAATAACAATCATAATTAAAATAATAAATAATCATGTTAAAAATAAAGCATAATACTAATAGCAAGATCCTAGGCATGATACTAACAAGATTAATAACAAACCCTAGCATGTCACTAAACAATAAAAATCAAAGCTTTAACCCTAACATGATACTAACATGATATTGATATGATATTAGAAAGCATAGGAAGCACCCTAAACATGATACTAGAAAGCAATAATAACATCCTAACATGATGCTAGGAATTAATAAATAACAAACATGCTTTCTACAAGAATAGAGCAATAAGACTACATACTTTGATGCCTCGTATCTCTTTCTAATAACAAAATACACGTGTTAGTAACTTCAAGGAAAATAATAAAACAAACAATCAAATTAAATAATGGAAATAGAGATTAGGGACCAAACCCTCAGAAATTATAACCTTTCACGTCTAGGGCGAAGGCAACCTAGAACTAGGCTAGGTGTGTCAAGATCTTGTGAATGCGGAATTTTGTTTGAGGAAAGGTTTAGAAAAAGAGAGAGATGATTGTAGATGAGAATTGATGATTGTTGATGAGAATTGATGATTGTTGATGATTGAAAACGGAGGTTTAAGGAGCCTATTTATAATGAAAATCAGCCCGAATATGATAAAAAAGAATTAGAGTTCGAAAAGGAATAAAACACGACGTTGTCAACGCTATAGCCTCTGTCGCCGCGCGACAAAGCCTGTCTCCGAGCGACAGGCCTATCGCCAGGTGACAGCCTGTGGTGCGGCGCCGTAGACGATTTTTCCACACGTTTTCCTATTTCTGATAAAATTTAGCGTACGAGGGATAAAACTGTAATTTTATTTAAAACGCTTCTTTTATTCTAAATAAAACTCATAAAACTCTTTTATCAATGCTAATCACATAGGATTCAAAAGAACCTTCTAGAAAATTCTAAAAGACTATAATCAATCCTAATTGCATTAGGAATCATAAATCATAATGGGCCCTCCTCTAGATTATTGGGCCGCACATAAAAAATCAAATCGGGCCCAGTTTAGTATTTTGGCCATAACTTCCTCATTATTTATCGGAATTGGGCTTATAATATATCGTTGGAAAGCTCTCTTCGAGCCCAATCCAACTACACCATTATTGGACCCTTGCCATGGACCAAACTAAACAGGATTGGCTATTTTCATAAAATAGGTTTTCGAAAACAGAGAGAAAGAAGAGAGATAAAAACTAACCGCAACACTAAATTTTCCACACTTTCACTTCATTCGATTATGATTCGACGTGAAAGGTATTCATCACCACGTTTGGTTTTGGGGACACACTTTTGGGTGTCTACAATGGTCTATCAAAATAAAAACGTACAAATTCTTTCAAATTTACTACATTCCCATGCACTATGTCTTTTAAGTCCCTATCCCTAAGGTTAAGGAAAAGCTCAAAGTCTTTATAATAATATTCGCTCACTTTAGGAATTACCGCAAGATTTAAAGAAGGAAAGCCAAGATTGGCACCAAATTCTTTCGGTTAAGGGAAAATTTCATCATAACCTAGTTTAAAGCAATGGGTATTTGAATCCCAATATTCTAAGGCTGTATGAATAAAATCTATGTCAAGATCTACCCCCTTAATACCGTATAAACCCCCCAAGTGGAAAATGTCAAGCTCTTTCCTCTCTTTGGCAGTCAAAGACCGGCACCACTCACGAGTAAAATCACTAAAACTCTTAGCCATGACTACTTGATTAAAAATTAAAAGCTAAGTGTTTTTAATCTGCTCGAATTATGCAGTAATCGACAGATTTGGGGGCTATTTATAAACAGAAACCGACGCAAACCGAATCCTAAAAGAATCTGGAAAAAATAAAGCCATCGCGCCGCGACAGGACCATCGCTCTGCGATGGCTTGGTTTTTATCGCGTCAGAACAACGTGCTAAGCTGACCACGTTTTATCCAACTTCGACTCGAATTTGTACTTTGACTTTACAGTTTTGATTCTTTTCCAAGCCTTATCCAACCTTATTTTTGGCAATTTTCTTTCAAACACTTACCCCCTATTGATTATTTTAAGTTTAATTAATTTTAATCTTATTTTAGTCAAAGTCAATATTATTTTTTTTTCTTTGTGGGGGAGGAAGTCGGATACCCTCCGTTAATAATAAAAATGACGGAATTTTTTGCGCAAACATTAATCACAATTTTGCACACACTCACATACACATAAAATGAAAAATAAAAATGTAAATAGATAAAAACAGACATAGCAATCATAGGATGTATATACAACATGTCTAACATAAGTGTTAGATAATACAACGTAACGCAAAGTCCTACATAGTCAAATAAAAAGCACAGGTACAACTACTGCACCGGAGGATGCAAATGCGGAGGAACCCCGAATGTTTCCAAAAAATGCAGAGGATGCATTCCCTCACCAGCCTCAAGATCTCTAATATTCGGGAGCGAAAGAGTAGGGCCAGCCCATCCTAGCTCACCCTGCTGAGGTCCCGGTTGCTGGGGTTGCTGCGACTACTACGACGATGAGCCAACCTCGTACGTCCCACCACCCGCGAAAGGAGTCGATGTCACGCCTCCCTGGCCAGTTGGCCTCCCCGATGCACCCTCGGAAGAAGAGCCGGAACCCTCCAGCCGAAGTATGACGATGCTTCGAGCCAGATCCGGATCTCTCCTTCCTATCCTCGTGTCTCGTGCACGTGACGGAGGAACATGTTGAAATAGAAAAACAAGCCGAGTCAAATACAAGAAAAATAAGTGAAGCAAATATAAAGTAAAAGTCAAAGAGAAATACCTCCATGCCATCACTCCCATAACGACAGATAGCTCGGTGACTCAACCTCACGAGCTGATAACGAAAGGCGTCCATGCCTCTCGCCATCCTCGTCATCACCTCGCGGGAAAACTGCCAAGCAATAAAACTAGGAACAATCAAAGAACATGCATACAAACAAAATAATAATAGATGGCTCACCTAGGGCTAGTGACGAGGTATCGACCTCTCCACAAAACGCCACTCCTCAAGGGCCAAAGGACTCATCTCCTCAACCGGGACGAAAGACCCCTGATAGGTAATGGACATTGGTGGAGTTACAAACTCTGCAGCCGTTGCCGCAGCCTGCAAGAATAAAATCAAAGCGATTAGAATTTACTAGGGGCTACCAAAAGAACAATTCAAAAGATGCAAAATATACCTCCGCCTCCTCTAACAGGCAAGGTGGTAGAGCCATACGTGGTAAATGTCTCTCACCATAACTCCGGTTCGGATGGCTATCCCGCTGTCACTCCGTACCACCTGGCGACCTAGCCATATAAACTCTCAGGTCCGCCTGGTCCATCGTATGCCGCGGAGGACGGGTTGGAACAACAAAAGACTCTGAAGAGTGCTGAATCGCAACTCTCTCGCGCAGGTACACCATAGCATCATACGTCCCCTGTAAGTAGCGCAGATGAGCTGTGTACTGGACAACCCGCACAGGAACGTCAAAATCAGCGCATTGACGAAAGTGGACCTTAGGTCCCTGCAAAACGAACACGCATGAGACGGAATCTTACTCAGAAGAATGAACAAAAATGACGAGCAATGCATACTGAGAGAAGCAACTCTCGAACAAGGGCAGTAGCAGTATGGTCAATATAATAGCCGCCCCAACTAGCAGCAACAGGAAGCCCTCGAGACGAAGGCCTAGCTGGCGCCAAAGACGGCATATACTCGTAGAATCACAGCTGTAACAACAGGGAAAGGTCGACAAAGGCTAAGCGTTAAAAGTAAACTTTTGTCAAGGGAATAGAATATACCTCTAAGATCCTCCATAAGCTAGAAAGTGTCGTCAAAGTTGCAATGACGATAGGCAAGTCGCAATCCCAGCAGGAAGTCAGCATAGGCCAGGCTAGCCCAACCAAAAGTTCCGACCACTCAAAGGTCGCGAAGAGCAGGTAAATAGTAGAGCAGTACTCGGCTACCCTTGTCAGGGAAGAAGGTCCCTGACAGAAGAATCAAAGCGAAGATGTGCGCCTGTTGCTCCGAGGTGGTCGCATCATCTCGAAAAGCCTCCGCTAGCAAAGTTCGACGAATGGATCGGCTACTCATCTGTAATGGCCGAGACTCGCCGTGGGCCCGAACAACGATAGGACCTAGTAGCTCCTCTACCTCAAGGGAGAAAAGGGTACTATTGCTATTGAAAGGAACTGTAGTTGACCAGAACTCCAATCCGGTAATGATAGAGAAGTCAAGGGGAGCGACAGTCATCTTACCCCAAGGAAAATGGAACGTGTTGGTGGTTTCCCAAAAGAACTCCACCAAAGCTCGAACTAAGAAATGGCTCGACCTTAAAGAATAGAGAGCCCGAGTAGTCTGCAGCAAAGGAGTCAAACCACAAGACTCCCACAGCGCAAGTAACTCCTCGTTGTTGTGGAAGTAAGAATCGTATAGCTGCCCAATAGTGTCGTTGCCCGAACCGTGGCAACGAACTCGCTTGTCAGTCATCCCGAGCCGAACACGCTTTGAGATATGAAACCAGGGCGCGAAGTACAAGGTACGCCCATCCCACTCAGGAAACTCCCCAAGGCTAGTGGAAATCCCCTCGCCGGCGTCGACAACCTCTTCCTCTCGGTGAGCCCCAAAAGAGCGTGAGCCAGAACCGCATCGTCGAGACATGCTAATTATGCAAGCAAACAGTAAATAAAAGGTTTTATAGTATCTAAGGTTTGCCTAGCCGCATGATACTATGATTTTCAAAAATAGAGTACGTAGTACTAAAATAGAGCATGTTTTTTATTCAAGCAAAAATAGCATTCTCAAGCTATCAAACAATTTCTTGTAATATTGTGACAAATATTGTGACAAATTAAGCAAGAAAAGAGAATTAAAACATGAAGAACAAGTGACATTGTTCTCACGAACTCAAAGTGCCCAACAATGCCAAATCGCTAATTTCTTCACCAAATTGAGTCAAACAAGTCTCAAAATACTCCTAAGGTGATATACAAGCATAAACAAGCAATTTCATGGCAAGAAATTTGATAAACAAAGCAAAACAAGAAAAGGAATTTTTGATTTTTTCAAGAATTTGCAAATAAAACACATGAAATTCTTCCAAACTAGGAGGAGTTTGAGAAAAACTTACATAAATCGGCAAATCAGAGATCAAAAGCTTCGATTTGCAAGAAATTTGAGCGAATTTGGTTGAGAAACGAGCAAGAACGATCAAGGTGAAGTTTCGGGCCATTGTCGTTCGAAAATGAGCAGCAGCCGAAATGAGGAAGAAGAAGGGGTTTTATTCCGAAACACCCGACTCCATCGCGCCGCGACAGAGCTATCGCACCGCAACAATGTTGTCGCGCCGCTATGGCTCTCCTTTCTTCAGCAGTGCAATCCTTGGCCCTTATACTGGTTATGTGGACCTTATTCAGCAAATTGGGTTCCTTGGTACGCTTGTTAGCCCTTATAAGAAAATTGACATGATTAGTAGTTGGCTCGATTACGATCACAGTAAGTGATCGACCTGACGAAGATCATCTCACTTGGCGTAAGCGCCTAAGTATTGGCTCATCACAAGCACCGAGGTATTGGTTCTCAAAGCAAGCACAAGCGCCAAAGTACCGGCTCATTACAAAAATGCGCCAAATTACTGGCACAACAAGCAATCACAGCAAAATATTAGCAAGTATTTAAGGGAAGCACTAGCAAACTGAGGATCAACAAGAGATGGTCTTCGATAATTTTCCCTAGGATGTGGAAGATTGTCATAGCAAAACTAAAGATGGCTACAAACAGCGGTCTTCGACGATTTCCCGAAGTATAAAGGAGATTGTCTATAGCGGCAAGATACTGCCACAACACTGGAGATGACGAGGTACAGTCACCTTTGACGACGTTCCCGAGGTATTGTGGAAGATTTTCACAAATAGATAAAGATAGCGAGACACTGTTACCTTCAAATGGCGTTCACGAAGCACTGTGGAGGTCGTCACAAATGCAGAAATAAAATTGGTTACCCCAAAGACGTGTACTCGACGGTGCAAGATACGCGTTTCTAACTCTTTTATCTGTTTAAATTAACACTAGTTTGCAGGTATTGGCGGTACAAGAATGATTTAGGATCGCAGAACGTTCTGAATCAATTTCCGTCCCTATTGTTACTTTGACTTTTGTTTTCGAAACTAACGTTTCTCCAAACTCAGTCAAAGTGGGGGCTTCTGTAGACACCTGATTGTGTCTCCCCAAAAACCAAACCCAGTGATGAATATCTTTCACGTCATTGATTATCGAACAAGGTGAAATGTGAAAAGTCTTGTGATGCGGTCGTTTTAATAAAAATATTTTTTTATGTTTTCGAAAATATTTTTTTTTGTAATCTATTGATGGAAAATGACCAGTCCATTTTAGTTTGGTCCATGATAAGGGTCCAATAATGGTGTAGTTGGATGGGGCTTGAAAAGAGCTTTTCAACGATATATTATAAGCCCAATTCCGATGAATAATGAGGAAGTTATGACCAAAATACTAAATTGGGCTCGAAATAAGTTTTATATACGGCCCAATGATCAAGTGGAGGGCCCATTAATTATTATTCCTTAAATAATTAGGATTAACTTTAATCTACTAGAATAGTCTAGAAGGTTCTCTTAAATTTTAGTGGAATTAGGATTAATAATTATATTTTTTAAAAAATAAAGAATTTTATTTGGAATAAAACAAGTGTTTTAAAAGATTAATTCTGGTTTTAAATATGATAAATACGGATTCTAATTACTTAATTATATTAGGAAAAGGTCTCCGTACAACGTTTTTATCTTTTCAGCACCATCGCCAAACGACAGCTTCATCGCGCCGCGATGAAGCCATGGCGTCGCGATGGAAGTAGTTCTATTCCGAATCGAATTCGATCTTTTCTTATCGTTTAGGGACTATTTTCTCTATAAATAGGGTCGATATTCTCCGTTTTTCAAATCATCAACAATCACCAACAATCATCTTTCTCTTCTTTCTCTTAAGCAATAGCTTATTCTTTCTCCCTCAATGCTTTCTAGCCTAACCTTTTTACAAACACAATACCGCATTCACGAGTCTTAGATACACATAACTAAGCTCGAATTTGCTTTCGCCCTAGATGTGAAAGGTTGATAATTTGAGGGTTTGGTCCCAAATCCCTATTTCAATAATTTAAATTAATTGTTTGATTTAATATTTTATTGAAATTAGTAACGTGTGGATTGCTTTGATAGAAAGAGATACGAGGCAACAAATTAAGTTATTTTATTGCTACTAAACTTTAGAAAGCATGCTTAGATCTTATTTTAATTCCTAGTATCATGTTAGAATGTAATTATTTTAGTTTCTAGTATCATGCTTAGGTTTTTTCCTATTTCTTCTATCATTTTAGTATTATGTTAGGGTTAAAGCTTTAATTTTTAATGTTTAGTGACATGCTAGGATTTGTTATTAATCTTGTTAGTATCATGCCTAGGATCTTGCTAATAATATTATGCTTTGTTGAGATTGTTATTATGATGATTATTATTATTATTATTATGTTATTTGTTATTATTGTTATTGCTTGATCACGCCCTCTCTTGCAGGTTTAAAGGAAATTTATACTTAAAATTACGCTTAATAAGATAATTAATAATTTTATTTAGGCTAATACGATTTTAATTCAAGTGATCGCCAATAATACATTTGTTTGTTTTAATTCAAGTGATCGCCAATAATAGTTTTATACCTCCAATGTAGTAAAAAATTGCATGTTTTTGATGAGTTTTTACACCGTGGTATAAAATTATCCCACGAGTGATGATGCTCTAACATGCAAATTTAAACAACATACAAATTGTCAATTAATTAAAAAAGCTTCAGCAATTGCATTGATATTCTTGTAATCACATTAGCACAACAACATACAACTGCTTAATTAACTGCTGTTTTTTAACTTCAGATTAAAAGAAAGAAAAAGAAAACAACATTAACAAGATTAACCCAAATTAAGCTGTTAATTAAACCCCGTAACATGCAAATTAAACAAGAAGCTAGATAATTACAAAATCTCAAACACTAGTATTATTAATTAGCTGAGGATCAACCTCAACTCTAGCAACACCTTCTTTATCCTCAACAACCTTAGCCACCTCAACTTCACCTTTCACCCTCTCTTTCACTTCCTCATCATCCACCACCTCTTCCTCCTCATCAACATAATTAGGATCACCCTCATCGATAGCGTGTTCGGCCTCGAGCTCGTTATTGGCCTCGAGGTCGGGCCCTTCCCACGTATACTTCCCACCGTGTCCTTTCTTAGGAGGGTGTTTCTTCACGGACACCCTGGCGTCAGCTGAGTGTCGTTCAAGACGGTGTAAACCCGTATCGACGAGTTTCTTTTCAATATGCTTAAGAGTATCTTTGTCGTGTGCGTGCAATTCTATCTTCTCGGATACGACCTTGCCTTCTTCGTCGCGGTGTTTGGTTCTGAGTGTCACTGGCTCGTCCCCTGCTACTGGCTTCATGATAAATTGATGATTGGTTTGAATGATTGAGATTATGTTTTGATGGAATTAGATGAGTGAATGAACGAATGAATTTGCGAAGATTATGATTTGGTATTTTTTTTTTTAGTTTGTTTTGATTTGGGGAAATGTTGTTGTGGTTTTATTGTTTTAATAGAGGGTTAAAGAATGGAGCGTAGAAAATGCTGGAAGGTTTGGAAAATGGAATAGAGGAGAATAGATGAGAACAAAGGCGAAGTGATGCGGTGTTGCTAGAACATTCTAAGCCCTACACGTGGGACTACTTTTCTGTACAGGGATCCATTTTTGACAAAAACTATTTTAAACCCATGTAACTTAGGTACTACGTGGGTTATAGATAGGGATGGAATCCGAATTCGTTCCTAGTCCGATTCGATTCAAAGAAAAAAAAATTTGAACCAAATCCAATAAATAATAATTCGAATTCGATTTCGTTTAACAAATTCGACTTTGAGTCGGAGGAGGGTCAGAGTCGGAGTCTACTTAGAATCTGACTTATCTGGTCCGACTTTGACTTTTCTATATTCTTAAATGTGTATATATATATATATATATATATATATATATATATATATATATATATATATATATATATATATATATATATATATATATATATATATTATCAATTCATGAATTTATAGGTCTTTGAAGTTGATTATAAATGAGTTGCAATTGATAATTGGGTCAAAATTAAATTTAAAGTAGGATTCGGAGTCAGAGGTTGAAAATTTAAGTCGGATCGGAGTCAAAAGTCGGAGTCGGAGGTGGAGGTGGAAGGCAGATTAAAAATCCGACATCTTGTAGGATCGGAGTCGAATTTTGCATAATCCGATCCGATCTGACCCATTGCCTTTCCCTACTTATAAACTTATACTTTCTCTGACCCAAAAGGTTGCTTGATTCAAAATATAGGGCCGTTATGCCAAATCGGATTGAATTAGTTGCTCCTTTTATTGTCAAATGATTTTAGGATCAAACTCTTTTTGGACTTGCGAAATGAATTATTTCTCTTGGTAATGAGTACAAGTGTTCAAGTCCATATTTAACATGGTATTAGAGTTAGACACATGATTTGAGTTTTGAGATTATTAATAGATGTAATGTATTCTGCGCCAAATTAAATGGGTCTATATGAGGGGTAGTGTGGAAGTTCACTTTGTCCCTAAGAAAAATCACATGTAATCGGATAAAAAAAAATTAAAAAAAAAGGTCAAGGGGTTACCCTTTTTTATTGCAAGAACTAAGAAATAAAACATCAAGTATGTTATCTAGATCTGTGAAGAAGGTCGAAGCCTTGTTGAGCTTTGTGATCAAGGACTGGCAATCTGATTTAAAGACAACATTCTTGCAGTTATATCTTTTTCCCAATCGAACAGCAAAATGTAGGGCCATGCCTTCTGCCACTTCAGGTGGCCAATACCCACGCAGCCTTCGCACACCAGCAAAGAGCACTTCCCCTTTCGAGTTGCGGGCAACAACACCTAGCCCAAACCAGCCTTTAACACCAAGACATGCATCACAATTAATCTTAACAGTCTCACCTGTAGGAGAGTGCCATCTCTTCGGACTTCGTTTGGCAGTAGGGGAGTTCTTCGAGCCATAAATCTTAACTGTGTAGGCGTTGTGATTAGTCACCAGACGACTAGTACGAGCAAGAGTGAGAGCATGGGGAATTTCCTTGTTAAAAACTTTTTCTTTGCGTCGGTTCCATATCTGCCACATGAGTGCCACACATTTCTGACGCTTAATTGCTTCCATCTTATTCCATGAGACCAGCAAGTCAGGGAAATTCATAGAACTAGCATCTCTTATCATATCTTAACATTCTATCTCCACCCATAAATCAGACACCGCAGGGCAACTATACAATGCAGGCTGATAAGTCTCGCTAGCAGAACACCAGGGGCATCCATCATCATCAATGATATGCCTGTTCATTAATAGCGAGCGGACTGGGAGAGAGTTTGTGCAAACTCTCCAAAGGAAATGGCGAACCTTGGGGGTAATCGAGCTTCCATAAATCAACCGAGGCTTGGTGAAAATCATCAAGATTGCACGAATTTCCCAACAGGTACGCTGTCTTAACAGAATAAATTCCGTTATTTGAGAATGCCCAAGTAATGCAATCATCAAGAAAAGCAATCATCAGGTTCTCGCAAGCTCAACGAAATAGCCATAATGCACCTCCTATCACGTTCATTGAAAGTGGCGTCTAGCAGATCAAAGCTCCATTGTCTAGTATTCGGTCAATAAGTTCGTGGACCAAGTTCACCTCATTAGATCTCGTACTAGTAAAAAATCGTCCCTGGTCATCAGCTACCCAAGGGTCATTCCAAATTCTAATGCGGGCACCGTTTCCTACCCTCCAAAGAAGACCTTCTTGTAGTAAACTTTTCGAGCCCAAAATACTATTCCAAGAATAGCTCCAACATTGCCAAGATAAGAGTCCAAAAAGGTTGAGTTCGAGTAATATTTGCTTTTAAAAACACGAGCAAACAAAGAATTAGGGGCATGGAAAAGCCTCCAAGCTTTCTTTCCCAAGAGTGTCGTATTAAACACTGCCAAGTCTTTGAAGCCTAGACCACAAAGACACTTCGGAGCACACATCGATTCCCAACTCTTCCAGTGAACTCGACCTCCATTCCTAGAATCTCCCCACCAAAAACGGGCAATCATGGACTTAATCTCGTTTATTACACCAATAGGAATTCTGTACACACCCGTAAAATACGTCGGGATGGCTTAGATAACCGCCTTAATGAGAACTTCCTTGCCCACTCGAGATAAGAGTTTCATTTTCCAACCCTGCAACTTTTCCAGATACGGTCTTTTAGAGCTACAAAAACAGATTTCTTCGACCTTCCCACAATTGTAGGAATTCCCAGGTACTTCTTATGGACATCAACTTTTTTCATCTTCAACAGATCAACCAACTCCAACTTTTTCTCCTCGCTAACACCTTACACCTCCGATTTTTCATAATTGATTTTCTAACCGGAAGCTGCTTCGTACAAGTTGAGTACATCAACTATCTTGGAGCATTCCACTCGGTTAGCCCTATAAAAGAGAAGATTATCATCAGCAAAAAAATAAATGGGAAATACCCGACCATTTCTACTAGCCCGCGCTCCATGAAGTTGCCCATCATCCACTGCTTTCCTCAAAAGATCTGAAAAAGCGTCAGCAATGATGCTAAAAATATACGGAGATAGGGAGTCTCCTTGGCATAAACCCCGAGTCAGAACCACCTCTCCATAAACAACACCATTAATAATGAAAGAGTAGGTGACTGTTCTAACGCAGCTCATAATCACATTCACCCAGGTTGCACCACTCCACCCTGTCATACACCTTGCTCATATCCAATTTCAACCCAATTGATCCTTTTCTGCACTGCTCTGTTTCTTTATAGTGTGGAAAACTTCAAGGGCAATTAAAGCATCATCAGTAATCAATCTACTCGGGACAAAGGCACTTTGATTTTCAGTTTCACATCAGGAAGGATAGATTTTAGCCTCAGAACAATGGCCTTCGACACTATCTTTTAGACAACATTGCATAGAGCAATTGACCGAAACTCTGCTAAAGTAGTAGGAGATTTGATTTTCGGAATAAGAGCAAGATTTATCGTATTCACAGACTTCGGAAAGCAAATTCTTTGGAGAATATTGCATACATGATTTGACACATCGTCGCCTTCTATGTGCCAGAATTTCTGATAAAAGATAGCGTGAATGTCGTCGGGCCCAGGGGCTTTGCAAGGGTGCATGGAAAAAATGACTTCAAAAATTTCCTTCTTGGAGTATGGACTAAGTAAGGCTGCATTGCTTTTGGTGAACTAACTTCCCTAACCGAGTCTAAAACCGTATCAACAGCCTCAGTAGAAGGGAGGGAGGAGGAGAAGAGACCCTCATAGTAATCTTTAACAATGCCTTCAAAATCATCTTCGTCATCACACTATTGACCCTCTTTGTTAATCAAGCCCTTAATCTCATTTTTCTTTTTTCTCTGCGAAACTTTATGGTGAAAATATTTGGTATTGCGATCACCATCCTTGATTTCTGAGACTCGAGATCTCAAGTACCAGTTTGCTTCTTGCATGTCCATCAGCTCATTTATCTTCTTCTTCAAAGAGGAGCATAGCGCAATGTTAGAAGTGTTGGCCAGCAGACCTTGAGTATCTTTGAGTAATTTCTCAGTGTCTTCAATTTGCTTACCCAAATTCTCAAACTTCTTTATGCTCCATCATTTTCAAAGATTCAATCATGGCATCAAGACGGTTCAGCATAGGCAGTCCATCCAAGTCCTCCCACGAGTTTCTCACCGCAACTTCACAAGTAGCATCGAGAAGCCACCCCGTTTCAAATTTAAAAGATTTTTATCCCCTCTTTCTCTTCTTTCTAGGGCACTTCATTCGCACAAAAATTAGGGCATGGTCAGATTTAACATGAACCAAATTTTCCACACGAGTATCCGAAAACATGCTGCACCACTCATTATTTCAACAAAATCTGTCTTGCCTCTCTCAGGCAATAGTATTCTCCTCATTACCCCTCTCCCAAGTAAACCAAAGACCATCAGATCCTAAGTCACGCAAGTTACAATCATCAAGGGCCCTATGAAAATCAGGAATAGTTCTACGATCAGAGCTAGTACCCCCTTCCTTCTCACTGTTATTTAAGATTTCATTAAAATCACCACCACCAAGAATAGGGCCACTAGTAGTACTACAAGGAGAGCGGAGTAAATTCCAAGTTTTGTACTTATACGCCGATTCCGGCCAACCATAAATACCAGTAAAGTGCCATTTGAAGCAGTTAACAGTAGTGACATCTCCACAGATGTGATTATTCAAAAAAGAGACAAGAAAAAAAGTAACATTATTGCTATTCCAGAAAAACCTCTACTACTAACACTAAACGCACAACGATTAGGATTGACTTTAATTTTCTAGAATGATCTATGAGGTTATTTTAAATTCTAATGGAATTAGGATTAGTAATTATACTTTTAAATTATTTAGAAAAGATAAAGAATTCAATTTGAAATAAAACAAGTGTTTTGCAAGATAACGCTAATTTTAATTAAGATAATTATGGGGTATAATTACCTAATTATATTGGGAAAAGGACTCCGTACAGGATTTTTATCCTGATCGCGCCATCGTGCTACGAGGAGCCTATCGCATCGCGATAGGGACTGTTTTACTTCGGGTCAAATTCTGACTCTTTTCTAAGCGTTCCGGATGTTTTTGCTATAAATAGAGTCATATTTCCCCGTTTTAATCACCAACAATCATCAAAAATCATCTAATTCTTTCTCTCTTTAAGATAAAGCTTATTCTTTCCTTCTCTCTCTTGATTTCTAAGCCTAGCCTTTTCAAAATACAATACTGCATTCATGAGTCTTAGATGCACATAACCAAGCTCGAAGTTGCCTTCGCCCTAGACGTGAAAGGTTGATAATTTCTGAGGGTTTGGTCCCAAATCTCTATTTCAATTGTTTAAATTAATTGTTTGATTTAACATTTTTATTGAAGTTAATAACGTGTGGATTGTGTTGATAGAAAGAGATACGAGGCAACAAAGTAAGTAATTTCATTGCTATATTTTGTATAAAGCATGTTTAGATTATTTTAATTCCTAGTGTCATGTTAGGACCTTATTTATTGCTTTCTAGTATCATGTTTAGGTTGCTTTCTATTTCTTCTATCATGTTAGGGTTAAAGCTTTGATCTTTATTGTTTAATAACATGCTAGGATTTGTTATTAATCTTGTTAGTATCATGCCTAGGATCTTGCTAATAATGTTATTATGCTTTATTGAGATTTTTTTATGGCGATGATGATTGTTGTATCAATGATTATTTTTGCTTGATATTATTGTTATTGCTTTATCACGCCCTCTCTTGTTGGTTTAAAGGGAATTTGTACTTGAAATCACGCTTAATAAGATAATTAATAATTTTGTTTAGGCTAATGTGATTTTAATTCAAGTGATCGCCAATAATAGTTTTGTTTGTGCATTAATATTTAACCAACATAGATTAAACAGGTTTAGGATTTGTATATTGATTGTATGTTAGTTAGAAAGCGCACATGAATATGAGAAGAATAAAGTAGAGGCCTATTTTTAGGGCAGGTTCAATCGCTTTTAGGTTGGATTTGTACCTTCATCCCCGTATATCCAGTCATGGTTCAAGACCACTATGGAGTTAGCGATCTTATGGATCGTGAAGGGGTGTAACCTTCACCCTGTGAACGGTTTACAAGTTCCTGAACTTGTTGGCGACTCTTTTGCTCTAGCTTCCTTCCCTTCAGACGCCACCATGCTTAAGTGTATGATCATAGTTGGGCTCAAGTGTATGATCACAGTGCTTCGTGAACGCCAAATGAAGGTAACAGTCTTTTGCTATCTTCATCTGTTTGTGACAATCTTCCACAATACCTCGGGAACATCGTGAAAGGTGACTCTACGTCGTCATCTCCAGTGGTTTGGCAGTACCTCGCCACGGCAGTACTTCGCCGCTATAGACAATCTCCTCTATACTTCGAGACATCGTCGAAGACCGCTGTTTGTAGCCATCTTCAGTTTTACTGTAACAATCTTCCACATCCTATGGAAAATTATCGAAGATCATCGCTTGTTGATCCTCAGTTTGCTAGTGCTTCGCTTGAATACTTGCTTTGATTGCTTGTTGTGCTAGTACCTCAGCGCACTTTGTAATGAGCCGGTACTTTGGCACTTGTGTTTGCTTTGATAACCAATACCTCGGTGCTTGTGATGAGCCAATACTTAGGCGCTTAAGCTAAGTGAGATGATCGTCGTCAGGTCGATCACTCACTGCGATCGTAATTGAGCCGGCTATTAATCATGTCAATTTGCTTATAGGGGCTAACTAGCGTACCAAGGAAACCAATTTGCTGAATAAGCTCCACACAACCAGTATAGGGGCCAAGGATTGCACTGCTGAAGAAAAGAGAGCCAGCGCACGCTGCCACGTGTCATCGCGGCGCGCCATGCTCATCGCGTCGCGATGAATTTATCGCAGCGCGATATTTCCATCGCGGCGCGATGGAGTCGGGGTTTTAGAATAAAACCCCTTTCTTTCGCTCAAACTTCAAATCATTCGTTCTTGCTCATTTCTCAGCGAAATTCGCTCAAACTTCTTGCAAATCGACGCCTTTCATCTCTAGTTTGATGATCTATGTAAGTTTTACACAAGCTCACCTTATTTTGTGCGAATTTCGTGCGTTTTTATTCACGAATTTTCGAAAAACCGAATGCATTCTTGCTTATTTTGCTTCGTTTGTCAAATTTCTTGCTATGAAATTGTCTATTTATGCTTGTGTATCACCTTAGGAGTAGTTTGAGACTTGTTTGACTCAATTTGGTGAAGAAATGAGCGATTTTCCATTGTTGGGCACTTTGAGTTCATGAGAACAATGTCACTTGTTCTTCATGTTTTCATTCGCTTTTCATGCTTAATTTGTCACAATATTGGAAGAAACTGTTTGATTGATTAAAAATGCTATTTTTTTTCTTGAATCAAAACATGCTCTGTTTTAGTACTACGTACTCTGTTTTTGGCAAACATAGTATCATGCGGCTAGGCAAAACTTAGATACTATAGAACCTCTTATTTACTGTTTGCTTGCATAGTTAGCATGTCTCGACGACGCGGTTTTGGCTCACACTCTCGTAGGGCTCACCGAGAGGACGAGCCTGTCGACGCCGGCGAGGGACTAGCCTTGGGGAGTTCCCTGAGTGGGATATGCGTACCTTGTACTTCGCGCCCCGGTTTCATATCTCAAAGAGTGTTCAGCTCGGGATGACTGACGAGCGAGTTCGTTGCCACAGCTCAGGCAACGACACTATTGGGAAGCTATACGATTCTTACTTCCGCAACAACGAGGAGTTGCTTGCGTTATGGGAGTCTTGTGGTTTGAATCCTTTGTTGCAGACTACTCGGGCTCTCTATTCTTTGAGGTCGAGCCGTTTCTTAGTTCAAGCTTTGGTGGAGTTCTTTTGGGACACCACCAACACGTTCCATTTTCCTTGGGGTGAGATGACTGTCATTCCCCTTGACTTCTCTATCATTACTAGATTGGAGTTCCGGTCATCTGTAGTTCCTTTTGGTACCGATATTACCCTTTTCTCCCTTGAGGTAGAGGAGTTACTAGGTTCTATCGTTGTTTGGCCCACGGCGAGTCTCGGCCATTATAGATGAGTAGCAGATCCATTTGTCGGACTTTTCTAGGCTTATCGAGATGATGCGGCCACCTCGGAGCAGGGAGTGCGCATCTTCGCTTTGATTCTTCTGTCAGGGACCTTCTCACCTAACAAGGGTATGTAGCGGAGTGCTGCTCTACTATTTGCCTGCTCTTCACGACCTTCGAATGGTCGGAACTTTTGACTAGGCCAGCCTGGCCTATGTTGACTTCCTGCTTGGATTGCGACTCGCCTGTCGTCATCGTAGTTTTGACGAGGAGGTCACACTTTCTAGCTTCTGGAGGATCGTAGAGGTATATTCTATTCCCCTTGACAAAAGTTTACTTTTGACGCTTAGCCTTTGCTAACCTTTCCCTGTTGTTACAGGTGTGGTTCTACGAGTATATGCCATCTTTGGCACCAGCCAGGCCTTTGTCTCGAGGGCTCCCTATTGCTGCTAGTTGGGGCGGCTGTTATACTGACCAGAATGCTATTGCCCTTGTTCGAGAGTTGCTTCTCTCGGTATGCATTGCTCGTCATTTTTATCCATTCTTCTAAGTAAAGATTCCGACTCATGGGTGTTTGTTTTGTAAGGACCTGAGGTCCAGTTCTGTCCATGGGTTGATTTTGACGTTCCTGCGCAGGCTGTCTAGTACACAACTTTGTGGCGCTACTTCCAGGGGACGTATGATGCTGTGGTGTATCTAGGCGAGAGAGTTGCGATTCAGCACTCTTCGGAGTCTTTTGTTGTTCTTACCTGTCCTCCGCGACATATGATAGACCAGGCAGACCTGAGAGTTTATGTGGCTAAGTTTCTAGCTGCTACGGAGTGGCAGCGACATAGCCATCCGAACCTGAGTTATGGTGAGAGTCATTTGCCACGTTTAGCTCCACCACCTTGCTTGTTAGAGGAGGCAAAGGTATATTTTGCATCTTTTGATTTGTTCTTTTGGTAGCCCCCAACAAATTCTAATCGCTTAGATTTTATTCTTGCAAGATGCGGCGGCGGATGCGGAGTTTGTACCTCTGCCAGTTACCATTACCTATCAAGGGTCTTTCGGCCCGGTTGAGGAGATGATTCCTCTGGCCCCTGAGGAGTGGCGCTTTGTAGAGAGGTCGATACCTCGTCACCAAACCTGGGTGAGCCATCTATCATTATTTTGTCTATAAGCATGTTCATTGATTGTTCCAGAATTTATTGCTTGGCAGTTTTCCCGCGAGGTAATGACGAGGATGGTGAGAGGAATGGACGAGTTTCGTTATCAGTTCGTGAGGTTAGCAACCTGTCATCATGGGAGTGATGGCATGGAGGTATTTCTCCTTAACTTTTACTTTTTATTTGCTTCACTTATTTTTCTTGTATTTGACTCGGCTTATTTTTCTATTTCAGCATGTTCCTTCGTCATGTGCTCGTGCAAGAGTCGAGGATCTGGCTCGAGGCGTCGTCGTACTTCGGCTAGGAACCAGGGTGTTCGAATGGAGTCGGATAAGACTGTGGCACTTGAGGGTTCTGGTTCTTCTTCCGAGGGTGCATCGAGGAGGCCAACTGGCCAGGGAGGCGTGACATCGGCTCCTTTCGCAGGTGGTGGTACGTACGAGGTTGGCTCATCGTCGCAGTAGTCGCAACAACCCCGGCTGCCGGAACCTCAGCAGGGTGAGCCAGGATGGGCTGGCCCTACTCTTTCACTCCCGACTATTAGGGATCTTGAGGCTGGTGAAGGATTGATTCCGCAGACTGTGCAGTTTTTGGATACATTCGGGGTTCCTTCGCATTTGCATCCTCCGGCGCCGTAGTTGTACCTGTGCTTTTATTTGACTATGTAGGACTTTGCGTTGTATTATTTAACACTTATGTTAGACATGCTGTATATACATCCTATGATTACTATGTCTGTTTTTTTCTTTTTACATTTTTATTTTTCATTTTATGTGTATGTGAGTGTGTGCAAAATTGTGATTAATTTTTGCGCAAAAAATTCCGTGATTTTTATTATTGACGAAGGGTATCCGACTTCCTCCCCTAAAAAGAAAAAATGAAAAATAAAATTGAGTTTGACTAAAATAAGCTTAAAATTAATTAAACTTAAAATAATCAATAGAGGGTAAGTGTTTGAAAGAAAATTGCCAAAAATAAGGTTGGATAAGGCTTGGAAAAGAATCAAAACTGTAAAGTCAAAGTTGGATAAAATACAGTCAGCTTAGCGCGTTGTTCAGACGCGATAAAAACCAAGCCATCGCGGCGCGATGCTCCTGTCGCGGCACGATGGTCGTGTCGCGGCGCGATGGTTTTATTTTTTCCGGATTCTTTTAGGATTCGGTTTGCGTCTATTTCTGTTTATAAATAGCCCCCTAATTTGTCGATTACAGCATAATTAGAGCAGATTAAAAACACTTAGCTTATAATTTTTAATCAAGTAGTCATGGCTAGGAGTTTTAGTGATTTTATTCGAGAGTGGTGCCGGTCTTTGACTGGGAAAGGGAGAAAAGAGCTTAACTTTTTCCACTTGGGAGGTTTATATGGTATTAAGGGGGTAGATCTTGACATAGATTTTATTCATACCGCCTTAGAATATTGAGATTCAAATACCCATTGCTTTAGACTAGGTTATGATGGAATTTTCCCTTTACCGGAAGAATTTGGTGCCATTCCTGGCTTTAAATCTTGTGGTAATTCCTAAAGTGAGTGAATATTATTATAAAGATTTTGAGCGCTTCCTTAACCTTAGGGATAGGGACTTAAAAGACATAGTGTATGGGAATGTAGTAAATTTGAAAGAATGTGCACGTTTTTATTTTGATAGACCACGCTGTGAGTCTTTTCATGTTTATAGGAGGAGGGGTTTTTGTAAGGAGGGTGATCCCATCGTAGGGGGCCCTTCCTTAGATGCCCATGGCCATTTAAAAGCCTAGGACTTTACACTTGTTAGGGTGTATTAGGATTTGAATTCCTGACTATTTGGGATACCTTGAATTAGAATTGATTCTATCATCACGCTTTTTTGTAAGAAACAAGTAGGAGTCGCCAATGAGTTTTGGAAAACCCATAAACCTCGTTCATGCCTTTCTCCCATGTGAAGTTCATGGGATATTTAGCACAAAGCATAAGTTTACCCATTCCCAAATTGGTCTATATAAACCAGAAATGAGTTCGGGAGCGAGGGTACTAAAATAACGTTCCCTTTAAAGGAGAATCGCTATTCTAGCCCTAGTGCGGCCTCTACTAGCTCTTCCTTTTTTACAATTTCATCACCAAACAACATATGCAACGCGATACCTAAAACTTAGTTAGTTGATTTTATTTACAAGAATTAATCACGTAGGAATTACATTACAAAGTTGTTATTCTTTATTTAATTCAAATTCGTGAGAGGAGCAAAAAATGAACAAGATTCGCCTTGGCTTAGGTGATCAATCAATCAATTAATTATTCAATTCTAATCTTATTTAACACAAGATACTACGTGGAATCGATTAATTAAATGTCCTTTTAAAGTTGTCAAACAACACTATTTTATTGATTAAAGTTCTTTTAAACAAGAAAAATAATTGTGATTTATCTAACTGCTCGAGAATTTACCACTTCTCTTTGCCAGATCTCCGTTTAGAACACTTATGGACTCCTTCTTGTTTGGGAACCTCCACCGTAGTAACAAAGATTAAGAGGGGTGAGTGTTTAGGACAAGAGGGTTTGGAAGCACAAGTTCACAAGAGTTTCCGCCAGGATTTTAGGTTAATTTTTGTGTCTTTAAGCTTCGTATTAAGCCCCTATTTATAGGGAATGGGTGCAATTAGGGTTTTAAGCATTCTGCCACAGCAGGTGTCGTGCGCATCTGGATGAGTTGCGCGCGGCTTCCCAGCGCAAGTGATTTAGTTGCGCTGCTATGGGCAGCGCAACTGAATGTCTTGCGAGCGGTTTTATGTAAGATTCGATTCTACATTTTATAAAATTCTAAATCTTTCGCGAACACATCTCTAGAAGTTGCGCTTGGTGTTGCGCGCAACTGAATTAGTTGTGCGCGCCAGACCAGCGCGACTCATTGAGATGCGCGCGGATTTTTCTACGGTAGCTTTAATTTTAATCTAGGCGCCTCTAATTCCGTCATTATTGAGTCTTAAGCACGGGCCTAAGCCTAATTATGATCGATTTTAGTTAATTGGACCTTGTTTTGTATTTGTTTTGGGTTAGGCTAGTCTTTTTGTGTCTTTGCGGTTTAGCCAGTCATCCATAAGCATTCTTCACTTCGATCCAACACGAAGATGGTTTTATTTATCGTCATTGCACTTCCTGTCGGGGCAGGAGGCCAAAAGTAGATGTCTACACTTTCCTCTTTTGCATGTTTAGCCAATATCTTTTCACTAGTGGAAATATTCATGAGGGTCAAGCAATTTTAGCATCTGTCATGGAGCAAATCGAATAAGGGAGAAATACAATGCCATTAATTGTTTGAGAAACTACGCTTAGTTTAGATGAACTAAAAAAGAGATTCGAAAGCACCTCTTAGAGGTTCTCCGGTTTTATTACAGGTAGAAAATCAATACTTTTAACTACTGAAATAAAAAATATTTAATTTTGTATAGTGATACTAATTATTTGCATTGAATTTTTGCAGATTTGGCTAATGGATAGGCTTGAATTAATTAGCCCTCCTAACCATATTGAAAAGTATACACCAAATTGGCTTGTACGAAGGAAGAAACGTTTCTCCCTAAAGATGGGTCGTCGGGAGTGAAGTAGAATCTTTGAAACTCGTGACTTTGCCATTAAATGGGTTATTCCTTGGTGGAAAATTGAGAAGATGGTTAGTGTCAATAATCAACCTTTTTTACCGTCTTCCAAGTTTGTCCAAGTTAACCTTTTACTACCCTTCTGGAGTAAAAAGATAATATGGTCTTGCTCAAACCGTTTCTTCCGGGGATCTTCGTCGGAATTTCCCGTTTCTCAGGATGTAGAAAGATTTGATGACTATTGGTGTGCTAGACCTTTGTGGGAAGTTGTTACCCAAAATGTTCCTCTTTCTTTGTCTAGAGATGTGAAGCAGTGGTTACTTGGTAGATCTCAAAAGGACAAGAACAAAGTCCGGAACATGTACAAGACTAATGTTAAAGATCTCCCGGGAGATAAGAAAATTCCTCCTAAAGATCTTCTAGGTGCAAGAGTTGAATTCAAGACTCCTATCATGCCTAAGAAAAAGAGTGTTGCAAAAGGCAAATAGAAAAGGAAAACTGACTCTACATATAAGAAAGTATGGGTTGAAAAGAAGCATGGTGTAATGGCTAAAGGAGAAACTATTTCTAAAAAAAATTGTATGCAGATCATCTAAGGGATCCCTATTGGTACAAGAGATGGATGATGAAGAGGAAGCAGACAAGAATTGAAAGAGGGCTAGAAAAGAGAAGACCGATTAGAGCATTGCTTTTACTTTCAATTTATTAGTCAATTTTTATTTTCAAGTCAATTTTATTTTTAAGCTTTATTTTAATTCCATCAATAATGTAATTTTACTTTTATTAATGCGATTTTCAGCTTTTTAAATTAAATTAACTTTTACGTTGAACTTTTTATTAAAGCAATGATAACAACTTGAATTAATTTCGAAAATTATTCGAGTACGGAAGTCAAAAATTCCCGAAATACACCAAAAACTGCCCAGATTGATGAAAAAATATTGGCGTCGGAAATTAGAATTCATCGCGGCGCGACGAGCTTGTCGCAGCGTGATGTCCCTGTCGCTGTGCGACACATCTTGTCGTGGCGCGTTGGACTTGAATTTTGCAGGACGTTCGTTCTGTGTTGGCGTGCTGATGCAGAAGCGTGAGATTTGTAAAAATTAAAGTGGCCGCATCCTGTAAAGGGTTGCCTACGTATCCTTTCCTTGGAAAACAGGCCAAACGTAGCTCTTTTGAGTATACTACTCGAGTTTTTATTTTATTTTTTATTTATTTTTTTTTATGGGTAGAACTTTTTAATTTGGTCAAGATTTGTCATGTTTGAGAACTCATTACCATCCATATCAGTTAGTTTTGCAGCAAATCCTGATAGGATAGATTTGACGATGTATGGTCCGGACCAATTAGGCCTAAATTTGCCTCTTGGGTCTAGAACATTTTTCCTTAATGCTTTTAACACTAAGTCTCCTACTTTGATGTTTCTTGTCTTGACCTTTTTATTAAAGTGTCTAGCCATGCGTGTTTGGTAGCATTGAGTATGATGTAGAGCTTCTAGTCGTTTTTCATCGAGTAGAATTAGCTCTTCATATCTTGGTTTAGTCCAATCGACCTCATCGAGTTTACTCTCCAACGCGATGCGTAGGGAAGGTATTTCTAATTTCACAGGTTGTACGATATCCATTCCATAGACTAAGGAAAATGGTGTATTTCCAATGGATGAACGAATTGACGTGCGATAACCCCAAAGAGCGAAATGGAGTTTGTCGAGCCAATCCTTGTAGTTTTGTATCATTTTTTCAATGATAGTCTTTAAATTCTTATTGGATGTCTCTACTGCACCATTTGCTTGAGGTTTGTACGGGGAAGAGTGATGATGTTGAATGCCAGATTTTTTAAGCAATTCTTCACATTCCGCTTGAAAGTGAGTTCCATTGCCGCTTATCATTTCAAGTGGGTCTCCATATCGACATATGATGTCCCTTTCGATAAGGAGTGCTACATGTTTTGCGGTGAGTTTTGCATATGATGCTGCTTCAACCCATTTTGTGAAGTAATCAATTGCTACTAGAATGTATTCATGGCCTCCTAACCTAGGAGGGCTGATTTTTCCAATAATGTCTATTCCCCATGTGAGAATGGCCATGGTGATGTATAAGTGTAAAGGAGAGAGGGAGGAACATGTTGCAAGTTAGCATATATCTGACATTTAGGGCATCTTTTTACATATTGATGGCAATCTCTATTCATGGTAATCTAATAATATCCTTGGAACAATATCTTTTGAACTAGCAGTTTGTCATTCATATGAGTTCAACATGCTCCTTTGTGGATTATCCTCATTGCCCTTTGGGATTCCTTTTTGCCTACACATAGAAAAGCTCTACCTTTAGGTACCCTTTTGTGTAGCTCATCGTTTATGAGCACATATTGAAAAGCCAATAGTCTTAGAGCTTGTTTTCCTCTTTTATCAGCGTGAAGTGGATATTCTCCTTTGGTGACATAGTTGAGGATGTCAATATACCAAGGTTCTTCTTCTTTTTCTTCTTCTTGAACTACTTCATCAGCTTCTATAGCTTGAATGTAAGTTCGTTTAAGTTTGTTTATGCCTTTTTTCTTTTGTTAGAGGCATTTGCTCAATTTCCTTAGGAATCCTAACTATCGAGGCTAGTCTTGCCAAGGCATTAGCAAGTTGATTTTCTTCTCTTGGTAGGTATGTATATTCTACTTTTTCTAATTAATTGGTAAGAGTTTCTAAATATGTTTGGTAAAGAGCCAAGCTTTCACTCCTTACTTTCCATCTTTTTAAAATCTGATTAATGATTAAGGAAGAATCTCTGAATATTTGAAGTTTCTTTACTCCCAATGCCAAACCTGTTTCGAGGCCTACCACACATGCCTCATATTCCGCAGCATTGTTGGTAACGTCGAAATCTAACTTTATGGAGATTGGGACGTGTTATTCTTTAGGTGATACTAATAATACTCATACACCACATCCTTTTTGGTTTGAGGCTCCGTCGAAGTATAATGTCCAAGTATCATCTTCCGTAACCATCAAATCCTCGTCTGGAAAATCATTCTCATGCATCGGTGTCGAATCTTCTATTAGGAAATCTGCTAAGAAGTCCGAGACCACTGATCCTTTAATAGCTTTTTGAGGCATGAACCTTACATCAAATTGGGCTAAGTTGACTATCCATCTTGATATTCACCCGATAAGTGTAGATTTCTCGAAGAGATACTTAAGTGGGTCCGTTTGAGATACTACATAGACTGTATGAACGAGCATGTAATGTCTTAGCTTGGTTGTGGCCCACACTAGTGCGAGGCACAATTTCTCAAGTGGTGTGTAGCGTAATTCATACTCGAGCATTTTTTTACTTAAGTAGTAGATGGCGTTTTCTTTTCCTTCCACTTCTTGTGCAAGCATAGCTCCCATTGTCTCTTTAATGACTGTTAGGTACAATCAAAGAGGGATTCTTGGAAGCGCTGGTGCTAATACAGGAGGATTAACGAGATAGGCTTTGTTCTTATCAAAGGCTTTTTGACACTCATCGTCCCATATCACTGGCATATTCTTTTTAAGCTTTTTGAATATTGGTTCACATATTGTGGTTAGCTACGATAGGAACCTACTTATGTATTGCAACCAGCCAATAAATCCTCGAATCTACTTCTCGGTCTTGGGCGGTGGCATTGACATGATTGCTGTGACCTTAGTTGGATCGGGATTACCCACACTTATCAAAATAAAAAAAAATGCAAAAGCAAAAAAAGAGAGAGCAAAAATATAAACAAAAGAGAGTTTAATAGTGAGAAACCTCAAGCATACAAATACAAAGATTCAAAAGCAAGGCTTCACACCTTGGGGGCTTATCTAAGGTCTTGAACCTTTATCCCCTTCTTCTCTAACCTTTAGCCTAACCACGTTACAACCTTTAAAAGACCTCTTTGAGGTATACACATACTTGTGTGAGGTTCGGCTAGAGCTATGTTCGGCCTGATTCCTTACGGATACGTAGGCAACCTGACATTAGGGTGCGGCCGTAATAATCATGCATTCATTCATTCACATACATATTCACACATAATCATATCAAGGGATCTCCAATGCTCATCCCTATCCACTTAGAGCTAGACTTGGGGGATTGATCCCTACATCATTAGCTTACCCAGCCTAAGAGTCACCACTATTTGACTCTTTTCAAAATATTTTTCCATACACTTAGCCTTTGCGACCTAAATTTAGTGTTACTTTCACACACATCACAGATACATGACCAAATATTTCTTCCTTTATGAACCCTTTGTCATGAAATCTTAACACAACGATGAAGCACGCCTTATCATATTAAGATCACTCATTATCATAATCATCATTGCATCACAAAGTATGAAGTACTTAGCCTCCGTGCCTAAGTTACCTAAATACTTTCATCATCGAATCAACAATTGAGATAGCCTAGGATGTTATAATCCTTGCACCATGAGATATAAAATCAGCACATACATTTGACTAAACTCATTCAACATGCACTCTCAAACACTTCACTTCTTCCTTTTCGCGTCTTTCTTTTTCGGGAGAAAGTCAGTACCCTCCACAAAAATGACGGAAAATTTGTGCTTTTCTGCATTTCGAGTCGCAATCCCAGCAGGATGTCAGCATAGGCCAAGCTGGCCTAGTCAAAAGTCTCGACCGCTCGTAGATCGCGAAGAGCAGGCAGATAGTAGAGTAGCGCTCGGCTACCCTTGTCAAGAGAAAAGGACCCTGACAGCAGATGCAGAACAAAGATGCACACCCGCTGCTCAGGCTGGTCGCATCGTCTCAAAAGGCCTCTACGAGCAGAGCTCGACGGATGGACCGACCGCTCATTTGCACTGACCTCAACTCAACACGGGCCCGAACAACAATAGGACCCAGCTGCTCATCCACCTCTGGTGACGTAAGGGTAATATCCCTACCTAAAGGAACCACCGTCGATTGGAACTCTAGTCTAGTAATCACAGAAAAGTCGAGAGGAGTGACGGTCATCTCACCCCATGGAAAATGGAACGTGTTGGTGGTGTCCCGAAAGAACTCCACCAAACCACGTACGATGAAGCGGCTCGACCGTGAAGAGTAGAGGGCCCTAGTGGCCTGCAGCAAAGGAGTCAAGCCACATGACTCCCACAAAGCGCGCAACTCCGCGTTGTTGATGAAGTAAGTATCGTACAAGTGACCAATGGTATCGTTGGCCGAACCATGGCAACGAACCCACTCATTGGTCATACCGCGCCGCACATGCTCCGAAATGTGGAACCAGGGTGCGAAGTACAAAGTCTACCCATCCCACTCAAGGAACTCCCTAAGGCTAGTGGAAGTCCCCTCGCCTGTGTCGATAGGCTCCTCCTCCCGATGAGCCCTGCGAGAACGAGAGGATACCTTGATTGGTGAAGGAGAGGATCTGAGGAAAGCGTCTCGTGGAGGAGTGAAGGAGTCAAGCCGTGAAGGAGATGATGAAGTACTCGAATTTCAACAATGGTGGAGTACTCGGATTTAACAATGGTGAATGGATTTTAAGGTTTTTGAGGAGAGAGAAAATTTAAGAGATAGAAGGTTGTAAAACAGCTGAAGGAAATAAGGGAAAAGAAGAGGACTTCTAGGGTTTTAATAATATATATGGAAGCCTCTTTAGTGAATTGGGCTGGGATATTAGAAATTTATAAGGGTTTATGATTTTTTTTTATAACTTAAATTATTTAGGGTTATTATTTCGAGTTATCAAGTCGGGTTCGGGTTGACCCGACCTGATATTGACCTGAATTTTTTTTCGAGTTAAGTGGGTCGTTTTTGGGTTGAGATTTTCAACCTTAACCTAACCCATTTAATTTCGGGTTCGGGTTCGTGTCGACCCATTTAAGTTTTAGGTCGAAAATCTCAACCCTAACCCGCTTTTTTCAGGTCGGGTTCGGGTCGGGTCAGCTTTTGCCATCCCTAAGGACGAGTTATTCTAATTATGTTCAAGAACATAAAGATAGTAATTAATGGTTCTATAGTGTCTAAAGTTCGCCTGGCCGCATGATACTATGTTCGTAAAAAAACAGAGTACGTAGTACTAAAACAGAGCATGTTCTTGATTCGACAATAACAAGAACTTTGGAGCAATCAAGAAATTTCTTGCAATATTATGGAAAATATTGTGACAAATTAAGCATGAAAAGAAAGAAGAAACATGAAGAACAAGCCACATTATGTCATGAACTCAAGGTGTTCATCAATGGCAATTTGCTCGATTCTTCACCAAATTGAGCCAAACAGGTTTCAAAATACTCCCAAGGCAATATACAAACATAAAAAAGTGGTTTCATGGAAAGAAATTCTACAAATAAAGCAAAATAAGCAAAATTGATTTTGAAATTTTCGAAAATCTGCGAGCAAAAACACACCAAATTCGCCAAAAATAAAGCAAGTGAGTCTGAGGAAACTTACATAGATTGACAAACTAGAGATTACAAGCTTCGATTTGCAAAAAATTTGAGCGAATTTCATTGAGAAATGAAGGAGAATGAGCAAAGTGAAAATTTTTCTAGTTCGTGCAAAAAATGAAGTGCAGCGGCGAAATGGAGAAGAAAAGGGGTTTTATTCTGAAATCCCTATTCCATCGCGACGTGATAAAGTTATCGCATCGCGATAAGCTATCGTGACGCGATACGCCTGGCGCGTCGCGATAGCACGTGGCAGCATGCGATAGCCTCCATTCCTCAGCGATGCAACTCCTTAGGCCCCATATTGGTTTATGTGGACCTTACGAAAGCAAATTGGGTTCCTTGGTGTGCCAGTTAGCCCCAATAAGAAAATTGACATAATTAGTACTCGGCTCGACTACAATCGCAGTAAGTGATCAACCTAATAATGATCATCTCACTTAGCTTAAGCGCCTAACATTGGCTAGTCGCAAGCACCAAGACATTGGTTCATAGCAAAATACAGCAAAGTTGATATTTAAGCAAAGCATAAGCAAAACTAAGGATCGTTGCAAGCAGAATGATCTTCGGCGAAGTTCCCTAAGATGTGGAAAGTTGTCACGGAAACTGAAGATGACTATAAGCAGAGTCACCTTCGACAATGTTCCCTAGCTTGTGGAGAATTGTCAAGAAAACGGGAGATGGCTACAAGCGTAGTTACCTTCGACTATGTTTCCTAGCTTGCGGAAGATGGTCACAAAACAGAAGAAGATCACAACAAGCGGAGCAATCTTCGATGGTGTTCCCTAGCTTGCGGAGGACTATCACAGCAAAAAATTGAGGACAACTACAAGCAGAGCGGTCTTCGACGATATTCCCCTAGCTTGAGGAAGATCGTCACAAAATGAAGCACTAAAAATCGGTTACCCAAGAGATGTGTACTCGACGGTGCAAGATACGCGTTTCTTAACTCTTTTATCAGTTTAACTAACGCTAGTTTTCAGGTATCGACGTTACAAGAATGATTTGGGATCGTAGAACGTTCTGAATCATTCTCCGTCCCTATCGCTACTTTGACTTTTGTTTTCGAAACTTACGTTTCTCCAAACTCAGTCAAAGTGGGGGCTTCTGTAGACACCTGATTGTGTCTCCCCAAAAACCAAACCCAGTGATGAATATCTTTCACGTCATTGATTATCGAACGAGGTCAAATGTGAAAGAGTCTCGTGATGCACTCATTTTAATAAAAAAATATTTCTTTCTGTTTTCGAAAATATTTCTTTTCGTACCTTATTTATGGAAAATGTCTAGTTTAATTTAGTTTGGTCCATGATATGGGTCCAATAATAGTGTAGTTGGATAGGGCTTGAAAAGAGCTTTCCAACGATATATTATAAGCCCAATTCTGATGAATAATGAGGAAGTTATGGCCAAAATATTAAATTAGGCTCAAAATGATTTTAAATGGCCTAATGATCAAGTGGAGGGCCCATTAATTATCATTCCTAAATTTATTAGGATTGACTTTAATTTTCTAGAATGATCTAGGAGGTTATTTTAAATTCTAATGGAATTAGGATTAGTAAGTATACTTTTATATTATTTAGAAAAGATAAAGAATTCAATTTCAAATAAAACAAGTGTTTTGCAAGATAAAGCTAATTTTAATTAAGATAATTACGGAGTCTAATTACCTAATAATATTGGGAAAAGGACTTTGTACAGGATTTTTATCCTGATCGCGCCATCACGCTGCGAGGAGCCTAGGCCTATCGCATCGCGACAGGGTCTGTCGCGTCGTGATAGGGGTTGTTTTACTTCGAGTCAAATTGTGACTCCTTTCTAAGCGTTCCGGATGTTTTCTCTATAAATAGGGTCGTATTTCCTCGTTTTAATCATCAACAATAACCAACAATCATCAGCAATCATCTAATTCTTTCTCTCTTTAAGCTAAAGCTTATTCTTTCCTTCTCTCTCTTGATTTCTAAGCCTAGACTTTTCAAAATACAATACTGCATTCATGAGTCTTAGACGCACATAACCAAGCTCGAAGTTGCCTTCGCCCTAGACGTGAGAGGTTGATAATTTATGAGGGTTTGGTCCCAAATCTCTATTTTAATTATTTAAATTAATTGTATGATTTAATATTTTTATTGAAGTTACTAACGTTTGTATTGTGTTGATAGAAAGAGATACGGGGCACCAAAGTACGTAATTTCATTGCTATATTTTGTATAAAGCATGTTTAGATTATTTTAATTCCTAGTGTCATGTTAGGACGTTATTTATTGCTTTTTAGTATCATATTTAGGTTTCTTTCTATTTCTTCTATCATGTTAGGGTTAAAGCTTTAATCTTTATTGTTTAGTAACATGCTAGGATTTGTTATTAATCTTGTTAGTATCATGCCTAGGATCTTGCTAATAATATTATTATGCTTTATTGAGATTTTTTATGGCGATGATGATTGTTGTATCAATGATTATTGTTGCTTGATATTATTGTTATTGCTTGATCACGCCCTCTCTTGCAGGTTTAAAGAGAATTTGTACTTGAAATCACGCTTAATAAGATAATTAATAATTTTATTTAGACTAATGTGATTTTAATTCAAGTGATCGCCAATAATAGTTTTGTTTGTGTATTAATATTCAACCAACATAGATTAAACAGGTTTAGGATTAATATATTGTTTGTATGTTAGTTAGAAAGCGCACATGAATATGAGAAGAATAATTTAGAGGCCTATTTTTAGGGCAGGTTCAATCTCTTTTAGGTTGGATTTGTACCTTCATCCCCAAATATCCAGTAATGGTTCAGGACCAGTATGGAGTTAGCGATCTCATGGATCGTGAAGGGGTGTAACCTTCACCCTGTGAACAGTTTACAAGTTCCTAAAACTTATTGGCGACTCTTTTGCTCTAGCTTTCTTCCCTTCGGACGCCACCATGCTTAAGTGTATGATCACAGTGGGGCTCAAGTGTGGGATGCTTGAATTATTCTCTACAATAACAAAGAGGTTCGAATCAACCATCTTCACCGCAACCTGCTCCTTAGCCCTCCAAACTGTTGTTAGGGTTCGTTTGAAAGCCTTTACATTGAAAGGCTTATTAGGCGGTAATTTCCCTACCAGAGTAAGGGAAATTTTCTTATTCGTATCATCATCATTGTTCTCTTCGAAATCGCCACCAATAATGGTATCTTCCTCCTCTATTAATTTTAGTTTTACCCATTGATCAATTAAATCCGAGTCCATGAGGTTACGAGGGAGAACCAGGGGATCAACGCCAAAGAAACAGAGATGAAAACGCCACATAAACAACCCTAGATCAGGGATGAAACGCTTCGAGCCGACGAGGAACCCTAGCAAGGGACATAATCCTTCTACATCTCCTCTCCGCTCATGAAGGGGTTACTTACTCCTTCTATTCCTATATGATTTTGGTAGAACCTACTAGACTTGTGAAGTGAATTCTCTCTTTCGTGATAGAGTTCATCAAGTAGTTGAATCAAATTTTTAACTTTAGATAAACCAAACCCTTTAACTGGTTTGCATAATCATATTTCTCTCGTGAGGATTCTTATGTGCGCAATGCAGGCGGGCGGCGGCATGGCTAGCCCTTTGAGGAGAATTCTTACTAGTGGCCTTTATGCCTTATGTATATTTGCATGATATTTTATTATATATATTTGTAGATAAGTAATAAAGTTTTGGATGTTGTGTAGTTGTGTAGTGTTCGAAACTTTAGTAGACTACTTTGATTTAGCAAAGAAACAGTAAAAAAAATCGAGTTATATATATATAAATTTCTAATAAAATTTTAAGTATTTATTGAGACGAATTGAATTGCTCCGTAATTTTTATACTCCATGTATGTTTAAAATTATATTAGAGTACTTTTTTATTAAATAGTGTTTATATTTCAAATAGGAAAAAAAATAGTGAGACTAAACGATGCTTTAAATATTGAAATAAACACAAACATATAATCAATTTAGGGATTCAAAAGAAACTTTTAAGACTTTTGAATAAAATAGGGGCAAATATGTAAAAGAACACTTTTAAAGACAAGAGCTTTCTTAAATTTATTACTTTGTATAAGGTAGGGAATAGGGGTTTCGACACACACGATGTGGGAAGTGTTTTTGCAATTGATCTTAATGTCCTACACCTCAATGCATGGTTCCTACACCCAAGTGTACCGAGCAAGGTACACCCATGAAGTACATAGTGCTTACACATAGAGAACACAGTGCTTTTAAATATTTGAGATGGAATGTAAAGAACATATAATTCAAGTGAAAAGAACATATTGTTAAAAGGTAAAGAACGTGATAATTTTTTTAGCATAAGTTTTAAATAAGTAAAAGATAATTACTACTTTATCTTTTTAATTCGCATCTTATGGTAAATCTTTTTAAGAAAATCAGTTTCTCATAATAAGTATCCTCTACGAGATTTTTTTTTCCTTAAACATAAGTCAAGATTTGATTTTCAAATTTTAAAATTTAAAATTTCATTTTCAAAATTTTTTATGCTGGTTAAAATTTAAATAATGTTTTTCTCATAGTAATATCATGTTCATTATTATTATTATTTCTTATATTAATTTTTTATTTGGTTTGACCATGCGTATAACTTGTAATGTTCTTTGTATAATTTAACAACGTTCTTTTTACATATGTACATTATTATAGCATATAATGATATTTTTTGAATCTTTTAATAAATTATTTTAAATGTTCATGTTCTTTGATGATAAGTTTAATGTACTTATTTTCATTACAGGATAGTATCATGTTCTTTATCAATAACATGGAGGTCCTTTATTAATATTATGGATGATCTTTAGATCTAAATGTCCATCATTGTCCCAAAAACTTCTCATTAACCTTCATAATCCTGATTACAAAAAAGAAAAAAAAATAATTATTAGATATTCTAAATTAATATAAAATAATGTAAATTATACCAAGAACATGTATATGTTGTTTCAAATATATATATATATATATATTTATATATAAAACGTATAATTCTTTTTCTCCAAAAATAAAAAATAAAAATAATTAAAAAAAATCAAAAGAACATACTATAAAGTAAAAAGAACATACTTCATTTAATTAAAACCCAAAACATTTATAATCTACATATACCTTAAAGAACATAATTAGTAATGTAAGGAACATATGATTCAAACTTAAAGAACATATATTAATCTGACTCAAAAGTACATATTCCATTTCATTTAAAAAGATAAATATGGATCGAACAAATAAAAGAACATTCATTATAGTTTGAAGAACATCATCTTCAACCTTTGAAAATAACACAAATTTAGAATGAAAAAAAAAATGCAAATACTAAATATTATTGAAAACTAGATAATTTCATTCACGAATTTGTTAAACATGATCAATGAAAAAAATATAAATCATCATCAAACAACCATCAAAATAATGAAATTTATAAATTTAAATATAAAAAATCTAAATTTACCTATTGGGTTACGAATTCCTCATAAATCTCACCTTCATTCTCAAAAACATCATTCTTATAAACATTAAGAGGAGATCTTCAATCATAATCGTGATGAAATTTATCACAGACTATCATTTTTCTCTATGTAAATTTCTCTCTCTAAAAAATTCTCTCTAGATCTCATAAATTAAATTATAGGAAATTATGGAGACAAATATTTTGGATGCTATAGATATAGAAAAGAATTAACAAATTCCTTCAATTATGGAAGACATATTTGAAAACTGATTCCTTTTAAAAAAAAAATATCAAAACTACTGCGGTAGTTTTTCATCCAAGTGTATCATGCTTGGTACACTTGGGTGTACTATAAAATTTTCACCTACCCCTATTTGCATGTAGGCGATAAACGTGTTGAATGTTGTGTGTTCGAAACTTATCTATCTTCTTAATGTTTGGTTTAGGATATGTTTGATTAAATCTATTTTTACTTATTTGATCTTACGTTTTTTTTCTACAGCCTTGTTCGTTTTTGCAAAATGAATTTAATAAATTGGCCGGAGAGTCCTTTCATTTTTCCATGCTTCCAGTTGATTTGGAATTGACAGAGTTTCAAACTATGTTATCAATAGTCTGATTCCCATATATAGGACTAGGTACATGATAAGGAAGGATTTTTATAAATGATTACAAACTCCGTTCTCCATAGTAGATAAGGTCCATCGAGTTACCCCCTATTCCAATACTAATTACACGTAATTCATTTTCCAATACTAATTACTCGTAATGTTTATTACTCATTTACTCACTACTCTTCCCTATACGTTCTTCACTAGAAGCTAGAAAGATTATCAATTAAATAATCACTCCAACTCCTATATAAATGCATGACATTTTCTTTTTATTAAACTTTAATACTCCTTGCTAACAAATCAACTTTTGATCAAATAGAGTAAGATTATAACAAATTAAGGCAAAGATGGTATTATCTGATTTCTCTGATGATGATGGTGGTCGTTATCATAGTTATGATACTGACGATAGTGATGATAACAATGACAATGAAGATCAAACGCTTGAGCTTGCGATAGAGAAGCTCAAGCTTGGTCCTAAAAAGAACAAACTCATCGTGTTTAACCTCAGTGGTATGCTTATTCACAGGGCTCATAGAAGCGAAAAGTCTAAAATTCCTGTAAATCGTCGGCCTGATGGAGTATACTATCATGGCAACAAATTTGGTTTGATTATTATTCTTTTATATACAATAAAATTCAATGTAACATTCCTAGTCACCTTAATTAATTGTTATTCGTTACATACTTTGATTTGTTTTCCCATCGTTCTTATGGTAGTGTATAAGAGGCCTTTCCTTGATAAATTCATGAAATTCTGTCTTGAGAGATTTGAAGTTGGTTTATGGTCTTCCGCTCAAAGGTAAGTCATGCATGCATACGTGTATTAAATTGAAATTACTTGTACAACGCTAGGTTATTTTTTTTTTTTTGTGTAATTTATTTTGTACTTCTTTGTTCATTGATATGTTAGGCAAAACGTTGATTTGGTTTTGGATTGCGCTTTCAAGGGATTAAAGAACAGGTTCTTATTTGTCTGGGTGAGTCTTAGTATGTACTTTCTCTGTTTTTCTCTGATTCATACATAAATCACGAATAATACTTTGACGATTTGACCATGACATGATGATTTAACTTTATACTACATGTGAGCATGATATAGTATAAATGGAAGATATTCACTAAAATTAATAACAGGACCAAAAGCAGTCCACTGATACTGGATTCAAGACTCTAGACACTAGTAGAAAAAATGTCATTTGTAACCCCCTACTTGTAACCAACAATACTTTTTTAGTTACAATTAGTGTATTTGTAACTAACAATTAAAAAATCCGTTACAAATAATTAGTAATAACTTGTATGACTCATGTAATCTTAACTGAATAAGATTTGTTGGTTACAAGTAATTGTTATTGTAACTAACAATTTAATTGACTGTTACGACTGCTATACTTATATTTTCTATAAATATATATTTATAACTATCAACACATAGTCCGTTATAAATACTAATTTTATTTTATTTTATTTTATTTTTTCCAATAAAGTAATAGAAAAAACTAAGCTAGTCTAGAACATAAAACCCTCGACCTCCTATTACCCCCAACCTTAGTCTAAAATTCCCCCCAAAATAAAAAAAAACACTTATTGCCCCCCGGAGTTGAATACCACGAAGATCGCCGGAGTTGCGCCATCCACCTACGACTTGAAAACCGCCGGAGTTCCACCTTCCACAATCGCTGGAGTTCCGCTGGGTTGAAGATCGCCGGAGTTCCGTTGGCTGGTTCGACCGTTAGCCACCGTCAAGCCACTTCAACACTAATTAAGGTAAGTTCGAGAATTATTTGGGTTTTTTTTTACATGCAAATTGGGCTCTTTCACTTCTTTGGCTGTTGTACTCTAGAAATCCTAGGGCTATGCTTATTTGTTTTTGCAAGTTCTGATTGTTATGTGTCTGAATTTTTGAATTTCGAGGGCTATGCTTTAAATTCGAGAGACTTGCTATGCTTGTATGATTTTGCAATGTTGAGAGTTTGGGGATAAATGCTATTGAAATCTAATTTCAAATTTTTGTGTCAATTTTATTAGATTTGGGAGTTTAATTTTATTATATTGAATTTAAATTTATATTGAATTATAATGAATTTAAATTTCTGTTTCAATTTTTTGTCTCAATTTTCAGTCTATATTGCATTTAATACCTATTTCAATTTTGGGTTGTTTAATGTTTCTCAATGCTTTGATTAGCTTGGTTTTAAGTGTTATATGTGTTATCTCACTGTGGACTAAGGTGGATTTTGTCGATCTTAGGTTTATGACATTTTAGGTATAAAGTCCATCTGCCTTAATTAGTTTGCATTATATCATGGATTAGGGCTGTACATCGGTCTACGACCGGACCGATCTAGACCGAAACCCGAACTTTAGAAAAACTAAGACCGAAGACCGGACCGACCCGATCGGTCCGGTCTAAACCCCGGACCAGATCGATTTTCTGATGATGATAAAGAGTTTATATCCTGCACCTTGTTTTTCAGGGATTTAGCTCTTTCACTCTTTGTACATTGTAAAATATATATTTATACTATTGTATTAACTTTTTAATATAATTTTGATTACATAATTTTACATGCTACTTATATGCATGTAGCATGTTCATGCTACTAACGTCCGTGGCCTCTTGTGCTACATGATAAGCAAAATTATGTAAAAGAAAGACATGGATATACTTTGTCGTTCAAATTCTAGTTATGAATCACGTCATAACTGGGTAGATATTTTGCTTTTTTTGGTGTTGAATATAACATGTTATTACATTTTACAAATGAATCTTGAATGGATGTATGATGCAGTTCGAACTTCACCTGCATACTTGGAAGGAGTTAAGGAGTTTTGTAAAATTGTTGTGCAACATCAGTGGAGTGTTGTTGTTGAACAAAGACTTACTAGGGAAAGATCTTCTTCCCTTGTTGTCATTGCAAGAACGTGAAGAGGTGGGATGAAATTCAGAAAATAGAGGAACATTTGATTATTCATGGGTTCATGTCAGACTACACCGTTTGGTACTGGCATGGTGAAAAACTTATTCCTATGGGCAGTTCATCTTCTCTTAATAATGATACTGAACTTGATAGGGAGTCAGGTGGTAGTGATAATAATGATGGGTTTGATCATGAAAACATTGTTGATGAAGATAACATCAATGATATGATGGAAGGCTTGGAGGATTGTGTGAATGCAAATTCTCGTACAATTGAGGAGGTGTCAAAGGCTGCAAAGACACCACTATATCCTGGTTGTACAAAGTATTCCAAGCTTTTGGGGGTGTTAACATTATTCAACTTGAAAGCAAAGAGCGGTTGGAATGACACGAGTTTCACTTTGTTGTTGGAAACTCTTTCAGATATGTTCCCCGAGGGGAATGACATTCCTAAGTCCACCTATTATGCGAAGAAATTGATGTGTCCAATAGGTTTGGAGTACACCAAGATCCACGCATGTCCTATTGACTGTGTGCTTTTTCGAAAGGTGAGTGAAAACTTAGATGCTTGTCCATAGTGCAGTGAGTCTCGATACAAGCGGGAGGGTTTAAACTTGAACCGTAGGAAGTGGCCGCCAGTTAAGGTCGTATGGTATCTTTCACTAATTCCAAGGTTTAAGCGTCTATTTTCAATTAAGCAAGATGCTAAAAACTTGGTGTGGCATGACAATGAGAGGAAGAAAGATGGGTTAATTAGACACCTGGCTGATTCGTTACAATGGAAACACATTGATAAGACATTTCCAGAGTTCGATAATGAGCCTAGGAACTTGAGGCTTGCGTTGAGTACAAACGGGATGAACCCTTATGGCGCTTTAAGTAGAAAACATAGCACGTGGCCGGTTCTTTTGTCGATATACAACTTACCTCCTTGGTTGTGCCAGAAGTAAAAGTACATCATGTTGTCACTGTTAATATCAGATCCTAAACAACCTGATCATGACATAGTTGTGTACTTAGAGCCGCTCATAGATGATTTGAAGCTGTTGTGGGATGAAGGTGTTGTGACATTCGATGCTCATACAGGGACGAATTTCAGACTAAGAGCCATGATTTTCTATACCATTAATGATTTTCCGGCATACGGAAATTTGTCGGGGTACAAAAACAAAGGACAGAAAGCATGCCCAGTATGTGAAGATGATATGCCAGTTACATACCTAAAACATTGGGGTAAGAATGTGTATTTGCATACTAGAAGGTCACTTCGTCGAGACCATCCATATCGAAAGATGAAGAAACAATTCAACGGGTTTACTGAGAAAGGAGTGATTCATAAGCCATTGACAAGGACCCAGATTTATGAAAGAATTAAACATATCAACACAATCTACGGAAAGCTTCACACACCGAAACCAAAGAAGGGTGTTCTATGGAAAAAAGTGTCTAAGTTATGGGAGCTTCCTTATTGGAAGCACTTAAGAGTTAGACATTGTCTAGATGTCATGCATATTGAAATAAATATTTATGATTCATTGATTGGGACATTATTGAATATTAAGGGGAAGACCAAGGATGGTGCTACTGTGTGTAGAGACATGAAGGAAGCTAATGTTCGACCAGAGTTATGGCCCGAGGATAATGAAAGCAAGAAGAAATCATTCTTGCCTCATGCGTGCTACACATTGTCTATGGAAGAGAAAAGGATTTTTTGTGAATGTTTGAAAGGAATCAAGGTACCTACGGGGTATTCGTCGAATGTGAGCCGTTTTGTTTCGGTAACCGATAAGAAAGTAGCTGGTATGAAATGTCATGATTGTCATGTCATGATGCAAGTATTCTTACCAATTACTATTTGGGGGCTTTTGCCGAAACATGTTAGGTATGCCGTTGTGAATTTTTGTCACTTTTTCAGTGACATATGTAGTAAGGCAATCGATCCCAAAAGGCTTGATGAAATGGAAGCTGATGTGATTGAAACATTATGCAAGTTCGAGATGTATTTTCCACCCTCATTCTTTGATATAATGGTACACATAGTTATCCACTTACCTCAAGAGATTAAAGAATGTGGTCATGTGTTCATGCATTATATGTACCCTTATGAAAGGCACATGGGAAGTTTGCAAGATAAAGTTAGAAATAAAGCAAGTCCTGAGGTAGTATCATTCAAGCTACCGTGGCAGAGGAAGCTGAGAACTTTTGTGCTGTGTTCTTAGCTAGGGCTAAAAAATTGGTGTTCTCGTATCTCGACATGAGAGAAGGCTACAAGGGAAGGATACAGTTGGTCGAAAATTTGTCAGGCCTCCGATTGACAAATTTCAAAAGGCCCATCGATATGTTTTGCAACAGTTCTCTGAAGTTCATATATACATAGAAAAGCATCTCCATGAATTGCAAAGTCAAAATCCAAGAATAACTGCTTATTCATTGATGCAAGAGCATAATCTCCGGTTTGTTGAGTGGTTTCAAGTCCAAGTGAAGCTTCCATTGAATCAAAATGAAAATGTACCAGAAATGATCAAGTGGCTAGCACGAGGTCACCAACCACTTGTTTATACTTATGAGAGCTACGACATCAACAGATATTCTTTCTCTACTTATCATAAGGATGAAAAGAGTGTTCAACAGAATAGTGGAATTGTTGTAGTTGCATCTTCAACAGAATACTCAAGTGCCAAAGATACAAGACTGCGACACAAACATATTATGGGGTTATTCAAGAGATTTGGGAGCTAGACATTGTTGATTTCACCATTCCTCTTTTTCGATGTAAGTGGGCTGACAATCGTTGTGGACAAAAAAAGGATGTTCTGTTTGGTTATAATTGGGTATATTCAAGTTGTTATATAGAAGGTGAGGAGCCTTTTATCCTAGCAAAACAAGCTAAACAGATTTTTTACATCAAAGACAATATGGATCCAATGTGGCGTGTTGTGGTTCAAGGAAAAAGACAAATTGTTGGTGTTGAAGATGTCGTAGATGAAGAAGATTATGATAGATTAGATGACACCCCACCTTTATCTATGGGTGTCCAACCTCTTCAAGATGGAGAAGATATAGTTGATGATGAGGACTATGATCGTGATGAAGGGATGGAGGTTGATTTAGTTACGACACCACAAGAGGGTTTATATTAGTATTATTTTGCTATGTTAGCTTAGCAATTTTGTAATATTAGCAATGAACTTGGTTTCTTTCTCTTTTTTTTTCTCCGGATATTGTAAATTGTTCTTAGTAATTTGTGCAATTTATTGCAGTTAGTTTCTGTTCTAATTTGCATCATTTGCATGAGACTAATTATATTGTTGTAGATAATGAGTGAGAATACCTTTTCAGAGAATGCAGTGCACTGAGCTCTTACCTTCTGCGAGCTTATAGATTTCATCTTACCCTTTTGTTATTGTATGCATGCAGTATGTAAGACAACTATCCCTGAGAAAGCAGATTTTTTGCGGAACTACCTTGAGATCTTTCTAGCAACTACAGATGTTTGTGTTGTATCCTGGTGACTAGGTAATTAGAGGCTAGTCAAATCACTGTCACCTAAGTATATATATGTTGCTTATAATTTGAATATTTTGGCACAAGTTTTTGAATTCTTGGTTTGCTGATTGTACTGTGATTGAATTCTTAGTATGCTAATTGTACTCCTAATAGTAGTGGAGAAGACATATGTAGTTGACCGTTTATATAGTCATTGTTGTTGCCTATTTATGATTGTTTAGAAAGGTGATAATCAGGGATCCTGCCATGAGTTTTTAGTCAAAGTTCCTGATGAATAGCTAGATTTTGTAAGAAGCGTCAGCAGTTAGAGCTTGATTGCATACCCTTTCTTTCCTAATTGTACCTGCCAGAACAATGGCTTCTCCTAGAGCTACACTCCCTACTCTTGTAAGTTAATATTTTGAACCACTTCTTCCATTACTCTTCCTGCCTCCATGTCTTCTTTTCTCAAAAAACTCTTATCCCTCTTTTCAACCTTCTGATTCAACTTCTCAAGGCCCCTTACACTGTCATCCTACCCATCTCCTTCTTTATATTCCACCTGATCGTTCAAAACACAGTCACTCAGTATCGATAATAACAGTATCAATAATAGATACTACAACTAGCTTGCACCGACTGTCAGAAATACTATAGTCAATAACGGACTCCAAGAGCACAGTAAGAAATCTTCCTTACCATTTACAATATGTTGTGTTTGATAACTTCTCTGATATACTCTGTATAAATGATTGTTGGGGTTTGGTGAGTCCGACTCACCGCGGAAATAAACCCAAAACTAAGACCGCACTCGCAATAAATAAAACCATAAATATAATTAACTTAATGACAAGATTAAGATAGTAATTATACCTTTGACGCGTGCTTCGCCTGACCTCGAGGGGCTCTTACTTCGAAAGCTAGCCTCGAAAATACGATGACCTCCAACGGAAGTCCACCCACAACTCGAACATCGACTAGGTCCAATGCCTTGGGGTTAGCAAGGCCCGACCGAATCCCGAATAATTGAGTTCAAAGGTTTTCACAAAGGTGATGCCTTTTTCAACTCTTGAGTTCAATGGTTTTCACTACTAGTGATGCCTTTTTCAACTCTTACTCAAGTGATTTTTCCAATACCCCAACTTGGGTATTTATAAGGAAAATCATGAGTGTGAAAAGCTCTCCCATCAATGTGGGAGAATTTGATTTTCCCATTTTATTTTAAAGCTAAAATAAAATTAATAATCAAACTAGGAATAAATCAACAAGTGGAAAGCTCATATGAGAGGTTAGGTGAGGCCCATTTGGAAGGGGAGGGACCAAACTTGCTCCCCACTCCCTCTCCCAAAATCGGCCACCTCAATGCCCCAACTCCCATTTATTTTGCGCCATGTGGCACCCACACTTGGGCACCAAGGCACCCAAGGTGGGCTGCAATGTGCTACAGCTCAGCAGGCCACGCACCAAGTGCGGGCTGCTTGGCCGAGGCTAGCTGCCAGCACGCCGCGCGCAATGTGCGGGCTGCTAGCTGTTGCTTGCCAGCATGCCTCGCACATTGGTATGGGCTACCAGCTGCCACGGCCTAGCAAGCCACGCATTGCTTGCGGGCTGCTAGGCCGAAGTCCAGCTTGCTAGGTAGCACGCAATAGCCCAGCCATGCTGCTGCTAGCTGCTGCGGGCTGGCGCGTCTATCGTGCTAGCTGCTGCGGCTTGCTTCTAGCCATTGTACGCACAAGGAAGCGCCCAGCTTTGCGATGCTAGCATTGGTGCGCTAGCACGCACCAGCCTGCCTAGGCTCAGCTTTGTGCGCATGCTAGCCACCATGCTTGGCCATATACCCCTAGCACTCAGTTTGCTTGGGGAATTCCGATGCTAGGGGTATTTTAGTTTTTGTTGATTTATTATTATTTTCACGTCTCGTCTTTTACTATTTTCGACTCGAATTCCGACGCTCGGTTTCGACGCTCCAAGCTCGAATTTCCGACGTCTAAATATTAATTACTCGGTCGACTTTTTAATTAATTCCTAATTAATTCGTCGCTTCGGCTCGTTAGTTGCTTGGGTGTGATCCGAAGGGTTCAGTCAAGATTAAGCTGTAATATTAATTATGCATTAATATTACTGATCGGAAGCAGCCTCCACCTAGGCGTTCTGATCACTTGACCTCACTGAAAAATTAGCTTTCTAATAATTCCGAACCCCTTATCGGAATAATACACTTGTTCGAAGGACACTATTCCTTTCAATCACCCACTTGTCCTTCCGGACAAGTGTGCTTTTAGTGTATAGCCCTTTTCCTATGTCGTTTAATGTCTCTTCATGAACTATAAGGTAAGATTAATTTGTCATCCTTATTACGTCCAGAAGTGTTTCTCGATTCCGAATCCAACTGTCAATAAACAGATGATTTCTAAAATCCATCCGAGCACGGCCATGCATTTTTACAGTCTCGCTCTACGAGAGGCCTTGTAAGAACAAAGACATCTTTCCTATATTTAATAGGAGGACATTTCCAGTCTTGTAATGTAGCTTCTCTTACTGAGAGGACCTAGCCGCCCGAGTGATGCCGTTATAATCCCCTGTTACGGCAGACGTTTGACAATCATCAAAGCGGACTAGTACTCAAACAAGAAAGCTCACAATACTCATGGTCGAGGAAAAAGGTTCCGATAGCAATAATGAGAAGTATACTTATAACGATTTTTAATTTCTTAAAGTATTCTCATAGGTCGATCCAGTATGGTTCTAAACCAATACCTGTGCAAATGATTTATGACGATCATGTCCTTGTAGCACAAGAAACGGTGCTATAAATCAAACTACACACTAATCTAAAATGGTCATTAATCATCCATCATTTAAATGACCTTGATTAGGGATAATTTTTTATTATAGTATTCAATGTTCACTTAATAGGTGTTTCCTTACCAAGACTGGTCTTGATACCCTATTTTGAATATTCCAAGAATCGAATGAACTCATTATTTAATTCTAAACCACAATTAAATAGCCAATGGAGTGATTTAAATCACATGAAAAATTTAATTACTCCAAAACTGAATGGTTCATCATAGTGCTTTACATTAAGATTGTCCAAAATTAATTAAAACACCAAAATAAGGAAATCAAAGCCAATCTCCGATATGCCTGATTCCCATTGCCTCAACGTGCTTGTTGTGCTTCACTTGAGGCAAAGGTTTAGTCAGTGGATCGGCTACATTGTCATGCGTTCCAACTTTACAAATTCTGATTTCACATTCTGATTTCCATTCCCGAATCATGTGAAACCGCCGCTTGACATGTTTGACCTTCTGATGTTCTCTTGGCTCTCTAGCCTGAGAAATAGCTCCATTGTTGTCACAATAGAGGTCTATTAGTCCCTCGAAGGAGGGTACAACACCAAGTTCACCAATGAACTTGCGAATCCAAACTGCCTCCTTAGCTGCCTCAGATGCTGCCAAGTATTCGGCTTCAGTTGTAGAACCTGCAGTTGTGCTTTGCTTAGCACTCTTCCAACTAAACGCTCCTCCATTGAGACAGAATATGTACCCAGACTGTGACTTGAAGTCGTCTCTGTCTGTCTGGAAGCTTGCATCGGTATAACCCTCAACAACTAATTCATCTCTGCCACCATAGACCAGGAATTTATCCTTGTTCCTTTTCAGGTACTTTAGGATGTTCTTGGCCTCAGTCCAATGCGCCTCTCCTGGGTCTGATTGGTATCAGCTCGTAGCGCTCAAGCCATACGATACATCTGGCCTAGTACATATCATGGCATACATGATCGATCCAATAAGCAAAGCATATGGAATCTGATTCATCCTTTCTCGCTAATCAGGTGTCTTTGGACACTGATTCTTGCTTAGGGTTATGCCATGCGACATGGGTAGGTGGCCTCTCTTGGCTCCTTCCATGCCGAATCGAGTTAGTACCTTATCAATATAAGTACTTTGACTCAATCCTATCATCCTTTTCGATCTATCCCTATAGATATTGATGCCTAGTATGTACTGAGCCTCTCCCAAGTCTTTCATTGAAAAACATTTTCCGAGCCAAGCCTTTACAGACTCTAGTAACGGAATACTGTTTCCAATGAGCAATATGTCATCGACATATAAGACTAGGAAGGCGATGTCACTCCCACTGACCTTCTTGTAAACACAAGATTCATCTGGATTCTTGATAAAACCAAACTTACTGATGACTTCATCGAATCGCAAATTCCAACTTCTGCTTGCTTGCTTTAATCCATAAATGGACTTCTTAAGCTTGCATACCTTTCCAGCGTTGTTTTGGTCGACAAAACCTTCAGGTTGTGTCATAAACACAATTTCTTCCAAAATACCATTTAGGAAGGCGGTTTTGACGTCCATCTGCCATATTTCATAGTTGTAATATGCAGCAATCGCTAGGAGGATCCGGACGGATTTAAGCATTGCGACTGGAGAAAAGGTTTCATTGTAATCAACACCATGAACTTGTCTATAACCTTTTTCTACCAATCTAGCTTTGTAAATGAATACATTTCCATCTTTATCGATTTTCAACTTGAAAATCCACTTACATCCGATAGGTGTGTAACCTTCGGGTAAGTCAACCAAGTCCCATACTTGATTTTCAAACATGGAATCCATTTCAGATCTCATGGCCTCTTGCCATTTAGCAGAGTCGGTGCTTGCCATCGCTTTCTTGTAGGTTGCCGGTTCATCTCCATCCATGATCAGGATGTCCTGATTCTCGATTAATACTAAACCAAGATATCTATCAGGTTGAGATCTCGGTCTTTGAGACCTACATAGGGTAATGGACTGAGCTTTTGCATTGTCAGTTCGACTTTGCATATTTTGATCACTTTGACTTTTGTCAACAGATGCTGTTTGAGCACTTTGACTGTCATTCTGATTTTGTTGCTCATCCTCACGAACTTCATCAAGTTCGATTTTCCTCCCACTTGTCATTTTGGAAAGGTGTTCCTTCTCCAAAAAGACACCGTCGCGAGCAACAAACACTTTGTTCTCCGATTTGTTGTAGAAGTAATACCCTTTGGTTTCTTTTGGGTAGCCCACAAATTAAACCTTATCAGATTTGGGATGAAGTTTGTTAGAAATCAATTTCTTGACATATGCTTCACATCCCCATATATTTAGAAAAGACAACCTAGGAGATTTCTTTGTCCATAATTCGTATGGAGTCTTTTCTACAGCTTTCGATGGAGCACGGTTCAGAGTTAGTGTTGTAGTTAAAAGTGTGTGTCCCCGGAAATGGATAGGAAGATCACTAAGACCCATGGTTGATCATACCATGTCTAACAAGGTTCGATTTCTCCGTTCGGATACTCCGTTCCATTGTGGAGTTCTCGGAGGTGTCAGTTCTGAAAGTATGCCATGATCTTTCAAATGGTCATCGAATTCTTGGCTCAAGTATTCACCAACTCGATCCGATCGAAGGGCTTTAATTTTCTTGCTAAGCTGATTTTCCACTTCACTCTGAAATTTTTTGAACTTGTCAAACGATTCAGATTTATGCGACATGAGGTAGACATAGTCATATCTACTATAATCGTCTGTGAAGGTGATGAAATATTGATGTCCATTTCTTGTGGCGGAGCTCATTGGTCCACATACATCGGTATGTATTCAGCCCAATAAGTCACCGGCCCTTTCTCCCAACTTGGAGAATGGCTGCTTAATCATCTTGCCTAATAAAAATCCTTTGCAATTCTCAAAAGATTCTAAATCGAAAGAGTCAAGAACGCCTTCTTGTAGAAGCTTCTTGATGCGTTTGATGTTAATGTGGCCAAGATGACAATGCCACAAGTAAGTTTGATTTGACTCCATGGTCTTATCTCTTTTGGTGGTATTATTCACATTATAAACTTGTTTGTCTAAATAAAGCACATAAAGACCATTTTCAGAATGTGCAATACCATATAAAACATTATCGAGATAAAACGAACATTCATTGTCTTTTACTCAGAATTCAAAACCTTTGGCGTCCAACGCCGAAATTGAAATAATGTTTTTCATAATGTGGGAACATAGTAACAACTTTCAAGTTCCAAAACAAGCCCAAAGGGCAAAGACAAACTGAGAGTTCCTACGGATACGGCTACAATTTTGGCTCCATTGCTGACCCGAAGTTCAATCTCTCAATTCGCTAGCTTCCTAAAGTTCCTTAGACCCTGGGAATTGGAACAAAGATATGAGCCACATCCGGTATCTAATACCCATGATGTTGAGCTAGTGAAGTTTAAGTCTATAACAAATATACCTGATTCAAAAGCAACGGTTCCGTTCTTCTTATCTTCCTTGAATTTGAGGCAATCTCTCTTCCAATGTTCCTTCTTCTTACAATAGAAGCATTCGGAATCAGATTTAGAAGATGCTACCTTTTTCCCTTTGTTGTCCTTGGTAGCTTTCGGCTTAGGCGGAAAGTTCTTCTTACCTTTCCCCTTGAAGCCTTTCTTCTTTTTGCTCGTGCGTTTGAACGGCTTGCCCTTTTTGACCATTAGCATATCATGTTTTCCCTCATCCTTGAGCGTTTTCTCGGCTTGCTTTAACATACCATGAAGCTCAGTGAGGGTTTTCTCCATGCTGTGCATATTATAGTTCATCTTGAACTGATCATAGCCTTTGTGCAGCGAGTGGAGAATGATGTCAATTGCCATCTCAGTTGAATACCCTGCATCAAGCCTTCCCATGTTCTCAAATAATCCTATCATTTTGAGTACATGTGGGCTGACTGACTCTCCTCTCTTGAGCTTGCTCTCAAGGATCTGTCTGTGGGTTTCAAACCTTTCTGTTCGAGCCTGCTCTTGGAACATATTCTGCAGCTCAGAAATGATCTCAAAAGTTGTCTCCTTCTCAAAGAAAGTGTTTTGAAGCTCGGGAGACATTGTGGCCAACATGATACATTTGACATCCCGATTGGCACTTTGCCATCGGTTTAGGGCAGCCTGAGTCACCACCTCATTGGGAGCGTCGGGCATTTCCTCATCAAGGACATATTCCTTTTGCTCTTGCATGAGAACAATTCGCAAATTTCTTTGCCAATCAAAAAAATTTGGCCCACTTAACTTCTCCTTATTGAGAATTGAGCGTAATGAAAACTGGCTGTTTGAGTTAATTGAAGACATGATTCTACAATTGAAAGAATTTTAATGAAAAACCATTCATAATACTTAAATAAGATTGAATTTAATTCATGCATATTTCAAATTTATTTAACGTCTTATTTTCACATAAAATTGTCCCTATTTTTGTGAAAATAAGTCGATTCCAAGATCCAAGGAAACAAAGAGTGACTAAGCATGCTTTGGCTTGTCTTAGCACTCAATCTCCCAAGGTAAGCAACGCTTTGCTAATGGCTCCAAGCCACTCTTGGTTGAATAAATCGTCGCATCTAATGCTCTCTCAACAATTTATTCACTTTGCCACGACATGTTAGGACTCCATCACTCATATCGTTGAGTACAACCAAAACCAACTTGCATACCCGGTATGCCTTATGAGTCTAGGGAGTAGTAGTGATGTCTCGCTTTGGCGTAGCCCATCACTACTCTCAATAGGTCAATAAGTGTTGTTTTGGAATGGCAATTTTACTCAATATTTTAGGGACCTAGGGTTTCTATGTTGGTTGATTTAAGTGGACTTAATTAATCATCACAACATTCGAAATCCTAAACATGCATCTAACATATAATTCATATAAATGATCATAAATATGTAAAGCATAAGCATTTGATGCATATTTGGCAACTAGCATGACCCCTTAAATTCTTCAAGTCTTCAAAAGGTCTTCTTTTGCAACTTCATGGCTTTGTCTTCCAAGAACCTCCATCTTCAAGACTTGACCAAAATTATGCAACTACTAGTATCTACGATTAGGACTAATCTAAATATTGAGGTACAAAAATACTCAACGGTACGCAGACCGTATTTAGATTTACAAAAATACATCACGGATCGCAGTCCGTATTTTCTATCCTAATCGGGCCCCACTAGTTGCCATTTTATTAAACCTGTAAGAGAACAAATATTCCATTCATCCATTCACTATTTGTGAATGGCTCATGCATTTTACAACAATAAAACAAGTAACAATGCATAAACACGCGATAACTAGTAACTAATCTAGGTGGTTAATCCAATTAACACACCTAATTAAAACTAGTCAAAGTTGTTTTAACCGATTATGTAAATAAGCGCAATTAACATTTGAACCTCCCACTAAATTCCGCATCCAACTTAATTAATCCAATTAATTAAGCCCAAAATTTGCCAAAATTAAATTTTGCCAACACCGCTCAAAACCGAGGCCTAGCCTCCAAAATTTTAATTAAAATATACAAGATTAATTAAAATAAATAAACGGCTAAAATGCAAAATAACATTGCCTTAAAATCGGGGTATATTTGCTAATTAAGGGGAGGTGCGCATAGCCGTGACCCATGCTAAGTGTCACACCCACAACTTAGAATACCGCATACGCGTCGACTCTTCTACGGGGCGTGCAAGAACACAAGCCACAAGGCCGCACAAGCTTGCTAGCTATGCACACCATACCGCAAGCTCGCAGCACATCCCCCGCACACCACTACCGCACCAAGCGACGCACGAGCTCCTGCTCGCACCAGCCATGGCCAGCCAAGCATAGCATCACGCACAGCGCGCACAACATCTCCATGAATTGCAAAGTCAAAATCCAAGAATAACTGCTTATTCATTGATGCAAGAGCATAATCTCCGGTTTGTTGAGTGGTTTTAAGTCCAAGTGAAGCTTCCATTGAATCAAAAAGAAAATTTACCAAAAATGATCAAGTGGCTAGCACGAGGTCCCCAACCACTTTTTTATACTTATGAGAGCTACGACATCAACGGATATTCTTTCTCTACTTGTCATAAGGATGAAAAGAGTGTTCAAAAGAATAGTGGCATTGTTGTAGTTGCATCTTCAAAAGAATACTCAAGTGCCAAAGATACAAGGCCAATCACTGCGACACAAACATATTATGGGGTTATTCAAGAGATTTGGGAGCTAGACATTGTTGATTTCACCATTCCTCTTTTTCGATGTAAGTGGGCTGACAATCGTTGTGGACAAAAAAAGGATGTTCTGTTTGGTTATAATTGGGTAGATTCAAGTTGTTATATAGAAGGTGAGGAGCCTTTTATCCTAGCAAAACAAGCTAAACAGATTTTTTACATCAAAGACAATATGGATCCAATGTGGCGTGTTGTGGTTCAAGGAAAAAGACAAATTGTTGGTGTTGAAGATGTCGTAGATGAAGAAGATTATGATAGATTAGATGACACCCCACCTTTATCTATGGGTGTCCAACCTCTTCAAGATGGAGAAGATATAGTTGATGATGAGGACTATGATCGTGATGAAGGGATGGAGGTTGATTTAGTTACGACACCACTAGAGGGTTTATATTAGTATTATTTTGCTATGTTAGCTTAGCAATTTTGTAATATTAGCAATGAACTTGGTTTCTTTCTCTTTTTTTTTTCTCCGGATATTGTAAATTGTTCTTAGTAATTTGTGCAATTTATTGCAGGTAGTTTCTGTTCTAATTTGCATCATTTGCATGAGACTAATTATATTGTTGTAGATAATGAGTGAGAATACCTTTTCAGAGAATGCAGTGCACTGAGCTCTTACCTTCTGCGAGCTTATAGATTTCATCTTACCCTTTTGTTATTGTATGCATGCAGTATGTAAGACAACTATCCCTGAGAAAGCAGATTTTCTGCGGAACTGCCTTGAGATCTTTCTAGCACTACAGATGTTTGTGTTGTATCCTGGTTACCTGGTAATTAGAGGCTAGTCAAATCACTGTCACTTAAGTATATATATGTTGCTTATAATTTGAATATTTAGGCACAAGTTTTTGAATTCTTGGTTTACTGATTGTACTGTGATTGAATTCTTAGTATGCTGATTGTACTCCTAATAGTAGTGGAGAAGACATATGTAGTTGACTGTTTAGATAGTCATTGTAGTTGCCTATTTATGATTGTTTAGAAAGGTGATAATCAGGGATCCTGTCATGAGTGTTTAGTCAAAGTTCCTGGTGAATAGCTAGATTTTGTAAGAAGCGTCAGCAGTTAGAGCTTGATTTCATACCCTTTCTTTCCTTATTGTACCTGCCAGAACAATGGCTTCTCCTAGAGATACATTCCCTTCTCTTGTAAGTTAATATTTTGAACCACTCCCTCCACTACTCTTCCTGCCTCCATGTCTTCTTTTCTCAAAAAACTCTCATCCCTCTTTTCAACCTTCTGATTCAACTTCTCAAGGCCCCTTACACTGTCATCCTGCCCATCTCCTTCTTTATATTCCACCTGATCGTTCAGAACACAGTCACTCAATATTGATAATAACAATATTAATAATAGATACTACAGCAAGCTTGCACCGACTGTCAGAAATACTGTAGTCAATAAGGGACTCCAAGAGCACAGTAAGAAATCTTCCTTACCATTTACAATATGTTGTGTTTGATAACTTCTCTGATATACTCTGTATAAATGATTGTTGGGGTTTGGTGAGTCCGACTCACCGCGGAAACAAACCCAAAACCAAGACCGCACTCGCAATAAATAAAACCATAAATATAATTAACTTAATGACAAGATTAAGATAGTAATTATACCTTTGACGCGTGCTTCGCCCGACCTCAAGGGGCTCTTACTTCGAAAGCTAGCCTCGAAAATACGACGACCTCCAACGGAAGTCCACCCACAACTCGAACACCGACTAGGTCCAATGCCTTGGGGTTAGCAAGGCCCGACCGAATCCCGAGTAATTGAGTTCAAAGGTTTTCACAAAGGTGATGCCTTTTTCAACTCTTGAGTTCAAAAGTTTTCACTACTAGTGATGCCTTTTTCAACTCTTACTCAAGTGATTTTTCCAATACCCCAACTTGGGTATTTATAGGGAAAATCATGAGTGTGAAAAGCTCTCCCATCAATGTAGGAGAATTTGATTTTCCCATTTTATTTTAAATCTAAAATAAAATTAATAATCAAACTAGTAATAAATCAACAAGTGGAAAGCTCATATGAGAGTTTAGGTGAGGACCATTTGGAGGGGGGGGGGACCAAACTTGCTCCCCACTCCCTCTCCCAAAACTGGCCACCTCAATGCCCCAACTCCCATTTATTTTGCGCCATGTGGCACCCACACTTGGGCACCAAGGCACCCAAGGTGGGCTGCCATGTGCTACGGCTCAGCAGGCCACGCACCAAGTGCGGGCTGCTTGGCCGAGGCTAGCTGCCAGCACGCCACGCACAATGTGCGGGCTGCTAGCTGCTGCCTGCCAGCATGCCTCGCACATTGGTGCGGGCTACCAGCTGCCACGGCCTAGCAAGCCACGCATTGCTTGCGGGCTGCTAGGCCAAAGTCCAGCTTGCTAGGTAGCACGCAATGGCCCAACAATGCTGCTGCGGGCTGGCACGCCTAGCGTGCTAGCTGCTGCGGCCTGGCTGCTAGCCATTGCACGCACAAGGCAGCGCCCAGCTTTGCGATGCTAGCATTGGTGCGCTAGCACGCATCAGCCAGCCTAGGCTCGGCTTGGTGCGCATGCTAGCCACCATGCTTGGCCATATGCCCCTAGCACTCGGTTTGCTTGGGGCATTCCGATGCTAGGGGTATTTTGGTCTTTGTTGATTTATTATTATTTTCACGTCTCGTCTTTTACCATTTTCGACTCGACTTCCGACGCTCGATTTCGACGCTCCAAGCTCGAATTTCCGACGTCTAAATATTAATTACTCGGTCGACTTATTAATTAATTCCTAATTAATTCGTCGCTTCGGCTCGTTAGTTGCTTGGGTGTGACCCAAAGGGTTCAGTCAAGATTAAGCTGTAATATTAATTATGCATTAATATTACTGATCGGAAGCGGCCTCCACCCAGGGATTCCGATCACTTGACCTCACTGAAAAATTAGCTTTCTAATAATTCCGAACCCCTTATCGGAATAATACACTTGTTCGAAGGACACTATTCCTTTCAATGATAAGATTATTGGTTTTATTGATTACTTATTGATTCTTGTTCTTTTTTTTAAAAAAAAAAAAAAGAAATTATTGATCCTTGTTATGTAGTAGAACATTGGCCTCGATGAACATGTAATTTGCATATATCCTTTGTACAATAAATCTTAGTTGTCACTATGTAATCAGGCACGAATCAGTTACACTAGGTCCTTATGCAGCTATCCTTATCTACTATAGGATTAGAGAGAACTGTTGAATTGATCATTTCAGTGCTCAATTTTCAGGAAAAATTACCCTTCAAAGGTCAGAGGGTTTGCTGGTTTCAGATTTTATTGAGGTAGTTTCATAACAGACCAAGAATTGCAGCATTCACTAATCTCGGGAGTTCAGAACACCACCATCATTTAAGAACAAGGTCAGCAAGAATTGTACATACTATAATCATATTGAGCATGCTAAGCAGACCACAAAATGACTGACATGTTCTATCAGCATAGATTTTAGCTGATGTTAATCATAGATTAATTTCAATTCATGATATTCTCTGTGCTAAAAAGTATTCTTGGTACATTCTACAGCAAGTCACTGACAAAACCTGTAGGAGATAAGAATCCTGGTGTAAGGATGTTATATGGAATAATCTGATTAATAAGCATCACCAACAGCCTGATTGATATGTTTTTATGTTAAATAATCTGATTTGGGAAGATTGCTGCACTATTCATTTGGTGGAATCATGTCAAGGACTCCTTTTAGTTATCAAAAATAAATATAGAGTTTATAAGTTAAATGATATTCAACATAGATGGGAGAGGATTTTGTTGTGTTCAGCTCTGTATTATTCTTCTGATCAGCTGAGTGTAATTTATTTTACAATGTTTCAGTCTGGTTCCTATGAATTTTTACCATGGAAAGTGGAGAGGACTACAGCCAAGAACGTCAAGATATGGAAGAACTTCAACATGATGTTGTTACATCACAACCTAAGCCTAAGAAAAACAAAAGAGGTCCATCAAAAGAGGTCCAAACAACAACTCCTATCTTCCTTAAATTTGATGAATTTGGTTTACTTACGGGGGAATGGGAATCTGAATATGGAAAACAAATTGGGACTTATCCCAAAAAAAGTTGACATCAATGTTAAGGAATATTCAAAGATGGATAAGGTGGAGAAAAAAAAACTTATGGGAGGAGACAAAGGTATAAATGATTTAAATATGTTGAATTTATTGAATCTATGTTAACCTAACCTTGCTGAATAATTTCTTTAGCACTTTTTTTTTTCGGAGCAGCAAAAGTTCCACATTGATGATCCTAAAGGTGTTAAGGAAAAAAACTTTCATGTAGCTGTTGGGAACAGTTTTAGGCGGCACAAGTCATGGTTAAATGCTCGCTTTATCACAAAGACCGAAGCTCCTGCCGAAGATTCACCTAGTGCAAAAATGAAGCCATGGGAACTTTATGAGGGTTTCACCACAGAGCTGCAGTGGAAAGATTTTGAGGCAAACACATCAGAAGAATTCAAGGTATGTAAATATTAGTGTTAAATGTTTAAAGAATGAGATGACTATGAATATAATACTAATATTGTTATTACTTAACAGCTTAAAAGTGAAAGGGGGAAGGAAAATGCAAAAAAAACAAAAAAAAACAAAAAAAAACAAAAAAAAAACAAGTTAGGGCAAAGAAGCTATGGGAGGGCTCGAGTACACTAGAAAAAGTCAAATAGACTTCCCCCAGTCTCTGAATCATCAACCACGAGCAACACCACTAAATTAAGTACTACTATGTCATTAAATGAAAGGCTGATGCATCGTTCTCTTGAATGGGTCTTAGCACGTCAAATTAAGTTACCCGATGGATCATGGGGTATAAACCTAAAAGGCGTAGAAACTGTTACAATTGCTAAATCAGTAGTAAGTTCTATTCTCATAGTGTATTTATATTATGCAAGCTCTTCAGTCGCATGTTTTTTATAGTTAACCTTGCATTAACCTTACTATAATTAATCATCATTTTTATCATGTAGTTAGAGAACATGAAAATGAAGTCCTTAGAGAGACAAGAAGGAACAAGTTCATGTGAAGAGCGAGGCATTGATGCCCTAACCTTAGCATTAGGGAAAAAGGATAATTAGGGCCATGTCAAAGGACTTGGCAGGTGTGGGGTTGGTGTTGGCTTTACTCAAGCATTTCAGAAGAAAGATCGAAAAGGGAAAAGATCAAGCCATAATAGCTGTTCTTTTAATAAGTTGGAAGCAATGAAAGATTCATTAACTCAGGAATTTGAAGCAAAATTTGAAGAAAGGTTGAGTCAACGGGTAGCTGAGGAGTTTTAGACTTATCTAGCTAATTTGATTCCTCGCTCAAACTCAACATTGCCACTAATGCCTGCAATTACTGAACTTCAATCGCCCCTTGCAAAAAATCTTAATCAAATTAAAGCACCACGTGTGATACAGGTAAATGTGAAATATTAAGATATTTGTATCTTATAATTTAAATTTCAAATAATAAGATAATATGTCTTCAATATTCAACAATGTAGGTCCCGACTCCATGTTTTCTTGCCTTGAATGATGAGTACAATGAGAACAAAGTGGTCTGGCAGATGGAACAACACAACCATGTTTGGACGGGGTTACTCATAACCTTACCATGAATCCGAAGCACTATAGAGTTAGTGTGGACTATCCTTACCCCGACTATGCCACTCTTGATCTACCGGTGAAGGCTCTAGATGGTGAAACTAAGTTGGGTAAAGCGACAGGCTACTTTTTGGAATGGCCCATCCATTTAGTGATTTTCAAAGATGAGGTATAATGTTTTCTACATTCAAAAATTTAATTATGAGTATGTTAAATAGTTTTTTTTTTTTACTTAATAATGATTTAACAAATATTAAATTTAAAAGGACATGGGACCTGTAGGGAATATTTCAAGCCATTAACCCCAAGCTTGAACCCCACTGTGATCCTACACTTAAGCATGGTGGCGTCCAAGGGGAAGGAAGCTAGAGCAAAAGAGTCGCCAACAAGTTTAGGAACTTGTAAACCGTTCACAAGGTGAAGGTTACACCCTTTAATGATCCATGAGATCGTCAACTCCAAAAGGTCTTGAACCAAATAGGGTTCGGGGATGAAGGTACAAATCCAACCTAAAAGAGATTGAACCTGCCCTAAATAGGCCTCTACTTCATTCTTCTCGTATTCATGTGCGCTTTCTGACTAACATGCAAACAATAGGTTAACCCTAAACCTATTTATCTATGTTGGTTGATTATTAATGCACAAATAAAACATTATTGGCGATCACTTGAATTATAATCAAATTAACCCTAAACAAGATTATTAATTATCTTATTAAGCGTGATTACAAGTACAAATTCCCTTTAAACATGCAAGAGAGGGCGTGATCAAGCAATAACAATAATAAAGCATCAAGCAACATAATAATCATCATAATAATAACCATAACAATTATAAAAACAATCATAATTAAAATAATCATGTCAACGCTAAAGTATAATAATAGCAAGATCCTAGGCATGATACTAACATGATTAATAACAAACCCTACCATGTCACTAAGCATTAAAGATCAAAGCTTTAGCCCTAACATGGTACTAACATGATATTAGAAAAGAGTAAAAGGCAACCTAAACATGATACTAGAAAGCAATAATAACATCCTAACATGATACTAGGAATTAAACAAATTTAAACATGCTTTCTACAAGAATAGAGCAATAAGACTACATACTTTGATGCCTCATATCTCTTTCTAATAACAAAATACACGCGTTAGTAAATTCAAGGAAAAGTAATAAATCAAACAATCAAATTAAATAATTGAAATCGAGATTTGGGACCAAACCCTCAGAAATTATAACCTTTCGCGTCTAGGGCGAAGGCAACTTCGAACTTGGCTAGGTGTGTCTAGATTTTGTGTATGCGAAATTTTGTTTGTGAAAAGCTAGAGAGATGAGAGCATAAAGAGAATTGATGATTGATGTGAATGAATAAAAACGGAGGTTCAGGACCCTATTTATAAGAAAACAGTCTGGAAATAAGTAGAATTTGATAAGGAATAAAACTCCACTCTGTCGCCGCAAACCGACCTTGTCGCGTGGCGACAGGCCTGTCGTTTGGCGACAACTTGGATTCCTACGCGCTTTCAAACACGGAGTCCACTTATCAATCAAAATTGTCTCGTAAAGTCCGTATGAATACTGAAACCGTTTTTTCCATAAAATAATATTTTGTTCCAAATAAAACTTATTAAAATATATAATTATTTATTCTAATTTTATTAGGACTTAAAAGAACCCTCTAGAAAATTCTAGAAGACTATAATTAATTCTAATAACTTTAGGAATAATAATTAACATTGGGCCCTCCCCTAGATCATTGGGCCGCATGTAAAGATCAAACCAGCCCCAGTTTAGTATTTTGGCCATAACTTCCTCATTATTCATCGGAATTGGGCTTATAATATATCGTTGGAAAGCTCTTTGCAAGCCCCATCCAACTACACTATTATTGGACCCTTGTCATGAATCAAACTAAACTGGATTGGCTGTTTTCATAAAATAGAGTTGTTTTCGAAAACAGAAAGAAATAATTTCTAATAAAAAACTAACCGCAACATCGGACCTTTCACACTTTCACCTCGTTCGATTATCATTCGGCGTAAAAGGTATTCATAACTGGGTTTGGTTTTGGGGAGACACAAATGGGTGTCTACAGAAGCCCCCTCTTTGACTGAGTTTGGAGAAACGCAAGTTTCGAAAACGAAAGTCAAAGTATCGATAGGGACGGAGAATGATTCAGAACGTTCTGCGATCCTAAATCATTCTTGTAACGTCGATACTTGCAAACTAGAGTTAGTTAAACAGATAAAAGAGTTAAGAAATGCGTATCTTGCACCGTCGAGCACACGTCTCTGGAGGTAACCGATTTATTGTATTTGTTGAAGACCGCTCTGCTTGTAGCTGCCTCCTATTTCATCGAAGATGACTCTGCTTGTAGTCATTCTCCGTCGCTTTGTGACCATCTTCCACATCCTAGGGAACACGATCGAAGATAACTCTGCTTGTAGCCATCTTCAGTTGTTTGTGACAACCCTCCACAATCTTAGCGAATTCTGTCGAAGACCGCCCATCTCGTGCTATCTTCTCAAATCTTGGTGACAACCTCCACAATCTTAGCGAATGCCGTCGAAGACCGCCCATCTCGTGCTATCTTCTTAAATCTTGGTGACAACCTCCACAATCTTAGCGAATGTCGTCGAAGACCGCCCATCTCGTGCTATCTTCTCAAATCTTAACCTCCACAATCTTACCGAACGCTGTCGAAGACTACCCATCTCGTGCTATCTTCTCAAATCTTAATGACAACCTCCACAATCTTAGCGAACGCTGTCGAAGATAACTTCGCTTGAAGTCATCCTCAGTTGTTACGATAATGTTCCAAAGAAAATTACCGAAGACCAACGCTTGTCGATCTTAAAGCTCGCTTGAACTTTGCTGTTGCAAAAATTTTTGCTGTAATTTCCGCAGTGCCAATACGTCGGCGCATTTTTGCTGCTTGTGAACCAGTATTTCGGTGCCTCTGTTGTTTATGAACTAGTATGTCGGTGTCTTGCGATGAGCCAATGTTTAGGCGCTTTAAGCTAAGTGAGACGATCTTTCATCAAGTCGATCACCTATTGCGATTGTAATCGAGCCGATTACTTAATCATGTCAAATTACTTATAGGGGCTAACTGGCGTACCAAGGTACCCGAAATTGCTGCACTAGGACCGCATAATCTAATATGGGGGTCACGCATTGTGTCGCCGCACTAGCGCCTGCTGGAAAATGTGTCGCCGCACTTTGCTTCTGTCGCCAGGCGACAACCTTGTCATTTGGCGCTGGAGTCGGGTCTTCCCCATTTTGCTTTTGCTGCTGCTGTTCGTTGCTCGGTTTCGCTCCGAACTGTGAACTTGGTCGTTTCCTTTCAACCAAATCCGCTCAAATCTTTTGTAAATTAAAGCTCCTCATCTCTAATTTACTGATCTATGTAACTCCTCTCATCTTGGAAGAATCTCATGTGTCATATTCGCGGTTTTTCGAAAAAATCCGGGAATGTTCTTGCTTGCTGGGATGCTCCTGCATTTATATTTTGGACTATGGGTCTTTGCTTATCTTTCTTTAGGGTTGACCTAAGACTTAGTGTTGCTTGACTCATTGACTTGACATGACTCAAGTATAAACTTGACTTAGTGATGACTCACTTCGTGTGACTCGTGTGTGCATAGTGTTGACTCATGAAGCTCGATATGTACATGACTCAAAATGCAGAAAAACAAAAATTTCAGTCATTTTTATGGAGCGTACTGACTTTCTCCCAAAAAAGAAAGACGCAAAAAGGAAGAAGTGAAGTGTTGGATGGTGCATGTTGAATGAGCTTAGTCAAATGTATGCTCCCACTTGTATCTCGTAGTACAAGGATTGTAACATCTTAGACTATCCTAGCTGACTCGATAATGAAAGTATTTAGGTAACTTAGGCGCGGAGGCTAAGTGATTCATACTTTGTGATGCAATAATGAGTGATGAGTGATTTTGTTATGACAAAGTATGCTCCAACGTTGTGTTATGATTTCACGACAAAGGGTTCCTAAGGGAAGGACTATTTGGTCATGTATCTGTGATGTGTGTGATAGTGACACTAAAGTTAGGCCGCAAGGGCTAACGGTGGAAAATTATATTGAAAAGAGTCAAATGGTGGTGACTCTTAGGCTAGGTAAGCTAATGATGTAAGGATCAAGCCCCCAAGTCTAGCTCTAAGTAGATAGGGATGAGCATAGGAGATCCCTTGATATGATCATGCATGTTTATTACGGCCGCACCCCTTTGTGAGGTTGCCTACGTATCCGTTAGGAATCAGGCCGAACGTAGCTCTAGCCGAACCTCGCACAAGTATATGTATACCTCAAAGAGGTCTTTTAAGGGTTGTAACATGGTTAGGCTAAAGGTTTGAAGAAGAAAGGGATAAAGGCTCAACACCCTAGGTAATCCCCCAAGGTGTGCAACCTTGCTTTTGAATCTTTGTATTTTTATGCTTGAGTGTTTTAACTGGTTTTTTTGTGGAATGGCCCATCCATTTAGTGATTTTCAAAGATGTGCGACAGGATCAAGGTGTGCGACAGGCTACTTTGTGGAATGGCCCATCCATTTAGTGATTTTCAAAGATGAGGTATAATGTTTTCTACATTCAAAAATTTAATTATGAGTATGTTAAATGGTTTTTTTTTTACTTAATAATGATTTAACAAATATTAAATTTAAAAGGACATGGGACCTGTAGGGAATATTTCAAGCCATTAACCCCAAGCTTGAACCCCACTGTGATCATACACTTAAGCATGGTGGCGTCCAAAGGGAAGGAAGCTAAAGCAAAAGAGACGCCAACAAGTTTTAGGAACTTGTAAACCGTTCACAAGGTGAAGGTTACACCCCTTAACGATCCATGAGATCGTCAACTCCAAAAAGTCTTGAACCAAATAGGGTTCGGGGATGAAGGTACAAATCCAACCTAAAAGAGATTGAACCTGCCCTAAATAGGCCTCTACTTCATTCTTCTCGTATTCATGTGCGCTTTCTGACTAACATGCAAACAATAGGTTAACCCTAAACCTGTTTATCTATGTTGGTTGATTATTAATGCACAAATAAAACATTATTGGCGATCACTTGAATTATAATCAAATTAACCCTAAACAAGATTATTAATTATCTTATTAAGCGTGATTACAAGTACAAATTCTCTTTAAACATGCAAGAGAGGGCGTGATCAAGCAATAACAATAATAAAGCATCAAGCAACATAATAATCATCATAATAATAACCATAACAATTATAAAAACAATCATAATTAAAATAATCATGTCAACGCTAAAGTATAATAATAGCAAGATCCTAGGCATGATACTAACATGATTAATAACAAACCCTACCATGTCACAAAGCATTAAAGATCAAAGCTTTAGCCCTAACATGGTACTAACATGATATTAGAAAAGAGTAAAAGGCAACCTAAACATGATACTAGAAAGCAATAATAACATCCTAACATGATACTAGGAATTAAACAAATTTAAACATGCTTTCTACAAGAATAGAGCAATAAGACTACATACTTTGATGCCTCGTATCTCTTTCTAATAACAAAATACACGCATTAGTAAATTCATGGAAAAGTAATAAATCAAAAAATCAAATTAAATAATTGAAATCGAGATTTGGGACTAAACCCTCAGAAATTATAACCTTTCACGTCTTAGGGTGAAGGCAACTTCGAACTTGGCTAGGTGTGTCTAGATCTCGTGTATGAGGAATTTTATTTGTGAAAAGCTAGAGAGATGAGAGCATAGAGAGAATTGATGATTGGTGTGAATGAATAAAAACGGAGGTTCAGGACCCTATTTATAAGAAAACAGTCCGGAAATAAGTAGAATTTGATAAGGAATAAAACTCCACTCTGTCGCCGCAAAACCGACCTTGTCGCGTGGTGACAAGGATTGTCGCGTGGCGATAAGGCTTGTCGCGTAGCGACAGGCCTGTCGTTTGGCGACAGCCTGGATTCCTATGCGCTTTCAAACACGGAGTCCACTTAACAATCAAAATTGACTCGTATAGTCCGTATGAAAACTGAAACCGTTTTTTCCATAAAATAATATTTTATTCCAAATAAAACTTATCAAAATATATAATTATTAATTCTAATTTTATTAGGACTTAAAAGAACCCTCTAGAAAATTCTAGAAGACTATAATTAATTCTAATAACTTTAGGAATAATAATTAACATTGGGCCCTCCCCTAGATCATCGGGCCGCATGTAAAGATCAAACCGGGCCCAGTTTAGTATTTTGGCCATAACTTCCTCATTATTCATCGGAATTGGGCTTATAATATATCGTTGGAAAGCTCTTTGCAAGCCCCATCCAAATACACTATTATTGGACCCTTGTCATGAACCAAAATAAACTGGATTGGTTGTTTTCATAAAATAGAGTTGTTTTCGAAAACAGAAAGAAATAATTTCTAATAAAAAAACTAACCGCAACATCGGACCTTTCACACTTTCACCTCGTTCGATTATCATTCGACGCAAAAGGTATTCATCACTAGGTTTGGTTTTGGGGAGACACAAATGGGTGTCTACAGGACCACCGATAAAGAAGGCTAAATCAGTAGAAGCCAATGAGAAAGTTGATAGTTGTGGTGTTAAATCAGGGCAGTCAACTACTAAAGGCTTTCACCTACTTGACGATAGCATTGTTGGTAATTTGAGTGAGTGTTGTGAATGTATTGGTGCTTGAGCTCTGATATTGACAAGTATGATACTATAACGATATCATCGAAGGCTCCTTATTTCTATCAAGATGAGGACAAAGAAACTTTTGTTACAGCTACCGACGTATTAGAACTTCTTAGAGGGGCATGAGCTAATGTTTCATTGTTTCATGTCTACATTTTGTAAGCTTTTTACACTCTAATCTTTATGTGTAATTAAAAGATATTTACATATCCCATCCTATATGTAAGTAAGCTAATTTTGTTTTGTAGGTACCTCATTCATATGCACATTTCCATTTTAAATATAACCGAGATCACATTCCTTTGTCCTCAAAGGATTTCGATAGCTGAAATCGAGCATGATTATCTCCAAGTTCATGGCTATTTTAAAAAGGCTTTTATGTCCGAACTGGAAAAGGAGGATAAGCATTGCAAATTCATGTTAGCACCATATCTTCAAAGGTATGTCCTACGACACATGCTTAATTATTTACTAATGTATATGTTTGTGAATTACAAGTTAATTAAAGTCTTATGGAATGTCATTTTTTATATAGTAACCATTGGGTGCTTTTGGTAATAAACTTACAATTGGTCCTTGTGTTCGAGTTTGATCCTGCCACTTGTCCTAAAAAGACCCCAAGAAAATTGAGATTAGCTGGTATACTAATGAACTAAGTGGAGAAAGAATATCATTTTCACATAATAAATTCAAAGGTTATGAAATATGTTGCTATTTTTTTATTTTAATTTTTTTTACAGGGCATACAAGGTGTATTTGTCTAAATTGAAGGGTAATGTTTTGAAAATTAGAAGGACAAATTTTCTATTTAAGCAAAGGGAGGTAAATAAGTGATATCCTTTACGTTACACAAGTTTATGTATGCATGCATTAGTATTTTAATGGGTATGTAATTGTGGGCTATGATGTTTAAATTATAGTGTGCTCAACAAAAAGGAGATACGGAGTATGGATATTACGTCATAAGATACATGTATGAGGTTGTTGTTGGTCACAGTGAGTGCGAGGGTAATTTAGAGGAGGTAAGGGACGTATGATTGTTTCTTTGAAATAATTGACATTACCCTGTTGAATGTATTTGAATTTGTAATATTTGTTTGTATTTTCCCATGTATATTCTGCAAGGAAAATGGCTTATGATGAAAAGAAATTGAATGAAACTCGAGAACAGTGGGCAAATTTCTTTAGAAGAAAATATTTGTTAAATGAACCAATTTAGTTATATTTTCATCAAATGCATAACTAATTTTATTGCATATGTAGTTATGGTGAACTTGTTTGTTGATTAGTGAATGGATTTATAGTGTGTAGTGATTTAATTTGTTATGTTGATGACTTCATTTATTGGTGAATGGTATTGATGTTAGAATAGTGTTGTGAGTACAGGTTTATATACAGGTTTTTATTAATCAATATCAACTTGAAGATGGGATGTTCGTAAAACAGGGGAGATGATGTCCGTTTTCCGGTAGGAGAATGAGATTGTATATGTGTCTATGTACGCAAACCTACATGAACTATATATAACATCTTCTCCGTATATAAAATATTTGGATGAAAAAAAAAATAATCATAACCAACATATTAATCGTTAGTTACAAATAGCCTGAAGTATTATCACAAAATGAAGTTATAATTGTAACTGACAATAAATATGCTAGTTACGAATAAACATACAATCGTAACGGACAATTAACATGATAGTTACAAATAATAGCTTAATTGTAACTAACATTTTAAATGTTAATTACAATAAACTGTCAAATTAGGCTATAAAATGGGGTATTTGTAACTAACATTTAGAAAGTCCGTTACAATTGCCTAACGTTTTGTAAATAACAGTGTTGGTTATAAAAGCCTAATAGTATTTGTAACTCCTGTATACATAACGGACAAAGTTGGTTACGAAAAGCCCATTTTTGTCAGTTACAAATGACGTTTTTTCTACTAGTGAGAGAACAAAAGAAAGTCGTTGTTCTTGAAAGAATTGAGCAAACTTCATTCACATCTTGCTAACTCTAGCAAAGGAGCGCGATTTTCAGAATCAAACACATTGCTTATAGATGATGACCCTGTCAAAAGCCTTTGTAATCCGATAAATATTCTTCCTTGCTCTTGCAATTGTATATGTCTTTCATTCGATAATCTATAACATGTTATATTTATACAAGTTATTTTTTTTCCTTTTATTATTTGGTGGTTTTGTTGTAGGCACACACTGGAATATTTCCCTACACTTATGATCCAAGTGATAGCATTTATAATGCTTTAGGTGAGACATGAGCTAGTTTAAATTACACTATCAACTCGACAATTAATTTTTGTTGGTTTATCACTTTATTGATCAATTCTTTGTTTTGTTGATGAGTAGACCCAAAGGAGGAACTAGATAAATATTTGGAAGGGTTAGCAAATGCTGAAGATGATGATGTTCCAACTTATGTGAAAGCCAACCCTTTGGTCAGCTGGCTATAGGGCCAGATCATCCTGACTGGGACTTCTCCTCCCGAGTTTGCCGTAGTCTCAAGAACTAACCGTACTTGCAAAATAATCTTAGAAAAGGTTGGAAGGTAGTAGGGTACTTAGGTTTTTGGAGAGGGTTAGTTTAGTTTTGATCCCTCAATGTATGTAAATAGAGTAAAATAAATTTGGGATTGTTGTTTTGTGGTTTTTGCTAGAACTATTGCAAGGAATGTTTTCCTGATCATTGTGCTAAACCTATTGCAATATTGAATATTCTCATTCGGTGTGTAATATTTTAAGTTGGTATTTTGATTTTCACATTTTGGACTATAAAAATATAATGTAGGTTTCTGCTATGTAGTTAAACTATTGTTTAATTTCTAATAGGACTCATTAAGGATAAGCAACATGTATGTATGTCCTTTTAACCACAAATCGGATTGAATTTTATTGTTTGGGAGGTCTAGTAAGAATTAACTGCAATGTTGGAAATTTTTCAAATAACTTTTTTATGTGATTTTTTGTCAAAACCGCCTCTTAAGAGTCACAATTTTGAGGGTAGAGGTTGGTTGTTTTCGATAGGTTAATTTCGGGGGTAGGTGACAAGGTGGATTGTTTTCGATAGTGGTTTGGTGGGCGGCATTGGTGGTCAAGTGGCGTTGCATGTGGTAGTTGTGCATTGGATCGGAAATGTATGAGTGGTTATAGTAATTAAGTCTTGTGCCATGCACGTGGGTGATTTGAAAGAAATTTCATTCTTTCGGATGCATGTAATTTGAAATAGGCCTCTTTTTTTCTATAAAAAAATCAAAATCAAAATCAAAAGGTGATTTTTGATAAAATTTCCCTAAATAAATTGTTTCAAATAAAGGGTTGCATATTTGTTAAAGAACACACAAACGCAATAATTGTGCATTAGATGGAGCTTTTTTTGTTTAAAATTTGTACATAATTTTTCAAAAAATTTCTTTTCCTACTTTTATGGATTTTGATACAATTATTACGACTTTTGGATAAATACCTATAGAAGCGTACAGCCTATTACGGAGTATGGAATTGAGAAGATGAAAAGAATGAAAAGGGAATTTATAATTACCCCAAAAAAAAAAAAAAAAAAAAAAGAGAGAGAGAGAGAATACGAAGATAGATTGTTTCATTGTTTGTCATTTATGTGCCCTTGCTTTAAAAAATTAAAAAAATTAAAAAAAAAAAAAAGGTTATGTGCCCTTGCTTGTTTGCCACTACTATTACAAGTCTTATATACACTAATATTCTGTTACGGGGTATTATTTCCTCTACATGTACAACATGTTACTGCATACATTCATATTAACAACGATTTCTCTTGAGTTTGGTTCATACAATCGCTTGATTTAATTATTGTAATACCGTAATATTAAACTTTATCTCCAACTATTTAACTAGTTAATGATGTGTGATTTAATCTCACATTATAATGACTAATTTAATTTCTGAAAGCCGAATTATCATAGATTCATAAGACACAATCGTGCATGCGTAAGTATAATTTTCGACACTTCCCTAGAAGCTGTTATAATAGCAACAAGTTTAATATATATTGCAATAGTTAGGTTTGCAAGAAATAACCCGTCAAAAAAAAAAAAAGGTTTGCAAGAAATAAATCAGTTAGTTAAACATTGGATAATCAACCGACTCATCTTATCTAAAATCTAAAATAAATACACCGTAAATAAATAAAAACCTTTCATCTACCTAGCTAGGATTGACGCTTATATACTCCGTATTACAGTATTTCCAAGAATAAACCTTATGAACATTGAACACCACTATATAAACCTTTCAATTTTACAATATTCTTATAATTTTATCGGTTATATAGTATGGCGGGCATTATTTGTTTGTCATTAGACGTGGATGCTAAATGTAACTGTTGGAGTTGGCAACCGGAGATATTTGTTCTCATTTGGTTGTATACTCCCATAAGCAATTGATACATGGTCGTGTGTCTAATAGTACACGATCGTGTGATAGCTCTTACATATGAACCTGGCTACACGACCGTGTGTTTTTCTCCTACACGACCGTGTGATAACTCTTGCATATTAACCCGTCTACACGGCCGTGTGTTCTTTCCTACACGACCGTGTACTTCTGCGGACAAGTTTTTACTACACGGCCGTGTACCCTCACCTACACGACCGTGTACGTCTGCAGCAAGAGAGGAAGTTTATATTTATTAGGTTTCTTTTGGAGACCTGATAAATATACTACTACTATTATTTTTCATGTACGTTCTTTTAAAAGGTAAAAAAGGAAAACATAAACACAGAAACAAAAACCCACCCTTTGAGATCTGAACAGTTCTTGAGCAATTCCAACCTTTGGTTCGGGTACACGAATTGCAAAGGTCGTTGTGTAAAACTTGGGGGGCGTGCGTCATCGGAAAACCTGTACCGGTGGTGGCGTATTTCGCTTCTAAGTCAGTGGGTTCCAAACCACGGCACAACAGAAGGAGGACAGGTCTATGTTTCGAGTATGGCGATCGAATTTGTTCCAAGGGAAGTTCTTGATTTGTCTATTATTATTCATGGAATTAACAGGTATTTTTCCAACAATTTAGAAGCGAAATAGTATTAATTATACTGTTGATTTCCTCAATTAAGGACAAATTACAATCTCGAGAAACAAGAATTTGAGCCACCTGTAATCGTCGAACTTCAAGAACCCTGATTTGTGGGGACTACGAATTCAGTCAACAGAATTAATGATCCTGCAGTCAAGATTTCAAGATGAAGTCGATACTCTATTTAAGGAGAATAATTTGGTTGCGACTAATCGACATGGAATGTCCAATTATCTGAGTTATCCGGCTACATAATTTGTTTTCTACTACCAAGGAAGTCTAACGGATTAGTGTCAGATGAATCCATGAATTCACAATGGACAAAGACCACTAAAGTGCCAAGCCTTCAAGTAGTATGATGCTCGTATGTGTAATTAGTTGGTGTGAGATAATTGTGATAGTGCCCAAAGATGATGTGATTTACTCAATCATCACTTGAGCATTCGCTTGGTTGCGAGTTCGTGGGTCAATCATGCTCAATATGACAATATCAGATAAGTTTCTTCCTGATTTATTTAAGTTATTTCTAACTTCATATAATAGGTTTATTATATGTGCCCCAAATATGCATAATTTAATTATTATGATGTATTGTGTAGCAATGTGGGGGTGATTTGAGTTAGATTTTGTGACTAACTAGTAAGTTAGTTTTACTCATGTTTGTGAGTATTTTTGAGGAGGAAAATTTCCATGAGTGATTCTTTTATCAATGGCTATTTTTTAGTTTAATCATGTATGGTTATGGGCATTGTTATTTTCCTAGTTGATCAGGGATGTTATTTGTTTAATCTCTTGATAGTATCATGTTGAATTGTTTCCCTAATCTTGGAAAAAATATTTATTGAGCATGGAGTATGTTGTGATAAGCTTGTGAGGTTCCTTGTTGGGATTTAGAATTATCCTTGTTAATTATTGTGGTTATAGTTTAGCTTATCTTTTGATCTTGAAATGTCTATAACTCCTAGAGAACTAGCATTTGACTTTTCTGGTTGAAGGTCTAGAAGTGACCGGGTTTTCTCCATGCTTGATAGCAGAAGTGAAAGGTATGATTTGACATGGACTAGTAAAGTTATGCTAGTCTAAATGTTATGAACTCCACATGAGGTAAGAATAGAAAGTAAGTTTCTTTGTCTTAATTTAATCTATGCCAAGATGAAAGTACGAAATGATGAGATGAGTGGTGAGATTCTGGATGGTAAGATCATTGAATCGACCAAGCTTTGTAGAAAGGAATTTGTTCGTTCACTTAATTTGTCTAGATAGCATTGTCCAATCGTTGTTGGAGTTGGAGTGATGCAGCGGAAAAAGGAACTACGAAGGTAGTGACCAAGTAAGACAGAGCTTGTGGAAATGGTACGGTATTCTGGTGAGAGTATGTAAAAGCAGGAAGAGTCAAGCAGTTCCTTAAAAAAAGATGGAGCACAAGTAAGTGCTTGATCGTATAAGGAAATGGTGTTTTAAAACTCCCATGTGGTTTTTCATTCCAGTGACGAAGTGTCAGATAATGAGTCTACGCAATTGAGGTATCTGGTGTGGTAACCCTCTAATTTTTATGGTTATGAGATGCCTTGCTAGACCTATTGCTTGATATTAACAGGTTGAGTTTTAGTGTTCTTAATGTGTCCATGACCCAGGTTGGGTGGTCAGATGAGACAGCTTACATGGATGCACCAATGTGCTTTTAACTTGAACTTTTGTTCTAATTGAGTCTGGAGCCTAGTTTGGTTGACTCATTGTTGTTTTACACTGTTGGTGTATGTTGAATCTAACTCTTTTGAGTGGTTTTTGACCAGGTGATTCAGAGACAGGCTGAGTGTGGCTCTTAATGTCATTTGTCCAGATATTCTTTGAATAGGACTGATAATGATGCCGACGTAGAGGTTGAGCATACTCTTAATACCTTTATCCCGGTAATCAAGAGTGAGGAGTGATGGTGGTCTTAAGTGACCTGGATTGTCAGCTCTAAAACTGCTTGAGTAGGGAATGTGCAATGAAAGGTACCGAAGAGATAGGTTAAGCGTAGCTCTTAATGGCTCTAGCCCAGTCGCTCAAGAGTAGGGAGTTATAGTGATCTTAAGTGATCAGGAACTATTAGCCCAGATACTACTTGAGCAGGGACCGATAGAGACACTGAAGTGTTGAGTGCATCTTGCCCGAAAGCTCGTTGAGCTTCGGCTAGATGGTGCACTGTTGAGTGCATCTTGCCTGAAAGCTCGTTAAGCTGCGGCTAGATGGTGCACTATTGACTGATGGAGGTTGAACTTAAATGTTCTTAATGTTTAGTTCCATTGCATAAATAGTCCTTGGATTTGCAAGGTGCATGTGAAGGTTCACATGTCTGCATGAATAGTCCTTGGATTTGCTGGGAATGCTGAGAACATCTACGTGGGTACGAAGAGTGGCGCACTTCAAGGGAGGATTGGGCGTGATCCTTCTGAAGTACTCATGAGATCCCAAGTGTAGCCAAGATTTGCGGAATTGCTTAAGCTCTAAAGTCAAGGTATGTGTTTACAAGGTCCCTTCCTCGCTCCTAAGAATTCAAATCTTAGGATATTCACTAGGGAAGTGTTGAAAACCTTGTGCACTAATGTGTTAGTTCAAATCTTCGGATACTAGCATTTAAGTACTAAGACTTTCATTTACTGTTCAGATTTCATGATCTCAGGTTCCGTTTGCATTAGTGGGGGATTGTTGGAGTTGGTAATGCAACCGGAGATATTTGTTCTCATTTGGTTGTATACTCCCATAAGCAATTGATACATGGTCGTGTGTCTAATAGTACACGATCGTGTGATAGCTCTTACATATGAACCTGGCTACACGACCGTGTGTTTTTCTCCTACACGACCGTGTGATAACTCTTGCATATTAACCCGTCTACACGGCCGTGTGTTCTTTCCTACACGACCGTGTACTTCTGCGGACAAGTTTTTACTACACGGCCGTGTACCCTCACCTACACGACCGTGTACGGCTGCAGCAAGAGAGGAAGTTTATATTTATTAGGTTTCTTTTGGAGACCTGATAAATATACTACTACTATTATTTTTCATGTACGTTCTTTTAAAAGGTAAAAAAGGAAAACATAAACACAGAAACAAAAACCCACCCTTTGAGATCTGAACAGTTCTTGAGCAATTCCAACCTTTGGTTCGGGTACACGAATTGCAAAGGTCGTTGTGTAAAACTTGGGGGGCGTGCGTCATCGGAAAACCTGTACCGGTGGTGGCGTATTTCGCTTGAGTTTTGCGAATTCTCCCCGGAACTAGAAGATCATTTTGTCTAAGTCAGTGGGTTCCAAACCACGGCACAACAGAAGGAGGACAGGTCTATGTTTCGAATATGGCGATCGAATTTGTTCCAAGGGAAGTTCTTGATTTGTCTATTATTATTCATGGAATCAACAGGTATTTTTCCAACAGTAACGACGTTGTTATTGATGATCCGAAGAAGGATGGGTTAGTTGCATTGAAAAAGCTTGGAAATCTTGGTGTTCAAAAGAAGTTGCTTGTTCTTGATTTGAATGGCTTGCTCATTCATCGTGCTCACCGAGGTAACAAGTCTGAAATCCCTCTAAACCGACAACCTGATGGCGTTTATAAACAACGCTTAGGTGTGTTTTATTATTCGATCACATAAACTTATTACTTATTCTTGTAACATGTAAAAACTTGTGACTTGTCTTTAAAAAGTTAAGAGTATTTTTTTGTATCTTTTCTTGTGCAGTTTATAGGCGGCCTTTTCTTGAAGAGTTTATGAAATTTTGCCTTGAGAGATTTGAAGTAGGATGTCTTCGGCTAAAGAGTAAGTTTTGTCAATTCATACATTGCGATCATATATACCTTTTACAAATATGTGTAGAGAAATAAAGAATGTGACATATATACGGTGATTAATATGTAGGGGAAACGTTGATGGTATCTTTGATTGTGCTTTCAAGGGATTGATGAGGAGCAGCTTCTTGTTTATTTGGGTTAGTCTTGCTATTCTTTCTATCCTTGTCGTACTCATATGTCTTTTGCTTGATTATCTATTGCACCTAGCTATCAACAAAAAAAAATAACTAGACCATCGAAAAAATAATTATCCGATCCCTAAAAACAATTTTAGTTAATTTACATTATCGACTTGAACTCTGATCCTGAAATATGGGACATTGCAGGACCAATGTAGCTGTACTAACTCCGGGTTCAAATCAATGGAGAAAAAATACAAGCCTCTTTTTTTCAAAGAGCTCAAGAAACTTTGGCAGACTTAGCTCCTTCAAAAGGAGGGCTTATTTATTCTCAATCAAACACTTTAATGATAGATGATTATGAGCCTTACAAAGGCCTTCTGAATCCGGTAAACTATTGTTTCTTTAACTAGTAGTAATTCGACAAATCTATCTTATGAACATGCTAAAATGAAAGCGAAAATCTTGTCCTTGCAGCCAAAGACTGGCATATATCCCAACAAGTATGATGCAGGAAATTTGGCTAATGATATTCTAGGTAAGAAACTAAATCAAGTTTACCAAATACAAAGATTTTGGACGATTAATGAGCTAAGTTTAATTCATTGATTTGTTTCCGTTGTTGACAAGATCCGAAGAGGGAATTGTGCTCTTGTTTAGAAGGCTTAGTAAATGCTGAGGATGTTCCATCATATGTCAAAGCGTATCGTTTCGGACAGCCTGTCATAGGACCAAACCATTCTGATTGGAACTACTATTCCACTGTTCTACATCATGCAGGGGGTTTTCCTGTGTAACATGTTTAATTTGATGTCAAGGCGAAATATATCAATCAAAAAGGCCCTTTTATGATAAATTTTGTGAATGTAATTGGTGAAAATTCTACTGTGTTTTGTGAATCTATGTTGCAAAATTGGTCGTTATGATCGAGTAAAATTGCTGGCGATTATTATTAACTTAAATAATGGTATTGTGCTAAAATTACATGTGTTGTTTTATGATGTAAAATGCAGTAGGGTATAATCTTTCAATTCGTCGAATAATGCACTTCGTATAAGGCAAACAAATTGAAGTGGTCACAGATTGGCATGGTTATTGGGCCGGTTGGATCAATACGGGTTAGTAATAGGTTAGATCATAAGTGGGTCACTCGCATATACTTAGCTGCATGCTTGTGCAGCTAGAATTGCTGCAACAATCCAAAACGCATGCTTTACTGAATGAAACACAACCCAGTCAACGTTCAACCTAATTCAATCAACGTTCTTCGCGCCAACGTAATACTTTCCTTTTCAAAAAATTTTGTTTCCTTCTTTCAAATTTTCTCTATGATCTTTTCTTTTCTATAATAAGTTAGATCCAAATTATCATCAAAATTCCTCTTATAATTCTCATTATAATTGTCTTCTCCTCTGTTTTTCCCTCTTTTTTTTCTTCCTTTGTTCTACATTTTCTCTCTCCTCTATTTTATAAATTTTCACCTTTTTTTTTTCACTTTTTCAATTGAATTTGTTTCTTACAACAAGGAATTAGTTGTTATTTCGGAAGAGATCATCAGGTTAGTATTATGTTTTGTTGATATGTAATTAAGTATTTTTTTTTAGGTTAGTTTCAATTGTAATTGTTTTTTGTTTACTTTCTATGAATTTAATTTCATTTGATTTTTGCTTAGGTTCGATCAATTTGATCTATGTATGAATTTTGATTTATTATGTGGTGATTTTGTTATTAATTTCTATTGCATTTTATCTGATTTCGGTTTTATTTGATTTTGAATTCAATTGCATTTTGTTAGATTTTTTGTTAGCTTCGATAATTCGATCTATGTATGAATTTCGATTTAATTCATATGTAATTTGTTTAATTTGTATGAATTGAATTCCATTTGATTTTTGGTTAGCTTTCATCACTTTGATCTATGCATGATTTTCAATTTATTATGTGTTGATTATTTTTATTAATTTGGATTTAATTTCATATGAATTGGATTTTATCTAGATTTAATTTCATATTTAATTACTTTGCAAAGACAACTTACTTTCTGAAATGCATATGTTCATATTTTTTTATACATATGTTTCATATATTCATATTCTTTACGCAATCACTAAGGAAAACAATTATTATGTTCATATTTTGAATGGTTATGTTCATTTTCTGAAATGCATGAGTTCAAATATTTTATTCCTATGTTCACTTTCTTAAAACCATGTCTATGTTCATATATCTATTTTGAAATGCATGTGTTCATATATTTTATGCCTATGTTCACTTTCTGAAAAGTTTGTGCTCACTTTTAGGGAACCTAAGCATATGTTCATATTTTGTTTGATTATGTTCACTTTCTGAATTCATATATTCACATTTTTTATGCATATGTTCATATTTTTAATACTTATAATGCGTATGTTTCATAATCATTTTATTATTTATTTCTTCAATTTTTCATGTTCATAATTAAAGGCCTTATATAAATTAATCTAAACAATTTTCTACAAAAACAAGTGAAATAAATGTAAATACAAACTAATCTAAACAATTTTCATATAATATAAACATCAATTTCACTAATTAACAGAAAATTTTCGAAGAACAAAATTTCAAAAAAAATTTAGATAAAAATTCACATAAATTCGGACAAAAATCAGTGAAAATTTACCTTTTTTTGGGTAATCCTTTTGATTTTGCATCTCTTCTCATATATCCATTGTTGATTTTTCAGTTTTTAGTGAAGTAAAATCATGTAGAGGAGAGAGAATGAAGTTTAGAGAGAGAAAATCAGAGAACTTAATCACAGAATTTTATTTTTGAAAATTAATGAGAAGTATAACGTTTTTTTTTTAAAATAAAAATTTAATTGAAAACCAAAATATGGCAGTTGTAAATTGATGGTTTTGGAGTGGGTCGCGTTTAGGAAGTGAGGGTTTGGGCCACGTTTTCGGTTTGGGCGAGTTTTGCAACTGGACTTCTTTATTAGGCCGCAGTTGCATGTAGAATAGCTGCACAAGAGTTCAGCTTAGACCAATTGGTGGATCATTTAATAATGGGCCAAAGTAAATTGGGCTTAAAAAATATTGGGCTATAGGCTATCGTTATAATTGTATTTAATTAAGGTCTAACTCAACACTAACCATATGCTGTTGTACGACAACCAAGCAAGTTCGGTGGAATTGGTGGGGAATTCATCGTATGACCTTTAGGTCAGAAATTTAAGTCCCACCAACTATAATTGCTTGAGAGTAGGAGGGTTTCCTTACCTTTTCCCTCTACTTTCAAGTGACCTGTGAGAGGCGCCGGTTCAGTAGACTCCCTCCGTCCCAAATATATGAGACGTTTTTTGACTTTTTTCTCTATTTATGTATTAGCTTTGAAGATAATTTTTTTATCATAATAAAAACATATTTTATTATAAAATATATTGATAGATAAGTATTATTATAAAATTTTATAAAATAATTTTTAAAACAAATTTTATTTATATTTAATTATATAAAAATTAAGTCAATTTAGCTAGTGCATTGGCATGTGTGAAATACTTAACTTAACACTAACTATATAAAGTTGTTTCTCTCTGAAATCTGTTTTGTCTTTTGTCAAATTTATTGGTTTTTAGGTAGATTAATCTTTAGCCAAAACAACAATTGTTAGTGCGAAACAGTTATTTTGACTAACTTTTTTAGCTTGTTTGGTTAATGACTTTTTCAATGGCTTTTGACTTTTAGTTTTTTCAATTTTGTTTGGTCAAACAGACATTTTATATATTTGGTAATTGGCCTTTTTCTTTGGCTAAAAAGCTAGCTTAGTTTTTATTTATTTATTTATTTATTTATTTATTTTTGAAACAAAAGCTAGCTTTGCTTCCAAAAGCCAAAAGCTAGTAAGACTAGCTTTTTAAAATTGGCTTTTGGCTTTTCATCTTTAAAATTACATTTATGACCTTAATTTTCACTAAATATAATAATTCATTATTAATATTTAGTACTACAATAAGTAATTAGTAGTTAATAGCTAATAATAAATTGTTAAAATAAATACTCCCTTTATCCCTTAATTACAAGCATGTATTCCTTTTTAAGTATCCCAAAAAATTGTACCTAATTCTAAAAGTTACATAATTATCACTTTATTTTTATCTTTACCATACAAAATATATACATACACCAAAATATAATTACTTACTTTTTATCTTTCCCATAAAATATTATCTACTTTTTATCTTTCACATTTAATATTCCTCAACTATATCCATCCTTCTTAATTCTCGGGGTTTTGTTTTTCAAATAAACTTACAGAGGGAGTAATTAAATAATTAGAATTAGAAAATAATATTTAATAATCAATATTTAATAATTAATTATTAATAATAAATAATTGAGATTAGTAAATACTCCCTTCATCTCCAAAACTTCGACCCTTTTGGTTTAATTTTAGTCTCAAAATGATCGACCCATTTGCATTAAAATACCCACCAATTTACAACAATATCTGTGCAAAATTAGCTTCTCCATATAAAATCTTGTTTTTTCATGTATTTTTAATACTTTATCTCTCTACTTTTTTACAAACCCCGTGTAAATTTATTTTTCCAATATGTTTTATTTCTTTTTATTTAGGTTTTTTAATCACCGCAAATCAACCCAAAAGAGTCGAAGTTTTGGGGACGGATGGAGTAATAATTAATGATCAATAATTAATGATAAATAATTAGAATTAATAAGTAATAATTAATAATCAATAATTTATACTCGTAATTAACAACTAACGAATACAATAATAATCAATAATTGATAATTAATTGTAATTATTGATAATTAATAAGTAACAATTAATGACTAATAATTAATAATTAATATTTAACAATTAATAGTAGAAATTAATATTTAATAATTATGAGTATTATTTGATAACAAATAATTAATATGTATTAATTACAAATAAGTAATTATCAATTGGTTATAAGAATTTATTACTACTAATTTATAAATAAATTAAAATAAATTAAATATACTAATTAAATCAATAAATGTTAATTATTTATTAATATTATTCATTATAGAATAATAAATTTATAACAATAATTGGTTTATGAATATTTATTTATAATTTTTATTTGTTATATCCTAACCAATAAGTAATAAATAAGTATGCATTGTCAATTAGTATTTCATATTTAGCTACTAATACTCATCATAGATGAATAAGTACACATAATGATGTCGTTTAATTTCATTTTGCATAGTTAAAGTTAACAACTAACAATTGATTTTACCAGACAACCAATGGTCAAACAACTAGTACAAACAACCAATGTAATACTAACAGCTAGTCAAACAAGCCAAGTTAAACAATTGGCAACCAATAGTCAATTCCCAAACATGCCTTTACCATAAGACTTAGGGGGTTTGCAATTTCAAATATCAAATCCAGTTCGATTAAAATTTTCATATTATTGATAAAAATGCAATCCCTAGTTAATACAAAACATTCAGATTAGAACTATGGGTTTTCAAAACAAAATCACTGGAATTTTGGATCAAATTATTTTTCTTATATATATATATATATATATATATATATATATATATATATATATATATATATATATATATGCAAATTCGTATCCTATCCGAAATCTTGATTTAAATATTTTTTAATATTTTATGATACCCAATCTGAAATACCCGCCACCAAAAAACTTGATCGGGCATCCGAAATTTCAGATTGGATCACCAAATTTTCGAATCTGGTCAAACAGTTCAAATACCTTTCCACAACCCAAATATGAGCAGTAATTTGACAACATGATGGCCAACATAATGCAGAAGGAAACCAGAAAAATTAGAACCTGATGAAGAAAGAACAAAAAACCTTTCATAATCAACCATTACAGATAAACGTTTTCAAAATAAAAAAGCATTACAGATAAAGTAAATGTAAAGTCTGAATTCCATGAAACTGGATCATACAACAATTGAACAACCTAATGTGGTTCAAATTTCCAGCTCAAATTAAAATAAAACCTTTTCTAAAAACTACCTTAATCTCAACAACAACAACTAAAAGACTAAGGACCTCAGCACCAACAGAACAAAAGAGACCGAAAACCTCCAGCTCACTCATTATCAGGTACAGCCACATTGATGTCAGGGTACATCCTCTCCTGCGGTGGTGGTGGCTGCGATTCGTCACCCCAAACCTTGAGTTCCATTATGTCATCATCGTCTTCAACCTCAGTTTTAACTGGCATTAGAGGCACTGCTGGTGCGCCCACTCCATTTCCTCCCAAAACAGGCTGCATGATCGGTATTTCTGCAGGCATTGCATCAGGAGATGCAGGGATAGCCGCAGCTGCAGTTTGTGGAATGAAGATTCCAATAACCAACTAATAGAAATGGAAACATAATAAAGCTTAATCAGAAACAGAAAGAACCATGTTTAATGGATGAAACTGAAATACATGGGGACCATTATTAATAAAAAGGTGTTGATTTATTTACAGCGTGTCATTTGGTAAACATATTTTGTTTACCAAGGAGATAAACTTGTTTTCTTTCTGAAATACGTATTCATATTGGGAAATTCAGTTGTTTCGGAGTTTGTTATTTGTTTAAAACCTTTTAAGTAATAGACTTAGTTTGTTTGTGGGCGAGATTGTATAAAAGAATGACACTTACTTGAATTGGGGTTGCGGCAATAAGCAAGCGATCAACCAAGCCACCAACTAATTTACCATCAGCGCCAGCGAGAGTGACGGTTATACCACCAGTCGTAGTTGAGACCCCATTAACTTCTTTCGTTTGGTATGATCCATTTAAGGTCACTAAGTGATAGCGACCCTGTACCCCAAAGTTGATTGTTGAGATAAGTAAATTACCATTTCAATAGATTAAGTTCATATCCTATGGATCTAAAGCACCAATATACAACATAGAAGAGGGGAAAAAAAAAAGTCATTTAGCCCAATTTTAAGGTTACGCCAAGCCTTGTACGTGCTCAAGCCCGCAAAATAGTAGCGAGCTTTTTCGGGCTGGATTCGGATTTTTAACTAAAAATGTTTTTTAGGCTATTTACGGGGTGTGCCGATGTTGATCACCTCTAGTACAATACTATAGAAGAATGCTGAGTTAATCAAATTATAGACCCGTAAATATGATCAATAATACCGTATTTGTAGAATACATGTTAAAATTCTCTACACAACAATAGAAATTACCCTTAATGTAAACAAGTAACAAGTATAAAGCTTTTTTTTTTTTTTTTTTTCAAACGGAAGCAAGATATATTAATTTGGGGACATAATTATAAGAATCCATTAAAACATTCGGTCAAATCGCAAGCGTGTGTGTGTGTGTTTTTTTTTTTTTTATTTGAGGAAAAATCTTAAGCATCTTAAAACACCTAATGGCATGCACAGAAAACTGCTCGTACAACAAATTGATGATATGATGAATTAACTATTTATAACATAACACCCAGAAAGGCCAGGACCATAAACATGAGCACTAAGAATCTTCGTAGAACACATATTTCAAAGGCAAAACATGACCATTTTGTAACTCTTAGATCATTTTAATATCTCAAGATTGCAAATTAAAATCATCACAACCTGGGTCGATAACTCGTAAAATTACAACGCCCACTCTTTCCTCCAATCCGGTCCGCTTCTTTTCAATCAAATATTGAACACATCAATTTTTATGTATACCGTTGTCGATTTAACAAACGGAGTGTTAAGGCAATGCAAATCAATTTTAAAACCCAATTTAGTAGCTACCAACGTAATTAATTCCGTACATAACTTTAAAAGACACCTAATAAGTACCTCATAACCAATGACGCCACCAGCAATTCCCGGTTGGCGAATAGTAACACTTGAGATTTCACCAATAGCAGAGCAAACAAAAACTGATCGGCACCCCGCCAAGCCAATTAAAAAGAGTTTAGCTGCTATATCCTGAAAAGAAAAGAAAAAATAAAATAAAATGTTACAACAAAAATGTCCAATTATACATTTACATCTTCGTGCTACAATTAGGTGTAATGCAAGTATGTAACTGTAATAATTTATTATTATTATTATTATTATTATTATTATTATTATTATTATTATTATTATTATTATTATTATTATTATTATTATTTCTTATATAGCTTTTTCTTTTTTAAAAATGAAATTAATTAATTAGGTGTAAGAATGTAGTTGACAAATAAGTATAGTTAAACAAGAAATTTATAAAATACCTCTCCAGCTTTTAACGTTATGACTTGAATGCCGAAGTGCATCCATTCTCTGTTTGCGATTCCCCCTCCTTTTACCACACAATTACAAAAAGTCAATTTTCTTAAATCATTAATTTATAATTTAATCATGCATTTAAAAAAATCATCATTAAAAAAAAAAAGATAAAAGACGATGATTATAGTAAGACTGCAATTACAAAGGATTTCTAGTATCGGATTAATTTATTAGAATTTATTTAATTACTTAAAATTGTAAAGACATTTAATCTCAATTCTAAAATTAAGACCATTGTTTGACTTTCGTGATTTAGCACAATAAAATTACGGATTTATTTTGTCCTAAAAAATAATATTAAAGATTTTTTTTTAAGGATAAAAGAAGTAATTCATTTAAAAAAACAATATAATTAATATAACAATAAAAATTACCATAATAATCGATGTCAAATACAAATTACTCTATTACTCCTTCCGTCCCTTATTGATGATAGTCTCTTATGGCCAATTTTAAGTCCCAAAATGATAGTCCTATTTGCTTTTTTTCCAAGTATCATTAATATTAATTTTTACTAAAATTTCCTCCAATTTGCAACAATATTTGTGCAAATTTAATTTTTCGCATGTAAATTTTGCTTTTTCATGTATTTTTATTATTTGATCTCTCTACTCTTTTGTATACTTAATATAAATTTACTTTTTCAATATACTTTTACTACTTCTTATTTATGTTTATTAATTCCCGTGAAAATTACCCATAAGGGACTGTCAATAAAGGACGGATGGAGTATCAATCAAGTCATGAATTTTAGCGCTCAAGCTTTTATACTGTATTAGTCAAGCAAACAAGACAAAAGACACTTGTAAAATAACAATAAAATTTAAAACAACCAAGAACATTAAATAAATATTTTCTGTCAAAAAAATATTAAATAATTAAAATCAAGTCATCAACCCAAAAAAAATGAAAAAAAAATACTTTTTTAATTTATTTCTCTACTACTCCCTTCGTCCCCAAAACTTCGACCCTTTTGGGTTGATTTCGCGGTTATTAAGAAACTTAAATAAAAAGAAATAAAAATATATTGGAAAGATAAATTTACATGGGGTTTGTAAAAAAGTAGAGAGATAAAGTATTAAAAATACATGAAAAAAACAAAATTTTATATAAGGAAGCTAATTTTGCACAAATATTGTTGTAAATTGGTGGGTATTTAATGCAAATGGGTCAATCATTTTGGGACTAAAATTAGGCCAAAAGGATCGAAGTTTTGGAGACGAAGGGAGTAATAAAAAAAAAACCTTAAAAATTCTGCAAAAATCCAAAGAAAGAAAAAAAATAAACAAGATAAAAAAAACGTTACCTAAAACAACAGGTTGGTAATAAGGTTGATTGTTCCAGTTAATTTGAGAAGAATTAGCAGGAACTCTTCGAGCTTTCCTGGAATTCTCAAACACAAATGATCTCGTAGGTTCGAAGCCAGGAGGCGGAGACACCGCTCTTGAAGGTGGCGAAGAGATCCCGCTGCTGGAGGCGTACGAATGGTGAAAATTCCCTAGATCGTTGTACTTTCTTGGCCTTCCTCTCTTCCTCTTTGACAATCCCACCAAATTCTTGGAACTCGGCTCATCGGTTGTGAGTCCTCCGTTAGCAGGAATTGTTGCTGATGGGACAGAGTGCAAATTGGTGCTTATAGGTGTTGGTGAACCGCTTTCGGTGTTTTCGGGTGAGCTTGAAATAGGGTTGTTGTTTGACTCCATTGTTTTCGAAAATGATTTTGAGATTTTAGAGGGGTTTTAGAAGGAGTGGAGCTCTGTTTGTTTCTCTCTTGTTTATTTCTCTCTTCTTTTATTTTTCTCTTTAATTAATTTTTTACTAGTTACTAGTGAGAGAAAATGAGAGAGAATTGATAAATTAAGAGGAGGAAATGACCCAATTTATAGTAATTTTGGGCATTAGGGTTGGGTAAAATTGGATAATATCAAATAGTATTTTTTTTATTAATGTGTATTATTATTGCATCATCACAAAAATCTTTTTTAAAAGTTAAAAAATGATGTGGTTTGGTTATATAATTGATTTTTTTTAATTTATTTCTTTAATTGATTGGAAAAAAGAATAGGCTTTGAAAAAATTTAATATTTTCTAAAAACAATAAAATTAATTTATTAATAAAAAAAGTCACGGATATTACATTCACAAAAGATATTTGAATATATTAGAAATACATATAACATATTGAATCGAATAAAGAATTATTTTGGGTTGCGAAATTACGAGAGTTTATTCAAGACTTTGCTCAATATTATTGTAATTTTCAATTTTTTGCCTTACAAAAAAAGTTATAAAATATAAGAACAAAAAAATATATTCTTACCAATTGAATTCTGATTATTTTAAAACTGACGATAAAAATGTAAAACTACTTTTCTAGTTTTCTCTTTTTGGTTTTTGTTTTCAGAAAAATACAAAATTGGAAACAAAAAGCAACTTTAAAAAACCCTTAATTGGTTAAGACTTTTTTTAGCTAATATAGTAATATTACGAATTAGTGTCATGAAATTGGAACATAATTTATACATTGTAAATATCTTATGATGTTTAAACATACAAAGAGAACTTTAATTATATTTATGTAACTCTGTGCTGGCATTCTTATACATTAAGTATTAAGATAAGTTTTGAATTATTGATATTTATTTAATAAATAATTCCCAATAATTTAACCTTTCTAATTAAGGAGTTTGACTAATAATTTATTACATTTATTTTGGTCAACTAATAATACTACTTTTTTTATATTAAACAAATGAATCTCGTGAGTAATTGGCTGCTTTTAATTTATTGGATATTAAGTGCAGATTTGTTGAGATTTTCTAATTTAAAAATAAAAACAGGTTCATCTAGTAATTTTTTGGCTTTAGGGTGGGGTAAAATTGGTTAATGTAAAAAATTATTACTATTATTATTATTATTATTGTTGTTGTTGTTGTTGTTGTTGTTGTTGTTGTTGTTTTTTGTTATTATTTTTAAGAAAAAATTAACAAAAATAATCCCAACTATTGCCTTCCTTCTCATTTTAATCCTAAGTAAAAATTTAACTTAAAATAATCCCAACTATAAGGGGGTCTTTCTAAAAATACTCTCCTTTACCTATTACCTCTCATACCAATTGTTTAATTTTTTTTATTTTTTTTTATTTTTTTTTATTTTTTGTCTTTCAAAGGAACTTAGCAGCTTTCCCTCTCTATCCTCCTCAATCCCCATCATCTCCATATAACACCTTTTCCTCCATTGAATACTCTTTTTTTTTTTAATTAAATTTCAAAAATAAAGAAGTTATCACTTTTAGAATTTAATTAGTTGGATTGCTTTTGAATAATTCCAAGCCTTAATTTGTTAAAAAAAAAAAAAAAAATTTAAATATCAACCTTTAATTGGATAATTGTTGACACTCCAATTCTCAAAATGTAATTGTGGGTTACGATGGCTAATAGAGGTTGAGTAGGTTTTTCGGTGGCTAGACATGGATGGAATGGTGGTTCTCTGTGGCTGGGCATAATGTAATGGTGGTTTCGGTGGCTAGGCTTGGCTAGAATGGTGGTTTTGGTGGCTGATACTGGCCATAATGGTGGTTTCGGTGGCTGGGTTTGGCTCGATTGGTAGTTTCGGTGGTTGCGGGTGGTTGGATTTAGCTAGAATGGTGGTTTCGGTGGATGGGTTTGTTTCGATGGCCGAGAATGTTCGAATGAAGTTGTGGAGAGGGTGGTCAATGGTGGGCAGTGAACTCTGATTAGAGAAGAAAAAAGAGGGGGGTATTTGTTTTATTTTTATCTTTTATTATTAAAATAGCACTAACTAACATCAACTTCACACATCACTCTTTTTACCTAAACAACAGGTTAAAAAATAAGTAAGACTATTTTGAGAAGGATCACCCAATAATTGGGATTATTCTAGGTTAAACTATAGTTGGGATTAAAATGAGAAGGAAGGTAATAGTTGGGATTATTTTTGTTAATTTTTCCTATTTTTAATGTGTATTATTATTGCATGATCATATTAAAAGTTATAAAATATGATGTGTTTTGGTTATATAATTTATTTTGTTGATTTATTTCTTAAATTGTTTTGGAAAAAAGGATAGGCTTTGAGAAAATTAATATTATAATTTCTTAAAATAATAAAATTAATTCATTAATAAAAAAAAGTCATATGAAATACGACATTTGCAAAAAATTTCAAATAAAACAAATACATAACATATTGAATTAAATAAAGAATTATGTCATATTGTGAAATTAAAAGAGTTTATTTAAGGGTTTATTCGGTAATACTATAATTTTAATTTTTTTTTAAATAACAAAAAAAAAATTTAGTTTTACCAATTGAGTTAAACAACTTTTTTTCTAGTTCTCTATTTTTTGTTTTCAGAAAAATACAAAATTGGAAACAAAATACGGCAAGGAACAACCCTTAATTGCATAAGGCTTTTTTTTTTTTTTTTTGCTAATATATTAAAATTAAGAATTAATATTGTGAAATTAGAACTTAATTATACATTGTAATTATCAAATGTATGGCCTAAATTATTTATATGTCATTCTGCGCTGGCATTCTTATACATTAAGGGGCCATTTGGTTGGGGGTAATAATCAAAGGGAAAGGGAATGGACAAGCCCAATTCCCTTTGTTGTTGTTTGTTTGTCACTTTCTATCATTTCCTTTACCCATTTTTATTTTTGAGTTTACCCAAATATGTTCCACACTCATTCCCCACCCCCTCCAAGACTTTTCCATTCCCATTCCCTACTTCATTACCCATCACTTTCTCTCTCCACTCAAACCCAAAAATCCCCAATATCCGTCACCCGTCACTGAACCTCCGGCCACAACGGCAAGTACCTAAGTTTGTACACCGGTGACGATATCCGAACGGTTCCGACAAGGTACGACCACCGGCGACCCTAATAATCATGTTCTTGTTCTTATTGTCACGTTTATCTACCTTAATCATGTCTTTTTTTTTTTTTTTTTTATTCATGAATTGTTGTGGAATTTATACTTTATTCCTAACTTTGAGGAATTTGTCACGTTATTGACCACCGGCAACCCTAAATAATTGTTGTTCATGTTTTGTTCACTGTTTCGTTTTGAAGGGTTTCATGAATGTTTTTTTTTTTTTTTTTTTTTTTTTTTTTTTTTTTTTTTTTTGGGAATGACGAAATCAGTTGATATTTGTTGATTTTTTTTTTCCTTGAATGAATACTAATTTGATGTTTATATATACTAATGTTCATGAATATGTATATATTTGTTTAGCTTGAGATTTTTATATATCTTGAGTATAAATAATATATAAACTAGTCAATGATATGGTGGTGTTGTTGTTCTTTTCTACAGAAATTGGCTCAAATTGGTACTTCTTTGAAAAGGAAGAGAAATTGGGACTTTATCCGATTCATAATTACTATGATTAATTGTGTTGTGTTGCTACATTTGATGTGTTACTCAATGAAGAAACAGGTTTATCCTATAATAACAAGTTATTTTGGAAAAAAAAAGAATTAAAAAACTCAAAATTTGATTCCTTGGCTTGAACCAAACAGTCACAAAGGGAATCAATGAGCAGTTCATTCCGTTTCTTTGACACAACCAAACGACTACGCTAAATCAGGGGTATCCATTCCTTTCTCCTTCATTCCCTTTCTTCATTCCATTTCGATTCCCCTATGTGAACCAAACGACCCCTAAGTATTAATAAGGGGATATGTTTTGAATTATGAGATATTTTAATAAATGATTCTCAATTATTTAACCTTTCAATTTAATTAATTTGACTAATAATACATTACATTTATATTGGTCAATTAATAACGTTACAATGATACTACTTTTTACTTTTTCATATTAAAAAAATGAATCTCATGAGTAATTGGTGGTTTCTAATTAATTGGATATCAACTGCAAATTTGCTGAGATTTTTTAATTTAAATGTATGTTAACCCAGACTCATGTTCCTCACATATTTTCTATTATATAAGTCAATGGGCAAGATAGTAGTCCACTTTAAATATCTAAATATCTTTAATTTTTTACATTGTCTTGTAAAATAAAGGGCTAAGACCTGTTCTCTTCATTTTAATTTTAGTTCATTTCAGTTTCTAATTTCCTTCTCTCATAAACAATTCAGTTCAATTCAGTTTATTTCAGTTCAGTTTAGTTCAGTAAATCAAAACAGACCATTTGTGTATAAATTTACTAAAAGTTTATTCAAGTAATTGGCTAGGATATTATTATTAATAATATATCATAAAAAAAATTAAGAATCAATGTCGTGAAATTAGTACCAAACTTATAGATTGTAAATATGGAATGTTTTAAACATACAAAATGGCTTAAATTTTTTAATTAAATGTCATTCTGCACTGGCATTGTTACACATTAGTATTAATTTAAGAGGATAAGTTTTGAAGTATTAATATTTTTTAACCAATAATTCTTAATAATTTAACTTTTCCAATCAATGAATTTGACTAATAATACAATACATTTATATTGGTCAACTAATAATACATTACAGTGATATTCCTAGGTACTTTTTTTAAATCAAAAATAATCCTCTAGTGTAGGCGTCGTTCGAAGCGCGCCTACGTTAACCATGTTGTGAATATGCTTGGCACTCATAGGAAGTGGGAATTGACATATGCAATTAGGGACAACATTAGGGACAAGGAAGGTAGGGAGCCGCCAACAAGTTTTTAAGGAACTTGTAAGCCGTTCACGGTTCATAAAAGGTAACCATGAATAAAGGGACAACAATAGGCAGACAACAACGATTGACCCGTGAAGGTTACACCCTGATATGTTTATTTTATATAGTGATTTACCCCCGTCTCTTGGTCATAATTAGGAGTATTTTTGGCTCTTTAGAGCAACTTTTATTACTAATATGTGTTTTCTAGTGTTTTCGTAGTTAGTGTTTTATAGGAAATTGCAGATTTGGAGCATTTTTCTAGAACTATTGGAGCTAATACGAGCACTAGAAGATATTGACCATCTTTCATAGCCCAAGGCCGGTTAGAGTCATCAAATCGGTGATTAAGGGCTCAACATAGAAGGAAACGAGGCATTGGACCGAGTTATCAAGCACCAAAGAGGAAATTCGGATTGGGCTAAGAATTGAAGCCCAAACGAGAAGCATAGCCAATGCCCAAGTAAGTCCGCCCGATCGAGCAGCCCTCGCCCTGAGGCACGCCTGACTGTGAGGGGCGGAAGAACAAAGAAGCTTAGCTCGTGCCCGACCAGGCACGTATTTTGGGAGGCGATTTCCGACGTTCTTTTACTTAGTTTCTAATTAGGATTTTTATGTTTTGTATAAATACGTTTTATTTAGTTTTGATACAATTACCTCTCTTTAGCTAAATTCTCTCTTAAGCTTAGACTTCTCTCTTGTTTTCTCTCTCTACAACTCTTGGATTTTATACAATTCATTATTTCTGTTACTTTTGGTAATAATTTCTTCCCTTTTAATTTCAGTAATTTATTTGCTTTTGTTCATCGTGGTTTGTTTAATTGCTTTGATTAGTTTAGATTTAATTATGTGTGAGTAGATTATTTTCTAGGGTTGTGGGAATCCATAAATAATATGAAGGGGTAATTTATTATTGTTAATTGTCAATGCTTGATTAATTTCCTATTGATTGATTTAATGCTATGCAATTAGATTTGGCTAGGTTTAATTGTATGTGTTATGCAATATTGCTTCGAGATTCGAAAGATGAGAATTGATGTTTAGGCTTAGTTTCAATAGGCAGGTTGATTTATAAATGGTTAAGTCAAGATTCGAGAGATGCAATTTAATACCGGTAGATTAATTCTGTGACTGTAATACGTAGCGAAAGCCCTTTTTGATCTGATTAATTCATGCATTGATGATTGATTATTGTGTTTTACCCTGTAATATTATTTATTGGTGAACTTATACCCGGCTTTTATTATTTGATTTCTCTCTACTTTAATCTTCTCAATTTTTTTTTTACAACAATAAATTGGTTTCTTAATAATTTAGATTATTTTAATTAATTAGGAATAAATTGACTTGTCTCCCTGTGGTACGACCCTACTTCCCTATCTAATTTAGTTAGAGGACTTAGGTAATTCTTTTGATTAGGAGATACGACTTTATCCTGTCAAAATTTGGCACCGTTGCCGGGGAGACGGTTTTATTTTTATTTCTAATCGTTTTTGTAGTCTAAATTATTTTCTCTCGTCTCAGAGAACACAAGTTCTTTGAGACAATTCCTCATATTTGTTTGTTTAGTTATGCGTTTATGCCCAGGGGTTCTAGATCAGGTTACATTCCATTCGATCCTAAAATCGAACGATCTTTTCATAGATAGAAGAATCTTTTCAGACAGGTACGAGCTACTTCCGAGGGTAATACACCTTTGGAACCCCCATCTGATTCTAGCGATTCAGAAGTTTCTTTAGAATCAGAATCAGAGATGGCGAATCCACCACCTCCTCCACCTCGCAAGCTTAGCGATTATTCGCAGCCGCCCCTAACGGATTTTCCACATCTTACTCCTACACCAGATCTCGAGGGAGTGCAATTTGAGATCAAGCCCCAGTTTATCACGATGATTGAAAGAAACCAATTCAATGGAGCTAAGGTTGAAGACCCTAATCTTCATATTGTAGATTTCTATCAGCATTGCAATACCATTAGGCAAGCTGGGGTCACGCAAGACCAAATCAGGGAGATTCTTTTTCCCTTTTCTTTATGTGGTAAAGCTAAATTGTGGTATAATGGATTGAATAGAACTACACTTGGTATTACTGATTGGGAAACTCTTACTTTGAATTTCTATAATAAATATTACCCTGCAGAAAGGATAGCTTTACTGAGGAGTGCAATTTAAAACTTTGCCCAAGAGCTAGACAAAACTCTATATTAGGCTTGGGAAAGATTCAAGGATCTGCAGAGAGAGTTCCCCCATCATAATTTAGCACAGTGGCAGTTAATCCAAGCCTTTTATAATGGAATTGGAAATTCATCCAGAACAATTTTAGATTCCGCAGCTAATGGTAGATTTATGAATCTAAATGTAGAAAATGCAGGTCAGGTTATCAAAGAGATGGCAATTCATAATTCCCAATATGGGAATCTTAGAGGCTTTGCAAACAAAGGCAAACAAAGTGTCGATTCAGTATCCTTTTTGCAAGCTCAATTAACTTCTATTAGCCAGAAATTAGATAATCTTAGTACTGCTATTCCTACTTCTATAGCTAATGTTTCTGCTGTTAATAATTCCAAAGAAGTTTTTTGTGAAAATTGCGGAATTGTAGGACATTGGGAGCAAGATTGTAGGAGTTCCATGGAGCAAGTTAATGCCTTCCAAACCTATAGAAAAAATAACCCATACTCCAACACTTATAATCCTGGCCTTCGGAACCATCCATATCTTTCCTACCAGAGTACCAATGTGCAAAATCCTCCACCTCAACAACAACCACAACAACAACCACCACCACAGCAGAAATATTACCATCCTAACCCTGGACAAAAAACAATCACAAACCCCTCCATCTTCTGACCCTACTTTGTCAGAAATTAGAGCAATGCTATCAAATATGCAAAAGCACATGGAGAGTAGGGATGCACAAATTAATTCGATCCTAGTTCAAATATAATTATGGATAATCAAATTGCGCAGATTTCATCTACACCACAAACCCGTCAGCAGGGAGCCCTACATCGCAACCAATCCACCCTACCATCATGCTAATGCAATTACTCTAAGGAGTGGTTCACACTATGATGGGAATTCTGTGCCCAAAGATGATGAACCTATTACAACAACAATTGCTAATCCTAATTCCCTTGTACCAAATGCTAATGTTACTAACCCTGCAGGGCTACAAGAGAAAACTAATTCTTCTAATGTTTCTTCGCAAGGTAAATCTCAGGATAAGGGTGGACAAGTGCAGGGCCCAGTCATCAAACTTCCATTCCCAAATAAACATTTGAAGTGTAAGTTTGATAAGCAATTTGGTAAGTTCTTAGAGGTTGTGAAAAATTTGCATGTAACAGTTCCTTTCACTGATTTAATCACTCGGGTTCCTGCATATGCTAAATTTATGAAAGATATTTTGACTAGGAAAAGGGCCTTTGATGAGGTAGAAACTGTAGCTTTTACAAAGGAATGTAGTGCTTTGTTGCAAAATAAATCCCTCCTAAATTAAAGGATCCTGGTAGTTTTTCTATCCCTTGTTATATTGGTAATGTCTTCATTGATAAAGCATTGTGTGATTTGGGTGTTAGTGTTAGTGTTATGCCATCGTCTGTGTGTTCTAAACTTAATATGTGTGATTTAAAAGTTACTAACATTACTTTACACGACCGTTCTGTTAAATACCCCTTAGGTATTCTAGAGGACGTCCCTATCAGAGTTGGTAAAGTTTTTATCCCTGTAGAATTTGTTGTCTTAGACATGGCTAAGGATACACAAATTCCCATCATATTAGGTAGGCCTTTTCTCCACACTGCAGGAGCCATAATTGATGTTAAAAATGGAAAACTAACCTTTTCTGTTGGAGATGATAATATCACTTTTAATTTAGGGAAGGTTTTGAAAGGTCCTATGCTTTAGGAAAATTGTTGTTTGATTGATGTAATTGATGTGATGGATGTTATTTGTGAAGATAGCTTACCACAGGTTCTTGCAAGGGATCCCTTGGAGGAAGTTCTTTGTTGTGAATTTACTACAGGTGACGCGGGTATTTGGAGTAAAGAGGTGGACGCCATAGAAAAATATCTCGCTATTGAAGAACTTGATCCTATAAAGAGCAAGAAGGTAGTAAAATTAGTTCAGGAATCAAAACCTGCAGAAGTCAAGAAACCTGAACTAAAACCTCTCCCTTCTCATTATGTTTTTCTTGACGAGCAGGAATTATACCATGTGATCATTAGTACTGCACTTGATGACCCATAATTTTCCCAATTTCTAGAGGTTCTTCGAACCCACAAAAAGGCAATATGGTACAGTATTGATGATCTCAAGGGTATTAGCGCTGATTTTTGCATGCACAGGATACACTAAGAGGACAACTATAAGCCATGCATTCAATCCTAGAGGAGGTTAAACCCCAATATGCAAGTAGTCAAGAAAGAGGTTACGAAATTACTTGATGTGAGTATTATCTATCCTATTTCTGACTCAAAGTGGGTAAGTACTGTTCAGGTGGTTCCTAAAAAGGGTGGGATGACTGTTATAAAAAATGATAAAAATGAATTAATCCCACTAGAACTGTAACAGGATGGCATATGTGCATTGACTACCGTAGATTAAAAATCGCCACTAAGAAAGATCACTTCCCTCTCCCTTTTATTGATCAAATGCTTGAGAGGTTAGCTAATCATAAGTTCTTTTGCTATTTGGATGGGTATTTGGGATTTTTCCAAATTCCAATTCACCCTGAAGATCAAGAAAAGACTACATTTACATGCCCTTGTGGTACTTTTGCTTATCGTAGAATGCCCTTTGGTTTGTGTAATGCCCCTGCTACCTTTCAACGTTGCATGATGAGTATCTTTTTTGATTTCATAGAGTCTATCATGGAAGTTTTTATGGAAGATTTTAGTGTGTATGGTTCTTCTTTTGATGCATGTCTAGTTAATCTCACTAAAATTTTGAAAAGATGTGAAGAATGCAATTTGGTTTTAAATTGGGAAAAGTGTCACTTTATGGTGACTGAGGGAGTAGTTCTTGGTCATATTGTATCTGATAAAGGTATAAAATTAGATAAAGCCAAAGTTTCAGTGATTGAGCAATTGCCTCCACCAGTTATTGTAAAGGGGGTTAGAAGTTTCTTAGGTCATGCGGGGTTTTATCGTCGCTTTATCAAAGATTTTTCTAAAATTGCTAAACCCCTAACTCAGCTTTTACTCAAGGATGCCCCATATGATTTTATTGACGAGTGTCTTGAGGCTTTCAACAGGATTAAGCAGGCTTTGATATCGGCACCCATCATATGTGCACCCGATTGGAATCTTCCTTTCGAGATCATGTGTAATGCCAGTGATTTTGCATTAGGAGCCGTGCTAGGACAGAGAAAGAACAAAGTTTTGCATGTTATTTACTATGCAAGTAAAACTTTGGATGAAGCCCAATTCAATTATGCCACTACGGAGAAGGAGTTTCTTGCTTTGATTTATGCTTTAGAAAAATTTAGATCATATCTAGTTGGTTCTAAAGTTATTGTTTTTACTGACCATGCAACTTTGAAATATTTGATAGCCAAGGCGGAATCAAAGCCTAAGCTCCTCCGTTGGGTTCTCTTTCTCCAAGATTTTGATGTGGAACTAAAGGACAAGAAAGGTGCAGAGAACGTTATGGCTGACCACTTGTCACGAATCAGGTATGATGAGGGTAAGGATTCTCTTCCTATAGATAATTCTTTCCCTGATGACCACTTGTATGCAACCATAGAGCAACATCCTTGGTATGCCGATTTTGCAAATTATTTGGTGGGCGGTACTCTACCTCCCAACTTGTCCTACCAACAAAAAAAGAAATTCCTTTCTAATGTTAAACATTATTTTTGGGATGATCCTTTTTTGTTTTGTGAGTGTGCAGATGGATTATTTCGCAGGTGTGTTCCCAAATGGGAAGTTCACGGTGTTCTTACCAGTTGCCACAACTCACCTTATGGAGGACATCATGGTCCCACCAAAACGGTGGCAAAGATCAATGAGTCGGGTTTTTACTGGCCCACCATGTTCAAGGATGCTAACTCTTTTGTGCAGGTTTGTGACTCTTGCTAGAGGACTGGCAACATCTCGCGGCGGCATGAGATGCCTCAAACTGGTATATTGGAAGTTGAAATTTTCGATGTTTGGGCTGTTGATTACATGGGACCTTTTCCTTCTTCAAGGGGGAATCGATATATACTTGTCGACGTTGATTATGTATCCAAGTGGGTTGAAGCCATTGTCACGCCTACCAATGATGCCAAGGTGGTCCATAGGCTTTTCAAGAAAACCATCTTTCCTAGATTTGGAGTACCTAGAGCGATAATTAGTGATGGAGGATCTCACTTTCATGAGCGAAAGTTAGATACCCTTCTCAAGAAGTATGGTGTATACCGTAGGACAGGTTTAGCCTACCATCCCCAAACTAGTGGCCAAGTTGAAGTTTTTAATCGTGAGATCAAGGCCATTCTAGAGAAGGTGGTGGCAAAATCTACGAAAGATTGGAGTGATAAGTAATGGGTGTCATAAATGGCACCCGTTAGATGAGTATTTAGGTTGTTTTTACCTTCTTCTCATAGCTTTCCTTCTTAATAAATGCTTAGTTTCATGCTTTTGCTCTTTGTTCTACCTTTTCTCTCTTATTTTGTGGTTTTGTGCATTTCTATGGTTTTTCTAGTCTTTTCTCCTTTATTTGCTCTCTTTTCGTGGTTGTAGGTATTGTACGAGGTTCGGGTCTTGATATGGATGGATTACTAAGGTGGAAGATGCTTTTGGAGTAAGCTCATGGCAATACGAAAGCTCAAGATGCAAGGAAGTGGATTCTCCAAGTTTTAGCTCTTGCGCTCTCATGAAGGAGTGGTATTGAACCCACCCCGTCAAGCTCCTTTCGATTTGCCATCCTTGCTGCGCCCACTCGAATTCCCTTAGTGAACGCATGAAGCCTCGAGAAGAACCGAAGGAAACCAGAGGAGCGCAGGCGTGCAATCCATGGACGCGGGCGCGCAGCCGTGCTGCGCGGGCGCGACACCAACCCGCGCGGGCGCACCGCTCCGAGTCCCTATTTTTGCTCGGTTTTGCTTTGCGCATCCTATATATATCTACTTGTAACCCGATTTTAGAAAAAAAAAAGGAGAAGCAATTAGAGATAATATCTTTGATCATAATTTTAGCTTAGTTGAGAGCTTCTCTCTCTAGTTTCAAGGTTAGTTTAGGAGTAGATTTAGAGAGAGAAAGTGAGGAATTTCAATGGTGATTGAGAGATTGAAGATTCAATGGTGACATTATGTTGAAAATCTTCTCTATTATCAATGATCATTTCTAACTCTATCTCATTTTATTTCTTTGTTTAATATTCATGTTTGTTTGGATTGATTTTGATGTTTGATGCTTGATTAGTGTAGTTGTTCTTGATATTTTGTTGATTCTTGATTTCCTTAGTTGTTAGTTGATTAGATGATGATGTTAGAGTAGTTGTTTGGCTAGGGATTGGGCGAAACTTGTATGATTGATTGATTGTGCTTAATTTGGGAATTGTATTGATTAATTGTTGAGATTAAAGTGATTAATGGAAATTGTGCATGTGTGTAATTAGATTAGGCCTTGAGAATTATGCTAGATTGCATTCTGAGTCTACATTGATACGGACCATTGATTTTAGCTCACAATTGTCGATTGAGTTTGGTTAGTGACGTTCCTAGTTAGAGTCTCTCGTGGTTAGCGCTAGATAGACCTCTAGGAGATAGCTTGTTGAGCTCTTTTGATTGCTCTTACCATTAGTCTTTGCAACCTTTGATTTGCATGTTGTTCCCGAGTTTCTACAATTGTCATGATTACTTGTTGATCCCCATTCCCTAGTGCTTTATTTGTTTGGTTCTTTGTTTGGTTAGTTGTTAGTATTACATCTTTACCCTTAGACTTCGACCTAGCTTAAACACATAATTGAGAGTGCTTGAACATTACCGTTCATTTAGGTTTGACCCTTAACTTACCTCTATACTCATATTTAGGTTTGTTAAGTGTTTACAAATTTGTTTGGCTCTAGGGAAGATTAGACAACGACCTAGTTTTTCCCTACATCAATAAGTTGGACAACACCCTTTGGGCATATAAAACCGTATTTAAGACCCCAATTGGTACTACCCATTATAGACTTGTGTATGTGTAGGGAATATTTCAAGCATCCCACACTTGAGCCCCACTGTGATCATACACTTAAGCATGATGGCGTCCAAAGGGAAGGAAGCTAGAGCAAAAGAGTCGCCAACAAGTTTTAGGAACTTGTAAACCATTCACAGTGTGAAGACTACACCCCTTCACGATCCATGAGATCGCTAACTCCATAGTGGTCCGGAACCATGACTGGATATTTGGGGATGAAGGTACAAATCCAACCTAAAAGAGATTGAACCTGCCCTAAAAATAGGCCTCTACTTTATTCTTCTCATATTCATGTGCGCTTTCTGACTAACATACAATCAATATATTAATCCTAAGCATATTTAATCTATGTTGGTTGGATATTAATGCACAAACAAATCTATTATTGGCGATCACTTGAATTATAATCATATTAGCCTAAACAAGATTATTATCTTATTAAGCGTGATTACAAATACAAATTCCCTTTAAACCTACAAAAGAGGGCGTGATCAAGCAATAACAATAATATCAAGCAACATAATATAGATTATAGACACAACAATCATCATCATCATAATAATCTCAATCTCAATAAAGCATAATAATTGCAAGATCCTAGGCATGATACTAACAAGATTAATAACAAATCCTAGCATGTCACTAAACATTAAAAATCAAAGTTTCATCCCTAACATGATACTAACATGATAGAAGAAATAGGAAGCAACCTAAACATGATACTAGGAACATACATGATATTAAGAATATTAGTTAATATCCTAAACATGATACTAGGAATCATAAATATATCCTAACATGATACTAGGAATTAAAATAATCTAATCATGATTCCTAAAGAAATAGAGCAATTGAATAACTTACTTTGTTGCCTCGCATCTCTTTCTAAAAAAACAATAGAGTACATTTTCGAAAACAGAAAGAAGTGTTATTTTTATTAAAACAACCGCATCATAAGACTTTTCACACTTTCACTTCGTTCGATAATCAAATGGCGCGAAAGATATTCATCATTGGTTTTGGTTTTTGGGTAGACACAATTAGGTGTCTACAGAAGCCCCCACTTTGACTGAATTTGGAGAAACGCATGTTTCGAAAACAAAATTCAAAGTATCAATAGGGACGGAGAATGATTCAGAACGTTTTGCGATCCTTAATCATTCTTGTAACGCTGATACCTGCAAACTAGCGTTAGTTAAACTGATAAAAGAGTTAAGAAACGCGTATCTTGCACCGTCGAGTACACGTCTCTGGGGTAACCGTTTTCTATTGTTGTATGCTGTTTTGACGACCTCCACAAGCTAGGGGACACCGCCTGAAGACCTCTCTGCTTGTAGCTGCCTTCAATTTCCGTTGTGACAGTCTTCCACATCTTAGGGAACACCATCGAAGATTGCTCTGCTTGTAGCACTCTTCTTCCGTTTTGTGACCATCTTCCACAAGCCAGGGAACATAGTCGAAGATAACTCTGCTTGTAGCCATCTTCAGATTTTTGACAATTTCTCTCATCTTAGGAAAAACCATCGAAGATAACTCTGCTTGTAGCCATCTTCCGCTTTTAAGACAACTTTCCGTCGTCGAAGGTGACTCTGCTAGTAGTCATCTTCAGTTGTTTGTGACAACCCTCCACATGCTAGGGAATGTCGTCGAAGACCATTCTACTTGTAACGATCCTCAGTTGTTCTAGTGCTTTGCTAGAATGCTTGATGTGCCATTGCTTGTAATTTTGCCGAGCGTTTGATGTTTGCGTTATGAACCAATATCTCGGTGCTTGCGATGAGCCAATGCTTAGGCGCTTAAGCTAAGTGAAACGATCATCATCAGGTCGATCACTTACTTCGATTGTAATTGAGTTAACTACTAATCATGTCAATTTGCTTATAGGGGCTAACTGGTGCACCAAGGAATCCAAAATTTCTGCATGAGGTCCGCATAAATCAATATGGGGGCCACAAAATTGTGTCGCTGAGGAAAGAGAGCCAGCGCTTGCTGCTACGCACTGTTGCGACGCGCTAGGCCTGTCGCGGCGCAACATGCCTGTCGTTTCGCACTGGAGTCTAGTTTTCCGGATTTAAACCCCTTCTCCTTCATTTCGCTATTCGTGCCTTTTTTTTGCTCGGTTTCGCTCGAAACTTCTCCTTGTTCGTTCTCTTTCGTTTCTCAACGAAATTCACTCAAATTTGTTGCAAATCAAAGCTCTTGATCTCTAGTTTGCCGATCTATGTAAGTTTTGCTCACACTTACTCTATTTTGAGCGAATTTTGTGCTTATTTGCTCGCGGTTTTACGGAAAAACCGAAACTTATATTGCTTAATTCACTTTGTTTGCTGAATTTTATGCCATGAATTTGCTTGTTTATGCTTGTATATCACCTTAGGAGCGTTTTGAGACTTGTTTGACTCAATTTGGTGAAGAAATGAGTGATTTGCCATTGTTGAACTCCTTGAGTTCGTGAGAACAATGTGATTTGTTCTTCATGTTTTTGCTAGCTATTCATGCTCAATTTGACAAAATATTTGTCCTAGTGTTGCAAGAAATTGTTTGATTGCTTGAAAATGCAATTTTTGCTCGAATGAAAATCATGCTTTGTTTTGGTACTACGTACTCTGTTTTTTTTTCGAACATAGTATCATGCGGCTAAGCGAACCTTAGATACTATAGAACCTTTGATTTACTATTTGGTTGCATAATTAGCATGACTCGACGACGCGATTCCTGCTCACGCTCTCATGGGGCTCACAAAGTGGACGATGTCGTCGGACTATGCTCGTGGAAGCTTTCCTAGATGATGCAACCACCTCGAAGCAGCGGGTGCACATCTTTGTTTTGATCCTTTTGTCAAGGTCTTTCTCTCCTGACAAGGGTAGTCGAGTGCTACTCTACTACCTGCCTGCTCTTTGTGACCTTCATATGGTCGAGACATATGATTGGGCCAGCTTGGCCTATACGGACTTCCTGCTTGGATTGCAACTCGCTTGTCGCCATTGCAAGTTTGGTGAAGTGGTCACACTTTCTAGTTTTTGGAGGATCGTAGAGGTATACCTTGTTACTCTTTACTAAAGTTTACCTTAGATGTGTGTTAGCACTTTCTGATGCTTCTCTGTCATTTATAGGTCTGGATCTACGAGTACTTCCCGTCTCTTTCACCGACGAGGCCTTCTCCTACTGCCCATTGCTGCTAGTTGGGAAGGCCGTTACAGTGACCAGACTACTACTGCCCATGTTCGAGAGTTGATTCTCTCGGCATGCTTTGCTTTAACATTTTTGTTCTTTTGCTGCTTAGTAGGATCCTATCTCATGGGTATTCATTTTGTAGGTGCCTGAGGTCCAATTTCATCCATGGGTCGATTTTGACCTTCCTGCACGGGCTGTCCAGTAAATAGCTCAACGTCGCTATTTTCAGGGGACGTACGACGTTGTGGTGTATCTCGGTGAGAGAGTTGCGATTCAGCACTCTTCAAAGTCCTTTGTCGTTTCTGCTCGTCCCCCATGGCACATGTTGGACCAGACGGACATGAGAGTCCATCTAGGTAGATTGCCAGCTGGTGCGAATTGCCAACGTCATATTCATCCGGACCGGAGTTATGGTGAGAGTTACATGCCTCGTTTGGCTCCACCACCTTGCATATCAGAGGAGGCAGCGGTACATTTCGTGCCTTTGATTTATTCTTTTGATAGCCCCTTAGCAAATTTTAATCCCCTAGATTTTCTTTTGACAGGTTGCGGCAGCGGCTGTGGAGTTTGTGCCTCCACCGGTGTCCATCACTTATTAGGGGTCCTTTGGCCCGGTCAAGGAGATGATTCCTCCGGCCCCTGAGCCCTGGCACTTGGTAGAGAGGTCGATACCTCGCCACCAGACCTTGGTAAGTCTTTTGTCATTATTTGGTTTGCATACATGTTCTTTGATTGATCCTGACTTTATTGCTTAACAGTTCTCGCGCGAGGTGATAACGAGGATGGCGAGAGCCATAGACGCCTTTCGTTACCAGCTCGTGAGATTGAGTCACCGAGCTAGTTGTCTTCATGGTGATGACGACATGGAGGTGTTTCTTCATCCTTGCTTACTCTCATTTGCTTATTTTTTATGCTTGACTTGACTTGTTTTTTCTATTTCAGCTTATTCCTCCGACGCGTACTCGTACGAGACCCGAGGATCGGAGGGAGAGATTCGGATCCAGCTCGAGGCGTCGACATACTTCGGCAGGGAGCCAAGGTGGTCGAGGGGGGTCGGACCACACTGTAGTAGTGGAGGATTCCGGCTCTTCGTCTGAGGGTGCTTCGAAGAGGCCGACTGGCCAAGGAGGCGCGACATTGGCTCCTTTAGCGGATGGTGGGACGTATGAGGTTGGCTCATCGTCGCAGCAGCCACAATAGCCTCAGCAGTTGGGAGTGCAGGAGGAGGGTGTGGCAGGATGGACTGGCCCCACTCTTTCGATCCCGACCACTAGTGATCCTAATGCCGGTGAGGGGTTGACTCCTTAGACTGTACAGTTCTTTGATGTGTTTGTAGTTCCTCCACATTTGCGTCCTCCATCATCATAGTTTTATCTGTATATATTTTTTATTTTGACTTTGTAGGACTTCGCTTATTTTGACTCGATACTTATGTTAGACACATTGTATATATATCCTATGAAAACTATGTCTATTTTATCTTTTGCATTTTTATTTTTCATTTTATGTGCATATAGGTGTGTGAAAAAATTGTGACTAATTTTTGCGCAAAAATTTTCGTTTAGGGTATCCGACTTTCTCCCCCAAAAGGAAAAAATGCAAAATAAAATCAAATTTGACTAAAAATAAGTTTAGGTTTAATTAAGCTCGAAATAATCAAATATGGGATAAGTGGTTGGAATAGATTTGCCAAAAATAAGTTTGGATAAGGTTATGAAAAGAATCAAAACCGTGCAGTCAAAGTACGAATCCGAGTCAAAGTCGGATAATATATGGTCAAAGAAACGCGTAATTCTGTCGTGGGAAGAACTGTTTTGTCATGACGCGACCTTCCTGTCGCGGCGCACTGGCACTTGTCGCGGCGCGACATCTTTGTCGTGGCGTGCTAGATTTATTTTCCCGAATCCTTCTGGGATTCGGTTTGCGTCAGTTCTGTTTATAAATAGCCCCCAAATCTGTCGATTTTGGTATAATCCGAACTGAAAAATAATCTCCTTGTGAGTGGCATTATGTCTACGAGTTTTAGTGATTTTACTCGTGAGTGGTGTCGGTCTTTGACTTCTAAAGAGAGGAAAGAGCTTGACTTTTTCCACTTGGGGGGTTTGCTTGGCATTAAGGGGGTAGATCTTGACATAGACTTTATTCATACCGCCTTAGAGTATTGGGATCCAAACACTCATTGCTTTAGATTAGGTCATGATGAAATTTGCCCTTTACCGGAAGAATTTGGTGCCATCCTTGGCTTCCTTTCTTTAGATCTTGCGGTAATTCCTAAGGTGAGCGAGTATTATTATAAGGATTTTGAGAATTTCCTTAACCTTAGGGATAGGGACTTGAAAGATATAGTGCATGGGAATGTGGTTAATTTGAAAGAATTTGCACGCTTTTATTTTGATAGACCACGCTCGGAGTCTTTTCATGTTTATAAGAGAAGGGCTTTCCTCTTTTTTTATGTTTAGCCAATATCTCCTTAATAGTGGTAATATTCATGAGGGTCAAGCAATATTAGTGTCTATCATGGAGCAAATTGAATCAGGAAGAAATCCAATGCCACTAATTGTTGGAGAAATTATGCTTAGTTTAGATGAGCTAAAAAGAGATCCAAAAGCATCTCTTTGAGGTTCTCCAATTTTATTACAGGTAGAAAATTAATACTTTTAATTGCAGAAATCAAAAATATTTAATTTTGTATAGTAATATTAATTATTTGCATTGAATTTTTGCAGATATGGCTAATGGAGAGGCTTGAATTAATCAGCCCTCCTGACAATATTGACAAGTATACACCAAATTGCTTTGTAAGAAGGAAGAAACGCTTCTCCATAAAGATGGGCCGCCGGGAGTGGAGTAGAATCTTTAAATCTTGCTACTTTGCCATCAAATGGGTTGTTCCTTGGTGGAAGATTGAAAAGATGGTTGGTGTCAATAGCCAACCTTTTTGCCGTCTTCCTAGCTTGCTCGAGCTGACCTTTTATTACCCTTCTAAAGTGAAAAGACAATATGGACTTGCTCAAACCATTTCCTCCGGAGATCTTCGTCGCCCTTATGAATTTCCAGTTTCACAAGACATATAGAGGTTTGATGACTATTGGTATGCTAGACCATTGTGGGAAGTTATTACCGAAAAGGTTCCTCCTTCTTTATCTAGGGATGTGAAGCAGTGGCTAATTAGTAGAGCTCAAAAGGACAAGAACAAAACCCGAAAGATGAGCAAGACCAATGTGAAAGACCGCCTAGGAGATAAGAAAATTCTCCTAAGGAACGCTTAGGTGAAAGAGTTGAATTCAAGACCCTTATTATGCCTGAGAAGAAAAGTACTACCAAGGGCAAGGAGAAAAGAAAGACTGACTATACAGAAAAGAAAATATGGGTTGAGAAGAAACATGGTGTAATGGCTATTGGAGAAACTATCAATTCTAAAATTATATGCAGATCTTCTAAGAGATCCCTATTGTTGAAAGAGATGAATGATGAAGAAGAAGCGGAGAAGAATTGGAAAAGGGTCAGAAAAGAGAAGACAGATTAGAGCATTGCTTTTACTATCAACTTATTAGTCAAATTTTATTTTAAAGTCAATTTTATTTTTTAGTCTTTATTTTTAATTACATCAATAATGTAATTTTATTTTTATTAATGCAATTTTCGGCTTTTTAAATTAAATTGACTTTTTTACATTGAATTATTTATTAAAGCAATGAAAACGACTTGAATTGATTTCGAAAATTATTCAAGTACGGAAGTAAAAAATTCTCGAAATACACCGAAATTTGCCCAGATTAATGAAAAAATATTGGCGCTGGAATTTTGAATTTGTCGCAGTGCGACGATCCTGTCGCGGTGCGCTGGATCTCGTCGTTGTGCGACAAATGCTGTCGTGCAGCGCTGGTCTTGAATTCTGCGCGTCGCTTGTTCTGTGTGACGCATTGACGCGGGGATGCAAGATTTGTAAAAATTAAAGTGGTCGCACCCTGTAAAGGGTTGCCTACGTATCCTTTCCTATGGAATCAGGCCAAACGTAGCTCTCTTGAGTATGTTACTCAAGTTACATGAGTAGAACTTCTTAAGCTGGTTAAGGTTTATCATATTTGAGAATTCATTACCATCCATATCAGTTAGTTTTGCAGCACCTCCTGATAGGATAGTTTTGACAATGTACGGTCCGGACCAATTAGGCCTAAATTTGCCTCTTGGGTCTAGAACATTTTTCCTTAATGCTTTTAACACTAAGTCTCCCACTTTAATGTTTCTTGTCTTGACTATTTTGTTAAAGTGTCTAGCCATGCGGGTTTGATAGCATTGAGTATGATGTAAAGCTTCTAGTCGATTTTCATCGAGTAGAATTAGCTCCTCATATCTTGTTCTAGTCCATTCGACTTCATCGAGTTTATTTTCCAACGCAATGTGTAGGTAAGGTATTTCTAATTCTACAGGTTGTACGGCATCCATTCCATAGACTAAGGAGAATGAGGTATTTCCTATGGATGAGCGAATCGACGTGCGATAACCCCAAAGAGCGAAATAGAGTTTGTCAGGCCAATCCTTGTAATTTTCTGTCATTTTTTCGATGATAGTCTTTAAGTTCTTATTAGCTGCTTCTACCGCACCATTTTCTTGAGGCCTATATGGGGAAGAATGATGGTGTTGAATACCATACTTTTGAAGAAATTCTTCACATTCCGCTTGAAAGTGAGTTCCATTATCACTTATCATTTCAGGTGGGACTCCATACCGACATATTATGTTTCTTTCAATAAAGAGTGTTACATGTTTTGCGGTGGTTTTGCATATGATGCTGCTTCAACCCATTTCATGAAGTAATCAATTGCCACTAAGATGTATTCATTATCTCCTATCCCAGGAGGGATGATTTTTCCAATAATGTCTATACCCCATGTTGAGAATGGCCATGGTGATGTATAGGTGTAAAGGAGTGATGGAGGAACATGTTGCAAGTTAGCGCATATTTGGCATTTAGGGCATCTCTTTACATATTGATGGCAGTCCCTATTCATGGTAGTCCCTATTCATGGTAGTCCAATAGTATCCTTGACGCATTACTTTTTGGGCTAGCATTTTGCCATTCATATGAGTTCCACATACTCTTTCGTGGATTATGCCCATTGCTCTTTGAGCTTCCTTTTTGCCTATACATAAGACAACTCTACCTTTAGGTACCCTTTTATGAAGGTCCTCGTTTATGAGTACATATTGGGAAGCCAAAAGCCTTAGTGCTCGCTTTGCTCTCTTGTCGACATGAAATGGGTATTCTCCTTTGGTGACATAGTTGAGGATGTCAGTATACCAAGGTTCTTCCTCTTGTTCTTGTTCTTGAACTACCTCATCATCTTCTATAGCTTGGATGTAAGCTGGCTTATGCCTTTTTTCTATTGTTAGAGGTATTTGCTCAATTTCCTTAGAAATTCTAACCATTGAGGCTAGTCTTGCCAAGGCATCAGCAAATTGGTTTTCCTCTCTTGGTAGATATGTATATTCTACCTTCTCAAGTTGATCAGTATGAGTTTACAAGTACGTTTGATAGGAAGCTAAGCTTTCACTCCTTACTTTCCATCTTTTGGAAATCTAATTGATGATTAAAGAGGAGTCTCCGAATATTCAAAGTTTCTTTACTCCTAATGCCAAATCAGTTTCAAGGCACCACGCATGCTTCATATTCCGCAGCATTTTTGGTAACGTCAAAGTTTACCTTTATGGAGATTGGGACGTGTTCTTCTTTAGGTGATACTAATAATACCCCTACGCCACAACCCTTTTGGTTTGAAGCTCAATCGAAGTATAATGTCCAAGTATCATCTTCAGTAAGCATCAAGTCTTCATCTGGAAAATCATTTTCATGCATTGGCGTCGAATCTTCTATCGGGAAATTTGCTAAGAATTTCGAGACCACTGATCCTTTGATAGCCTTTTGAGGCATAAACCTTACATCGAATTAGGCTAAGTTGACTATCCATCTTGATATTCGCCCGTTAAGTGTAGATTTCTCGAAGAGATACTTTAGTGGGTCCATTCGAGATACTACATAGATTGTATGAACGAGCATGTAGTGTCTTAACTTGGTTGTGGCCCACACTAGTGCGAGGCACAATTTCTCAAGTGGTGTGTAGCGTACTTCTTACTCGAGCATCTTCTTACTTAAGTAGTATATGGATTTTTCTTTACCTACTACTTCTTGCGCAAGCATAGCTCCCATTGTCTCTTAAGTGACTGTTAGGTATAGTCGAAGGGGAATTCCTGGAAGCGCTAGTGCCAATACGGGAGGATTAGCGAGATAGGCTTTGATTTTTTCAAAGGCTTTTTGGCACTCATCGTCCTATATCACTGGTACATTCTTTTTGAGTTTCTTGAATATTGGTTCGCATATGGTGGTTAGCTTGGATATGAACCTACTTATGTATTGCAACCGGCGAATGAATCCTCGAATTTGTTTCTCGGTCTTGGGCGGCAGCATTGACATGATTGCTTTAATTTTAGTTGGGTCTATCTCTATTCTCTAGAGCTAATGACATAGCCCAAGAGTTTTCCTGGGGTGACTCCAAAAGCGCACTTAGATGGGTTTAGCCTCATATTGTATTTCCTTAATCTTTCTAAGAATTTCTTAAGGCTACTAGATGTCCTGGACGATCTTTTGATTTTACAATCATATCATCCACATAAACTTCTACCTCTTTGTGCATCATGTCGTGGAGTAAGGCAGTCGCTGCTCTTTGGTAAGTGGCACCCCCGTTTTTCAACCCGAATGGCATTACCGTGTAACAGTAAGTGCCCCATGGTGTTATGAATGTAGTCTTTTCCATGTCTTCTTCTGCCATTAGAATTTGGTTGTATCCAGCGACCCATCCATAAATGAGAGAAGTGCGTGGTTCGCTGTATTATCTACCAAAATATCGATGTGTGGTAAAGGGAAGTCGTCCTTTGGACTTGCCTTATTTAGATCTCTGTAGTCGACACACATTCTTACCTTTCCGTCTTTCTTGGGGACTGGTACCACATTTGCGACCCATTTAGGGTATTTGGATACCCTTATAAAACCTGCTGTTATTAGTTTTTGAACTTCTTCTTTTATTTTTAGAGCTACGTCCGGTTTCATTCGATGTAACTTTTGTTTTACAGGTTTCATTCCTAGGATTAGTGGTATTGTGTGTTGAGCTATTTCTCTATTTATTCCTGGAACATCTTCATATGACCAAGTGAACACACCTATGAATTCTTTTAGTAGATTTATTAAATCGGTTCTTTCTTCTTTATTAAGAGTTAGACTAATTTTAACCTCTCTTTTAATGGTTGGATCTTTTGAGATATGAACCGTTTCAGTATCTTCAGTTGCTGGTGTTTTATTCTCAAGTGTTTCCATTGAATTAATTATTTCCTTGTCATTTTCATTGTTAGCTAAGCAATACTCATCATCTTGAGTAAGGGAATGACACGAGGAGTAAGAAGAAGAAGACATATTATTGAATTCGGAAATCATTACATCAAATAAAGAGATGTTCGTTGGGACTTGACTACTAACTATCCTAGGGGTAGACTTTGAAGTAGAAGGGAGAGAAGGAGATGCTACAACAGAAGGTTTAGAGGACTCGACTAAAGAAGACTTGAATTCAGAGTCAGACTCTGACTCTGACTCAGATGACTCAGACTCATCAAACATTGGTCCTTGTCCTGTTGTTATGGAGATCCTTATTCCACTTGGTGTAGTCACCTTCACGATCTTTCTCCATCCTTAGACTAATCCCTCTGCCGGAGTAATGAGCTTTGTGGGATCGAAGTCTTCGCTTTGCAAGGCCGTTTGGATAAGCGCAGAATTGTCATTGATACGCTTAGGCTCGTTTTTCTCGTAGCCAAAGAGTAATCCCAGGACGTTAAAGTCAAAGCATGGAGGTGCTTTCTCCTTATGGGTTGGAGTTGGGATATCATCTAAGAAATTTCAATCCAGGAAGATTTCGAACCCAGGTTGTCTTATCCTATTTTTGACAAAGGGTTCAGGAAATTCGTAACAATGGTAGTCCTCACCCTTTCTTCTGAATTGACCATTTAGAGTGAGAGGATATTGGTCCATTGGGATTACTTTCTTTTGAGTATGAGCATTCCTCCGTGCATTAATCTTTTCCCGGGCTTGCTTATATCCTTTCGAAATAGGTTCAAAACTAAGTCCAAAAGTATCAAATTTAGGAAGGCCAAGAAATCCCATTTGTGTTGCTACTCCTTTCTTCTTTTCTAGAGTCATTCCAGGAAAGTGTCCTTGCTTTCGGAGTATTCCATTGACTATCATGTTCGAATGGAGGTCGTAGTGAAGAGGGGTCTTTTCATCCTCATTGATAAAAGAGACCTCTTCTGCGTCAAAGACCCATAAGTCTTCATAATTTTCATCGTGCTCCACATTTATAATAGGCTTATCAATTGCCTTAATTCTGATTGGAGAAGCATCGATAGTGATAGGAATTCCTCCAACTATGGCCTTCACTTGTTGATGAAGGGATGACCTTAAGATCATGAAGCCAAGGGCACCCTAATAATAAGTTGAAAGAAGCTTTGATACCTACCACTTGGAAAGTAGTAGCATGTTCAATGACTCCTGCTGTGACATTCATAATGATAGTCCTAAGAGCTTGGCGACGAGTGTAGTCATAAGCCCTTATTCCTTGTGTAGATGGAGACAAATCCTCATCTCTTATTCCTAACATCCTCGCAGCTCGAAGTGGGCAAACATTGATCGCTGACCCATTATCTACAAGAGTTATTGGGACATTCATTCTCTTGCAGATTACTGTGAGGTTTAAGGTCTTATTATGCTTATCATCCTCTAGAGGTAGATCCTTGTCAGAAAAGGTGATTAGGTTGATGGGACTTGGAAGATCACTCGTGAGAAAATTAGCTAACCCCTCAGGAGTGGTTTCAAAATCTATTCCTACTTTATCTAAGGCATCCATTACTGCGGCTCTATGTTCACAGGATGTGGCTAGTAGTTTCCATACGCTCATATCGACCTTAGTCTTCTTGAGTTGTTTGACAACATCATTGTCCTCTATGATGGGTATGAGAATTTGTTGGGTAGTAGGAATAGGTTGTGTTGTAATGGGAGGTTGCATTCTCCCTGATCTTGTGAGGACATCTATGGGCGAATGGAGTTTCTACTAGATAGATTGTGGAAAATGGAGTTTCTTCCAAATCTTTGAGGTAGACATCCTCATCATCGTTTTCCCAAACTCCATTGATACTAGCATCTTTTTCTGGATTTATTTGGACTAACTTCTTGTTATCAATTAGTCCTTGGACTAGATCCTTGAACTTGAAGCAATGTTCAATGGTATGTCCCCCAAATTGATGGTATGGACAATAGAATTTATCTGTCCTTTTTAGTGATTCAAAAGGTCTTGGCTCGAGAGGTTTAATCTTCCCATTATCGAAGAGCTTTTGAAACATGTTTGCATAAGAGGTCCCAATTGGAGTATAAGGCTAATTGCTTCTTCTGGGTTTTTCAACTACTTACAGAGAAAAGGGTTTTCTCTCACTAGTCTAAGCAATTGTCATCTTTTCCATTTCGCGCTTATTTTGAACCATTTTTAAATGGTCGAGGAGTTCACAACATATATCAATTGCTTCACTCAGCGTGTTTATAAGGTGTCATACCTCTTCTTTACTGGCCGGCGACTCACCTATAGTGTGCTTCTTGGCATCGAAAAAGATTTCCTCTTCTTCTTCGATGGCATGAATCTCTTTAACTAGTCTAATGAAGGTTGTTGGATCGACATGATCTTCTTCGTCATAAATAGCCAAGGAATCTGAAAGTGAAGCATTATTAATACTTAGCTTCTTGCTTGTAGGAGGCAATGGAAGTTTGTTATTGTCAATGAGATCTTGGATGGCTTCCTTTAGCTTCCAGCAATTTTCAGTAAGATGGCCCCTGCCTTGATGGTATTTGCAATGTGCATTGGGGTTCCAACTAGCTGTCCTCTTTTCGACTAGTGGATCCCCAAATGGTCCAATGGGAGTTGTAAGACCTTTTGCATGAAGGCGATTAAATACGGTGTCAGAACTCATGCCAATAGGTGCGAAGTTTCTCCTAAATGGCTTCTTTAATTTTGTCCTTGGTTGTTCATAGCCAGGACCTCAATTAGATTAAAGGTGCTAACGTTATTCGAGTGGGTAGTTTTGGAAGAAGAAGGATTGTCGCTCTTCTTTCCTTCCCAGCCACTGTTAGAGTTGTTAGCAGCTTTTTGCTTTGCAAGGTCGTCTTCAATGTTAATTCCTACGTCATAGACGGCCTTGAAAGTGTTCAAATTGCTTTGATAATTGAGATGCTTATAGTACTTTTCCTGGAGATTCTTAATGAACATCCTTACAGATTCTTTCTCAATGGACACCTCAACCATTTTAGCGGAAGTTTCCTTCCACTTATTGAAGAAAGAAGTAAAGCCTTCATTCACTTTTTGTTTCAACATCCAAGTTCTTTATGGTCAGTTTTGACTTGGACATTGCATTTATATCTATCCATGAAAGCGTTTATTATGCCATCCCAAGAAGAGGTTTTCTCCTTTTCAAGGGAAAAGAACCATTGTTGACAATCGGTTTCTAGATATAGTGAAAACAAAGTATGGAAAACTTTCCTGTCAATCCCCTTAATGTTCATTATAGTTTCAAAAGCTCTTAAGTGGAAGTAGGGGTTGTCAGTTGGTTTGAACTTAGGGATGTCATTGGCATTGAACTTCTCCAAAAGAAGTTCCTTGTCCACTGAGACCCCTTGTGAGCTAATCCCTTGGAACTTATAGTCATTGGAGAGCTTGCTCAAGCTTTCCTCCATTCACTCCATTTGTTGTTGTTTCGCAGGGTCATTGACTTGAAGAGTAAGGGTTTTCATCATCTCGGTCAAACTAGCAAGGTTTTGCCTAAGCTCATCAACTTCTTGTTGGGTTGCCATTAGTATGAACTTTTTTCTGTGTCTGATGGGCTTATCGAAGAGTAGAACTTGAACAAAGGTGTTTTCCTTAATTAATCGTCCTTCGCTTCTTGACCAAGTACTGTAGTTTAAACCATTTTGTTTTAATGACTTGACTCAAATTGACTTTAACTTTATTGGTTTTGAAGGCAAAAAGGCAAAAATAGGGTGCATATTTTTCGAAATCAAGTATAGGGTTCAAACAACATGGTTATGTTTGGAGGATTAATATCCGACTTACCCCCCTAATAAAATGACGAAAAACATGCGCACACAAGACTCTCTAGACATGGTCAAGGTGTAACATATATACAAAGTGTATGCTTTAAAAGTGAGTGAAAGTGGCATGATTTGACTCTTGTGTAAGACCATGGGACTATGTGCTTAGACTCATTTAAGGGATAAAATATGGTTTATGCCATTAATAAACTGATTAATTAAACTCGGCGTGAACACTCAAGGAGGAAACCGGACCATCGCACAAACAATGGGACTGTCGCAATGTGCCAGCCCTGTCGTGTCGCGCCGAACACTAGCGTGTCGCGCCACATGCCAAGCTTCGGCATCATTGCCGAAACGTCAGTCTGGGTCTGTTTCCAGTGTTCTACCTTAGAGGGAAAATCTTATAGACGTACTAAGTCAGGCTCGATCAGTTTATTTAGACTTTAAAAACTCATATTAATCGGTTAATTAATTAAGCAAAGTCCTTTAGTCATTAATTAGTTTATTTAGACTCAAACACAAGTCAAACAAACAGTTAGTGTAAATATGCACAAACAAGAGATGCATAAGTAGTCAAGTAAGCACAATATGATGCAATGAGTTTGCAACCTAACCATGGCTCTAATTCTCTAAAGTTCAAGGATAAAGGTTAGTCAAATAGGGTCCATGGTTATGAGTCCGGATGCATCGCTCGGAAGCCTTATCTTTGGAAGGGTTGGCGTATATGGATGGGACCCCGCAAGTTAAACTTGCTTCCACGGTTTGGTGAATTCACAAACTCTGATGTACCCTTCGTTGCCATGAGCGTTCAATTGGGTAGATGGAGTGTGAATCTCCAGAGGGTTATGGCCATATTTAGAACACATATGGGTTCAGAAGAGAGAAAAACTCAATCAAGAAGTAGAATCGAGCAAACGGTACTAGAACTGGTCGAAACAAGAAGGTAAATTTCTGGCTCGGTATTGAAAGAACATAGCGCGAGACATCAAAGCCTGTCGCAAGACGATAACCCTGTCGCCACGTGACATTGCTGTCACACTGCGACGGGCCCTATTTTCTCAGCGCCAGTTCCTACATGCCTCGGCAGCTTTCTGTTCTTAGAATTTTCCAGTTTTTTGTAGCGTTATTTCGATTCTAGTTGTGAAAGATATTTCCCAAATTTCCTACGTGGAAAAAATCCTATGTTTTTTACGCATTACGGATGGTCTTTCCAATGCGGACCTTTTTTATGCTTATGCCAATAATGTCAATCTAAATCATTGCAAAAATTATGCATATGAATATTTAGAAATTTTCGAGTCTCATCCACTCATTCTAAATCATTGCCAAAATAAATTTTAGGAATTAAAATAGAAATCCTCCCCAGTGGAGTCGCCAAAAAACTGTAGGGAATATTTTAAGCATCCCACACTTGAGCCCCACTGTGATCATACACTTAAGCATGATGGTGTCCAAAGGGAAGGAAGCTAGAGCAAAAGAGTCGTCAACAAGTTTTAAGAACTTGTTAACCGTTCACAGGGTGAAAGTTACACCCCTTCACAATCCATGAGATCGCTAACTCCATAGTGGTCCGGAACCATGACTGGATATTCGGGGATGAAGGTAAAAATCCAACCTAAAAGAGATTGAACCTGCCCTAAAAATAGGCCTCTACTTTATTCTTCTCATATTCATATGCGCTTTCTAGCTAACATACAATCAATATATTAATCCTAAACATATTTAATCTATGTTGGTTGGATATTAATGCACAAACAAATCTATTATTGGCGATCACTTGAATTATAATCATATTAGCCTAAACAAGATTATTAATTATCTTATTAAGCGTGATTACAAATACAAATTCCCTTTAAACCTGCAAGAGAGGGCGTAATCAAGCAATAACAATAATATCAAGCAACATAATATAGATTATAGACACAACAATCATCATCATCATAATAATCTCAATCTCAATAAAGCATAATAATAGCAAGATCCTAGGCATGATACTAACAAGATTAATAACAAATCCTAGCATGTCACTAAACATTAAAAATCAAAGCTTCATCCGTAACATGATACTAACATGATAGAAGAAATAGGAAGCAACCTAAACATGATACTAGGAACATACATGATATTAAGAATATTAGTTAATATCCTAAACATGATACTAGGAATCATAAAGACATCCTAACATGATACTAGGAATTAAAATAATCTAAGCATGATTCCTAAAGAAATAGAGCAATTGAATAACTTACTTTGTTGCCTCGTATCTCTTTTTATCAAAACAATACACATGTTAGTAACTTCAAGGAAAATATTAAATCAAACAATTAATTTAAATAATTGCAATAGGGATTTGAGACCAAACCCTCAGAAATTATCAACCTTTCACGTCTAGGGCGAAAGCAACTTTGAGCTTGGTTAGGTGTGTCTAAAACTCGTGAATGCGGTATTTTTATTTGAAAAGGGGAGGCTTAGAAAGAGGGAGAAAGAATAAGCTATTAGCTTAAGAGAGAGGAGAAAAGAAGAGAATTGATGATGATTGTGAATGAATAAAAACGAGGAAATACAACCCTATTTATAGGAAAAATAGCCCGGAAACGATCAGAAAAAGACCGAATCCCATCAGGGATAAAACTTTCCCTGTCGCGGAACGGCTGGGTCCAGCGCTACGCGACAGCCTGTCACTGTGCGACAGGCTTGTTGTGGCGCACCAGCTTTGTCGTTTCGCGTTGGCTTACGCGTTTTCTCAAAAACCGTACGGAATCCTTAATCTAATTAAATTCTATTAATAAGGTCCATACTTTTCTTTGAAAATCAGATTTAATCTTTTTAAAACACTTGTTTTAATCCAAATAGAATTCTTTATTTTCCTAAAAGATATAATTACCGTTCCTAATCTCATTAGAATTCAAAATAACCTTCTAGATTATTCTAGAAGATTAAAATCAATCCTAATAACTTTAGGAATATTAATTAATGGGCCCTCCACTAGATTATTGGGCCATAAAACCATTGCAGTCCCAATTTAGTATTTTGGCCATAACTTCCTCATTATTCATCGAAATTGGGCTTATAATATATCGTTGGAAAACTCTATTCAAGCCCAATCCAACTACACCATTATTGGACCCTTATCATGAACCAAAATAAATTGGATTGGACATTTTCACAAATAAAGTACATTTTCGAAAATAGAAAGAAGAGTTATTTTTATTAAAACAACCGCATCACAAGTCTTTTCACACTTTTACTTCGTTGAATAATCAAATGACGTGAAAGATATTCATCACTGGGTTTGGTTTTTAGGGAGACACAATTAGGTGTCTACAGTATGGTAAAGCATGTCACCTCCAAGTGGAATTGGAGTACAAGGCATATTGGGCTATTAAATAGCTCAATTTGGATGCTAAGCTAGTGGGAGAATAGAGGCTCCTACAACTTAACCAATTAGATGAGTTTAGGATGATGGCCTATGATAGTGCACGCGTCTACAAGGAGAAGACCAAAAGATAGCACAACAAGATGATCCTTTCAAGAGAGTTCAAAGAGGGTGACAAGGTTTTGTTATTCAACCCTAGAATTAAACTTTTCCCATGAAAGTTGAAGTTAAGGTGGTCCGGTCCTTTTACTGTGAAAAGGGAAAATAAATTCAGTTCTATGGAATTAATCGATGAGCATGGTAGTAAGTTTAAGGTCAATGGCTAACGACTAAAGTTATACCACGAAGGGGCTACGATTAGTGCAATTGAACTATTTCACCTAATAGATTTTGTTTCATCTTGATTGACATGTGGTAAGAGGGTCGTGTGGGACCTAGATAAACCAGCGCTTTGTGGGAGGCAACCCATATTTTCATGCTTTTTAGAATAGTTTTCTTTCTTTGTTTTTCTTATGTGAGAGGAGAGATGAGGGAATTTAATGTGTTTTAGAGTATTTTGTACAGGTTGGAGAAAAAGAGTAAGCCAAATTTGGAGAAAAGAAAAGAAAAAAATCGGACTTAAGTGATGTAGCGCGCCTGATCGGCGATGCTCTGCTCGACCGGGCGCAAGAAGTGGTCCGTATACGAAGAGAATTTGCCGGACCGGGTGAGGCTCCGCCTGACCGGGCGCGAGACGAAAGAAGATTTTGAGGCAACATTCGCCCGACCGAGCAATTCACCGCCCAACCAGGCGCGAGAGTTGAAGAAAAATTTGGGATAAAATCGCTCGATCGGGCGCAAGCGCAAAGGGTCCAACATCATATTTTGCGCCCGACCGGGCGCGACAGGAGCAAAAAAAAAGAGGTTAGATTGCCCGACCGGGCGCGACATACACCGGACGCCCTCTTCTTCTTCTTTCTTCTTTCATCTTTCTTTTCTCCATTTTTTCTCCAACCTCCATACTTTCTCTCTCTAAAACTCAAATTTTCTCTAACTTCTCTCTAAGATCTCCTATCCATCTCTCACCAAATCCAAAAATTTTTACATATTTCTTTTCCTCTCTTCACCCTCTACAATCATATACCAATTTTGTTCACTTATGAACAAATTTTTTCTAAACCCATATTCAACAATGGCTTCAAAGAGGGCAAGGATTCAAGGAGGAAGGGGTTCGGGTTCGAGCCAAGCCTACGATCCGAATTCGCAACTCGAGCAATTGCCGACCATCCGGATCACCACACAAACTCAACGAGAACGGCTCATCAAGCTCTATGAGCATGAGGTAATTCCTTCTCGGTGGTTACATCGACCCTCTCTTAAGTCTTTAGGCTTATATGATCATGTTAGGAGATTCCTGAACGATATTGGTATGAGGAAATTTGTCGATATGCATTATCCTACTTACCGTGAATTAACATGTGAATTTTTGTCTTCTTTGAATGTTGAACAATTTAAGAATGGTCCTAAATTGCATTTTCGGTTGAACAATAGAAATATTAGTTTAACTTATGTTGAATTTTGCAAATTATTTGATCTTAAACCCCAACTTCCTACGGCTTGGCATGAGAACTACAAAATGGAAGATATCTACATTGTTTTAACGGGTTTACCAACCCCAAATTCCCAACATGATAGTGCCTGACCCTTTCACCACCCCGTCCCTAAAATCTTTTAAAGATTTTCGAGCACTTGTTTTCTAGCTAGACATGAACCGCACAATGCACAAACGAATGAACTAGCTATCATAAGACACTATGTATTTGGGTATGGGAAGTTGAACATAGGTAGGTATATCATAAACCATCTAGGTAGGCATGCCACCACTAGTGGTGGTCCGGGTAGAACCCCTACCCGAATAGGAGGCCTTATCACTAGAATAACGGTCAAGAAAGCCAGGTTTAGTGAAGCTAGGAGTGAGGGTTTCACTAACTTTGGGGGGGATACTCTTATGACCACTAGATATTTACATAATTTGGATTGGATAGAGTTAGATTGTCAACAAATCCCCCGTTGGTGTTTTAGAGTAGGAACGAACCCCCCCTTTGCGTATCTTTCCCCTTCCTAACCTCGAGTTGACCGCCTTTTCCCCTGGGCAAGAGACCTACACCTATGACATTTTAGTTTCCCATACCCAAGGGCAAGTACCACCACCACCCCATGTGCCACATCTTGAGCCCATGGTACCACCATCACCACCTCATGTACCACATCATGTACCTCCACCACCCCCTAGGCATGATCCCGAGACCGTTTGGAACTTGCAGAGTATAGGATAGGCCATAGGTCGTATTGAGGATTCCCACGAGGAGCTTAGGAGGATGGTTGGCTCCTTATACCAACGATTAGGGTATCTTGAGAGGAACCAGGGTAGAGTCCTGTTTCCTATGTATGATGTGCTCGTCGGGGTGTTGTTCCCGACGAGGCTATTTACCCTGATTGGTTTCAGCCACCACTAGGGATGGCAATTTGATCCAGCTCCGCCCCTGGTCTGATCCGATCCGAAGAAAAAAATCCGATCCGAATCCGAAAAAAAATAATCCGACTTCGACTCCGTTAAAAAAATCCGACTCCGAGTCGGAGGAGGGTTTCGATAAAAATCTGACTAATTCGACCCGACTCCGACGGAGATCCGACTCCGACTCCGACTCCGAAAATCCAACTCGAAATCCGACTCCGAAAATCCGACTCGAAATCCGACTCCGAATCCGACCTCGACTTCTAATATGTAATTTTTTGTAATGTTCTACGCCTTGTTTTGTAATGTCCGACCCTATGCTTTTTTTGTACAACTATTTTCAATTAATTTTGTGAGTATGTTTTGAAAAATAGAAAAGATATTACTATAGTTTATGATTAAATTTGAATTGGAATCTCCCAAGAGGCCAAGATTCCAAATCGAAAGGAGTACACACCTTGAAAAATACGGTTTATGCTTTTAAAAAATGTATAAAATTTAAATTTATAAAACATAATAGTAATAATAATATTCTATATATTTTTTGAAAATTCACCTTTTTCTCCTTGACTTTTACCAAAAAAAAAAACGAAAGTGTTGTACCATATAGGCTACAAATAAGCATTAATACGTAATGTACAATGCAGCAATGCTATATAAAAGAAATTCGGATAAATTGAATCTATCGGGATAAATCAAAAGAAAGTCAAATGGAATCAAACAAAAATTGAATCAAATAAGTCAAATGAAGTCAAATAAAGCTAATTAAACCAAATGAAACTCAAATGTAGTCAAACAAAGCTTATTAAATCAAATGAAAGTCAAATATTATGTGGTGAAATAAAACTAATTAAATCAAAAGAAACTCAATTGAACTCGAACAAAACTAATTGAATCAATTGAAAATCAAATGAAGTCAAACAAATCTAATTGAATCAAATGAAACTCAAATTCATTAACAAAACTAATTGAATCAAATGAAAGTCAACTGAAGTCTGACAAAGCTAATTGAATGAAATGAAAGTCAAATGCATTTAAAAAAAACTATTTGAATCAATTGAAACTCAAATGCATTTAACAAAGCTATTTGAATGAAATGAAAGTCAAATGCATTTTAAAAAACTAATTGAATCTAATGTAAGTTAATTGAAGTAAATGTACCTATAGATGACAAGATCAATTAACTATATATTTACTACTACCCATATTCATATAAAATGTACCTAAAAAAATAAAAAATAAAAAAAAATAAAAAAATAAAAAAATTCAATTTTGTTATTAAGGAAAATCACTTCTAATAGATGACAAGATTAATTGAGATTAGAGAAGCTTAGCTATTAAAATTCATTTTAAGTCTCAAAAAAAATTATAATTCATTTAAAATTAAAATTTAAAACACAAAAATAGTTACCACCCAAAAAATATGGTACAGCTAAAAAATTTCAAACAACAATGTTACAAACCCTAATCAAAATTTGACCCTCTAACTCAATTCTCTAGCCGTCAAAAACAGAAAACCTTCCTCTTCTCTGTCTCTTACTACATAGTGCACCATCACAAACTCAATTTTGACGCCACCACCACGCTCCGACCACCACCACCGCGCTCCGACCACCACCACCTTCCAACTACACTACGTACAGTAGCTTAGCTACTTCAATTACCAAGTTTTTTCCTTTACTTTTTTAGTGTTCTTAATTATATCTTAAATCATAATTAACTTGCTTGTTGGTTTAAATTGGAGTAGATAATTTGTGAAGCCAACTAATGGTTGATATATTATTTAATTCTATTTGTTGTTTAGTTCTAATTGTAGATGTTACAGTGGGAATTGAAATGGGTGGGTCTTGTAATTTTTGCCATTGAAGATAAGTAGTTTTGCATGTCAATCACAAGAGAACTATGGAAAAATTTAATGGGAATTTTTTAGTTTGAAACATACTCCCTTCGTTTTTTTTTTTTATTTGCATCACTTTGGATTGCACAAAGTTTTAGGAGAGTAATATAATATTGTAAGTGGGTGAATAAATTATTATAGTAAAAGTAAGATGGGGACCATGAAAGAGAAAGTATGTAAGAGAGGATAGATATTTATATTATTTTAGTGGGGACCATGGAAGAGAGAGAAATGATAAAATAAGTTGAGTGGAGTTTAAAGTAAGAGAGTGAAATGATAAAATATAGTATAAAGTTACCAAAAATATAAGTGATGCATTTAAAAAAAAACACTCCAAAAAGGATAGTGATGCAAATAAAAAAACGGAGGGAGTACTGCTTATTTAATTTAAAAAATAAATAAATTGATTGTAAAGTCTTCTTTAATTTGTTTCCCCTGCTGCTTTGTTTGTATATAATGTTCTTTATTTGCTTAATTAGTGTTATTTTACACTTGCATATAAAATACAGCATCTCCAACAAATAATATTTGATTTGTTTGTTTGTATATAGTGTAAACTAAATGTCAATATTGTATTTTGTATTATTATTAAAACTATTATTGTTTGTTTTCTTGTTAGATTATATATTTGGTAAAGGTGTAAATGTGTAATTGATTAAAATTAATCTATATCACCACTAAAATTATTATTCTTATTTAAAAAGCATATAAGTATTGATTAAACTGTTTGTTTTTACATCAAAAAATCGGAGCAAAACAAAAATTTGGGAATCGGGTCGGAGTCGGAGGCAGGTGACATATATATAAGTCGGAGTCGGAGGCGGGTTGTAGGATTCAGAGTAAAAAAAAAATCCGACAGCTTGTAGGGTAGGAGTCGGATTATGCATAATCCGATCCGAATCCAACCCGTTGCCATCCCTAGCCACCACCTCAGGGATTGTAGATCCCTTCTCCCATGGCATTTACACTGACTATTCTTCTTTTCACGGTTATGGCCAGGACATTCCTTTTGGGGGGTCGAGGGGAAACTTTAACCCTAACTATTTTGATGGTAGCTCTTCTAGTGGTGCAGGTGGTAGCGGTAGAGGATTTGGAACGATGGATGATGAGGATGAGGATTAGCCATGCTGGGCTAATTCCCGAGTCAATGAGGACATTGTCTGATTTTGGCTTAGGGAAGATTTTTGGATATTGGTATCTTTCTTCTTCTTTTTCTTTTATTTTTGGTGTGTTTAGTATAGATTTATTGCTTTCAAGTATAGATTTTATTGCTTTGAAAAAATTGAAAAATACAAAAAAAAATTGGAAAAATAAAAAAATACAAAAATACGATCCAATGAATGATAAATCATGCTTCCCTGTGCCCCATACATTTATGAAAATTAGTTTGATTCTTGGTATATGATGATGAGTATTGTGGATAGGCTAGCTATGATTTGATGTTTGATTGCTTGGATGCCTTAACATGAGTCAATTATGCCCAACTACTTGTGAATATAGTGCTTGACTAGTTGATTTGGTAAGGAATGTGTGTTAGTTCTTGTTATGTCAATGAATTTGAGTATTGGTTTGCAACTTTGAGTAGTGTTAATATGACTCATTATTATGCTCATTGAGGAGGACGAATGCATTTGTTCTTTTAGGTAGCCTTCAGATGAATTTAGATACATTTGTTCCCTTCTTGCTACCCATGTTGTTGCCTTGACTTTTTGTTGTTTATTAGCCACATTACAAGTCGATCTTTCCCCATTGGTTACTAGTCCCAAGCTTGGCTTGGGGGAGCTATTAGTGAGTGAGGTGAGGGAGGTTGTAGTGTGCTTAATATTTGCACAATTTGGGGTGGTATTGAGAAGTTATTTGTTCTTAATTGTGGTTTATTTTTGATGATTTTGAAAGTTAAAATTCTTGAGAAAATAAAGCATATAGTGAAAAAAAAAAAGAAAAGAAGTTCAAGGAAAAAATAAGAGAAAAAAAATAAGTGAACTTCAAAAGAAAAAAAAAAAGAGCAAAAAGAAAAAAAAAATTGTTTCAATGTTCAAATGTTCTAAGTGAAGGTTGATCAAAAGAAAAGAAATGAGTTTCAATAAGAAAAATCAAGTTGAAGAGTCAAAGTTTGCTTATTCACTCAAGTTCTACCTTGTTATATTTTTATGAGTGAAATTGTAAGTATTGGGAATGTTTAATATGATTGGATTTTATGTTTGGTGAACTTTTTGTAGAGTTGAGTAATGTTGGAGATGATTGGTCATTATTTATTTGTGACCTTGGTTTATTAGGATTTTGGCTCCCTTAAGCATGGCTTTACTCTCACATTTTCCCAAATTTATCCTACCCTTTAACCTAAGCCTTATATTACAAGCTTTAAAGACCTTTCGACCTTTGTGCTTAGAGTTGTGTGAATGTGAAATTAGTTGCTTATCAATGCAAAGAATGATTTGATATATTTCGAGTCGACTATTTAGGTTGAGTGCATGTCTTTCAAACACACGAGTGTTGTGAGTTGGGAAGGCATTGTTCACATAAAGGGGTTGGGATGGAGAACGATCGGATACATTTTATATCCGCCACATAAATGAGAGTTGAGTGTGTGAGCACTAGTCTTGAATTCTATATGCTCTTGTGGTTTGCTCTATTTGACAACTGTTAGGGAGAATGAGTGATTGGATGGATTTGATTGGTTGGTTTTGATGCATACTTGTTGGATTTGCCTTGAATTAGTTATGTTTGTTTTTGATCGATTTGGGGTGAAGTATGTCTTATTTGTTCATTGATGAGCTCTTTGCTTTGGGACAAGCAAAGGTTTGGCTTGGGGGAGTTTGATATGTCTATTTTATATAGTGGTTTACCCCCGTCCCTTGGTCATAATTAGGAGTATTTTTGGCTCTTTAGAGCCACTTCTATTACTAATATTTGTTTTCTAGTGTTTTCGTAGTTTTAGTAGTGTTTTGTAGGAAATTGCAGATTTGGAGCATTTTCCCGGAATTATTGGAGCTAATACGAGCACTAGAAGATATTGACCATCTTTCATAGCCCAAGGCCGGTTAGAGTCATCAAACCGGTGATTAAGGGCTCAACTTAGAAGGAAATGAGGCATTAGACCGAGTTATCAAGCCCCAAAGAGGAAATCCGGATTGGGCTAAGAATTGAAGCCCAAACGAGAAGCATAGCCAATGCCCAAGTAAGTCCGCCCGATCGAGCAGCCCTCGCCCTGAGGCGCGCCCGATCGGGAGGGGCGGAAGAACAAAGAAGTTTAGCCGTGCTCGAGCTCGCGCCCGACCGGGCGCGAGAGACGTCCCTTAAAGTAAAAGGCGCGCCCAACCGGGCGAGATGGCGCACCCGACCGGGCGCGTGTTTTGGGAGGCGATTTCCAACGTTCTTTTACTTAGTTTCTAATTTGGATTTTTATGTTTTGTATAAATACGTTTTATTTAGTTTTGATATAATTACCTCTCTTTCATTAGCTAAATTCTCTCTTAAGCTTAGACTTTTCTCTTGTTTTCTCTCTCTACAACTCTTGGCTTATATACAATTCATTATTTCCGTTATTTTTGGTAATGATTTCTTCCCTTTTAATTTCAGTAATTTATTTGCTTTTGTTCGTCATGGTTTGTTTAATTGCTTTGATTAGTTTAGATTTAATTATGTGTGAGTAGATTATTTTCTAGGGTTGTGGGAATCCATAAATAATATGAAGGAGTAATTTATTATTGTTAATTGTCAATGCTTGATTAATTTCCTATTGATTGATTTAATGCTATGCAATTAGATTTGGCCATGTTAAATTGTATGAGTTATGCAATATTGATTCGAGATTCGAAAGATGAGAATTGATGTTTAGGCTTAGTTTCAATAGGCAGGTTAATTTATAAATGGTTAAGTCAAAATTCGAGAGATGCGATTTAATACCGGTAGATTAATTCTGTGATTGTGATTCAAGACAACCTGGGTTCGAAATATTTTTGGATTATAATTTTCTAGATGATGTCCCAACTCCCATTCATAAGGAGAAAGCATCCCTATGCTTTGAGTTTAATGTCATGGGACTTCCCTTTGGGTATGAGAAGAATGAGCCAACGCATATCGAAGAAAATTCTTTGCTCATTCAAACAGTTTTACAGAGTAATAACTTTGATCCCTCCAAACTTATCACCCCAGCAGAGGGTCTAGTTCAAGGATGGCGAAAGACTGTGAAGGTGACTACTCCAAGTGGAAAAAAGATCTCCATAACAACCGGACAAGGACCAATGTTCGATGAATCGTCTGAGTCAGAGTCCGAGTCAGAGTCTTCCCCTATCGAGTTTTCTAAGTCTTTAGTCGTAGCACCCTCTCCTAGTTGTTCTCCCTTAGCACCTTCTCCTAGAATAGTTAATAATCAAGTCCCAACGGACATAACTTTATTTGATGTAATGGTTTCTGAATTCAATAAGATGTCTTCTTTTGCTTACTCCTCGTGTCATTCTTTAACTCAAGATGATGAGCATTGCTTAACTAACAATGAAAGTGACAAAGAAATAATTAAAGCAATGGAAACACTTGAAAATAAAACACAGGTAATTGAGGATACTGAAACGGTTGACATCTCAAAAGATCCAACAATTAAAAGAGAAGTTAAAATCGGATTAACACTTAATAAAGATGAAAGATCCGGTTTTATTAATCTATTAAAAGAATTCATCTATGTATTCGCTTGGTCATATGAAGATATGCCAGGCATTAATAGAGAAATAGCTCAACACACAATTCCGCTAATTCCAGGAATGAAACCTGTAAAACAAAAGTTACGTCGAATGAAACCCGACGTAGCCCTTAAAATAAAAGAAGTACAAAAACAGATAACAGCGGGTTTTATTAGGGTATCCAAATACCCCGAATGGGTCGCAAATGTAGTCCCAGTTCCGAAGAAGGATGGAAGGGTACGAATGTGTGTCGACTATCGAGATCTAAATAAGGCAAGTCCAAAGGACGACTTCCCTTTACCACACATCGATATTCTAGTAGATAATACAGCAAACCACGCACTTCTCTCATTTATGGATGGATACGCAGGGTACAATCAGATCCTCATGGCAGAAGAAGACATGGAGAAAACAACGTTCATAACACCTTGGGGCACTTGCTATTATACGGTGATGCCATTCAGGTTGAAAAGCGCGGGTGCCACTTACCAACGAGCAGCAACTGCTTTACTCCATGACATGATGCACAAGGAAGTCGAAGTTTATGCAGATGACATGATTGTGAAATCAAAGGATCGCCCAGGGCATTTGGTAGCCCTAAGAAAATTCTTTGAAAGGTTAAGGAAATACAACATGAGGTTGAACCCATCCAAGTGTGCTTTTGGAGTCACCCCAAGAAAACTCTTGGGATAAGTCATTAGCTCTAAAGGAATAGAGATAGACCCAACCAAGATTAAGGCAATCATGTCAATTCCACCGCCCAAAACCGAGAAGCAAATTCGGGGATTCATTGGCCGGTTGCAATACATAAGTAGGTTCATATCTAAATTGACAACAATATGTGAACCAATATTCAAGAAGCTTAAAAAGAATGTACCAGTAATATGGGACGATGAGTTTCAAAAAGCCTTTGAGAAGATCAAAGCCTACCTCGTAATCCTCCCGTATTAGCACCAGCACTCCCAGGAGTCCCTCTTAGGTTGTACTTAACAGTCACCAAAGAGACAATGGGGGCTATGCTCGCACAAGAAGTAGAAGGAAAGGAGAAAGCCATCTACTATCTAAGTAAAAAGATGCTCGAGTATGAAATACGCTATACGCCACTTGAGAAATTGTGTCTCGCATTGGTGTGGGCCACAACCAAGTTAAGACATTACATGCTTGTTCATACGGTCTTCGTAATATCTCGAATGGATCCACTCAAGTATCTTTTCGAGAAATATACACTAAATGGGCGAATATCAAGATGGATAGTCAACTTAGCCCAATTTGATGTAAGATTTATGCCCTAAAAGGCTATTAAAGGATCCGTGGTTTCAGACTTCTTGGCAGATTTTCCAATAGAAGATTCCACGCCTATACATGAGAACGATTTTCCAAACGAAGACTTGATGGTCACAGAAGATGATACGTGGACTCTCTACTTCGACGGAGCCTCAAACCAAAAGGGATGTGGTGTAGGAGTACTATTGGTATCACCTAAAGAACAACATGTTCCAATCTCCATAAATCTATATTTCGACGTTACCAACAAGGCTGCAGAATACGAAGCATGCGTGGTAGGCCTCGAAACGGCATTGGCATTAGGAGTAAAGAAACTTCGAATTTTTGGCGACTCTTCGTCGATCATCAATCAAATTCCCAAGAGATGGAAAGTAAGGAGTGAAAGCTTGGTCCCTTACCAAACCTACCTGGAAACTCTCACAAACCAATTGGAAAAGGTAGAATACACATATCTACCTAGAGAGGAAAATCAATTTGTTGATGCCTTGGCAAGTCTAGCCTCAATGGTTAGAATTCCTACGGAAATCGAGCAAATGCCCTTAACAATAGAAAAAAGGCATAAACCGGCTTATATCCAAGCAATAGAGGATGACGAAGTAACCTAAGAAGAAGAAGAAGAAGAAGAGGAAGAACCTTGGTATACAGACATCCTCAATTACGTCACAAAAGGAGAATATCCACTCCATGCTGACAAAAGAACAAAACGAGCCTTAAGACTTTTGGCTTCCCAATATGTGCTCATGAACGACGAGTTACACAAAAGGGTACCTAAAGGTCGAGCTCTTTTATGTGTAGGCAAAAAGGAAGCCCAAAGGGCTATGAGAATAGTCCACGAAGGGGTATGTGGAACACATATAAATGGCAAAATGCTAGTCCAAAAGATAATGCGCGAAGGGTATTATTGGACTACCATGAATAGGGACTGTCATCAATATGTCAAAAGATGCCCCAAATGCCAAATATATGCTAACTTGCAACATGTTCCTCCGTCTCTCCTCTACACCTATACATCACCATGGCCATTCTCAACATGGGGAATAGATATTATTGAAAGAATTACTCCTCCAGGAACAGGAGGCCATGAATACAAACTAGTAGCAATTAATTACTTCACTAAATGGGTTGAAGCAAAATCATATGCTAAACTCACTACAAAACATGTAGCACTCTTTATCGAAAGAAACATTATTTGTCGATATGGAGTCCCACATGAAATGATAAGTGACAATGGAACTCACTTTCAAGCAGAATGTGAAGAATTGTTACAAAAGTATGGCATTAAACACCATCATTCTTCTCCATACAGACCTCAGGCAAATGGTGCAATTGAGGCAGCTAATAAAATTTTAAAGACGATCATCGAGAAGATGACAGAAAATTACAAAGATTGGCCTGACAAACTCCACTTTGCTCTGTGGAATTATCGCACGTCAATTCGGTCATCAACAGAAAATACGCCATTTTCTTTGGTCTATGGAATGGACGTCGTACAACCTGTAGAACTAGAAATACCGTCCTTATGCATTGTGTTGGAAAGTAAACTCGATGAAGTTGAATGGACTAGAGCAAGATATGAAGAGCTAACTCTACTTGATGAAAAGCGACTAGAGGATCTACATCATACTCGGTGTTATCAAACTCATATGGCTAGACACTTCAACAAGAAAGTCAAGATAAGAAATATTAAAGTAGGAGACTTGGTGTTAAAAGCATTAAGGAAAAATGTTTTAGACCCAAGATGCAAGTTTAGACCCAATTGGTCTGGGCCATATATTGTCAAAACTATTCTATCAGGAGGAGCTGCAAAACTGACTGATATGGACGGCAATGAATTCTCAAACATGACAAATCTTGACCAACTTAAGAAGTACTACCCATAATTACTTGAGTAGGACACTCAAGAGAGCTACGTTTGTCCTGATTCCTTAGGAAAGGATACGTAGGCAACCCTTATAGGGTGCGGCCACTTTAATTTTTACAAACCTCGCATTCCAGCAAATCAACTCAGAGAAATTAGCGCGAAAATTTGCAAACGCATCCCAGAAAAGTTGTCGCCTAACGACAGATGTCAGCGTCGTCTGACAGCAGCAGCGTCTGGCGACGAGGTCAGCACCAGACAACGAACACCAGCGTCTGGCGACAGACCTTAATTGCGACGCCAATTTTTCTGCATTAAACTGGGCGAATTTTGGTGTATTTTGAAAATTTTTGACTTCCGTACTCGAATATTTTCAGAAAATATAATTAAGTGTTTTCATTGCTTTAATGGAGATTATAATGTAAATGTTGATTTAATTTAAAAAGCTATAATTACATTAATAAAATAAAGTAAATTACATTATTGATGGAATTTAAATGAAAGCTTAAAAAAATAAATTAACTTAAAAAATTAAATTTGTCTAATAAGTTGAAAGTAAAGCAATGCTCTAATCTTTCTTCTCTTTCTTTGCTCTCTTCCAATTCTTGTCAGCTTCTTCTTCCTCATCCATTACTTTTGCTAGCAAGCATCCTTTAGAAGATCTGCATTCAATTTTGGTGTTAATAGTTTCTCCCTTAGCCATTACACCATATTTCTTCTCTACCCATATCTCTTTTCTGTAGAGTCAGCCTTCCTTTTCTCTTTGCCTTTAGTAGTGTCTTTCTTTTTAGGCATCATACTAGTTTTAAATTCAACCTTTTCGCCTAAGCGTTCCTTAACAGGGGCTATCTTATCTCCCAGACAATTCTTCACATTGGTTTTATTTTGATCTTTCTTTTTGTCCTTTTTAGGCCTATCAAGTAGCCAAAGCTTCACATCCTTGGACAAAGAAGGAGGAACCTTTTGGGTGATAACTTCCCATAAAGGCTTAGCACTCCAATAAGCATCAAACCTCTCTACTTCTTGTGACACAGGAAATTCATAAGGACGACGAAGATCTCCAGAAGGAATGGTTTGAGCAAGGCCATACTGCCTTTTTACCCTGCAGGGGTAATAAAAAGTCAACTTGGATAAGCTTGGAAGACGACAGAAGGGTTGCTTGTTGACACCAACCATCTTCTTAATTCTCCACCAAGGGATGATCCATTTGATAGCAAAATCACAAGAAGCGAATATTTTACTCCACTCCCGGCGACCCATCTTTATGGAAAAGCGTTTCTTTCGCCTAACAAAGCAATTTGGTGTATATTTTCAATATTGTCAGGAGGACTAATTAATTCTAGCCTCTCCATTAGCCACATCTACAAAAATTCAAATACAAATAATTAGTATTACTATACAAAAATATATATTTTTGATTTCCGTAATTAAGAATATTATTTTTCTACCTATAATAAAATTGGAGAGCCTCGAAGAGGTGCTTTTGGATTTTTCTTTAATTCATCTAAATTAAGCATACTCTCTCCAACAATTTATGGCATTGGATTCCTCCCTGATTCAATTTGTTCCATGACATACACTAAAATTGCTTGACCCTCACGATTATTTCCACTAGTGAAGAGATATTGGCTAAACATGCAAAAGAGAAAAGCTCTCCTCCTATAAACATGAAAAGACTTAGAATATGGTCTATCAAAGTAGTGACGTGCAAATTCATTCAGATTTACTACAGTTCCATCTACAATATTTGTTAGATCCCTGTCTTTAAGATTAAAGAAACGCTCAAAATCTTTATAATAATATTCATTCATATTAGGAATTACCGCAAGATCCATGGAAGGAAAGCCTAGAATAGCACCAAATTCTTCCGGTAAAGGACTAATTTCATCATAGCTTAATCTAAAGCAATGAGTGTCTGGATCCTAATATTCTAAGGCGGTATGAATAAAATTTATATCCATGTCTACCCCCTTAATACCATAAATACCTCCCAGATGAAAGAAATCAAGCTCTTTTCTCTCCTAGCAGTCAAAGATCGGCACCACTCACGAGTACAATCACTAAAACTTTTAGACATGATTGCTTAAAGAGAATTAAAGATATACCTATTATTTTAATCTATTCGAAATATACAAAATTCGGCAGATTTGGGGGCTATTTATGCACAAAACTGGTACAGTTTGTTTTCCGAAAGGATTCAGAGAAAAAAAGTGCGTCGCCAGATGACAAGGACAGCGCCTGGCGACGAGGACTATCGCCTAGCGACAAGATCATCGTTTGGCAACAGAGAGTCGGTTCGACGACAGCTTTCTCGTGTTATGCAAATCATATGTTTTTTATTACGACTCAATTTTGTGCATTGACTTTACGTTTTTATCCCTTTCAAACACTTTCCGACTAATTTAAGCTAAATTAATTTTAGGCTTATGGTAGTCAAAATTTTATTTTTCATTTTTCTTTTTGGGGGAGAAAGTCGGATACCCTCCATTAATAATAAAAATGACGGAAATTTTTTGCACAAAAAAATTAGTCACTATTTTTTCACACACTCACATGCACATAAAATAAAAAATAAAATATAAAATAAACATAATAAATTTGTATATACAATATGTCTAATATAAATGACATATAGTACAAACTAGCAAAGTCCTACAAAGTCAAATAAAAATAAATACAGGTACAGATACGGTGCCGGAGGACGCAAATGGGGAGGAATTCCCAAAGCATCAAAACACAATGTAGATCGTGGGGTATACTCCTCACTAGCTTCAGGCTCACCCTGACGATGAATCGCTAACGGCTGAGGCTGTTGTGGCTACTGCGACGGCGATTCAACCTCATACGTCCCACCACCCCCTATAGAAGCCGATGTCACGCCTCCTTGGCCTGTCGGCCTAACAGGTGCACCCTCAGAAGAGCCTGAACCTTCCGATCTCTCAGTAGGAGCCGTTTCCGACCGGCCACCCTTGCCCCTGGAAGAGGTGCGACGATGTCTCGAGCCAGACCTGGATCTCTCTTTACTAGCCTCAGGTCTCGTCCGAGTATGTGGCGGAGGAATAGGCTGCCCCTACAAGAATAAATCAAGTCAAATGCAAAAATAAACAAATAAAACATGTGATAAGAGAAATACCTCTGTAGCAGTATCGTCACGACAACAGGAGGCTCGATCTCTCAATCTCACCAGCTGGTAACGAAAGGCGTCCAAACCCCTCGCCATCCTCGTAACCACCTCGCGAGAGAACTGTCAAGAGACAAGTTAGTAACAATCAAAGACATATGTACAAGTAAAAGGCAAATAAATGACTCACCCAAGTCTGATGCCGGGGAATAGACTGCTCTATGAAACGATGTTCTGGAGGAGCCAGTGGAATCATCTCCTCGACCTGGCCATACATCCCCTAATAGGTGATGGATACTGGGGGAGGAACGAACTCTACATGAGTGTCCTGGAAAAACAACTTCAAATTGTTAATATCTACTTGGGGGCTATACAAGGGACATATGCACAAGATAAAAAATACCTCCTCTGCTCCCTCTAGCAGTGCAGGTGGTGGAGCCAAGAGCGGCAGCAGTGCCTCTGTATAGCATAGCTCCGGACGAGCGTGAGTCCGCCAAGGTGTGCCCTCTGGCGACCTACTCGCCAAGGTCCTCAACCTCGTCTTATCGAATATATGCCTAGGAGGGCGAGCAGGAACAACAAAAGCCTCCGAGGAGTGCTGAATAGCCACTCTCTCGCCTAGATAGACCGCAGCATCATACTTCCCCTGGAAGTACCGACGCTGAGCGGTGTATTGTGCAGCAAGCGCAGGAATGTCAAAATCGGCCCACGGCCGAAACACTACGGCCGGCTCCTACAAAATGCATGCTCATAAGATAAAATCCTACTAAAGGTATAAGAAGGCAATTATTTGAGGAACATACCGAGAGGATTAACTCTCAAACGCGCCTAGTAGTAGCCTGGTCATTGAGACGGCCTCCCTAACAGGCAGCAACGGGAAGTTCACGAGGTGAAGGTCTCGCCGGCGCAAGAGACGGAAAATACTCGTAGAACCAGATCTATGGGGATAAAGAAGTGTCAATAAATGCTACTGCATATCTGGAGCTAAATTTAGTAAGGGAAATTAAGTATACCTCTACGAGTCTCCAAAAGCTGGAAAGCGCGATATTTCCCTCGAAAGAACTATGACGACTGGAAAGTCGCAGTCCGACTAGGAAGTCCGCGTAAAGCCAGGCTGGCCCAGTCGTACAACCCGACCGTAGGAAGGTCGCGAAGAGCAGGCAGGTAGTAGAGTAGCACTTGACTACCTCTGTTAGGTGAAAAGATCCCTGACAACAGGATGAGTGCGAAGATGCGCACCCGCTGCTCTGGGGTGGTCGCATTGTCCTGAAAGGCCGCCGCAAGCGTGGTCCGGCGAATGCATCTAGTGCTAAGCTGCGTCGGATCAGCCTCAGCACGAGCCCGAATGGTGATAAGGCCTAACAGCTCCAGTACCTCTGGAGAAAAGACAGAGATCTCGCTTTCAAGAGGAAGCGGGACCGAAGTGAACTTCAATTCCGTGATAAGACTGAAGTCAGTAGGAGTAATAGTCATCTCACCCTAGGAAAAATGGAAGGTGTTGGTGGTGTCCCAAAAGAACTCCACCAAAGCTCGGACTACGTAGTGGCTCTGTCCGAAAGAGTACATAGCCTGAGTGGCTCGCAAAAGAGGTGTCAAGCCACATGACTCCCACAGAAGGCGCAGACCGTTATGGTCGCGGAAGTATGTATCGTATAAAGAGCTGATGGTCGTGTTGCCAGAACCATGGCTACGGACTCGCTCGCAGTGAATCCCTCGACGAACGCGCTCTGAAATGTGAAACTCAGGCGCGAAATATAGAGTGCGCTCGTCCCACTCTGGAAACCTCCCTAGAGAAGAAGAGGTCCCTACGCCGGCATCAACGGGATCGTCCTCCTGATGAGCCTCCCTAGAACGAGAACTCGAACCTCGTCGTTTAGCCATGCTATGTTATGCAAAATAACAGAAAATTAAGGTTCTATAGTATCTAAGGTTCGCCTAGCCGCATGATACTATGTTCGCAAAAAAAAAAAAAAAAAAAAAAAAAAAAAAAAAAAAAACCAGAGTACGTAGTTCTAAAACAGAGCATGATTTCAATTCAAGCATAAATGGCAATTTTCAACAATCAAACAATTTCTTGCAATACTATGACAAATATTGTGACAAATTTTGACAAGAATGGCTAGCAAAAACACGAAGAACAAGTCACATTGTTCTCACGAACTCAAGGGGTTCAACAATGGCAATTTGTTCATTTCTTCACCAAAATGGGTAAAACAAGTCTTTAAATGCTCTAAACATGATATATAAACACACTCAAGAAATTTCAAGGCATAAAATTCAACGAACGAAGAGAATTAAGCATCTTGGGTTTGATTTTTTTAAATACCCGCGCATAAACATCTCCGAATTCAGCAAAAATCGAGATAAGTTTGAGAAAAACTTACATGGATCGGGAAAATAGATGAGATAAGCTTTGATTTGCAACAAGTTTGAGCGAATTTGGTGGACAAACGAGCAAGAACTCCCAATTTGAAGTCTCGAACGCAAATGAACAATAACAGCAACAGTCACGGCAAATGAAGAAGAAAGGGGTTTTATTTTGAAAACCGGACATCAGCGCCAGACGACGAGTTCGTCGCCAGGCACTGACCTTCGTCGCCTGGCGACAGAGCTAAAACTTGGCAACAATGTGTTCTAGCATGCGCTGGTGTGACGACAGGATATGTGGCCCCTCATAAATGACTATGCGGACCTTATACAGAAATTTCGTGTTCCTTGGTACGCCAGTTAGCCCCTATAAGCAATTTGACATGATTAATTAATCGTCTCGATTACAATCACAGTAGGTGATCGACCTGATAAAAGATCATCTCACTTAGCTTAAAGCGCCTAAACATTGGCTCATCGCAAGCACCGACGTAATGGTTCACAAGCAGCAAAATGCGCCGATGTACTGGCACCGCGGTAATTTCAGCAAACATCACAGCAGCAAAGTTCAAGTGAGCTTTAAGAATCGACAAGAGTTGGTCTTCGGTAATTTTCTTCGGAATATTATCGCAATAACTGAGGATGACTTCAAGCAAAGTTATCTTCGACGGCATTCCCTAGGATGTGGAAGGTTTTCAGAAAATTGAGGATGGCTTCAAGCGAAGTTATCTTCGACGGCGTTCCCTAGGATGTGGAAGGTTGTCAGAAATAGGAGGTGACTTCAAGCGAAGTTATCTTCGATCATATTCCCTAGGATGTGGAAGATGGTCATATAACATCGGAAATTAAAGGCAGCTGCAAGCATGGTAGTCTTCAGGCGATATCCCCTAGCTTGAGGAAGATCGTCAAACAAAAATTGGTTACTCCAGATACGTGTGCTCGACGGTGCAAGATACGCGTTTCTTAACTCTTTTATCTATTTAACTAACGCTAGTTTGCAGGTATCGGTGTTACAAGAGTGATTTAGGATCGCATAATGTTCTGAATCATTTTCCGTCCCTATCGCCACTTTGACTTTTGCTTCCGAAACTTGCGTTTCTCCAAACTCAGTCAAAGTGGGGGCTTCTGTAGACACCCAAATGTGTCTCCCCAAAACCAAACCCAGTGATGAATACCTTTCACGTCATTTGATTATCGAACGAAGTGAAAGTGTGGAAAGTCTAGTGATGAGGATGTTTTTATTAAAATATTTCTCTTTCTATTTTCAAAAATATTTCTTTTCTTACTCTATTTATATAAAAATAGCCTGTTCAATTTGGTTTGGTCCATGATAAGGGTCCAATAATAGTGTAGTTGGATTGGGTTTGAAAAGATCTTTCCAATGATATGTTATAAGCCCAATTCCGATGAATTATGAGGAAGTTATGGATTAAATTAAATTAGGCCCAATGATTTTAAATATGGCCCGATGATCTAGAGGAGGGCGCCTATTAATTATTATTCCTAAAGTAATTACGATTGATTTTAATCTTCTAGAAATATCTAGAAAGTTCTCTTTAATTCTAATAAGATTAGGATTGATAATTATATTTTAAAGATGTTTTATTTTGAATAAAATATATTAAATCTGATTTTAAATCTGCTTGGATGCAGAATTACCTGTAACCGGTTTAAAAAGTGATTCCGCGTGTAAAAGCGTGTTGTACTTTTTAACCAGCGCGAGACGACAGTGTCGTCGCCTGGCGCTGACTTTTGTCGCCTGGCGCTAACCTTCGTCTCCTGTCGACGAGCTTGTCGTCTGGCGCTGACTCCTGTCGTTGGCGACAGGAGGTATTTTATTCCGAATATGATTTTCTTTGATCCCGTGCTATTTTTTCTATAAATAGGGGTCGAATTTCCCTGTTTTCAATCATCTCTCTCTTTCTCTCTCTAAAAGCTAGAAGCTCTCTTCTCTCTCTATTCTTTTTCTAAACCTTCCCTCTCTCAAAACTCCTCATACATTAGCTCTAGACACACCTAGCCAAGTTCGAAGTTGCCTTCGCCCTAGACGTGAAAGGTTTGAATTTCTGAGGGTTTGGTCCCAAGTCTCTATTCCTATTATTTAATTTAATTATTCAGTTTTATTATTTTCCTTGAAGTTACTAACGCGTGTATTTTGTTATTAGAAAGAGGTACGAGGCATCGAAGTAAGTACTTTAATGGCTTTATTGATATAGAAATCATGCTTAGATTATTTTGTTAATTCCTAGTATCATGTTAGGATGTTATATTGCTTCCTAGTATCATGTTTTGGGTTAACTAAGATTTCTAATATCATGCATGTTTCTATGATGTTTCCTACTCTTTCTTTATATCATGTTAGTGTCATGCTAAGGATAAAGATTTGATCTTTAATGTTTAGTGACATGCTAAGGTTTGTTATTAATCTTGTTAGTATCATGCCTAAGATCTTGCTATTATTATTAAGCTTTGATTATGATTATGTTGCTTGATACATATTTATTGTTGTTATTGCTTGATCACGCCCTCTCTTGCAGGTTTAAAGGGAATTTGTACTTGTAATCACACTTAATAAGATAATTAATAATATTGTTTAGGCTAATATGATTATAATTCAAGTGATTGCCAATAATAAATTTGTTTGTGCATTAATATTCAACCAACATAGATTAAATAGATTTAGGGTTAACCTAATGATTACATGTTAGTCAGAAAGCGCACATGAATACGAGAAGAATAAAGTAGAGGCCTATTTTTAGGGCAAGTTCAATCTCTTTTAGGTTGGATTTGTACCTTCATCCCCAAACCTCCAGTTAACGATCTCCTGGATCGTTAAGGGGTGTAACCTTCACCCTGTGAACGGTTTACAAGTTCCTAAAACTTGTTGGCGACTCTTTTACTCTAGCTTCCTTCCCTTTGGACGCCGCCATGCTTAAGTGTATGATCACAGTGGGGCTCAAGTGTGGGATGCTTGAAATATTCCCTACAGTAATACATAGCGAAAGCCCTATATAATCTGATTAATTGATGCATTGATGATTGATTATTGTGTTTTACCCTGGAATATTATTTATTGGTGAACCTATACCCTAGGCTTTTATTATTTTATTTCTCTCTACTTTAATCTCCTCAGTTTAAGTCTTTTTATGACAATAAATTGGTTACTTAATAATTTAGATTATTTTAATTAATTAGGAATAAATTGACTTGTTTCCCTGTGGTTCGACCCTACTTCCCTATCTACTTTAGTTAGAGGTAGGGATGGCAGTGGATCCGGACCCGACCCGGATCCGTGGATCCAGACCCATTTTGCACGGATCTGGGTCTTCAAATTTTGGACCCGTCGGATCCGGGTCCTGCTAGAAAAAAGGGATCTAGATCCGGGTCTGGTCCCTAGACCCAGACCCAGATCCGTTTACCCGTTTTTTAATTTCTTTTAAAAAAAAACTAAAACCTTTTGTTTCTTTATTAAAAATGTTGATGATGTTAGTAGTGATAAAAATTAGTTTCAAAAGATGAATTTTGGATGCTCATATCGGATACATCATCGTTGTTTTTTCACTTGCTTATTTGTAACATCGTACTTTTTTTGTTGTTTATAATTTTTATTTTAAAATATAAGTATATAATTTGGTTATTTACTTTGTGTTTATAGATTAGTTGTATAACTTTAATTTAGGTTGAACTTATAACCCGACGAAAGTTTAAAATGCATTTTTTTACCCAAACATTACATTTATTGCAAAAAATTAGGCAAGATATATTGGACCCGTTTTGGACCCGGATCCGTTGGACCCGTCGGATCTGGATCCGGGTCTCCATTTTCCAGACCCGACGGATCCGGATCGGATCTGGATCCTTGTTACCAAAACGGATCTAGACCCGGTCCAGATCCGACCCGTTGCGATCCCTAGTTAGAGGACTTAGGTAATTCTTTTGATTTGGAGATACGACTTTATCCTGTCACACCCCATTCATAATCCATGAGATTACTAATCCATATGGTTCGGAACCACGAAAGGAGGATCGGGGATGATGGTACGAAGTGAGTCATGGAGTCACATTCGTCCATATTGGCCTCTATTCGATTCTTATAATGAAAAGTGATTCCTGCGAACTCAAAGGCATACAAACAAAGATTCAATTTTCTCCAAAATATTGTGATCACTTGATTAAAAAACAAGATTAAAAAGGAACCTAAACTGGTCGTCCAAATTATCTTATTAGACGTGATTTTCAATTACATATTCCCTTTAACATGCAATATGGTGATTATAAAATATAATAGAATAAACATTAATATTGGAAGCAATTTAACAATAAATCGTTTTTCAAATCAAATAATAATAAACCTAATCATGATACTAGCAATATAAAATAAAAATAAGTAATTAAATTAATTAATTACTCACATTATGCGAGTTCCTTTAAATTGTTACATCATGAATAAATTGTTAGTAACTTCAATAAATAATAAATCAAATGGAAATTAAATTAAATAAAAATAGAGTTGATTTGGTCCAAATCCTCAGTTAATTATACCTTTCACGCCTTGGTTTAAGGACAGAACCTCGGGTTAAGTATGGACTCCTTGGAGTGCTTAAGGGAATTATTATGGAAGAATAAGGAGGCTAGTGTTTAGGCTAAAGAAGGAGAAGAAAATGATTTTTGATGTAAGGAGAGAGAGAATGATTTTTGGTGCCTAAAAGAGGAAGAGAGGATGATTTGGTGGCCTGAACTGCAGAATTGAGGTTTGTATTTATAGAGGAGACGAACAGGGGGACTTCCACGGAACCCTAGAAGAGATAAAGCTGCGAAAAAAACCCTAATTAAGCATCATGACACGGCAAACAATTTGACCCAAAATGTGGCTAAGTTTAGAAAACGCGTGAGGTTTTGTATGCGGAAAGCACACAGGAATTTCCCGTGTCATGGTATGTGTGCCGTGACATGGCACAGGATACCGCGACACGGCGCAGTCAACCGTGGCACGGTATTGCATACCGTGTCGCGGTGCACAGTTTTCCTAGATTGCGTCTAAATTCATAAGCGCGTAAGAAAACGCGGAAAAGAAACGGAAAAAGCACCGTGACACGATGAAGAATACCGTGTCACGGTACAAAGCACCATGCCATGTCATCTTATACCGTGGCGCGGTGTTTTAAACATTTGCGCGGTAATTCCAGTTTTTTACGCGTTTTTAAAATTATGATAACTTTTGATCCGTAACTCGGAATAAGGCATATAATATATCGTAGGAAATCTTATCAAGTCTAATTTCCAACCCAATTAAAATTAGGTGAAAATAGTTTGTAGGTTTTAAGACATGGCCATTTTAGTGAAAGGGTGTCAGTTTTTGGCCGAGTTTAGTATTTTGCTCATATCTTCTTCATTTTAAATCGAAATTGGGCTTATGATATATCATTGGAAATCTTATTTCAAGGACTATCCAACCAAATAATATTGGATCAAAGTTATAAGGAATGGTGTCCTTCAAACAAGTATGTTATTTTGATAGAGAGTTTGGAATTGTTAAAAAGTTGGAGGCCGCTTCCGATCAGTAATATTAATGGCAAAATTAATATTACAGCTTAATCTTAACTAATAATATTAATATTAATGGCATAATTAATATTACAGCTTAATCTTAACTAAACCCTTCGGGTGACACCCAATCGAGTAACTGATCAGCGACGACGAGTTAATCCGAAGGATTAAACGAGTCATTAGAGTACTACGAACAAAGTTCGTCGGATTTTGTAATTAGAGCGTCGAAACTGAGCCATCAAAGTCAAGTCGATTTAAGGAATCGACAAAGATGAGGAAAATAATCAAACAAATATATCGTGCTAAAATACGAGGATAGCACGAGCCCTAGCCACGCCTCGGATCGGAGGCAAGTGGCTAGGGGCCATGAGCAACGACGCACCAAGCCATCGCAGCTCTCGCAAGGCCCAGCTACGCTAGCCGAGGGATGCGGGGTTGGATGGGGCTGCTTCGTGGGCCTGCGCACCACAGCACCCTATGCCTAGGCACCAGTGCGCTAGCGAGCTGATGCTGCTAGCAGCGAGCTAGGTGCACGGCATAGCAACAGCACCCAGCAGCAAGCAGCCCACATGTGCGTGGCTCGCTGTTACGAGCTGGTGCAGGATAGCCTAGCTGGGAAGCCCATCCATGAGCTCAAGAGATGCCCACGTGGATTAACCACCTCATTTTTATCCCAGTCTGATGTGATCCATATATACCATGATGTACTTCGGATAAAATGGTTAACACTTTATTTCCGCTAATATACCTTAGTTATAAGCCTTAAGGGTCTTTTCTATACAACTTACTTCCCATAAGAAAGTATTTCGTAGCTACTAGTCTGACTTTAGTTGACATTTCCTCTTGAAGGATTATTCAAGTATTCCTTAATCTCTTTCCTCCAGTCCTCATCTTGAGGAGGAGTACTATACTTATACACCTCTGCTTTCACCTTTTCATCAAAAGGCTTGAGCTTGTATGTGCTTATATGAATAACTGATTCATCAAAACCTTCATTGTCAGGTAGTGATGTCTGCTCTGCCAAAAAGTAAATGAAAAGAAGTTCAAAGACCTTGTCAAAAAAGGATTAATTAATTCCAATCTGTCAGTAACAAAGTATAAATACACAAAATAATTCGCCACGATCTAAATGAATTAGTACAAGTCCCAACAAGAACATCATCTCCAACTTAAATTACATATAGTTCAAGGTGTGAATCCTTAATACCATGGTAAATTACATAACCAGGCACAAGTAAAAGGCCATAGGTCGGCACCCTTTTTGCTTGAAACGACACCTAGATTTGAAAAACAGATTTTTTACCACGCTAGAGTCCTTTTTTCGCAATTCCGTTGGGCCAAACCCCCTTCGGAGGTTTGCATTGCATAGATCTCGAAAAATTACACAATTTGAAAAAAAAAATTGTTCAATTTGGACACCCGAAGACAAAGTTATTACATTTTATAATTTTCATCAAAAAATTCCACAAATAACAAGCAAAATTGCTTTAAAAAACACAAGTGAATCCATCCAAAAGAACCATCGCACTAATGCACCGGATCCCATCAGAACTCCGCAGTTAAGCGTGCTTGGGCGAGAGTAGTACTAGGATGGGTGACCTCCTGGGAAGTCCTCGTGTTGCACCCCTTTTTCGGCGAATTCGGAATTTATTTTTGTTTTTGGTTATTTTGATTTGAGACGCGTAGATCCCGAAAAACTAACCAATTTGAAAGAAAAAAATGTTTAGTTCGGGCGATCGGGCGCAAAGTTACGGCATTTTAAAAGAAATCAGGGGCTGGAAAGGGTATAAATAAAAATTAACGCTCTAAGTAAATGGGTGCGATCATACCAGCACTAATGCACCGGATCCCATCAGAACTCCGCAGTTAAGCGTGCTTGGGCGAGAGTAGTACTAGGATGGGTGACCTCCTGGGAAGTCCTCGTGTTGCACCCCTTTTTCGGCGAATTCGGAATTTATTTTTGTTTTTGGTTATTTTGATTTGAGACGCGTAGATCCCGAAAAACTAACCAATTTGAAAGAAAAAAATGTTTAGTTCGGGCGATCGGGCGCAAAGTTACGGCATTTTAAAAGAAATCAGGGGCTGGAAAGGGTATAAATAAAAATTAACGCTCTAAGTAAATGGGTGCGATCATACCAGCACTAATGCACCGGATCCCATCAGAACTCCGCAGTTAAGCGTGCTTGGGCGAGAGTAGTACTAGGATGGGTGACCTCCTGGGAAGTCCTCGTGTTGCACCCCTTTTTCGGCGAATTCGGAATTTATTTTTGTTTTTGGTTATTTTGATTTGAGACGCGTAGATCCCGAAAAACTAACCAATTTGAAAGAAAAAAATGTTTAGTTCGGGCGATCGGGCGCAAAGTTACGGCATTTTAAAAGAAATCAGGGGCTGGAAAGGGTATAAATAAAAATTAACGCTCTAAGTAAATGGGTGCGATCATACCAGCACTAATGCACCGGATCCCATCAGAACTCCGCAGTTAAGCGTGCTTGGGCGAGAGTAGTACTAGGATGGGTGACCTCCTGGGAAGTCCTCGTGTTGCACCCCTTTTTCGGCGAATTCGGAATTTATTTTTGTTTTTGGTTATTTTGATTTGAGACGCGTAGATCCCGAAAAACTAACCAATTTGAAAGAAAAAAATGTTTAGTTCGGGCGATCGGGCGCAAAGTTACGGCATTTTAAAAGAAATCAGGGGCTGGAAAGGGTATAAATAAAAATTAACGCTCTAAGTAAATGGGTGCGATCATACCAGCACTAATGCACCGGATCCCATCAGAACTCCGCAGTTAAGCGTGCTTGGGCGAGAGTAGTACTAGGATGGGTGACCTCCTGGGAAGTCCTCGTGTTGCACCCCTTTTTCGGCGAATTCGGAATTTATTTTTGTTTTTGGTTATTTTGATTTGAGACGCGTAGATCCCGAAAAACTAACCAATTTGAAAGAAAAAAATGTTTAGTTCGGGCGATCGGGCGCAAAGTTACGGCATTTTAAAAGAAATCAGGGGCTGGAAAGGGTATAAATAAAAATTAACGCTCTAAGTAAATGGGTGCGATCATACCAGCACTAATGCACCGGATCCCATCAGAACTCCGCAGTTAAGCGTGCTTGGGCGAGAGTAGTACTAGGATGGGTGACCTCCTGGGAAGTCCTCGTGTTGCACCCCTTTTTCGGCGAATTCGGAATTTATTTTTGTTTTTGGTTATTTTGATTTGAGACGCGTAGATCCCGAAAAACTAACCAATTTGAAAGAAAAAAATGTTTAGTTCGGGCGATCGGGCGCAAAGTTACGGCATTTTAAAAGAAATCAGGGGCTGGAAAGGGTATAAATAAAAATTAACGCTCTAAGTAAATGGGTGCGATCATACCAGCACTAATGCACCGGATCCCATCAGAACTCCGCAGTTAAGCGTGCTTGGGCGAGAGTAGTACTAGGATGGGTGACCTCCTGGGAAGTCCTCGTGTTGCACCCCTTTTTCGGCGAATTCGGAATTTATTTTTGTTTTTGGTTATTTTGATTTGAGACGCGTAGATCCCGAAAAACTAACCAATTTGAAAGAAAAAAATGTTTAGTTCGGGCGATCGGGCGCAAAGTTACGGCATTTTAAAAGAAATCAGGGGCTGGAAAGGGTATAAATAAAAATTAACGCTCTAAGTAAATGGGTGCGATCATACCAGCACTAATGCACCGGATCCCATCAGAACTCCGCAGTTAAGCGTGCTTGGGCGAGAGTAGTACTAGGATGGGTGACCTCCTGGGAAGTCCTCGTGTTGCACCCCTTTTTCGGCGAATTCGGAATTTATTTTTGTTTTTGGTTATTTTGATTTGAGACGCGTAGATCCCGAAAAACTAACCAATTTGAAAGAAAAAAATGTTTAGTTCGGGCGATCGGGCGCAAAGTTACGGCATTTTAAAAGAAATCAGGGGCTGGAAAGGGTATAAATAAAAATTAACGCTCTAAGTAAATGGGTGCGATCATACCAGCACTAATGCACCGGATCCCATCAGAACTCCGCAGTTAAGCGTGCTTGGGCGAGAGTAGTACTAGGATGGGTGACCTCCTGGGAAGTCCTCGTGTTGCACCCCTTTTTCGGCGAATTCGGAATTTATTTTTGTTTTTGGTTATTTTGATTTGAGACGCGTAGATCCCGAAAAACTAACCAATTTGAAAGAAAAAAATGTTTAGTTCGGGCGATCGGGCGCAAAGTTACGGCATTTTAAAAGAAATCAGGGGCTGGAAAGGGTATAAATAAAAATTAACGCTCTAAGTAAATGGGTGCGATCATACCAGCACTAATGCACCGGATCCCATCAGAACTCCGCAGTTAAGCGTGCTTGGGCGAGAGTAGTACTAGGATGGGTGACCTCCTGGGAAGTCCTCGTGTTGCACCCCTTTTTCGGCGAATTCGGAATTTATTTTTGTTTTTGGTTATTTTGATTTGAGACGCGTAGATCCCGAAAAACTAACCAATTTGAAAGAAAAAAATGTTTAGTTCGGGCGATCGGGCGCAAAGTTACGGCATTTTAAAAGAAATCAGGGGCTGGAAAGGGTATAAATAAAAATTAACGCTCTAAGTAAATGGGTGCGATCATACCAGCACTAATGCACCGGATCCCATCAGAACTCCGCAGTTAAGCGTGCTTGGGCGAGAGTAGTACTAGGATGGGTGACCTCCTGGGAAGTCCTCGTGTTGCACCCCTTTTTCGGCGAATTCGGAATTTATTTTTGTTTTTGGTTATTTTGATTTGAGACGCGTAGATCCCGAAAAACTAACCAATTTGAAAGAAAAAAATGTTTAGTTCGGGCGATCGGGCGCAAAGTTACGGCATTTTAAAAGAAATCAGGGGCTGGAAAGGGTATAAATAAAAATTAACGCTCTAAGTAAATGGGTGCGATCATACCAGCACTAATGCACCGGATCCCATCAGAACTCCGCAGTTAAGCGTGCTTGGGCGAGAGTAGTACTAGGATGGGTGACCTCCTGGGAAGTCCTCGTGTTGCACCCCTTTTTCGGCGAATTCGGAATTTATTTTTGTTTTTGGTTATTTTGATTTGAGACGCGTAGATCCCGAAAAACTAACCAATTTGAAAGAAAAAAATGTTTAGTTCGGGCGATCGGGCGCAAAGTTACGGCATTTTAAAAGAAATCAGGGGCTGGAAAGGGTATAAATAAAAATTAACGCTCTAAGTAAATGGGTGCGATCATACCAGCACTAATGCACCGGATCCCATCAGAACTCCGCAGTTAAGCGTGCTTGGGCGAGAGTAGTACTAGGATGGGTGACCTCCTGGGAAGTCCTCGTGTTGCACCCCTTTTTCGGCGAATTCGGAATTTATTTTTGTTTTTGGTTATTTTGATTTGAGACGCGTAGATCCCGAAAAACTAACCAATTTGAAAGAAAAAAATGTTTAGTTCGGGCGATCGGGCGCAAAGTTACGGCATTTTAAAAGAAATCAGGGGCTGGAAAGGGTATAAATAAAAATTAACGCTCTAAGTAAATGGGTGCGATCATACCAGCACTAATGCACCGGATCCCATCAGAACTCCGCAGTTAAGCGTGCTTGGGCGAGAGTAGTACTAGGATGGGTGACCTCCTGGGAAGTCCTCGTGTTGCACCCCTTTTTCGGCGAATTCGGAATTTATTTTTGTTTTTGGTTATTTTGATTTGAGACGCGTAGATCCCGAAAAACTAACCAATTTGAAAGAAAAAAATGTTTAGTTCGGGCGATCGGGCGCAAAGTTACGGCATTTTAAAAGAAATCAGGGGCTGGAAAGGGTATAAATAAAAATTAACGCTCTAAGTAAATGGGTGCGATCATACCAGCACTAATGCACCGGATCCCATCAGAACTCCGCAGTTAAGCGTGCTTGGGCGAGAGTAGTACTAGGATGGGTGACCTCCTGGGAAGTCCTCGTGTTGCACCCCTTTTTCGGCGAATTCGGAATTTATTTTTGTTTTTGGTTATTTTGATTTGAGACGCGTAGATCCCGAAAAACTAACCAATTTGAAAGAAAAAAATGTTTAGTTCGGGCGATCGGGCGCAAAGTTACGGCATTTTAAAAGAAATCAGGGGCTGGAAAGGGTATAAATAAAAATTAACGCTCTAAGTAAATGGGTGCGATCATACCAGCACTAATGCACCGGATCCCATCAGAACTCCGCAGTTAAGCGTGCTTGGGCGAGAGTAGTACTAGGATGGGTGACCTCCTGGGAAGTCCTCGTGTTGCACCCCTTTTTCGGCGAATTCGGAATTTATTTTTGTTTTTGGTTATTTTGATTTGAGACGCGTAGATCCCGAAAAACTAACCAATTTGAAAGAAAAAAATGTTTAGTTCGGGCGATCGGGCGCAAAGTTACGGCATTTTAAAAGAAATCAGGGGCTGGAAAGGGTATAAATAAAAATTAACGCTCTAAGTAAATGGGTGCGATCATACCAGCACTAATGCACCGGATCCCATCAGAACTCCGCAGTTAAGCGTGCTTGGGCGAGAGTAGTACTAGGATGGGTGACCTCCTGGGAAGTCCTCGTGTTGCACCCCTTTTTCGGCGAATTCGGAATTTATTTTTGTTTTTGGTTATTTTGATTTGAGACGCGTAGATCCCGAAAAACTAACCAATTTGAAAGAAAAAAATGTTTAGTTCGGGCGATCGGGCGCAAAGTTACGGCATTTTAAAAGAAATCAGGGGCTGGAAAGGGTATAAATAAAAATTAACGCTCTAAGTAAATGGGTGCGATCATACCAGCACTAATGCACCGGATCCCATCAGAACTCCGCAGTTAAGCGTGCTTGGGCGAGAGTAGTACTAGGATGGGTGACCTCCTGGGAAGTCCTCGTGTTGCACCCCTTTTTCGGCGAATTCGGAATTTATTTTTGTTTTTGGTTATTTTGATTTGAGACGCGTAGATCCCGAAAAACTAACCAATTTGAAAGAAAAAAATGTTTAGTTCGGGCGATCGGGCGCAAAGTTACGGCATTTTAAAAGAAATCAGGGGCTGGAAAGGGTATAAATAAAAATTAACGCTCTAAGTAAATGGGTGCGATCATACCAGCACTAATGCACCGGATCCCATCAGAACTCCGCAGTTAAGCGTGCTTGGGCGAGAGTAGTACTAGGATGGGTGACCTCCTGGGAAGTCCTCGTGTTGCACCCCTTTTTCGGCGAATTCGGAATTTATTTTTGTTTTTGGTTATTTTGATTTGAGACGCGTAGATCCCGAAAAACTAACCAATTTGAAAGAAAAAAATGTTTAGTTCGGGCGATCGGGCGCAAAGTTACGGCATTTTAAAAGAAATCAGGGGCTGGAAAGGGTATAAATAAAAATTAACGCTCTAAGTAAATGGGTGCGATCATACCAGCACTAATGCACCGGATCCCATCAGAACTCCGCAGTTAAGCGTGCTTGGGCGAGAGTAGTACTAGGATGGGTGACCTCCTGGGAAGTCCTCGTGTTGCACCCCTTTTTCGGCGAATTCGGAATTTATTTTTGTTTTTGGTTATTTTGATTTGAGACGCGTAGATCCCGAAAAACTAACCAATTTGAAAGAAAAAAATGTTTAGTTCGGGCGATCGGGCGCAAAGTTACGGCATTTTAAAAGAAATCAGGGGCTGGAAAGGGTATAAATAAAAATTAACGCTCTAAGTAAATGGGTGCGATCATACCAGCACTAATGCACCGGATCCCATCAGAACTCCGCAGTTAAGCGTGCTTGGGCGAGAGTAGTACTAGGATGGGTGACCTCCTGGGAAGTCCTCGTGTTGCACCCCTTTTTCGGCGAATTCGGAATTTATTTTTGTTTTTGGTTATTTTGATTTGAGACGCGTAGATCCCGAAAAACTAACCAATTTGAAAGAAAAAAATGTTTAGATCGGGCGATCGGGCGCAAAGTTACGGCATTTTAAAAGAAATCAGGGGCTGGAAAGGGTATAAATAAAAATTAACGCTCTAAGTAAATGGGTGCGATCATACCAGCACTAATGCACCGGATCCCATCAGAACTCCGCAGTTAAGCGTGCTTGGGCGAGAGTAGTACTAGGATGGGTGACCTCCTGGGAAGTCCTCGTGTTGCACCCCTTTTTCGGCGAATTCGGAATTTATTTTTGTTTTTGGTTATTTTGATTTGAGACGCGTAGATCCCGAAAAACTAACCAATTTGAAAGAAAAAAATGTTTAGTTCGGGCGATCGGGCGCAAAGTTACGGCATTTTAAAAGAAATCAGGGGCTGGAAAGGGTATAAATAAAAATTAACGCTCTAAGTAAATGGGTGCGATCATACCAGCACTAATGCACCGGATCCCATCAGAACTCCGCAGTTAAGCGTGCTTGGGCGAGAGTAGTACTAGGATGGGTGACCTCCTGGGAAGTCCTCGTGTTGCACCCCTTTTTCGGCGAATTCGGAATTTATTTTTGTTTTTGGTTATTTTGATTTGAGACGCGTAGATCCCGAAAAACTAACCAATTTGAAAGAAAAAAATGTTTAGTTCGGGCGATCGGGCGCAAAGTTACGGCATTTTAAAAGAAATCAGGGGCTGGAAAGGGTATAAATAAAAATTAACGCTCTAAGTAAATGGGTGCGATCATACCAGCACTAATGCACCGGATCCCATCAGAACTCCGCAGTTAAGCGTGCTTGGGCGAGAGTAGTACTAGGATGGGTGACCTCCTGGGAAGTCCTCGTGTTGCACCCCTTTTTCGGCGAATTCGGAATTTATTTTTGTTTTTGGTTATTTTGATTTGAGACGCGTAGATCCCGAAAAACTAACCAATTTGAAAGAAAAAAATGTTTAGTTCGGGCGATCGGGCGCAAAGTTACGGCATTTTAAAAGAAATCAGGGGCTGGAAAGGGTATAAATAAAAATTAACGCTCTAAGTAAATGGGTGCGATCATACCAGCACTAATGCACCGGATCCCATCAGAACTCCGCAGTTAAGCGTGCTTGGGCGAGAGTAGTACTAGGATGGGTGACCTCCTGGGAAGTCCTCGTGTTGCACCCCTTTTTCGGCGAATTCGGAATTTATTTTTGTTTTTGGTTATTTTGATTTGAGACGCGTAGATCCCGAAAAACTAACCAATTTGAAAGAAAAAAATGTTTAGATCGGGCGATCGGGCGCAAAGTTACGGCATTTTAAAAGAAATCAGGGGCTGGAAAGGGTATAAATAAAAATTAACGCTCTAAGTAAATGGGTGCGATCATACCAGCACTAATGCACCGGATCCCATCAGAACTCCGCAGTTAAGCGTGCTTGGGCGAGAGTAGTACTAGGATGGGTGACCTCCTGGGAAGTCCTCGTGTTGCACCCCTTTTTCGGCGAATTCGGAATTTATTTTTGTTTTTGGTTATTTTGATTTGAGACGCGTAGATCCCGAAAAACTAACCAATTTGAAAGAAAAAAATGTTTAGTTCGGGCGATCGGGCGCAAAGTTACGGCATTTTAAAAGAAATCAGGGGCTGGAAAGGGTATAAATAAAAATTAACGCTCTAAGTAAATGGGTGCGATCATACCAGCACTAATGCACCGGATCCCATCAGAACTCCCGCAGTTAAGCGTGCTTGGGCGAGAGTAGTACTAGGATGGGTGACCTCCTGGGAAGTCCTCGTGTTGCACCCCTTTTTCGGCGAATTCGGAATTTATTTTTGTTTTTGGTTATTTTGATTTGAGACGCGTAGATCCCGAAAAACTAACCAATTTGAAAGAAAAAAATGTTTAGTTCGGGCGATCGGGCGCAAAGTTACGGCATTTTAAAAGAAATCAGGGGCTGGAAAGGGTATAAATAAAAATTAACGCTCTAAGTAAATGGGTGCGATCATACCAGCACTAATGCACCGGATCCCATCAGAACTCCGCAGTTAAGCGTGCTTGGGCGAGAGTAGTACTAGGATGGGTGACCTCCTGGGAAGTCCTCGTGTTGCACCCCTTTTTCGGCGAATTCGGAATTTATTTTTGTTTTTGGTTATTTTGATTTGAGACGCGTAGATCCCGAAAACTAACCAATTTGAAAGAAAAAAATGTTTAGTTCGGGCGATCGGGCGCAAAGTTACGGCATTTTAAAAGAAATCAGGGGCTGGAAAGGGGTATAAATAAAAATTAACGCTCTAAGTAAATGGGTGCGATCATACCAGCACTAATGCACCGGATCCCATCAGAACTCCGCAGTTAAGCGTGCTTGGGCGAGAGTAGTACTAGGATGGGTGACCTCCTGGGAAGTCCTCGTGTTGCACCCCTTTTTCGGCGAATTCGGAATTTATTTTTGTTTTTGGTTATTTTGATTTGAGACGCGTAGATCCCGAAAAACTAACCAATTTGAAAGAAAAAAATGTTTAGTTCGGGCGATCGGGCGCAAAGTTACGGCATTTTAAAAGAAATCAGGGGCTGGAAAGGGTATAAATAAAAATTAACGCTCTAAGTAAATGGGTGCGATCATACCAGCACTAATGCACCGGATCCCATCAGAACTCCGCAGTTAAGCGTGCTTGGGCGAGAGTAGTACTAGGATGGGTGACCTCCTGGGAAGTCCTCGTGTTGCACCCCTTTTTCGGCGAATTCGGAATTTATTTTTGTTTTTGGTTATTTTGATTTGAGACGCGTAGATCCCGAAAAACTAACCAATTTGAAAGAAAAAAATGTTTAGATCGGGCGATCGGGCGCAAAGTTACGGCATTTTAAAAGAAATCAGGGGCTGGAAAGGGTATAAATAAAAATTAACGCTCTAAGTAAATGGGTGCGATCATACCAGCACTAATGCACCGGATCCCATCAGAACTCCGCAGTTAAGCGTGCTTGGGCGAGAGTAGTACTAGGATGGGTGACCTCCTGGGAAGTCCTCGTGTTGCACCCCTTTTTCGGCGAATTCGGAATTTATTTTTGTTTTTGGTTATTTTGATTTGAGACGCGTAGATCCCGAAAAACTAACCAATTTGAAAGAAAAAAATGTTTAGATCGGGCGATCGGGCGCAAAGTTACGGCATTTTAAAAGAAATCAGGGGCTGGAAAGGGTATAAATAAAAATTAACGCTCTAAGTAAATGGGTGCGATCATACCAGCACTAATGCACCGGATCCCATCAGAACTCCGCAGTTAAGCGTGCTTGGGCGAGAGTAGTACTAGGATGGGTGACCTCCTGGGAAGTCCTCGTGTTGCACCCCTTTTTCGGCGAATTCGGAATTTATTTTTGTTTTTGGTTATTTTGATTTGAGACGCGTAGATCCCGAAAAACTAACCAATTTGAAAGAAAAAAATGTTTAGTTCGGGCGATCGGGCGCAAAGTTACGGCATTTTAAAAGAAATCAGGGGCTGGAAAGGGTATAAATAAAAATTAACGCTCTAAGTAAATGGGTGCGATCATACCAGCACTAATGCACCGGATCCCATCAGAACTCCGCAGTTAAGCGTGCTTGGGCGAGAGTAGTACTAGGATGGGTGACCTCCTGGGAAGTCCTCGTGTTGCACCCCTTTTTCGGCGAATTCGGAATTTATTTTTGTTTTTGGTTATTTTGATTTGAGACGCGTAGATCCCGAAAAACTAACCAATTTGAAAGAAAAAAATGTTTAGATCGGGCGATCGGGCGCAAAGTTACGGCATTTTAAAAGAAATCAGGGGCTGGAAAGGGTATAAATAAAAATTAACGCTCTAAGTAAATGGGTGCGATCATACCAGCACTAATGCACCGGATCCCATCAGAACTCCGCAGTTAAGCGTGCTTGGGCGAGAGTAGTACTAGGATGGGTGACCTCCTGGGAAGTCCTCGTGTTGCACCCCTTTTTCGGCGAATTCGGAATTTATTTTTGTTTTTGGTTATTTTGATTTGAGACGCGTAGATCCCGAAAAACTAACCAATTTGAAAGAAAAAAATGTTTAGTTCGGGCGATCGGGCGCAAAGTTACGGCATTTTAAAAGAAATCAGGGGCTGGAAAGGGTATAAATAAAAATTAACGCTCTAAGTAAATGGGTGCGATCATACCAGCACTAATGCACCGGATCCCATCAGAACTCCGCAGTTAAGCGTGCTTGGGCGAGAGTAGTACTAGGATGGGTGACCTCCTGGGAAGTCCTCGTGTTGCACCCCTTTTTCGGCGAATTCGGAATTTATTTTTGTTTTTGGTTATTTTGATTTGAGACGCGTAGATCCCGAAAAACTAACCAATTTGAAAGAAAAAAATGTTTAGTTCGGGCGATCGGGCGCAAAGTTACGGCATTTTAAAAGAAATCAGGGGCTGGAAAGGGTATAAATAAAAATTAACGCTCTAAGTAAATGGGTGCGATCATACCAGCACTAATGCACCGGATCCCATCAGAACTCCGCAGTTAAGCGTGCTTGGGCGAGAGTAGTACTAGGATGGGTGACCTCCTGGGAAGTCCTCGTGTTGCACCCCTTTTTCGGCGAATTCGGAATTTATTTTTGTTTTTGGTTATTTTGATTTGAGACGCGTAGATCCCGAAAAACTAACCAATTTGAAAGAAAAAAATGTTTAGTTCGGGCGATCGGGCGCAAAGTTACGGCATTTTAAAAGAAATCAGGGGCTGGAAAGGGTATAAATAAAAATTAACGCTCTAAGTAAATGGGTGCGATCATACCAGCACTAATGCACCGGATCCCATCAGAACTCCGCAGTTAAGCGTGCTTGGGCGAGAGTAGTACTAGGATGGGTGACCTCCTGGGAAGTCCTCGTGTTGCACCCCTTTTTCGGCGAATTCGGAATTTATTTTTGTTTTTGGTTATTTTGATTTGAGACGCGTAGATCCCGAAAAACTAACCAATTTGAAAGAAAAAAATGTTTAGTTCGGGCGATCGGGCGCAAAGTTACGGCATTTTAAAAGAAATCAGGGGCTGGAAAGGGTATAAATAAAAATTAACGCTCTAAGTAAATGGGTGCGATCATACCAGCACTAATGCACCGGATCCCATCAGAACTCCGCAGTTAAGCGTGCTTGGGCGAGAGTAGTACTAGGATGGGTGACCTCCTGGGAAGTCCTCGTGTTGCACCCCTTTTTCGGCGAATTCGGAATTTATTTTTGTTTTTGGTTATTTTGATTTGAGACGCGTAGATCCCGAAAAACTAACCAATTTGAAAGAAAAAAATGTTTAGATCGGGCGATCGGGCGCAAAGTTACGGCATTTTAAAAGAAATCAGGGGCTGGAAAGGGTATAAATAAAAATTAACGCTCTAAGTAAATGGGTGCGATCATACCAGCACTAATGCACCGGATCCCATCAGAACTCCGCAGTTAAGCGTGCTTGGGCGAGAGTAGTACTAGGATGGGTGACCTCCTGGGAAGTCCTCGTGTTGCACCCCTTTTTCGGCGAATTCGGAATTTATTTTTGTTTTTGGTTATTTTGATTTGAGACGCGTAGATCCCGAAAAACTAACCAATTTGAAAGAAAAAAATGTTTAGTTCGGGCGATCGGGCGCAAAGTTACGGCATTTTAAAAGAAATCAGGGGCTGGAAAGGGTATAAATAAAAATTAACGCTCTAAGTAAATGGGTGCGATCATACCAGCACTAATGCACCGGATCCCATCAGAACTCCGCAGTTAAGCGTGCTTGGGCGAGAGTAGTACTAGGATGGGTGACCTCCTGGGAAGTCCTCGTGTTGCACCCCTTTTTCGGCGAATTCGGAATTTATTTTTGTTTTTGGTTATTTTGATTTGAGACGCGTAGATCCCGAAAAACTAACCAATTTGAAAGAAAAAAATGTTTAGTTCGGGCGATCGGGCGCAAAGTTACGGCATTTTAAAAGAAATCAGGGGCTGGAAAGGGTATAAATAAAAATTAACGCTCTAAGTAAATGGGTGCGATCATACCAGCACTAATGCACCGGATCCCATCAGAACTCCGCAGTTAAGCGTGCTTGGGCGAGAGTAGTACTAGGATGGGTGACCTCCTGGGAAGTCCTCGTGTTGCACCCCTTTTTCGGCGAATTCGGAATTTATTTTTGTTTTTGGTTATTTTGATTTGAGACGCGTAGATCCCGAAAAACTAACCAATTTGAAAGAAAAAAATGTTTAGATCGGGCGATCGGGCGCAAAGTTACGGCATTTTAAAAGAAATCAGGGGCTGGAAAGGGTATAAATAAAAATTAACGCTCTAAGTAAATGGGTGCGATCATACCAGCACTAATGCACCGGATCCCATCAGAACTCCGCAGTTAAGCGTGCTTGGGCGAGAGTAGTACTAGGATGGGTGACCTCCTGGGAAGTCCTCGTGTTGCACCCCTTTTTCGGCGAATTCGGAATTTATTTTTGTTTTTGGTTATTTTGATTTGAGACGCGTAGATCCCGAAAAACTAACCAATTTGAAAGAAAAAAATGTTTAGATCGGGCGATCGGGCGCAAAGTTACGGCATTTTAAAAGAAATCAGGGGCTGGAAAGGGTATAAATAAAAATTAACGCTCTAAGTAAATGGGTGCGATCATACCAGCACTAATGCACCGGATCCCATCAGAACTCCGCAGTTAAGCGTGCTTGGGCGAGAGTAGTACTAGGATGGGTGACCTCCTGGGAAGTCCTCGTGTTGCACCCCTTTTTCGGCGAATTCGGAATTTATTTTTGTTTTTGGTTATTTTGATTTGAGACGCGTAGATCCCGAAAAACTAACCAATTTGAAAGAAAAAAATGTTTAGATCGGGCGATCGGGCGCAAAGTTACGGCATTTTAAAAGAAATCAGGGGCTGGAAAGGGTATAAATAAAAATTAACGCTCTAAGTAAATGGGTGCGATCATACCAGCACTAATGCACCGGATCCCATCAGAACTCCGCAGTTAAGCGTGCTTGGGCGAGAGTAGTACTAGGATGGGTGACCTCCTGGGAAGTCCTCGTGTTGCACCCCTTTTTCGGCGAATTCGGAATTTATTTTTGTTTTTGGTTATTTTGATTTGAGACGCGTAGATCCCGAAAAACTAACCAATTTGAAAGAAAAAAATGTTTAGTTCGGGCGATCGGGCGCAAAGTTACGGCATTTTAAAAGAAATCAGGGGCTGGAAAGGGTATAAATAAAAATTAACGCTCTAAGTAAATGGGTGCGATCATACCAGCACTAATGCACCGGATCCCATCAGAACTCCGCAGTTAAGCGTGCTTGGGCGAGAGTAGTACTAGGATGGGTGACCTCCTGGGAAGTCCTCGTGTTGCACCCCTTTTTCGGCGAATTCGGAATTTATTTTTGTTTTTGGTTATTTTGATTTGAGACGCGTAGATCCCGAAAAACTAACCAATTTGAAAGAAAAAAATGTTTAGTTCGGGCGATCGGGCGCAAAGTTACGGCATTTTAAAAGAAATCAGGGGCTGGAAAGGGTATAAATAAAAATTAACGCTCTAAGTAAATGGGTGCGATCATACCAGCACTAATGCACCGGATCCCATCAGAACTCCGCAGTTAAGCGTGCTTGGGCGAGAGTAGTACTAGGATGGGTGACCTCCTGGGAAGTCCTCGTGTTGCACCCCTTTTTCGGCGAATTCGGAATTTATTTTTGTTTTTGGTTATTTTGATTTGAGACGCGTAGATCCCGAAAAACTAACCAATTTGAAAGAAAAAAATGTTTAGTTCGGGCGATCGGGCGCAAAGTTACGGCATTTTAAAAGAAATCAGGGGCTGGAAAGGGTATAAATAAAAATTAACGCTCTAAGTAAATGGGTGCGATCATACCAGCACTAATGCACCGGATCCCATCAGAACTCCGCAGTTAAGCGTGCTTGGGCGAGAGTAGTACTAGGATGGGTGACCTCCTGGGAAGTCCTCGTGTTGCACCCCTTTTTCGGCGAATTCGGAATTTATTTTTGTTTTTGGTTATTTTGATTTGAGACGCGTAGATCCCGAAAAACTAACCAATTTGAAAGAAAAAAATGTTTAGATCGGGCGATCGGGCGCAAAGTTACGGCATTTTAAAAGAAATCAGGGGCTGGAAAGGGTATAAATAAAAATTAACGCTCTAAGTAAATGGGTGCGATCATACCAGCACTAATGCACCGGATCCCATCAGAACTCCGCAGTTAAGCGTGCTTGGGCGAGAGTAGTACTAGGATGGGTGACCTCCTGGGAAGTCCTCGTGTTGCACCCCTTTTTCGGCGAATTCGGAATTTATTTTTGTTTTTGGTTATTTTGATTTGAGACGCGTAGATCCCGAAAAACTAACCAATTTGAAAGAAAAAAATGTTTAGATCGGGCGATCGGGCGCAAAGTTACGGCATTTTAAAAGAAATCAGGGGCTGGAAAGGGTATAAATAAAAATTAACGCTCTAAGTAAATGGGTGCGATCATACCAGCACTAATGCACCGGATCCCATCAGAACTCCGCAGTTAAGCGTGCTTGGGCGAGAGTAGTACTAGGATGGGTGACCTCCTGGGAAGTCCTCGTGTTGCACCCCTTTTTCGGCGAATTCGGAATTTATTTTTGTTTTTGGTTATTTTGATTTGAGACGCGTAGATCCCGAAAAACTAACCAATTTGAAAGAAAAAAATGTTTAGTTCGGGCGATCGGGCGCAAAGTTACGGCATTTTAAAAGAAATCAGGGGCTGGAAAGGGTATAAATAAAAATTAACGCTCTAAGTAAATGGGTGCGATCATACCAGCACTAATGCACCGGATCCCATCAGAACTCCGCAGTTAAGCGTGCTTGGGCGAGAGTAGTACTAGGATGGGTGACCTCCTGGGAAGTCCTCGTGTTGCACCCCTTTTTCGGCGAATTCGGAATTTATTTTTGTTTTTGGTTATTTTGATTTGAGACGCGTAGATCCCGAAAAACTAACCAATTTGAAAGAAAAAAATGTTTAGATCGGGCGATCGGGCGCAAAGTTACGGCATTTTAAAAGAAATCAGGGGCTGGAAAGGGTATAAATAAAAATTAACGCTCTAAGTAAATGGGTGCGATCATACCAGCACTAATGCACCGGATCCCATCAGAACTCCGCAGTTAAGCGTGCTTGGGCGAGAGTAGTACTAGGATGGGTGACCTCCTGGGAAGTCCTCGTGTTGCACCCCTTTTTCGGCGAATTCGGAATTTATTTTTGTTTTTGGTTATTTTGATTTGAGACGCGTAGATCCCGAAAAACTAACCAATTTGAAAGAAAAAAATGTTTAGTTCGGGCGATCGGGCGCAAAGTTACGGCATTTTAAAAGAAATCAGGGGCTGGAAAGGGTATAAATAAAAATTAACGCTCTAAGTAAATGGGTGCGATCATACCAGCACTAATGCACCGGATCCCATCAGAACTCCGCAGTTAAGCGTGCTTGGGCGAGAGTAGTACTAGGATGGGTGACCTCCTGGGAAGTCCTCGTGTTGCACCCCTTTTTCGGCGAATTCGGAATTTATTTTTGTTTTTGGTTATTTTGATTTGAGACGCGTAGATCCCGAAAAACTAACCAATTTGAAAGAAAAAAATGTTTAGTTCGGGCGATCGGGCGCAAAGTTACGGCATTTTAAAAGAAATCAGGGGCTGGAAAGGGTATAAATAAAAATTAACGCTCTAAGTAAATGGGTGCGATCATACCAGCACTAATGCACCGGATCCCATCAGAACTCCGCAGTTAAGCGTGCTTGGGCGAGAGTAGTACTAGGATGGGTGACCTCCTGGGAAGTCCTCGTGTTGCACCCCTTTTTCGGCGAATTCGGAATTTATTTTTGTTTTTGGTTATTTTGATTTGAGACGCGTAGATCCCGAAAAACTAACCAATTTGAAAGAAAAAAATGTTTAGTTCGGGCGATCGGGCGCAAAGTTACGGCATTTTAAAAGAAATCAGGGGCTGGAAAGGGTATAAATAAAAATTAACGCTCTAAGTAAATGGGTGCGATCATACCAGCACTAATGCACCGGATCCCATCAGAACTCCGCAGTTAAGCGTGCTTGGGCGAGAGTAGTACTAGGATGGGTGACCTCCTGGGAAGTCCTCGTGTTGCACCCCTTTTTCGGCGAATTCGGAATTTATTTTTGTTTTTGGTTATTTTGATTTGAGACGCGTAGATCCCGAAAAACTAACCAATTTGAAAGAAAAAAATGTTTAGATCGGGCGATCGGGCGCAAAGTTACGGCATTTTAAAAGAAATCAGGGGCTGGAAAGGGTATAAATAAAAATTAACGCTCTAAGTAAATGGGTGCGATCATACCAGCACTAATGCACCGGATCCCATCAGAACTCCGCAGTTAAGCGTGCTTGGGCGAGAGTAGTACTAGGATGGGTGACCTCCTGGGAAGTCCTCGTGTTGCACCCCTTTTTCGGCGAATTCGGAATTTATTTTTGTTTTTGGTTATTTTGATTTGAGACGCGTAGATCCCGAAAAACTAACCAATTTGAAAGAAAAAAATGTTTAGTTCGGGCGATCGGGCGCAAAGTTACGGCATTTTAAAAGAAATCAGGGGCTGGAAAGGGTATAAATAAAAATTAACGCTCTAAGTAAATGGGTGCGATCATACCAGCACTAATGCACCGGATCCCATCAGAACTCCGCAGTTAAGCGTGCTTGGGCGAGAGTAGTACTAGGATGGGTGACCTCCTGGGAAGTCCTCGTGTTGCACCCCTTTTTCGGCGAATTCGGAATTTATTTTTGTTTTTGGTTATTTTGATTTGAGACGCGTAGATCCCGAAAAACTAACCAATTTGAAAGAAAAAAATGTTTAGTTCGGGCGATCGGGCGCAAAGTTACGGCATTTTAAAAGAAATCAGGGGCTGGAAAGGGTATAAATAAAAATTAACGCTCTAAGTAAATGGGTGCGATCATACCAGCACTAATGCACCGGATCCCATCAGAACTCCGCAGTTAAGCGTGCTTGGGCGAGAGTAGTACTAGGATGGGTGACCTCCTGGGAAGTCCTCGTGTTGCACCCCTTTTTCGGCGAATTCGGAATTTATTTTTGTTTTTGGTTATTTTGATTTGAGACGCGTAGATCCCGAAAAACTAACCAATTTGAAAGAAAAAAATGTTTAGTTCGGGCGATCGGGCGCAAAGTTACGGCATTTTAAAAGAAATCAGGGGCTGGAAAGGGTATAAATAAAAATTAACGCTCTAAGTAAATGGGTGCGATCATACCAGCACTAATGCACCGGATCCCATCAGAACTCCGCAGTTAAGCGTGCTTGGGCGAGAGTAGTACTAGGATGGGTGACCTCCTGGGAAGTCCTCGTGTTGCACCCCTTTTTCGGCGAATTCGGAATTTATTTTTGTTTTTGGTTATTTTGATTTGAGACGCGTAGATCCCGAAAAACTAACCAATTTGAAAGAAAAAAATGTTTAGTTCGGGCGATCGGGCGCAAAGTTACGGCATTTTAAAAGAAATCAGGGGCTGGAAAGGGTATAAATAAAAATTAACGCTCTAAGTAAATGGGTGCGATCATACCAGCACTAATGCACCGGATCCCATCAGAACTCCGCAGTTAAGCGTGCTTGGGCGAGAGTAGTACTAGGATGGGTGACCTCCTGGGAAGTCCTCGTGTTGCACCCCTTTTTCGGCGAATTCGGAATTTATTTTTGTTTTTGGTTATTTTGATTTGAGACGCGTAGATCCCGAAAAACTAACCAATTTGAAAGAAAAAAATGTTTAGTTCGGGCGATCGGGCGCAAAGTTACGGCATTTTAAAAGAAATCAGGGGCTGGAAAGGGTATAAATAAAAATTAACGCTCTAAGTAAATGGGTGCGATCATACCAGCACTAATGCACCGGATCCCATCAGAACTCCGCAGTTAAGCGTGCTTGGGCGAGAGTAGTACTAGGATGGGTGACCTCCTGGGAAGTCCTCGTGTTGCACCCCTTTTTCGGCGAATGCGGAATTTATTTTTGTTTTTGGTTATTTTGATTTGAGACGCGTAGATCCCGAAAAACTAACCAATTTGAAAGAAAAAAATGTTTAGTTCGGGCGATCGGGCGCAAAGTTACGGCATTTTAAAAGAAATCAGGGGCTGGAAAGGGTATAAATAAAAATTAACGCTCTAAGTAAATGGGTGCGATCATACCAGCACTAATGCACCGGATCCCATCAGAACTCCGCAGTTAAGCGTGCTTGGGCGAGAGTAGTACTAGGATGGGTGACCTCCTGGGAAGTCCTCGTGTTGCACCCCTTTTTCGGCGAATTCGGAATTTATTTTTGTTTTTGGTTATTTTGATTTGAGACGCGTAGATCCCGAAAAACTAACCAATTTGAAAGAAAAAAATGTTTAGTTCGGGCGATCGGGCGCAAAGTTACGGCATTTTAAAAGAAATCAGGGGCTGGAAAGGGTATAAATAAAAATTAACGCTCTAAGTAAATGGGTGCGATCATACCAGCACTAATGCACCGGATCCCATCAGAACTCCGCAGTTAAGCGTGCTTGGGCGAGAGTAGTACTAGGATGGGTGACGTCCTGGGAAGTCCTCGTGTTGCTCCCCCTTTTCGGCGAATTCGGAATTTATTTTTGTTTTTGGTTATTTTGATTTGAGACGCGTAGATCCCGAAAAACTAACCAATTTGAAAGAAAAAAATGTTTAGTTCGGGCGATCGGGCGCAAAGTTACGGCATTTTAAAAGAAATCAGGGGCTGGAAAGGGTATAAATAAAAATTAACGCTCTAAGTAAATGGGTGCGATCATACCAGCACTAATGCACCGGATCCCATCAGAACTCCGCAGTTAAGCGTGCTTGGGCGAGAGTAGTACTAGGATGGGTGACCTCCTGGGAAGTCCTCGTGTTGCACCCCTTTTTCGGCGAATTCGGAATTTATTTTTGTTTTTGGTTATTTTGATTTGAGACGCGTAGATCCCGAAAAACTAACCAATTTGAAAGAAAAAAATGTTTAGTTCGGGCGATCGGGCGCAAAGTTACGGCATTTTAAAAGAAATCAGGGGCTGGAAAGGGTATAAATAAAAATTAACGCTCTAAGTAAATGGGTGCGATCATACCAGCACTAATGCACCGGATCCCATCAGAACTCCGCAGTTAAGCGTGCTTGGGCGAGAGTAGTACTAGGATGGGTGACCTCCTGGGAAGTCCTCGTGTTGCACCCCTTTTTCGGCGAATTCGGAATTTATTTTTGTTTTTGGTTATTTTGATTTGAGACGCGTAGATCCCGAAAAACTAACCAATTTGAAAGAAAAAAATGTTTAGTTCGGGCGATCGGGCGCAAAGTTACGGCATTTTAAAAGAAATCAGGGGCTGGAAAGGGTATAAATAAAAATTAACGCTCTAAGTAAATGGGTGCGATCATACCAGCACTAATGCACCGGATCCCATCAGAACTCCGCAGTTAAGCGTGCTTGGGCGAGAGTAGTACTAGGATGGGTGACCTCCTGGGAAGTCCTCGTGTAGCTCCCCCTTTTCGGCGAATTCGGAATTTATTTTTGTTTTTGGTTATTTTGATTTGAGACGCGTAGATCCCGAAAAACTAACCAATTTGAAAGAAAAAAATGTTTAGTTCGGGCGATCGGGCGCAAAGTTACGGCATTTTAAAAGAAATCAGGGGCTGGAAAGGGTATAAATAAAAATTAACGCTCTAAGTAAATGGGTGCGATCATACCAGCACTAATGCACCGGATCCCATCAGAACTCCGCAGTTAAGCGTGCTTGGGCGAGAGTAGTACTAGGATGGGTGACCTCCTGGGAAGTCCTCGTGTTGCACCCCTTTTTCGGCGAATTCGGAATTTATTTTTGTTTTTGGTTATTTTGATTTGAGACGCGTAGATCCCGAAAAACTAACCAATTTGAAAGAAAAAAATGTTTAGTTCGGGCGATCGGGCGCAAAGTTACGGCATTTTAAAAGAAATCAGGGGCTGGAAAGGGTATAAATAAAAATTAACGCTCTAAGTAAATGGGTGTGATCATACCAGCACTAATGCACCGGATCCCATCAGAACTCCGCAGTTAAGCGTGCTTGGGCGAGAGTAGTACTAGGATGGGTGACCTCCTGGGAAGTCCTCGTGTTGCACCCCTTTTTCGGCGAATTCGGAATTTATTTTTGTTTTTGGTTATTTTGATTTGAGACGCGTAGATCCCGAAAAACTAACCAATTTGAAAGAAAAAAATGTTTAGATCGGGCGATCGGGCGCAAAGTTACGGCATTTTAAAAGAAATCAGGGGCTGGAAAGGGTATAAATAAAAATTAACGCTCTAAGTAAATGGGTGCGATCATACCAGCACTAATGCACCGGATCCCATCAGAACTCCGCAGTTAAGCGTGCTTGGGCGAGAGTAGTACTAGGATGGGTGACCTCCTGGGAAGTCCTCGTGTTGCACCCCTTTTTCGGCGAATTCGGAATTTATTTTTGTTTTTGGTTATTTTGATTTGAGACGCGTAGATCCCGAAAAACTAACCAATTTGAAAGAAAAAAATGTTTAGTTCGGGCGATCGGGCGCAAAGTTACGGCATTTTAAAAGAAATCAGGGGCTGGAAAGGGTATAAATAAAAATTAACGCTCTAAGTAAATGGGTGCGATCATACCAGCACTAATGCACCGGATCCCATCAGAACTCCGCAGTTAAGCGTGCTTGGGCGAGAGTAGTACTAGGATGGGTGACCTCCTGGGAAGTCCTCGTGTTGCACCCCTTTTTCGGCGAATTCGGAATTTATTTTTGTTTTTGGTTATTTTGATTTGAGACGCGTAGATCCCGAAAAACTAACCAATTTGAAAGAAAAAAATGTTTAGATCGGGCGATCGGGCGCAAAGTTACGGCATTTTAAAAGAAATCAGGGGCTGGAAAGGGTATAAATAAAAATTAACGCTCTAAGTAAATGGGTGCGATCATACCAGCACTAATGCACCGGATCCCATCAGAACTCCGCAGTTAAGCGTGCTTGGGCGAGAGTAGTACTAGGATGGGTGACCTCCTGGGAAGTCCTCGTGTTGCACCCCTTTTTCGGCGAATTCGGAATTTATTTTTGTTTTTGGTTATTTTGATTTGAGACGCGTAGATCCCGAAAAACTAACCAATTTGAAAGAAAAAAATGTTTAGTTCGGGCGATCGGGCGCAAAGTTACGGCATTTTAAAAGAAATCAGGGGCTGGAAAGGGTATAAATAAAAATTAACGCTCTAAGTAAATGGGTGCGATCATACCAGCACTAATGCACCGGATCCCATCAGAACTCCGCAGTTAAGCGTGCTTGGGCGAGAGTAGTACTAGGATGGGTGACCTCCTCGGAAGTCCTCGTGTTGCACCCCTTTTTCGGCGAATTCGGAATTTATTTTTGTTTTTGGTTATTTTGATTTGAGACGCGTAGATCCCGAAAAACTAACCAATTTGAAAGAAAAAAATGTTTAGATCGGGCGATCGGGCGCAAAGTTACGGCATTTTAAAAGAAATCAGGGGCTGGAAAGGGTATAAATAAAAATTAACGCTCTAAGTAAATGGGTGCGATCATACCAGCACTAATGCACCGGATCCCATCAGAACTCCGCAGTTAAGCGTGCTTGGGCGAGAGTAGTACTAGGATGGGTGACCTCCTGGGAAGTCCTCGTGTTGCACCCCTTTTTCGGCGAATTCGGAATTTATTTTTGTTTTTGGTTATTTTGATTTGAGACGCGTAGATCCCGAAAAACTAACCAATTTGAAAGAAAAAAATGTTTAGTTCGGGCGATCGGGCGCAAAGTTACGGCATTTTAAAAGAAATCAGGGGCTGGAAAGGGTATAAATAAAAATTAACGCTCTAAGTAAATGGGTGCGATCATACCAGCACTAATGCACCGGATCCCATCAGAACTCCGCAGTTAAGCGTGCTTGGGCGAGAGTAGTACTAGGATGGGTGACCTCCTGGGAAGTCCTCGTGTTGCACCCCTTTTTCGGCGAATTCGGAATTTATTTTTGTTTTTGGTTATTTTGATTTGAGACGCGTAGATCCCGAAAAACTAACCAATTTGAAAGAAAAAAATGTTTAGATCGGGCGATCGGGCGCAAAGTTACGGCATTTTAAAAGAAATCAGGGGCTGGAAAGGGTATAAATAAAAATTAACGCTCTAAGTAAATGGGTGCGATCATACCAGCACTAATGCACCGGATCCCATCAGAACTCCGCAGTTAAGCGTGCTTGGGCGAGAGTAGTACTAGGATGGGTGACCTCCTGGGAAGTCCTCGTGTTGCACCCCTTTTTCGGCGAATTCGGAATTTATTTTTGTTTTTGGTTATTTTGATTTGAGACGCGTAGATCCCGAAAAACTAACCAATTTGAAAGAAAAAAATGTTTAGTTCGGGCGATCGGGCGCAAAGTTACGGCATTTTAAAAGAAATCAGGGGCTGGAAAGGGTATAAATAAAAATTAACGCTCTAAGTAAATGGGTGCGATCATACCAGCACTAATGCACCGGATCCCATCAGAACTCCGCAGTTAAGCGTGCTTGGGCGAGAGTAGTACTAGGATGGGTGACCTCCTCGGAAGTCCTCGTGTTGCACCCCTTTTTCGGCGAATTCGGAATTTATTTTTGTTTTTGGTTATTTTGATTTGAGACGCGTAGATCCCGAAAAACTAACCAATTTGAAAGAAAAAAATGTTTAGATCGGGCGATCGGGCGCAAAGTTACGGCATTTTAAAAGAAATCAGGGGCTGGAAAGGGTATAAATAAAAATTAACGCTCTAAGTAAATGGGTGCGATCATACCAGCACTAATGCACCGGATCCCATCAGAACTCCGCAGTTAAGCGTGCTTGGGCGAGAGTAGTACTAGGATGGGTGACCTCCTGGGAAGTCCTCGTGTTGCACCCCTTTTTCGGCGAATTCGGAATTTATTTTTGTTTTTGGTTATTTTGATTTGAGACGCGTAGATCCCGAAAAACTAACCAATTTGAAAGAAAAAAATGTTTAGTTCGGGCGATCGGGCGCAAAGTTACGGCATTTTAAAAGAAATCAGGGGCTGGAAAGGGTATAAATAAAAATTAACGCTCTAAGTAAATGGGTGCGATCATACCAGCACTAATGCACCGGATCCCATCAGAACTCCGCAGTTAAGCGTGCTTGGGCGAGAGTAGTACTAGGATGGGTGACCTCCTGGGAAGTCCTCGTGTTGCACCCCTTTTTCGGCGAATTCGGAATTTATTTTTGTTTTTGGTTATTTTGATTTGAGACGCGTAGATCCCGAAAAACTAACCAATTTGAAAGAAAAAAATGTTTAGATCGGGCGATCGGGCGCAAAGTTACGGCATTTTAAAAGAAATCAGGGGCTGGAAAGGGTATAAATAAAAATTAACGCTCTAAGTAAATGGGTGCGATCATACCAGCACTAATGCACCGGATCCCATCAGAACTCCGCAGTTAAGCGTGCTTGGGCGAGAGTAGTACTAGGATGGGTGACCTCCTGGGAAGTCCTCGTGTTGCACCCCTTTTTCGGCGAATTCGGAATTTATTTTTGTTTTTGGTTATTTTGATTTGAGACGCGTAGATCCCGAAAAACTAACCAATTTGAAAGAAAAAAATGTTTAGTTCGGGCGATCGGGCGCAAAGTTACGGCATTTTAAAAGAAATCAGGGGCTGGAAAGGGTATAAATAAAAATTAACGCTCTAAGTAAATGGGTGCGATCATACCAGCACTAATGCACCGGATCCCATCAGAACTCCGCAGTTAAGCGTGCTTGGGCGAGAGTAGTACTAGGATGGGTGACCTCCTGGGAAGTCCTCGTGTTGCACCCCTTTTTCGGCGAATTCGGAATTTATTTTTGTTTTTGGTTATTTTGATTTGAGACGCGTAGATCCCGAAAAACTAACCAATTTGAAAGAAAAAAATGTTTAGATCGGGCGATCGGGCGCAAAGTTACGGCATTTTAAAAGAAATCAGGGGCTGGAAAGGGTATAAATAAAAATTAACGCTCTAAGTAAATGGGTGCGATCATACCAGCACTAATGCACCGGATCCCATCAGAACTCCGCAGTTAAGCGTGCTTGGGCGAGAGTAGTACTAGGATGGGTGACCTCCTGGGAAGTCCTCGTGTTGCACCCCTTTTTCGGCGAATTCGGAATTTATTTTTGTTTTTGGTTATTTTGATTTGAGACGCGTAGATCCCGAAAAACTAACCAATTTGAAAGAAAAAAATGTTTAGATCGGGCGATCGGGCGCAAAGTTACGGCATTTTAAAAGAAATCAGGGGCTGGAAAGGGTATAAATAAAAATTAACGCTCTAAGTAAATGGGTGCGATCATACCAGCACTAATGCACCGGATCCCATCAGAACTCCGCAGTTAAGCGTGCTTGGGCGAGAGTAGTACTAGGATGGGTGACCTCCTGGGAAGTCCTCGTGTTGCACCCCTTTTTCGGCGAATTCGGAATTTATTTTTGTTTTTGGTTATTTTGATTTGAGACGCGTAGATCCCGAAAAACTAACCAATTTGAAAGAAAAAAATGTTTAGTTCGGGCGATCGGGCGCAAAGTTACGGCATTTTAAAAGAAATCAGGGGCTGGAAAGGGTATAAATAAAAATTAACGCTCTAAGTAAATGGGTGCGATCATACCAGCACTAATGCACCGGATCCCATCAGAACTCCGCAGTTAAGCGTGCTTGGGCGAGAGTAGTACTAGGATGGGTGACCTCCTGGGAAGTCCTCGTGTTGCACCCCTTTTTCGGCGAATTCGGAATTTATTTTTGTTTTTGGTTATTTTGATTTGAGACGCGTAGATCCCGAAAAACTAACCAATTTGAAAGAAAAAAATGTTTAGTTCGGGCGATCGGGCGCAAAGTTACGGCATTTTAAAAGAAATCAGGGGCTGGAAAGGGTATAAATAAAAATTAACGCTCTAAGTAAATGGGTGCGATCATACCAGCACTAATGCACCGGATCCCATCAGAACTCCGCAGTTAAGCGTGCTTGGGCGAGAGTAGTACTAGGATGGGTGACCTCCTGGGAAGTCCTCGTGTTGCACCCCTTTTTCGGCGAATTCGGAATTTATTTTTGTTTTTGGTTATTTTGATTTGAGACGCGTAGATCCCGAAAAACTAACCAATTTGAAAGAAAAAAATGTTTAGATCGGGCGATCGGGCGCAAAGTTACGGCATTTTAAAAGAAATCAGGGGCTGGAAAGGGTATAAATAAAAATTAACGCTCTAAGTAAATGGGTGCGATCATACCAGCACTAATGCACCGGATCCCATCAGAACTCCGCAGTTAAGCGTGCTTGGGCGAGAGTAGTACTAGGATGGGTGACCTCCTGGGAAGTCCTCGTGTTGCACCCCTTTTTCGGCGAATTCGGAATTTATTTTTGTTTTTGGTTATTTTGATTTGAGACGCGTAGATCCCGAAAAACTAACCAATTTGAAAGAAAAAAATGTTTAGTTCGGGCGATCGGGCGCAAAGTTACGGCATTTTAAAAGAAATCAGGGGCTGGAAAGGGTATAAATAAAAATTAACGCTCTAAGTAAATGGGTGCGATCATACCAGCACTAATGCACCGGATCCCATCAGAACTCCGCAGTTAAGCGTGCTTGGGCGAGAGTAGTACTAGGATGGGTGACCTCCTGGGAAGTCCTCGTGTTGCACCCCTTTTTCGGCGAATTCGGAATTTATTTTTGTTTTTGGTTATTTTGATTTGAGACGCGTAGATCCCGAAAAACTAACCAATTTGAAAGAAAAAAATGTTTAGATCGGGCGATCGGGCGCAAAGTTACGGCATTTTAAAAGAAATCAGGGGCTGGAAAGGGTATAAATAAAAATTAACGCTCTAAGTAAATGGGTGCGATCATACCAGCACTAATGCACCGGATCCCATCAGAACTCCGCAGTTAAGCGTGCTTGGGCGAGAGTAGTACTAGGATGGGTGACCTCCTGGGAAGTCCTCGTGTTGCACCCCTTTTTCGGCGAATTCGGAATTTATTTTTGTTTTTGGTTATTTTGATTTGAGACGCGTAGATCCCGAAAAACTAACCAATTTGAAAGAAAAAAATGTTTAGTTCGGGCGATCGGGCGCAAAGTTACGGCATTTTAAAAGAAATCAGGGGCTGGAAAGGGTATAAATAAAAATTAACGCTCTAAGTAAATGGGTGCGATCATACCAGCACTAATGCACCGGATCCCATCAGAACTCCGCAGTTAAGCGTGCTTGGGCGAGAGTAGTACTAGGATGGGTGACCTCCTGGGAAGTCCTCGTGTTGCACCCCTTTTTCGGCGAATTCGGAATTTATTTTTGTTTTTGGTTATTTTGATTTGAGACGCGTAGATCCCGAAAAACTAACCAATTTGAAAGAAAAAAATGTTTAGATCGGGCGATCGGGCGCAAAGTTACGGCATTTTAAAAGAAATCAGGGGCTGGAAAGGGTATAAATAAAAATTAACGCTCTAAGTAAATGGGTGCGATCATACCAGCACTAATGCACCGGATCCCATCAGAACTCCGCAGTTAAGCGTGCTTGGGCGAGAGTAGTACTAGGATGGGTGACCTCCTGGGAAGTCCTCGTGTTGCACCCCTTTTTCGGCGAATTCGGAATTTATTTTTGTTTTTGGTTATTTTGATTTGAGACGCGTAGATCCCGAAAAACTAACCAATTTGAAAGAAAAAAATGTTTAGTTCGGGCGATCGGGCGCAAAGTTACGGCATTTTAAAAGAAATCAGGGGCTGGAAAGGGTATAAATAAAAATTAACGCTCTAAGTAAATGGGTGCGATCATACCAGCACTAATGCACCGGATCCCATCAGAACTCCGCAGTTAAGCGTGCTTGGGCGAGAGTAGTACTAGGATGGGTGACCTCCTGGGAAGTCCTCGTGTTGCACCCCTTTTTCGGCGAATTCGGAATTTATTTTTGTTTTTGGTTATTTTGATTTGAGACGCGTAGATCCCGAAAAACTAACCAATTTGAAAGAAAAAAATGTTTAGATCGGGCGCAAAGTTACGGCATTTTAAAAGAAATCAGGGGCTGGAAAGGGTATAAATAAAAATTAACGCTCTAAGTAAATGGGTGCGATCATACCAGCACTAATGCACCGGATCCCATCAGAACTCCGCAGTTAAGCGTGCTTGGGCGAGAGTAGTACTAGGATGGGTGACCTCCTGGGAAGTCCTCGTGTTGCACCCCTTTTTCGGCGAATTCGGAATTTATTTTTGTTTTTGGTTATTTTGATTTGAGACGCGTAGATCCCGAAAAACTAACCAATTTGAAAGAAAAAAATGTTTAGTTCGGGCGATCGGGCGCAAAGTTACGGCATTTTAAAAGAAATCAGGGGCTGGAAAGGGTATAAATAAAAATTAACGCTCTAAGTAAATGGGTGCGATCATACCAGCACTAATGCACCGGATCCCATCAGAACTCCGCAGTTAAGCGTGCTTGGGCGAGAGTAGTACTAGGATGGGTGACCTCCTGGGAAGTCCTCGTGTTGCACCCCTTTTTCGGCGAATTCGGAATTTATTTTTGTTTTTGGTTATTTTGATTTGAGACGCGTAGATCCCGAAAAACTAACCAATTTGAAAGAAAAAAATGTTTAGATCGGGCGATCGGGCGCAAAGTTACGGCATTTTAAAAGAAATCAGGGGCTGGAAAGGGTATAAATAAAAATTAACGCTCTAAGTAAATGGGTGCGATCATACCAGCACTAATGCACCGGATCCCATCAGAACTCCGCAGTTGGTTAGTTTTGGGCGAGAGTAGTACTAGGATGGGTGACCTCCTGGGAAGTCCTCGTGTTGCACCCCTTTTTCGGCGAATTCGGAATTTATTTTTGTTTTTGGTTATTTTGATTTGAGACGCGTAGATCCCGAAAAACTAACCAATTTGAAAGAAAAAAATGTTTAGATCGGGCGATCGGGCGCAAAGTTACGGCATTTTAAAAGAAATCAGGGGCTGGAAAGGGTATAAATAAAAATTAACGCTCTAAGTAAATGGGTGCGATCATACCAGCACTAATGCACCGGATCCCATCAGAACTCCGCAGTTAAGCGTGCTTGGGCGAGAGTAGTACTAGGATGGGTGACCTCCTGGGAAGTCCTCGTGTTGCACCCCTTTTTCGGCGAATTCGGAATTTATTTTTGTTTTTGGTTATTTTGATTTGAGACGCGTAGATCCCGAAAAACTAACCAATTTGAAAGAAAAAAATGTTTAGTTCGGGCGATCGGGCGCAAAGTTACGGCATTTTAAAAGAAATCAGGGGCTGGAAAGGGTATAAATAAAAATTAACGCTCTAAGTAAATGGGTGCGATCATACCAGCACTAATGCACCGGATCCCATCAGAACTCCGCAGTTAAGCGTGCTTGGGCGAGAGTAGTACTAGGATGGGTGACCTCCTGGGAAGTCCTCGTGTTGCACCCCTTTTTCGGCGAATTCGAAATTTATTTTTGTTTTTGGTTATTTTGATTTGAGACGCGTAGATCCCGAAAAACTAACCAATTTGAAAGAAAAAAATGTTTAGATCGGGCGATCGGGCGCAAAGTTACGGCATTTTAAAAGAAATCAGGGGCTGGAAAGGGTATAAATAAAAATTAACGCTCTAAGTAAATGGGTGCGATCATACCAGCACTAATGCACCAGATCCCATCAGAACTCCGCAGTTAAGCGTGCTTGGGCGAGAGTAGTACTAGGATGGGTGACCTCCTGGGAAGTCCTCGTGTTGCACCCCTTTTTCGGCGAATTCGGAATTTATTTTTGTTTTTGGTTATTTTGATTTGAGACGCGTAGATCCCGAAAAACTAACCAATTTGAAAGAAAAAAATGTTTAGTTCGGGCGATCGGGCGCAAAGTTACGGCATTTTAAAAGAAATCAGGGGCTGGAAAGGGTATAAATAAAAATTAACGCTCTAAGTAAATGGGTGCGATCATACCAGCACTAATGCACCGGATCCCATCAGAACTCCGCAGTTAAGCGTGCTTGGGCGAGAGTAGTACTAGGATGGGTGACCTCCTGGGAAGTCCTCGTGTTGCACCCCTTTTTCGGCGAATTCGGAATTTATTTTTGTTTTTGGTTATTTTGATTTGAGACGCGTAGATCCCGAAAAACTAACCAATTTGAAAGAAAAAAATGTTTAGATCGGGCGATCGGGCGCAAAGTTACGGCATTTTAAAAGAAATCATGGGCTGGAAAGGGTATAAATAAAAATTAACGCTCTAAGTAAATGGGTGCGATCATACCAGCACTAATGCACCGGATCCCATCAGAACTCCGCAGTTAAGCGTGCTTGGGCGAGAGTAGTACTAGGATGGGTGACCTCCTGGGAAGTCCTCGTGTTGCACCCCTTTTTCGGCGAATTCGGAATTTATTTTTGTTTTTGGTTATTTTGATTTGAGACGCGTAGATCCCGAAAAACTAACCAATTTGAAAGAAAAAAATGTTTAGTTCGGGCGATCGGGCGCAAAGTTACGGCATTTTAAAAGAAATCAGGGGCTGGAAAGGGTATAAATAAAAATTAACGCTCTAAGTAAATGGGTGCGATCATACCAGCACTAATGCACCGGATCCCATCAGAACTCCGCAGTTAAGCGTGCTTGGGCGAGAGTAGTACTAGGATGGGTGACCTCCTGGGAAGTCCTCGTGTTGCACCCCTTTTTCGGCGAATTCGGAATTTATTTTTGTTTTTGGTTATTTTGATTTGAGACGCGTAGATCCCGAAAAACTAACCAATTTGAAAGAAAAAAATGTTTAGATCGGGCGATCGGGCGCAAAGTTACGGCATTTTAAAAGAAATCAGGGGCTGGAAAGGGTATAAATAAAAATTAACGCTCTAAGTAAATGGGTGCGATCATACCAGCACTAATGCACCGGATCCCATCAGAACTCCGCAGTTAAGCGTGCTTGGGCGAGAGTAGTACTAGGATGGGTGACCTCCTGGGAAGTCCTCGTGTTGCACCCCTTTTTCGGCGAATTCGGAATTTATTTTTGTTTTTGGTTATTTTGATTTGAGACGCGTAGATCCCGAAAAACTAACCAATTTGAAAGAAAAAAATGTTTAGATCGGGCGATCGGGCGCAAAGTTACGGCATTTTAAAAGAAATCAGGGGCTGGAAAGGGTATAAATAAAAATTAACGCTCTAAGTAAATGGGTGCGATCATACCAGCACTAATGCACCGGATCCCATCAGAACTCCGCAGTTGGTTAGTTTTGGGCGAGAGTAGTACTAGGATGGGTGACCTCCTGGGAAGTCCTCGTGTTGCACCCCTTTTTCGGCGAATTCGGAATTTATTTTTGTTTTTGGTTATTTTGATTTGAGACGCGTAGATCCCGAAAAACTAACCAATTTGAAAGAAAAAAATGTTTAGATCGGGCGATCGGGCGCAAAGTTACGGCATTTTAAAAGAAATCAGGGGCTGGAAAGGGTATAAATAAAAATTAACGCTCTAAGTAAATGGGTGCGATCATACCAGCACTAATGCACCGGATCCCATCAGAACTCCGCAGTTAAGCGTGCTTGGGCGAGAGTAGTACTAGGATGGGTGACCTCCTGGGAAGTCCTCGTGTTGCACCCCTTTTTCGGCGAATTCGGAATTTATTTTTGTTTTTGGTTATTTTGATTTGAGACGCGTAGATCCCGAAAAACTAACCAATTTGAAAGAAAAAAATGTTTAGTTCGGGCGATCGGGCGCAAAGTTACGGCATTTTAAAAGAAATCAGGGGCTGGAAAGGGTATAAATAAAAATTAACGCTCTAAGTAAATGGGTGCGATCATACCAGCACTAATGCACCGGATCCCATCAGAACTCCGCAGTTAAGCGTGCTTGGGCGAGAGTAGTACTAGGATGGGTGACCTCCTGGGAAGTCCTCGTGTTGCACCCCTTTTTCGGCGAATTCGGAATTTATTTTTGTTTTTGGTTATTTTGATTTGAGACGCGTAGATCCCGAAAAACTAACCAATTTGAAAGAAAAAAATGTTTAGTTCGGGCGATCGGGCGCAAAGTTACGGCATTTTAAAAGAAATCAGGGGCTGGAAAGGGTATAAATAAAAATTAACGCTCTAAGTAAATGGGTGCGATCATACCAGCACTAATGCACCGGATCCCATCAGAACTCCGCAGTTAAGCGTGCTTGGGCGAGAGTAGTACTAGGATGGGTGACCTCCTGGGAAGTCCTCGTGTTGCACCCCTTTTTCGGCGAATTCGGAATTTATTTTTGTTTTTGGTTATTTTGATTTGAGACGCGTAGATCCCGAAAAACTAACCAATTTGAAAGAAAAAAATGTTTAGATCGGGCGATCGGGCGCAAAGTTACGGCATTTTAAAAGAAATCAGGGGCTGGAAAGGGTATAAATAAAAATTAACGCTCTAAGTAAATGGGTGCGATCATACCAGCACTAATGCACCGGATCCCATCAGAACTCCGCAGTTAAGCGTGCTTGGGCGAGAGTAGTACTAGGATGGGTGACCTCCTGGGAAGTTGACGAGGGAATAATCGCGTCGTCAAACGACTACACCTAGATCAAATACAATTTATACAACCTAAACAAACCTAATACGAGTATAAGGCAAGCATAGGGGTCGAACCACAGAGAACGGTTAAACACCACCAAATGTTATCAACAATTAAGCTAGTCCGGAGTAGGAGAAAAATAACTAAAGTCTAAATATGCTAAAACAAGAAATAAAACATTAAGGGAAATGGTTTAGGAGTAGCATTCACTTGAACATAAACAAAGGCATAGGAGTTGAATTAATTATGAACTAAACATGCTCGAATATCGAAGTAAGGTCCAATCTAGCCGCCTTCCGGGGCTAATCGGCTTCTCCTAACATAGCCTCTATGTTTCCACATTAGAACCATATACTAGGAGGTACTATCAAATAACAATCGATATAAATGAACTTAACTAAGTCAACTTCCGTTTCATGTTAGCAAAGATTCACTCCCAATCAACTAACAACATGCATTTTGCAAGTAGATTGAAGAACATCAAGCATATAAAGACTTTAATCACAAATAAATCAATTCTAAACCCTAGAACATGCTCAAGATTCAACTACACCACCACCATCCCCTTAATGGGGGAATTACTCACTAATCATGATAACAACTAGATTAATCAACAAATAATCAAGAATCAACATGATTAATAAGCAATACCAACAACAAAAACAATAATCAAAAGAAAGCAAATAAAAATAGAGGAGAGAGAGTTAGAGATTCTCATTGATTGAAGATGGAAGTCTACAAACAAGATGATCAATCTTCTTCTTCAAGATCCAAGCTACAATCAACAATGGTGAAGCCCCTCACTTTCTCTCTCTAAACTACACTAATCCTAAACTAAACCTAGAGAGAGAAGCTCTCCTAAAACTAGGGAGAAAGGTCTAAAAGAATGAAGACCTCCTTTGTGCAAAACAAGCCCCGCAATATATAAAGAATCGCGCAAAACGCTGAACAGGACTCGCTGCGCGCCCGCGCGAGGAAGCTGCGCGCCCGCGCAAGGCAGCTGCGCGCCCGCGCAAGGCATCTGTGCGCCCGCGCATTTGAGGGTTGCGCGGCTTGTGCTTTGGTGTGTGCGCCCGCGCAGTGTCGGTGTGCGCCCGCGCACATGTCGCGCACAGGCCGCGCAAAACTTTCTGCCTTGCTTCTGCTATTTTGCCAGTTTTGCGCGGGTTCTCACAGGGCTGCGCGCCCGCACACTCTGGCCTTTCTTCGATTCTTCTCTCATGCTTCCTTGGCTTCTTCTTTGCAATCCAAGACTTTAAATACCTAAGCACAAACACCAAGGGAAGCAATAAGGTAAAGGGAACGGTGCAAACACGCAATGAAAGCAAGCATTAAGGAATATACGCGATTTCATTAAAAACACATCGAGACATGCATGCACGCATTATTTGAACAAAACAACTACAAAACACCCTAAGACAAGCTAAAACAAGGCATAAACACTATCCTAGGAGCGACATAAATGTCACTCATCAAATTCCCCCAAGCTAAACCTTTGCTCGTCCTCGAGCAAAGCTAGAGCAAAAGAGAACAAGAGGAAAATTATTGGAAGCAAAAGAAACAAAATAGAAACAAGGAGAAAGAATGTACACTAACTCACTAACGTAGGAATCACGGTTGTTTTTAGCTACAACAAGCCCTTAAAACCCCAAAGTCGCCTATGAGGACGAGTGAGGTCTCGTGAGGGTTTCCTAAGAGCTTAACCCACAACTCTTGAGAAAAACCAAGGCAAGGCAACAAAAGGAAAAGGAAAAGAAACATAAAGAGAAAAAAAAACAAAACACAAGCTCATATATGGACAAGAGATAAGGACAAGTACTAATGAATGCAAACCTTTCTAAATGGACAAATGTATGCACGTTCCAAGATGTCAATGGTTGATTGAAACATAACACATGCTAAGCATAGAGAACTACTTAGGACTCAATCCACCCTAGCCCCAACCAATCGGGCCACGTTCTCTCCACTAGCTTCAAATCAACCCTTAAGCTAGCTTCTCAAGATTCCACGAAGGAACCGGAAAAAGATAAAGAAATGAAAGACTTTGAGAAGGTAATCCCGACGTCTCAACTATGCATACTCTTTCCATAGGTTTGAAGTCTATCTCCCTCCACCGTTCTTTTGACCTAACCCACTAGAGTCTAAGGGTCTTTTTATTGGTTAAAACGTAAGGCTAAGGGTTAAGGCGGGGTAAAAATTTAAAATTTGGTGATATTTCCTAAGTGAAGCAAAAAGTGCGGCCGACACTCAAAAAAAAATAACTCAAGAATTCACTAAATATCAAGCAAATATACCACTAATGCCATTCCCCAAAGCTTATTCAACACAAACACACAATATCCCCCCCAAGCTTAAACAAAGCATTGTCCTCAATGCTTAAACTAAGGAAGAAAATGAAACCAACTAAATATTTTTTTTTTGTTTTTGTTTTTGTTTTTTCACTTTTTTTTCTTTTTTTTTTTTAACTTTATTCAATGTCCTTGCCTTTTTAACTTTGGACGGCTTTTTCTTGAAACTTCATTTGATTTCCATAAATTTGCATATTACTTTACAAGCTCAACTCTAACCAAATCTCAAAATGCATCTTGTCTATGATCAACAACTCAAAACTCAAACCTCACATGCCAATGCTTCACTAACTAAAAGGTTGGTAAACATAGGCCATTAGGTTTGTAATGTGGTTTAAACAAGAGCGGGAAACATAAGGCTCAAATTGGTTAGCAAGTAGATTTATGCAAAATAGAAGATCAAATTTGTAACAAAATAAAAAGAAGATAAAGAAAAATGAGAAAGAAGTGCCCTTTTCCTCCCCTAGAGTGCTTCGGTCACGATCTTGGGAGCTATAAGTCAAAACAAGGATCAAGACATGCATAGCTAAGGATCCAAATGTGCCACACAACAAAGTGATGAAGGCTAGAACAATGTTACCTCACACGGGATTATAACTAAGCAAATACCAACTAAGGGTGCCAAATCCACTATAGAGAGCAACACCATCTTACCACATACCCGTGAACTAAGGCTTCATGGCGCCCTAAAAGTTCTTAACCCGGCTACCTTAGCATGTAATATCCTAGAGTCAACCAATGACACTCTCAAACCGTGCACACATTAACCACTTAGGAAGAAAGGCATTCAAGAGTAAACAAATCCAAAAGATATAATGTCCAAAATAAGAACAAACAAAACACAATTTGCTAAACTTGCCTTGAAGTAAACAAAAATATTTTTGGATTTTCCAAAAGCATGAAAAACATGGAAATGCATATACTCACGTGCATGGCATATATGAATCAACATCCCACCAAACATGATAGAATACCCTCCCCCAAGCTTGAATGAAACCAAGCTCTCAAATCATAAACGATGAAACTAAGGAGGGGAAAACAAGGACAAATTAATCCAACATTACCAACACATGATCTTCAAGTCACAATAAGTAAGAGAGAGAGGGAAAAGAAGGATATTACCGAATATGGGATAAATGCAAAATCACACAAAAAACCCGAAATAACCTCATATGAGCCACAATCTCTACAAATAAGGCTTGAATTCCACATGATAGGTAAGTTGAGGCACATTTCCTTGATTCTTGATCATCACCAATGTGCAAGAGTATATCAAGTTGTGTACCTAGCAAGGAACACAAACACGTCCATGAGAGAAAATCTAATCTAAAAACAAAAGAAAATGAAAGCAATAAAACACGGGTTACTTCCCGCAAAGGCTTGTTTAACGTCCAAGCGAGACCAATCTAGTAAATATCCCGACAAAGAACGCAAAAGCTTGTCATATGCACCGGCAAACATATCAAGAAATAGAGCATACGCGATGCTCATATGACAAGCAAACATAAAGTACAAGGAGACTTTATGTTTGAGAGAAGGGGGAAAAGAAAAAGTAAAAGAATCAAAAGAAAAATCAACAAAATAAGAAGAAAAAGAAAGATAGGGAGGCAAACTATCCTCATAAAAATCTTTTTGATTGGCATTATAACTCTTTTCCTCATCAACAATAAAAGAGTTGGGGGCTTCGGAAGCATGGATAGGAGGAGGATTCCTAAGCGGTTCTTTGAGAAAAGAAGGGAGGAACATAGGATAGTAGGGGATATGGTTAAACCTTTGAGAGAAAGGTGTATGAGAGAGGGGAAAAGGGGTAGCTACTCCCTCACCACAAGGTCTCACATCACTAATGAGGGCATGGAAATCAATCATGGAATCCTCAAATGAAGAACCCTCACGATCTACATCTCCCTCAAGCTCAAAAACTCCAAATGATTCAACCTCAACCTCCTCTTCATCATCTTGAACAACATCTCCCATACATTTCTCAAGTCCTACCATCTCAAATCCAAGAGTGAATGGGGGCAAATTCCTCTCAAACTCATCTCTTTCTAATGAAGCATTATCAATGAACTCACTCAAAAGGTTATGGGCTTTCGTTTGAAATGCAAGAAATATTTGGGCCATAATCTCAAATGAGTCCAAATCATCGGGGATAGAGGAATCAAAAGCTTGCTCATTGGAATCATCTAGGGAACTATGGGACACACCTTTAGAATTCATGCAAAAATTTGATGCAATATGAGAAAGAACATGCACTTCATCATCATTAGAATGTACCTCATTACATTGAGCTATAGAGGGAGGGGAGTTAAAATCATGCATTACATGGTTACTATGGGGAGCATCAAGCACATCATGGGAATTCATATTAGACAAATCATGACAATTAGCATCAACATTAAAAGCATGAGAATCCCGAACATAAGTCTCATGATTGGCCCTCTCCCAATCATAATTATCCCTAGCTAACCATGAATAGAAATCCCAAGCTTCATCCGAAGACATAGTTTCAAGATCACCATTTAGCATATTATCAACCACTCCTCTAAAATGCTCATTTAATCCCAAATTAATGATTTCACAATAATCACCCTTGGTAAAACCCTTAACACCATCCAAGAAATCCTCAAGTCTATTAAAATACACCCAAAACGGTTCATTATCAAATTGAGGAATAGAAATACAAGCCATCTTTCATCAACAAAAACAAAACAAAGAGAACAAAAATAAATCAAAGGAAAAATATATACAATGGACTAGTCTCAACAAGATAACACAACGGTAATGGAAGCCGTTCCCCGGCAACGGCGCCAATTTGACGAGGGAATAATCGCGTCGTCAAACGACTACACCTAGATCAAATACAATTTATACAACCTAAACAAACCTAATACGAGTATAAGGCAAGCATAGGGGTCGAACCACAGAGAACGGTTAAACACCACCAAATGTTATCAACAATTAAGCTAGTCCGGAGTAGGAGAAAAATAACTAAAGTCTAAATATGCTAAAACAAGAAATAAAACATTAAGGGAAATGGTTTAGGAGTAGCATTCACTTGAACATAAACAAAGGCATAGGAGTTGAATTAATTATGAACTAAACATGCTCGAATATCGAAGTAAGGTCCAATCTAGCCGCCTTCCGGGGCTAATCGGCTTCTCCTAACATAGCCTCTATGTTTCCACATTAGAACCATATACTAGGAGGTACTATCAAATAACAATCGATATAAATGAACTTAACTAAGTCAACTTCCGTTTCATGTTAGCAAAGATTCACTCCCAATCAACTAACAACATGCATTTTGCAAGTAGATTGAAGAACATCAAGCATATAAAGACTTTAATCACAAATAAATCAATTCTAAACCCTAGAACATGCTCAAGATTCAACTACACCACCACCATCCCCTTAATGGGGGAATTACTCACTAATCATGATAACAACTAGATTAATCAACAAATAATCAAGAATCAACATGATTAATAAGCAATACCAACAACAAAAACAATAATCAAAAGAAAGCAAATAAAAATAGAGGAGAGAGAGTTAGAGATTCTCATTGATTGAAGATGGAAGTCTACAAACAAGATGATCAATCTTCTTCTTCAAGATCCAAGCTACAATCAACAATGGTGAAGCCCCTCACTTTCTCTCTCTAAACTACACTAATCCTAAACTAAACCTAGAGAGAGAAGCTCTCCTAAAACTAGGGAGAAAGGTCTAAAAGAATGAAGACCTCCTTTGTGCAAAACAAGCCCCGCAATATATAAAGAATCGCGCAAAACGCTGAACAGGACTCGCTGCGCGCCCGCGCGAGGAAGCTGCGCGCCCGCGCAAGGCAGCTGCGCGCCCGCGCAAGGCATCTGTGCGCCCGCGCATTTGAGGGTTGCGCGGCTTGTGCTTTGGTGTGTGCGCCCGCGCAGTGTCGGTGTGCGCCCGCGCACATGTCGCGCACAGGCCGCGCAAAACTTTCTGCCTTGCTTCTGCTATTTTGCCAGTTTTGCGCGGGTTCTCACAGGGCTGCGCGCCCGCACACTCTGGCCTTTCTTCGATTCTTCTCTCATGCTTCCTTGGCTTCTTCTTTGCAATCCAAGACTTTAAATACCTAAGCACAAACACCAAGGGAAGCAATAAGGTAAAGGGAACGGTGCAAACACGCAATGAAAGCAAGCATTAAGGAATATACGCGATTTCATTAAAAACACATCGAGACATGCATGCACGCATTATTTGAACAAAACAACTACAAAACACCCTAAGACAAGCTAAAACAAGGCATAAACACTATCCTAGGAGCGACATAAATGTCACTCATCAGAAGTCCTCGTGTTGCACCCCTTTTTCGGCGAATTCGGAATTTATTTTTGTTTTTGGTTATTTTGATTTGAGACGCGTAGATCCCGAAAAACTAACCAATTTGAAAGAAAAAAATGTTTAGTTCGGGCGATCGGGCGCAAAGTTACGGCATTTTAAAAGAAATCAGGGGCTGGAAAGGGTATAAATAAAAATTAACGCTCTAAGTAAATGGGTGCGATCATACCAGCACTAATGCACCGGATCCCATCAGAACTCCGCAGTTAAGCGTGCTTGGGCGAGAGTAGTACTAGGATGGGTGACCTCCTGGGAAGTCCTCGTGTTGCACCCCTTTTTCGGCGAATTCGGAATTTATTTTTGTTTTTGGTTATTTTGATTTGAGACGCGTAGATCCCGAAAAACTAACCAATTTGAAAGAAAAAAATGTTTAGATCGGGCGATCGGGCGCAAAGTTACGGCATTTTAAAAGAAATCAGGGGCTGGAAAGGGTATAAATAAAAATTAACGCTCTAAGTAAATGGGTGCGATCATACCAGCACTAATGCACCGGATCCCATCAGAACTCCGCAGTTAAGCGTGCTTGGGCGAGAGTAGTACTAGGATGGGTGACCTCCTGGGAAGTCCTCGTGTTGCACCCCTTTTTCGGCGAATTCGGAATTTATTTTTGTTTTTGGTTATTTTGATTTGAGACGCGTAGATCCCGAAAAACTAACCAATTTGAAAGAAAAAAATGTTTAGATCGGGCGATCGGGCGCAAAGTTACGGCATTTTAAAAGAAATCATGGGCTGGAAAGGGTATAAATAAAAATTAACGCTCTAAGTAAATGGGTGCGATCATACCAGCACTAATGCACCGGATCCCATCAGAACTCCGCAGTTAAGCGTGCTTGGGCGAGAGTAGTACTAGGATGGGTGACCTCCTGGGAAGTCCTCGTGTTGCACCCCTTTTTCGGCGAATTCGGAATTTATTTTTGTTTTTGGTTATTTTGATTTGAGACGCGTAGATCCCGAAAAACTAACCAATTTGAAAGAAAAAAATGTTTAGTTCGGGCGATCGGGCGCAAAGTTACGGCATTTTAAAAGAAATCAGGGGCTGGAAAGGGTATAAATAAAAATTAACGCTCTAAGTAAATGGGTGCGATCATACCAGCACTAATGCACCGGATCCCATCAGAACTCCGCAGTTAAGCGTGCTTGGGCGAGAGTAGTACTAGGATGGGTGACCTCCTGGGAAGTCCTCGTGTTGCACCCCTTTTTCGGCGAATTCGGAATTTATTTTTGTTTTTGGTTATTTTGATTTGAGACGCGTAGATCCCGAAAAACTAACCAATTTGAAAGAAAAAAATGTTTAGATCGGGCGATCGGGCGCAAAGTTACGGCATTTTAAAAGAAATCAGGGGCTGGAAAGGGTATAAATAAAAATTAACGCTCTAAGTAAATGGGTGCGATCATACCAGCACTAATGCACCGGATCCCATCAGAACTCCGCAGTTAAGCGTGCTTGGGCGAGAGTAGTACTAGGATGGGTGACCTCCTGGGAAGTCCTCGTGTTGCACCCCTTTTTCGGCGAATTCGGAATTTATTTTTGTTTTTGGTTATTTTGATTTGAGACGCGTAGATCCCGAAAAACTAACCAATTTGAAAGAAAAAAATGTTTAGATCGGGCGATCGGGCGCAAAGTTACGGCATTTTAAAAGAAATCAGGGGCTGGAAAGGGTATAAATAAAAATTAACGCTCTAAGTAAATGGGTGCGATCATACCAGCACTAATGCACCGGATCCCATCAGAACTCCGCAGTTGGTTAGTTTTGGGCGAGAGTAGTACTAGGATGGGTGACCTCCTGGGAAGTCCTCGTGTTGCACCCCTTTTTCGGCGAATTCGGAATTTATTTTTGTTTTTGGTTATTTTGATTTGAGACGCGTAGATCCCGAAAAACTAACCAATTTGAAAGAAAAAAATGTTTAGATCGGGCGATCGGGCGCAAAGTTACGGCATTTTAAAAGAAATCAGGGGCTGGAAAGGGTATAAATAAAAATTAACGCTCTAAGTAAATGGGTGCGATCATACCAGCACTAATGCACCGGATCCCATCAGAACTCCGCAGTTAAGCGTGCTTGGGCGAGAGTAGTACTAGGATGGGTGACCTCCTGGGAAGTCCTCGTGTTGCACCCCTTTTTCGGCGAATTCGGAATTTATTTTTGTTTTTGGTTATTTTGATTTGAGACGCGTAGATCCCGAAAAACTAACCAATTTGAAAGAAAAAAATGTTTAGTTCGGGCGATCGGGCGCAAAGTTACGGCATTTTAAAAGAAATCAGGGGCTGGAAAGGGTATAAATAAAAATTAACGCTCTAAGTAAATGGGTGCGATCATACCAGCACTAATGCACCGGATCCCATCAGAACTCCGCAGTTAAGCGTGCTTGGGCGAGAGTAGTACTAGGATGGGTGACCTCCTGGGAAGTCCTCGTGTTGCACCCCTTTTTCGGCGAATTCGGAATTTATTTTTGTTTTTGGTTATTTTGATTTGAGACGCGTAGATCCCGAAAAACTAACCAATTTGAAAGAAAAAAATGTTTAGTTCGGGCGATCGGGCGCAAAGTTACGGCATTTTAAAAGAAATCAGGGGCTGGAAAGGGTATAAATAAAAATTAACGCTCTAAGTAAATGGGTGCGATCATACCAGCACTAATGCACCGGATCCCATCAGAACTCCGCAGTTAAGCGTGCTTGGGCGAGAGTAGTACTAGGATGGGTGACCTCCTGGGAAGTCCTCGTGTTGCACCCCTTTTTCGGCGAATTCGGAATTTATTTTTGTTTTTGGTTATTTTGATTTGAGACGCGTAGATCCCGAAAAACTAACCAATTTGAAAGAAAAAAATGTTTAGATCGGGCGATCGGGCGCAAAGTTACGGCATTTTAAAAGAAATCAGGGGCTGGAAAGGGTATAAATAAAAATTAACGCTCTAAGTAAATGGGTGCGATCATACCAGCACTAATGCACCGGATCCCATCAGAACTCCGCAGTTAAGCGTGCTTGGGCGAGAGTAGTACTAGGATGGGTGACCTCCTGGGAAGTCCTCGTGTTGCACCCCTTTTTCGGCGAATTCGGAATTTATTTTTGTTTTTGGTTATTTTGATTTGAGACGCGTAGATCCCGAAAAACTAACCAATTTGAAAGAAAAAAATGTTTAGTTCGGGCGATCGGGCGCAAAGTTACGGCATTTTAAAAGAAATCAGGGGCTGGAAAGGGTATAAATAAAAATTAACGCTCTAAGTAAATGGGTGCGATCATACCAGCACTAATGCACCGGATCCCATCAGAACTCCGCAGTTAAGCGTGCTTGGGCGAGAGTAGTACTAGGATGGGTGACCTCCTGGGAAGTCCTCGTGTTGCACCCCTTTTTCGGCGAATTCGGAATTTATTTTTGTTTTTGGTTATTTTGATTTGAGACGCGTAGATCCCGAAAAACTAACCAATTTGAAAGAAAAAAATGTTTAGATCGGGCGATCGGGCGCAAAGTTACGGCATTTTAAAAGAAATCAGGGGCTGGAAAGGGTATAAATAAAAATTAACGCTCTAAGTAAATGGGTGCGATCATACCAGCACTAATGCACCGGATCCCATCAGAACTCCGCAGTTAAGCGTGCTTGGGCGAGAGTAGTACTAGGATGGGTGACCTCCTGGGAAGTCCTCGTGTTGCACCCCTTTTTCGGCGAATCCGGAATTTATTTTTGTTTTTGGTTATTTTGATTTGAGACGCGTAGATCCCGAAAAACTAACCAATTTGAAAGAAAAAAATGTTTAGATCGGGCGATCGGGCGCAAAGTTACGGCATTTTAAAAGAAATCATGGGCTGGAAAGGGTATAAATAAAAATTAACGCTCTAAGTAAATGGGTGCGATCATACCAGCACTAATGCACCGGATCCCATCAGAACTCCGCAGTTAAGCGTGCTTGGGCGAGAGTAGTACTAGGATGGGTGACCTCCTGGGAAGTCCTCGTGTTGCACCCCTTTTTCGGCGAATTCGGAATTTATTTTTGTTTTTGGTTATTTTGATTTGAGACGCGTAGATCCCGAAAAACTAACCAATTTGAAAGAAAAAAATGTTTAGTTCGGGCGATCGGGCGCAAAGTTACGGCATTTTAAAAGAAATCAGGGGCTGGAAAGGGTATAAATAAAAATTAACGCTCTAAGTAAATGGGTGCGATCATACCAGCACTAATGCACCGGATCCCATCAGAACTCCGCAGTTAAGCGTGCTTGGGCGAGAGTAGTACTAGGATGGGTGACCTCCTGGGAAGTCCTCGTGTTGCACCCCTTTTTCGGCGAATCCGGAATTTATTTTTGTTTTTGGTTATTTTGATTTGAGACGCGTAGATCCCGAAAAACTAACCAATTTGAAAGAAAAAAATGTTTAGATCGGGCGATCGGGCGCAAAGTTACGGCATTTTAAAAGAAATCAGGGGCTGGAAAGGGTATAAATAAAAATTAACGCTCTAAGTAAATGGGTGCGATCATACCAGCACTAATGCACCGGATCCCATCAGAACTCCGCAGTTAAGCGTGCTTGGGCGAGAGTAGTACTAGGATGGGTGACCTCCTGGGAAGTCCTCGTGTTGCACCCCTTTTTCGGCGAATTCGGAATTTATTTTTGTTTTTGGTTATTTTGATTTGAGACGCGTAGATCCCGAAAAACTAACCAATTTGAAAGAAAAAAATGTTTAGTTCGGGCGATCGGGCGCAAAGTTACGGCATTTTAAAAGAAATCAGGGGCTGGAAAGGGTATAAATAAAAATTAACGCTCTAAGTAAATGGGTGCGATCATACCAGCACTAATGCACCGGATCCCATCAGAACTCCGCAGTTAAGCGTGCTTGGGCGAGAGTAGTACTAGGATGGGTGACCTCCTGGGAAGTCCTCGTGTTGCACCCCTTTTTCGGCGAATTCGGAATTTATTTTTGTTTTTGGTTATTTTGATTTGAGACGCGTAGATCCCGAAAAACTAACCAATTTGAAAGAAAAAAATGTTTAGATCGGGCGATCGGGCGCAAAGTTACGGCATTTTAAAAGAAATCAGGGGCTGGAAAGGGTATAAATAAAAATTAACGCTCTAAGTAAATGGGTGCGATCATACCAGCACTAATGCACCGGATCCCATCAGAACTCCGCAGTTAAGCGTGCTTGGGCGAGAGTAGTACTAGGATGGGTGACCTCCTGGGAAGTCCTCGTGTTGCACCCCTTTTTCGGCGAATTCGGAATTTATTTTTGTTTTTGGTTATTTTGATTTGAGACGCGTAGATCCCGAAAAACTAACCAATTTGAAAGAAAAAAATGTTTAGTTCGGGCGATCGGGCGCAAAGTTACGGCATTTTAAAAGAAATCAGGGGCTGGAAAGGGTATAAATAAAAATTAACGCTCTAAGTAAATGGGTGCGATCATACCAGCACTAATGCACCGGATCCCATCAGAACTCCGCAGTTAAGCGTGCTTGGGCGAGAGTAGTACTAGGATGGGTGACCTCCTGGGAAGTCCTCGTGTTGCACCCCTTTTTCGGCGAATCCGGAATTTATTTTTGTTTTTGGTTATTTTGATTTGAGACGCGTAGATCCCGAAAAACTAACCAATTTGAAAGAAAAAAATGTTTAGATCGGGCGATCGGGCGCAAAGTTACGGCATTTTAAAAGAAATCATGGGCTGGAAAGGGTATAAATAAAAATTAACGCTCTAAGTAAATGGGTGCGATCATACCAGCACTAATGCACCGGATCCCATCAGAACTCCGCAGTTAAGCGTGCTTGGGCGAGAGTAGTACTAGGATGGGTGACCTCTTGGGAAGTCCTCGTGTTGCACCCCTTTTTCGGCGAATTCGGAATTTATTTTTGTTTTTGGTTATTTTGATTTGAGACGCGTAGATCCCGAAAAACTAACCAATTTGAAAGAAAAAAATGTTTAGATCGGGCGATCGGGCGCAAAGTTACGGCATTTTAAAAGAAATCAGGGGCTGGAAAAGGTATAAATAAAAATTAACGCTCTAAGTAAATGGGTGCGATCATACCAGCACTAATGCACCGGATCCCATCAGAACTCCGCAGTTGGTTAGTTTTGGGCGAGAGTAGTACTAGGATGGGTGACCTCCTGGGAAGTCCTCGTGTTGCACCCCTTTTTCGGCGAATTCGGAATTTATTTTTGTTTTTGGTTATTTTGATTTGAGACGCGTAGATCCCGAAAAACTAACCAATTTGAAAGAAAAAAATGTTTAGATCGGGCGATCGGGCGCAAAGTTACGGCATTTTAAAAGAAATCAGGGGCTGGAAAGGGTATAAATAAAAATTAACGCTCTAAGTAAATGGGTGCGATCATACCAGCACTAATGCACCGGATCCCATCAGAACTCCGCAGTTAAGCGTGCTTGGGCGAGAGTAGTACTAGGATGGGTGACCTCCTGGGAAGTCCTCGTGTTGCACCCCTTTTTCGGCGAATTCGGAATTTATTTTTGTTTTTGGTTATTTTGATTTGAGACGCGTAGATCCCGAAAAACTAACCAATTTGAAAGAAAAAAATGTTTAGTTCGGGCGATCGGGCGCAAAGTTACGGCATTTTAAAATAAATCAGGGGCTGGAAAGGGTATAAATAAAAATTAACGCTCTAAGTAAATGGGTGCGATCATACCAGCACTAATGCACCGGATCCCATCAGAACTCCGCAGTTAAGCGTGCTTGGGCGAGAGTAGTACTAGGATGGGTGACCTCCTGGGAAGTCCTCGTGTTGCACCCCTTTTTCGGGGAATTCGGAATTTATTTTTGTTTTTGGTTATTTTGATTTGAGACGCGTAGATCCCGAAAAACTAACCAATTTGAAAGAAAAAAATGTTTAGATCGGGCGATCGGGCGCAAAGTTACGGCATTTTAAAAGAAATCAGGGGCTGGAAAGGGTATAAATAAAAATTAACGCTCTAAGTAAATGGGTGCGATCATACCAGCACTAATGCACCGGATCCCATCAGAACTCCGCAGTTAAGCGTGCTTGGGCGAGAGTAGTACTAGGATGGGTGACCTCCTGGGAAGTCCTCGTGTTGCACCCCTTTTTCGGCGAATTCGGAATTTATTTTTGTTTTTGGTTATTTTGATTTGAGACGCGTAGATCCCGAAAAACTAACCAATTTGAAAGAAAAAAATGTTTAGTTCGGGCGATCGGGCGCAAAGTTACGGCATTTTAAAAGAAATCAGGGGCTGGAAAGGGTATAAATAAAAATTAACGCTCTAAGTAAATGGGTGCGATCATACCAGCACTAATGCACCGGATCCCATCAGAACTCCGCAGTTAAGCGTGCTTGGGCGAGAGTAGTACTAGGATGGGTGACCTCCTGGGAAGTCCTCGTGTTGCACCCCTTTTTCGGCGAATCCGGAATTTATTTTTGTTTTTGGTTATTTTGATTTGAGACGCGTAGATCCCGAAAAACTAACCAATTTGAAAGAAAAAAATGTTTAGATCGGGCGATCGGGCGCAAAGTTACGGCATTTTAAAAGAAATCATGGGCTGGAAAGGGTATAAATAAAAATTAACGCTCTAAGTAAATGGGTGCGATCATACCAGCACTAATGCACCGGATCCCATCAGAACTCCGCAGTTAAGCGTGCTTGGGCGAGAGTAGTACTAGGATGGGTGACCTCCTGGGAAGTCCTCGTGTTGCACCCCTTTTTCGGCGAATTCGGAATTTATTTTTGTTTTTGGTTATTTTGATTTGAGACGCGTAGATCCCGAAAAACTAACCAATTTGAAAGAAAAAAATGTTTAGTTCGGGCGATCGGGCGCAAAGTTACGGCATTTTAAAAGAAATCAGGGGCTGGAAAGGGTATAAATAAAAATTAACGCTCTAAGTAAATGGGTGCGATCATACCAGCACTAATGCACCGGATCCCATCAGAACTCCGCAGTTAAGCGTGCTTGGGCGAGAGTAGTACTAGGATGGGTGACCTCCTGGGAAGTCCTCGTGTTGCACCCCTTTTTCGGCGAATCCGGAATTTATTTTTGTTTTTGGTTATTTTGATTTGAGACGCGTAGATCCCGAAAAACTAACCAATTTGAAAGAAAAAAATGTTTAGATCGGGCGATCGGGCGCAAAGTTACGGCATTTTAAAAGAAATCAGGGGCTGGAAAGGGTATAAATAAAAATTAACGCTCTAAGTAAATGGGTGCGATCATACCAGCACTAATGCACCGGATCCCATCAGAACTCCGCAGTTAAGCGTGCTTGGGCGAGAGTAGTACTAGGATGGGTGACCTCCTGGGAAGTCCTCGTGTTGCACCCCTTTTTCGGCGAATTCGGAATTTATTTTTGTTTTTGGTTATTTTGATTTGAGACGCGTAGATCCCGAAAAACTAACCAATTTGAAAGAAAAAAATGTTTAGTTCGGGCGATCGGGCGCAAAGTTACGGCATTTTAAAAGAAATCAGGGGCTGGAAAGGGTATAAATAAAAATTAACGCTCTAAGTAAATGGGTGCGATCATACCAGCACTAATGCACCGGATCCCATCAGAACTCCGCAGTTAAGCGTGCTTGGGCGAGAGTAGTACTAGGATGGGTGACCTCCTGGGAAGTCCTCGTGTTGCACCCCTTTTTCGGCGAATCCGGAATTTATTTTTGTTTTTGGTTATTTTGATTTGAGACGCGTAGATCCCGAAAAACTAACCAATTTGAAAGAAAAAAATGTTTAGATCGGGCGATCGGGCGCAAAGTTACGGCATTTTAAAAGAAATCATGGGCTGGAAAGGGTATAAATAAAAATTAACGCTCTAAGTAAATGGGTGCGATCATACCAGCACTAATGCACCGGATCCCATCAGAACTCCGCAGTTAAGCGTGCTTGGGCGAGAGTAGTACTAGGATGGGTGACCTCCTGGGAAGTCCTCGTGTTGCACCCCTTTTTCGGCGAATTCGGAATTTATTTTTGTTTTTGGTTATTTTGATTTGAGACGCGTAGATCCCGAAAAACTAACCAATTTGAAAGAAAAAAATGTTTAGTTCGGGCGATCGGGCGCAAAGTTACGGCATTTTAAAAGAAATCAGGGGCTGGAAAGGGTATAAATAAAAATTAACGCTCTAAGTAAATGGGTGCGATCATACCAGCACTAATGCACCGGATCCCATCAGAACTCCGCAGTTAAGCGTGCTTGGGCGAGAGTAGTACTAGGATGGGTGACCTCCTGGGAAGTCCTCGTGTTGCACCCCTTTTTCGGCGAATCCGGAATTTATTTTTGTTTTTGGTTATTTTGATTTGAGACGCGTAGATCCCGAAAAACTAACCAATTTGAAAGAAAAAAATGTTTAGATCGGGCGATCGGGCGCAAAGTTACGGCATTTTAAAAGAAATCAGGGGCTGGAAAGGGTATAAATAAAAATTAACGCTCTAAGTAAATGGGTGCGATCATACCAGCACTAATGCACCGGATCCCATCAGAACTCCGCAGTTAAGCGTGCTTGGGCGAGAGTAGTACTAGGATGGGTGACCTCCTGGGAAGTCCTCGTGTTGCACCCCTTTTTCGGCGAATTCGGAATTTATTTTTGTTTTTGGTTATTTTGATTTGAGACGCGTAGATCCCGAAAAACTAACCAATTTGAAAGAAAAAAATGTTTAGTTCGGGCGATCGGGCGCAAAGTTACGGCATTTTAAAAGAAATCAGGGGCTGGAAAGGGTATAAATAAAAATTAACGCTCTAAGTAAATGGGTGCGATCATACCAGCACTAATGCACCGGATCCCATCAGAACTCCGCAGTTAAGCGTGCTTGGGCGAGAGTAGTACTAGGATGGGTGACCTCCTGGGAAGTCCTCGTGTTGCACCCCTTTTTCGGCGAATTCGGAATTTATTTTTGTTTTTGGTTATTTTGATTTGAGACGCGTAGATCCCGAAAAACTAACCAATTTGAAAGAAAAAAATGTTTAGTTCGGGCGATCGGGCGCAAAGTTACGGCATTTTAAAAGAAATCAGGGGCTGGAAAGGGTATAAATAAAAATTAACGCTCTAAGTAAATGGGTGCGATCATACCAGCACTAATGCACCGGATCCCATCAGAACTCCGCAGTTAAGCGTGCTTGGGCGAGAGTAGTACTAGGATGGGTGACCTCCTGGGAAGTCCTCGTGTTGCACCCCTTTTTCGGCGAATTCGGAATTTATTTTTGTTTTTGGTTATTTTGATTTGAGACGCGTAGATCCCGAAAAACTAACCAATTTGAAAGAAAAAAATGTTTAGATCGGGCGATCGGGCGCAAAGTTACGGCATTTTAAAAGAAATCAGGGGCTGGAAAGGGTATAAATAAAAATTAACGCTCTAAGTAAATGGGTGCGATCATACCAGCACTAATGCACCGGATCCCATCAGAACTCCGCAGTTAAGCGTGCTTGGGCGAGAGTAGTACTAGGATGGGTGACCTCCTGGGAAGTCCTCGTGTTGCACCCCTTTTTCGGCGAATTCGGAATTTATTTTTGTTTTTGGTTATTTTGATTTGAGACGCGTAGATCCCGAAAAACTAACCAATTTGAAAGAAAAAAATGTTTAGTTCGGGCGATCGGGCGCAAAGTTACGGCATTTTAAAAGAAATCAGGGGCTGGAAAGGGTATAAATAAAAATTAACGCTCTAAGTAAATGGGTGCGATCATACCAGCACTAATGCACCGGATCCCATCAGAACTCCGCAGTTAAGCGTGCTTGGGCGAGAGTAGTACTAGGATGGGTGACCTCCTGGGAAGTCCTCGTGTTGCACCCCTTTTTCGGCGAATTCGGAATTTATTTTTGTTTTTGGTTATTTTGATTTGAGACGCGTAGATCCCGAAAAACTAACCAATTTGAAAGAAAAAAATGTTTAGTTCGGGCGATCGGGCGCAAAGTTACGGCATTTTAAAAGAAATCAGGGGCTGGAAAGGGTATAAATAAAAATTAACGCTCTAAGTAAATGGGTGCGATCATACCAGCACTAATGCACCGGATCCCATCAGAACTCCGCAGTTAAGCGTGCTTGGGCGAGAGTAGTACTAGGATGGGTGACCTCCTGGGAAGTCCTCGTGTTGCACCCCTTTTTCGGCGAATTCGGAATTTATTTTTGTTTTTGGTTATTTTGATTTGAGACGCGTAGATCCCGAAAAACTAACCAATTTGAAAGAAAAAAATGTTTAGATCGGGCGATCGGGCGCAAAGTTACGGCATTTTAAAAGAAATCAGGGGCTGGAAAGGGTATAAATAAAAATTAACGCTCTAAGTAAATGGGTGCGATCATACCAGCACTAATGCACCGGATCCCATCAGAACTCCGCAGTTAAGCGTGCTTGGGCGAGAGTAGTACTAGGATGGGTGACCTCCTGGGAAGTCCTCGTGTTGCACCCCTTTTTCGGCGAATTCGGAATTTATTTTTGTTTTTGGTTATTTTGATTTGAGACGCGTAGATCCCGAAAAACTAACCAATTTGAAAGAAAAAAATGTTTAGTTCGGGCGATCGGGCGCAAAGTTACGGCATTTTAAAAGAAATCAGGGGCTGGAAAGGGTATAAATAAAAATTAACGCTCTAAGTAAATGGGTGCGATCATACCAGCACTAATGCACCGGATCCCATCAGAACTCCGCAGTTAAGCGTGCTTGGGCGAGAGTAGTACTAGGATGGGTGACCTCCTGGGAAGTCCTCGTGTTGCGCCCCTTTTTCGGCGAATTCGGAATTTATTTTTGTTTTTGGTTATTTTGATTTGAGACGCGTAGATCCCGAAAAACTAACCAATTTGAAAGAAAAAAATGTTTAGTTCGGGCGATCGGGCGCAAAGTTACGGCATTTTAAAAGAAATCAGGGGCTGGAAAGGGTATAAATAAAAATTAACGCTCTAAGTAAATGGGTGCGATCATACCAGCACTAATGCACCGGATCCCATCAGAACTCCGCAGTTAAGCGTGCTTGGGCGAGAGTAGTACTAGGATGGGTGACCTCCTGGGAAGTCCTCGTGTTGCACCCCTTTTTCGGCGAATTCGGAATTTATTTTTGTTTTTGGTTATTTTGATTTGAGACGCGTAGATCCCGAAAAACTAACCAATTTGAAAGAAAAAAATGTTTAGATCGGGCGATCGGGCGCAAAGTTACGGCATTTTAAAAGAAATCAGGGGCTGGAAAGGGTATAAATAAAAATTAACGCTCTAAGTAAATGGGTGCGATCATACCAGCACTAATGCACCGGATCCCATCAGAACTCCGCAGTTAAGCGTGCTTGGGCGAGAGTAGTACTAGGATGGGTGACCTCCTGGGAAGTCCTCGTGTTGCACCCCTTTTTCGGCGAATTCGGAATTTATTTTTGTTTTTGGTTATTTTGATTTGAGACGCGTAGATCCCGAAAAACTAACCAATTTGAAAGAAAAAAATGTTTAGATCGGGCGATCGGGCGCAAAGTTACGGCATTTTAAAAGAAATCAGGGGCTGGAAAGGGTATAAATAAAAATTAACGCTCTAAGTAAATGGGTGCGATCATACCAGCACTAATGCACCGGATCCCATCAGAACTCCGCAGTTAAGCGTGCTTGGGCGAGAGTAGTACTAGGATGGGTGACCTCCTGGGAAGTCCTCGTGTTGCACCCCTTTTTCGGCGAATTCGGAATTTATTTTTGTTTTTGGTTATTTTGATTTGAGACGCGTAGATCCCGAAAAACTAACCAATTTGAAAGAAAAAAATGTTTAGTTCGGGCGATCGGGCGCAAAGTTACGGCATTTTAAAAGAAATCAGGGGCTGGAAAGGGTATAAATAAAAATTAACGCTCTAAGTAAATGGGTGCGATCATACCAGCACTAATGCACCGGATCCCATCAGAACTCCGCAGTTAAGCGTGCTTGGGCGAGAGTAGTACTAGGATGGGTGACCTCCTGGGAAGTCCTCGTGTTGCACCCCTTTTTCGGCGAATTCGGAATTTATTTTTGTTTTTGGTTATTTTGATTTGAGACGCGTAGATCCCGAAAAACTAACCAATTTGAAAGAAAAAAATGTTTAGTTCGGGCGATCGGGCGCAAAGTTACGGCATTTTAAAAGAAATCAGGGGCTGGAAAGGGTATAAATAAAAATTAACGCTCTAAGTAAATGGGTGCGATCATACCAGCACTAATGCACCGGATCCCATCAGAACTCCGCAGTTAAGCGTGCTTGGGCGAGAGTAGTACTAGGATGGGTGACCTCCTGGGAAGTCCTCGTGTTGCACCCCTTTTTCGGCGAATTCGGAATTTATTTTTGTTTTTGGTTATTTTGATTTGAGACGCGTAGATCCCGAAAAACTAACCAATTTGAAAGAAAAAAATGTTTAGATCGGGCGATCGGGCGCAAAGTTACGGCATTTTAAAAGAAATCAGGGGCTGGAAAGGGTATAAATAAAAATTAACGCTCTAAGTAAATGGGTGCGATCATACCAGCACTAATGCACCGGATCCCATCAGAACTCCGCAGTTAAGCGTGCTTGGGCGAGAGTAGTACTAGGATGGGTGACCTCCTGGGAAGTCCTCGTGTTGCACCCCTTTTTCGGCGAATTCGGAATTTATTTTTGTTTTTGGTTATTTTGATTTGAGACGCGTAGATCCCGAAAAACTAACCAATTTGAAAGAAAAAAATGTTTAGTTCGGGCGATCGGGCGCAAAGTTACGGCATTTTAAAAGAAATCAGGGGCTGGAAAGGGTATAAATAAAAATTAACGCTCTAAGTAAATGGGTGCGATCATACCAGCACTAATGCACCGGATCCCATCAGAACTCCGCAGTTAAGCGTGCTTGGGCGAGAGTAGTACTAGGATGGGTGACCTCCTGGGAAGTCCTCGTGTTGCACCCCTTTTTCGGCGAATTCGGAATTTATTTTTGTTTTTGGTTATTTTGATTTGAGACGCGTAGATCCCGAAAAACTAACCAATTTGAAAGAAAAAAATGTTTAGATCGGGCGATCGGGCGCAAAGTTACGGCATTTTAAAAGAAATCAGGGGCTGGAAAGGGTATAAATAAAAATTAACGCTCTAAGTAAATGGGTGCGATCATACCAGCACTAATGCACCGGATCCCATCAGAACTCCGCAGTTAAGCGTGCTTGGGCGAGAGTAGTACTAGGATGGGTGACCTCCTGGGAAGTCCTCGTGTTGCACCCCTTTTTCGGCGAATTCGGAATTTATTTTTGTTTTTGGTTATTTTGATTTGAGACGCGTAGATCCCGAAAAACTAACCAATTTGAAAGAAAAAAATGTTTAGTTCGGGCGATCGGGCGCAAAGTTACGGCATTTTAAAAGAAATCAGGGGCTGGAAAGGGTATAAATAAAAATTAACGCTCTAAGTAAATGGGTGCGATCATACCAGCACTAATGCACCGGATCCCATCAGAACTCCGCAGTTAAGCGTGCTTGGGCGAGAGTAGTACTAGGATGGGTGACCTCCTGGGAAGTCCTCGTGTTGCACCCCTTTTTCGGCGAATTCGGAATTTATTTTTGTTTTTGGTTATTTTGATTTGAGACGCGTAGATCCCGAAAAACTAACCAATTTGAAAGAAAAAAATGTTTAGTTCGGGCGATCGGGCGCAAAGTTACGGCATTTTAAAAGAAATCAGGGGCTGGAAAGGGTATAAATAAAAATTAACGCTCTAAGTAAATGGGTGCGATCATACCAGCACTAATGCACCGGATCCCATCAGAACTCCGCAGTTAAGCGTGCTTGGGCGAGAGTAGTACTAGGATGGGTGACCTCCTGGGAAGTCCTCGTGTTGCACCCCTTTTTCGGCGAATTCGGAATTTATTTTTGTTTTTGGTTATTTTGATTTGAGACGCGTAGATCCCGAAAAACTAACCAATTTGAAAGAAAAAAATGTTTAGATCGGGCGATCGGGCGCAAAGTTACGGCATTTTAAAAGAAATCAGGGGCTGGAAAGGGTATAAATAAAAATTAACGCTCTAAGTAAATGGGTGCGATCATACCAGCACTAATGCACCGGATCCCATCAGAACTCCGCAGTTAAGCGTGCTTGGGCGAGAGTAGTACTAGGATGGGTGACCTCCTGGGAAGTCCTCGTGTTGCACCCCTTTTTCGGCGAATTCGGAATTTATTTTTGTTTTTGGTTATTTTGATTTGAGACGCGTAGATCCCGAAAAACTAACCAATTTGAAAGAAAAAAATGTTTAGTTCGGGCGATCGGGCGCAAAGTTACGGCATTTTAAAAGAAATCAGGGGCTGGAAAGGGTATAAATAAAAATTAACGCTCTAAGTAAATGGGTGCGATCATACCAGCACTAATGCACCGGATCCCATCAGAACTCCGCAGTTAAGCGTGCTTGGGCGAGAGTAGTACTAGGATGGGTGACCTCCTGGGAAGTCCTCGTGTTGCACCCCTTTTTCGGCGAATTCGGAATTTATTTTTGTTTTTGGTTATTTTGATTTGAGACGCGTAGATCCCGAAAAACTAACCAATTTGAAAGAAAAAAATGTTTAGTTCGGGCGATCGGGCGCAAAGTTACGGCATTTTAAAAGAAATCAGGGGCTGGAAAGGGTATAAATAAAAATTAACGCTCTAAGTAAATGGGTGCGATCATACCAGCACTAATGCACCGGATCCCATCAAAACTCCGCAGTTAAGCGTGCTTGGGCGAGAGTAGTACTAGGATGGGTGACCTCCTGGGAAGTCCTCGTGTTGCACCCCTTTTTCGGCGAATTCGGAATTTATTTTTGTTTTTGGTTATTTTGATTTGAGACGCGTAGATCCCGAAAAACTAACCAATTTGAAAGAAAAAAATGTTTAGTTCGGGCGATCGGGCGCAAAGTTACGGCATTTTAAAAGAAATCAGGGGCTGGAAAGGGTATAAATAAAAATTAACGCTCTAAGTAAATGGGTGCGATCATACCAGCACTAATGCACCGGATCCCATCAGAACTCCGCAGTTAAGCGTGCTTGGGCGAGAGTAGTACTAGGATGGGTGACCTCCTGGGAAGTCCTCGTGTTGCACCCCTTTTTCGGCGAATTCGGAATTTATTTTTGTTTTTGGTTATTTTGATTTGAGACGCGTAGATCCCGAAAAACTAACCAATTTGAAAGAAAAAAATGTTTAGATCGGGCGATCGGGCGCAAAGTTACGGCATTTTAAAAGAAATCAGGGGCTGGAAAGGGTATAAATAAAAATTAACGCTCTAAGTAAATGGGTGCGATCATACCAGCACTAATGCACCGGATCCCATCAGAACTCCGCAGTTAAGCGTGCTTGGGCGAGAGTAGTACTAGGATGGGTGACCTCCTGGGAAGTCCTCGTGTTGCACCCCTTTTTCGGCGAATTCGGAATTTATTTTTGTTTTTGGTTATTTTGATTTGAGACGCGTAGATCCCGAAAAACTAACCAATTTGAAAGAAAAAAATGTTTAGTTCGGGCGATCGGGCGCAAAGTTACGGCATTTTAAAAGAAATCAGGGGCTGGAAAGGGTATAAATAAAAATTAACGCTCTAAGTAAATGGGTGCGATCATACCAGCACTAATGCACCGGATCCCATCAGAACTCCGCAGTTAAGCGTGCTTGGGCGAGAGTAGTACTAGGATGGGTGACCTCCTGGGAAGTCCTCGTGTTGCACCCCTTTTTCGGCGAATTCGGAATTTATTTTTGTTTTTGGTTATTTTGATTTGAGACGCGTAGATCCCGAAAAACTAACCAATTTGAAAGAAAAAAATGTTTAGTTCGGGCGATCGGGCGCAAAGTTACGGCATTTTAAAAGAAATCAGGGGCTGGAAAGGGTATAAATAAAAATTAACGCTCTAAGTAAATGGGTGCGATCATACCAGCACTAATGCACCGGATCCCATCAGAACTCCGCAGTTAAGCGTGCTTGGGCGAGAGTAGTACTAGGATGGGTGACCTCCTGGGAAGTCCTCGTGTTGCACCCCTTTTTCGGCGAATTCGGAATTTATTTTTGTTTTTGGTTATTTTGATTTGAGACGCGTAGATCCCGAAAAACTAACCAATTTGAAAGAAAAAAATGTTTAGATCGGGCGATCGGGCGCAAAGTTACGGCATTTTAAAAGAAATCAGGGGCTGGAAAGGGTATAAATAAAAATTAACGCTCTAAGTAAATGGGTGCGATCATACCAGCACTAATGCACCGGATCCCATCAGAACTCCGCAGTTAAGCGTGCTTGGGCGAGAGTAGTACTAGGATGGGTGACCTCCTGGGAAGTCCTCGTGTTGCGCCCCTTTTTCGGCGAATTCGGAATTTATTTTTGTTTTTGGTTATTTTGATTTGAGACGCGTAGATCCCGAAAAACTAACCAATTTGAAAGAAAAAAATGTTTAGTTCGGGCGATCGGGCGCAAAGTTACGGCATTTTAAAAGAAATCAGGGGCTGGAAAGGGTATAAATAAAAATTAACGCTCTAAGTAAATGGGTGCGATCATACCAGCACTAATGCACCGGATCCCATCAGAACTCCGCAGTTAAGCGTGCTTGGGCGAGAGTAGTACTAGGATGGGTGACCTCCTGGGAAGTCCTCGTGTTGCACCCCTTTTTCGGCGAATTCGGAATTTATTTTTGTTTTTGGTTATTTTGATTTGAGACGCGTAGATCCCGAAAAACTAACCAATTTGAAAGAAAAAATTGTTTAGTTCGGGCGATCGGGCGCAAAGTTACGGCATTTTAAAAGAAATCAGGGGCTGGAAAGGGTATAAATAAAAATTAACGCTCTAAGTAAATGGGTGCGATCATACCAGCACTAATGCACCGGATCCCATCAGAACTCCGCAGTTAAGCGTGCTTGGGCGAGAGTAGTACTAGGATGGGTGACCTCCTGGGAAGTCCTCGTGTTGCACCCCTTTTTCGGCGAATTCGGAATTTATTTTTGTTTTTGGTTATTTTGATTTGAGACGCGTAGATCCCGAAAAACTAACCAATTTGAAAGAAAAAAATGTTTAGTTCGGGCGATCGGGCGCAAAGTTACGGCATTTTAAAAGAAATCAGGGGCTGGAAAGGGTATAAATAAAAATTAACGCTCTAAGTAAATGGGTGCGATCATACCAGCACTAATGCACCGGATCCCATCAGAACTCCGCAGTTAAGCGTGCTTGGGCGAGAGTAGTACTAGGATGGGTGACCTCCTGGGAAGTCCTCGTGTTGCGCCCCTTTTTCGGCGAATTCGGAATTTATTTTTGTTTTTGGTTATTTTGATTTGAGACGCGTAGATCCCGAAAAACTAACCAATTTGAAAGAAAAAAATGTTTAGTTCGGGCGATCGGGCGCAAAGTTACGGCATTTTAAAAGAAATCAGGGGCTGGAAAGGGTATAAATAAAAATTAACGCTCTAAGTAAATGGGTGCGATCATACCAGCACTAATGCACCGGATCCCATCAGAACTCCGCAGTTAAGCGTGCTTGGGCGAGAGTAGTACTAGGATGGGTGACCTCCTGGGAAGTCCTCGTGTTGCACCCCTTTTTCGGCGAATTCGGAATTTATTTTTGTTTTTGGTTATTTTGATTTGAGACGCGTAGATCCCGAAAAACTAACCAATTTGAAAGAAAAAAATGTTTAGTTCGGGCGATCGGGCGCAAAGTTACGGCATTTTAAAAGAAATCAGGGGCTGGAAAGGGTATAAATAAAAATTAACGCTCTAAGTAAATGGGTGCGATCATACCAGCACTAATGCACCGGATCCCATCAGAACTCCGCAGTTAAGCGTGCTTGGGCGAGAGTAGTACTAGGATGGGTGACCTCCTGGGAAGTCCTCGTGTTGCACCCCTTTTTCGGCGAATTCGGAATTTATTTTTGTTTTTGGTTATTTTGATTTGAGACGCGTAGATCCCGAAAAACTAACCAATTTGAAAGAAAAAAATGTTTAGATCGGGCGATCGGGCGCAAAGTTACGGCATTTTAAAAGAAATCAGGGGCTGGAAAGGGTATAAATAAAAATTAACGCTCTAAGTAAATGGGTGCGATCATACCAGCACTAATGCACCGGATCCCATCAGAACTCCGCAGTTAAGCGTGCTTGGGCGAGAGTAGTACTAGGATGGGTGACCTCCTGGGAAGTCCTCGTGTTGCGCCCCTTTTTCGGCGAATTCGGAATTTATTTTTGTTTTTGGTTATTTTGATTTGAGACGCGTAGATCCCGAAAAACTAACCAATTTGAAAGAAAAAAATGTTTAGTTCGGGCGATCGGGCGCAAAGTTACGGCATTTTAAAAGAAATCAGGGGCTGGAAAGGGTATAAATAAAAATTAACGCTCTAAGTAAATGGGTGCGATCATACCAGCACTAATGCACCGGATCCCATCAGAACTCCGCAGTTAAGCGTGCTTGGGCGAGAGTAGTACTAGGATGGGTGACCTCCTGGGAAGTCCTCTATTGCACCCCTTTTTCGGCGAATTCGGAATTTATTTTTGTTTTTGGTTATTTTGATTTGAGACGCGTAGATCCCGAAAAACTAACCAATTTGAAAGAAAAAAATGTTTAGTTCGGGCGATCGGGCGCAAAGTTACGGCATTTTAAAAGAAATCAGGGGCTGGAAAGGGTATAAATAAAAATTAACGCTCTAAGTAAATGGGTGCGATCATACCAGCACTAATGCACCGGATCCCATCAGAACTCCGCAGTTAAGCGTGCTTGGGCGAGAGTAGTACTAGGATGGGTGACCTCCTGGGAAGTCCTCGTGTTGCACCCCTTTTTCGGCGAATTCGGAATTTATTTTTGTTTTTGGTTATTTTGATTTGAGACGCGTAGATCCCGAAAAACTAACCAATTTGAAAGAAAAAAATGTTTAGTTCGGGCGATCGGGCGCAAAGTTACGGCATTTTAAAAGAAATCAGGGGCTGGAAAGGGTATAAATAAAAATTAACGCTCTAAGTAAATGGGTGCGATCATACCAGCACTAATGCACCGGATCCCATCAGAACTCCGCAGTTAAGCGTGCTTGGGCGAGAGTAGTACTAGGATGGGTGACCTCCTGGGAAGTCCTCGTGTTGCACCCCTTTTTCGGCGAATTCGGAATTTATTTTTGTTTTTGGTTATTTTGATTTGAGACGCGTAGATCCCGAAAAACTAACCAATTTGAAAGAAAAAAATGTTTAGATCGGGCGATCGGGCGCAAAGTTACGGCATTTTAAAAGAAATCAGGGGCTGGAAAGGGTATAAATAAAAATTAACGCTCTAAGTAAATGGGTGCGATCATACCAGCACTAATGCACCGGATCCCATCAGAACTCCGCAGTTAAGCGTGCTTGGGCGAGAGTAGTACTAGGATGGGTGACCTCCTGGGAAGTCCTCGTGTTGCACCCCTTTTTCGGCGAATTCGGAATTTATTTTTGTTTTTGGTTATTTTGATTTGAGACGCGTAGATCCCGAAAAACTAACCAATTTGAAAGAAAAAAATGTTTAGTTCGGGCGATCGGGCGCAAAGTTACGGCATTTTAAAAGAAATCAGGGGCTGGAAAGGGTATAAATAAAAATTAACGCTCTAAGTAAATGGGTGCGATCATACCAGCACTAATGCACCGGATCCCATCAGAACTCCGCAGTTAAGCGTGCTTGGGCGAGAGTAGTACTAGGATGGGTGACCTCCTGGGAAGTCCTCGTGTTGCACCCCTTTTTCGGCGAATTCGGAATTTATTTTTGTTTTTGGTTATTTTGATTTGAGACGCGTAGATCCCGAAAAACTAACCAATTTGAAAGAAAAAAATGTTTAGTTCGGGCGATCGGGCGCAAAGTTACGGCATTTTAAAAGAAATCAGGGGCTGGAAAGGGTATAAATAAAAATTAACGCTCTAAGTAAATGGGTGCGATCATACCAGCACTAATGCACCGGATCCCATCAGAACTCCGCAGTTAAGCGTGCTTGGGCGAGAGTAGTACTAGGATGGGTGACCTCCTGGGAAGTCCTCGTGTTGCACCCCTTTTTCGGCGAATTCGGAATTTATTTTTGTTTTTGGTTATTTTGATTTGAGACGCGTAGATCCCGAAAAACTAACCAATTTGAAAGAAAAAAATGTTTAGTTCGGGCGATCGGGCGCAAAGTTACGGCATTTTAAAAGAAATCAGGGGCTGGAAAGGGTATAAATAAAAATTAACGCTCTAAGTAAATGGGTGCGATCATACCAGCACTAATGCACCGGATCCCATCAGAACTCCGCAGTTAAGCGTGCTTGGGCGAGAGTAGTACTAGGATGGGTGACCTCCTGGGAAGTCCTCGTGTTGCACCCCTTTTTCGGCGAATTCGGAATTTATTTTTGTTTTTGGTTATTTTGATTTGAGACGCGTAGATCCCGAAAAACTAACCAATTTGAAAGAAAAAAATGTTTAGTTCGGGCGATCGGGCGCAAAGTTACGGCATTTTAAAAGAAATCAGGGGCTGGAAAGGGTATAAATAAAAATTAACGCTCTAAGTAAATGGGTGCGATCATACCAGCACTAATGCACCGGATCCCATCAGAACTCCGCAGTTAAGCGTGCTTGGGCGAGAGTAGTACTAGGATGGGTGACCTCCTGGGAAGTCCTCGTGTTGCACCCCTTTTTCGGCGAATTCGGAATTTATTTTTGTTTTTGGTTATTTTGATTTGAGACGCGTAGATCCCGAAAAACTAACCAATTTGAAAGAAAAAAATGTTTAGTTCGGGCGATCGGGCGCAAAGTTACGGCATTTTAAAAGAAATCAGGGGCTGGAAAGGGTATAAATAAAAATTAACGCTCTAAGTAAATGGGTGCGATCATACCAGCACTAATGCACCGGATCCCATCAGAACTCCGCAGTTAAGCGTGCTTGGGCGAGAGTAGTACTAGGATGGGTGACCTCCTGGGAAGTCCTCGTGTTGCACCCCTTTTTCGGCGAATTCGGAATTTATTTTTGTTTTTGGTTATTTTGATTTGAGACGCGTAGATCCCGAAAAACTAACCAATTTGAAAGAAAAAAATGTTTAGTTCGGGCGATCGGGCGCAAAGTTACGGCATTTTAAAAGAAATCAGGGGCTGGAAAGGGTATAAATAAAAATTAACGCTCTAAGTAAATGGGTGCGATCATACCAACACTAATGCACCGGATCCCATCAGAACTCCGCAGTTAAGCGTGCTTGGGCGAGAGTAGTACTAGGATGGGTGACCTCCTGGGAAGTCCTCGTGTTGCACCCCTTTTTCGGCGAATTCGGAATTTATTTTTGTTTTTGGTTATTTTGATTTGAGACGCGTAGATCCCGAAAAACTAACCAATTTGAAAGAAAAAAATGTTTAGTTCGGGCGATCGGGCGCAAAGTTACGGCATTTTAAAAGAAATCAGGGGCTGGAAAGGGTATAAATAAAAATTAACGCTCTAAGTAAATGGGTGCGATCATACCAGCACTAATGCACCGGATCCCATCAGAACTCCGCAGTTAAGCGTGCTTGGGCGAGAGTAGTACTAGGATGGGTGACCTCCTGGGAAGTCCTCGTGTTGCACCCCTTTTTCGGCGAATTCGGAATTTATTTTTGTTTTTGGTTATTTTGATTTGAGACGCGTAGATCCCGAAAAACTAACCAATTTGAAAGAAAAAAATGTTTAGTTCGGGCGATCGGGCGCAAAGTTACGGCATTTTAAAAGAAATCAGGGGCTGGAAAGGGTATAAATAAAAATTAACGCTCTAAGTAAATGGGTGCGATCATACCAGCACTAATGCACCGGATCCCATCAGAACTCCGCAGTTAAGCGTGCTTGGGCGAGAGTAGTACTAGGATGGGTGACCTCCTGGGAAGTCCTCGTGTTGCGCCCCTTTTTCGGCGAATTCGGAATTTATTTTTGTTTTTGGTTATTTTGATTTGAGACGCGTAGATCCCGAAAAACTAACCAATTTGAAAGAAAAAAATGTTTAGTTCGGGCGATCGGGCGCAAAGTTACGGCATTTTAAAAGAAATCAGGGGCTGGAAAGGGTATAAATAAAAATTAACGCTCTAAGTAAATGGGTGCGATCATACCAGCACTAATGCACCGGATCCCATCAGAACTCCGCAGTTAAGCGTGCTTGGGCGAGAGTAGTACTAGGATGGGTGACCTCCTGGGAAGTCCTCGTGTTGCACCCCTTTTTCGGCGAATTCGGAATTTATTTTTGTTTTTGGTTATTTTGATTTGAGACGCGTAGATCCCGAAAAACTAACCAATTTGAAAGAAAAAAATGTTTAGTTCGGGCGATCGGGCGCAAAGTTACGGCATTTTAAAAGAAATCAGGGGCTGGAAAGGGTATAAATAAAAATTAACGCTCTAAGTAAATGGGTGCGATCATACCAGCACTAATGCACCGGATCCCATCAGAACTCCGCAGTTAAGCGTGCTTGGGCGAGAGTAGTACTAGGATGGGTGACCTCCTGGGAAGTCCTCGTGTTGCACCCCTTTTTCGGCGAATTCGGAATTTATTTTTGTTTTTGGTTATTTTGATTTGAGACGCGTAGATCCCGAAAAACTAACCAATTTGAAAGAAAAAAATGTTTAGTTCGGGCGATCGGGCGCAAAGTTACGGCATTTTAAAAGAAATCAGGGGCTGGAAAGGGTATAAATAAAAATTAACGCTCTAAGTAAATGGGTGCGATCATACCAGCACTAATGCACCGGATCCCATCAGAACTCCGCAGTTAAGCGTGCTTGGGCGAGAGTAGTACTAGGATGGGTGACCTCCTGGGAAGTCCTCGTGTTGCACCCCTTTTTCGGCGAATTCGGAATTTATTTTTGTTTTTGGTTATTTTGATTTGAGACGCGTAGATCCCGAAAAACTAACCAATTTGAAAGAAAAAAATGTTTAGTTCGGGCGATCGGGCGCAAAGTTACGGCATTTTAAAAGAAATCAGGAGCTGGAAAGGGTATAAATAAAAATTAACGCTCTAAGTAAATGGGTGCGATCATACCAGCACTAATGCACCGGATCCCATCAGAACTCCGCAGTTAAGCGTGCTTGGGCGAGAGTAGTACTAGGATGGGTGACCTCCTGGGAAGTCCTCGTGTTGCACCCCTTTTTCGGCGAATTCGGAATTTATTTTTGTTTTTGGTTATTTTGATTTGAGACGCGTAGATCCCGAAAAACTAACCAATTTGAAAGAAAAAAATGTTTAGTTCGGGCGATCGGGCGCAAAGTTACGGCATTTTAAAAGAAATCAGGGGCTGGAAAGGGTATAAATAAAAATTAACGCTCTAAGTAAATGGGTGCGATCATACCAGCACTAATGCACCGGATCCCATCAGAACTCCGCAGTTAAGCGTGCTTGGGCGAGAGTAGTACTAGGATGGGTGACCTCCTGGGAAGTCCTCGTGTTGCACCCCTTTTTCGGCGAATTCGGAATTTATTTTTGTTTTTGGTTATTTTGATTTGAGACGCGTAGATCCCGAAAAACTAACCAATTTGAAAGAAAAAAATGTTTAGTTCGGGCGATCGGGCGCAAAGTTACGGCATTTTAAAAGAAATCAGGGGCTGGAAAGGGTATAAATAAAAATTAACGCTCTAAGTAAATGGGTACCGATAGAGGTGTGGAGGTGTTTGGGTAAGATTGGTATTGATTGGTTAACAAACCTTTTCAACAAGATATGGACGGCTACAAGGATCCCACAAGATTGGAGGAAGAGCACCTTGGTCCCGGTTTATAAAAACAAAGGAGACGCTCAAGATTGTTCTAACTATCGAGGAATTAAGCTTATGAGCCATACTATGAAGTTGTGGGAAAGGGTGATTGAACAAAGGTTGAGGGCATGCACAAGCATTTCAGATAACCAATTTGGTTTTATGCCTGGGAGATCTACTATGGAGGCAATCCATTTGATAAGACAAATGATGGAGTTTTATAGGGTAAAGAAGAAAGATCTTCATATGGTCTTTATTGATTTAGAGAAGGCATATGACAAGGTGCCAAGAGAGATACTTTGGTGGGCAATGTTGAAGAAAGGTATCCCACGAAGGTATGTAGACCTAGTTAAGGATATGTATCGGGATGTGTCAACAAATGTGAGGACATGCGGAGGGTTGACAAAAGATTTCCCTATTACAATCGGATTGCATCAAGGGTCTGCATTAAGCCCTTTTCTTTTTGCAACGGTTCTAGACGAATTAACTAGACCAATTCAAGATGAGGTTCCATGGTGTATGCTGTTCGCAGATGATATCGTTTTGGTGGATGAGACTAAGGATGGGGTTAATGTCAAGTTGGAGCAATGGAGGCAAAGGTTGGAATCTAGAGGGTTTAAGCTAAGTCGGAGTAAGACTGAATATTTGGTATGTCGTTTTGGCACTCAGAGGGGGACAAGCAATGAAGTGGTGAGTTTGGATGGAAAGGATTTGACCATGAGTGAATGTTTTAAGTACCTAGGGTCGATCATCCAGAAGAATGGTGACATTGATCAAGACGTGACCCACAGGATTAAGTCAGGGTGGCTTAAATGGAGAGCGGCCACGGGAGTGCTATGCGACCGCAGCATTCCCTTAAAGTTGAAGGGAAAATTCTACAGGACTGCCATAAGACCAGTGTTGCTCTATGGTACAGAATGTTGGGCTTCTAAGAAAGAGCATATTAAAAAGATGGAGGTTACGGAAATGCGCATGTTAAGGTGGATGTGTGGAAACACTTTAAGAGATAGAATCAAAATGAGGTTATTCGCAAGAAAGTAGGTGTGGCGGGCATTGTAGATAAATTAAGGGAAAATCGTCTGCGTTGGTTTGGACATGTAAGACGGAGACCCGAGGGTGCACCGGTGCGAAGAGTGGAAGAGTGGGACCATGGAGGGATTAAACGAGGAAGAGGGAGACCAAAGATGACTTGGTTGGAAGGAGTGAGGAAGGATATGAAGTGCATGGATTTACGTGAGGATGAAGTTTTGGATCGTAAGGGATGGAGGAGAAAGATTTTTGTTGATGACTACACGGAATAATCAAATTTGGTTCATGTTAGCCGACCCCACTTTTGGGATTAAGGCTTTGATTGATTGATTGATTGATATAAGTAAATGGGTGCGATCATACCAGCACTAATGCACCGGATCCCATCAGAACTCCGCAGTTAAGCGTGCTTGGGCGAGAGTAGTACTAGGATGGGTGACCTCCTGGGAAGTCCTCGTGTTGCACCCCTTTTTCGGCGAATTCGGAATTTATTTTTGTTTTTGGTTATTTTGATTTGAGACGCGTAGATCCCGAAAAACTAACCAATTTGAAAGAAAAAAATGTTTAGTTCGGGCGATCGGGCGCAAAGTTACGGCATTTTAAAAGAAATCAGGGGCTGGAAAGGGTATAAATAAAAATTAACGCTCTAAGTAAATGGGTGCGATCATACCAGCACTAATGCACCGGATCCCATCAGAACTCCGCAGTTAAGCGTGCTTGGGCGAGAGTAGTACTAGGATGGGTGACCTCCTGGGAAGTCCTCGTGTCGCACCCCTTTTTCGGCGAATTCGGAATTTATTTTTGTTTTTGGTTATTTTGATTTGAGACGCGTAGATCCCGAAAAACTAACCAATTTGAAAGAAAAAAATGTTTAGTTCGGGCGATCGGGCGCAAAGTTACGGCATTTTAAAAGAAATCAGGGGCTGGAAAGGGTATAAATAAAAATTAACGCTCTAAGTAAATGGGTGCGATCATACCAGCACTAATGCACCGGATCCCATCAGAACTCCGCAGTTAAGCGTGCTTGGGCGAGAGTAGTACTAGAATGGGTGACCTCCTGGGAAGTCCTCGTGTCGCACCCCTTTTTCGGCGAATTCGGAATTTATTTTTGTTTTTGGTTATTTTGATTTGAGACGCGTAGATCCCGAAAAACTAACCAATTTGAAAGAAAAAAAATGTTTAGATCGGGCGATCGGGCGCAAAGTTACGGCATTTTAAAAGAAATCAGGGGCTGGAAAGGGTATAAATAAAAATTAACGCTCTAAGTAAATGGGTGCGATCATACCAGCACTAATGCACCGGATCCCATCAGAACTCCGCAGTTAAGCGTGCTTGGGCGAGAGTAGTACTAGGATGGGTGACCTCCTGGGAAGTCCTCGTGTTGCACCCCTTTTTCGGCGAATTCGGAATTTATTTTTGTTTTTGGTTATTTTGATTTGAGACGCGTAGATCCCGAAAAACTAACCAATTTGAAAGAAAAAAATGTTTAGATCGGGCGATCGGGCGCAAAGTTACGGCATTTTAAAAGAAATCAGGGGCTGGAAAGGGTATAAATAAAAATTAACGCTCTAAGTAAATGGGTGCGATCATACCAGCACTAATGCACCGGATCCCATCAGAACTCCGCAGTTAAGCGTGCTTGGGCGAGAGTAGTACTAGGATGGGTGACCTCCTGGGAAGTCCTCGTGTTGCACCCCTTTTTCGGCGAATTCGGAATTTATTTTTGTTTTTGGTTATTTTGATTTGAGACGCGTAGATCCCGAAAAACTAACCAATTTGAAAGAAAAAAATGTTTAGATCGGGCGATCGGGCGCAAAGTTACGGCATTTTAAAAGAAACCAGGGGCTGGAAAGGGTATAAATAAAAATTAACGCTCTAAGTAAATGGGTGCGATCATACCAGCACTAATGCACCGGATCCCATCAGAACTCCGCAGTTAAGCGTGCTTGGGCGAGAGTAGTACTAGGATGGGTGACCTCCTGGGAAGTCCTCGTGTTGCACCCCTTTTTCGGCGAATTCGGAATTTATTTTTGTTTTTGGTTATTTTGATTTGAGACGCGTAGATCCCGAAAAACTAACCAATTTGAAAGAAAAAAATGTTTAGTTCGGGCGATCGGGCGCAAAGTTACGGCATTTTAAAAGAAATCAGGGGCTGGAAAGGGTATAAATAAAAATTAACGCTCTAAGTAAATGGGTGCGATCATACCAGCACTAATGCACCGGATCCCATCAGAACTCCGCAGTTAAGCGTGCTTGGGCGAGAGTAGTACTAGGATGGGTGACCTCCTGGGAAGTCCTCGTGTTGCACCCCTTTTTCGGCGAATTCGGAATTTATTTTTGTTTTTGGTTATTTTGATTTGAGACGCGTAGATCCCGAAAAACTAACCAATTTGAAAGAAAAAAATGTTTAGTTCGGGCGATCGGGCGCAAAGTTACGGCATTTTAAAAGAAATCAAGGGCTGGAAAGGGTATAAATAAAAATTAACGCTCTAAGTAAATGGGTGCGATCATACCAGCACTAATGCACCGTATCCCATCAGAACTCCGCAGTTAAGCGTGCTTGGGCGAGAGTAGTACTAGGATGGGTGACCTCCTGGGAAGTCCTCGTGTTGCACCCCTTTTTCGGCGAATTCGGAATTTATTTTTGTTTTTGGTTATTTTGATTTGAGACGCGTAGATCCCGAAAAACTAACCAATTTGAAAGAAAAAAATGTTTAGATCGGGCGATCGGGCGCAAAGTTACGGCATTTTAAAAGAAATCAGGGGCTGGAAAGGGTATAAATAAAAATTAACGCTCTAAGTAAATGGGTGCGATCATACCAGCACTAATGCACCGGATCCCATCAGAACTCCGCAGTTAAGCGTGCTTGGGCGAGAGTAGTACTAGGATGGGTGACCTCCTGGGAAGTCCTCGTGTTGCACCCCTTTTTCGGCGAATTCGGAATTTATTTTTGTTTTTGGTTATTTTGATTTGAGACGCGTAGATCCCGAAAAACTAACCAATTTGAAAGAAAAAAATGTTTAGTTCGGGCGATCGGGCGCAAAGTTACGGCATTTTAAAAGAAATCAAGGGCTGGAAAGGGTATAAATAAAAATTAACGCTCTAAGTAAATGGGTGCGATCATACCAGCACTAATGCACCGGATCCCATCAGAACTCCGCAGTTAAGCGTGCTTGGGCGAGAGTAGTACTAGGATGGGTGACCTCCTGGGAAGTCCTCGTGTTGCACCCCTTTTTCGGCGAATTCGGAATTTATTTTTGTTTTTGGTTATTTTGATTTGAGACGCGTAGATCCCGAAAAACTAACCAATTTGAAAGAAAAAAATGTTTAGATCGGGCGATCGGGCGCAAAGTTACGGCATTTTAAAAGAAATCAGGGGCTGGAAAGGGTATAAATAAAAATTAACGCTCTAAGTAAATGGGTGCGATCATACCAGCACTAATGCACCGGATCCCATCAGAACTCCGCAGTTAAGCGTGCTTGGGCGAGAGTAGTACTAGGATGGGTGACCTCCTGGGAAGTCCTCGTGTTGCACCCCTTTTTCGGCGAATTCGGAATTTATTTTTGTTTTTGGTTATTTTGATTTGAGACGCGTAGATCCCGAAAAACTAACCAATTTGAAAGAAAAAAATGTTTAGTTCGGGCGATCGGGCGCAAAGTTACGGCATTTTAAAAGAAATCAGGGGCTGGAAAGGGTATAAATAAAAATTAACGCTCTAAGTAAATGGTTGCGATCATACCAGCACTAATGCACCGGATCCCATCAGAACTCCGCAGTTAAGCGTGCTTGGGCGAGAGTAGTACTAGGATGGGTGACCTCCTGGGAAGTCCTCGTGTTGCACCCCTTTTTCGGCGAATTCGGAATTTATTTTTGTTTTTGGTTATTTTGATTTGAGACGCGTAGATCCCGAAAAACTAACCAATTTGAAAGAAAAAAATGTTTAGTTCGGGCGATCGGGCGCAAAGTTACGGCATTTTAAAAGAAATCAGGGGCTGGAAAGGGTATAAATAAAAATTAACGCTCTAAGTAAATGGGTGCGATCATACCAGCACTAATGCACCGGATCCCATCAGAACTACGCAGTTAAGCGTGCTTGGGCGAGAGTAGTACTAGGATGGGTGACCTCCTGGGAAGTCCTCGTGTTGCACCCCTTTTTCGGCGAATTCGGAATTTATTTTTGTTTTTGGTTATTTTGATTTGAGACGCGTAGATCCCGAAAAACTAACCAATTTGAAAGAAAAAAATGTTTAGTTCGGGCGATCGGGCGCAAAGTTACGGCATTTTAAAAGAAATCAGGGGCTGGAAAGGGTATAAATAAAAATTAACGCTCTAAGTAAATGGGTGCGATCATACCAGCACTAATGCACCGGATCCCATCAGAACTCCGCAGTTAAGCGTGCTTGGGCGAGAGTAGTACTAGGATGGGTGACCTCCTGGGAAGTCCTCGTGTTGCACCCCTTTTTCGGCGAATTCGGAATTTATTTTTGTTTTTGGTTATTTTGATTTGAGACGCGTAGATCCCGAAAAACTAACCAATTTGAAAGAAAAAAATGTTTAGATCGGGCGATCGGGCGCAAAGTTACGGCATTTTAAAAGAAATCAGGGGCTGGAAAGGGTATAAATAAAAATTAACTGGGTGCGATCATACCAGCACTAATGCACCGGATCCCATCAGAACTCCGCAGTTAAGCGTGCTTGGGCGAGAGTAGTACTAGGATGGGTGACCTCCTGGGAAGTCCTCGTGTTGCACCCCTTTTTCGGCGAATTCGGAATTTATTTTTGTTTTTGGTTATTTTGATTTGAGACGCGTAGATCCCGAAAAACTAACCAATTTGAAAGAAAAAAATGTTTAGTTCGGGCGATCGGGCGCAAAGTTACGGCATTTTAAAAGAAATCAGGGGCTGGAAAGGGTATAAATAAAAATTAACGCTCTAAGTAAGTGGGTGCGATCATACCAGCACTAATGCACCGGATCCCATCAGAACTCCGCAGTTAAGCGTGCTTGGGCGAGAGTAGTACTAGGATGGGTGACCTCCTGGGAAGTCCTCGTGTTGCACCCCTTTTTCGGCGAATTCGGAATTTATTTTTGTTTTTGGTTATTTTGATTTGAGACGCGTAGATCCCGAAAAACTAACCAATTTGAAAGAAAAAAATGTTTAGATCGGGCGATCGGGCGCAAAGTTACGGCATTTTAAAAGAAATCAGGGGCTGGAAAGGGTATAAATAAAAATTAACGCTCTAAGTAAATGGGTGCGATCATACCAGCACTGATGCACCGGATCCCATCAGAACTCCGCAGTTAAGCGTGCTTGGGCGAGAGTAGTACTAGGATGGGTGACCTCCTGGGAAGTCCTCGTGTTGCACCCCTTTTTCGGCGAATTCGGAATTTATTTTTGTTTTTGGTTATTTTGATTTGAGACGCGTAGATCCCGAAAAACTAACCAATTTGAAAGAAAAAAATGTTTAGATCGGGCGATCGGGCGCAAAGTTACGGCATTTTAAAAGAAATCAGGGGCTGGAAAGGGTATAAATAAAAATTAACGCTCTAAGTAAATGGGTGCGATCATACCAGCACTAATGCACCGGATCCCATCAGAACTCCGCAGTTAAGCGTGCTTGGGCGAGAGTAGTACTAGGATGGGTGACCTCCTGGGAAGTCCTCGTGTTGCACCCCTTTTTCGGCGAATTCGGAATTTATTTTTGTTTTTGGTTATTTTGATTTGAGACGCGTAGATCCCGAAAAACTAACCAATTTGAAAGAAAAAAATGTTTAGATCGGGCGATCGGGCGCAAAGTTACGGCATTTTAAAAGAAATCAGGGGCTGGAAAGGGTATAAATAAAAATTAACGCTCTAAGTAAATGGGTGCGATCATACCAGCACTAATGCACCGGATCCCATCAGAACTCCGCAGTTAAGCGTGCTTGGGCGAGAGTAGTACTAGGATGGGTGACCTCCTGGGAAGTCCTCGTGTTGCACCCCTTTTTCGGCGAATTCGGAATTTATTTTTGTTTTTGGTTATTTTGATTTGAGACGCGTAGATCCCGAAAAACTAACCAATTTGAAAGAAAAAAATGTTTAGTTCGGGCGATCGGGCGCAAAGTTACGGCATTTTAAAAGAAATCAGGGGCTGGAAAGGGTATAAATAAAAATTAACGCTCTAAGTAAGTGGGTGCGATCATACCAGCACTAATGCACCGGATCCCATCAGAACTCCGCAGTTAAGCGTGCTTGGGCGAGAGTAGTACTAGGATGGGTGACCTCCTGGGAAGTCCTCGTGTTGCACCCCTTTTTCGGCGAATTCGGAATTTATTTTTGTTTTTGGTTATTTTGATTTGAGACGCGTAGATCCCGAAAAACTAACCAATTTGAAAGAAAAAAATGTTTAGTTCGGGCGATCGGGCGCAAAGTTACGGCATTTTAAAAGAAATCAGGGGCTTGAAAGGGTATAAATAAAAATTAACGCTCTAAGTAAATGGGTGCGATCATACCAGCACTAATGCACCGGATCCCATCAGAACTCCGCAGTTAAGCGTGCTTGGGCGAGAGTAGTACTAGGATAGGTGACCTCCTGGGAAGTCCTCGTGTTGCACTCTTTTTTCGGCGAATTCGGAATTTATTTTTGTTTTTGGTTATTTTGATTTGAGACGCGTAGATCCCGAAAAACTAACCAATTTGAAAGAAAAAAATGTTTAGATCGGGCGATCGGGCGCAAAGTTACGGCATTTTAAAAGAAATCAGGGGCTGGAAAGGGTATAAATAAAAATTAACGCTCTAAGTAAATGGGTGCGATCATACCAGCACTAATGCACCGGATCCCATCAGAACTCCGCAGTTAAGCGTGCTTGGGCGAGAGTAGTACTAGGATGGGTGACCTCCTGGGAAGTCCTCGTGTTGCACCCCTTTTTCGGCGAATTCGGAATTTATTTTTGTTTTTGGTTATTTTGATTTGAGACGCGTAGATCCCGAAAAACTAACCAATTTGAAAGAAAAAAATGTTTAGTTCGGGCGATCGGGCGCAAAGTTACGGCATTTTAAAAGAAATCAAGGGCTGGAAAGGGTATAAATAAAAATTAACGCTCTAAGTAAATCGGTGCGATCATACAAGCACTAATGCACCGGATCCCATCAGAACTCCGCAGTTAAGCGTGCTTGGGCGAGAGTAGTACTAGGATGGGTGACCTCCTGGGAAGTCCTCGTGTTGCACCCCTTTTTCGGCGAATTCGGAATTTATTTTTGTTTTTGGTTATTTTGATTTGAGACGCGTAGATCCCGAAAAACTAACCAATTTGAAAGAAAAAAATGTTTAGTTCAGGCGATCGGGCGCAAAGTTACGGCATTTTAAAAGAAATCAGGGGCTGGAAAGGGTATAAATAAAAATTAACGCTCTAAGTAAATGGGTGCGATCATACCAGCACTAATGCACCGGATCCCATCAGAACTCCGCAGTTAAGCGTGCTTGGGCGAGAGTAGTACTAGGATGGGTGACCTCCTGGGAAGTCCTCGTGTTGCACCCCTTTTTCGGCGAATTCGGAATTTATTTTTGTTTTTGGTTATTTTGATTTGAGACGCGTAGATCCCGAAAAACTAACCAATTTGAAAGAAAAAAATGTTTAGTTCGAGCGATCGGGCTCAAAGTTACGGCATTTTAAAAGAAATCAGGGGCTGGAAAGGGTATAAATAAAAATTAACGCTCTAAGTAAATGGGTGCGATCATACCAGCACTAATGCACCGGATCCCATCAGAACTCCGCAGTTAAGCGTGCTTGGGCGAGAGTAGTACTAGGATGGGTGACCTCCTGGGAAGTCCTCGTGTTGCACCCCTTTTTCGGCGAATTCGGAATTTATTTTTGTTTTTGGTTATTTTGATTTGAGACGCGTAGATCCCGAAAAACTAACCAATTTGAAAGAAAAAAATGTTTAGTTCGGGCGATCGGGCGCAAAGTTACGGCATTTTAAAAGAAATCAGGGGCTGGAAAGGGTATAAATAAAAATTAACGCTCTAAGTAAATGGGTGCGATCATACCAGCACTAATGCACCGGATCCCATCAGAACTCCGCAGTTAAGCGTGCTTGGGCGAGAGTAGTACTAGGATGGGTGACCTCCTGGGAAGTCCTCGTGTTGCACCCCTTTTTCGGCGAATTCGGAATTTATTTTTGTTTTTGGTTATTTTGATTTGAGACGCGTAGATCTCGAAAAACTAACCAATTTGAAAGAAAAAAATGTTTAGATCGGGCGATCGGGCGCAAAGTTACGGCATTTTAAAAGAAATCAGGGGCTGGAAAGGGTATAAATAAAAATTAACGCTCTAAGTAAATGGGTGCGATCATACCAGCACTAATGCACCGGATCCCATCAGAACTCCGCAGTTAAGCGTGCTTGGGCGAGAGTAGTACTAGGATGGGTGACATCCTGGGAAGTCCTCGTGTTGCACCCCTTTTTCGGCGAATTCGGAATTTATTTTTGTTTTTGGTTATTTTGATTTGAGACGCGTAGATCCCGAAAAACTAACCAATTTGAAAGAAAAAAATGTTTAGTTCGGGCGATCGGGCGCAAAGTTACGGCATTTTAAAAGAAATCAGGGGCTGGAAAGGGTATAAATAAAAATTAACGCTCTAAGTAAATGGGTGCGATCATACCAGCACTAATGCACCGGATCCCATCAGAACTCCGCAGTTAAGCGTGCTTGGGCGAGAGTAGTACTAGGATGGGTGACCTCCTGGGAAGTCCTCGTGTTGCACCCCTTTTTCGGCGAATTCGGAATTTATTTTTGTTTTTGGTTATTTTGATTTGAGACGCGTAGATCCCGAAAAACTAACCAATTTGAAAGAAAAAAATGTTTAGTTCGGGCGATCGGGCGCAAAGTTACGGCATTTTAAAAGAAATCAGGGGCTGGAAAGGGTATAAATAAAAATTAACGCTCTAAGTAAATGGGTGCGATCATACCAGCACTAATGCACCGGATCCCATCAGAACTCCGCAGTTAAGCGTGCTTGGGCGAGAGTAGTACTAGGATGGGTGACCTCCTGGGAAGTCCTCGTGTTGCACCCCTTTTTCGGCGAATTCGGAATTTATTTTTGTTTTTGGTTATTTTGATTTGAGACGCGTAGATCCCGAAAAACTAACCAATTTGAAAGAAAAAAATGTTTAGATCGGGCGATCGAGCGCAAAGTTACGGCATTTTAAAAGAAATCAGGGGCTGGAAAGGGTATAAATAAAAATTAACGCTCTAAGTAAATGGGTGCGATCATACCAGCACTAATGCACCGGATCCCATCAGAACTCCGCAGTTAAGCGTGCTTGGGCGAGAGTAGTACTAGGATGGGTGACCTCCTGGGAAGTCCTCGTGTTGCACCCCTTTTTCGGCGAATTCGGAATTTATTTTTGTTTTTGGTTATTTTGATTTGAGACGCGTAGATCCCGAAAAACTAACCAATTTGAAAGAAAAAAATGTTTAGTTCGGGCGATCGGGCGCAAAGTTACGGCATTTTAAAAGAAATCAGGGGCTGGAAAGGGTATAAATAAAAATTAACGCTCTAAGTAAATGGGTGCGATCATACCAGCACTAATGCACCGGATCCCATCAGAACTCCGCAGTTAAGCGTGCTTGGGCGAGAGTAGTACTAGGATGGGTGACCTCCTGGGAAGTCCTCGTGTTGCACCCCTTTTTCGGCGAATTCGGAATTTATTTTTGTTTTTGGTTATTTTGATTTGAGACGCGTAGATCCCGAAAAACTAACCAATTTGAAAGAAAAAAATGTTTAGTTCGGGCGATCGGGCGCAAAGTTACGGCATTTTAAAAGAAATCAGGGGCTGGAAAGGGTATAAATAAAAATTAACGCTCTAAGTAAATGGGTGCGATCATACCAGCACTAATGCACCGGATCCCATCAGAACTCCGCAGTTAAGCGTGCTTGGGCGAGAGTAGTACTAGGATGGGTGACCTCCTGGGAAGTCCTCGTGTTGCACCCCTTTTTCGGCGAATTCGGAATTTATTTTTGTTTTTGGTTATTTTGATTTGAGACGCGTAGATCCCGAAAAACTAACCAATTTGAAAGAAAAAAATGTTTAGTTCGGGCGATCGGGCGCAAAGTTACGACATTTTAAAAGAAATCAGGGGCTGGAAAGGGTATAAATAAAAATTAACGCTCTAAGTAAATGGGTGCGATCATACCAGCACTAATGCACCGGATCCCATCAGAACTCCGCAGTTAAGCGTGCTTGGGCGAGAGTAGTACTAGGATGGGTGACCTCCTGGGAAGTCCTCGTGTTGCACCCCTTTTTCGGCGAATTCGGAATTTATTTTTGTTTTTGGTTATTTTGATTTGAGACGCGTAGATCCCGAAAAACTAACCAATTTGAAAGAAAAAAATGTTTAGTTCGGGCGATCGGGCGCAAAGTTACGGCATTTTAAAAGAAATCAGGGGCTGGAAAGGGTATAAATAAAAATTAACGCTCTAAGTAAATGGGTGCGATCATACCAGCACTAATGCACCGGATCCCATCAGAACTCCGCAGTTAAGCGTGCTTGGGCGAGAGTAGTACTAGGTTGGGTGACCTCCTGGGAAGTCCTCGTGTTGCACCCCTTTTTCGGCGAATTCGGAATTTATTTTTGTTTTTGGTTATTTTGATTTGAGACGCGTAGATCCCGAAAAACTAACCAATTTGAAAGAAAAAAATGTTTAGTTCGGGCGATCGGGCGCAAAGTTACGGCATTTTAAAATAAATCAGGGGCTGGAAAGGGTATAAATAAAAATTAACGCTCTAAGTAAATGGGTGCGATCATACCAGCACTAATGCACCGGATCCCATTAGAACTCCGCAGTTAAGCGTGCTTGGGCGAGAGTAGTACTAGGATGGGTGACCTCCTGGGAAGTCCTCGTGTTGCACCCCTTTTTCGGCGAATTCGGAATTTATTTTTGTTTTTGGTTATTTTGATTTGAGACGCGTAGATCCCGAAAAACTAACCAATTTGAAAGAAAAAAATGTTTAGTTCGGGCGATCGGGCGCAAAGTTACGGCATTTTAAAAGAAATCAGGGGCTGGAAAGGGTATAAATAAAAATTAACGCTCTAAGTAAATGGGTGCGATCATACCACACTAATGCACCGGATCCCATCAGAACTCCGCAGTTAAGCGTGCTTGGGCGAGAGTAGTACTAGGATGGGTGACCTCCTGGGAAGTCCTCGTGTTGCACCCCTTTTTCGGCGAATTCGGAATTTATTTTTGTTTTTGGTTATTTTGATTTGAGACGCGTAGATCCCGAAAAACTAACCAATTTGAAAGAAAAAAATGTTTAGATCGGGCGATCGGGCGCAAAGTTACGACGTTTTAAAAGAAATCAGGGGCTGGAAAGGGCATAAATAAAAATTAACGCTCTAAGTAAATGGGTGCGATCATACCAGCACTAATGCACCGGACCCCATCAGAACTCCGCAGTTAAGCGTGCTTGGGCGAGAGTAGTACTAGGATGGGTGACCTCCTGGGAAGTCCTCGTGTTGCACCCCTTTTTCGGCGAATTCGGAATTTATTTTTGTTTTTGGTTATTTTGATTTGAGACGCGTAGATCCCGAAAAACTAACCAATTTGAAAGAAAAAAATGTTTAGTTCGGGCGATCGGGCGCAAAGTTACGGCATTTTAAAAGAAATCAGGGGCTGGAAAGGGTATAAATAAAAATTAACGCTCTAAGTAAATGGGTGCGATCATACCAGCACTAATGCACCGGATCCCATCAGAACTCCGCAGTTAAGCGTGCTTGGGCGAGAGTAGTACTAGGATGGGTGACCTCCTGGGAAGTCCTCGTGTTGCACCCCTTTTTCGGCGAATTCGGAATTTATTTTTGTTTTTGGTTATTTTAATTTGAGACGCGTAGATCCCGAAAAACTAACCAATTTGAAAGAAAAAAATGTTTAGATCGGGCGATCGGGCGCAAAGTTACGGCATTTTAAAAGAAATCAGGGGCTGGAAAGGGCATAAATAAAAATTAACGCTCTAAGTAATGGGTGCGATCATACCAGCACTAATGCACCGGACCCCATCAGAACTCCGCAGTTAAGCGTGCTTGGGCGAGAGTAGTACTAGGATGGGTGACCTCCTGGGAAGTCCTCGTGTTGCACCCCTTTTTCGGCGAATTCGGAATTTATTTTTGTTTTTAGTTATTTTGATTTGAAACGCGTAGATCCCGAAAAACTAACCAATTTGAAAGAAAAAAATGTTTAGTTCGGGCGATCGGGCGCAAAGTTACGGCATTTTAAAAGAAATCAGGGGCTGGAAAGGGTATAAATAAAAATTAACGCTCTAAGTAAATGGGTGCGATCATACCAGCACTAATGCACCGGACCCCATCAGAACTCCGCAGTTAAGCGTGCTTGGGCGAGAGTAGTACTAGGATGGGTGACCTCCTGGGAAGTCCTCGTGTTGCACCCCTTTTTCGGCGAATTCGGAATTTATTTTTGTTTTTGGTTATTTTGATTTGAGACGCGTAGATCCCGAAAAACTAACCAATTTGAAAGAAAAAAATGTTTAGTTCAGGCGATCGGGCGCAAAGTTACGGCATTTTAAAAGAAATCAGGGGCTGGAAAGGGTATAAATAAAAATTAACGCTCTAAGTAAATGGGTGCGATCATACCAGCACTAATGCACCGGATCCCATCAGAACTCCGCAGTTAAGCGTGCTTGGGCGAGAGTAGTATTAGGATGGGTGACCTCCTGGGAAGTCCTCGTGTTGCACCCCTTTTTCGGCGAATTCGGAATTTATTTTTGTTTTTGGTTATTTTGATTTGAGACGCGTAGATCCCGAAAAACTAACCAATTTGAAAGAAAAAAATGTTTAGTTCGGGCGATCGGGCGCAAAGTTACGGCATTTTAAAAGAAATCAGGGGCTGGAAAGGGCATAAATAAAAATTAACGCTCTAAGTAAATGGGTGCGGTCATACCAGCACTAATGCACCGGACCCCATCAGAACTCCGCAGTTAAGCGTGCTTGGGCGAGAGTAGTACTAGGATGGGTGACCTCCTGGGAAGTCCTCGTGTTGCACCCCTTTTTCGGCGAATTCGGAATTTATTTTTGTTTTTGGTTATTTTGATTTGAGACGCGTAGATCCCGAAAAACTAACCAATTTGAAAGAAAAAAATGTTTAGTTCGGGCGATCGGGCGCAAAGTTACGGCATTTTAAAAGAAATCAGGGGCTGGAAAGGGTATAAATAAAAATTAACGCTCTAAGTAAATGGGTGCGATCATACCAGCACTAATGCACCGGACCCCATCAGAACTCCGCAGTTAAGCGTGCTTGGGCGAGAGTAGTACTAGGATGGGTGACCTCCTGGGAAGTCCTCGTGTTGCACCCCTTTTTCGGCGAATTCGGAATTTATTTTTGTTTTTGGTTATTTTGATTTGAGACGCGTAGATCCCGAAAAACTAACCAATTTGAAAGAAAAAAATGTTTAGTTCGGGCGATCGGGCGCAAAGTTACGGCATTTTAAAAGAAATCAGGGGCTGGAAAGGGTATAAATAAAAATTAACGCTCTAAGTAAATGGGTGCGATCATACCAGCACTAATGCACCGGATCCCATCAGAACTCCGCAGTTAAGCGTGCTTGGGCGAGAGTAGTACTAGGATGGGTGACCTCCTGGGAAGTCCTCGTGTTGCACCCCTTTTTCGGCGAATTCGGAATTTATTTTTGTTTTTGGTTATTTTGATTTGAGACGCGTAGATCCCGAAAAACTAACCAATTTGAAAGAAAAAAATGTTTAGTTCGGGCGATCGGGCGCAAAGTTACGGCATTTTAAAAGAAATCAGGGGCTGGAAAGGGTATAAATAAAAATTAACGCTCTAAGTAAATGGGTGCGATCATACCAGCACTAATGCACCGGATCCCATCAGAACTCCGCAGTTAAGCGTGCTTGGGCAAGAGTAGTACTAGGATGGGTGACCTCCTGGGAAGTCCTTGTGTTGCACCCCTTTTTCGGCGAATTCGGAATTTATTTTTGTTTTTGGTTATTTTGATTTGAGACGCGTAGATCCCGAAAAACTAACCAATTTGAAAGAAAAAAATGTTTAGATCGGGCGATCGGGCGCAAAGTTACGGCATTTTAAAAGAAATCAGGGGCTGGAAAGGGTATAAATAAAAATTAACGCTCTAAGTAAATGGGTGCGATCATACCAGCACTAATGCACCGGATCCCATCAGAACTCCGCAGTTAAGCGTGCTTGGGCGAGAGTAGTACTAGGATGGGTGACCTCCTGGGAAGTCCTCGTGTTGCACCCCTTTTTCGGCGAATTCGGAATTTATTTTTGTTTTTGGTTATTTTGATTTGAGACGCGTAGATCCCGAAAAACTAACCAATTTGAAAGAAAAAAATGTTTAGATCGGGCGATCGGGCGCAAAGTTACGGCATTTTAAAAGAAATCAGGGGCTGGAAAGGGCATAAATAAAAATTAACGCTCTAAGTAAATGGGTGCGATCATACCAGCACTAATGCACCGGACCCCATCAGAACTCCGCAGTTAAGCGTGCTTGGGCGAGAGTAGTACTAGGATGGGTGACCTCCTGGGAAGTCCTCGTGTTGCACCCCTTTTTCGGCGAATTCGGAATTTATTTTTGTTTTTGGTTATTTTGATTTGAGACGCGTAGATCCCGAAAAACTAACCAATTTGAAAGAAAAAAATGTTTAGTTCGGGCGATCGGGCGCAAAGTTACGGCATTTTAAAAGAAATCAGGGGCTGGAAAGGGTATAAATAAAAATTAACGCTCTAAGTAAATGGGTGCGATCATACCAGCACTAATGCACCGGATCCCATCAGAACTCCGCAGTTAAGCGTGCTTGGGCGAGAGTAGTACTAGGATGGGTGACCTCCTGGGAAGTCCTCGTGTTGCACCCCTTTTTCGGCGAATTCGGAATTTATTTTTGTTTTTGGTTATTTTGATTTGAGACGCGTAGATCCCGAAAAACTAACCAATTTGAAAGAAAAAAATGTTTAGATCGGGCGATCGGGCGCAAAGTTACGGCATTTTAAAAGAAATCAGGGGCTGGAAAGGGTATAAATAAAAATTAACGCTCTAAGTAAATGGGTGCGATCATACCAGCACTAATGCACCGGATCCCATCAGAACTCCGCAGTTAAGCGTGCTTGGGCGAGAGTAGTACTAGGATGGGTGACCTCCTGGGAAGTCCTCGTGTTGCACCCCTTTTTCGGCGAATTCGGAATTTATTTTTGTTTTTGGTTATTTTGATTTGAGACGCGTAGATCCCGAAAAACTAACCAATTTGAAAGAAAAAAATGTTTAGTTCGGGCGATCGGGCGCAAAGTTACGGCATTTTTAAAGAAATCAGGGGCTGGAAAGGGTATAAATAAAAATTAACGCTCTAAGTAAATGGGTGCGATCATACCAGCACTAATGCACCGGACCCCATCAGAACTCCGCAGTTAAGCGTGCTTGGGCGAGAGTAGTACTAGGATGGGTGACCTCCTGGGAAGTCCTCGTGTTGCACCCCTTTTTCGGCGAATTCGGAATTTATTTTTGTTTTTGGTTATTTTGATTTGAGACGCGTAGATCCCGAAAAACTAACCAATTTGAAAGAAAAAAATGTTTAGTTCGGGCGATCGGGCACAAAGTTACGGCATTTTAAAAGAAATCAGGGGCTGGAAAGGGTATAAATAAAAATTAACGCTCTAAGTAAATGGGTGCGATCATACCAGCACTAATGCACCGGATCCCATCAGAACTCCGCAGTTAAGCGTGCTTGGGCGAGAGTAGTACTAGGATGGGTGACCTCCTGGGAAGTCCTCGTGTTGCACCCCTTTTTCGGCGAATTCGGAATTTATTTTTGTTTTTGGTTATTTTGATTTGAGACGCGTAGATCCCGAAAAACTAACCAATTTGAAAGAAAAAAATGTTTAGATCGGGCGATCGGGCGCAAAGTTTCGGCATTTTAAAAGAAATCAGGGGCTGGAAAGGGCATAAATAAAAATTAACGCTCTAAGTAAATGGGTGCGATCATACCAGCACTAATGCACTGGACCCCATCAGAACTCCGCAGTTAAGCGTGCTTGGGCGAGAGTAGTACTAGGATGGGTGACCTCCTGGGAAGTCCTCGTGTTGCACCCCTTTTTCGGCGAATTCGGAATTTATTTTTGTTTTTGGTTATTTTGATTTGAGACGCGTAGATCCCGAAAAACTAACCAATTTGAAAGAAAAAAATGTTTAGTTCGGGCGATCGGGCGCAAAGTTACGGCATTTTAAAAGAAATCAGGGGCTGGAAAGGGTATAAATAAAAATTAACGCTCTAAGTAAATGGGTGCGATCATACCAGCACTAATGCACCGGACCCCATCAGAACTCCGCAGTTAAGCGTGCTTGGGCGAGAGTAGTACTAGGATGGGTGACCTCCTGGGAAGTCCTCGTGTTGCACCCCTTTTTCGGCGAATTCGGAATTTATTTTTGTTTTTGGTTATTTTGATTTGAGACGCGTAGATCCCGAAAAACTAACCAATTTGAAAGAAAAAAATGTTTAGTTCGGGCGATCGGGCGCAAAGTTACGGCATATTAAAAGAAATCAGGGGCTGGAAAGGGTATAAATAAAAATTAACGCTCTAAGTAAATGGGTGCGATCATACCAGCACTAATGCACCGGACCCCATCAGAACTCCGCAGTTAAGCGTGCTTGGGCGAGAGTAGTACTAGGATGGGTGACCTCCTGGGAAGTCCTCGTGTTGCACCCCTTTTTCGGCGAATTCGGAATTTATTTTTGTTTTTGGTTATTTTGATTTGAGACGCGTAGATCCCGAAAAACTAACCAATTTGAAAGAAAAAAAAATGTTTAGTTCGGGCGATCGGGCGCAAAGTTACGGCATTTTAAAAGAAATCAGGGGCTGGAAAGGGTATAAATAAAAATTAACGCTCTAAGTAAATGGGTGCGATCATACCAGCACTAATGCACCGGACCCCATCAGAACTCCGCAGTTAAGCGTGCTTGGGCGAGAGTAGTACTAGGATGGGTGACCTCCTGGGAAGTCCTCGTGTTGCACCCCTTTTTCGGCGAATTCGGAATTTATTTTTGTTTTTGGTTATTTTGATTTGAGACGCGTAGATCCCGAAAAACTAACCAATTTGAAAGAAAAAAAAATGTTTAGTTCGGGCGATCGGGCGCAAAGTTACGGCATTTTAAAAGAAATCAGGGGCTGGAAAGGGTATAAATAAAAATTAACGCTCTAAGTAAATGGGTGCGATCATACCAGCACTAATGCACCGGATCCCATCAGAACTCCGCAGTTAAGCGTGCTTGGGCGAGAGTAGTACTAGGATGGGTGACCTCCTGGGAAGTCCTCGTGTTGCACCCCTTTTTCGGCGAATTCGGAATTTATTTTTGTTTTTGGTTATTTTGATTTGAGACGCGTAGATCCCGAAAAACTAACCAATTTGAAAGAAAAAAATGTTTAGATCGGGCGATCGGGCGCAAAGTTACGGCATTTTAAAAGAAATCAGGGGCTGGAAAGGGTATAAATAAAAATTAACGCTCTAAGTAAATGGGTGCGATCATACCAGCACTAATGCACCGGATCCCATCAGAACTCCGCAGTTAAGCGTGCTTGGGCGAGAGTAGTACTAGGATGGGTGACCTCCTGGGAAGTCCTCGTGTTGCACCCCTTTTTCGGCGAATTCGGAATTTATTTTTGTTTTTGGTTATTTTGATTTGAGACGCGTAGATCCCGAAAAACTAACCAATTTGAAAGAAAAAAATGTTTAGATCGGGCGATCGGGCGCAAAGTTACGGCATTTTAAAAGAAATCAGGGGCTGGAAAGGGTATAAATAAAAATTAACGCTCTAAGTAAATGGGTGCGATCATACCAGCACTAATGCACCGGATCCCATCAGAACTCCGCAGTTAAGCGTGCTTGGGCGAGAGTAGTACTAGGATGGGTGACCTCCTGGGAAGTCCTCGTGTTGCACCCCTTTTTCGGCGAATTCGGAATTTATTTTTGTTTTTGGTTATTTTGATTTGAGACGCGTAGATCTCGAAAAACTAACCAATTTGAAAGAAAAAAATGTTTAGTTCAGGCGATCGGGCGCAAAGTTACGGCATTTTAAAAGAAATCAGGGGCTGGAAAGGGTATAAATAAAAATTAACGCTCTAAGTAAATGGGTGCGATCATACCAGCACTAATGCACCGGATCCCATCAGAACTCCGCAGTTAAGCGTGCTTGGGCGAGAGTAGTACTAGGATGGGTGACCTCCTGGGAAGTCCTCGTGTTGCACCCCTTTTTCGGCGAATTCGAAATTTATTTTTGTTTTTGGTTATTTTGATTTGAGACGCGTAGATCCCGAAAAACTAACCAATTTGAAAGAAAAAAATGTTTAGTTCGGGCGATCGGGCGCAAAGTTACGGCATTTTAAAAGAAATCAGGGGCTGGAAAGGGTATAAATAAAAATTAACGCTCTAAGTAAATGGGTGCGATCATACCAGCACTAATGCACCGGATCCCATCAGAACTCCGCAGTTAAGCGTGCTTGGGCGAGAGTAGTACTAGGATGGGTGACCTCCTGGGAAGTCCTCGTGTTGCACCCCTTTTTCGGCGAATTCGGAATTTATTTTTGTTTTTGGTTATTTTGATTTGAGACGCGTAGATCCCGAAAAACTAACCAATTTGAAAGAAAAAAATGTTTAGTTCGGGCGATCGGGCGCAAAGTTACGGCATTTTAAAAGAAATCAGGGGCTGGAAAGGGTATAAATAAAAATTAACGCTCTAAGTAAATGGGTGCGATCATACCAGCACTAATGCACCGGATCCCATCAGAACTTCGCAGTTAAGCGTGCTTGGGCGAGAGTAGTACTAGGATGGGTGACCTCCTGGGAAGTCCTCGTGTTGCACCCCTTTTTCGGCGAATTTGGAATTTATTTTTGTTTTTGGTTATTTTGATTTGAGACGCGTAGATCCCGAAAAACTAACCAATTTGAAAGAAAAAAATGTTTAGATCGGGCGATCGGGCGCAAAGTTACGGCATTTTAAAAGAAATCAGGGGCTGGAAAGGGTATAAATAAAAATTAACGCTCTAAGTAAATGGGTGCGATCATACCAGCACTAATGCACCGAATCCCATCAGAACTCCGCAGTTAAGCGTGCTTGGGCGAGAGTAGTACTAGGATGGGTGACCTCCTGGGAAGTCCTCGTGTTGCAACCCTTTTTCGGCGAATTCGGAATTTATTTTTGTTTTTGGTTATTTTGATTTGAGACGCGTAGATCCCGAAAAACTAACCAATTTGAAAGAAAAAAATGTTTAGTTCGGGCGATCGGGCGCAAAGTTACGGCATTTTAAAAGAAATCAGGGGCTGGAAAGGGTATAAATAAAAATTAACGCTCTAAGTAAATGGGTGCGATCATACCAGCACTAATGCACCGGATCCCATCAGAACTCCGCAGTTAAGCGTGCTTGGGCGAGAGTAGTACTAGGATGGCTGACCTCCAGGGAAGTCCTCGTGTTGCACCCCTTTTTCGGCGAATTCGGAATTTATTTTTGTTTTTGGTTATTTTGATTTGAGACGCGTAGATCCCGAAAAACTAACCAATTTGAAAGAAAAATATGTTTAGTTCGGGCGATCGGGCGCAAAGTTACGGCATTTTAAAAGAAATCAGGGGCTGGAAAGGGTATAAATAAAAATTAACGCTCTAAGTAAATGGGTGCGATCATACCAGCACTAATGCACCGGATCCCATCAGAACTCCGCAGTTAAGCGTGCTTGGGCGAGAGTAGTGCTAGGATGGGTGACCTCCTGGGAAGTCCTCGTGTTGCACCCCTTTTTCGGCGAATTCGGAATTTATTTTTGTTTTTGGTTATTTTGATTTGAGACGCGTAGATCCCGAAAAACTAACCAATTTGAAAGAAAAAAATGTTTAGTTCGGGCGATCGGGCGCAAAGTTACGGCATTTTAAAAGAAATCAGGGGCTGGAAAGGGTATAAATAAAAATTAACGCTCTAAGTAATTGGGAGTGATCATACCAGCACTAATGCACCGGATCCCATCAGAACTCCGCAGTTAAGCGTGCTTGGGCGAGAGTAGTACTAGGATGGGTGACCTCCTGGGAAGTCCTCGTGTTGCACCCCTTTTTCGGCGAATTCGGAATTTATTTTTGTTTTTGGTTATTTTGATTTGAGACGCGTAGATCCCGAAAAACTAACCAATTTGAAAGAAAAAAATGTTTAGTTCGGGCGATCGGGCGCAAAGTTACGGCATTTTAAAAGAAATCAGGGGCTGGAAAGGGTATAAATAAAATAAAAATTAACGCTCTAAGTAAATGGGTGCGATCATACCAGCACTAATGCACCGGATCCCATCAGAACTCCGCAGTTAAGCGTGCTTGGGCGAGAGTAGTGCTAGGATGGGTGACCTCCTGGGAAGTCCTCGTGTTGCACCCCTTTTTCGGCGAATTCGGAATTTATTTTTGTTTTTGGTTATTTTGATTTGAGACGCGTAGATCCCGAAAAACTAACCAATTTGAAAGAAAAAAATGTTTAGTTCGGGCGATCGGGCGCAAAGTTACGGCATTTTAAAAGAAATCAGGGGCTTGAAAGGGTATAAATAAAATAAAAATTAACGCTCTAAGTAAATGGGTGCGATCATACCAGCACTAATGCACCGGATCCCATTAGAACTCCGCAGTTAAGCGTGCTTGGGCGAGAGTAGTGCTAGGATGGGTGACCTCCTGGGAAGTCCTCGTGTTGCACCCCTTTTTCGGCGAATTCGGAATTTATTTTTGTTTTTGGTTATTTTGATTTGAGACGCGTAGATCCCGAAAAACTAACCAATTTGAAAGAAAAAAATGTTTAGTTCGGGCGATCGGGCGCAAAGTTACGGCATTTTAAAAGAAATCAGGGGCTGGATAGGGTATAAATAAAATAAAAATTAACGCTCTAAGTAAATGGGTGCGATCATACCAGCACTAATGCACCGGATCCCATCAGAACTCCGCAGTTAAGCGTGCTTGGGCGAGAGTAGTGCTAGGATGGGTGACCTCCTGGGAAGTCCTCGTGTTGCACCCCTTTTTCGGCGAATTCGGAATTTATTTTTGTTTTTGGTTATTTTGATTTGAGACGCGTAGATCCCGAAAAACTAACCAATTTGAAAGAAAAAAATGTTTAGTTCGGGCGATCGGGCGCAAAGTTACGGCATTTTAAAACAAATCAGGGGCTGGAAAGGGTATAAATAAAAATTAACGCTCTAAGTAAATGGGTGCGGTCATACCAGCACTAATGCACCGGATCCCATCAGAACTCCGCAGTTAAGCGTGCTTGGGCGAGAGTAGTACTAGGATGGGTGACCTCCTGGGAAGTCCTCGTGTTGCACCCCTTTTTCGGCGAATTCGGAATTTATTTTTGTTTTTGGTTATTTTGATTTGAGACGCGTAGATCCCGAAAAACTAACCAATTTGAAAGAAAAAAATGTTTAGTTCGGGCGATCGGGCGCAAAGTTACGGCATTTTAAAAGAAATCAGGGGCTGGAAAGGGTATAAATAAAAATTAACGCTCTAAGTAAATGGGTGCGATCATACCAGCACTAATGCACCGGATCCCATCAGAACTCTGCAGTTAAGCGTGCTTGGGCGAGAGTAGTGCTAGGATGGGTGACCTCCTGGGAAGTCCTCGTGTTGCACCCCTTTTTCGGCGAATTCGGAATTTATTTTTGTTTTTGGTTATTTTGATTTGAGACGCGTAGATCCCGAAAAACTAACCAATTTGAAAGAAAAAAATGTTTAGTTCGGGCGATCGGGCGCAAAGTTACGGCATTTTAAAAGAAATCAGGGGCTGGAAAGGGTATAAATAAAAATTAACGCTCTAAGTAATTGGGTGCGATCATACCTGCACTAATGCACCGGATCCCATCAGAACTCCGCAGTTAAGCGTGCTTGGGCGAGAGTAGTACTAGGATGGGTGACCTCTTGGGAAGTCCTCGTGTTGCACCCCTTTTTCGACGAATTCGGAATTTATTTTTGTTTTTGGTTATTTTGATTTGAGACGCGTAGATCCCGAAAAACTAACCAATTTGAAAGAAAAAAATGTTTAGTTCGGGCGATCGGGCGCAAAGTTACGGCATTTTAAAAGAAATCAGGGGCTGGAAAGGGTATAAATAAAATAAAAATTAACGCTCTAAGTAAATGGGTGCGATCATACCAGCACTAATGCACCGGATCCCATCAGAACTCCGCAGTTAAGCGTGCTTGGGCGAGTGTAGTGCTAGGATGGGTGACTTCCTGGGAAGTCCTCGTGTTGCACCCCTTTTTCGGCGAATTCGGAATTTATTTTTGTTTTTGGTTATTTTGATTTGAGACGCGTAGATCCCGAAAAACTAACCAATTTGAAAGAAAAAAACGTTTAGTTCGGGCGATCGGGCGCAAAGTTACGGCATTTTAAAAGAAATCGGGGGCTGGAAAGGGTATAAATAAAAATTAACGCTCTAAGTAAATGGGTGCGATCATACCAGCACTAATGCACCGGATCCCATCAGAACTCCGCAGTTAAGAGTGCTTGGGCGAGAGTAGTACTAGGATGGGTGACCTCCTGGGAAGTCCTCGTGTTGCACCCCTTTTTCGGCGAATTCGGAATTTATTTTTGTTTTTGGTTATTTTGATTTGAGACGCGTAGATCCCGAAAAACTAACCAATTTGAAAGAAAAAAACGTTTAGTTCGGGCGATCGGGCGCAAAGTTACGGCATTTTAAAAGAAATCGGGGGCAAGAAAGGGTATAAATAAAAATTAACGCTCTAAGTAAATGGGTGCGATCATACCAGCACTAATGCACCGGATCCCATCAGAACTCCGCAGTTAAGCGTGCTTGGGCGAGAGTAGTACTAGGATGGGTGACCTCCTGGGAAGTCCTCGTGTTGCACCCCTTTTTCGGCGAATTCAGAATTTATTTTTGTTTTTGGTTATTTTGATTTGAGACGCGTAGATCCCGGAAAACTAACCAATTTGAAAGAAAAAAACGTTTAGTTCGGGCGATCGGGCGCAAAGTTACGGCATTTTAAAAGAAATCGGGGGCTGGAAAGGGTATAAATAAAAATTAACGCTCTAAGTAAATGGGTGCGATCATACCAGCACTAATGCACCGGATCCCATCAGAACTCCGCAGTTAAGCGTGCTTGGGCGAGAGTAGTGCTAGGATGGGTGACCTCCTGGGAAGTCCTCGTGTTGCACCCCTTTTTCGGCGAATTCGGAATTTATTTTTGTTTTTGGTTATTTTGATTTGAGACGCGTAGATCCCGAAAAACTAACCAATTTGAAAGAAAAAAACGTTTAGTTCGGGCGATCGGGCGCAAAGTTACGGCATTTTAAAAGAAATCGGGGGCTGGAAAGGGTATAAATAAAAATTAACGCTCTAAGTAAATGGGTGCGATCATACCATCACTAATGCACCGGATCCCATCAGAACTCCGCAGTTAAGCGTGCTTGGGCGAGAGTAGTACTAGGATGGGTGACCTCCTGGGAAGTCCTCGTGTTGCACCCCTTTTTCGGCGAATTCGGAATTTATTTTTGTTTTTGGTTATTTTGATTTGAGACGCGTAGATCCCGAAAAACTAACCAATTTGAAAGAAAAAAACGTTTAGTTCGGGCGATCGGGCGCAAAGTTACGGCATTTTAAAAGAAATCAGGGGCTGGAAAGGGTATAAATAAAAATTAACGCTCTAAGTAAATGGGTGCGATCATACCAGCACTAATGCACCGGATCCCGTCAGAACTCCGCAGTTAAGCGTGCTTGGGCGAGAGTAGTACTAGGATGGGTGACCTCCTGGGAAGTCCTCTTGTTGCACCCCTTTTTCGGCGAATTCGGAATTTATTTTTGTTTTTGGTTATTTTGATTTGAGACGCGTAGATCCCGAAAAACTAACCAATTTGAAAGAAAAAAATGTTTAGTTCGGGCGATCGGGCGCAAAGTTACGGCATTTTAAAAGAAATCAGGGGCTGGAAAGGGTATAAATAAAAATTAACGCTCTAAGTAAATGGGTGCGATCATACCAGCACTAATGCACCGGATCCCATCAGAACTCCGCAGTTAAGCGTGCTTGGGCGAGAGTAGTGCTAGGATGGGTGACCTCCTGGGAAGTCCTCGTGTTGCACCCCTTTTTCGGCGAATTCGGAATTTATTTTTGTTTTTGGTTATTTTGATTTGAGACGCGTAGATCCCGAAAAACTAACCAATTTGAAAGAAAAAAAATGTTTAGTTCGGGCGATCGGGCGCAAAGTTACAGCATTTTAAAAGAAATCAGGGGCTGGAAAGGGTATAAATAAAAATTAACGCTCTAAGTAATTGGGTGCGATCATACCAGCACTAATGCACCGGATCCCATCAGAACTCCGCAGTTAAGCGTGCTTGGGCGAGAGTAGTACTAGGATGGGTGACCTCCTGGGAAGTCCTCGTGTTGCACCCCTTTTTCGACGAATTCGGAATTTATTTTTGTTTTTGGTTATTTTGATTTGAGACGCGTAGATCCCGAAAAACTAACCAATTTGAAAGAAAAAAATGTTTAGTTCGGGCGATCGGGCGCAAAGTTACGGCATTTTAAAAGAAATCAGGGGCTGGAAAGGGTATAAATAAAATAAAAATTAACGCTCTAAGTAAATGGGTGCGATCATACCAGCACTAATGCACCGGATCCCATCAGAACTCCGCAGTTAAGCGTGCTTGGGCGAGAGTAGTGCTAGGATGGGTGACCTCCTGGGAAGTCCTCGTGTTGCACCCCTTTTTCGGCGAATTCGGAATTTATTTTTGTTTTTGGTTATTTTGATTTGAGACGCGTAGATCCCGAAAAACTAACCAATTTGAAAGAAAAAAATGTTTAGTTCGGGCGATCGGGCGCAAGGTTACGGCATTTTAAAAGAAATCAGGGGCTGGATAGGGTATAAATAAAATAAAAATTAACGCTCTAAGTAAATGGGTGCGATCATACCAGCACTAATGCACCGGATCCCATCAGAACTCCGCAGTTAAGCGTGCTTGGGCGAGAGTAGTACTAGGATGGGTGACCTCCTGGGAAGTCCTCGTGTTGCACCCCTTTTTCGGCGAATTCGGAATTTATTTTTGTTTTTGGTTATTTTGATTTGAGACGCGTAGATCCCGAAAAACTAACCAATTTGAAAGAAAAAAATGTTTAGTTCGGGCGATCGGGCGCAAAGTTACGGCATTTTAAAAGAAATCAGGGGCTGGAAAGGGTATAAATAAAAATTAACGCTCTAAGTAAATGGGTGCGATCATACCAGCACTAATGCACCGGATCCCATCAGAACTCCGCAGTTAAGCGTGCTTGGGCGAGAGTAGTACTAGGATGGGTGACCTCCTGGGAAGTCCTCGTGTTGCACCCCTTTTTCGGCGAATTCGGAATTTATTTTTGTTTTTGGTTATTTTGATTTGAGACGCGTAGATCCCGAAAAACTAACCAATTTGAAAGAAAAAAATGTTTAGTTCGGGCGATCGGGCGCAAAGTTACGGCATTTTAAAAGAAATCAGGGGCTGGAAAGGGTATAAATAAAAATTAACGCTCTAAGTAAATGGGTGCGATCATACCAGCACTAATGCACCGGATCCCATCAGAACTCCGCAGTTAAGCGTGCTTGGGCGAGAGTAGTACTAGGATGGGTGACCTCCTGGGAAGTCCTCGTGTTGCACCCCTTTTTCGGCGAATTCGGAATTTATTTTTGTTTTTGGTTATTTTGATTTGAGACGCGTAGATCCCGAAAAACTAACCAATTTGAAAGAAAAAAATGTTTAGTTCGGGCGATCGGGCGCAAGGTTACGGCATTTTAAAAGAAATCAGGGGCTGGAAAGGGTATAAATAAAAATTAACGCTCTAAGTAAATGGGTGCGATCATACCAGCACTAATGCACCGGATCCCATCAGAACTCCGCAGTTAAGCGTGCTTGGGCGAGAGTAGTACTAGGATGGGTGATCTCCTGGGAAGTCCTCGTGTTGCACCCCTTTTTCGGCGAATTCGGAATTTATTTTTGTTTTTGGTTATTTTGATTTGAGACGCGTAGATCCCGAAAAACTAACCAATTTGAAAGAAAAAAATGTTTAGTTCGGGCGATCGGGCGCAAAGTTACGGCATTTTAAAAGAAATCAGGGGCTGGAAAGGGTATAAATAAAAATTAACGCTCTAAGTAAATGGGTGCGATCATACCAGCACTAATGCACCGGATCCCATCAGAACTCCGCAGTTAAGCGTGCTTGGGCGAGAGTAGTACTAGGATGGGTGACCTCCTGGGAAGTCCTCGTGTTGCACCCCTTTTTCGGCGAATTCGGAATTTATTTTTGTTTTTGGTTATTTTGATTTGAGACGCGTAGATCCCGAAAAACTAACAAATTTGAAAGAAAAAAACGTTTAGTTCGGGCGATCGGGCGCAAAGTTACGGCATTTTAAAAGAAATCGGGGGCTGGAAAGGGTATAAATAAAAATTAACGCTCTAAGTAAATGGGTGCGATCATACCAGCACTAATGCACCGGATCCCATCAGAACTCCGCAGTTAAGCGTGCTTGGGCGAGAGTAGTACTAGGATGGGTGACCTCCTGGGAAGTCCTCGTGTTGCACCCCTTTTTCGGCGAATTCGGAATTTATTTTTGTTTTTGGTTATTTTGATTTGAGACGCGTAGATCCCGAAAAACTAACCAATTTGAAAGAAAAAAAATGTTTAGTTCGGGCGCAAAGTTACGGCATTTTAAAAGAAATCAGGGGCCGGAAAGGGTATAAATAAAAATTAACGCTCTAAGTAAATGGGTGCGATCATACCAGCACTAATGCACCGGATCCCATCAGAACTCCGCAGTTAAGCGTGCTTGGGCGAGAGTAGTACTAGGATGGGTGACCTCCTGGGAAGTCCTCGTGTTGCACCCCTTTTTCGGCGAATTCGGAATTTATTTTTGTTTTTGGTTATTTTGATTTGAGACGCGTAGATCCCGAAAAACTAACCAATTTGAAAGAAAAAAAATGTTTAGTTCGGGCGATCGGGCGCAAAGTTACGGCATTTTAAAAGAAATCAGGGGCCGGAAAGGGTATAAATAAAAATTAACGCTCTAAGTAAATGGGTGCGATCATACCAGCACTAATGCACCGGATCCCATCAGAACTCCGCAGTTAAGCGTGCTTGGGCGAGAGTAGTACTAGGATGGGTGACCTCCTGGGAAGTCCTCGTGTTGCACCCCTTTTTCGGCGAATTCGGAATTTATTTTTGTTTTTGGTTATTTTGATTTGAGACGCGTAGATCCCGAAAAACTAACCAATTTGAAAGAAAAAAAATGTTTAGTTCGGGCGATCGGGCGCAAAGTTACGGCATTTTAAAAGAAATCAGGGGCCGGAAAGGGTATAAATAAAAATTAACGCTCTAAGTAAATGGGTGCGATCATACCAGCACTAATGCACCGGATCCCATCAGAACTCCGCAGTTAAGCGTGCTTGGGCGAGAGTAGTACTAGGATGGGTGACCTCCTGGGAAGTCCTCGTGTTGCACCCCTTTTTCGGCGAATTCGGAATTTATTTTTGTTTTTGGTTATTTTGATTTGAGACGCGTAGATCCCGAAAAACTAACAAATTTGAAAGAAAAAAACGTTTAGTTCGGGCGATCGGGCGCAAAGTTACGGCATTTTAAAAGAAATCGGGGGCTGGAAAGGGTATAAATAAAAATTAACGCTCTAAGTAAATGGGTGCGATCATACCAGCACTAATGCACCGGATCCCATCAGAACTCCGCAGTTAAGCGTGCTTGGGCGAGAGTAGTACTAGGATGGGTGACCTCCTGGGAAGTCCTCGTGTTGCACCCCTTTTTCGGCGAATTCGGAATTTATTTTTGTTTTTGGTTATTTTGATTTGAGACGCGTAGATCCCGAAAAACTAACCAATTTGAAAGAAAAAAAATGTTTAGTTCGGGCGCAAAGTTACGGCATTTTAAAAGAAATCAGGGGCCGGAAAGGGTATAAATAAAAATTAACGCTCTAAGTAAATGGGTGCGATCATACCAGCACTAATGCACCGGATCCCATCAGAACTCCGCAGTTAAGCGTGCTTGGGCGAGAGTAGTACTAGGATGGGTGACCTCCTGGGAAGTCCTCGTGTTGCACCCCTTTTTCGGCGAATTCGGAATTTATTTTTGTTTTTGGTTATTTTGATTTGAGACGCGTAGATCCCGAAAAACTAACCAATTTGAAAGAAAAAAAATGTTTAGTTCGGGCGATCGGGCGCAAAGTTACGGCATTTTAAAAGAAATCAGGGGCCGGAAAGGGTATAAATAAAAATTAACGCTCTAAGTAAATGGGTGCGATCATACCAGCACTAATGCACCGGATCCCATCAGAACTCCGCAGTTAAGCGTGCTTGGGCGAGAGTAGTACTAGGATGGGTGACCTCCTGGGAAGTCCTCGTGTTGCACCCCTTTTTCGGCGAATTCGGAATTTATTTTTGTTTTTGGTTATTTTGATTTGAGACGCGTAGATCCCGAAAAACTAACCAATTTGAAAGAAAAAAAATGTTTAGTTCGGGCGATCGGGCGCAAAGTTACGGCATTTTAAAAGAAATCAGGGGCCGGAAAGGGTATAAATAAAAATTAACGCTCTAAGTAAATGGGTGCGATCATACCAGCACTAATGCACCGGATCCCATCAGAACTCCGCAGTTAAGCGTGCTTGGGCGAGAGTAGTACTAGGATGGGTGACCTCCTGGGAAGTCCTCGTGTTGCACCCCTTTTTCGGCGAATTCGGAATTTATTTTTGTTTTTGGTTATTTTGATTTGAGACGCGTAGATCCCGAAAAACTAACCAATTTGAAAGAAAAAAATGTTTAGTTCGGGCGATCGGGCGCAAAGTTACGGCATTTTAAAAGAAATCAGGGGCTGGAAAGGGTATAAATAAAAATTAACGCTCTAAGTAAATGGGTGCGATCATACCAGCACTAATGCACCGGATCCCATCAGAACTCCGCAGTTAAGCGTGCTTGGGCGAGAGTAGTACTAGGATGGGTGACCTCCTGGGAAGTCCTCGTGTTGCACCCCTTTTTCGGCGAATTCGGAATTTATTTTTGTTTTTGGTTATTTTGATTTGAGACGCGTAGATCCCGAAAAACTAACCAATTTGAAAGAAAAAAATGTTTAGTTCGGGCGATCGGGCGCAAGGTTACGGCATTTTAAAAGAAATCAGGGGCTGGAAAGGGTATAAATAAAAATTAACGCTCTAAGTAAATGGGTGCGATCATACCAGCACTAATGCACCGGATCCCATCAGAACTCCGCAGTTAAGCGTGCTTGGGCGAGAGTAGTACTAGGATGGGTGACCTCCTGGGAAGTCCTCGTGTTGCACCCCTTTTTCGGCGAATTCGGAATTTATTTTTGTTTTTGGTTATTTTGATTTGAGACGCGTAGATCCCGAAAAACAAACCAATTTGAAAGAAAAAAATGTTTAGTTCGGGCGATCGGGCGCAAAGTTACGGCATTTTAAAAGAAATCAGGGGCTGGAAAGGGTATAAATAAAAATTAACGCTCTAAGTAAATGGGTGCGATCATACCAGCACTAATGCACCGGATCCCATCAGAACTCCGCAGTTAAGCGTGCTTGGGCGAGAGTAGTACTAGGATGGGTGACCTCCTGGGAAGTCCTCGTGTTGCACCCCTTTTTCGGCGAATTCGGAATTTATTTTTGTTTTTGGTTATTTTGATTTGAGACGCGTAGATCCCGAAAAACTAACCAATTTGAAAGAAAAAAATGTTTAGTTCGGGCGATCGGGCGCAAAGTTACGGCATTTTAAAAGAAATCAGGGGCTGGAAAGGGTATAAAAAAAAATTAACGCTCTAAGTAAATGGGTGCGATCATACCAGCACTAATGCACCGGATCCCATCAGAACTCCGCAGTTAAGCGTGCTTGGGCGAGAGTAGTACTAGGATGGGTGACCTCCTGGGAAGTCCTCGTGTTGCACCCCTTTTTCGGCGAATTCGGAATTTATTTTTGTTTTTGGTTATTTTGATTTGAGACGCGTAGATCCCGAAAAACTAACCAATTTGAAAGAAAAAAATGTTTAGTTCGGGCGATCGGGCGCAAAGTTACGGCATTTTAAAAGAAATCAGGGGCTGGAAAGGGTATAAATAAAAATTAACGCTCTAAGTAAATGGGTGCGATCATACCAGCACTAATGCACCGGATCCCATCAGAACTCCGCAGTTAAGCGTGCTTGGGCGAGAGTAGTACTAGGATGGGTGACCTCCTGGGAAGTCCTCGTGTTGCACCCCTTTTTCGGCGAATTCGGAATTTATTTTTGTTTTTGGTTATTTTGATTTGAGACGCGTAGATCCCGAAAAACTAACCAATTTGAAAGAAAAAAATGTTTAGTTCGGGCGATCGGGCGCAAAGTTACGGCATTTTAAAAGAAATCAGGGGCTGGAAAGGGTATAAATAAAAATTAACGCTCTAAGTAAATGGGTGCGATCATACCAGCACTAATGCACCGGATCCCATCAGAACTCCGCAGTTAAGCGCGCTTGGGCGAGAGTAGTACTAGGATGGGTGACCTCCTGGGAAGTCCTCGTGTTGCACCCCTTTTTCGGCGAATTCGGAATTTATTTTTGTTTTTGGTTATTTTGATTTGAGACGCGTAGATCCCGAAAAACTAACCAATTTGAAAGAAAAAAATGTTTAGTTCGGGCGATCGGGCGCAAAGTTACGGCATTTTAAAAGAAATCAGGGGCTGGAAAGGGTATAAATAAAAATTAACGCTCTAAGTAAATGGGTGCGATCATACCAGCACTAATGCACCGGATCCCATCAGAACTCCGCAGTTAAGCGTGCTTGGGCGAGAGTAGTACTAGGATGGGTGACCTCCTGGGAAGTCCTCGTGTTGCACCCCTTTTTCGGCGAATTCGGAATTTATTTTTGTTTTTGGTTATTTTGATTTGAGACGCGTAGATCCCGAAAAACTAACCAATTTGAAAGAAAAAAATGTTTAGTTCGGGCGATCGGGCGCAAAGTTACGGCATTTTAAAAGAAATCAGGGGCTGGAAAGGGTATAAATAAAAATTAACGCTCTAAGTAAATGGGTGCGATCATACCAGCACTAATGCATCGGATCCCATCAGAACTCCGCAGTTAAGCGCGCTTGGGCGAGAGTAGTACTAGGATGGGTGACCTCCTGGGAAGTCCTCGTGTTGCACCCCTTTTTCGGCGAATTCGGAATTTATTTTTGTTTTTGGTTATTTTGATTTGAGACGCGTAGATCCCGAAAAACTAACCAATTTGAAAGAAAAAAATGTTTAGTTCGGGCGATCGGGCGCAAAGTTACGGCATTTTAAAAGAAATCAGGGGCTGGAAAGGGTATAAATAAAAATTAACGCTCTAAGTAAATGGGTGCGATCATACCAGCACTAATGCACCGGATCCCATCAGAACTCCGCAGTTAAGCGCGCTTGGGCGAGAGTAGTACTAGGATGGGTGACCTCCTGGGAAGTCCTCGTGTTGCACCCCTTTTTCGGCGAATTCGGAATTTATTTTTGTTTTTGGTTATTTTGATTTGAGACGCGTAGATCCCGAAAAACTAACCAATTTGAAAGAAAAAAATGTTTAGTTCGGGCGATCGGGCGCAAAGTTACGGCATTTTAAAAGAAATCAGGGGCTGGAAAGGGTATAAATAAAAATTAACGCTCTAAGTAAATGGGTGCGATCATACCAGCACTAATGCACCGGATCCCATCAGAACTCCGCAGTTAAGCGCGCTTGGGCGAGAGTAGTACTAGGATGGGTGACCTCCTGGGAAGTCCTCGTGTTGCACCCCTTTTTCGGCGAATTCGGAATTTATTTTTGTTTTTGGTTATTTTGATTTGAGACGCGTAGATCCCGAAAAACTAACCAATTTGAAAGAAAAAAATGTTTAGTTCGGGCGATCGGGAGCAAAGTTACGGCATTTTAAAAGAAATCAGGGGCTGGAAAGGGTATAAATAAAAATTAACGCTCTAAGTAAATGGGTGCGATCATACCAGCACTAATGCACCGGATCCCATCAGAACTCCGCAGTTAAGCGCGCTTGGGCGAGAGTAGTACTAGGATGGGTGACCTCCTGGGAAGTCCTCGTGTTGCACCCCTTTTTCGGCGAATTCGGAATTTATTTTTGTTTTTGGTTATTTTGATTTGAGACGCGTAGATCCCGAAAAACTAACCAATTTGAAAGAAAAAAATGTTTAGTTCGGGCGATCGGGCGCAAAGTTACGGCATTTTAAAAGAAATCAGGGGCTGGAAAGGGTATAAATAAAAATTAACGCTCTAAGTAAATGGGTGCGATCATACCAGCACTAATGCACCGGATCCCATCAGAACTCCGCAGTTAAGCGTGCTTGGGCGAGAGTAGTACTAGGATGGGTGACCTCCTGGGAAGTCCTCGTGTTGCACCCCTTTTTCGGCGAATTCGGAATTTATTTTTGTTTTTGGTTATTTTGATTTGAGACGCGTAGATCCCGAAAAACTAACCAATTTGAAAGAAAAAAATGTTTAGTTCGGGCGATCGGGCGCAAAGTTACGGCATTTTAAAAGAAATCAGGGGCTGGAAAGGGTATAAATAAAAATTAACGCTCTAAGTAAATGGGTGCGATCATACCAGCACTAATGCACCGGATCCCATCAGAACTCCGCAGTTAAGCGCGCTTGGGCGAGAGTAGTACTAGGATGGGTGACCTCCTGGGAAGTCCTCGTGTTGCACCCCTTTTTCGGCGAATTCGGAATTTATTTTTGTTTTTGGTTGTTTTGATTTGAGACGCGTAGATCCCGAAAAACTAACCAATTTGAAAGAAAAAAATGTTTAGTTCGGGCGATCGGGCGCAAAGTTACGGCATTTTAAAAGAAATCAGGGGCTGGAAAGGGTATAAATAAAAATTAACGCTCTAAGTAAATGGGTGCGATCATACCAGCACTAATGCACCGGATCCCATCAGAACTCCGCAGTTAAGCGTGCTTGGGCGAGAGTAGTACTAGGATGGGTGACCTCCTGGGAAGTCCTCGTGTTGCACCCCTTTTTCGGCGAATTCGGAATTTATTTTTGTTTTTGGTTATTTTGATTTGAGACGCGTAGATCCCGAAAAACTAACCAATTTGAAAGAAAAAAATGTTTAGTTCGGGCGATCGGGCGCAAAGTTACGGCATTTTAAAAGAAATCAGGGGCTGGAAAGGGTATAAATAAAAATTAACGCTCTAAGTAAATGGGTGCGATCATACCAGCACTAATGCATCGGATCCCATCAGAACTCCGCAGTTAAGCGCGCTTGGGCGAGAGTAGTACTAGGATGGGTGACCTCCTGGGAAGTCCTCGTGTTGCACCCCTTTTTCGGCGAATTCGGAATTTATTTTTGTTTTTGGTTATTTTGATTTGAGACGCGTAGATCCCGAAAAACTAACCAATTTGAAAGAAAAAAATGTTTAGTTCGGGCGATCGGGCGCAAAGTTACGGCATTTTAAAAGAAATCAGGGGCTGGAAAGGGTATAAATAAAAATTAACGCTCTAAGTAAATGGGTGCGATCATACCAGCACTAATGCACCGGATCCCATCAGAACTCCGCAGTTAAGCGCGCTTGGGCGAGAGTAGTACTAGGATGGGTGACCTCCTGGGAAGTCCTCGTGTTGCACCCCTTTTTCGGCGAATTCGGAATTTATTTTTGTTTTTGGTTATTTTGATTTGAGACGCGTAGATCCCGAAAAACTAACCAATTTGAAAGAAAAAAATGTTTAGTTCGGGCGATCGGGCGCAAAGTTACGGCATTTTAAAAGAAATCAGGGGCTGGAAAGGGTATAAATAAAAATTAACGCTCTAAGTAAATGGGTGCGATCATACCAGCACTAATGCACCGGATCCCATCAGAACTCCGCAGTTAAGCGCGCTTGGGCGAGAGTAGTACTAGGATGGGTGACCTCCTGGGAAGTCCTCGTGTTGCACCCCTTTTTCGGCGAATTCGGAATTTATTTTTGTTTTTGGTTATTTTGATTTGAGACGCGTAGATCCCGAAAAACTAACCAATTTGAAAGAAAAAAATGTTTAGTTCGGGCGATCGGGAGCAAAGTTACGGCATTTTAAAAGAAATCAGGGGCTGGAAAGGGTATAAATAAAAATTAACGCTCTAAGTAAATGGGTGCGATCATACCAGCACTAATGCACCGGATCCCATCAGAACTCCGCAGTTAAGCGCGCTTGGGCGAGAGTAGTACTAGGATGGGTGACCTCCTGGGAAGTCCTCGTGTTGCACCCCTTTTTCGGCGAATTCGGAATTTATTTTTGTTTTTGGTTATTTTGATTTGAGACGCGTAGATCCCGAAAAACTAACCAATTTGAAAGAAAAAAATGTTTAGTTCGGGCGATCGGGCGCAAAGTTACGGCATTTTAAAAGAAATCAGGGGCTGGAAAGGGTATAAATAAAAATTAACGCTCTAAGTAAATGGGTGCGATCATACCAGCACTAATGCATCGGATCCCATCAGAACTCCGCAGTTAAGCGCGCTTGGGCGAGAGTAGTACTAGGATGGGTGACCTCCTGGGAAGTCCTCGTGTTGCACCCCTTTTTCGGCGAATTCGGAATTTATTTTTGTTTTTGGTTATTTTGATTTGAGACGCGTAGATCCCGAAAAACTAACCAATTTGAAAGAAAAAAATGTTTAGTTCGGGCGATCGGGCGCAAAGTTACGACATTTTAAAAGAAATCAGGGGCTGGAAAGGGTATAAATAAAAATTAACGCTCTAAGTAAATGGGTGCGATCATACCAGCACTAATGCACCGGATCCCATCAGAACTCCGCAGTTAAGCGCGCTTGGGCGAGAGTAGTACTAGGATGGGTGACCTCCTGGGAAGTCCTCGTGTTGCACCCCTTTTTCGGCGAATTCGGAATTTATTTTTGTTTTTGGTTATTTTGATTTGAGACACGTAGATCCCGAAAAACTAACCAATTTGAAAGAAAAAAATGTTTAGTTCGGGCGATCGGGCGCAAAGTTACGGCATTTTAAAAGAAATCAGGGGCTGGAAAGGGTATAAATAAAAATTAACGCTCTAAGTAAATGGGTGCGATCATACCAGCACTAATGCACCGGATCCCATCAGAACTCCGCAGTTAAGCGCGCTTGGGCGAGAGTAGTACTAGGATGGGTGACCTCCTGGGAAGTCCTCGTGTTGCACCCCTTTTTCGGCGAATTCGGAATTTATTTTTGTTTTTGGTTATTTTGATTTGAGACGCGTAGATCCCGAAAAACTAACCAATTTGAAAGAAAAAAATGTTTAGTTCGGGCGATCGGGCGCAAAGTTACGGCATTTTAAAAGAAATCAGGGGCTGGAAAGGGTATAAATAAAAATTAACGCTCTAAGTAAATGGGTGCGATCATACCAGCACTAATGCACCGGATCCCATCAGAACTCCGCAGTTAAGCGCGCTTGGGCGAGAGTAGTACTAGGATGGGTGACCTCCTGGGAAGTCCTCGTGTTGCACCCCTTTTTCGGCGAATTCGGAATTTATTTTTGTTTTTGGTTATTTTGATTTGAGACGCGTAGATCCCGAAAAACTAACCAATTTGAAAGAAAAAAATGTTTAGTTCGGGCGATCGGGCGCAAAGTTACGGCATTTTAAAAGAAATCAGGGGCTGGAAAGGGTATAAATAAAAATTAACGCTCTAAGTAAATGGGTGCGATCATACCAGCACTAATGCACCGGATCCCATCAGAACTCCGCAGTTAAGCGCGCTTGGGCGAGAGTAGTACTAGGATGGGTGACCTCCTGGGAAGTCCTCGTGTTGCACCCCTTTTTCGGCGAATTCGGAATTTATTTTTGTTTTTGGTTATTTTGATTTGAGACGCGTAGATCCCGAAAAACTAACCAATTTGAAAGAAAAAAATGTTTAGTTCGGGCGATCGGGCGCAAAGTTACGGCATTTTAAAAGAAATCAGGGGCTGGAAAGGGTATAAATAAAAATTAACGCTCTAAGTAAATGGGTGCGATCATACCAGCACTAATGCACCGGATCCTATCAGAACTCCGCAGTTAAGCGCGCTTGGGCGAGAGTAGTACTAGGATGGGTGACCTCCTGGGAAGTCCTCGTGTTGCACCCCTTTTTCGGCGAATTCGGAATTTATTTTTGTTTTTGGTTATTTTGATTTGAGACGCGTAGATCCCGAAAAACTAACCAATTTGAAAGAAAAAAATGTTTAGTTCGGGCGATCGGGCGCAAAGTTACGGCATTTTAAAAGAAATCAGGGGCTGGAAAGGGTATAAATAAAAATTAACGCTCTAAGTAAATGGGTGCGATCATACCAGCACTAATGCACCGGATCCCATCAGAACTCCGCAGTTAAGCGCGCTTGGGCGAGAGTAGTACTAGGATGGGTGACCTCCTGGGAAGTCCTCGTGTTGCACCCCTTTTTCGGCGAATTCGGAATTTATTTTTGTTTTTGGTTATTTTGATTTGAGACGCGTAGATCCCGAAAAACTAACCAATTTGAAAGAAAAAAATGTTTAGTTCGGGCGATCGGGCGCAAAGTTACGGCATTTTAAAAGAAATCAGGGGCTGGAAAGGGTATAAATAAAAATTAACGCTCTAAGTAAATGGGTGCGATCATACCAGCACTAATGCACCGGATCCCATCAGAACTCCGCAGTTAAGCGTGCTTGGGCGAGAGTAGTACTAGGATGGGTGACCTCCTGGGAAGTCCTCGTGTTGCACCCCTTTTTCGGCGAATTCGGAATTTATTTTTGTTTTTGGTTATTTTGATTTGAGACGCGTAGATCCCGAAAAACTAACCAATTTGAAAGAAAAAAATGTTTAGTTCGGGCGATCGGGCGCAAAGTTACGGCATTTTAAAAGAAATCAGGGGCTGGAAAGGGTATAAATAAAAATTAACGCTCTAAGTAAATGGGTGCGATCATACCAGCACTAATGCACCGGATCCCATCAGAACTCCGCAGTTAAGCGTGCTTGGGCGAGAGTAGTACTAGGATGGGTGACCTCCTGGGAAGTCCTCGTGTTGCACCCCTTTTTCGGCGAATTCGGAATTTATTTTTGTTTTTGGTTATTTTGATTTGAGACGCGTAGATCCCGAAAAACTAACCAATTTGAAAGAAAAAAATGTTTAGTTCGGGCGATCGGGCGCAAAGTTACGGCATTTTAAAAGAAATCAGGGGCTGGAAAGGGTATAAATAAAAATTAACGCTCTAAGTAAATGGGTGCGATCATACCAGCACTAATGCACCGGATCCCATCAGAACTCCGCAGTTAAGCGTGCTTGGGCGAGAGTAGTACTAGGATGGGTGACCTCCTGGGAAGTCCTCGTGTTGCACCCCTTTTTCGGCGAATTCGGAATTTATTTTTGTTTTTGGTTATTTTGATTTGAGACGCGTAGATCCCGAAAAACTAACCAATTTGAAAGAAAAAAATGTTTAGTTCGGGCGATCGGGCGCAAAGTTACGGCATTTTAAAAGAAATCAGGGGCTGGAAAGGGTATAAATAAAAATTAACGCTCTAAGTAAATGGGTGCGATCATACCAGCACTAATGCACCGGATCCCATCAGAACTCCGCAGTTAAGCGTGCTTGGGCGAGAGTAGTACTAGGATGGGTGACCTCCTGGGAAGTCCTCGTGTTGCACCCCTTTTTCGGCGAATTCGGAATTTATTTTTGTTTTTGGTTATTTTGATTTGAGACGCGTAAATCCCGAAAAACTATCCAATTTGAAAGAAAAAAATGTTTAGTTCGGGCGATCGGGCGCAAAGTTACGGCATTTTAAAAGAAATCAGGGGCTGGAAAGGGTATAAATAAAAATTAACGCTCTAAGTAAATGGGTGCGATCATACCAGCACTAATGCACCGGATCCCATCAGAACTCCGCAGTTAAGCGTGCTTGGGCGAGAGTAGTACTAGGATGGGTGACCTCCTGGGAAGTCCTCGTGTTGCACCCCCTTTTCGGCAAATTCGGAATTTATTTTTGTTTTTGGTTATTTTGATTTGAGACGCGTAGATCCCGAAAAACTATCCAATTTGAAAGAAAAAAATGTTTAGTTCGGGCGATCGGGCGCAAAGTTACGGCATTTTAAAAGAAATCAGGGGCTGGAAAGGGTATAAATAAAAATTAACGCTCTAAGTAAATGGGTGCGATCATACCAGCACTAATGCACCGGATCCCATCAGAACTCCGCAGTTAAGCGTGCTTGGGCGAGAGTAGTACTAGGATGGGTGACCTCCTGGGAAGTCCTCGTGTTGCACTCCCTTTTCGGCGAATTCGGAATTTATTTTTGTTTTTGGTTATTTTGATTTGAGACGCGTAGATCCCGAAAAACTAACCAATTTGAAAGAAAAAAATGTTTAGTTCGGGCGATCGGGCGCAAAGTTACGGCATTTTAAAAGAAATCAGGGGCTGGAAAGGGTATAAATAAAAATTAACGCTCTAAGTAAATGGGTGCGATCATACCAGCACTAATGCACCGGATCCCATCAGAACTCCGCAGTTAAGCGTGCTTGGGCGAGAGTAGTACTAGGATGGGTGACCTCCTGGGAAGTCCTCGTGTTGCACCCCCTTTTCGGCAAATTCGGAATTTATTTTTGTTTTTGGTTATTTTGATTTGAGACGCGTAGATCCCGAAAAACTAACCAATTTGAAAGAAAAAAATGTTTAGTTCGGGCGATCGGGCGCAAAGTTACGGCATTTTAAAAGAAATCAGGGGCTGGAAAGGGTATAAATAAAAATTAACGCTCTAAGTAAATGGGTGCGATCATACCAGCACTAATGCACCGGATCCCATCAGAACTCCGCAGTTAAGCGTGCTTGGGCGAGAGTAGTACTAGGATGGGTGACCTCCTGGGAAGTCCTCGTGTTGCACTCCCTTTTCGGCGAATTCGGAATTTATTTTTGTTTTTGGTTATTTTGATTTGAGACGCGTAGATCCCGAAAAACTAACCAATTTGAAAGAAAAAAATGTTTAGTTCGGGCGATCGGGCGCAAAGTTACGGCATTTTAAAAGAAATCAGGGGCTGGAAAGGGTATAAATAAAAATTAACGCTCTAAGTAAATGGGTGCGATCATACCAGCACTAATGCACCGGATCCCATCAGAACTCCGCAGTTAAGCGTGCTTGGGCGAGAGTAGTACTAGGATGGGTGACCTCCTGGGAAGTCCTCGTGTTGCACCCCCTTTTCGGCAAATTCGGAATTTATTTTTGTTTTTGGTTATTTTGATTTGAGACGCGTAGATCCCGAAAAACTAACCAATTTGAAAGAAAAAAATGTTTAGTTCGGGCGATCGGGCGCAAAGTTACGGCATTTTAAAAGAAATCAGGGGCTGGAAAGGGTATAAATAAAAATTAACGCTCTAAGTAAATGGGTGCGATCATACCAGCACTAATGCACCGGATCCCATCAGAACTCCGCAGTTAAGCGTGCTTGGGCGAGAGTAGTACTAGGATGGGTGACCTCCTGGGAAGTCCTCGTGTTGCACTCCCTTTTCGGCGAATTCGGAATTTATTTTTGTTTTTGGTTATTTTGATTTGAGACGCGTAGATCCCGAAAAACTAACCAATTTGAAAGAAAAAAATGTTTAGTTCGGGCGATCGGGCGCAAAGTTACGGCATTTTAAAAGAAATCAGGGGCTGGAAAGGGTATAAATAAAAATTAACGCTCTAAGTAAATGGGTGCGATCATACCAGCACTAATGCACCGGATCCCATCAGAACTCCGCAGTTAAGCGTGCTTGGGCGAGAGTAGTACTAGGATGGGTGACCTCCTGGGAAGTCCTCGTGTTGCACCCCCTTTTCGGCGAATTCGGAATTTATTTTTGTTTTTGGTTATTTTGATTTGAGACGCGTAGATCCCGAAAAACTATCCAATTTGAAAGAAAAAAATGTTTAGTTCGGGCGATCGGGCGCAAAGTTACGGCATTTTAAAAGAAATCAGGGGCTGGAAAGGGTATAAATAAAAATTAACGCTCTAAGTAAATGGGTGCGATCATACCAGCACTAATGCACCGGATCCCATCAGAACTCCGCAGTTAAGCGTGCTTGGGCGAGAGTAGTACTAGGATGGGTGACCTCCTGGGAAGTCCTCGTGTTGCACCCCCTTTTCGGCGAATTCGGAATTTATTTTTGTTTTTGGTTATTTTGATTTGAGACGCGTAGATCCCGAAAAACTAACCAATTTGAAAGAAAAAAATGTTTAGTTCGGGCGATCGGGCGCAAAGTTACGGCATTTTAAAAGAAATCAGGGGCTGGAAAGGGTATAAATAAAAATTAACGCTCTAAGTAAATGGGTGCGATCATACCAGCACTAATGCACCGGATCCCATCAGAACTCCGCAGTTAAGCGTGCTTGGGCGAGAGTAGTACTAGGATGGGTGACCTCCTGGGAAGTCCTCGTGTTGCACCCCCTTTTCGGCGAATTCGGAATTTATTTTTGTTTTTGGTTATTTTGATTTGAGACGCGTAGATCCCGAAAAACTAACCAATTTGAAAGAAAAAAATGTTTAGTTCGGGCGATCGGGCGCAAAGTTACGGCATTTTAAAAGAAATCAGGGGCTGGAAAGGGTATAAATAAAAATTAACGCTCTAAGTAAATGGGTGCGATCATACCAGCACTAATGCACCGGATCCCATCAGAACTCCGCAGTTAAGCGTGCTTGGGCGAGAGTAGTACTAGGATGGGTGACCTCCTGGGAAGTCCTCGTGTTGCACCCCCTTTTCGGCGAATTCGGAATTGATTTTTGTTTTTGGTTATTTTGATTTGAGACGCGTAGATCCCGAAAAACTATCCAATTTGAAAGAAAAAAATGTTTAGTTCGGGCGATCGGGCGCAAAGTTACGGCATTTTAAAAGAAATCAGGGGCTGGAAAGGGTATAAATAAAAATTAACGCTCTAAGTAAATGGGTGCGATCATACCAGCACTAATGCACCGGATCCCATCAGAACTCCGCAGTTAAGCGTGCTTGGGCGAGAGTAGTACTAGGATGGGTGACCTCCTGGGAAGTCCTCGTGTTGCACCCCCTTTTCGGCGAATTCGGAATTTATTTTTGTTTTTGGTTATTTTGATTTGAGACGCGTAGATCCCGAAAAACTAACCAATTTGAAAGAAAAAAATGTTTAGTTCGGGCGATCGGGCGCAAAGTTACGGCATTTTAAAAGAAATCAGGGGCTGGAAAGGGTATAAATAAAAATTAACGCTCTAAGTAAATGGGTGCGATCATACCAGCACTAATGCACCGGATCCCATCAGAACTCCGCAGTTAAGCGTGCTTGGGCGAGAGTAGTACTAGGATGGGTGACCTCCTGGGAAGTCCTCGTGTTGCACCCCCTTTTCGGCGAATTCGGAATTGATTTTTGTTTTTGGTTATTTTGATTTGAGACGCGTAGATCCCGAAAAACTAACCAATTCGAAAGAAAAAAATGTTTAGTTCGGGCGATCGGGCGCAAAGTTACGGCATTTTAAAAGAAATCAGGGGCTGGAAAGGGTATAAATAAAAATTAACGCTCTAAGTAAATGGGTGCGATCATACCAGCACTAATGCACCAGATCCCATCAGAACTCCGCAGTTAAGCGTGCTTGGGCGAGAGTAGTACTAGGATGGGTGACCTCCTGGGAAGTCCTCGTGTTGCACCCCCTTTTCGGCGAATTCGGAATTTATTTTTGTTTTTGGTTATTTTGATTTGAGACGCGTAGATCCCGAAAAACTAACCAATTCGAAAGAAAAAAATGTTTAGTTCGGGCGATCGGGCGCAAAGTTACGGCATTTTAAAAGAAATCAGGGGCTGGAAAGGGTATAAATAAAAATTAACGCTCTAAGTAAATGGGTGCGATCATACCAGCACTAATGCACCGGATCCCATCAGAACTCCGCAGTTAAGCGTGCTTGGGCGAGAGTAGTACTAGGATGGGTGACCTCCTGGGAAGTCCTCGTGTTGCATCCCCTTTTCGGCGAATTCGGAATTTATTTTTGTTTTTGGTTATTTTGATTTGAGACGCGTAGATCCCGAAAAACTAACCAATTCGAAAGAAAAAAATGTTTAGTTCGGGCGATCGGGCGCAAAGTTACGGCATTTTAAAAGAAATCAGGGGCTGGAAAGGGTATAAATAAAAATTAACGCTCTAAGTAAATGGGTGCGATCATACCAGCACTAATGCACCGGATCCCATCAGAACTCCGCAGTTAAGCGTGCTTGGGCGAGAGTAGTACTAGGATGGGTGACCTCCTGGGAAGTCCTCGTGTTGCACCCCCTTTTCGGCGAATTCGGAATTTAATTTTGTTTTTGGTTATTTTGATTTGAGACGCGTAGATCCCGAAAAACTAACCAATTTGAAAGAAAAAAATGTTTAGTTCGGGCGATCGGGCGCAAAGTTACGGCATTTTAAAAGAAATCAGGGGCTGGAAAGGGTATAAATAAAAATTAACGCTCTAAGTAAATGGGTGCGATCATACCAGCACTAATGCACCGGATCCCATCAGAACTCCGCAGTTAAGCGTGCTTGGGCGAGAGTAGTACTAGGATGGGTGACCTCCTGGGAAGTCCTCGTGTTGCACCCCCTTTTCGGCGAATTCGGAATTTATTTTTGTTTTTGGTTATTTTGATTTGAGACGCGTAGATCCCGAAAAACTAACCAATTTGAAAGAAAAAAATGTTTAGTTCGGGCGATCGGGCGCAAAGTTACGGCATTTTAAAAGAAATCAGGGGCTGGAAAGGGTATAAATAAAAATTAACGCTCTAAGTAAATGGGTGCGATCATACCAGCACTAATGCACCGGATCCCATCAGAACTCCGCAGTTAAGCGTGCTTGGGCGAGAGTAGTACTAGGATGGGTGACCTCCTGGGAAGTCCTCGTGTTGCACCCCCTTTTCGGCGAATTCGGAATTTAATTTTGTTTTTGGTTATTTTGATTTGAGACGCGTAGATCCTGAAAAACTAACCAATTTGAAAGAAAAAAATGTTTAGTTCGGGCGATCGGGCGCAAAGTTACGGCATTTTAAAAGAAATCAGGGGCTGGAAAGGGTATAAATAAAAATTAACGCTCTAAGTAAATGGGTGCGATCATACCAGCACTAATGCACCGGATCCCATCAGAACTCCGCAGTTAAGCGTGCTTGGGCGAGAGTAGTACTAGGATGGGTGACCTCCTGGGAAGTCCTCGTGTTGCACTCCCTTTTCGGCGAATTCGGAATTTAATTTTGTTTTTGGTTATTTTGATTGGAGACGCGTAGATCCCGAAAAACTAACCAATTCGAAAGAAAAAAATGTTTAGTTCGGGCGATCGGGCGCAAAGTTACGGCATTTTAAAAGAAATCAGGGGCTGGAAAGGGTATAAATAAAAATTAACGCTCTAAGTAAATGGGTGCGATCATACCAGCACTAATGCACCGGATCCCATCAGAACTCCGCAGTTAAGCGTGCTTGGGCGAGAGTAGTACTAGGATGGGTGACCTCCTGGGAAGTCCTCGTGTTGCACCCCCTTTTCGGCGAATTCGGAATTTATTTTTGTTTTTGGTTATTTTGATTGGAGACGCGTAGATCCCGAAAAACTAACCAATTCGAAAGAAAAAAATGTTTAGTTCGGGCGATCGGGCGCAAAGTTACGGCATTTTAAAAGAAATCAGGGGCTGGAAAGGGTATAAATAAAAATTAACGCTCTAAGTAAATGGGTGCGATCATACCAGCACTAATGCACCGGATCCCATCAGAACTCCGCAGTTAAGCGTGCTTGGGCGAGAGTAGTACTAGGATGGGTGACCTCCTGCGAAGTCCTCGTGTTGCACCCCCTTTTCGGCGAATTCGGAATTTATTTTTGTTTTTGGTTATTTTGATTTGAGACGCGTAGATCCCGAAAAACTAACCAATTCGAAAGAAAAAAATGTTTAGTTCGGGCGATCGGGCGCAAAGTTACGGCATTTTAAAAGAAATCAGGGGCTGGAAAGGGTATAAATAAAAATTAACGCTCTAAGTAAATGGGTGCGATCATACCAGCACTAATGCACCGGATCCCATCAGAACTCCGCAGTTCAGCGTGCTTGGGCGAGAGTAGTACTAGGATGGGTGACCTCCTGGGAAGTCCTCGTGTTGCACCCCCTTTTCGGCGAATTCGGAATTTATTTTTGTTTTTGGTTATTTTGATTGGAGACGCGTAGATCCCGAAAAACTAACCAATTCGAAAGAAAAAAATGTTTAGTTCGGGCGATCGGGCGCAAAGTTACGGCATTTTAAAAGAAATCAGGGGCTGGAAAGGGTATAAATAAAAATTAACGCTCTAAGTAAATGGGTGCGATCATACCAGCACTAATGCACCGGATCCCATCAGAACTCTGCAGTTAAGCGTGCTTGGGCGAGAGTAGTACTAGGATGGGTGACCTCCTGGGAAGTCCTCGTGTTGCACCCCTTTTTCGGCGAATTCGGAATTTATTTTTGTTTTTGGTTATTTTGATTTGAGACGCGTAGATCCCGAAAAACTAACCGATTCGAAAGAAAAAAAATGTTTAGTTCGGGCGATCGGGCCCAAAGTTACGGCATTTTAAAAGAAATCAGGGGCTGGAAAGGGTATAAATAAAAATTAACGCTCTAAGTAAATGGGTGCGATCATACCAGCACTAATGCACCGGATCCCATCAGAACTCCGCAGTGAAGCGTGCTTGGGCGAGAGTAGTACTAGGATGGGTGACCTCCTGGGAAGTCCTCATGTTGCACCCCTTTTTCGGCGAATTCGGAATTTATTTTTGTTTTTGGTTATTTTGATTTGAGACGCGTAGATCCCGAAAAACTAACCAATTTGAAAGAAAAATAATGTTTAGTTCGGGCGATCGGGCGCAAAGTTACGGCATTTTAAAAGAAATCAGGGGCTGGAAAGGGTATAAATAAAAATTAACGCTCTAAGTAAATGGGTGCGATCATACCAGCACTAATGCACCGGATCCCATCAGAACTCCGCAGTTAAGCGTGCTTGGGCGAGAGTAGTACTAGGATGGGTGACCTCCTGGGAAGTCCTCGTGTTGCACCCCTTTTTCGGCGAATTCGGAATTTATTTTTGTTTTTGGTTATTTTGATTTGAGACGCGTAGATCCCGAAAAACTAACCAATTTGAAAGAAAAATAATGTTTAGTTCGGGCGATCGGGCGCAAAGTTACGGCATTTTAAAAGAAATCAGGGGCTGGAAAGGGTATAAATAAAAATTAACGCTCTAAGTAAATGGGTGCGATCATACCAGCACTAATGCACCGGATCCCATCAGAACTCCGCAGTTAAGCGTGCTTGGGCGAGAGTAGTACTAGGATGGGTGACCTCCTGGGAAGTCCTCGTGTTGCACCCCTTTTTCGGCGAATTCGGAATTTATTTTTGTTTTTGGTTATTTTGATTTGAGACGCGTAGATCCCGAAAAACTAACCAATTTGAAAGAAAAAAATGTTTAGTTCGGGCGATCGGGCGCAAAGTTACGGCATTTTAAAAGAAATCAGGGGCTGGAAAAGGGTATAAATAAAAATTAACGCTCTAAGTAAATGGGTGCGATCATACCAGCACTAATGCACCGGATCCCATCAGAACTCTGAGTTAAGCGTGCTTGGGCGAGAGTAGTACTAGGATGGGTGACCTCCTGGGAAGTCCTCGTGTTGCACCCCTTTTTCGGCGAATTCGGAATTTATTTTTGTTTTTGGTTATTTTTATTTGAGACGCGTAGATCCCGAAAAACTAACCAATTTGAAAGAAAAAAATGTTTAGTTCGGGCGATCCGGCGCAAAGTTACGGCATTTTAAAAGAAATCAGGGGCTGGAAAGGGTATAAATAAAAATTAACGCTCTAAGTAAATGGGTGCGATCATACCAGCACTAATGCACCGGATCCCATCAAAACTCCGCAGTTAAGCGTGCTTGGGCGAGAGTAGTACTAGGATGGGTGACCTCCTGGGAAGTCCTCGTGTTGCACCCCCTTTTCGGCGAATTCGGAATTTATTTTTGTTTTTGGTTATTTTTATTTGAGACGCGTAGATCCCGAAAAACTAACCAATTCGAAAGAAAAAAATGTTTAGTTCGTGCGATCGGGCGCAAAGTTACGGCATTTTAAAAGAAATCAGGGGCTGGAAAGGGTATAAATAAAAATTAACGCTCTAAGTAAATGGGTGCGATCATACCAGCACTAATGCACCGGATCCCATCAGAACTCCGCAGTTAAGCTTGCTTGGGCGAGAGTAGTACTAGGATGGGTGACCTCCTGGGAAGTCCTCGTGTTGCACCCCCTTTTCGGCGAATTCGGAATTTATTTTTGTTTTTGGTTATTTTGAATTGAGACGCGTAGATCCCGAAAAACTAACCAATTTGAAAGAAAAAAATGTTTAGTTCGGGCGATCGGGCGCAAAGTTACGGCATTTTAAAAGAAATCAGGGGCTGGAAAGGGTATAAATAAAAATTAACGCTCTAAGTAAATGGGTGCGATCATACCAGCACTAATGCACCGGATCCCATCAGAACTCCGCAGTTAAGCGTGCTTGGGCGAGAGTAGTACTAGGATGGGTGACCTCCTGGGAAGTCCTCGTGTTGCACCCCTTTTTCGGCGAATTCGGAATTTATTTTTGTTTTTGGTTATTTTGATTTGAGACGCGTAGATCCCGAAAAACTAACCAATTTGAAAGAAAAAAAATGTTTAGTTCGGGCGATCGGGCGCAAAGTTACGGCATTTTAAAAGAAATCAGGGGCCAGAAAGGGTATAAATAAAAATTAACGCTCTAAGTAAATGGGTGCGATCATACCAGCACTAATGCACCGGATCCCATCAGAACTCCGCAGTTAAGCGTGCTTGGGCGAGAGTAGTACTAGGATGGGTGACCTCCTGGGAAGTCCTCGTGTTGCACCCCTTTTTCGGCGAATTCGGAATTTATTTTTGTTTTTGGTTATTTTGATTTGAGACGCGTAGATCCCGAAAAACTAACCAATTTGAAAGAAAAAAAATGTTTAGTTCGGGCGATCGGGCGCAAAGTTACGGCATTTTTAAAGAAATCAGGGGCTGGAAAGGGTATAAATAAAAATTAACGCTCTAAGTAAATGGGTTTGATCATACCAGCACTAATGCACCGGATCCCATCAGAACTCCGCAGTTAAGCGTGCTTGGGCGAGAGTAGTACTAGGATGGGTGACCTCCTGGGAAGTCCTCGTGTTGCACCCCTTTTTCGGCGAATTCGGAATTTATTTTTGTTTTTGGTTATTTTGATTTGAGACGCGTAGATCCCGAAAAACTAACCAATTTGAAAGAAAAAAAATGTTTAGTTCGGGCGATCGGGCGCAAAGTTACGGCATTTTTAAAGAAATCAGGGGCTGGAAAGGGTATAAATAAAAATTAACGCTCTAAGTAAATGGGTTTGATCATACCAGCACTAATGCACCGGATCCCATCAGAACTCCGCAGTTAAGCGTGCTTGGGCGAGAGTAGTACTAGGATGGGTGACCTCCTGGGAAGTCCTCGTGTTGCACCCCTTTTTCGGCGAATTCGGAATTTATTTTTGTTTTTGGTTATTTTGATTTGAGACGCGTAGATCCCGAAAAACTAACCAATTTGAAAGAAAAAAAATGTTTAGTTCGGGCGATCGGGCGCAAAGTTACGACATTTTTAAAGAAATCAGGGGCTGGAAAGGGTATAAATAAAAATTAACGCTCTAAGTAAATGGGTGCGATCATACCAGCACTAATGCACCGGATCCCATCAGAACTCCGCAGTTAAGCGTGCTTGGGCGAGAGTAGTACTAGGATGGGTGACCTCCTGGGAAGTCCTCGTGTTGCACCCCTTTTTCGGCGAATTCGGAATTTATTTTTGTTTTTGGTTATTTTGATTTGAGACGCGTAGATCCCGAAAAACTAACCAATTTGAAAGAAAAAAAATGTTTAGTTCGGGCGATCGGGCGCAAAGTTACGGCATTTTAAAAGAAATCAGGGACCGGAAAGGGTATAAATAAAAATTAACGCTCTAAGTAAATGGGTGCGATCATACCAACACTAATGTACCGGATCCCATCAGAACTCCGCAGTAAAGCGTGCTTGGGCGAGAGTAGTACTAGGATGGGTGACCTCCTGGGAAGTCCTCGTGTTGCACCCCTTTTTCGGCGAATTCGGAATTTATTTTTGTTTTTGGTTATTTTGATTTGAGACGCGTAGATCCCGAAAAACTAACCAATTTGAAAGAAAAAAATGTTTAGTTCGGTCGATCGGGCGCAAAGTTACGGCATTTTAAAAGAAATCAGGGGTTGGAAAGGGTATAAATAAAAATTAACGCTCTAAGTAAATGGGTGCGATCATACCAGCACTAATGCACCGGATCCCATCAGAACTCCGCAGTTAAGCGTGCTTGGGCGAGAGTAGTACTAGGATGGGTGACCTCCTGGGAAGTCCTCGTGTTGCACCCCTTTTTCGGCGAATTCGGAATTTATTTTTGTTTTTGGTTATTTTGATTTGAGACGCGTAGATCCCGAAAAACTAACCAATTTGAAAGAAAAAAAATGTTTAGTTCGGGCGATCGGGCGCAAAGTTACGGCATTTTAAAAGAAATCAGGGGCTGGAAAGGGTATAAATAAAAATTAACGCTCTAAGTAAATGGGTGCGATCATACCAGCACTAATGCACCGGATCCCATCAGAACTCCGCAGTTAAGCGTGCTTGGGCGAGAGTAGTACTAGGATGGGTGACCTCCTGGGAAGTCCTCGTGTTGCACCCCTTTTTCGGCGAATTCGGAATTTATTTTTGTTTTTGGTTATTTTGATTTGAGACGCGTAGATCCCGAAAAACTAACCAATTTGAAAGAAAAAAAATGTTTAGTTCGGGCGATCGGGCGCAAAGTTACGGCATTTTAAAAGAAATCAGGGGGCTGGAAAGGGTATAAATAAAAATTAACGTTCTAAGTAAATGGGTGCGATCATACCAGCACTAATGCACCGGATCCCATCAGAACTCCGCAGTTAAGCGTGCTTGGGCGAGAGTAGTACTAGGATGGGTGACCTCCTGGGAAGTCCTCGTGTTGCACCCCTTTTTCGGCGAATTCGGAATTTATTTTTGTTTTTGGTTATTTTGATTTGAGACGCGTAGATCCCGAAAAACTAACCAATTTGAAAGAAAAAAAATGTTTAGTTCGGGCGATCGGGCGCAAAGTTACGGCATTTTAAAAGAAATCAGGGGCTGGAAAGGGTATAAATAAAAATTAACGTTCTAAGTAAATGGGTGCGATCATACCAGCACTAATGCACCGGATCCCATCAGAACTCCGCAGTTAAGCGTGCTTGGGCGAGAGTAGTACTAGGATGGGTGACCTCCTGGGAAGTCCTCGTGTTGCACCTCTTTTTTCGGCGAATTCGGAATTTATTTTTGTTTTTGGTTATTTTGATTTGAGACGCGTAGATCCCGAAAAACTAACCAATTTGAAAGAAAAAAAATGTTTAGTTCGGGCGATCGGGCGCAAAGTTACGGCATTTTAAAAGAAATCAGGGGCTGGAAAGGGTATAAATAAAAATTAACGCTCTAAGTAAATGGGTGCGATCATACCAGCACTAATGCACCGGATCCCATCAGAACTCCGCAGTTAAGCGTGCTTGGGCGAGAGTAGTACTAGGATGGGTGACCTCCTGGGAAGTCCTCGTGTTGCACCCCTTTTTCGGCGAATTCGGAATTTATTTTTGTTTTTGGTTATTTTGATTTGAGACGCGTAGATCCCGAAAAACTAACCAATTTGAAAGAAAAAAAATGTTTAGTTCAGGCGATCGGGCGCAAAGTTACGGCATTTTAAAAGAAATCAGGGGCTGGAAAGGGTATAAATAAAAATTAACGCTCTAAGTAAATGGGTGCGATCATACCAGCACTAATGCACCGGATCCCATCAGAACTCCTCAGTTAAGCGTGCTTGGGCGTGAGTAGTACTAGGATGGGTGACCTCCTGGGAAGTCCTCGTGTTGCACCCCTTTTTCGGCGAATTCGGAATTTATTTTTGTTTTTGGTTATTTTGATTTGAGACGCGTAGATCCCGAAAAACTAACCAATTTGAAAGAAAAAAATGTTTAGTTCGGGCGATCGGGCGCAAAGTTACGGCATTTTAAAATAAATCAGGGGCTGGAAAGGGTATAAATAAAAATTAACGCTCTAAGTAAATGGGTGCGATCATACCAGCACTAATGCACCGGATCCCATCAGAACTCCGCAGTTAAGCGTGCTTGGGCGAGAGTAGTACTAGGATGGGTGACCTCCTGGGAAGTCCTCGTGTTGCACCCCTTTTTCGGCGAATTCGGAATTTATTTTTGTTTTTGGTTATTTTGATTTGAGACGCGTAGATCCCGAAAAACTAACCAATTTGAAAGAAAAAAAATGTTTAGTTCGGGCGATCGGGCGCAAAGTTACGGCATTTTAAAAGAAATCAGGGGCCGGAAAGGGTATAAATAAAAATTAACGCTCTAAGTAAATGGGTGCGATCATACCAGCACTAATGCACCGGATCCCATCAGAACTCCGCAGTTAAGCGTGCTTGGGCGAGAGTAGTACTAGGATGGGTGACCTCCTGGGAAGTCCTCGTGTTGCACCCCTTTTTCGGCGAATTCGGAATTTATTTTTGTTTTTAGTTATTTTGATTTGAGACGCGTAGATCCCGAAAAACTAACCAATTTGAAAGAAAAAAATGTTTAGTTCGGTCGATCGGGCGCAAAGTTACGGCATTTTAAAAGAAATCAGGGGCTGGAAAGGGTATAAATAAAAATTAACGCTCTAAGTAAATGGGTGCGATCATACCAGCACTAATGCACCGGATCCCATCAGAACTCCGCAGTTAAGCGTGCTTGGGCGAGAGTAGTACTAGGATGGGTGACCTCCTAGGAAGTCCTCGTGTTGCACCCCTTTTTCGGCGAATTCGGAATTTATTTTTGTTTTTGGTTATTTTGATTGAGACGCGTAGATCCCGAAAAACTAACCAATTTGAAAGAAAAAAAATGTTTAGTTCGGGCGATCGGGCGCAAAGTTACGGCATTTTAAAAGAAATCAGGGGCTGGAAAGGGTATAAATAAAAATTAACGTTCTAAGTAAATGGGTGCGATCATACCAGCACTAATGCACCGGATCCCATCAGAACTCTGCAGTTAAGCGTGCTTGGGCGAGAGTAGTACTAGGATGGGTGACCTCCTGGGAAGTCCTCGTGTTGCACCCCTTTTTCGGCGAATTCGGAATTTATTTTTGTTTTTGGTTATTTTGATTTGAGACGCGTAGATCCCGAAAAACTAACCAATTTGAAAGAAAAAAAATGTTTAGTTCGGGCGATCGGGCGCAAAGTTACGGCATTTTAAAAGAAATCAGGGGCTGGAAAGGGTATAAATAAAAATTAACGTTCTAAGTAAATGGGTGCGATCATACCAGCACTAATGCACCGGATCCCATCAGAACTCCGCAGTTAAGCGTGCTTGGGCGAGAGTAGTACTAGGATGGGTGACCTCCTGGGAAGTCCTCGTGTTGCACCCCTTTTTCGGCGAATTCGGAATTTATTTTTGTTTTTGGTTATTTTGATTTGAGACGCGTAGATCCCGAAAAACTAACCAATTTGAAAGAAAAAAAATGTTTAGTTCGGGCGATCGGGCGCAAAGTTACGGCATTTTAAAAGAAATCAGGGGCTGGAAAGGGTATAAATAAAAATTAACGCTCTAAGTAAATGGGTGCGATCATACCAGCACTAATGCACCAGATCCCATCAGAACTCCGCAGTTAAGCGTGCTTGGGCGAGAGTAGTACTAGGATGGGTGACCTCCTGGGAAGTCCTCGTGTTGCACCCCTTTTTCGGCGAATTCGGAATTTATTTTTGTTTTTGGTTATTTTGATTTGAGACGCGTAGATCCCGAAAAACTAACCAATTTGAAAGAAAAAAAATGTTTAGTTCGGGCGATCGGGCGCAAAGTTACGGCATTTTAAAAGAAATCAGGGGCTGGAAAGGGTATAAATAAAAATTAACGCTCTAAGTAAATGGGTGCGATCATACCAGCACTAATGCACCGGATCCCATCAGAACTCCGCATTTAAGCGTGCTTGGGCGAGAGTAGTACTAGGATGGGTGACCTCCTGGGAAGTCCTCGTGTTGCACCCCTTTTTCGGCGAATTCGGAAATTATTTTTGTTTTTGGTTATTTTGATTTGAGACGCGTAGATCCCGAAAAACTAACCAATTTGAAAGAAAAAAATGTTTAGTTCGGGCGATCGGGCGCAAAGTTACGGCATTTTAAAAGAAATCAGGGGCTGGAAAGGGTATAAATAAAAATTAACGCTCTAAGTAAATGGGTGCGATCATACCAGCACTAATGCACCGGATCCCATCAGAACTCCGCAGTTAAGCGTGCTTGGGCGAGAGTAGTACTAGGATGGGTGACCTCCTGGGAAGTCCTCGTGTTGCACCCCTTTTTCGGCGAATTCGGAATTTATTTTTGTTTTTGGTTATTTTGATTTGAGACGCGTAGATCCCGAAAAACTAACCAATTTGAAAGAAAAAAATGTTTAGTTCGGGCGATCGGGCGCAAAGTTACGGCATTTTAAAAGAAATCAGGGGCTGGAAAGGGTATAAATAAAAATTAACGCTTTAAGTAAATGGGTGCGATCATACCAGCACTAATGCACCGGATCCCATCAGAACTCCGCAGTTAAGCGTGCTTGGGCGAGAGTAGTACTAGGATGGGTGACCTCCTGGGAAGTCCTCGTGTTGCACCCCTTTTTCTGCGAATTCGGAATTTATTTTTGTTTTTGGTTATTTTGATTTGAGACGCGTAGATCCCGAAAAACTAACCAATTTGAAAGAAAAAAAATGTTTAGTTCGGGCGATCGGGCGCAAAGTTACGGCATTTTAAAAGAAATCAGGGGCTGGAAAGGGTATAAATAAAAATTAACGCTCTAAGTAAATGGGTGCGATCATACCAGCACTAATGCACCGGATCCCATCAGAACTCCGCAGTTAAGCGTGCTTGGGCGAGAGTAGTACTAGGATGGGTGACCTCCTGGGAAGTCCTCGTGTTGCACCCCTTTTTCGGCGAATTCGGAATTTATTTTTGTTTTTGGTTATTTTGATTTGAGACGCGTAGATCCCGAAAAACTAACCAATTTGAAAGAAAAAAATGTTTAGTTCGGGCGATCGGGCGCAAAGTTACGGCATTTTAAAATAAATCAGGGGCTGGAAAGGGTATAAATAAAAATTAACGCTCTAAGTAAATGGGTGCGATCATACCAGCACTAATGCACCGGATCCCATCAGAACTCCGCAGTTAAGCGTGCTTGGGCGAGAGTAGTACTAGGATGGGTGACCTCTTGGGAAGTCCTCGTGTTGCACCCCTTTTTCGGCGAATTCGGAATTTATTTTTGTTTTTGGTTATTTTGATTTGAGACGCGTAGATCCCGAAAAACTAACCAATTTGAAAGAAAAAAATGTTTAGTTCGGGCGATCGGGCGCAAAGTTACGGCATTTTAAAAGAAATCAGGGGCTGGAAAGGGTATAAATAAAAATTAACGCTCTAAGTAAATGGGTGCGATCATACCAGCACTAATGCACCGGATCCCATCAGAACTCCGCAGTTAAGCGTGCTTGGGCGAGAGTAGTACTAGGATGGGTGACCTCCTGGGAAGTCCTCGTGTTGCACCCCTTTTTCGGCGAATTCGGAATTTATTTTTGTTTTTGGTTATTTTGATTTGAGACGCGTAGATCCCGAAAAACTAACCAATTTGAAAGAAAAAAATGTTTAGTTCGGGCGATCGGGCGCAAAGTTACGGCATTTTAAAAGAAATCAGGGGCTGGAAAGGGTATAAATAAAAATTAACGCTCTAAGTAAATGGGTGCGATCATACCAGCACTAATGCACCGGATCCCATCAGAACTCCGCAGTTAAGCGTGCTTGGGCGAGAGTAGTACTAGGATGGGTGACCTCCTGGGAAGTCCTCGTGTTGCACCCCTTTTTCGGCGAATTCGGAATTTATTTTTGTTTTTGGTTATTTTGATTTGAGACTCGTAGATCCCGAAAAACTAACCAATTTGAAAGAAAAAAATGTTTAGTTCGGGCGATCGGGCGCAAAGTTACGGCATTTTAAAAGAAATCAGGGGCTGGAAAGGGTATAAATAAAAATTAACGCTCTAGGTAAATGGGTGAGATCATACCAGCACTAATGCACCGGATCCCATCAGAACTCCGCAGTTAAGCGTGCTTGGGCGAGAGTAGTACTAGGATGGGTGACCTCCTGGGAAGTCCTCGTGTTGCACCCCTATTTCGGCGAATTCGGAATTTATTTTTGTTTTTGGTTATTTTGATTTGAGACGCGTAGATCCCGAAAAACTAACCAATTTGAAAGAAAAAAAATGTTTAGTTCGGGCGATCGGGCGCAAAGTTACGGCATTTTAAAAGAAATCAGGGGCTGGAAAGGGTATAAATAAAAATTAACGCTCTAAGTAAATGGGTGCGATCATACCAGCACTAATGCACCGGATCCCATCAGAACTCCGCAGTTAAGCGTGCTTGGGCGAGAGTAGTACTAGGATGGGTGACCTCCTGTGAAGTCCTCGTGTTGCACCCCTTTTTCGGCGAATTCGGAATTTATTTTTGTTTTTAGTTATTTTGATTTGAGACGCGTAGATCCCGAAAAACTAACCAATTTGAAAGAAAAAAATGTTTAGTTCGGGCGATCGGGCGCAAAGTTACGGCATTTTAAAAGAAATCAGGGGCTGGAAAGGGTATAAATAAAAATTAACGCTCTAAGTAAATGGGTGCGATCATACCAGCACTAATGCACCGGATCCCATCAGAACTCCGCAGTTAAGCGTGCTTGGGCGAGAGTAGTACTAGGATGGGTGACCTCCTGGGAAGTCCTCGTGTTGCACCCCTTTTTCGGCGAATTCGGAATTTATTTTTGTTTTTGGTTATTTTGATTTGAAACGCGTAGATCCCGAAAAACTAACCAATTTGAAAGAAAAAAATGTTTAGTTCGGGCGATCGGGCGCAAAGTTACGGCATTTTAAAAGAAATCAGGGGCTGGAAAGGGTATAAATAAAAATTAACGCTCTAAGTAAATGGGTGCGATCATACCAGCACTAATGCACCGGATCCCATCAGAACTCCGCAGTTAAGCGCGCTTGGGCGAGAGTAGTACTAGGATGGGTGACCTCCTGGGAAGTCCTCGTGTTGCACCCCTTTTTCGGCGAATTCGGAATTTATTTTTGTTTTTGGTTATTTTGATTTGAGACGCGTAGATCCCGAAAAACTAACCAATTTGAAAGAAAAAAATGTTTAGTTCGGGCGATCGGGCGCAAAGTTACGGCATTTTAAAAGAAATCAGGGGCTGGAAAGGGTATAAATAAAAATTAACGCTCTAAGTAAATGGGTGCGATCATACCAGCACTAATGCACCGGATCCCATCAGAACTCCGCAGTTAAGCGCGCTTGGGCGAGAGTAGTACTAGGATGGGTGACCTCCTGGGAAGTCCTCGTGTTGCACCCCTTTTTCGGCGAATTCGGAATTTATTTTTGTTTTTGGTTATTTTGATTTGAGACGCGTAGATCCCGAAAAACTAACCAATTTGAAAGAAAAAAAATGTTTAGTTCGGGCGATCGGGCGCAAAGTTACGGCATTTTAAAAGAAATCAGGGGCTGGAAAGGGTATAAATAAAAATTAACGCTCTAAGTAAATGGGTGCGATCATACCAGCACTAATGCACCGGATCCCATCAGAACTCCGCAGTTAAGCGTGCTTGGGCGAGAGTAGTACTAGGATGGGTGACCTCCTGGGAAGTCCTCGTGTTGCACCCCTTTTTCGGCGAATTCGGAATTTATTTTTGTTTTTGGTTATTTTGATTTGAGACGCGTAGATCCCGAAAAACTAACCAATTTGAAAGAAAAAAAATGTTTAGTTCGGGCGATCGGGCGCAAAGTTACGGCATTTTAAAAGAAATCAGGGGCTGGAAAGGGTATAAATAAAAATTAACGCTCTAAGTAAATGGGTGCGATCATACCAGCACTAATGCACCGGATCCCATCAGAACTCCGCAGTTAAGCGTGCTTGGGCGAGAGTAGTACTAGGATGGGTGACCTCCTGGGAAGTCCTCGTGTTGCACCCCTTTTTCGGCGAATTCGGAATTTATTTTTGTTTTTGGTTATTTTGATTTGAGACGCGTAGATCCCGAAAAACTAACCAATTTGAAAGAAAAAAAATGTTTAGTTCGGGCGATCGGGCGCAAAGTTACGGCATTTTAAAAGAAATCAGGGGCTGGAAAGGGTATAAATAAAAATTAACGCTCTAAGTAAATGGGTGCGATCATACCAGCACTAATGCACCGGATCCCATCAGAACTCCGCAGTTAAGCGTGCTTGGGCGAGAGTAGTACTAGGATGGGTGACCTCCTGGGAAGTCCTCGTGTTGCACCCCTTTTTCGGCGAATTCGGAATTTATTTTTGTTTTTGGTTATTTTGATTTGAGACGCGTAGATCCCGAAAAACTAACCAATTTGAAAGAAAAAAAATGTTTAGTTCGGGCGATCGGGCGCAAAGTTACGGCATTTTAAAAGAAATCAGGGGCTGGAAAGGGTATAAATAAAAATTAACGCTCTAAGTAAATGGGTGCGATCATACCAGCACTAATGCACCGGATCCCATCAGAACTCCGCAGTTAAGCGTGCTTGGGCGAGAGTAGTACTAGGATGGGTGACCTCCTGGGAAGTCCTCGTGTTGCACCCCTTTTTCGGCGAATTCGGAATTTATTTTTGTTTTTGGTTATTTTGATTTGAGACGCGTAGATCCCGAAAAACTAACCAATTTGAAAGAAAAAAAATGTTTAGTTCGGGCGATCGGGCGCAAAGTTACGGCATTTTAAAAGAAATCAGGGGCTGGAAAGGGTATAAATAAAAATTAACGCTCTAAGTAAATGGGTGCGATCATACCAGCACTAATGCACCGGATCCCATCAGAACTCCGCAGTTAAGCGTGCTTGGGCGAGAGTAGTACTAGGATGGGTGACCTCCTGGGAAGTCCTCGTGTTGCACCCCTTTTTCGGCGAATTCGGAATTTATTTTTGTTTTTGGTTATTTTGATTTGAGACGCGTAGATCCCGAAAAACTAACCAATTTGAAAGAAAAAAAATGTTTAGTTCGGGCGATCGGGCGCAAAGTTACGGCATTTTAAAAGAAATCAGGGGCTGGAAAGGGTATAAATAAAAATTAACGCTCTAAGTAAATGGGTGCGATCATACCAGCACTAATGCACCGGATCCCATCAGAACTCCGCAGTTAAGCGTGCTTGGGCGAGAGTAGTACTAGGATGGGTGACCTCCTGGGAAGTCCTCGTGTTGCACCCCTTTTTCGGCGAATTCGGAATTTATTTTTGTTTTTGGTTATTTTGATTTGAGACGCGTAGATCCCGAAAAACTAACCAATTTGAAAGAAAAAAATGTTTAGTTCGGGCGATTGGGCGCAAAGTTACGGCATTTTAAAAGAAATCAGGGGCTGGAAAGGGTATAAATAAAAATTAACGCTCTAAGTAAATGGGTGCGATCATACCAGCACTAATGCACCGAATCCCATCAGAACTCCGCAGTTAAGCGTGCTTGGGCGAGAGTAGTACTAGGATGGGTGACCTCCTGGGAAGTCCTCGTGTTGCACCCCTTTTTCGGCGAATTCGGAATTTATTTTTGTTTTTGGTTATTTTGATTTGAGACGCGTAGATCCCGAAAAACTAACCAATTTGAAAGAAAAAAATGTTTAGTTCGGGCGATCGGGCGCAAAGTTACGGCATTTTAAAAGAAATCAGGGGCTGGAAAGGGTATAAATAAAAATTAACGCTCTAAGTAAATGGGTGCGATCATACCAGCACTAATGCACCGGATCCCATCAGAACTCCGCAGTTAAGCGTGCTTGGGCGAGAGTAGTACTAGGATGGGTGACCTCCTGGGAAGTCCTCGTGTTGCACCCCTTTTTCGGCGAATTCGGAATTTATTTTTGTTTTTGGTTATTTTGATTTGAGACGCGTAGATCCCGAAAAACTAACCAATTTGAAAGAAAAAAAATGTTTAGTTCGGGCGATCGGGCGCAAAGTTACGGCATTTTAAAAGAAATCAGGGGCTGGAAAGGGTATAAATAAAAATTAACGCTCTAAGTAAATGGGTGCGATCATACCAGCACTAATGCACCGGATCCCATCAGAACTCCGCAGTTAAGCGTGCTTGGGCGAGAGTAGTACTAGGATGGGTGACCTCCTGGGAAGTCCTCGTGTTGCACCCCTTTTTCGGCGAATTCGGAATTTATTTTTGTTTTTGGTTATTTTGATTTGAGACGCGTAGATCCCGAAAAACTAACCAATTTGAAAGAATAAAATGTTTAGTTCGGGCGATCGGGCGCAAAGTTACGCATTTTAAAAGAAATCAGGGGCTGGAAAGGGTATAAATAAAAATTAACGCTCTAAGTAAATGGGTGCGATCATACCAGCACTAATGCACCGGATCCCATCAGAACTCCGCAGTTAGGCGTGCTTGGGCGAGAGTAGTACTAGGTTGGGTGACCTCCTGGGAAGTCCTCGTGTTGCACCCCTTTTTCGGCGAATTCGGAATTTATTTTTGTTTTTGGTTATTTTGATTTGAGACGCGTAGATGCCGAAAAACTAACCAATTTGAAAGAAAAAAATGTTTAGTTCGGGCGATCGGGCGCAAAGTTACGGCATTTTAAAAGAAATCACAGGCTGGAAAGGGTATAAATAAAAATTAACGCTCTAAGTAAATGGGTGCGATCATACCAGCACTAATGCACCGGATCCCATCAGAACTCCGCAGTTAAGCGTGCTTGGGCGAGAGTAGTACTAGGATGGGTGACCTCCTGGGAAGTCCTCGTGTTGCACCCCTTTTTCGGCGAATTCGGAATTTATTTTTGTTTTTGGTTATTTTGATTTGAGACGCGTAGATGCCGAAAAACTAACCAATTTGAAAGAAAAAAATGTTTAGTTCGGGCGATCGGGCGCAAAGTTACGGCATTTTAAAAGAAATCAGGGGCTGGAAAGGGTATAAATAAAAATTAACGCTCTAAGTAAATGGGTGCGATCATACCAGCACTAATGCACCGGATCCCATCAGAACTCCGCAGTTAAGCGTGCTTGGGCGAGAGTAATACTAGGATGGGTGACCTCCTGGGAAGTCCTCGTGTTGCACCCCTTTTTCGGCGAATTCGGAATTTATTTTTGTTTTTGGTTATTTTGATTTGAACCGCGTGGATCCCGAAAAACTAACCAATTTGAAAGAAAAAAAAGTTTAGTTCGGGCGATCGGGCGCAAAGTTACGGCATTTTAAAAGAAATCAGGGGCTGGAAAGGGTATAAATAAAAATTAACGCTCTAAGTAAATGGGTGCGATCATACCAGCACTAATGCACCGGATCCCATCAGAACTCCGCAGTTAAGCGTGTTTGGGCGAGAGTAGTACTAGGATGGGTGACCTCCTGGGAAGTCCTCGTGTTGCACCCCTTTTTCAGCGAATTCGGAATTTATTTTTGTTTTTGGTTATTTTGATTTGAGACGCGTAGATCCCGAAAAACTAACCAATTTGAAAGAAAAAAAATGTTTAGTTCGGGGGATCGGTCGCAAAGTTACGGCACTTTAAAAGAAATCAGGGGCTGGAAAGGGTATAAATAAAAATTAACGCTCTAAGTAAATGGGTGCGATCATACCAGCACTAATGCACCGGATCCCATCAGAACTCCGCAGTTAAGCGTGCTTGGCCGAGAGTAGTACTAAGATGGGTGACCTCCTGGGAAGTCCTCGTGTTGCACCCCTTTTTCGGCGAATTCGGAATTTATTTTTGTTTTTGGTTATTTTGATTTGAGACGCGTAGATCCCGAAAAACTAACCAATTTGAAAGGAAAAAAATGTTTAGTTCGGGGGATCGGGCGCAAAGTTACGGCATTTTAAAAGAAATCAGGGGCTGGAAAGGGTATAAATAAAAATTAACGCTCTAAGTAAATGGGTGCGATCATACCAGCACTAAAGCACCGGATCCCATCAGAACTCCGCAGTTAAGCGTGCTTGGGCGAGAGTAGTACTAGGATGGGTGACCTCCTGGGAAGTCCTCGTGTTGCACCCCTTTTTCGGCGAATTCGGAATTTATTTTTGTTTTTGGTTATTTTGATTTGAGACGCGTAGATCCCGAAAAACTAACCAATTTGAAAGGAAAAAAATGTTTAGTTCGGGCGATCGGGCGCAAAGTTACGGCATTTTAAAAGAAATCAGGGGCTGGAAAGGGTATAAATAAAAATTAACGCTCTAAGTAAATGGGTGCGATCATACCAGCACTAATGCACCGGATCCCATCAGAACTCCGCAGTTAAGCGTGCTTGGGCGAGAGTAGTACTAGGATGGGTGACCTCCTGGGAAGTCCTCGTGTTGCACCCCTTTTTCGGCGAATTCGGAATTTATTTTTGTTTTTGGTTATTTTGATTTGAGACGCGTAGACCCCGAAAAACTAACCAATTTGAAAGAAAAAAATGTTTAGTTCGGGCGATCGGGCGCAAAGTTACGGCATTTTAAAAGAAATCAGGGGCTGGAAAGGGTATAAATCAAAATTAACGCTCTAAGTAAATGGGTGCGATCATACCAGCACTAATGCACCGGATCCCATCAGAACTCCGCAGTTAAGCGTGCTTGGGCGAGAGTAGTACTAGGATGGGTGACCTCCTGGGAAGTCCTCGTGTTGCACCCCTTTTTCGGCGAATTCGGAATTTATTTTTGTTTTTGGTTATTTTGATTTGAGACGCGTAGATCCCGAAAAACTAACCAATTTGAAAGAAAAAAAAAATGTTTAGTTCGGGCGATCGGGCGCAAAGTTACGGCATTTTAAAAGAAATCAGGGGCAGGAAAGGGTATAAATAAAAATTAACGCTCTAAGTAAATGGGTGCGATCATACCAGCACTAATGCACCGGATCCCATCAGAACTCCGCAGTTAAGCGTGCTTGGGCGAGAGTAGTACTAGGATGGGTGACCTCCTGGGAAGTCCTCGTGTTGCACCCCTTTTTCGGCGAATTCGGAATTTATTTTTGTTTTTGGTTATTTTGATTTGAGACGCGTAGATCCCGAAAAACTAACCAATTTGAAAGGAAAAAAATGTTTAGTTCGGGCGATCGGGCGCAAAGTTACGGCATTTTAAAAGAAATCAGGGGCTGGAAAGGGTATAAATAAAAATTAACGCTCTAAGTAAATGGGTTCGATCATACCAGCACTAATGCACCGGATCCCATCAGAACTCCGCAGTTAAGCGTGCTTGGGCGAGAGTAGTACTAGGATGGGTGACCTCCTAGGAAGTCCTCGTGTTGCACCCCTTTTTCGGCGAATTCGGAATTTATTTTTGTTTTTGGTTATTTTGATTTGAGACGCATAGATCCCGAAAAACTAACCAATTTGAAAGAAAAAAATGTTTAGTTCGGGCGATCGGGCGCAAAGTTACGGCATTTTAAAAGAAATCAGGGGCTGGAAAGGGTATAAATAAAAATTAACGCTCTAAGTAAATGGGTGCGATCATACCAGCACTAATGCACCGGATCCCATCAGAACTTCGCAGTTAAGCGTGCTTGGGCGAGAGTAGTACTAGGATGGGTGACCTCCTGGGAAGTCCTCGTGTTGCACCCCTTTTTCGGCGAATTCGGAATTTATTTTTGTTTTTGGTTATTTTGATTTGAGACGCGTAGATCCCGAAAAACTAACCAATTTGAAAGAAAAAAATGTTTAGTTCGGGCGATCGGGCGCAAAGTTACGGCATTTTAAAAGAAATCAGGGGCTGGAAAGGGTATAAATAAAAATTAACGCTCTAAGTAAATGGGTGCGATCATACCAGCACTAATGCACCGGATCCCATCAGAACTCCGCAGTTAAGCGTGCTTGGGCGAGAGTAGTACTAGGATGGGTGACCTCCTGGGAAGTCCTCGTGTTGCACCCCTTTTTCGGCGAATTCGGAATTTATTTTTGTTTTTGGTTATTTTGATTTGAGACGCGTAGATCCCGAAAAACTAACCAATTTGAAAGAAAAAAAAATGTTTAGTTCGGGCGATCGGGCGCAAAGTTACGGCATTTTAAAAGAAATCAGGGGCTGGAAAGGGTATAAATAAAAATTAACGCTCTAAGTAAATGGGTGCGATCATACCAGCACTAATGCACCGGATCCCATCAGAACTCCGCAGTTAAGCGTGCTTGGGCGAGAGTAGTACTAGGATGGGTGACCTCCTGGGAAGTCCTCGTGTTGCACCCCTTTTTCGGCGAATTCGGAATTTATTTTTGTTTTTGGTTATTTTGATTTGAGACGCGTAGATCCCGAAAAACTAACCAATTTGAAAGAAAAAAAAATGTTTAGTTCGGGGGATCGGTCGCAAAGTAACGGCATTTTAAAAGAAATCAGGGGCTGGAAAGGGTATAAATAAAAATTAACGCTCTAAGTAAATGGGTGCGATCATACCAGCACTAATGCACCGGATCCCATCAGAACTCCGCAGTTAAGCGTGCTTGGGCGAGAGTAGTACTAGGATGGGTGACCTCCTGGGAAGTCCTCGTGTTGCACCCCTTTTTCGGCGAATTCGGAATTTATTTTTGTTTTTGGTTATTTTGATTTGAGACGCGTAGATCCCGAAAAACTAACCAATTTGAAAGAAAAAAATGTTTAGTTCGGGCGATCGGGCGCAAAGTTACGGCATTTTAAAAGAAATCAGGGGCTGGAAAGGGTATAAATAAAAATTAACGCTCTAAGTAAATGGGTGCGATCATACCAGCACTAATGCACCTTCATTAGAACTCCGCAGTTAAGCGTGCTTGGGCGAGAGTAGTACTAGGATGGGTGACCTCCTGGGAAGTCCTCGTGTTGCACCCCTTTTTCGGCGAATTCGGAATTTATTTTTGTTTTTGGTTATTTTGATTTGAGACGCGTAGATCCCGAAAAACTAACCAATTTGAAAGAAAAAAATGTTTAGTTCGGGCGATCGGGCGCAAAGTTACGGCATTTTAAAAGAAATCAGGGGCTGGAAAGGGTATAAATAAAAATTAACGCTCTAAGTAAATGGGTGCGATCATACCAGCACTAATGCACCGGATCCCATCAGAACTCCGCAGTTAAGCGTGCTTGGGCGAGAGTAGTACTAGGATGGGTGACCTCCTGGGAAGTCCTCGTGTTGCACCCCTTTTTCGGCGAATTCGGAATTTATTTTTGTTTTTGGTTATTTTGATTTGAGACGCGTAGATCCCGAAAAACTAACCAATTTGAAAGAAAAAAATGTTTAGTTCGGGCGATCGGGCGCAAAGTTACGGCATTTTAAAAGAAATCAGGGGCTGGAAAGGGTATAAATAAAAATTAACGCTCTAAGTAAATGGGTGCGATCATACCAGCACTAATGCACCTTCATTAGAACTCCGCAGTTAAGCGTGCTTGGGCGAGAGTAGTACTAGGATGGGTGACCTCCTGGGAAGTCCTCGTGTTGCACCCCTTTTTCGGCGAATTCGGAATTTATTTTTGTTTTTGGTTATTTTGATTTGAGACGCGTAGATCCCGAAAAACTAACCAATTTGAAAGAAAAAAATGTTTAGTTCGGGCGATCGGGCGCAAAGTTACGGCATTTTAAAAGAAATCAGGGGCTGGAAAGGGTATAAATAAAAATTAACGCTCTAAGTAAATGGGTGCGATCATACCAGCACTAATGCACCGGATCCCATCAGAACTCCGCAGTTAAGCGTGCTTGGGCGAGAGTAGTACTAGGATGGGTGACCTCCTGGGAAGTCCTCGTGTTGCACCCCTTTTTCGGCGAATTCGGAATTTATTTTTGTTTTTGGTTATTTTGATTTGAGACGCGTAGATCCCGAAAAACTAACCAATTTGAAAGAAAAAAAAATGTTTAGTTCGGGCGATCGGGCGCAAAGTTACGGCATTTTAAAAGAAATCAGGGGCTGGAAAGGGTATAAATAAAAATTAACGCTCTAAGTAAATGGGTGCGATCATACCAGCACTAATGCACCGGATCCCATCAGAACTCCGCAGTTAAGCGCGCTTGGGCGAGAGTAGTACTAGGATGGGTGACCTCCTGGGAAGTCCTCGTGTTGCACCCCTTTTTCGGCGAATTCGGAATTTATTTTTGTTTTTGGTTATTTTGATTTGAGACGCGTAGATCCCGAAAAACTAACCAATTTGAAAGGAAAAAAATGTTTAGTTCGGGGGATCGGACGCAAAGTTACGGCATTTTAAAAGAAATCAGGGGCTGGAAAGGGTATAAATAAAAATTAACGCTCTAAGTAAATTGGTGCGATCATACCAGCACTAATGCACCGGATCCCATCAGAACTCCGCAGTTAAGCGTGCTTGGGCGAGAGTAGTACTAGGATGGGTGACCTCCTGGGAAGTCCTCGTGTTGCACCCCTTTTTCGGCGAATTCGGAATTTATTTTTGTTTTTGGTTATTTTGATTTGAGACGCGTAGATCCCGAAAAACTAACCAATTTGAAAGAAAAAAAATGTTTAGTTCGGGCGATCGGGCGCAAAGTTACGGCATTTTAAAAGAAATCAGGGGCTGGAAAGGGTATAAATAAAAATTAACGCTCTAAGTAAATGGGTGCGATCATACCAGCACTAATGCACCGGATCCCATCAGAACTCCGCAGTTAAGCGTGCTTGGGCGAGAGTAGTACTAGGATGGGTGACCTCCTGGGAAGTCCTCGTGTTGCACCCCCTTTTCGGCGAATTCGGAATTTATTTTTGTTTTTGGTTATTTTGATTTGAGACGCGTAGATCCCGAAAAACTAACCAATTTGAAAGAAAAAAAAATGTTTAGTTCAGGCGATCGGGCGCAAAGTTACGGCATTTTAAAAGAAATCAGGGGCTGGAAAGGGTATAAATAAAAATTAACGCTCTAAGTAAATGGGTGCGATCATACCAGCACTAATGCACCGGATCTCATCAGAACTCCGCAGTTAAGCGCGCTTGGGCGAGAGTAGTACTAGGATGGGTGACCTCCTGCGAAGTCCTCGTGTTGCACCCCTTTTTCGGCGAATTCGGAATTTATTTTTGTTTTTGGTTATTTTGATTTGAGACGCGTAGATCCCGAAAAACTAACCAATTTGAAAGAAAAAAAATGTTTAGTTCGGGCGATCGGGCGCAAAGTTACGGCATTTTAAAAGAAATCAGGGGCTGGAAAGGGTATAAATAAAAATTAACGCTCTAAGTAAATGGGTGCGATCATACCAGCACTAATGCACCGGATCCCATCAGAACTCCGCAGTTAAGCGCGCTTGGGCGAGAGTAGTACTAGGATGGGTGACCTCCTGGGAAGTCCTCGTGTTGCACCCCTTTTTCGGCGAATTCGGAATTTATTTTTGTTTTTGGTTATTTTGATTTGAGACGCGTAGATCCCGAAAAACTAACCAATTTGAAAGAAAAAAATGTTTAGTTCGGGCGATCGGGCGCAAAGTTACGGCATTTTAAAAGAAATCAGGGGCTGGAAAGGGTATAAATAAAAATTAACGCTCTAAGTAAATGGGTGCGATCATACCAGCACTAATGCACCGGATCCCATCAGAACTCCGCAGTTAAGCGTGCTTGGGCGAGAGTAGTACTAGGATGGGTGACCTCCTGGGAAGTCCTCGTGTTGCACCCTTTTTTCGGCGAATTCGGAATTTATTTTTGTTTTTGGTTTTTTTGATTTGAACCGCGTAGATCCCGAAAAACTAACCAATTTGAAAGAAAAAAAATGTTTAGTTCGGGGGATCGGGCGCAAACTTACGGCATTTTAAAAGAAATCAGGGGCTGGAAAGGGTATAAATAAAAATTAACGCTCTAAGTAAATGGGTGCGATCATACCAGCACTAATGCACCGGATCCCATCAGAACTCCGCAGTTAAGCGTGCTTGGGCGAGAGTAGTACTAGGATGGGTGACCTCCTGGGAAGTCCTCGTGTTGCACCCCTTTTTCGGCGAATTCGGAATTTATTTTTGTTTTTGGTTATTTTGATTTGAGACGCGTAGATCCCGAAAAACTAACCAATTTGAAAGAAAAAAATTGTTTAGTTCGGGCGATCGGGCGCAAAGTTACGGCATTTTAAAAGAAATCAGGGGCTGGAAAGGGTATAAATAAAAATTAACGCTCTAAGTAAATGGGTGCGATCATACCAGCACTAATGCACCGGATCCCATCAGAACTCCGCAGTTAAGCGTGCTTGGCCGAGAGTAGTACTAGGATGGGTGACCTCCTGGGAGGTCCTCTTGTTGCACCCCTTTTTCGGCGAATTCGGAATTTATTTTTGTTTTTGGTTATTTTGATTTGAGACGCGTAGATCCCGAAAAACTAACCAATTTGAAAGAAAAAAAATGTTTAGTTCAGGCGATCGGGCGCAAAGTTACGGCATTTTAAAAGAAATCAGGGGCTGGAAAGGGTGTAAATAAAAATTAACGCTCTAAGTAAATGGGTGCGATCATACCAGCACTAATGCACCGGAATTAGAACTCCGCAGTTAAGCGTGCTTGGGCGAGAGTAGTACTAGGATGGGTGACCTCCTCGGAAGTCCTCGTGTTGCACCCCTTTTTCGGCGAATTCGGAATTTATTTTTGTTTTTGGTTATTTTGATTTGAGACGCGTAGATCCCGAAAAACTAACCAATTTGAAAGAAAAAAAATGTTTAGTTCGGGCGATCGGGCGCAAAGTTACGGCATTTTAAAAGAAATCAGGGGCTGGAAAGGGTATAAATAAAAATTAACGCTCTAAGTAAATGGGTGCGATCATACCAGCACTAATGCACCGGATCCCATCAGAACTCCGCAGTTAAGCGTGTTTGGGCGAGAGTAGTACTAGGATGGGTGACCTCCTGGGAAGTCCTCGTGTTGCACCCCTTTTTCGGCGAATTCGGAATTTATTTTTGTTTTTGGTTATTTTGATTTGAGACGCGTAGATCCCGAAAAACTAACCAATTTGAAAGAAAAAAAATGTTTAGTTCGGGCGCAAAGTTACGGCATTTTAAAAGAAATCAGGGGCTGGAAAGGGTATAAATAAAAAGTAACGCTCTAAGTAAATGGGTGCGATCATACCAGCACTAATGCACCGGATCCCATCAGAACTCCGCAGTTAAGCGTGCTTGGGCGAGAGTAGTACTAGGATGGGTGACCTCCTGGGAAGTCCTCGTGTCGCACCCCTTTTTCGGCGAATTCGGAATTTATTTTTGTTTTTGGTTATTTTGATTTGAGACGCGTAGATCCCGAAAAACTAACCAATTTGAAAGAAAAAAAATGTTTAGTTCGGGCGATCGGGCGCAAAGTTACGGCATTTTAAAAGAAATCAGGGGCTGGAAAGGGTATAAATAAAAATTAACGCTCTAAGTAAATGGGTGCGATCATACCAGCACTAATGCACCGGATCCCGTCAGAACTCCGCAGTTAAACGCGCTTGGGCGAGAGTAGTACGAGGATGGGTGACCTCCTGGGAAGTCCTCGTGTTGCACCCCTTTTTCGGCGAATTCGGAATTTATTTTTGTTTTTGGTTATTTTGATTTGAGACACGTATATCCCGAAAAACTAACCAATTTGAAAGAAAAAAAATGTTTAGTTCTGGCGATCGGGCGCAAAGTTACGGCATTTTAAAAGAAATCAGGGGCTAGAAAGGGTATAAATAAAAATTAACGCTCTAAGTAAATGGGTGCGATCATACCAGCACTAATGCACCGGATCCCATCAGAACTCCGCAGTTAAGCGCGCTTGGGCGAGAGTAGTACTAGGATGGGTGACCTCCTGGGAAGTCCTCGTGTTGCACCCCTTTTTCGGCGAATTCGGAATTTTTTTTTGTTTTTGGTTATTTTGATTTGAGACGCGTAGATCCCGAAAAACTAACCAATTTGAAAGAAAAAAAATGTTTAGTTCGGGCGATCGGGCGCAAAGTTACGGCATTTTAAAAGAAATCAGGGGCTGGAAAGGGTATAAATAAAAATTAACGCTCTAAGTAAATGGGTGCGATCACACCAGCACTAATGCACCGGATCCCATCAGAACTCCGCAGTTAAGCGTGCTTGGGCGAGAGTAGTACTAGGATGGGTGACCTCCTCGGAAGTCCTCGTGTTGCACCCCTTTTTCGGCGAATTCGGAATTTATTTTTGTTTTTGGTTATTTTGATTTGAGACGCGTAGATCCCGAAAAACTAACCAATTTGAAAGAAAAAAAATGTTAAGTTCGGGCGATCGGGCGCAAAGTTACGGCATTTTAAAAGAAATCAGGGGCTGGAAAGGGTATAAATAAAAATTAACGCTCTAAGTAAATGGGTGCGATCATACCAGCACTAATGCACCGGATCCCATCAGAACTCCGCAGTTAAGCGCGCTTGGGCGAGAGTAGTACTAGGATGGGTGACCTCCTGGGAAGTCCTCGTGTTGCACCCCTTTTTCGGCGAATTCGGAATTTATTTTTGTTTTTGGTTATTTTGATTTGAGACGCGTAGATCCCGAAAAACTAACCAATTTGAAAGAAAAAAATGTTTAGTTCGGGCGCAAAGTTACGGCATTTTAAAAGAAATCAGGGGCTGGAAAAGGGTATAAATAAAAATTAACGCTCTAAGTAACTGGGTGCGATCATACCAGCACTAATGCACCGGATCCCATCAGAACTCCGCAGTTAAGCGTGCTTGGGCGAGAGTAGTACTAGGATGGGTGACCTCCTGGGAAGTCCTCGTGTTGCACCCCTTTTTCTTCGAATTCGGAATTTATTTTTGTTTTTGGTTATTTTGATTTGAGACGCGTAGATCCCGAAAAACTAACCAATTTGAAAGAAAAAAATGTTTAGTTCGGGCGATCGGGCGCAAAGTTACGGCATTTTAAAAGAAATCAGGGGCTGGAAAGGGTATAAATAAAAATTAACGCTCTAAGTAAATGGGTGCGATCGTACCAGCACTAATGCACCGGATCCCATCAGAACTCCGCAGTTAAGCGTGCTTGGGCGAGAGTAGTACTAGGATGGGTGACCTCCTGGGAAGTCCTCGTGTTGCACCCCTTTTTCGGCGAATTCGGAATTTATTTTTGTTTTTGGTTATTTTGATTTGAGACGCGTAGATCCCGAAAAACTAACCAATTTCAAAGACAAAATGTTTGGTTCGGGCGATCGGGCGCAAAGTTACGGCATTTTAAAAGAAATCAGGGGCTGGAGAGGGTATAAATAAAAATTAACGCTCTAAGTAAATGGGTGCGATCATACCAGCACTAATGCACCGGATCCCATCAGAACTCCGCAGTTAAGCGTGCTTGGGCGAGAGTAGTACTAGGATGGGTGACCTCCTGGGAAGTCCTCGTGTTGCACCCCTTTTTCGGCGAATTCGGAATTTATTTTTGTTTTTGGTTATTTTGATTTGAGACGCGTAGATCCCGAAAAACTAACCAATTTGAAAGAAAAAAATGTTTAGTTCGGGCGATCGGGCGCAAAGTTACGGCATTTTAAAAGAAATCAGGGGCTGGAAAGGGTATAAATAAAAATTAACGCTCTAAGTAAATGGGTGCGATCATACCAGCACTAATGCACCGGATCCCATCAGAACTCCGCAGTTAAGCGTGCTTGGGCGAGAGTAGTACTAGGATGGGTGACCTCCTGGGAAGTCCTCGTGTTGCACCCCTTTTTCGGCGAATTCGGAATTTATTTTTGTTTTTGGTTATTTTGATTTGAGACGCGTAGATCCCGAAAAACTAACCAATTTGAAAGAAAAAAATGTTTAGTTCGGGCGATCGGGCGCAAAGTTACGGCATTTTAAAAGAAATCAGGGGCTGGAAAGGGTATAAATAAAAATTAACGCTCTAAGTAAATGGGTGCGATCATACCAGCACTAATGCACCGGATCCCATCAGAACTCCGCAGTTAAGCGTGCTTGGGCGAGAGTAGTACTAGGATGGGTGACCTCCTGGGAAGTCCTCGTGTTGCACCCCTTTTTCGGCGAATTCGGAATTGATTTTTGTTTTTGGTTATTTTGATTTGAGACGCGTAGATCCCGAAAAGCTAACCAATTTGAAAGAAAAAAATGTTTAGTTCGGGCGATCGGGCGCAAAGTTACGGCATTTTAAAAGAAATCAGGGGCTGGAAAGGGTATAAATAAAAATTAACGCTCTAAGTAAATGGGTGCGATCATACCAGCACTAATGCACCGGATCCCATCAGAACTCCGCAGTTAAGCGTGCTTGGGCGAGAGTAGTACTAGGATGGGTGACCTCCTGGGAAGTCCTCGTGTTGCACCCCCTTTTCGGCGAATTCGGAATTTATTTTTGTTTTTGGTTATTTTGATTTGATACGCGTAGATCCCGAAAAACTAACCAATTTGAAAGAAAAAAATGTTTAGTTCGGGCGATCGGGCGCAAAGTTACGGCATTTTAAAAGAAATCAGGGGCTGGAAAGGGTATGAATAAAAATTAACGCTCTAAGTAAATGGGTGCGCTCATACCAGCACTAATGCACCGGATCCCATCAGAACTCCGCAGTTAAGCGTGCTTGGGCGAGAGTAGTACTAGGATGGGTGACCTCCTGGGAAGTCCTCGTGTTGCACCCCCTTTTCGGCGAATTCGGAATTTATTTTTGTTTTTGGTTATTTTGATTTGAGACGCGTAGATCCCGAAAAACTAACCAATTTGAAAGAAAAAAATGTTTAGTTCGGGCGATCGGGCGCAAAGTTACGGCATTTTAAAAGAAATCAGGGGCTGGAAAGGGTATAAATAAAAATTAACGCTCTAAGTAAATGGGTGCGATCATACCAGCACTAATGCACCGGATCCCATCAAAACTCCGCAGTTAAGCGTGCTTGGGCGAGAGTAGTACTAGGATGGGTGACCTCCTGGGAAGTCCTCGTGTTGCACCCCTTTTTCGGCGAAATCGGAATTTATTTTTGTTTTTGGTTATTTTGATTTGAGACGCGTAGATCCCGAAAAACTAACCAATTTGAAAGAAAAAAATGTTTAGTTCGGGCGATCGGGCGCAAAGTTACGGCATTTTAAAAGAAATCAGGGGCTGGAAAGGGTATAAATAAAAATTAACGCTCTAAGTAAATGGGTGCGATCATACCAGCACTAATGCACCGGATCCCATCAGAACTCCGCAGTTAAGCGTGCTTGGGCGAGAGTAGTACTAGGATGGGTGACCTCCTGGGAAGTCCTCGTGTTGCACCCCTTTTTCGGCGAATTCGGAATTTATTTTTGTTTTTGGTTATTTTGATTTGAGACGCGTAGATCCCGAAAAACTAACCAATTTGAAAGAAAAAAATGTTTAGTTCGGGCGCAAAGTTACGGCATTTTAAAAGAAATCAGGGGCTGGAAAAGGGTATAAATAAAAATTAACGCTCTAAGTAACTGGGTGCGATCATACCAGCACTAATGCACCGGATCCCATCAGAACTCCGCAGTTAAGCGTGCTTGGGCGAGAGTAGTACTAGGATGGGTGACCTCCTGGGAAGTCCTCGTGTTGCACCCCTTTTTCTTCGAATTCGGAATTTATTTTTGTTTTTGGTTATTTTGATTTGAGACGCGTAGATCCCGAAAAACTAACCAATTTGAAAGAAAAAAATGTTTAGTTCGGGCGATCGGGCGCAAAGTTACGGCATTTTAAAAGAAATCAGGGGCTGGAAAGGGTATAAATAAAAATTAACGCTCTAAGTAAATGGGTGCGATCGTACCAGCACTAATGCACCGGATCCCATCAGAACTCCGCAGTTAAGCGTGCTTGGGCGAGAGTAGTACTAGGATGGGTGACCTCCTGGGAAGTCCTCGTGTTGCACCCCTTTTTCGGCGAATTCGGAATTTATTTTTGTTTTTGGTTATTTTGATTTGAGACGCGTAGATCCCGAAAAACTAACCAATTTCAAAGACAAAATGTTTGGTTCGGGCGATCGGGCGCAAAGTTACGGCATTTTAAAAGAAATCAGGGGCTGGAGAGGGTATAAATAAAAATTAACGCTCTAAGTAAATGGGTGCGATCATACCAGCACTAATGCACCGGATCCCATCAGAACTCCGCAGTTAAGCGTGCTTGGGCGAGAGTAGTACTAGGATGGGTGACCTCCTGGGAAGTCCTCGTGTTGCACCCCTTTTTCGGCGAATTCGGAATTTATTTTTGTTTTTGGTTATTTTGATTTGAGACGCGTAGATCCCGAAAAACTAACCAATTTGAAAGAAAAAAATGTTTAGTTCGGGCGATCGGGCGCAAAGTTACGGCATTTTAAAAGAAATCAGGGGCTGGAAAGGGTATAAATAAAAATTAACGCTCTAAGTAAATGGGTGCGATCATACCAGCACTAATGCACCGGATCCCATCAGAACTCCGCAGTTAAGCGTGCTTGGGCGAGAGTAGTACTAGGATGGGTGACCTCCTGGGAAGTCCTCGTGTTGCACCCCTTTTTCGGCGAATTCGGAATTTATTTTTGTTTTTGGTTATTTTGATTTGAGACGCGTAGATCCCGAAAAACTAACCAATTTGAAAGAAAAAAATGTTTAGTTCGGGCGATCGGGCGCAAAGTTACGGCATTTTAAAAGAAATCAGGGGCTGGAAAGGGTATAAATAAAAATTAACGCTCTAAGTAAATGGGTGCGATCATACCAGCACTAATGCACCGGATCCCATCAGAACTCCGCAGTTAAGCGTGCTTGGGCGAGAGTAGTACTAGGATGGGTGACCTCCTGGGAAGTCCTCGTGTTGCACCCCTTTTTCGGCGAATTCGGAATTGATTTTTGTTTTTGGTTATTTTGATTTGAGACGCGTAGATCCCGAAAAGCTAACCAATTTGAAAGAAAAAAATGTTTAGTTCGGGCGATCGGGCGCAAAGTTACGGCATTTTAAAAGAAATCAGGGGCTGGAAAGGGTATAAATAAAAATTAACGCTCTAAGTAAATGGGTGCGATCATACCAGCACTAATGCACCGGATCCCATCAGAACTCCGCAGTTAAGCGTGCTTGGGCGAGAGTAGTACTAGGATGGGTGACCTCCTGGGAAGTCCTCGTGTTGCACCCCCTTTTCGGCGAATTCGGAATTTATTTTTGTTTTTGGTTATTTTGATTTGATACGCGTAGATCCCGAAAAACTAACCAATTTGAAAGAAAAAAATGTTTAGTTCGGGCGATCGGGCGCAAAGTTACGGCATTTTAAAAGAAATCAGGGGCTGGAAAGGGTATGAATAAAAATTAACGCTCTAAGTAAATGGGTGCGCTCATACCAGCACTAATGCACCGGATCCCATCAGAACTCCGCAGTTAAGCGTGCTTGGGCGAGAGTAGTACTAGGATGGGTGACCTCCTGGGAAGTCCTCGTGTTGCACCCCCTTTTCGGCGAATTCGGAATTTATTTTTGTTTTTGGTTATTTTGATTTGAGACGCGTAGATCCCGAAAAACTAACCAATTTGAAAGAAAAAAATGTTTAGTTCGGGCGATCGGGCGCAAAGTTACGGCATTTTAAAAGAAATCAGGGGCTGGAAAGGGTATAAATTAAAATTAACGCTCTAAGTAAATGGGTGCGATCATACCAGCACTAATGCACCGGATCCCATCAAAACTCCGCAGTTAAGCGTGCTTGGGCGAGAGTAGTACTAGGATGGGTGACCTCCTGGGAAGTCCTCGTGTTGCACCCCTTTTTCGGCGAAATCGGAATTTATTTTTGTTTTTGGTTATTTTGATTTGAGACGCGTAGATCCCGAAAAACTAACCAATTTGAAAGAAAAAAAATGTTTAGTTCGGGCGATCGGGCGCAAAGTTACGGCATTTTAAAAGAAATCAGGGGCTGGAAAGGGTATAAATAAAAATTAACGCTCTAAGTAAATGGGTGCGATCATACCAGCACTAATGCACCGGATCCCATCAGAACTCCGCAATTAAGCGTGCTTGGGCGAGAGTAGTACTAGGATGGGTGACCTCCTGGGAAGTCCTCGTGTTGCACCCCTTTTTCGGCGAAATCGGAATTTATTTTTGTTTTTGGTTATTTTGATTTGAGACGCGTAGATCCCGAAAAACTAACCAATTTGAAAGAAAAAAAATGTTTAGTTCGGGCGATCGGGCGCAAAGTTACGGCATTTTAAAAGAAATCAGGGGCTGGAAAGGGTATAAATAAAAATTAACGCTCTAAGTAAATGGGTGCGATCATACCAGCACTAATGCACCGGATCCCATCAGAACTCCGCAGTTAAGCGTGCTTGGGCGAGAGTAGTACTAGGATGGGTGACCTCCTGGGAAGTCCTCGTGTTGCACCCCTTTTTCGGCGAAATCGGAATTTATTTTTGTTTTTGGTTATTTTGATTTGAGACGCGTAGATCCCGAAAAACTAACCAATTTGAAAGAAAAAAAATGTTTAGTTCGGGCGATCGGGCGCAAAGTTACGGCATTTTAAAAGAAATCAGGGGCTGGAAAGGGTATAAATAAAAATTAACGCTCTAAGTAAATGGGTGCGATCATACCAGCACTAATGCACCGGATCCCATCAGAACTCCGCAGTTAAGCGTGCTTGGGCGAGAGTAGTACTAGGATGGGTGACCTCCTGGGAAGTCCTCGTGTTGCACCCCTTTTTCGGCGAATTCGGAATTTATTTTTGTTTTTGGTTATTTTGATTTGAGACGCGTAGATCCCGAAAAACTAACCAATTTGAAAGAAAAAAAATGTTTAGTTTGGGCGATCTGGCGCAAAGTTACGGCATTTTAAAAGAAATCAGGGGCTGGAAAGGGTATAAATAAAAATTAACGCTCTAAGTAAATGGGTGCTATCATACCAGCACTAATGCACCGGATCCCATCAGAACTCCGCAGTTAAGCGTGCTTGGGCGAGAGTAGTAGTACTAGGATGGGTGACCTCCTGGGAAGTCCTCGTGTTGCACCCCTTTTTCGGCGAATTCGGAATTTATTTTTGTTTTTGGTTATTTTGATTTGAGACGCGTAGATCCCGAAAAACTAACCAATTTGAAAGAAAAAAATGTTTAGTTCGGGCGATCGGGCGCAAAGTTACGGCATTTTAAAAGAAATCAGGGGCTGGAAAGGGTATAAATAAAAATTAACGCTCTAAGTAAATGGGTGCGATCATACCAGCACTAATGCAGCGGATCCCATCAGAACTCCGCAGTTAAGCGTGCTTGGGCGAGAGTAGTACTAGGATGGGTGACCTCCTGGGAAGTCCTCGTGTTGCACCCCTTTTTCGGCGAATTCGGAATTTATTTTTGTTTTTGGTTATTTTGATTTGAGACGCGTAGATCCCGAAAAACTAACCAATTTGAAAGAAAAAAATTGTTTAGTTCGGGCGATCGGGCGCAAAGTTACGGCATTTTAAAAGAAATCAGGGGCTGGAAAGGGTATAAATAAAAATTAACGCTCTAAGTAAATGGGTGCGATCATACCAGCACTAATGCACCGGATCCCATCAGAACTCCGCAGTTAAGCGTGCTTGGCCGAGAGTAGTACTAGGATGGGTGACCTCCTGGGAGGTCCTCTTGTTGCACCCCTTTTTCGGCGAATTCGGAATTTATTTTTGTTTTTGGTTATTTTGATTTGAGACGCGTAGATCCCGAAAAACTAACCAATTTGAAAGAAAAAAAATGTTTAGTTCGGGCGATCGGGCGCAAAGTTACGGCATTTTAAAAGAAATCAGGGGCTGGAAAGGGTGTAAATAAAAATTAACGCTCTAAGTAAATGGGTGCGATCATACCAGCACTAATGCACCGGAATTAGAACTCCGCAGTTAAGCGTGCTTGGGCGAGAGTAGTACTAGGATGGGTGACCTCCTGGGAAGTCCTCGTGTTGCACCCCTTTTTCGGCGAATTCGGAATTTATTTTTGTTTTTGGTTATTTTGATTTGAGACGCGTAGATCCCGAAAAACTAACCAATTTGAAAGAAAAAAAATGTTTAGTTCGGGCGATCGGGCGCAAAGTTACGGCATTTTAAAAGAAATCAGGGGCTGGAAAGGGTATAAATAAAAATTAACGCTCTAAGTAAATGGGTGCGATCATACCAGCACTAATGCACCGGATCCCATCAGAACTCCGCAGTTAAGCGTGTTTGGGCGAGAGTAGTACTAGGATGGGTGACCTCCTGGGAAGTCCTCGTGTTGCACCCCTTTTTCGGCGAATTCGGAATTTATTTTTGTTTTTGGTTATTTTGATTTGAGACGCGTAGATCCCGAAAAACTAACCAATTTGAAAGAAAAAAAATGTTTAGTTCGGGCGCAAAGTTACGGCATTTTAAAAGAAATCAGGGGCTGGAAAGGGTATAAATAAAAAGTAACGCTCTAAGTAAATGGGTGCGATCATACCAGCACTAATGCACCGGATCCCATCAGAACTCCGCAATTAAGCGTGCTTGGGCGAGAGTAGTACTAGGATGGGTGACCTCCTGGGAAGTCCTCGTGTTGCACCCCTTTTTCGGCGAAATCGGAATTTATTTTTGTTTTTGGTTATTTTGATTTGAGACGCGTAGATCCCGAAAAACTAACCAATTTGAAAGAAAAAAAATGTTTAGTTCGGGCGATCGGGCGCAAAGTTACGGCATTTTAAAAGAAATCAGGGGCTGGAAAGGGTATAAATAAAAATTAACGCTCTAAGTAAATGGGTGCGATCATACCAGCACTAATGCACCGGATCCCATCAGAACTCCGCAGTTAAGCGTGCTTGGGCGAGAGTAGTACTAGGATGGGTGACCTCCTGGGAAGTCCTCGTGTTGCACCCCTTTTTCGGCGAATTCGGAATTTATTTTTGTTTTTGGTTATTTTGATTTGAGACGCGTAGATCCCGAAAAACTAACCAATTTGAAAGACAAAATGTTTGGTTCGGGCGATCGGGCGCAAAGTTACGGCATTTTAAAAGAAATCAGGGGCTGGAGAGGGTATAAATAAAAATTAACGCTCTAAGTAAATGGGTGCGATCATACCAGCACTAATGCACCGGATCCCATCAGAACTCCGCAGTTAAGCGTGCTTGGGCGAGAGTAGTACTAGGATGGGTGACCTCCTGGGAAGTCCTCGTGTTGCACCCCTTTTTCGGCGAATTCGGAATTTATTTTTGTTTTTGGTTATTTTGATTTGAGACGCGTAGATCCCGAAAAACTAACCAATTTGAAAGAAAAAAATGTTTAGTTCGGGCGATCGGGCGCAAAGTTACGGCATTTTAAAAGAAATCAGGGGCTGGAAAGGGTATAAATAAAAATTAACGCTCTAAGTAAATGGGTGCGATCATACCAGCACTAATGCACCGGATCCCATCAGAACTCCGCAGTTAAGCGTGCTTGGGCGAGAGTAGTACTAGGATGGGTGACCTCCTGGGAAGTCCTCGTGTTGCACCCCTTTTTCGGCGAATTCGGAATTTATTTTTGTTTTTGGTTATTTTGATTTGAGACGCGTAGATCCCGAAAAACTAACCAATTTGAAAGAAAAAAATGTTTAGTTCGGGCGATCGGGCGCAAAGTTACGGCATTTTAAAAGAAATCAGGGGCTGGAAAGGGTATAAATAAAAATTAACGCTCTAAGTAAATGGGTGCGATCATACCAGCACTAATGCACCGGATCCCATCAGAACTCCGCAGTTAAGCGTGCTTGGGCGAGAGTAGTACTAGGATGGGTGACCTCCTGGGAAGTCCTCGTGTTGCACCCCTTTTTCGGCGAATTCGGAATTGATTTTTGTTTTTGGTTATTTTGATTTGAGACGCGTAGATCCCGAAAAGCTAACCAATTTGAAAGAAAAAAATGTTTAGTTCGGGCGATCGGGCGCAAAGTTACGGCATTTTAAAAGAAATCAGGGGCTGGAAAGGGTATAAATAAAAATTAACGCTCTAAGTAAATGGGTGCGATCATACCAGCACTAATGCACCGGATCCCATCAGAACTCCGCAGTTAAGCGTGCTTGGGCGAGAGTAGTACTAGGATGGGTGACCTCCTGGGAAGTCCTCGTGTTGCACCCCCTTTTCGGCGAATTCGGAATTTATTTTTGTTTTTGGTTATTTTGATTTGATACGCGTAGATCCCGAAAAACTAACCAATTTGAAAGAAAAAAATGTTTAGTTCGGGCGATCGGGCGCAAAGTTACGGCATTTTAAAAGAAATCAGGGGCTGGAAAGGGTATGAATAAAAATTAACGCTCTAAGTAAATGGGTGCGCTCATACCAGCACTAATGCACCGGATCCCATCAGAACTCCGCAGTTAAGCGTGCTTGGGCGAGAGTAGTACTAGGATGGGTGACCTCCTGGGAAGTCCTCGTGTTGCACCCCCTTTTCGGCGAATTCGGAATTTATTTTTGTTTTTGGTTATTTTGATTTGAGACGCGTAGATCCCGAAAAACTAACCAATTTGAAAGAAAAAAATGTTTAGTTCGGGCGATCGGGCGCAAAGTTACGGCATTTTAAAAGAAATCAGGGGCTGGAAAGGGTATAAATAAAAATTAACGCTCTAAGTAAATGGGTGCGATCATACCAGCACTAATGCACCGGATCCCATCAAAACTCCGCAGTTAAGCGTGCTTGGGCGAGAGTAGTACTAGGATGGGTGACCTCCTGGGAAGTCCTCGTGTTGCACCCCTTTTTCGGCGAAATCGGAATTTATTTTTGTTTTTGGTTATTTTGATTTGAGACGCGTAGATCCCGAAAAACTAACCAATTTGAAAGAAAAAAAATGTTTAGTTCGGGCGATCGGGCGCAAAGTTACGGCATTTTAAAAGAAATCAGGGGCTGGAAAGGGTATAAATAAAAATTAACGCTCTAAGTAAATGGGTGCGATCATACCAGCACTAATGCACCGGATCCCATCAGAACTCCGCAATTAAGCGTGCTTGGGCGAGAGTAGTACTAGGATGGGTGACCTCCTGGGAAGTCCTCGTGTTGCACCCCTTTTTCGGCGAAATCGGAATTTATTTTTGTTTTTGGTTATTTTGATTTGAGACGCGTAGATCCCGAAAAACTAACCAATTTGAAAGAAAAAAAATGTTTAGTTCGGGCGATCGGGCGCAAAGTTACGGCATTTTAAAAGAAATCAGGGGCTGGAAAGGGTATAAATAAAAATTAACGCTCTAAGTAAATGGGTGCGATCATACCAGCACTAATGCACCGGATCCCATCAGAACTCCGCAGTTAAGCGTGCTTGGGCGAGAGTAGTACTAGGATGGGTGACCTCCTGGGAAGTCCTCGTGTTGCACCCCTTTTTCGGCGAAATCGGAATTTATTTTTGTTTTTGGTTATTTTGATTTGAGACGCGTAGATCCCGAAAAACTAACCAATTTGAAAGAAAAAAAATGTTTAGTTCGGGCGATCGGGCGCAAAGTTACGGCATTTTAAAAGAAATCAGGGGCTGGAAAGGGTATAAATAAAAATTAACGCTCTAAGTAAATGGGTGCGATCATACCAGCACTAATGCACCGGATCCCATCAGAACTCCGCAGTTAAGCGTGCTTGGGCGAGAGTAGTACTAGGATGGGTGACCTCCTGGGAAGTCCTCGTGTTGCACCCCTTTTTCGGCGAATTCGGAATTTATTTTTGTTTTTGGTTATTTTGATTTGAGACGCGTAGATCCCGAAAAACTAACCAATTTGAAAGAAAAAAAATGTTTAGTTTGGGCGATCTGGCGCAAAGTTACGGCATTTTAAAAGAAATCAGGGGCTGGAAAGGGTATAAATAAAAATTAACGCTCTAAGTAAATGGGTGCTATCATACCAGCACTAATGCACCGGATCCCATCAGAACTCCGCAGTTAAGCGTGCTTGGGCGAGAGTAGTAGTACTAGGATGGGTGACCTCCTGGGAAGTCCTCGTGTTGCACCCCTTTTTCGGCGAATTCGGAATTTATTTTTGTTTTTGGTTATTTTGATTTGAGACGCGTAGATCCCGAAAAACTAACCAATTTGAAAGAAAAAAATGTTTAGTTCGGGCGATCGGGCGCAAAGTTACGGCATTTTAAAAGAAATCAGGGGCTGGAAAGGGTATAAATAAAAATTAACGCTCTAAGTAAATGGGTGCGATCATACCAGCACTAATGCACCGGATCCCATCAGAACTCCGCAGTTAAGCGTGCTTGGGCGAGAGTAGTACTAGGATGGGTGACCTCCTGGGAAGTCCTCGTGTTGCACCCCTTTTTCGGCGAATTCGGAATTTATTTTTGTTTTTGGTTATTTTGATTTGAGACGCGTAGATCCCGAAAAACTAACCAATTTGAAAGAAAAAAATTGTTTAGTTCGGGCGATCGGGCGCAAAGTTACGGCATTTTAAAAGAAATCAGGGGCTGGAAAGGGTATAAATAAAAATTAACGCTCTAAGTAAATGGGTGCGATCATACCAGCACTAATGCACCGGATCCCATCAGAACTCCGCAGTTAAGCGTGCTTGGCCGAGAGTAGTACTAGGATGGGTGACCTCCTGGGAGGTCCTCTTGTTGCACCCCTTTTTCGGCGAATTCGGAATTTATTTTTGTTTTTGGTTATTTTGATTTGAGACGCGTAGATCCCGAAAAACTAACCAATTTGAAAGAAAAAAAATGTTTAGTTCGGGCGATCGGGCGCAAAGTTACGGCATTTTAAAAGAAATCAGGGGCTGGAAAGGGTGTAAATAAAAATTAACGCTCTAAGTAAATGGGTGCGATCATACCAGCACTAATGCACCGGAATTAGAACTCCGCAGTTAAGCGTGCTTGGGCGAGAGTAGTACTAGGATGGGTGACCTCCTGGGAAGTCCTCGTGTTGCACCCCTTTTTCGGCGAATTCGGAATTTATTTTTGTTTTTGGTTATTTTGATTTGAGACGCGTAGATCCCGAAAAACTAACCAATTTGAAAGAAAAAAAATGTTTAGTTCGGGCGATCGGGCGCAAAGTTACGGCATTTTAAAAGAAATCAGGGGCTGGAAAGGGTATAAATAAAAATTAACGCTCTAAGTAAATGGGTGCGATCATACCAGCACTAATGCACCGGATCCCATCAGAACTCCGCAGTTAAGCGTGTTTGGGCGAGAGTAGTACTAGGATGGGTGACCTCCTGGGAAGTCCTCGTGTTGCACCCCTTTTTCGGCGAATTCGGAATTTATTTTTGTTTTTGGTTATTTTGATTTGAGACGCGTAGATCCCGAAAAACTAACCAATTTGAAAGAAAAAAAATGTTTAGTTCGGGCGCAAAGTTACGGCATTTTAAAAGAAATCAGGGGCTGGAAAGGGTATAAATAAAAAGTAACGCTCTAAGTAAATGGGTGCGATCATACCAGCACTAATGCACCGGATCCCATCAGAACTCCGCAGTTAAGCGTGCTTGGGCGAGAGTAGTACTAGGATGGGTGACCTCCTGGGAAGTCCTCGTGTCGCACCCCTTTTTCGGCGAATTCGGAATTTATTTTTGTTTTTGGTTATTTTGATTTGAGACGCGTAGATCCCGAAAAACTAACCAATTTGAAAGAAAAAAAATGTTTAGTTCGGGCGATCGGGCGCAAAGTTACGGCATTTTAAAAGAAATCAGGGGCTGGAAAGGGTATAAATAAAAATTAACGCTCTAAGTAAATGGGTGCGATCATACCAGCACTAATGCACCGGATCCCGTCAGAACTCCGCAGTTAAGCGCGCTTGGGCGAGAGTAGTACTAGGATGGGTGACCTCCTGGGAAGTCCTCGTGTTGCACCCCTTTTTCGGCGAATTCGGAATTTATTTTTGTTTTTGGTTATTTTGATTTGAGACGCGTAGATCCCGAAAAACTAACCAATTTGAAAGAAAAAAAATGTTTAGTTCTGGCGATCGGGCGCAAAGTTACGGCATTTTAAAAGAAATCAGGGGCTGGAAAGGGTATAAATAAAAATTAACGCTCTAAGTAAATGGGTGCGATCATACCAGCACTAATGCACCGGATCCCATCAGAACTCCGCAGTTAAGCGCGCTTGGGCGAGAGTAGTACTAGGATGGGTGACCTCCTGGGAAGTCCTCGTGTTGCACCCCTTTTTCGGCGAATTCGGAATTTATTTTTGTTTTTGGTTATTTTGATTTGAGACGCGTAGATCCCGAAAAACTAACCAATTTGAAAGAAAAAAAATGTTTAGTTCGGGCGATCGGGCGCAAAGTTACGGCATTTTAAAAGAAATCAGGGGCTGGAAAGGGTATAAATAAAAATTAACGCTCTAAGTAAATGGGTGCGATCACACCAGCACTAATGCACCGGATCCCATCAGAACTCCGCAGTTAAGCGTGCTTGGGCGAGAGTAGTACTAGGATGGGTGACCTCCTCGGAAGTCCTCGTGTTGCACCCCTTTTTCGGCGAATTCGGAATTTATTTTTGTTTTTGGTTATTTTGATTTGAGACGCGTAGATCCCGAAAAACTAACCAATTTGAAAGAAAAAAAATGTTAAGTTCGGGCGATCGGGCGCAAAGTTACGGCATTTTAAAAGAAATCAGGGGCTGGAAAGGGTATAAATAAAAATTAACGCTCTAAGTAAATGGGTGCGATCATACCAGCACTAATGCACCGGATCCCATCAGAACTCCGCAGTTAAGCGCGCTTGGGCGAGAGTAGTACTAGGATGGGTGACCTCCTGGGAAGTCCTCGTGTTGCACCCCTTTTTCGGCGAATTCGGAATTTATTTTTGTTTTTGGTTATTTTGATTTGAGACGCGTAGATCCCGAAAAACTAACCAATTTGAAAGAAAAAAATGTTTAGTTCGGGCGCAAAGTTACGGCATTTTAAAAGAAATCAGGGGCTGGAAAAGGGTATAAAAAAAAATTAACGCTCTAAGTAACTGGGTGCGATCATACCAGCACTAATGCACCGGATCCCATCAGAACTCCGCAGTTAAGCGTGCTTGGGCGAGAGTAGTACTAGGATGGGTGACCTCCTGGGAAGTCCTCGTGTTGCACCCCTTTTTCTTCGAATTCGGAATTTATTTTTGTTTTTGGTTATTTTGATTTGAGATGCGTAGATCCCGAAAAACTAACCAATTTGAAAGAAAAAAATGTTTAGTTCGGGCGATCGGGCGCAAAGTTACGGCATTTTAAAAGAAATCAGGGGCTGGAAAGGGTATAAATAAAAATTAACGCTCTAAGTAAATGGGTGCGATCGTACCAGCACTAATGCACCGGATCCCATCAGAACTCCGCAGTTAAGCGTGCTTGGGCGAGAGTAGTACTAGGATGGGTGACCTCCTGGGAAGTCCTCGTGTTGCACCCCTTTTTCGGCGAATTCGGAATTTATTTTTGTTTTTGGTTATTTTGATTTGAGACGCGTAGATCCCGAAAAACTAACCAATTTGAAAGACAAAATGTTTGGTTCGGGCGATCGGGCGCAAAGTTACGGCATTTTAAAAGAAATCAGGGGCTGGAGAGGGTATAAATAAAAATTAACGCTCTAAGTAAATGGGTGCGATCATACCAGCACTAATGCACCGGATCCCATCAGAACTCCGCAGTTAAGCGTGCTTGGGCGAGAGTAGTACTAGGATGGGTGACCTCCTGGGAAGTCCTCGTGTTGCACCCCTTTTTCGGCGAATTCGGAATTTATTTTTGTTTTTGGTTATTTTGATTTGAGACGCGTAGATCCCGAAAAACTAACCAATTTGAAAGAAAAAAATGTTTAGTTCGGGCGATCGGGCGCAAAGTTACGGCATTTTAAAAGAAATCAGGGGCTGGAAAGGGTATAAATAAAAATTAACGCTCTAAGTAAATGGGTGCGATCATACCAGCACTAATGCACCGGATCCCATCAGAACTCCGCAGTTAAGCGTGCTTGGGCGAGAGTAGTACTAGGATGGGTGACCTCCTGGGAAGTCCTCGTGTTGCACCCCTTTTTCGGCGAATTCGGAATTTATTTTTGTTTTTGGTTATTTTGATTTGAGACGCGTAGATCCCGAAAAACTAACCAATTTGAAAGAAAAAAATGTTTAGTTCGGGCGATCGGGCGCAAAGTTACGGCATTTTAAAAGAAATCAGGGGCTGGAAAGGGTATAAATAAAAATTAACGCTCTAAGTAAATGGGTGCGATCATACCAGCACTAATGCACCGGATCCCATCAGAACTCCGCAGTTAAGCGTGCTTGGGCGAGAGTAGTACTAGGATGGGTGACCTCCTGGGAAGTCCTCGTGTTGCACCCCTTTTTCGGCGAATTCGGAATTTATTTTTGTTTTTGGTTATTTTTATTTGAGACGCGTAGATCCCGAAAAGCTAACCAATTTGAAAGAAAAAAATGTTTAGTTCGGGCGATCGGGCGCAAAGTTACGGCATTTTAAAAGAAATCAGGGGCTGGAAAGGGTATAAATAAAAATTAACGCTCTAAGTAAATGGGTGCGATCATACCAGCACTAATGCACCGGATCCCATCAGAACTCCGCAGTTAAGCGTGCTTGGGCGAGAGTAGTACTAGGATGGGTGACCTCCTGCGAAGTCCTCGTGTTGCACCCCCTTTTCGGCGAATTCGGAATTTATTTTTGTTTTTGGTTATTTTGATTTGAGACGCGTAGATCCCGAAAAACTAACCAATTTGAAAGAAAAAAATGTTTAGTTCGGGCGATCGGGCGCAAAGTTACGGCATTTTAAAAGAAATCAGGGGCTGGAAAGGGTATAAATAAAAATTAACGCTCTAAGTAAATGGGTGCGCTCATACCAGCACTAATGCACCGGATCCCATCAGAACTCCGCAGTTAAGCGTGCTTGGGCGAGAGTAGTACTAGGATGGGTGACCTCCTGGGAAGTCCTCGTGTTGCACCCCCTTTTCGGCGAATTCGGAATTTATTTTTGTTTTTGGTTATTTTGATTTGAGACGCGTAGATCCCGAAAAACTAACCAATTTGAAAGAAAAAAATGTTTAGTTCGGGCGATCGGGCGTAAAGTTACGGCATTTTAAAAGAAATCAGGGGCTGGAAAGGGTATAAATAAAAATTAACGCTCTAAGTAAATGGGTGCGATCATACCAGCACTAATGCACCGGATCCCATCAAAACTCCGCAGTTAAGCGTGCTTGGGCGAGAGTAGTACTAGGATGGGTGACCTCCTGGGAAGTCCTCGTGTTGCACCCCTTTTTCGGCGAAATCGGAATTTATTTTTGTTTTTGGTTATTTTGATTTGAGACGCGTAGATCCCGAAAAACTAACCAATTTGAAAGAAAAAAAATGTTTAGTTCGGGCGATCGGGCGCAAAGTTACGGCATTTTAAAAGAAATCAGGGGCTGGAAAGGGTATAAATAAAAATTAACGCTCTAAGTAAATGGGTGCGATCATACCAGCACTAATGCACCGGATCCCATCAGAACTCCGCAGTTAAGCGTGCTTGGGCGAGAGTAGTACTAGGATGGGTGACCTCCTGGGAAGTCCTCGTGTTGCACCCCTTTTTCGGCGAATTCGGAATTTATTTTTGTTTTTGGTTATTTTGATTTGAGACGCGTAGATCCCGAAAAACTAACCAATTTGAAAGAAAAAAAATGTTTAGTTCGGGCGATCAGGCGCAAAGTTACGGCATTTTAAAAGAAATCAGGGGCTGGAAAGGGTATAAATAAAAATTAACGCTCTAAGTAAATGGGTGCGATCATACCAGCACTAATGCACCGGATCCCATCAGAACTCCGCAGTTAAGCGTGCTTGGGCGAGAGTAGTACTAGGATGGGTGACCTCCTGGGAAGTCCTCGTGTTGCACCCCTTTTTCGGCGAATTCGGAATTTATTTTTGTTTTTGGTTATTTTGATTTGAGACGCGTAGATCCCGAAAAACTAACCAATTTGAAAGAAAAAAATGTTTAGTTCGGGCGATCGGGCGCAAAGTTACGGCATTTTAAAAGAAATCAGGGGCTGGAAAGGGTATAAATAAAAATTAACGCTCTAAGTAAATGGGTGCGATCATACCAGCACTAATGCACCGGATCCCATCAGAACTCCGCAGTTAAGCGTGCTTGGGCGAGAGTAGTACTAGGATGGGTGACCTCCTGGGAAGTCCTCGTGTTGCACCCCTTTTTCGGCGAATTCGGAATTTATTTTTGTTTTTGGTTATTTTGATTTGAGACGCGTAGATCCCGAAAAACTAACCAATTTGAAAGAAAAAAATGTTTAGTTCGGGCAATCGGGCGCAAAGTTACGGCATTTTAAAAGAAATCAGGGGCTGGAAAGGGTATAAATAAAAATTAACGCTCTAAGTTAATGGGTGCGATCATACCAGCACTAATGCAACGGATCCCATCAGAACTCCGCAGTTAAGCGTGCTTGGGCGAGAGTAGTACTAGGATGGGTGACCTCCTGGGAAGTCCTCGTGTTGCACCCCTTTTTCGGCGAATTCGGAATTTATTTTTGTTTTTGGTTATTTTGATTTGAGACGCGTAGATCCCGAAAAACTAACCAATTTGAAAGAAAAAAATGTTTAGTTCGGGCGATCGGGCGCAAAGTTACGGCATTTTAAAAGAAATCAGGGGCTGGAAAGGGTATAAATAAAAATTAACGCTCTAAGTAAATGGGTGCGATCACACCAGCACTAATGCACCGGATCCCATCAGAACTCCGCAGTTAAGCGTGCTTGGGCGAGAGTAGTACTAGGATGGGTGACCTTCTGGGAAGTCCTCGTGTTGCACCCCTTTTTCGGCGAATTCGGAATTTATTTTTGTTTTTGGTTATTTTGATTTGAGACGCGTAGATCCCGAAAAACTAACCAATTTGAAAGAAAAAAATGTTTAGTTCGGGCGATCGGGCGCAAAGTTACGGCATTTTAAAAGAAATCAGGGGCTGGAAAGGGTATAAATAAAAATTAACGCTCTAAGTAAATGGGTGCGATCATACCAGCACTAATGCACCGGATCCCATCAGAACTCCGCAGTTAAGCGTGCTTAGGCGAGAGTAGTACTAGGATGGGTGACCTCCTGGGAAGTCCTCGTGTTGCACCCCTTTTTCGGCGAAATCGGAATTTATTTTTGTTTTTGGTTATTTTGATTTGAGACGCGTAGATCCCGAAAAACTAACCAATTTGAAAGAAAAAAAATGTTTAGTTCGGGCGATCGGGCGCAAAGTTACGGCATTTTAAAATAAATCAGGGGCTGGAAAGGGTATAAATAAAAATTAACGCTCTAAGTAAATGGGTGCGATCATACCAGCACTAATGCACCGGATCCCATCAGAACTCCGCAGTTAAGCGTGCTTGGGCGAGAGTAGTACTAGGATGGGTGACCTCCTGGGAAGTCCTCGTGTCGCACCCCTTTTTCGGCGAATTCGGAATTTATTTTTGTTTTTGGTTATTTTGATTTGAGACGCGTAGATCCCGAAAAACTAACCAATTTGAAAGAAAAAAAATGTTTAGTTCGGGCGATCGGGCGCAAAGTTACGGCATTTTAAAAGAAATCAGGGGCTGGAAAGGGTATAAATAAAAATTAACGCTCTAAGTAAATGGGTGCGATCATACCAGCACTAATGCACCGGATCCCATCAGAACTCTGCAGTTAAGCGTGCTTGGGCGAGAGTAGTACTAGGATGGGTGACCTCCTGGGAAGTCCTCGTGTTGCACCCCTTTTTCGGCGAATTCGGAATTTATTTTTGTTTTTGGTTATTTTGATTTGAGACGCGTAGATCCCGAAAAACTAACCAATTTGAAAGACAAAATGTTTGGTTCGGGCGATCGGGCGCAAAGTTACGGCATTTTAAAAGAAATCAGGGGCTGGAGAGGGTATAAATAAAAATTAACGCTCTAAGTAAATGGGTGCGATCATACCAGCACTAATGCACCGGATCCCATCAGAACTCCGCAGTTAAGCGTGCTTGGGCGAGAGTAGTACTAGGATGGGTGACCTCCTGGGAAGTCCTCGTGTTGCACCCCTTTTTCGGCGAATTCGGAATTTATTTTTGTTTTTGGTTATTTTGATTTGAGACGCGTAGATCCCGAAAAACTAACCAATTTGAAAGAAAAAAATGTTTAGTTCGGGCGATCGGGCGCAAAGTTACGGCATTTTAAAAGAAATCAGGGGCTGGAAAGGGTATAAATAAAAATTAACGCTCTAAGTAAATGGGTGCGATCATACCAGCACTAATGCACCGGATCCCATCAGAACTCCGCAGTTAAGCGTGCTTGGGCGAGAGTAGTACTAGGATGGGTGACCTCCTGGGAAGTCCTCGTGTCGCACCCCTTTTTCGGCGAATTCGGAATTTATTTTTGTTTTTGGTTATTTTGATTTGAGACGCGTAGATCCCGAAAAACTAACCAATTTGAAAGAAAAAAAATGTTTAGTTCGGGCGATCGGGCGCAAAGTTACGGCATTTTAAAAGAAATCAGGGGCTGGAAAGGGTATAAATAAAAATTAACGCTCTAAGTAAATGGGTGCGATCATACCAGCACTAATGCACCGGATCCCATCAGAACTCTGCAGTTAAGCGTGCTTGGGCGAGAGTAGTACTAGGATGGGTGACCTCCTGGGAAGTCCTCGTGTTGCACCCCTTTTTCGGCGAATTCGGAATTTATTTTTGTTTTTGGTTATTTTGATTTGAGACGCGTAGATCCCGAAAAACTAACCAATTTGAAAGACAAAATGTTTGGTTCGGGCGATCGGGCGCAAAGTTACGGCATTTTAAAAGAAATCAGGGGCTGGAGAGGGTATAAATAAAAATTAACGCTCTAAGTAAATGGGTGCGATCATACCAGCACTAATGCACCGGATCCCATCAGTACTCCGCAGTTAAGCGTGCTTGGGCGAGAGTAGTACTAGGATGGGTGACCTCCTGGGAAGTCCTCGTGTTGCACCCCTTTTTCGGCGAATTCGGAATTGATTTTTGTTTTTGGTTATTTTGATTTGAGACGCGTAGATCCCGAAAAGCTAACCAATTTGAAAGAAAAAAATGTTTAGTTCGGGCGATCGGGCGCAAAGTTACGGCATTTTAAAAGAAATCAGGGGCTGGAAAGGGTATAAATAAAAATTAACGCTCTAAGTAAATGGGTGCGATCATACCAGCACTAATGCACCGGATCCCATCAGAACTCCGCAGTTAAGCGTGCTTGGGCGAGAGTAGTACTAGGATGGGTGACCTCCTGGGAAGTCCTCGTGTTGCACCCCCTTTTCGGCGAATTCGGAATTTATTTTTGTTTTTGGTTATTTTGATTTGATACGCGTAGATCCCGAAAAACTAACCAATTTGAAAGAAAAAAATGTTTAGTTCGGGCGATCGGGCGCAAAGTTACGGCATTTTAAAAGAAATCAGGGGCTGGAAAGGGTATAAATAAAAATTAACGCTCTAAGTAAATGGGTGCGCTCATACCAGCACTAATGCACCGGATCCCATCAGAACTCCGCAGTTAAGCGTGCTTGGGCGAGAGTAGTACTAGGATGGGTGACCTCCTGGGAAGTCCTCGTGTTGCACCCCCTTTTCGGCGAATTCGGAATTTATTTTTGTTTTTGGTTATTTTGATTTGAGACGCGTAGATCCCGAAAAACTAACCAATTTGAAAGAAAAAAATGTTTAGTTCGGGCGATCGGGCGCAAAGTTACGGCATTTTAAAAGAAATCAGGGGCTGGAAAGGGTATAAATAAAAATTAACGCTCTAAGTAAATGGGTGCGATCATACCAGCACTAATGCACCGGATCCCATCAAAACTCCGCAGTTAAGCGTGCTTGGGCGAGGGTAGTACTAGGATGGGTGACCTCCTGGGAAGTCCTCGTGTTGCACCCCTTTTTCGGCGAAATCGGAATTTATTTTTGTTTTTGGTTATTTTGATTTGAGACGCGTAGATCCCGAAAAACTAACCAATTTGAAAGAAAAAAAATGTTTAGTTCGGGCGATCGGGCGCAAAGTTACGGCATTTTAAAAGAAATCAGGGGCTGGAAAGGGTATAAATAAAAATTAACGCTCTAAGTAAATGGGTGCGATCATACCAGCACTAATGCACCGGATCCCATCAGAACTCCGCAATTAAGCGTGCTTGGGCGAGAGTAGTACTAGGATGGGTGACCTCCTGGGAAGTCCTCGTGTTGCACCCCTTTTTCGGCGAAATCGGAATTTATTTTTGTTTTTGGTTATTTTGATTTGAGACGCGTAGATCCCGAAAAACTAACCAATTTGAAAGAAAAAAAATGTTTAGTTCGGGCGATCGGGCGCAAAGTTACGGCATTTTAAAAGAAATCAGGGGCTGGAAAGGGTATAAATAAAAATTAACGCTCTAAGTAAATGGGTGCGATCATACCAGCACTAATGCACCGGATCCCATCAGAACTCCGCAGTTAAGCGTGCTTGGGCGAGAGTAGTACTAGGATGGGTGACCTCCTGGGAAGTCCTCGTGTTGCACCCCTTTTTCGGCGAAATCGGAATTTATTTTTGTTTTTGGTTATTTTGATTTGAGACGCGTAGATCCCGAAAAACTAACCAATTTGAAAGAAAAAAAATGTTTAGTTCGGGCGATCGGGCGCAAAGTTACGGCATTTTAAAAGAAATCAGGGGCTGGAAAGGGTATAAATAAAAATTAACGCTCTAAGTAAATGGGTGCGATCATACCAGCACTAATGCACCGGATCCCATCAGAACTCCGCAGTTAAGCGTGCTTGGGCGAGAGTAGTACTAGGATGGGTGACCTCCTGGGAAGTCCTCGTGTTGCACCCCTTTTTCGGCGAATTCGGAATTTATTTTTGTTTTTGGTTATTTTGATTTGAGACGCGTAGATCCCGAAAAACTAACCAATTTGAAAGAAAAAAAATGTTTAGTTTGGGCGATCTGGCGCAAAGTTACGGCATTTTAAAAGAAATCAGGGGCTGGAAAGGGTATAAATAAAAATTAACGCTCTAAGTAAATGGGTGCTATCATACCAGCACTAATGCACCGGATCCCATCAGAACTCCGCAGTTAAGCGTGCTTGGGCGAGAGTAGTAGTACTAGGATGGGTGACCTCCTGGGAAGTCCTCGTGTTGCACCCCTTTTTCGGCGAATTCGGAATTTATTTTTGTTTTTGGTTATTTTGATTTGAGACGCGTAGATCCCGAAAAACTAACCAATTTGAAAGAAAAAAATGTTTAGTTCGGGCGATCGGGCGCAAAGTTACGGCATTTTAAAAGAAATCAGGGGCTGGAAAGGGTATAAATAAAAATTAACGCTCTAAGTAAATGGGTGCGATCATACCAGCACTAATGCACCGGATCCCATCAGAACTCCGCAGTTAAGCGTGCTTGGGCGAGAGTAGTACTAGGATGGGTGACCTCCTGGGAAGTCCTCGTGTTGCACCCCTTTTTCGGCGAATTCGGAATTTATTTTTGTTTTTGGTTATTTTGATTTGAGACGCGTAGATCCCGAAAAACTAACCAATTTGAAAGAAAAAAATTGTTTAGTTCGGGCGATCGGGCGCAAAGTTACGGCATTTTAAAAGAAATCAGGGGCTGGAAAGGGTATAAATAAAAATTAACGCTCTAAGTAAATGGGTGCGATCATACCAGCACTAATGCACCGGATCCCATCAGAACTCCGCAGTTAAGCGTGCTTGGCCGAGAGTAGTACTAGGATGGGTGACCTCCTGGGAGGTCCTCTTGTTGCACCCCTTTTTCGGCGAATTCGGAATTTATTTTTGTTTTTGGTTATTTTGATTTGAGACGCGTAGATCCCGAAAAACTAACCAATTTGAAAGAAAAAAAATGTTTAGTTCGGGCGATCGGGCGCAAAGTTACGGCATTTTAAAAGAAATCAGGGGCTGGAAAGGGTGTAAATAAAAATTAACGCTCTAAGTAAATGGGTGCGATCATACCAGCACTAATGCACCGGAATTAGAACTCCGCAGTTAAGCGTGCTTGGGCGAGAGTAGTACTAGGATGGGTGACCTCCTGGGAAGTCCTCGTGTTGCACCCCTTTTTCGGCGAATTCGGAATTTATTTTTGTTTTTGGTTATTTTGATTTGAGACGCGTAGATCCCGAAAAACTAACCAATTTGAAAGAAAAAAAATGTTTAGTTCGGGCGATCGGGCGCAAAGTTACGGCATTTTAAAAGAAATCAGGGGCTGGAAAGGGTATAAATAAAAATTAACGCTCTAAGTAAATGGGTGCGATCATACCAGCACTAATGCACCGGATCCCATCAGAACTCCGCAGTTAAGCGTGTTTGGGCGAGAGTAGTACTAGGATGGGTGACCTCCTGGGAAGTCCTCGTGTTGCACCCCTTTTTCGGCGAATTCGGAATTTATTTTTGTTTTTGGTTATTTTGATTTGAGACGCGTAGATCCCGAAAAACTAACCAATTTGAAAGAAAAAAAATGTTTAGTTCGGGCGCAAAGTTACGGCATTTTAAAAGAAATCAGGGGCTGGAAAGGGTATAAATAAAAAGTAACGCTCTAAGTAAATGGGTGCGATCATACCAGCACTAATGCACCGGATCCCATCAGAACTCCGCAGTTAAGCGTGCTTGGGCGAGAGTAGTACTAGGATGGGTGACCTCCTGGGAAGTCCTCGTGTCGCACCCCTTTTTCGGCGAATTCGGAATTTATTTTTGTTTTTGGTTATTTTGATTTGAGACGCGTAGATCCCGAAAAACTAACCAATTTGAAAGAAAAAAAATGTTTAGTTCGGGTGATCGGGCGCAAAGTTACGGCATTTTAAAAGAAATCAGGGGCTGGAAAGGGTATAAATAAAAATTAACGCTCTAAGTAAATGGGTGCGATCATACCAGCACTAATGCACCGGATCCCGTCAGAACTCCGCAGTTAAGCGCGCTTGGGCGAGAGTAGTACTAGGATGGGTGACCTCCTGGGAAGTCCTCGTGTTGCACCCCTTTTTCGGCGAATTCGGAATTTATTTTTGTTTTTGGTTATTTTGATTTGAGACGCGTAGATCCCGAAAAACTAACCAATTTGAAAGAAAAAAAATGTTTAGTTCTGGCGATCGGGCGCAAAGTTACGGCATTTTAAAAGAAATCAGGGGCTGGAAAGGGTATAAATAAAAATTAACGCTCTAAGTAAATGGGTGCGATCATACCAGCACTAATGCACCGGATCCCATCAGAACTCCGCAGTTAAGCGCGCTTGGGCGAGAGTAGTACTAGGATGGGTGACCTCCTGGGAAGTCCTCGTGTTGCACCCCTTTTTCGGCGAATTCGGAATTTATTTTTGTTTTTGGTTATTTTGATTTGAGACGCGTAGATCCCGAAAAACTAACCAATTTGAAAGAAAAAAATGTTTAGTTCGGGCGCAAAGTTACGGCATTTTAAAAGTAATCAGGGGCTGGAAAGGGTATAAATAAAAATTAACGCTCTAAGTAAATGGGTGCGATCACACCAGCACTAATGCACCGGATCCCATCAGAACTCCGCAGTTAAGCGTGCTTGGGCGAGAGTAGTACTAGGATGGGTGACCTCCTCGGAAGTCCTCGTGTTGCACCCCTTTTTCGGCGAATTCGGAATTTATTTTTGTTTTTGGTTATTTTGATTTGAGACGCGTAGATCCCGAAAAACTAACCAATTTGAAAGAAAAAAAATGTTAAGTTCGGGCGATCGGGCGCAAAGTTACGGCATTTTAAAAGAAATCAGGGGCTGGAAAGGGTATAAATAAAAATTAACGCTCTAAGTAAATGGGTGCGATCATACCAGCACTAATGCACCGGATCCCATCAGAACTCCGCAGTTAAGCGCGCTTGGGCGAGAGTAGTACTAGGATGGGTGACCTCCTGGGAAGTCCTCGTGTTGCACCCCTTTTTCGGCGAATTCGGAATTTATTTTTGTTTTTGGTTATTTTGATTTGAGACGCGTAGATCCCGAAAAACTAACCAATTTGAAAGAAAAAAATGTTTAGTTCGGGCGCAAAGTTACGGCATTTTAAAAGAAATCAGGGGCTGGAAAAGGGTATAAATAAAAATTAACGCTCTAAGTAACTGGGTGCGATCATACCAGCACTAATGCACCGGATCCCATCAGAACTCCGCAGTTAAGCGTGCTTGGGCGAGAGTAGTACTAGGATGGGTGACCTCCTGGGAAGTCCTCGTGTTGCACCCCTTTTTCTTCGAATTCGGAATTTATTTTTGTTTTTGGTTATTTTGATTTGAGATGCGTAGATCCCGAAAAACTAACCAATTTGAAAGAAAAAAATGTTTAGTTCGGGCGATCGGGCGCAAAGTTACGGCATTTTAAAAGAAATCAGGGGCTGGAAAGGGTATAAATAAAAATTAACGCTCTAAGTAAATGGGTGCGATCATACCAGCACTAATGCACCGGATCCCATCAGAACTCCGCAGTTAAGCGTGCTTGGGCGAGAGTAGTACTAGGATGGGTGACCTCCTGGGAAGTCCTCGTGTTGCACCCCTTTTTCGGCGAATTCGGAATTTATTTTTGTTTTTGGTTATTTTGATTTGAGACGCGTAAATCCCGAAAAACTAACCAATTTGAAAGACAAAATGTTTGGTTCGGGCGATCGGGCGCAAAGTTACGGCATTTTAAAAGAAATCAGGGGCTGGAGAGGGTATAAATAAAAATTAACGCTCTAAGTAAATGGGTGCGATCATACCAGCACTAATGCACCGGATCCCATCAGAACTCCGCAGTTAAGCGTGCTTGGGCGAGAGTAGTACTAGGATGGGTGACCTCCTGGGAAGTCCTCGTGTTGCACCCCTTTTTCGGCGAATTCGGAATTTATTTTTGTTTTTGGTTATTTTGATTTGAGACGCGTAGATCCCGAAAAACTAACCAATTTGAAAGAAAAAAATGTTTAGTTCGGGCGATCGGGCGCAAAGTTACGGCATTTTAAAAGAAATCAGGGGCTGGAAAGGGTATAAATAAAAATTAACGCTCTAAGTAAATGGGTGCGATCATACCAGCACTAATGCACCGGATCCCATCAGAACTCCGCAGTTAAGCGTGCTTGGGCGAGAGTAGTACTAGGATGGGTGACCTCCTGGGAAGTCCTCGTGTTGCACCCCTTTTTCGGCGAATTCGGAATTTATTTTTGTTTTTGGTTATTTTGATTTGAGACGCGTAGATCCCGAAAAACTAACCAATTTGAAAGAAAAAAATGTTTAGTTCGGGCGATCGGGCGCAAAGTTACGGCATTTTAAAAGAAATCAGGGGCTGGAAAGGGTATAAATAAAAATTAACGCTCTAAGTAAATGGGTGCGATCATACCAGCACTAATGCACCGGATCCCATCAGAACTCCGCAGTTAAGCGTGCTTGGGCGAGAGTAGTACTAGGATGGGTGACCTCCTGGGAAGTCCTCGTGTTGCACCCCTTTTTCGGCGAATTCGGAATTTATTTTTGTTTTTGGTTATTTTGATTTGAGACGCGTAGATCCCGAAAAGCTAACCAATTTGAAAGAAAAAAATGTTTAGTTCGGGCGATCGGGCGCAAAGTTACGGCATTTTAAAAGAAATCAGGGGCTGGAAAGGGTATAAATAAAAATTAACGCTCTAAGTAAATGGGTGCGATCATACCAGCACTAATGCACCGGATCCCATCAGAACTCCGCAGTTAAGCGTGCTTGGGCGAGAGTAGTACTAGGATGGGTGACCTCCTGCGAAGTCCTCGTGTTGCACCCCCTTTTCGGCGAATTCGGAATTTATTTTTGTTTTTGGTTATTTTGATTTGAGACGCGTAGATCCCGAAAAACTAACCAATTTGAAAGAAAAAAATGTTTAGTTCGGGCGATCGGGCGCAAAGTTACGGCATTTTAAAAGAAATCAGGGGCTGGAAAGGGTATAAATAAAAATTAACGCTCTAAGTAAATGGGTGCGCTCATACCAGCACTAATGCACCGGATCCCATCAGAACTCCGCAGTTAAGCGTGCTTGGGCGAGAGTAGTACTAGGATGGGTGACCTCCTGGGAAGTCCTCGTGTTGCACCCCCTTTTCGGCGAATTCGGAATTTATTTTTGTTTTTGGTTATTTTGATTTGAGACGCGTAGATCCCGAAAAACTAACCAATTTGAAAGAAAAAAATGTTTAGTTCGGGCGATCGGGCGCAAAGTTACGGCATTTTAAAAGAAATCAGGGGCTGGAAAGGGTATAAATAAAAATTAACGCTCTAAGTAAATGGGTGCGATCATACCAGCACTAATGCACCGGATCCCATCAAAACTCCGCAGTTAAGCGTGCTTGGGCGAGAGTAGTACTAGGATGGGTGACCTCCTGGGAAGTCCTCGTGTTGCACCCCTTTTTCGGCGAAATCGGAATTTATTTTTGTTTTTGGTTATTTTGATTTGAGACGCGTAGATCCCGAAAAACTAACCAATTTGAAAGAAAAAAAATGTTTAGTTCGGGCGATCGGGCGCAAAGTTACGGCATTTTAAAAGAAATCAGGGGCTGGAAAGGGTATAAATAAAAATTAACGCTCTAAGTAAATGGGTGCGATCATACCAGCACTAATGCACCGGATCCCATCAGAACTCCGCAGTTAAGCGTGCTTGGGCGAGAGTAGTGCTAGGATGGGTGACCTCCTGGGAAGTCCTCGTGTTGCACCCCTTTTTCGGCGAATTCGGAATTTATTTTTGTTTTTGGTTATTTTGATTTGAGACGCGTAGATCCCGAAAAACTAACCAATTTGAAAGAAAAAAATGTTTAGTTCGGGCGATCGGGCGCAAAGTTACGGCATTTTAAAAGAAATCAGGGGCTTGAAAGGGTATAAATAAAATAAAAATTAACGCTCTAAGTAAATGGGTGCGATCATACCAGCACTAATGCACCGGATCCCATTAGAACTCCGCAGTTAAGCGTGCTTGGGCGAGAGTAGTGCTAGGATGGGTGACCTCCTGGGAAGTCCTCGTGTTGCACCCCTTTTTCGGCGAATTCGGAATTTATTTTTGTTTTTGGTTATTTTGATTTGAGACGCGTAGATCCCGAAAAACTAACCAATTTGAAAGAAAAAAATGTTTAGTTCGGGCGATCGGGCGCAAAGTTACGGCATTTTAAAAGAAATCAGGGGCTGGAAAGGGTATAAATAAAAATTAACGCTCTAAGTAAATGGGTGCGATCATACCAGCACTAATGCACCGGATCCCATCAGAACTCCGCAGTTAAGCGTGCTTGGGCGAGAGTAGTACTAGGATGGGTGACCTCCTGGGAAGTCCTCGTGTTGCACCCCTTTTTCGGCGAATTCGGAATTTATTTTTGTTTTTGGTTATTTTGATTTGAGACGCGTAGATCCCGAAAAACTAACCAATTTGAAAGAAAAAAAATGTTTAGTTCGGGCGATCGGGCGCAAAGTTACGGCATTTTAAAAGAAATCAGGGGCTGGAAAGGGTATAAATAAAAATTAACGCTCTAAGTAAATGGGTGCGATCATACCAGCACTAATGCACCGGATCCCATCAGAACTCCGCAGTTAAGCGTGCTTGGGCGAGAGTAGTACTAGGATGGGTGACCTCCTGGGAAGTCCTCGTGTTGCACCCCTTTTTCGGCGAATTCGGAATTTATTTTTGTTTTTGGTTATTTTGATTTGAGACGCGTAGATCCCGAAAAACTAACCAATTTGAAAGAAAAAAAATGTTTAGTTTGGGCGATCGGGCGCAAAGTTACGGCATTTTAAAAGAAATCAGGGGCTGGAAAGGGTATAAATAAAAATTAACGCTCTAAGTAAATGGGTGCTATCATACCAGCACTAATGCACCGGATCCCATCAGAACTCCGCAGTTAAGCGTGCTTGGGCGAGAGTAGTAGTACTAGGATGGGTGACCTCCTGGGAAGTCCTCGTGTTGCACCCCTTTTTCGGCGAATTCGGAATTTATTTTTGTTTTTGGTTATTTTGATTTGAGACGCGTAGATCCCGAAAAACTAACCAATTTGAAAGAAAAAAATGTTTAGTTCGGGCGATCGGGCGCAAAGTTACGGCATTTTAAAAGAAATCAGGGGCTGGAAAGGGTATAAATAAAAATTAACGCTCTAAGTAAATGGGTGCGATCATACCAGCACTAATGCACCGGATCCCATCAGAACTCCGCAGTTAAGCGTGCTTGGGCGAGAGTAGTACTAGGATGGGTGACCTCCTGGGAAGTCCTCGTGTTGCACCCCTTTTTCGGCGAATTCGGAATTTATTTTTGTTTTTGGTTATTTTGATTTGAGACGCGTAGATCCCGAAAAACTAACCAATTTGAAAGAAAAAAATGTTTAGTTCGGGCGATCGGGCGCAAAGTTACGGCATTTTAAAAGAAATCAGGGGCTGGAAAGGGTATAAATAAAAATTAACGCTCTAAGTAAATGGGTGCGATCATACCAGCACTAATGCACCGGATCCCATCAGAACTCCGCAGTTAAGCGTGCTTGGGCGAGAGTAGTACTAGGATGGGTGACCTCCTGGGAAGTCCTCGTGTTGCACCCCTTTTTCGGCGAAATCGGAATTTATTTTTGTTTTTGGTTATTTTGATTTGAGACGCGTAGATCCCGAAAAACTAACCAATTTGAAAGAAAAAAAATGTTTAGTTCGGGCGATCGGGCGCAAAGTTACGGCATTTTAAAAGAAATCAGGGGCTGGAAAGGGTATAAATAAAAATTAACGCTCTAAGTAAATGGGTGCGATCATACCAGCACTAATGCACCGGATCCCATCAGAACTCCGCAGTTAAGCGTGCTTGGGCGAGAGTAGTACTAGGATGGGTGACCTCCTGGGAAGTCCTCGTGTTGCACCCCTTTTTCGGCGAAATCGGAATTTATTTTTGTTTTTGGTTATTTTGATTTGAGACGCGTAGATCCCGAAAAACTAACCAATTTGAAAGAAAAAAAATGTTTAGTTCGGGCGATCGGGCGCAAAGTTACGGCATTTTAAAAGAAATCAGGGGCTGGAAAGGGTATAAATAAAAATTAACGCTCTAAGTAAATGGGTGCGATCATACCAGCACTAATGCACCGGATCCCATCAGAACTCCGCAGTTAAGCATGCTTAGGCGAGAGTAGTACTAGGATGGGTGACCTCCTGGGAAGTCCTCGTGTTGCACCCCTTTTTCGGCGAAATCGGAATTTATTTTTGTTTTTGGTTATTTTGATTTGAGACGCGTAGATCCCGAAAAACTAACCAATTTGAAAGAAAAAAAATGTTTAGTTCGGGCGATCGGGCGCAAAGTTACGGCATTTTAAAAGAAATCAGGGGCTGGAAAGGGTATAAATAAAAATTAACGCTCTAAGTAAATGGGTGGGATCATACCAGCACTAATGCACCGGATCCCATCAGAACTCCGCAGTTAAGCGTGCTTGGGCGAGAGTAGTACTAGGATGGGTGACCTCCTGGGAAGTCCTCGTGTTGCACCCCTTTTTCGGCGAAATCGGAATTTATTTTTGTTTTTGGTTATTTTGATTTGAGACGCGTAGATCCCGAAAAACTAACCAATTTGAAAGAAAAAAAATGTTTAGTTCGGGCGATCGGGCGCAAAGTTACGGCATTTTAAAAGAAATCAGGGGCTGGAAAGGGTATAAATAAAAATTAACGCTCTAAGTAAATGGGTGCGATCATACCAGCACTAATGCACCGGATCCCATCAGAACTCCGCAGTTAAGCGTGCTTGGGCGAGAGTAGTACTAGGATGGGTGACCTCCTGGGAAGTCCTCGTGTTGCACCCCTTTTTCGGCGAATTCGGAATTTATTTTTGTTTTTGGTTATTTTGATTTGAGACGCGTAGATCCCGAAAAACTAACCAATTTGAAAGAAAAAAAATGTTTAGTTCGGGCGATCGGGCGCAAAGTTACGGCATTTTAAAAGAAATCAGGGGCTGGAAAGGGTATAAATAAAAATTAACGCTCTAAGTAAATGGGTGCGATCATACCAGCACTAATGCACCGGATCCCATCAGAACTCCGCAGTTAAGCGTGCTTGGGCGAGAGTAGTACTAGGATGGGTGACCTCCTGGGAAGTCCTCGTGTTGCACCCCTTTTTCGGCGAATTCGGAATTTATTTTTGTTTTTGGTTATTTTGATTTGAGACGCGTAGATCCCGAAAAACTAACCAATTTGAAAGAAAAAAAATATTTAGTTCGGGCGATCGGGCGCAAAGTTACGGCATTTTAAAAGAAATCAGGGGCTGGAAAGGGTATAAATAAAAATTAACGCTCTAAGTAAATGGGTGCGATCATACCAGCACTAATGCACCGGATCCCATCAGAACTCCGCAGTTAAGCGTGCTTGGGCGAGAGTAGTACTAGGATGGGTGACCTCCTGGGAAGTCCTCGTGTTGCACCCCTTTTTCGGCGAATTCGGAATTTATTTTTGTTTTTGGTTATTTTGATTTGAGACGCGTAGATCCCGAAAAACTAACCAATTTGAAAGAAAAAAAATGTTTAGTTCGGGCGATCGGGCGCAAAGTTACCGCATTTTAAAAGAAATCAGGGGCTGGAAAGGGTATAAATAAAAATTAACGCTCTAAGTAAATGGGTGCGATCATACCAGCACTAATGCACCGGATCCCATCAGAACTCCGCAGTTAAGCGTGCTTGGGCGAGAGTAGTACTAGGATGGGTGACCTCCTGGGAAGTCCTCGTGTTGCACCCCTTTTTCGGCGAATTCGGAATTTATTTTTGTTTTTGGTTATTTTGATTTGAGACGCGTAGATCCCGAAAAACTAACCAATTTGAAAGAAAAAAAATGTTTAGTTCGGGCGATCAGGCGCAAAGTTACGGCATTTTAAAAGAAATCAGGGGCTGGAAAGGGTATAAATAAAAATTAACGCTCTAAGTAAATGGGTGCGATCATACCAGCACTAATGCACCGGATCCCATCAGAACTCCGCAGTTAAGCGTGCTTGGGCGAGAGTAGTACTAGGATGGGTGACCTCCTGGGAAGTCCTCGTGTTGCACCCCTTTTTCGGCGAATTCGGAATTTATTTTTGTTTTTGGTTATTTTGATTTGAGACGCGTAGATCCCGAAAAACTAACCAATTTGAAAGAAAAAAATGTTTAGTTCGGGCGATCGGGCGCAAAGTTACGGCATTTTAAAAGAAATCAGGGGCTGGAAAGGGTATAAATAAAAATTAACGCTCTAAGTAAATGGGTGCGATCATACCAGCACTAATGCACCGGATCCCATCAGAATTCCGCAGTTAAGCGTGCTTGGGCGAGAGTAGTACTAGGATGGGTGACCTCCTGGGAAGTCCTCGTGTTGCACCCCTTTTTCGGCGAATTCGGAATTTATTTTTGTTTTTGGTTATTTTGATTTGAGACGCGTAGATCCCGAAAAACTAACCAATTTGAAAGAAAAAAATGTTTAGTTCGGGCGATCGGGCGCAAAGTTACGGCATTTTAAAAGAAATCAGGGGCTGGAAAGGGTATAAATAAAAATTAACGCTCTAAGTTAATGGGTGCGATCATACCAGCACTAATGCACCGGATCCCATCAGAACTCCGCAGTTAAGCGTGCTTGGGCGAGAGTAGTACTAGGATGGGTGACCTCCTGGGAAGTCCTCGTGTTGCACCCCTTTTTCGGCGAATTCGGAATTTATTTTTGTTTTTGGTTATTTTGATTTGAGACGCGTAGATCCCGAAAAACTAACCAATTTGAAAGAAAAAAATGTTTAGTTCGGGCGATCGGGCGCAAAGTTACGGCATTTTAAAAGAAATCAGGGGCTGGAAAGGGTATAAATAAAAATTAACGCTCTAAGTAAATGGGTGCGATCACACCAGCACTAATGCACCGGATCCCATCAGAACTCCGCAGTTAAGCGTGCTTGGGCGAGAGTAGTACTAGGATGGGTGACCTTCTGGGAAGTCCTCGTGTTGCACCCCTTTTTCGGCGAATTCGGAATTTATTTTTGTTTTTGGTTATTTTGATTTGAGACGCGTAGATCCCGAAAAACTAACCAATTTGAAAGAAAAAAATGTTTAGTTCGGGCGATCGGGCGCAAAGTTACGGCATTTTAAAAGAAATCAGGGGCTGGAAAGGGTATAAATAAAAATTAACGCTCTAAGTAAATGGGTGCGATCATACCAGCACTAATGCACCGGATCCCATCAGAACTCCGCAGTTAAGCGTGCTTAGGCGAGAGTAGTACTAGGATGGGTGACCTCCTGGGAAGTCCTCGTGTTGCACCCCTTTTTCGGCGAAATCGGAATTTATTTTTGTTTTTGGTTATTTTGATTTGAGACGCGTAGATCCCGAAAAACTAACCAATTTGAAAGAAAAAAAATGTTTAGTTCGGGCGATCGGGCGCAAAGTTACGGCATTTTAAAAGAAATCAGGGGCTGGAAAGGGTATAAATAAAAATTAACGCTCTAAGTAAATGGGTGCGATCATACCAGCACTAATGCACCGGATCCCATCAGAACTCCGCAGTTAAGCGTGCTTGGGCGAGAGTAGTACTAGGATGGGTGACCTCCTGGGAAGTCCTCGTGTCGCACCCCTTTTTCGGCGAATTCGGAATTTATTTTTGTTTTTGGTTATTTTGATTTGAGACGCGTAGATCCCGAAAAACTAACCAATTTGAAAGAAAAAAAATGTTTAGTTCGGGCGATCGGGGGCAAAGTTACGGCATTTTAAAAGAAATCAGGGGCTGGAAAGGGTATAAATAAAAATTAACGCTCTAAGTAAATGGGTGCGATCATACCAGCACTAATGCACCGGATCCCATCAGAACTCTGCAGTTAAGCGTGCTTGGGCGAGAGTAGTACTAGGATGGGTGACCTCCTGGGAAGTCCTCGTGTTGCACCCCTTTTTCGGCGAATTCGGAATTTATTTTTGTTTTTGGTTATTTTGATTTGAGACGCGTAGATCCCGAAAAACTAACCAATTTGAAAGAAAAAAAATGTTTAGTTCGGGCGATCGGGCGCAAAGTTACGGCATTTTAAAAGAAATCAGGGGCTGGAAAGGGTATAAATAAAAATTAACGCTCTAAGTAAATGGGTGCGATCATACCAGCACTAATGCACCGGATCCCATCAGAACTCCGCAGTTAAGCGTGCTTGGGCGAGAGTAGTACTAGGATGGGTGACCTCCTGGGAAGTCCTCGTGTTGCACCCCTTTTTCGGCGAATTCGGAATTTATTTTTGTTTTTGGTTATTTTGATTTGAGACGCGTAGATCCCGAAAAACTAACCAATTTGAAAGAAAAAAATGTTTAGTTCGGGCGATCGGGCGCAAAGTTACGGCATTTTAAAAGAAATCAGGGGCTGGAAAGGGTATAAATAAAAATTAACGCTCTAAGTAAATGGGTGCGATCACACCAGCACTAATGCACCGGATCCCATCAGAACTCCGCAGTTAAGCGTGCTTGGGCGATAGTAGTACTAGGATGGGTGACCTCCTGGGAAGTCCTCGTGTTGCACCCCTTTTTCGGCGAATTCGGAATTTATTTTTGTTTTTGGTTATTTTGATTTGAGACGCGTAGATCCCGAAAAACTAACCAATTTGAAAGAAAAAAATGTTTAGTTCGGGCGATCGGGCGCAAAGTTACGGCATTTTAAAAGAAATCAGGGGCTGGAAAGGGTATAAATAAAAATTAACGCTCTAAGTAAATGGGTGCGATCATACCAGCACTAATGCACCGGATCCCATCAGAACTCCGCAGTTAAGCGTGCTTGGGCGAGAGTAGTACTAGGATGGGTGACCTCCTGGGAAGTCCTCGTGTTGCACCCCTTTTTCGGCGAATTCGGAATTTATTTTTGTTTTTGGTTATTTTGATTTGAGACGCGTAGATCCCGAAAAACTAACCAATTTGAAAGAAAAAAATGTTTAGTTCGGGCGATCGGGCGCAAAGTTACGGCATTTTAAAAGAAATCAGGGGCTGGAAAGGGTATAAATAAAAATTAACGCTCTAAGTAAATGGGTGCGATCATACCAGCACTAATGCACCGGATCCCATCAGAACTCCGCAGTTAAGCGTGCTTGGGCGAGAGGAGTACTAGGATGGGTGACCTCCTGGGAAGTCCTCGTGTTGCACCCCTTTTTCGGCGAATTCGGAATTTATTTTTGTTTTTGGTTATTTTGATTTGAGACGCGTAGATCCTGAAAAACTAACCAATTTGAAAGAAAAAAAATGTTTAGTTCGGGCGATCGGGCGCAAAGTTACGGCATTTTAAAAGAAATCAGGGGCTGGAAAGGGTATAAATAAAAATTAACGCTCTAAGTAAATGGGTGCGATCATACCAGCACTAATGCACCGGATCCCATCAGAACTCCGCAGTTAAGCGTGCTTGGGCGAGAGTAGTGCTAGGATGGGTGACCTCCTGGGAAGTCCTCGTGTTGCACCCCTTTTTCGGCGAATTCGGAATTTATTTTTGTTTTTGGTTATTTTGATTTGAAACGCGTAGATCCCGAAAAACTAACCAATTTGAAAGAAAAAAATGTTTAGTTAGGGCGATCGGGGGCAAAGTTACGGCATTTTAAAAGAAATCAGGGGCTGGAAAGGGTATAAATAAAAATTAACGCTCTAAGTAAATGGGTGCGATCATACCAGCACTAATGCACCGGATCCCATCAGAACTCCGCAGTTAAGCGTGCTTGGGCGAGAGTAGTACTAGGATAGGTGACCTCCTGGGAAGTCCTCGTGTTGCTCCCCCTTTTCGGCGAATTCGGAATTTATTTTTGTTTTTGGTTATTTTGATTTGAGACGCGTAGATCCCGAAAAACTAACCAATTTGAAAGAAAAAAATGTTTAGTTCGGGCGATCGGGCGCAAAGTTACGGCATTTTAAAAGAAATCAGGGGCTGGAAAGGGTATAAATAAAAATTAGCGCTCTAAGTAAATGGGTGCGATCATACCAGCACTAATGCACCGGATCCCATCAGAACTCCGCAGTTAAGCGTGCTTGGGCGAGAGTAGTGCTAGGATGGGTGACCTCCTGGGAAGTCCTCGTGTTGCACCCCTTTTTCGGCGAATTCGGAATTTATTTTTGTTTTTGGTTATTTTGATTTGAGACGCGTAGATCCCGAAAAACTAACCAATTTGAAAGAAAAAAATGTTTAGTTCGGGCGATCGGGCGCAAAGTTACGATATTTTAAAAGAAATCAGGGCCTGGAAAGGGTATAAATAAAAATTAACGCTCTAAGTAAATCGGTGCGATCATACCAGCACTACTGCACCGGATCCCATCAGAACTCCGCAGTTAGGCGTGCTTGGGCGAGAGTAGTACTAGGATGGGTGACCTCCTGGGAATTCCTCGTGTTGCACCCCTTTTTCGGCGAATTCGGAATTTATTTTTGTTTTTGGTTATTTTGATTTGAGACGCGTAGATCCCGAAAAACTAACCAATTTGAAAGAAAAAAATGTTTAGTTCGGGCGATCGGGCGCAAAGTTACGGCATTTTAAAAGAAATCAGGGGCTGGAAAGGGTATAAATAAAAATTAACGCTCTAAGTAAATGGGTGCGATCATACCAGCACTAATGCACCGGATCCCATCAGAACTCCGCAGTTAAGCGTGCTTGGGCGAGAGTAGTAGTAGGATGGGTGACCTCCTGGGAAGTCCTCGTGTTGCTCCCCCTTTTCGGCGAATTCGGAATTTATTTTTGTTTTTGGTTATTTTGATTTGAGACGCGTAGATCCCGAAAAACTAACCAATTTGAAAGAAAAAAATGTTTAGTTCGGGCGATCAGGCGCAAAGTTACGGCATTTTAAAAGAAATCAGGGGCTGGAAAGGGTATAAATAAAAATTAACGCTCTAAGTAAATGGGTGCGATCATACCAGCACTAATGCACCGGATCCCATCAGAACTCCGCAGTTAAGCGTGCTTGGGCGAGAGTAGTACTAGGATGGGTGACCTCCTGGGAAGTCCTCGTGTTGCACCCCTTTTTCGGCGAATTCGGAATTTATTTTTGTTTTTGGTTATTTTGATTTGAGACGCGTAGATCCCGAAAAACTAACCAATTTGAAAGAAAAAAATGTTTAGTTCGGGCGATCGGGCGCAAAGTTACGGCATTTTAAAAGAAATCAGGGGCTGGAAAGGGTATAAATAAAAATTAACGCTCTAAGTAAATGGGTGCGATCATACCAGCACTAATGCACCGGATCCCATCAGAACTCCGCAGTTAAGCGTGCTTGGGCGAGAGTAGTACTAGGATGGGTGACCTCCTGGGAAGTCCTCGTGTTGCACCCCTTTTTCGGCGAATTCGGAATTTATTTTTGTTTTTGGTTATTTTGATTTGAGACGCGTAGATCCCGAAAAACTAACCAATTTGAAAGAAAAAAATGTTTAGTTCGGGCGATCGGGCGCAAAGTTACGGCATTTTAAAAGAAATCAGGGGCTGGAAAGGGTATAAATAAAAATTAACGCTCTAAGTAAATGGGTGCGATCACACCAGCACTAATGCACCGGATCCCATCAGAACTCCGCAGTTAAGCGTGCTTGGGCGAGAGTAGTACTAGGATGGGTGACCTTCTGGGAAGTCCTCGTGTTGCACCCCTTTTTCGGCGAATTCGGAATTTATTTTTGTTTTTGGTTATTTTGATTTGAGACGCGTAGATCCCGAAAAACTAACCAATTTGAAAGAAAAAAATGTTTAGTTCGGGCGATCGGGCGCAAAGTTACGGCATTTTAAAAGAAATCAGGGGCTGGAAAGGGTATAAATAAAAATTAACGCTCTAAGTAAATGGGTGCGATCATACCAGCACTAATGCACCGGATCTCATCAGAACTCCGCAGTTAAGCGTGCTTAGGCGAGAGTAGTACTAGGATGGGTGACCTCCTGGGAAGTCCTCGTGTTGCACCCCTTTTTCGGCGAAATCGGAATTTATTTTTGTTTTTGGTTATTTTGATTTGAGACGCGTAGATCCCGAAAAACTAACCAATTTGAAAGAAAAAAAATGTTTAGTTCGGGCGATCGGGCGCAAAGTTACGGCATTTTAAAAGAAATCAGGGGCTGGAAAGGGTATAAATAAAAATTAACGCTCTAAGTAAATGGGTGGGATCATACCAGCACTAATGCACCGGATCCCATCAGAACTCCGCAGTTAAGCGTGCTTGGGCGAGAGTAGTACTAGGATGGGTGACCTCCTGGGAAGTTCTCGTGTTGCACCCCTTTTTCGGCGAAATCGGAATTTATTTTTGTTTTTGGTTATTTTGATTTGAGACGCGTAGATCCCGAAAAACTAACCAATTTGAAAGAAAAAAAATGTTTAGTTCGGGCGATCGGGCGCAAAGTTACGGCATTTTAAAAGAAATCAGGGGCTGGAAAGGGTATAAATAAAAATTAACGCTCTAAGTAAATGGGTGCGATCATACCAGCACTAATGCACCGGATCCCATCAGAACTCCGCAGTTAAGCGTGCTTGGGCGAGAGTAGTACTAGGATGGGTGACCTCCTGGGAAGTCCTCGTGTCGCACCCCTTTTTCGGCGAATTCGGAATTTATTTTTGTTTTTGGTTATTTTGATTTGAGACGCGTAGATCCCGAAAAACTAACCAATTTGAAAGAAAAAAAATGTTTAGTTCGGGCGATCGGGCGCAAAGTTACGGCATTTTAAAAGAAATCAGGGGCTGGAAAGGGTATAAATAAAAATTAACGCTCTAAGTAAATGGGTGCGATCATACCAGCACTAATGCACCGGATCCCATCAGAACTCCGCAGTTAAGCGTGCTTGGGCGAGAGGAGTACTAGGATGGGTGACCTCCAGGGAAGTCCTCGTGTTGCACCCCTTTTTCGGCGAATTCGGAATTTATTTTTGTTTTTGGTTATTTTGATTTGAGACGCGTAGATCCCGAAAAACTAACCAATTTGAAAGAAAAAAATGTTTAGTTCGGGCGATCGGGCGCAAAGTTACGGCATTTTAAAAGAAATCAGGGCTGGAAAGGGTATAAATAAAAATTAACGCTCTAAGTAAATGGATGCGATCATACCAGCACTAATGCACCGGATCCCATCAGAACTCCGCAGTTAAGCGTGCTTGGGCGAGAGTAGTACTAGGATGGGTGACCTCCTGGGAAGTCCTCGTGTTGCACCCTTTTTTCGGCGAATTCGGAATTTATTTTTGTTTTTGGTTATTTTGATTTGAGACGCGTAGATCCCGAAAAACTAACCAATTTGAAAGAAAAAAATGTTTAGTTCGGGCGATCGGGCGCAAAGTTACGGCATTTTAAAAGAAATCAGGGGCTGGAAAGGGTATAAATAAAAATTAACGCTCTAAGTAAATGGGTGCGATCATACCAGCACTAATGCACCGGATCCCATCAGAACTCCGCAGTTAAGCGTGCTTGGGCGAGAGGAGTACTAGGATGGGTGACCTCCAGGGAAGTCCTCGTGTTGCACCCCTTTTTCGGCGAATTCGGAATTTATTTTTGTTTTTGGTTATTTTGATTTGAGACGCGTAGATCCCGAAAAACTAACCAATTTGAAAGAAAAAAAATGTTTAGTTCGGGCCATCGGGCGCAAAGTTACGGCATTTTAAAAGAAATCAGGGGCTGGAAAGGGTATAAATAAAAATTAACGCTCTAAGTAAATGGGTGCGATCATACCAGCACTAATGCACCGGATCCCATCAGAACTCCGCAGTTAAGCGTGCTTGGGCGAGAGTAGTGCTAGGATGGGTGACCTCCTGGGAAGTCCTCGTGTTGCACCCCTTTTTCGGCGAATTCGGAATTTATTTTTGTTTTTGGTTATTTTGATTTGAAACGCGTAGATCCCGAAAAACTAACCAATTTGAAAGAAAAAAATGTTTAGTTAGGGCGATCGGGCGCAAAGTTACGGCATTTTAAAAGAAATCAGGGGCTGGAAAGGGTATAAATAAAAATTAACGCTCTAAGTAAATGGGTGCGATCATACCAGCACTAATGCACCGGATCCCATCAGAACTCCGCAGTTAAGCGTGCTTGGGCGAGAGTAGTACTAGGATGGGTGACCTCCTGGGAAGTCCTCGTGTTGCTCCCCCTTTTCGGCGAATTCGGAATTTATTTTTGTTTTTGGTTATTTTGATTTGAGACGCGTAGATCCCGAAAAACTAACCAATTTGAAAGAAAAAAATGTTTAGTTCGGGCGATCGGGCGCAAAGTTACGGCATTTTAAAAGAAATCAGGGGCTGGAAAGGGTATAAATAAAAATTAGCGCTCTAAGTAAATGGGTGCGATCATACCAGCACTAATGCACCGGATCCCATCAGAACTCCGCAGTTAAGCGTGCTTGGGCGAGAGTAGTGCTAGGATGGGTGACCTCCTGGGAAGTCCTCGTGTTGCACCCCTTTTTCGGCGAATTCGGAATTTATTTTTGTTTTTGGTTATTTTGATTTGAGACGCGTAGATCCCGAAAAACTAACCAATTTGAAAGAAAAAAATGTTTAGTTCGGGCGATCGGGCGCAAAGTTACGATATTTTAAAAGAAATCAGGGCCTGGAAAGGGTATAAATAAAAATTAACGCTCTAAGTAAATCGGTGCGATCATACCAGCACTACTGCACCGGATCCCATCAGAACTCCGCAGTTAGGCGTGCTTGGGCGAGAGTAGTACTAGGATGGGTGACCTCCTGGGAATTCCTCGTGTTGCACCCCTTTTTCGGCGAATTCGGAATTTATTTTTGTTTTTGGTTATTTTGATTTGAGACGCGTAGATCCCGAAAAACTAACCAATTTGAAAGAAAAAAATGTTTAGTTCGGGCGATCGGGCGCAAAGTTACGGCATTTTAAAAGAAATCAGGGGCTGGAAAGGGTATAAATAAAAATTAACGCTCTAAGTAAATGGGTGCGATCATACCAGCACTAATGCACCGGATCCCATCAGAACTCCGCAGTTAAGCGTGCTTGGGCGAGAGTAGTACTAGGATGGGTGACCTCCTGGGAAGTCCTCGTGTTGCTCCCCCTTTTCGGCGAATTCGGAATTTATTTTTGTTTTTGGTTATTTTGATTTGAGACGCGTAGATCCCGAAAAACTAACCAATTTGAAAGAAAAAAATGTTTAGTTCGGGCGATCGGGCGCAAAGTTACGGCATTTTAAAAGAAATCAGGGGCTGGAAAGGGTATAAATAAAAATTAACGCTCTAAGTAAATGGGTGCGATCATACCAGCACTATTGCACCGGATCCCATCAGAACTCCGCAGTTAAGCGTGCTTGGGCGAGAGTAGTACTAGGATGGGTGACCTCCTGGGAAGTCCTCGTGTTGCACCCATTTTTCGGCGAATTTGGAATTTATTTTTGTTTTTGGTTATTTTGATTTGAGACGCGTAGATCCCGAAAAACTAACCAATTTGAAAGAAAAAAATGTTTAGTTCGGGCGATCGGGCGCAAAGTTACGGCATTTTAAAAGAAATCAGGGGCTGGAAAGGGTATAAATAAAAATTAACGCTCTAAGTAAATGGGTGCGATCATACCAGCACTAATGCACCGGATCCCATCAGAACTCCGCAGTTAAGCGTGCTTGGGCGAGAGTAGTGCTAGGATGGGTGACCTCCTGGGAAGTCCTCGTGTTGCACCCCTTTTTCTGCAAATTCGGAATTTATTTTTGTTTTTGGGTTTTTTGATTTGAGACGCGTAGATCCCGAAAAACTAACCAATTTGAAAGAAAAAAATGTTTAGTTCGGGCGATCGGGCGCAAAGTTACGGCATTTTATAAGAAATCAGGGGCTGGAAAGGGTATAAATAAAAATTAACGCTCTAAGTAAATGGGTGCGATCATACCAGCACTAATGCACCGGATCCCATCAGAACTCCGCAGTTAAGCGTGCTTGGGCGAGAGTAGTACTAGGATGGGTGACCTCCTGGAAAGTCCTCGTGTTGCACCCATTTTTCGGCGAATTCGGAATTTATTTTTGTTTTTGGTTATTTTGATTTGAGACGCGTAGATCCCGAAAAACTAACCAATTTGAAAGAAAAAAATGTTTAGTTCGGGCGATCGGGCGCAAAGTTACGGCATTTTAAAAGAAATCAGGGGCTGGAAAGGGTATAAATAAAAATTAACGCTCTAAGTAAATGGGTGCGATCATACCAGCACTAATGCACCGGATCCCATCAGAACTCCGCAGTTAAGCGTGCTTGGGCGAGAGTAGTACTAGGATGGGTGACCTCCTGGGAAGTCCTCGTGTTGCTCCCCCTTTTCGGCGAATTCGGAATTTATTTTTGTTTTTGGTTATTTTGATTTGAGACGCGTAGATCCCGAAAAACTAACCAATTTGAAAGAAAAAAATGTTTAGTTCGGGCGATCGGGCGCAAAGTTACGGCATTTTAAAAGAAATCAGGGGCTGGAAAGGGTATAAATAAAAATTAACGCTCTAAGTAAATTGGTGCGATCATACCAGCACTAATGCACCGGATCCCATCAGAACTCCGCAGTTAAGCGTGCTTGGGCGAGAGTAGTACTAGGATGGGTGACCTCCTGGGAAGTACTCGTGTTGCACCCCTTTTTCGGCGAATTCGGAATTTATTTTTGTTTTTGGTTATTTTGATTTGAAACGCGTAGATCCCGAAAAACTAACCAATTTGAAAGAAAAAAATGTTTAGTTCGGGCGATCGGGCGCAAAGTTACGGCATTTTAAAAGAAATCAGGGGCTGGAAAGGGTATAAATAAAAATTAACGCTCTAAGTAAATGGGTGCGATCATACCATCACTAATGCACCGGATCCCATCAGAACTCCGCAGTTAAGCGTGCTTGGGCGAGAGTAGTACTAGGATGGGTGACCTCCTGGGAAGTCCTCGTGTTGCACCCCCTTTTCGGCGAATTCGGAATTTATTTTTGTTTTTGGTTATTTTGATTTGAGACGCGTAGATCCCGAAAAACTAACCAATTTGAAAGAAAAAAATGTTTAGTTCGGGCGATCGGGCGCAAAGTTACGGCATTTTAAAAGAAATCAGGGGCTGGAAAGGGTATAAATAAAAATTAACGCTCTAAGTAAATGGGTGCGATCATACCAGCACTAATGCACCGGATCCCATCAGAACTCCGCAGTTAAGCGTGCTTGGGCGAGAGTAGTACTAGGATGGGTGACCTCCTGGGAAGTCCTCGTGTTGCACCCTTTTTTCGGCGAATTCGGAATTTATTTTTGTTTTTGGTTATTTTGATTTGAGACGCGTAGATCCCGAAAAACTAACCAATTTGAAAGAAAAAAATGTTTAGTTCGGGCGATCGGGCGCAAAGTTACGGCATTTTAAAAGAAATCAGGGGCTGGAAAGGGTATAAATAAAAATTAACGCTCTAAGTAAATGGGTGCGATCATACCAGCACTAATGCACCGGATCCCATCAGAACTCCGCAGTTAGGCGTGCTTGGGCGAGAGTAGTACTAGGATGGGTGACCTCCTGGGAATTCCTCGTGTTGCACCCCTTTTTCGGCGAATTCGGAATTTATTTTTGTTTTTGGTTATTTTGATTTGAAACGCGTAGATCCCGAAAAACTAACCAATTTGAAAGAAAAAAATGTTTAGTTCGGGCGATCGGGCGCAAAGTTACGGCATTTTAAAAGAAATCAGGGGCTGGAAAGGGTATAAATAAAAATTAACGCTCTAAGTAAATGGGTGCGATCATACCAGCACTAATGCACCGGATCCCATCAGAACTCCGCAGTTAAGCGTGCTTGGGCGAGAGTAGTACTAGGATGGGTGACCTCCTGGGAAGTCCTCGTGTTGCTCCCCCTTTTCGGCGAATTCGGAATTTATTTTTGTTTTTGGTTATTTTGATTTGAGACGCGTAGATCCCGAAAAACTAACCAATTTGAAAGAAAAAAATGTTTAGTTCGGGCGATCGTGCGCAAAGTTACGGCATTTTAAAAGAAATCAGGGGCTGCAAAGGGTATAAATAAAAATTAACGCTCTAAGTAAATGGGTGCGATCATACCAGCACTAATGCACCGGATCCCATCAGAACTCCGCAGTTAAGCGTGCTTGGGCGAGAGTAGTACTAGGATGGGTGACCTCCTGGGAAGTCCTCGTGTTGCACCCCTTTTTCGGCGAATTCGGAATTTATTTTTGTTTTTGGTTATTTTGATTTGAGACGCGTAGATCCCGAAAAACTAACCAATTTGAAAGAAAAAAAATGTTTAGTTCGGGCGATCGGGCGCAAAGTTACGGCATTTTAAAAGAAATCAGGGGCTGGAAAGGGTATAAATAAAAATTAACGCTCTAAGTAAATGGGTGCGATCATACCAGCACTAATGCACCGGATCCCATCAGAACTCCGCAGTTAAGCGTGCTTGGGCGAGAGTAGTGCTAGGATGGGTGACCTCCTGGGAAGTCCTCGTGTTGCACCCCTTTTTCGGCGAATTCGGAATTTATTTTTGTTTTTGGGTTTTTTGATTTGAGACGCGTAGATCCCGAAAAACTAACCAATTTGAAAGAAAAAAATGTTTAGTTCGGGCGATCGGGCGCAAAGTTACGGCATTTTAAAAGAAATCAGGGGCTGGAAAGGGTATAAATAAAAATTAACGCTCTAAGTAAATGGGTGCGCTCATACCAGCACTAATGCACCGGATCCCATCAGAACTCCGCAGTTAAGCGTGCTTGGGCGAGAGTAGTACTAGGATGGGTGACCTCCTGGGAAGTCCTCGTGTTGCACCCCTTTTTCGGCGAATTCGGAATTTATTTTTGTTTTTGGGTTTTTTGATTTGAGACGCGTAGATCCCGAAAAACTAACCAATTTGAAAGAAAAAAATGTTTAGTTCGGGCGATCGGGCGCAAAGTTACGGCATTTTAAAAGAAATCAGGGGCTGGAAAGGGTATAAATAAAAATTAACGCTCTAAGTAAATGGGTGCGATCATACCAGCACTAATGCACCGGATCCCATCAGAACTCCGCAGTTAAGCGTGCTTGGGCGAGAGTAGTACTAGGATGGGTGACCTCCTGGGAAGTCCTCGTGTTGCACCCATTTTTCGGCGAATTCTGAATTTATTTTTGTTTTTGGTTATTTTGATTTGAGACGCGTAGATCCCGAAAAACTAACCAATTTGAAAGAAAAAAAATGTTTAGTTCGGGCGATCGGGCGCAAAGTTACGACATTTTAAAAGAAATCAGGGGCTGGAAAGGGTATAAATAAAAATTAACGCTCTAAGTAAATGGGTGCGCTCATAACAGCACTAATGCACCGGATCCCATCAGAACTCCGCAGTTAAGCGTGCTTGGGCGAGAGTAGTACTAGGATGGGTGACCTCCTGGGAAGTCCTCGTGTTGCACCCCTTTTTCGGCGAATTCGGAATTTATTTTTGTTTTTGGGTTTTTTGATTTGAGACGCGTAGATCCCGAAAAACTAACCAATTTGAAAGAAAAAAATGTTTAGTTCGGGCGATCGGGCGCAAAGTTACGGCATTTTAAAAGAAATCAGGGGCTGGAAAGGGTATAAATAAAAATTAACGCTCTAAGTAAATGGGTGCGATCATACCAGCACTAATGCACCGGATCCCATCAGAACTCCGCAGTTAAGCGTGCTTGGGCGAGAGTAGTACTAGGATGGGTGACCTCCTGGAAAGTCCTCGTGTTGCACCCATTTTTCGGCGAATTCGGAATTTATTTTTGTTTTTGGTTATTTTGATTTGAGACGCGTAGATCCCGAAAAACTAACCAATTTGAAAGAAAAAAAATGTTTAGTTCGGGCGATCGGGCGCAAAGTTACGGCATTTTAAAAGAAATCAGGGGCTGGAAAGGGTATAAATAAAAATTAACGCTCTAAGTAAATGGGTGCGATCACACCAGCACTAATGCACCGGATCCCATCAGAACTCCGCAGTTAAGCGTGCTTGGGCGAGAGTAGTACTAGGATGGGTGACCTCCTGGGAAGTCCTCGTGTTGCACCCCCTTTTCGGCGAATTCGGAATTTATTTTTGTTTTTGGTTATTTTGATTTGAGACGCGTAGATCCCGAAAAACTAACCAATTTGAAAGAAAAAAATGTTTAGTTCGGGCGATCGGGCGCAAAGTTACGGCATTTTAAAAGAAATCAGGGGCTGGAAAGGGTATAAATAAAAATTAACGCTCTAAGTAAATGGGTGCGATCATACCAGCACTAATGCACCGGATCCCATCAGAACTCCGCAGTTAAGCGTGCTTGGGCGAGAGTAGTACTAGGATGGGTGACCTCCTGGAAAGTCCTAGTGTTGCACCCATTTTTCGGCGAATTCGGAATTTATTTTTGTTTTTGGTTATTTTGATTTGAGACGCGTAGATCCCGAAAAACTAACCAATTTGAAAGAAAAAAAATGTTTAGTTCGGGCGATCGGGCGCAAAGTTACGACATTTTAAAAGAAATCAGGGGCTGGAAAGGGTATAAATAAAAATTAACGCTCTAAGTAAATGGGTGCGATCACACCAGCACTAATGCACCGGATCCCATCAGAACTCCGCAGTTAAGCGTGCTTGGGCGAGAGTAGTACTAGGATGGGTGACCTCCTGGGAATTCCTCGTGTTGCACCCCTTTTTCGGCGAATTCGGAATTTATTTTTGTTTTTGGTTATTTTGATTTGAGACGCGTAGATCCCGAAAAACTAACCAATTTGAAAGAAAAAAAATGTTTAGTTCGGGCGATCGGGCGCAAAGTTACGGCATTTTAAAAGAAATCAGGGGCTGGAAAGGGTATAAATAAAAATTAACGCTCTAAGTAAATGGGTGCGCTCATAACAGCACTAATGCACCGGATCCCATCAGAACTCCGCAGTTAAGCGTGCTTGGGCGAGAGTAGTACTAGGATGGGTGACCTCCTGGGAAGTCCTCGTGTTGCACCCCTTTTTCGGCGAATTCGGAATTTATTTTTGTTTTTGGGTTTTTTGATTTGAGACGCGTAGATCCCGAAAAACTAACCAATTTGAAAGAAAAAAATGTTTAGTTCGGGCAATCGGGCGCAAAGTTACGGCATTTTAAAAGAAATCAGGGGCTGGAAAGGGTATAAATAAAAATTAACGCTCTAAGTAAATGGGTGCGATCATACCAGCACTAATGCACCGGATCCCATCAGAACTCCGCAGTTAAGCGTGCTTGGGCGAGAGTAGTACTAGGATGGGTGACCTCCTGGAAAGTCCTCGTGTTGCACCCATTTTTCGGCGAATTCGGAATTTATTTTTGTTTTTGGTTATTTTGATTTGAGACGCGTAGATCCCGAAAAACTAACCAATTTGAAAGAAAAAAAATGTTTAGTTCGGGCGATCGGGCGCAAAGTTACGGCATTTTAAAAGAAATTAGGGGCTGGAAAGGGTATAAATAAAAATTAACGCTCTAAGTAAATGGGTGCGATCACACCAGCACTAATGCACCGGATCCCATCAGAACTCCGCAGTTAAGCGTGCTTGGGCGAGAGTAGTACTAGGATGGGTGACCTCCTGGGAAGTCCTCGTGTTGCACCCCCTTTTCGGCGAATTCGGAATTTATTTTTGTTTTTGGTTATTTTGATTTGAGACGCGTAGATCCCGAAAAACTAACCAATTTGAAAGAAAAAAATGTTTAGTTCGGGCGATCGGGCGCAAAGTTACGGCATTTTAAAAGAAATCAGGGGCTGGAAAGGGTATAAATAAAAATTAACGCTCTAAGTAAATGGGTGCGATCATACCAGCACTAATGCACCGGATCCCATCAGAACTCCGCAGTTAAGCGTGCTTGGGCGAGAGTAGTACTAGGATGGGTGACCTCCTGGAAAGTCCTCGTGTTGCACCCATTTTTCGGCGAATTCGGAATTTATTTTTGTTTTTGGTTATTTTGATTTGAGACGCGTAGATCCCGAAAAACTAACCAATTTGAAAGAAAAAAAATGTTTAGTTCGGGCGATCGGGCGCAAAGTTACGACATTTTAAAAGAAATCAGGGGCTGGAAAGGGTATAAATAAAAATTAACGCTCTAAGTAAATGGGTGCGATCACACCAGCACTAATGCACCGGATCCCATCAGAACTCCGCAGTTAAGCGTGCTTGGGCGAGAGTAGTACTAGGATGGGTGACCTCCTGGGAAGTCCTCGTGTTGCACCCCCTTTTCGGCGAATTCGGAATTTATTTTTGTTTTTGGTTATTTTGATTTGAGACGCGTAGATCCCGAAAAACTAACCAATTTGAAAGAAAAAAATGTTTAGTTCGGGCGATCGGGCGCAAAGTTACGGCATTTTAAAAGAAATCAGGGGCTGGAAAGGGTATAAATAAAAATTAACGCTCTAAGTAAATGGGTGCGATCATACCAGCACTAATGCACCGGATCCCATCAGAACTCCGCAGTTAAGCGTGCTTGGGCGAGAGTAGTACTAGGATGGGTGACCTCCTGGGAAGTCCTCGTGTTGCACCCCCTTTTCGGCGAATTCGGAATTTATTTTTGTTTTTGGTTATTTTGATTTGAGACGCGTAGATCCCGAAAAACTAACCAATTTGAAAGAAAAAAATGTTTAGTTCGGGCGATCGGGCGCAAAGTTACGGCATTTTAAAAGAAATCAGGGGCTGGAAAGGGTATAAATAAAAATTAACGCTCTAAGTAAATGGGTGCGATCATACCAGCACTAATGCACCGGATCCCATCAGAACTCCGCAGTTAAGCGTGCTTGGGCGAGAGTAGTACTAGGATGGGTGACCTCCTGGAAAGTCCTCGTGTTGCACCCATTTTTCGGCGAATTCGGAATTTATTTTTGTTTTTGGTTATTTTGATTTGAGACGCGTAGATCCCGAAAAACTAACCAATTTGAAAGAAAAAAAATGTTTAGTTCGGGCGATCGGGCGCAAAGTTACGGCATTTTAAAAGAAATCAGGGGCTGGAAAGGGTATAAATAAAAATTAACGCTCTAAGTAAATGGGTGCGATCACACCAGCACTAATGCACCGGATCCCATCAGAACTCCGCAGTTAAGCGTGCTTGGGCGAGAGTAGTACTAGGATGGGTGACCTCTTGGGAAGTCCTCGTGTTGCACCCCCTTTTCGGCGAATTCGGAATTTATTTTTGTTTTTGGTTATTTTGATTTGAGACGCGTAGATCCCGAAAAACTAACCAATTTGAAAGAAAAAAATGTTTAGTTCGGGCGATCGGGCGCAAAGTTACGGCATTTTAAAAGAAATCAGGGGCTGGAAAGGGTATAAATAAAAATTAACGCTCTAAGTAAATGGGTGCGATCATACCAGCACTAATGCACCGGATCCCATCAGAACTCCGCAGTTAAGCGTGCTTGGGCGAGAGTAGTACTAGGATGGGTGACCTCCTGGGAAGTCCTCGTGTTGCACCCCCTTTTCGGCGAATTCGGAATTTATTTTTGTTTTTGGTTATTTTGATTTGAGACGCGTAGATCCCGAAAAACTAACCAATTTGAAAGAAAAAAATGTTTAGTTCGGGCGATCGGGCGCAAAGTTACGGCATTTTAAAAGAAATCAGGGGCTGGAAAGGGTATAAATAAAAATTAACGCTCTAAGTAAATGGGTGCGCTCATACCAGCACTAATGCACCGGATCCCATCAGAACTCCGCAGTTAAGCGTGCTTGGGCGAGAGTAGTACTAGGATGGGTGACCTCCTGGGAAGTCCTCGTGTTGCACCCCCTTTTCGGCGAATTCGGAATTTATTTTTGTTTTTGGTTATTTTGATTTGAGACGCGTAGATCCCGAAAAACTAACCAATTTGAAAGAAAAAAATGTTTAGTTCGGGCGATCGGGCGCAAAGTTACGGCATTTTAAAAGAAATCAGGGGCTGGAAAGGGTATAAATAAAAATTAACGCTCTAAGTAAATGGGTGCGATCATACCAGCACTAATGCACCGGATCCCATCAGAACTCCGCAGTTAGGCGTGCTTGGGCGAGAGTAGTACTAGGATGGGTGACCTCCTGGGAATTCCTCGTGTTGCACCCCTTTTTCGGCGAATTCGGAATTTATTTTTGTTTTTGGTTATTTTGATTTGAAACGCGTAGATCCCGAAAAACTAACCAATTTGAAAGAAAAAAATGTTTAGTTCGGGCGATCGGGCGCAAAGTTACGGCATTTTAAAAGAAATCAGGGGCTGGAAAGGGTATAAATAAAAATTAACGCTCTAAGTAAATGGGTGCGATCATACCAGCACTAATGCACCGGATCCCATCAGAACTCCGCAGTTAAGCGTGCTTGGGCGAGAGTAGTACTAGGATGGGTGACCTCCTGGGAAGTCCTCGTGTTGCTCCCCCTTTTCGGCGAATTCGGAATTTATTTTTGTTTTTGGTTATTTTGATTTGAGACGCGTAGATCCCGAAAAACTAACCAATTTGAAAGAAAAAAATGTTTAGTTCGGGCGATCGGGCGCAAAGTTACGGCATTTTAAAAGAAATCAGGGGCTGGAAAGGGTATAAATAAAAATTAACGCTCTAAGTAAATGGGTGCGATCATACCAGCACTAATGCACCGGATCCCATCAGAACTCCGCAGTTAAACGTGCTTGGGCGAGAGTAGTACTAGGATGGGTGACCTCCTGGGAAGTCCTCGTGTTGCACCCCTTTTTCGGCGAATTCGGAATTTATTTTTGTTTTTGGTTATTTTGATTTGAGACGCGTAGATCCCGAAAAACTAACCAATTTGAAAGAAAAAAATGTTTAGTTCGGGCGATCGGGCGCAAAGTTACGGCATTTTAAAAGAAATCAGGGGCTGGAAAGGGTATAAATAAAAATTAACGCTCTAAGTAAATGGGTGCGATCATACCAGCACTAATGCACCGGATCCCATCAGAACTCCGCAGTTAAGCGTGCTTGGGCGAGAGTAGTGCTAGGATGGGTGACCTCCTGGGAAGTCCTCGTGTTGCACCCCTTTTTCGGCGAATTCGGAATTTATTTTTGTTTTTGGGTTTTTTGATTTGAGACGCGTAGATCCCGAAAAACTAACCAATTTGAAAGAAAAAACTGTTTAGTTCGGGCGATCGGGCGCAAAGTTACGGCATTTTAAAAGAAATCAGGGGCTGGAAAGGTATAAATAAAAATTAACGCTCTAAGTAAATGGGTGCGATCATACCAGCACTAATGCACCGGATCCCATCAGAACTCCGCAGTTAAGCGTGCTTGGGCGAGAGTAGTACTAGGATGGGTGACCTCCTGGAAAGTCCTCGTGTTGCACCCATTTTTCGGCGAATTCGGAATTTATTTTTGTTTTTGGTTATTTTGATTTGAGACGCGTAGATCCCGAAAAACTAACCAATTTGAAAGAAAAAAAATGTTTAGTTCGGGCGATCGGGCGCAAAGTTACGGCATTTTAAAGAAATCAGGGGCTGGAAAGGGTATAAATAAAAATTAACGCTCTAAGTAAATGGGTGCGATCATACCAGCACTAATGCACCGGATCCCATCAGAACTCCGCAGTTAAGCGTGCTTGGGCGTGAGTAGTACTAGGATGGGTGACCTCCTGGGAAGTCCTCGTGTTGCACCCCTTTTTCGGCGAATTCGGAATTTATTTTTGTTTTTGGTTATTTTGATTTGAGACGCGTAGATCCCGAAAAACTAACCAATTTGAAAGAAAAAAAATGTTTAGTTCGGGCGATCGGGCGCAAAGTTACGGCATTTTAAAAGAAATCAGGGGCTGGAAAGGGTATAAATAAAAATTAACGCTCTAAGTAAATGGGTGCGATCATACCAGCACTAATGCACCGGATCCCATCAGAACTCCGCAGTTAAGCGTGCTTGGGGCGAGAGTAGTACTAGGATGGGTGACCTCCTGGGAAGTCCTCGTGTTGCACCCCTTTTTCGGCGAATTCGGAATTTATTTTTGTTTTTGGGTTTTTTGATTTGAGACGCGTAGATCCCGAAAAACTAACCAATTTGAAAGAAAAAAATGTTTAGTTCGGGCGATCGGGCGCAAAGTTACGGCATTTTAAGAGAAATCAGGGGCTGGAAAGGGTATAAATAAAAATTAACGCTCTAAGTAAATGGGTGCGATCATACCATCACTAATGCACCGGATCCCATCAGAACTCCGCAGTTAAGCGTGCTTGGGCGAGAGTAGTACTAGGATGGGTGACCTCCTGGGAAGTCCTCGTGTTGCACCCCCTTTTCGGCGAATTCGGAATTTATTTTTGTTTTTGGTTATTTTGATTTGAGACGCGTAGATCCCGAAAAACTAACCAATTTGAAAGAAAAAAATGTTTAGTTCGGGCGATCGGGCGCAAAGTTACGGCATTTTAAAAGAAATCAGGGGCTGGAAAGGGTATAAATAAAAATTAACGCTCTAAGTAAATGGGTGCGATCATACCAGCACTAATGCACCGGATCCCATCAGAACTCCGCAGTTAAGCGTGCTTGGGCGAGAGTAGTACTAGGATGGGTGACCTCCTGGGAAGTCCTCGTGTTGCACCCCTTTTTCGGCGAATTCGGAATTTATTTTTGTTTTTGGTTATTTTGATTTGAGACGCGTAGATCCCGAAAAACTAACCAATTTGAAAGAAAAAAATGTTTAGTTCGGGCGATCGGGCGCAAAGTTACGGCATTTTAAAAGAAATCAGGGGCTGGAAAGGGTATAAATAAAAATTAACGCTCTAAGTAAATGGGTGCGATCATACCAGCACTAATGCACCGGATCCCATCAGAAACTCCGCAGTTAAGCGTGCATGGGCGAGAGTAGTGCTAGGATGGGTGACCTCCTGGGAAGTCCTCGTGTTGCACCCCTTTTTCGGCGAATTCGGAATTTATTCTTGTTTTTGGTTATTTTGATTTGAGACGCGTAGATCCCGAAAAACTAACCAATTTGAAAGAAAAAATGTTTAGTTCGGGCGATCGGGCGCAAAGTTACGGCATTTTAAAAGAAATCAGGGGCTGGAAAGGGTATAAATAAAAATTAACGCTCTAAGTAAATGGGTGCGATCATACCAGCACTAATGCACCGGATCCCATCAGAACTCCGCAGTTAAGCGTGCTTGGGCGAGAGTAGTACTAGGATGGGTGACCTCCTGGGAAGTCCTCGTGTTGCACCCCTTTTTCGGCGAATTCGGAATTTATTTTTGTTTTTGGGTTTTTTGATTTGAGAAGCGTAGATCCGAAAAACTAACCAATTTGAAAGAAAAAAATGTTTAGTTCGGGCGATCGGGCGCAAAGTTACGGCATTTTAAAAGAAATCAGGGGCTGGAAAGGGTATAAATAAAAATTAACGCTCTAAGTAAATGGGTGCGATCATACCAGCACTAATGCACCGGATCCCATCAGAACTCCGCAGTTAAGCGTGCTTGGGCGAGAGTAGTACTAGGATGGGTGACCTCCTGGAAAGTCCTCGTGTTGCACCCATTTTTCGGCGAATTCGGAATTTATTTTTGTTTTTGGTTATTTTGATTGAGACGCGTAGATCCCGAAAAACTAACCAATTTGAAAGAAAAAAAATGTTTAGTTCGGGCGATCGGCGCAAAGTTACGACATTTTAAAAGAAATCAGGGCTGGAAAGGGTATAAATAAAAATTAACGCTCTAAGTAAATGGGTGCGATCATACCAGCACTAATGCACCGGATCCCATCAGAACTCCGCAGTTAAGCGTGCTTAGGCGAGAGTAGTGCTAGGATGGGTGACCTCCTGGGAAGTCCTCGTGTTGCACCCCTTTTTCGGCGAATTCGGAATTTATTTTTGTTTTTGGTTATTTTGATTTGAGACGCGTAGATCCCGAAAAACTAACCAATTTGAAAGAAAAAAATGTTTAGTTCGGGCGATCAGGCGCAAAGTTACGGCATTTTAAAAGAAATCAGGGGCTGGAAAGGGTATAAATAAAAATTAACGCTCTAAGTAAATGGGTGCGATCATACCAGCACTAATGCACCGGATCCCATCAGAACTCCGCAGTTAAGCGTGCTTGGGCGAGAGTAGTACTAGGATGGGTGACCTCCTGGGAAGTCCTCGTGTTGCACCCCTTTTTCGGCGAATTCGAAATTTATTTTTGTTTTTGGTTATTTTGATTTGAGACGCGTAGATCCCGAAAAACTAACCAATTTGAAAGAAAAAAATGTTTAGTTCGGGCGATCGGGCGCAAAGTTACGGCATTTTAAAAGAAATCAGGGGCTGGAAAGGGTATAAATAAAAATTAACGCTCTAAGTAAATGGGTGCGATCATACCAGCACTAATGCACCGGATCCCATCAGAACTCTGCAGTTAAGCGTGATTGGGCGAGAGTAGTACTAGGATGGGTGACCTCTGGGAAGTCCTCGTGTTGCACCCCCTTTTCGGCGAATTCGGAATTTATTTTTGTTTTTGGTTATTTTGATTTGAGACGCGTAGATCCCGAAAAACTAACCAATTTGAAAGAAAAAAAATGTTTAGTTCGGGCGATCGGGCGCAAAGTTACGGCATTTTAAAAAGAAATCAGGGGCTGGAAAGGGTATAAATAAAAATTAACGCTCTAAGTAAATGGGTGCGATCATACCAGCACTAATGCACCGGATCCCATCAGAACTCCGCAGTTAAGCGTGCTTGGGCGAGAGTAGTATAGTACTAGGATGGGTGACCTCTTGGGAAGTCCTCGTGTTGCACCCCTTTTTCGGCGAATTCGGAATTTATTTTTGTTTTTGGTTATTTTGATTTGAGACGCGTAGATCCCGAAAAACTAACCAATTTGAAAGAAAAAAATGTTTAGTTCGGGCGATCGGGCGCAAAGTTACGGCATTTTAAAAGAAATCAGGGGCTGGAAAGGGTATAAATAAAAATTAACGCTCTAAGTAAATGGGTGCTATCATACCAGCACTAATGCACCGGATCCCATCAGAACTCCGCAGTTAAGCGTGCTTGGGCGAGAGTAGTAGTACTAGGATGGGTGACCTCCTGGGAAGTCCTCGTGTTGCACCCCTTTTTCGGCGAATTCGGAATTTATTTTTGTTTTTGGTTATTTTGATTTGAGACGCGTAGATCCCGAAAAACTAACCAATTTGAAAGAAAAAAATGTTTAGTTCGGGCGATCGGGCGCAAAGTTACGGCATTTTAAAAGAAATCAGGGGCTGGAAAGGGTATAAATAAAAATTAACGCTCTAAGTAAATGGGTGCGATCATACCAGCACTAATGCACCGGATCCCATCAGAACTCCGCAGTTAAGCGTGCTTGGGCGAGAGTAGTACTAGGATGGGTGACCTCCTGGGAAGTCCTCGTGTTGCACCCCCTTTTCGGCGAATTCGGAATTTATTTTTGTTTTTGGTTATTTTGATTTGAGACGCGTAGATCCCGAAAAACTAACCAATTTGAAAGAAAAAAATGTTTAGTTCGGGCGATTGGGCGCAAAGTTACGGCATTTTAAAAGAAATCAGGGGCTGGAAAGGGTATAAATAAAAATTAACGCTCTAAGTAAATGGGTGCGATCATACCAGCACTAATGCACCGGATCCCATCAGAACTCCGCAGTTAAGCGTGCTTGGGCGAGAGTAGTACTAGGATGGGTGACCTCCTGGGAAGTCCTCGTGTTGCACCCCTTTTTCGGCGAATTCGGAATTTATTTTTGTTTTTGGTTATTTTGATTTGAGACGCGTAGATCCCGAAAAACTAACCAATTTGAAAGAAAAAAAATGTTTAGTTCGGGCGATCGGGCGCAAAGTTACGGCATTTTAAAAGAAATCAGGGGCTGGAAAGGGTATAAATAAAAATTAACGCTCTAAGTAAATGGGTGCGATCATACCAGCACTAATGCACCGGATCCCATCAGAACTCCGCAGTTAAGCGTGCTTGGGCGAGAGTAGTAGTACTAGGATGGGTGACCTCTTGGGAAGTCCTCGTGTTGCACCCCTTTTTCGGCGAATTCGGAATTTATTTTTGTTTTTGGTTATTTTGATTTGAGACGCGTAGATCCCGAAAAACTAACCAATTTGAAAGAAAAAAATGTTTAGTTCGGGCGATCGGGCGCAAAGTTACGGCATTTTAAAAGAAATCAGGGGCTGGAAAGGGTATAAATAAAAATTAACGCTCTAAGTAAATGGGTGCTATCATACCAGCACTAATGCACCGGATCCCATCAGAACTCCGCAGTTAAGCGTGCTTGGGCGAGAGTAGTAGTACTAGGATGGGTGACCTCCTGGGAAGTCCTCGTGTTGCACCCCTTTTTCGGCGAATTCGGAATTTATTTTTGTTTTTGGTTATTTTGATTTGAGACGCGTAGATCCCGAAAAACTAACCAATTTGAAAGAAAAAAATGTTTAGTTCGGGCGATCGGGCGCAAAGTTACGGCATTTTAAAAGAAATCAGGGGCTGGAAAGGGTATAAATAAAAATTAACGCTCTAAGTAAATGGGTGCGATCATACCAGCACTAATGCACCGGATCCCATCAGAACTCCGCAGTTAAGCGTGCTTGGGCGAGAGTAGTACTAGGATGGGTGACCTCCTGGGAAGTCCTCGTGTTGCACCCCCTTTTCGGCGAATTCGGAATTTATTTTTGTTTTTGGTTATTTTGATTTGAGACGCGTAGATCCCGAAAAACTAACCAATTTGAAAGAAAAAAATGTTTAGTTCGGGCGATTGGGCGCAAAGTTACGGCATTTTAAAAGAAATCAGGGGCTGGAAAGGGTATAAATAAAAATTAACGCTCTAAGTAAATGGGTGCGATCATACCAGCACTAATGCACCGGATCCCATCAGAACTCCGCAGTTAAGCGTGCTTGGGCGAGAGTAGTACTAGGATGGGTGACCTCCTGGGAAGTCCTCGTGTTGCACCCCTTTTTCGGCGAATTCGGAATTTATTTTTGTTTTTGGTTATTTTGATTTGAGACGCGTAGATCCCGAAAAACTAACCAATTTGAAAGAAAAAAAATGTTTAGTTCGGGCGATCGGGCGCAAAGTTACGGCATTTTAAAAGAAATCAGGGGCTGGAAAGGGTATAAATAAAAATTAACGCTCTAAGTAAACGGGTGCGATCATACCAACACTAATGCACCGGATCCCATCAGAACTCCGCAGTTAAGCGTGCTTGGGCGAGAATAGTACTAGGATGGGTGACCTCCTGGGAAGTCCTCGTGTTGCACCCCTTTTTCGGCGAATTCGGAATTTATTTTTGTTTTTGGTTATTTTGATTTGAGACGCGTAGATCCCGAAATACTAACCAATTTGAAAGAAAAAAATGTTTAGTTCGGGCGATCGGGCGCAAAGTTACGGCATTTTAAAAGAAATCAGGGGCTGGAAAGGGTATAAATAAAAATTAACGCTCTAAGTAAATGGGTGCGATCATACCAGCACTAATGCACCGGATCCCATCAGAACTCCGCAGTTAAGCGTGCTTGGGCGAGAGTAGTAGTACTAGGATGGGTGACCTCCTGGGAAGTCCTCGTGTTGCACCCCTTTTTCGGCGAATTCGGAATTTATTTTTGTTTTTGGTTATTTTGATTTGAGACGCGTAGATCCCGAAAAACTAACCAATTTGAAAGAAAAAAAATGTTTAGTTCGGGCGATCGGGCGCAAAGTTACGGCATTTTAAAAGAAATCAGGGGCTGGAAAGGGTATAAATAAAAATTAACGCTCTAAGTAAATGGGTGCGATCATACCAGCACTAATGCACCGGATCCCATCAGAACTCCGCAGTTAAGCGTGCTTGGGCGAGAGTAGTACTAGGATGGGTGACCTCCTGGGAAGTCCTCGTGTTGCACCCCTTTTTCGGCGAAATCGGAATTTATTTTTGTTTTTGGTTATTTTGATTTGAAACGCGTAGATCCCGAAAAACTAACCAATTTGAAAGAAAAAAAATGTTTAGTTCGGGCGATCGGGCGCAAAGTTACGGCATTTTAAAAGAAATCAGGGGCTGGAAAGGGTATAAATAAAAATTAACGCTCTAAGTAAATGGGTGCGATCATACCAGCACTAATGCACCGGATCCCATCAGAACTCCGCAGTTAAGCGTGCTTGGGCGAGAGTAGTACTAGGATGGGTGACCTCCTGGGAAGTCCTCGTGTTGCACCCCTTTTTCGGCGAATTCGGAATTTATTTTTGTTTTTGGTTATTTTGATTTGAGACGCGTAGATCCCGAAAAACTAACCAATTTGAAAGAAAAAAAATGTTTAGTTCGGGCGATCGGGCGCAAAGTTACGGCATTTTAAAAGAAATCAGGGGCTGGAAAGGGTATAAATAAAAATTAACGCTCTAAGTAAATGGGTGCGATCATACCAGCACTAATGCACCGGATCCCATCAGAACTTCGCAGTTAAGCGTGCTTGGGCGAGAGTAGTACTAGGATGGGTGACCTCCTGGGAAGTCCTCGTGTAGCACCCCTTTTTCGGCGAAATCGGAATTTATTTTTGTTTTTGGTTATTTTGATTTGAGACGCGTAGATCCCGAAAAACTAACCAATTTGAAAGAAAAAAAATGTTTAGTTCGGGCGATCGGGCGCAAAGTTACGGCATTTTAAAAGAAATCAGGGGCTGGAAAGGGTATAAATAAAAATTAACGCTATAAGTAAATGGGTGCGATCATACCAGCACTAATGCACCGGATCCCATCAGAACTCCGCAATTAAGCGTGCTTGGGCGAGAGTAGTACTAGGATGGGTGACCTCCTGGGAAGTCCTCGTGTTGCACCCCTTTTTCGGCGAATTCGGAATTTATTTTTGTTTTTGGTTATTTTGATTTGAGACGCGTAGATCCCGAAAAACTAACCAATTTGAAAGACAAAAAATGTTTAGTTCGGGCGATCGGGCGCAAAGTTACGGCATTTTAAAAGAAATCAGGGGCTGGAAAGGGTATAAATAAAAATTAACGCTCTAAGTAAATGGGTGCGATCATACCAGCACTAATGCACCAGATCCCATCAGAACTCCGCAGTTAAGCGTGCTTGGGCGAGAGTAGTACTAGGATGGGTGACCTCCTGGGAAGTCCTCGTGTTGCACCCCTTTTTCGGCGAATTCGGAATTTATTTTTGTTTTTGGTTATTTTGATTTGAGACGCGTAGATCCCGAAAAACTAACCAATTTGAAAGAAAAAAAATGTTTAGTTCGGGCGATCGGGCGCAAAGTTACGGCATTTTAAAAGAAATCAGGGGCTGGAAAGGGTATAAATAAAAATTAACGCTCTAAGTAAATGGGTGCGATCATACCAGCACTAATGCACCGGATCCCATCAGAACTCCGCAGTTAAGCGTGCTTGGGCGAGAGTAGTACTAGGATGGGTGACCTCCTGGGAAGTCCTCGTGTTGCACCCCTTTTTCGGCGAATTCGGAATTTATTTTTGTTTTTGGTTATTTTGATTTGAGACGCGTAGATCCCGAAAAACTAACCAATTTGAAAGAAAAAAAATGTTTAGTTCGGGCGATCGGGCGCAAAGTTACGGCATTTTAAAAGAAATCAGGGGCTGGAAAGGGTATAAATAAAAATTAACGCTCTAAGTAAATGGGTGCGATCATACCAGCACTAATGCACCGGATCCCATCAGAACTCTGCAGTTAAGCGTGCTTGGGCGAGAGTAGTACTAGGATGGGTGACCTCCTGGGAAGTCCTCGTGTTGCACCCCTTTTTCGGCGAATTCGGAATTTATTTTTGTTTTTAGTTATTTTGATTTGAGACGCGTAGATCCCGAAAAACTAACCAATTTGAAAGAAAAAAAATGTTTAGTTCCGGCGATCGGGCGCAAAGTTACGGCATTTTAAAAGAAATCAGGGGCTGGAAAGGGTATAAATAAAAATTAACGCTCTAAGTAAATGGGTGCGATCATACCAGCACTAATGCACCGGATCCCATCAGAACTCCGCAGTTAAGCGTGCTTGGGCGAGAGTAGTACTAGGATGGGTGACCTCCTGGGAAGTCCTCGTGTTGCACCCCTTTTTCGGCGAATTCGGAATTTATTTTTGTTTTTGGTTATTTTGATTTGAGACGCGTAGGTCCCGAAAAACTAACCAATTTGAAAGAAAAAAAATGTTTAGTTCGGGCGATCGGGCGCAAAGTTACGGCATTTTAAAAGAAATCAGGGGCTGGAAAGGGTATAAATAAAAATTAACGCTCTAAGTAAATGGGTGCGATCATACCAGCACTAATGCACCGGATCCCATCAGAACTCCGCAGTTAAGCGTGCTTGGGCGAGAGTAGTACTAGGATGGGTGACCTCCTGGGAAGTCCTCGTGTTGCACCCCTTTTTCGGCGAATTCGGAATTTATTTTTGTTTTTGGTTATTTTGATTTGAGACGCGTAGATCCCGAAAAACTAACCAATTTGAAAGAAAAAAATGTTTAGTTCAGGCGATCGAGCGCAAAGTTACGGCATTTTAAAAGAAATCAGGGGCTGGAAAGGGTATAAATAAAAATTAACGCTCTAAGTAAATGGGTGCGATCATACCAGCACTAATGCACCGGATCCCATCAGAACTCCGCAGTTAAGCGTGCTTGGGCGAGAGTAGTACTAGGATGGGTGACCTCCTGGGAAGTCCTCGTGTTGCACCCCTTTTTCGGCGAATTCGGAATTTATTTTTGTTTTTGGTTATTTTGATTTGAGACGCGTAGATCCCGAAAAACTAACCAATTTGAAAGAAAAAAATGTTTAGTTCGGGCGATCGGGCGCAAAGTTACGGCATTTTAAAAGAAATCAGGGGCTGGAAAGGGTATAAATAAAAATTAACGCTCTAAGTAAATGGGTGCGATCACACCAGCACTAATGCACCGGATCCCATCAGAACTCCGCAGTTAAGCGTGCTTGGGCGAGAGTAGTACTAGGATGGGTGACCTCCTGGGAAGTCCTCGTGTTGCACCCCATTTTCGGCGAATTCGGAATTTATTTTTGTTTTTGGTTATTTTGATTTGAGACGCGTAGATCCCGAAAAACTAACCAATTTGAAAGAAAAAAATGTTTAGTTCGGGCGATCGGGCGCAAAGTTACGGCATTTTAAAAGAAATCAGGGGCTGGAAAGGGTATAAATAAAAATTAACGCTCTAAGTAAATGGGTGCGATCACACCAGCACTAATGCACCGGATCCCATCAGAACTCCGCAGTTAAGCGTGCTTGGGCGAGAGTAGTACTAGGATGGGTGACCTCCTGGGAAGTCCTCGTGTTGCACCCCTTTTTCGGCGAATTCGGAATTTATTTTTGTTTTTGGTTATTTTGATTTGAGACGCGTAGATCCCGAAAAACTAACCAATTTGAAAGAAAAAAATGTTTAGTTCGGGCGATCGGGCGCAAAGTTACGGCATTTTAAAAGAAATCAGGGGCTGGAAAGGGTATAAATAAAAATTAACGCTCTAAGTAAATGGGTGCGCTCATACCAGCACTAATGCACCGGATCCCATCAGAACTCCGCAGTTAAGCGTGCTTGGGCGAGAGTAGTACTAGGATGGGTGACCTCCTGGGAAGTCCTCGTGTTGCACCCCTTTTTCGGCGAATTCGGAATTTATTTTTGTTTTTGGTTATTTTGATTTGAGACGCGTAGATCCCGAAAAACTAACCAATTTGAAAGAAAAAAATGTTTAGTTCGGGCGATCGGGCGCAAAGTTACGGCATTTTAAAAGAAATCAGGGGCTGGAAAGGGTATAAATAAAAATTAACGCTCTAAGTAAATGGGTGCGATCATACCAGCACTAATGCACCGGATCCCATCAGAACTCCGCAGTTAAGCGTGCTTGGGCGAGAGTAGTACTAGGATGGGTGACCTCCTGGGAAGTCCTCGTGTTGCACCCCTTTTTCGGCGAATTCGGAATTTATTTTTGTTTTTGGTTATTTTGATTTGAGACGCGTAGATCCCGAAAAACTAACCAATTTGAAAGAAAAAAATGTTTAGTTCGGGCGATCGGGCGCAAAGTTACGGCATTTTAAAAGAAATCAGGGGCTGGAAAGGGTATAAATAAAAATTAACGCTCTAAGTAAATGGGTGCGATCATACCAGCACTAATGCACCGGATCCCATCAGAACTCCGCAGTTAAGCGTGCTTGGGCGAGAGTAGTACTAGGATGGGTGACCTCCTGGGAAGTCCTCGTGTTGCACCCCTTTTTCGGCGAATTCGGAATTTATTTTTGTTTTTGGTTATTTTGATTTGAGACGCGTAGATCCCGAAAAACTAACCAATTTGAAAGAAAAAAATGTTTAGTTCGGGCGATCGGGCGCAAAGTTACGGCATTTTAAAAGAAATCAGGGGCTGGAAAGGGTATAAATAAAAATTAACGCTCTAAGTAAATGGGTGCGATCACACCAGCACTAATGCACCGGATCCCATCAGAACTCCGCAGTTAAGCGTGCTTGGGCGAGAGTAGTACTAGGATGGGTGACCTCCTGGGAAGTCCTCGTGTTGCACCCCTTTTTCGGCGAATTCGGAATTTATTTTTGTTTTTGGTTATTTTGATTTGAGACGCGTAGATCCCGAAAAACTAACCAATTTGAAAGAAAAAAATGTTTAGTTCGGGCGATCGGGCGCAAAGTTACGGCATTTTAAAAGAAATCAGGGGCTGGAAAGGGTATAAATAAAAATTAACGCTCTAAGTAAATGGGTGCGCTCATACCAGCACTAATGCACCGGATCCCATCAGAACTCCGCAGTTAAGCGTGCTTGGGCGAGAGTAGTACTAGGATGGGTGACCTCCTGGGAAGTCCTCGTGTTGCACCCCTTTTTCGGCGAATTCGGAATTTATTTTTGTTTTTGGTTATTTTGATTTGAGACGCGTAGATCCCGAAAAACTAACCAATTTGAAAGAAAAAAATGTTTAGTTCGGGCGATCGGGCGCAAAGTTACGGCATTTTAAAAGAAATCAGGGGCTGGAAAGGGTATAAATAAAAATTAACGCTCTAAGTAAATGGGTGCGATCATACCAGCACTAATGCACCGGATCCCATCAGAACTCCGCAGTTAAGCGTGCTTGGGCGAGAGTAGTACTAGGATGGGTGACCTCCTGGGAAGTCCTCGTGTTGCACCCCTTTTTCGGCGAATTCGGAATTTATTTTTGTTTTTGGTTATTTTGATTTGAGACGCGTAGATCCCGAAAAACTAACCAATTTGAAAGAAAAAAATGTTTAGTTCGGGCGATCGGGCGCAAAGTTACGGCATTTTAAAAGAAATCAGGGGCTGGAAAGGGTATAAATAAAAATTAACGCTCTAAGTAAATGGGTGCGATCATACCAGCACTAATGCACCGGATCCCATCAGAACTCCGCAGTTAGGCGTGCTTGGGCGAGAGTAGTACTAGGATGGGTGACCTCCTGGGAAGTCCTCGTGTTGCACCCCTTTTTCGGCGAATTCGGAATTTATTTTTGTTTTTGGTTATTTTGATTTGAAACGCGTAGATCCCGAAAAACTAACCAATTTGAAAGAAAAAAATGTTTAGTTCGGGCGATCGGGCGCAAAGTTACGGCATTTTAAAAGAAATCAGGGGCTGGAAAGGGTATAAATAAAAATTAACGCTCTAAGTAAATGGGTGCGATCATACCAGCACTAATGCACCGGATCCCATCAGAACTCCGCAGTTAAGCGTGCTTGGGCGAGAGTAGTACTAGGATGGGTGACCTCCTGGGAAGTCCTCGTGTTGCTCCCCCTTTTCGGCGAATTCGGAATTTATTTTTGTTTTTGGTTATTTTGATTTGAGACGCGTAGATCCCGAAAAACTAACCAATTTGAAAGAAAAAAATGTTTAGTTCGGGCGATCGGGCGCAAAGTTACGGCATTTTAAAAGAAATCAGGGGCTGGAAAGGGTATAAATAAAAATTAACGCTCTAAGTAAATGGGTGCGATCATACCAGCACTAATGCACCGGATCCCATCAGAACTCCGCAGTTAAGCGTGCTTGGGCGAGAGTAGTACTAGGATGGGTGACCTCCTGGGAAGTCCTCGTGTTGCACCCCTTTTTCGGCGAATTCGGAATTTATTTTTGTTTTTGGTTATTTTGATTTGAGACGCGTAGATCCCGAAAAACTAACCTATTTGAAAGAAAAAAATGTTTAGTTCGGGCGATCGGGCGCAAAGTTACGGCATTTTAAAAGAAATCAGGGGCTGGAAAGGGTATAAATAAAAATTAACGCTCTAAGTAAATGGGTGCGATCATACCAGCACTAATGCACCGGATCCCATCAGAACTCCGCAGTTAGGCGTGCTTGGGCGAGAGTAGTACTAGGAAGGGTGACCTCCTGGGAATTCCTCGTGTTGCACCCCTTTTTCGGCGAATTCGGAATTTATTTTTGTTTTTGGTTATTTTGATTTGAAACGCGTAGATCCCGAAAAACTAACCAATTTGAAAGAAAAAAATGTTTAGTTCGGGCGATCGGGCGCAAAGTTACGGCATTTTAAAAGAAATCAGGGGCTGGAAAGGGTATAAATAAAAATTAACGCTCTAAGTAAATGGGTGCGATCATACCAGCACTAATGCACCGGATCCCATCAGAACTCCGCAGTTAAGCGTGCTTGGGCGAGAGTAGTACTAGGATGGGTGACCTCCTGGGAAGTCCTCGTGTTGCTCCCCCTTTTCGGCGAATTCGGAATTTATTTTTGTTTTTGGTTATTTTGATTTGAGACGCGTAGATCCCGAAAAACTAACCAATTTGAAAGAAAAAAATGTTTAGTTCGGGCGATCGGGCGCAAAGTTACGGCATTTTAAAAGAAATCAGGGGCTGGAAAGGGTATAAATAAAAATTAACGCTCTAAGTAAATGGGTGCGATCATACCAGCACTAATGCACCGGATCCCATCAGAACTCCGCAGTTAAGCGTGCTTGGGCGAGAGTAGTACTAGGATGGGTGACCTCCTGGGAAGTCCTCGTGTTGCACCCCTTTTTCGGCGAATTCGGAATTTATTTTTGTTTTTGGTTATTTTGATTTGAGACGCGTAGATCCCGAAAAACTAACCAATTTGAAAGAAAAAAATGTTTAGTTCGGGCGATCGGGCGCAAAGTTACGGCATTTTAAAAGAAATCAGGGGCTGGAAAGGGTATAAATAAAAATTAACGCTCTATGTAAATGGGTGCGATCATACCAGCACTAATGCACCGGATCCCATCAGAACTCCGCAGTTAGGCGTGCTTGGGCGAGAGTAGTACTAGGATGGGTGACCTCCTGGGAAGTCCTCGTGTTGCACCCCTTTTTCGGCGAATTCGGAATTTATTTTTGTTTTTGGTTATTTTGATTTGAAACGCGTAGATCCCGAAAAACTAACCAATTTGAAAGAAAAAAATGTTTAGTTCGGGCGATCGGGCGCAAAGTTACGGCATTTTAAAAGAAATCAGGGGCTGGAAAGGGTATAAATAAAAATTAACGCTCTAAGTAACTGGGTGCGATCATACCAGCACTTATGCACCGGATCCCATCAGAACTCCGCAGTTAAGCGTGCTTGGGCGAGAGTAGTACTAGGATGGGTGACCTCCTGGGAAGTCCTCGTGTTGCTCCCCCTTTTCGGCGAATTCGGAATTTATTTTTGTTTTTGGTTATTTTGATTTGAGACGCGTAGATCCTGAAAAACTAACCAATTTGAAAGAAAAAAATGTTTAGTTCGGGCGATCGGGCGCAAAGTTACGGCATTTTAAAAGAAATCAGGGGCTGGAAAGGGTATAAATAAAAATTAACGCTCTAAGTAAATGGGTGCGATCATACCAGCACTAATGCACCGGATCCCATCAGAACTCCGCAGTTAAGCGTGCTTGGGCGAGAGTAGTACTAGGATGGGTGACCTCCTGGGAAGTCCTCGTGTTGCTCCCCCTTTTCGGCGAATTCGGAATTTATTTTTGTTTTTGGTTATTTTGATTTGAGACGCGTAGATCCCGAAAAACTAACCAATTTGAAAGAAAAAAATGTTTAGTTCGGGCGATCGGGCGCAAAGTTACGGCATTTTAAAAGAAATCAGGGGCTGGAAAGGGTATAAATAAAAATTAACGCTCTAAGTAAATGGGTGCGATCATACCAGCACTAATGCACCTGATCCCATCAGAACTCCGCAGTTAGGCGTGCTTGGGCGAGAGTAGTACTAGGATGGGTGACCTCCTGGGAAGTCCTCGTGTTGCACCCCTTTTTCGGCGAATTCGGAATTTATTTTTGTTTTTGGTTATTTTGATTTGAGACGCGTAGATCCCGAAAAACTAACCAATTTGAAAGAAAAAAATGTTTAGTTCGGGCGATCGGGCGCAAAGTTACGGCATTTTAAAAGAAATCAGGGGCTGGAAAGGGTATAAATAAAAATTAACGCTCTAAGTAAATGGGTGCGATCATACCAGCACTAATGCACCGGATCCCATCAGAACTCCGCAGTTAAGCGTGCTTGGGCGAGAGTAGTACTAGGATGGGTGACCTCCTGGGAAGTCCTCGTGTTGCTCCCCTTTTTCGGCGAATTCGGAATTTATTTTTGTTTTTGGTTATTTTGATTTGAGACGCGTAGATCCCGAAAAACTAACCAATTTGAAAGAAAAAAATGTTTAGTTCGGGCGATCGGGCGCAAAGTTACGGCATTTTAAAAGAAATCAGGGGCTGGAAAGGGTATAAATAAAAATTAACGCTCTAAGTAAATGGGTGCGATCATACCAGCACTAATGAACCGGATCCCATCAGAACTCCGCAGTTAAGCGTGCTTGGGCGAGAGTAGTACTAGGATGGGTGACCTCCTGGGAAGTCCTCGTGTTGCACCCCTTTTTCGGCGAATTCGGAATTTATTTTTGTTTTTGGTTATTTTGATTTGAGACGCGTAGATCCCGAAAAACTAACCAATTTGAAAGAAAAAAATGTTTAGTTCGGGCGATCGGGCGCAAAGTTACGGCATTTTAAAAGAAATCAGGGGCTGGAAAGGGTATAAATAAAAATTAACGCTCTAAGTAAATGGGTGCGATCATACCAGCACTAATGCACCGGATCCCATCAGAACTCCGCAGTTAGGCGTGCTTGGGCGAGAGTAGTACTAGGATGGGTGACCTCCTGGGAAGTCCTCGTGTTGCACCCCTTTTTCGGCGAATTCGGAATTTATTTTTGTTTTTGGTTATTTTGATTTGAGACGCGTAGATCCCGAAAAACTAACCAATTTGAAAGAAAAAAATGTTTAGTTCGGGCGATCGGGCGCAAAGTTACGGCATTTTAAAAGAAATCAGGGGCTGGAAAGGGTATAAATAAAAATTAACGCTCTAAGTAAATGGGTGCGATCATACCAGCACTAATGCACCGGATCCCATCAGAACTCCGCAGTTAGGCGTGCTTGGGCGAGAGTAGTACTAGGATGGGTGACCTCCTGGGAAGTCCTCGTGTTGCACCCCTTTTTCGGCGAATTCGGAATTTATTTTTGTTTTTGGTTATTTTGATTTGAGACGCGTAGATCCCGAAAAACTAACCAATTTGAAAGAAAAAAATGTTTAGTTCGGGCGATCGGGCGCAAAGTTACGGCATTTTAAAAGAAATCAGGGGCTGGAAAGGGTATAAATAAAAATTAACGCTCTAAGTAAATGGGTGCGATCATACCAGCACTAATGCACCGGATCCCATCAGAACTCCGCAGTTAAGCGTGCTTGGGCGAGAGTAGTACTAGGATGGGTGACCTCCTGGGAAGTCCTCGTGTTGCTCCCCTTTTTCGGCGAATTCGGAATTTATTTTTGTTTTTGGTTATTTTGATTTGAGACGCGTAGATCCCGAAAAACTAACCAATTTGAAAGAAAAAAATGTTTAGTTCGGGCGATCGGGCGCAAAGTTACGGCATTTTAAAAGAAATCAGGGGCTGGAAAGGGTATAAATAAAAATTAACGCTCTAAGTAAATGGGTGCGATCATACCAGCACTAATGAACCGGATCCCATCAGAACTCCGCAGTTAAGCGTGCTTGGGCGAGAGTTGTACTAGGATGGGTGACCTCCTGGGAAGTCCTCGTGTTGCACCCCTTTTTCGGCGAATTCGGAATTTATTTTTGTTTTTGGTTATTTTGATTTGAGACGCGTAGATCCCGAAAAACTAACCAATTTGAAAGAAAAAAATGTTTAGTTCGGGCGATCGGGCGCAAAGTTACGGCATTTTAAAAGAAATCAGGGGCTGGAAAGGGTATAAATAAAAATTAACGCTCTAAGTAAATGGGTGCGATCATACCAGCACTAATGCACCGGATCCCATCAGAACTCCGCAGTTAGGCGTGCTTGGGCGAGAGTAGTACTAGGATGGGTGACCTCCTGGGAAGTCCTCGTGTTGCACCCCTTTTTCGGCGAATTCGGAATTTATTTTTGTTTTTGGTTATTTTGATTTGAGACGCGTAGATCCCGAAAAACTAACCAATTTGAAAGAAAAAAATGTTTAGTTCGGGCGATCGGGCGCAAAGTTACGGCATTTTAAAAGAAATCAGGGGCTGGAAAGGGTATAAATAAAAATTAACGCTCTAAGTAAATGGGTGCGATCATACCAGCACTAATGCACCGGATCCCATCAGAACTCCGCAGTTAGGCGTGCTTGGGCGAGAGTAGTACTAGGATGGGTGACCTCCTGGGAAGTCCTCGTGTTGCACCCCTTTTTCGGCGAATTCGGAATTTATTTTTGTTTTTGGTTATTTTGATTTGAGACGCGTAGATCCCGAAAAACTAACCAATTTGAAAGAAAAAAATGTTTAGTTCGGGCGATCGGGCGCAAAGTTACGGCATTTTAAAAGAAATCAGGGGCTGGAAAGGGTATAAATAAAAATTAACGCTCTAAGTAAATGGGTGCGATCATACCAGCACTAATGCACCGGATCCCATCAGAACTCCGCAGTTAGGCGTGCTTGGGCGAGAGTAGTACTAGGATGGGTGACCTCCTGGGAAGTCCTCGTGTTGCACCCCTTTTTCGGCGAATTCGGAATTTATTTTTGTTTTTGGTTATTTTGATTTGAGACGCGTAGATCCCGAAAAACTAACCAATTTGAAAGAAAAAAATGTTTAGTTCGGGCGATCGGGCGCAAAGTTACGGCATTTTAAAAGAAATCAGGGGCTGGAAAGGGTATAAATAAAAATTAACGCTCTAAGTAAATGGGTGCGATCATACCAGCACTAATGCACCGGATCCCATCAGAACTCCGCAGTTAAGCGTGCTTGGGCGAGAGTAGTACTAGGATGGGTGACCTCCTGGGAAGTCCTCGTGTTGCACCCCTTTTTCGGCGAATTCGGAATTTATTTTTGTTTTTGGTTATTTTGATTTGAGACGCGTAGATCCCGAAAAACTAACCAATTTGAAAGAAAAAAATGTTTAGTTCGGGCGATCGGTTACGGCATTTTAAAAGAAATCAGGGGCTGGAAAGGGTATAAATAAAAATTAACGCTCTAAGTAAATGGGTGCGATCATACCAGCACTAATGCACCGGATCCCATCAGAACTCCGCAGTTAAGCGTGCTTGGGCGAGAGTAGTACTAGGATGGGTGACCTCCTGGGAAGTCCTCGTGTTGCACCCCTTTTTCGGCGAATACGGAATTTATTTTTGTTTTTGGTAATCTTGATTTGAGACGCGTAGATCCCGAAAAACTAACCAATTTGAAAGAAAAAAATGTTTAGTTCGGGCGATCGGGCGCAAAGTTACGGCATTTTAAAAGAAATCAGGGGCTGGAAAGGGTGTAAATAAAAATTAACGCTCTAAGTAAATGGGTGCGAACATACCAGCACTAATGCACCGGATCCCATCAGAACTCCGCAGTTAAGCGTGCTTGGGCGAGAGTAGTACTAGGATGGGTGACCTCCTAGGAAGTCCTCGTGTTGCACCCCTTTTTCGGCGAATTCGGAATTTATTTTTGTTTTTGGTTATTTTGATTTGAGACGCGTAGATCCCGAAAAACTAACCAATTTGAAAGAAAAAAATGTTTAGTTCGGGCGATCGGGCGCAAAGTTACGGCATTTTAAAAGAAATCAGGGGCTGGAAAGGGTATAAATAAAAATTAACGCTCTAAGTAAATGGGTGCGATCATACCAGCACTAATGCACCGGATCCCATCAGAACTCCGCAGTTAAGCGTGCTTGGGCGAGAGTAGTACTAGGATGGGTGACCTCCTGGGAAGTCCTCGTGTTGCACCCCTTTTTCGGCGAATTCGGAATTTATTTTTGTTTTTGGTTATTTTGATTTGAGACGCGTAGATCCCGAAAAACTAACCAATTTGAAAGAAAAAAATGTTTAGTTCGGGCGATCGGGCGCAAAGTTACGGCATTTTAAAAGAAATCGGGGCTGGAAAGGGTATAAATAAAAATTAACGCTCTAAGTAAATGGGTGCGATCATACCAGCACTAATGCACCGGATCCCATCAGAACTCCGCAGTTAAGCGTGCTTGGGCGAGAGTAGTACTAGGATGGGTGACCTCCTAGGAAGTCCTCGTGTCGCACCCCTTTTTCGGCGAATTCGAAATTTATTTTTGTTTTTAATTATTTTGATTTGAGACGCGTAGATCCCGAAAAACTAACCAATTTGAAAGAAAAAAATGTTTAGTTCGGGCGATCGGGCACAAAGTTACGGCATTTTAAAAGAAATCAGGGGCTGGAAAGGGTATAAATAAAAATTAACGCTCTAAGTAAATGGGTGCGATCATACCAGCACTAATGCACCGGATCCCATCAGAACTCCGCAGTTAAGCGTGCTTGGGCGAGAGTAGTACTAGGATGGGTGACCTCCTAGGAAGTCCTCGTGTCGCACTTCTTTTTCGGCGAATTCGGAATTTATTTTTGTTTTTGGTTATTTTGATTTGAGACGCGTAGATCCCGAAAAACTAACCAATTTGAAAGAAAAAAATGTTTAGTTCGGGCGATCGGGCGCAAAGTTACGGCATTTTAAAAGAAATCGGGGCTGGAAAGGGTATAAATAAAAATTAACGCTCTAAGTAAATGGGTGCGATCATACCAGCACTAATGCACCGGATCCCATCAGAACTCCGCAGTTAAGCGTGCTTGGGCGAGAGTAGTACTAGGATGGGTGACCTCCTAGGAAGTCCTCGTGTCGCACCCCTTTTTCGGCGAATTCGAAATTTATTTTTGTTTTTAATTATTTTGATTTGAGACGTGTAGATCCCGAAAAACTAACCAATTTGAAAGAAAAAAATGTTTAGTTCGGGCGATCGGGCACAAAGTTACGGCATTTTAAAAGAAATCAGGGGCTGGAAAGGGTATAAATAAAAATTAACGCTCTAAGTAAATGGGTGCGATCATACCAGCACTAATGCACCGGATCCCATCAGAACTCCGCAGTTAAGCGTGCTTGGGCGAGAGTAGTACTAGGATGGGTGACCTCCTGGGAAGTCCTCGTGTTGCACCCCTTTTTCGGCGAATTCGGAATTTATTTTTGTTTTTGGTTATTTTGATTTGAGACGCGTAGATCCCGAAAAACTAACCAATTTGAAAGAAAAAAATGTTTAGTTCGGGCGATCGGTTACGGCATTTTAAAAGAAATCAGGGGCTGGAAAGGGTATAAATAAAAATTAACGCTCTAAGTAAATGGGTGCGATCATACCAGCACTAATGCACCGGATCCCATCAGAACTCCGCAGTTAAGCGTGCTTGGGCGAGAGTAGTACTAGGATGGGTGACCTCCTGGGAAGTCCTCGTGTTGCACCCCTTTTTCGGCGAATTCGGAATTTATTTTTGTTTTTGGTTATTTTGATTTGAGACGCGTAGATCCCGAAAAACTAACCAATTTGAAAGAAAAAAATGTTTAGTTCGGGCGCAAAGTTACGGCATTTTAAAAGAAATCAGGGGCTGGAAAGGGTATAAATAAAAATTAACGCTCTAAGTAAATGGGTGCGATCATACCAGCACTAATGCACCGGATCCCATCAGAACTCCGCAGTTAAGCGTGCTTGGGCGAGAGTAGTACTAGGATGGGTGACCTCCTGGGAAGTCCTCGTGTTGCACCCCTTTTTCGGCGAATTCGGAATTTATTTTTGTTTTTGGTTATTTTGATTTGAGACGCGTAGATCCCGAAAAACTAACCAATTTGAAAGAAAAAAATGTTTAGTTCGGGCGATCGGTTACGGCATTTTAAAAGAAATCAGGGGCTGGAAAGGGTATAAATAAAAATTAACGCTCTAAGTAAATGGGTGCGATCATACCAGCACTAATGCACCGGATCCCATCAGAACTCCGCAGTTAAGCGTGCTTGGGCGAGAGTAGTACTAGGATGGGTGACCTCCTGGGAAGTCCTCGTGTTGAACCCCTTTTTCGGCGAATTCGGAATTTATTTTTGTTTTTGGTTATTTTGATTTGAGACGCGTAGATCCCGAAAAACTAACCAATTTGAAAGAAAAAAATGTTTAGTTCGGGCGATCGGGCGCAAAGTTACGGCATTTTAAAAGAAATCAGGGGTTGGAAAGGGTATAAATAAAAATTAACGCTCTAAGTAAATGGGTGCGATCATACCAGCACTAATGCACCGGATCCCATCAGAACTCCACAGTTAAGCGTGCTTGGGCGAGAGTAGTACTAGGATGGGTGACCTCCTGGGAATTCCTCGTGTTGCACCCCTTTTTCGGCGAATTTGGAATTTATTTTTGTTTTTGGTTATTTTGATTTGAGACGCGTAGAACCCGAAAAACTAACCAATTTGAAAGAAAAAAATGTTTAGTTCGGGCGATCGGGCGCAAAGTTACGGCATTTTAAAAGAAATCGGGGCTGGAAAGGGTATAAATAAAAATTAACGCTCTAAGTAATGGGTGCGATCATACCAGCACTAATGCACCGGATCCCATCAGAACTCCGCAGTTAAGCGTGCTTGGGCGAGAGTAGTACTAGGATGGGTGACCTCCTGGGAAGTCCTCGTGTTGCACCCCTTTTTCGGCAAATTCGGAATTTATTTTTGTTTTTGGTTATTTTGATTTGAGACGCGTAGATCCCGAAAAACTAACCAATTTGAAAGAAAAAAATGTTTAGTTCGGGCGCAAAGTTACGTCATTTTAAAAGAAATCAGGGGCTGGAAAGGGTATAAATAAAAATTAACGCTCTAAGTAAATGGGTGCGATCATACCAGCACTAATGCACCGGATCCCATCAGAACTCCGCAGTTAAGCGTGCTTGGGCGAGAGTAGTACTAGGATGGGTGACCTCCTGGGAAGTCCTCGTGTTGCACCCCTTTTTCGGCGAATTCGGAATTTATTTTTGTTTTTGGTTATTTTGATTTGAGACGCGTAGATCCCGAAAAACTAACCAATTTGAAAGAAAAAAATGTTTAGTTCGGGCGATCGGTTACGGCATTTTAAAAGAAATCAGGGGCTGGAAAGGGTATAAATAAAAATTAACGCTCTAAGTAAATGGGTGCGATCATACCAGCACTAATGCACCGGATCCCATCAGAACTCCGCAGTTAAGCGTGCTTGGGCGAGAGTAGTACTAGGATGGGTGACCTCCTGGGAAGTCCTCGTGTTGCACCCCTTTTTCGGCGAATTCGGAATTTATTTTTGTTTTTGGTTATTTTGATTTGAGACGCGTAGATCCCGAAAAACTAACCAATTTGAAAGAAAAAAATGTTTAGTTCGGGCGATCGGGCGCAAAGTTACGGCATTTTAAAAGAAATCAGGGGCTGGAAAGGGTATAAATAAAAATTAAAGCTCTAAGTAAATGGGTGCGATCATACCAGCACTAATGCACCGGATCCCATCAGAACTCCACAGTTAAGCGTGCTTGGGCGAGAGTAGTACTAGGATGGGTGACCTCCTGGGAATTCCTCGTGTTGCACCCCTTTTTCGGCGAATTTGGAATTTATTTTTGTTTTTGGTTATTTTGATTTGAGACGCGTAGAACCCGAAAAACTAACCAATTTGAAAGAAAAAAATGTTTAGTTCGGGCGATCGGGCGCAAAGTTACGGCATTTTAAAAGAAATCGGGGCTGGAAAGGGTATAAATAAAAATTAACGCTCTAAGTAAATGGGTGCGATCATACCAGCACTAATGCACCGGATCCCATCAGAACTCCGCAGTTAAGCGTGCTTGGGCGAGAGTAGTACTAGGATGGGTGACCTCCTGGGAAGTCCTCGTGTTGCACCCCTTTTTCGGCGAATTCGGAATTTATTTTTGTTTTTGGTTATTTTGATTTGAGACGCGTAGATCCCGAAAAACTAACCAATTTGAAAGAAAAAAATGTTTAGTTCGGGCGATCGGGCGCAAAGTTACGGTATTTTAAAAGAAATCAGGGGCTGGAAAGGGTATAAATAAAAATTAACGTTCTAAGTAAATGGGTGCGATCATAACAGCACTAATGCGCCGGATCCCATCAGAACTCCGCAGTTAAGCGTGCTTGGGCGAGAGTAGTACTAGGATGGGTGACCTCCTGGGAATTCTTTGTGTTGCACCCCTTTTTCGGCGAATTCGGAATTTATTTTTGTTTTTGGTTATTTTGATTTGAGACGCGTAGATCCCGAAAAACTAACCAATTTGAAAGAAAAAAATGTTTAGTTCGGGCGATCGGGCGCAAAGTTACGGCATTTTAAAAGAAATCGGGGCTAAAAAGGGTATAAATAAAAATTAACGCTCTAAGTAAATGGGTGCGATCATACCAGCACTAATGCACCGGATCCCATCAGAACTTCGCAGTTAAGCGTGCTTGGGCGAGAGTAGTACTAGAATGGGTGACCTCCTGGGAAGTCCTCGTGTTGCACCCCTTTTTCGGCGAATTCGGAATTTATTTTTGTTTTTGGTTATTTTGATTTGAGACGCGTAGATCCCGAAAAACTAACCAATTTGAAAGAAAAAAATGTTTAGTTCGGGCGATCGGGCGCAAAGTTACGGCATTTTAAAAGAAATCGGGGCTGGAAAGGGTATAAATAAAAATTAACGCTCTAAGTAAATGGGTGCGATCATACCAGCACTAATGCACCGGATCCCATCAGAACTCCGCAGTTAAGCGTGCTTGGGCGAGAGTAGTACTAGGATGGGTGACCTCCTAGGAAGTCCTCGTGTCGCACTTCTTTTTCGGCGAATTCGGAATTTATTTTTGTTTTTAATTATTTTGATTTGAGACGCGTAGATCCCGAAAAACTAACCAATTTGAAAGAAAAAAATGTTTAGTTCGGGCGATCGGGCGCAAAGTTACGGCATTTTAAAAGAAATCGGGGCTGGAAAGGGTATAAATAAAAATTAACGCTCTAAGTAAATGGGTGCGATCATACCAGCACTAATGCACCGGATCCCATCAGAACTCCGCAGTTAAGCGTGCTTGGGCGAGAGTAGTACTAGGATGGGTGACCTCCTGGGAAGTCCTCGTGTTGCACCCCTTTTTCGGCGAATTCGGAATTTATTTTTGTTTTTGGTTATTTTGATTTGAGACGCGTAGATCCCGAAAAACTAACCAATTTGAAAGAAAAAAATGTTTAGTTCGGGCGACCGGGCGCAAAGTTACGGCATTTTAAAAGAAATCAGGGGCTGGAAAGGGTATAAATAAAGATTAACGCTCTAAGTAAATGGGTGCGATCATACCAGCACTAATGCACCGGATCCAATTAGAACTCCGCTGTTAAGCGTGCTTGGGCGAGAGTAGTACTAGGATGGGTGACCTCCTGGGAAGTCCTCGTGTTGCACCCCTTTTTCGGCGAATTCGGAATTTATTTTTGTTTTTGGTTATTTTGATTTGAGACGCGTAGATCCCGAAAAACTAACCAATTTGAAAGAAAAAAATGTTTAGTTCGGGCGACCGGGCGCAAAGTTACGGCATTTTAAAAGAAATCAGGGGCTGGAAAGGGTATAAATAAAGATTAACGCTCTAAGTAAATGGTAGCGATCATACCAGCACTAATGCACCGGATCCCATCAGAACTCCGCAGTTAAGCGTGCTTGGGCGAGAGTAGTACTAGGATAAGTGACCTCCTGGGAAGTCCTCGTGTTGCACCCCTTTTTCGGCGAATTCGGAATTTATTTTTGTTTTTGGTTATTTTGATTTGAGACGCGTAGATCCCGAAAAACTAACCAATTTGAAAGAAAAAAAAGTTTAGTTCGGGCGACCGGGCGCAAAGTTACGGCATTTTAAAAGAAATCAGGGGCTGGAAAGGGTATAAATAAAAATTAACGCTCTAAGTAAATGGGTGCGATCATACCAGCACTAATGCACCGGATCCCATCAGAACTCCGCAGTTAAGCGTGCTTGGGCGAGAGTAGTACTAGGATGGGTGACCTCCTGGGAAGTCCTCGTGTTGCACCCCTTTTTCGGCGAATTCGGAATTTATTTTTGTTTTTGGTTATTTTGATTTGAGACGCGTAGATCCCGAAAAACTAACCAATTTGAAAGAAAAAAATGTTTAGTTCGGGCGACCGGGCGCAAAGTTACGGCATTTTAAAAGAAATCAGGGGCTGGAAAGGGTATAAATAAAGATTAACGCTCTAAGTAAATGGGTGCGATCATACCAGCACTAATGCACCGGATCCAATTAGAACTCCGCTGTTAAGCGTGCTTGGGCGAGAGTAGTACTAGGATGGGTGACCTCCTGGGAAGTCCTCGTGTTGCACCCCTTTTTCGGCGAATTCGGAATTTATTTTTGTTTTTGGTTATTTTTATTTGAGACGCGTAGATCCCGAAAAACTAACCAATTTGAAAGAAAAAAATGTTTAGTTCGGGCGACCGGGCGCAAAGTTACGGCATTTTAAAAGTAATCAGGGGCTGGAAAGGGTATAAATAAAAATTAACGCTCTAAGTAAATGGGTGCGATCATACCAGCACTAATGCACCGGATCCCATCAGAACTCCGCAGTTAAGCGTGCTTGGGCGAGAGTAGTACTAGGATGGGTGACTTCCTGGGAAGTCCTCGTGTTGCACCCCTTTTTCGGCGAATTCGGAATTTATTTTTGTTTTTGGTTATTTTGATTTGAGACGCGTAGATCCCGAAAAACTTACTAATTTGAAAGAAAAAAATGTTTAGTTCGGGCGACCGGGCGCAAAGTTACGGCATTTTAAAAGAAATCAGGGGCTGGAAAGGGTATAAATAAAGATTAACGCTCTAAGTAAATGGGTGCGATCATACCAGCACTAATGCACCGGATCCCATTAGAACTCCGCTGTTAAGCGTGCTTGGGCGAGAGTAGTACTAGGATGGGTGACCTCCTGGGAAGTCCTCGTGTTGCACCCCTTTTTCGGCGAATTCGGAATTTATTTTTGTTTTTGGTTATTTTGATTTGAGACGCGTAGATCCCGAAAAACTAACCAATTTGAAAGAAAAAAATGTTTAGTTCGGGCGATCGGGCGCAAAGTTACGATATTTTAAAAGAAATCAGGGGCTGGAAAGGGTATAAATAAAAATTAACGCTCTAAGTAAATCGGTGCGATCATACCAGCACTACTGCACCGGATCCCATCAGAACTCCGCAGTTAAGCGTGCTTGGGTGAGAGTAGTACTAGGATGGGTGACCTCCTGGGAAGTCCTCGTGTTGCACCCCTTTTTCGGCGAATTCGGAATTTATTTTTGTTTTTGGTTATTTTGATTTGAGACGCGTAGATCCCGAAAAACTAACCAATTTGAAAGAAAAAAATGTTTAGTTCGGGCGACCGGGCGCAAAGTTACGGCATTTTAAAAGAAATCAGGGGCTGGAAAGGGTATAAATAAAAATTAACGCTCTAAGTAAATGGGTGCGATCATACCAGCACTAATGCACCGGATCCCATCAGAACTCCGCAGTTAAGCGTGCTTGGGCGAGAGTAGTACTAGGATGGGTGACCTCCTGGGAAGTCCTCGTGTTGCACCCCTTTTTCGGCGAATTCGGAATTTATTTTTGTTTTTGGTTATTTTGATTTGAGACGCGTAGATCCCGAAAAACTAACCAATTTGAAAGAAAAAAATGTTTAGTTCGGGCGACCGGGCGCAAAGTTACGGCATTTTAAAAGAAATCAGGGGCTGGAAAGGGTATAAATAATAATTAACGCTCTAAGTAAATGGGTGCGATCATACCAGCACTAATGCACCGGATCCAATTAGAACTCCGCTGTTAAGCGTGCTTGGGCGAGAGTAGTACTAGGATGGGTGACCTCCTGGGAAGTCCTCGTGTTGCACCCCTTTTTCGGCGAATTCGGAATTTATTTTTGTTTTTGGTTATTTTGATTTGAGACGCGTAGATCCCGAAAAACTAACCAATTTGAAAGAAAAAAATGTTTAGTTCGGGCGAACGGGCGCAAAGTTACGACATTGTAAAAGAAATCAGGGGCTGGAAAGGGTATAAATAAAAATTAACGCTCTAAGTAAATCGGTGCGATCATACCAGCACTACTGCACCGGATCCCATCAGAACTCCGCAGTTAAGCGTGCTTGTGTGAGAGTAGTACTAGGATGGGTGACCTCCTGGGAAGTCCTCGTGTTGCACCCCTTTTTCGGCGAATTCGGAATTTATTTTTGTTTTTGGTTATTTTGATTTGAGACGCGTAGATCCCGAAAAACTAACCAATTTGAAAGAAAAAAATGTTTAGTTCGGGCGACCGGGCGCAAAGTTACGGCATTTTAAAAGAAATCAGGGGCTGGAAAGGGTATAAATAAAGATTAACGCTCTAAGTAAATGGGTGCGATCATACCAGCACTAATGCACCGGATCCAATTAGAACTCCGCTGTTAAGCGTGCTTGGGCGAGAGTAGTACTAGGATGGGTGACCTCCTGGGAAGTCCTCGTGTTGCACCCCTTTTTCGGCGAATTCGGAATTTATTTTTGTTTTTGGTTATTTTGATTTGAGACGCGTAGATCCCGAAAAACTAACCAATTTGAAAGAAAAAAATGTTTAGTTCGGGCGACCGGGCGCAAAGTTACGGCATTTTAAAAGTAATCAGGGGCTGGAAAGGGTATAAATAATAATTAACGCTCTAAGTAAATAGGTGCGATCATACCAGCACTAATGCACCGGATCCCATCAGAACTCCGCAGTTAAGCGTGCTTGGGCGAGAGTAGTACTAGGATGGGTGACCTCCTGGGAAGTCCTCGTGTTGCACCCGTTTTTCGGCGAATTCGGAATTTATTTTTGTTTTTGGTTATTTTGATTTGAGACGCGTAGATCCCGAAAAACTTACCAATTTGAAAGAAAAAAATGTTTAGTTCGGGCGACCGGGCGCAAAGTTACGGCATTTTAAAAGAAATCAGGGGCTGGAAAGGGTATAAATAAAGATTAACGCTCTAAGTAAATGGGTGCGATCATACCAGCACTAATGCACCGGATCCCATTAGAACTCCGCTGTTAAGCGTGCTTGGGCGAGAGTAGTACTAGGATGGGTGACCTCCTGGGAAGTCCTCGTGTTGCACCCCTTTTTCGGCGAATTCGGAATTTATTTTTGTTTTTGGTTATTTTGATTTGAGACGCGTAGATCCCGAAAAACTAACCAATTTGAAAGAAAAAAATGTTTAGTTCGGGCGATCGGGCGCAAAGTTACGATATTTTAAAAGAAATCAGGGCCTGGAAAGGGTATAAATAAAAATTAACGCTCTAAGTAAATCGGTGCGATCATACCAGCACTACTGCACCGGATCCCATCAGAACTCCGCAGTTAAGCGTGCTTGGGTGAGAGTAGTACTAGGATGGGTGACCTCCTGGGAAGTCCTCGTGTTGCACCCCTTTTTCGGCGAATTCGGAATTTATTTTTGTTTTTGGTTATTTTGATTTGAGACGCGTAGATCCCGAAAAACTAACCAATTTGAAAGAAAAAAATGTTTAGTTCGGGCAACCGGGCGCAAAGTTACGGCATTTTAAAAGAAATCAGGGGCTGGAAAGGGTATAAATAAAAATTAACGCTCTAAGTAAATGGGTGCGATCATACCAGCACTAATGCACCGGATCCCATCAGAACTCCGCAGTTAAGCGTGCTTGGGCGAGAGTAGTACTAGGATGGGTGACCTCCTGGGAAGTCCTCGTGTTGCACTCCTTTTTCGGCGAATTCGGAATTTATTTTTGTTTTTGGTTATTTTGATTTGAGACGCGTAGATCCCGAAAAACTAACCTATTTGAAAGAAAAAAATGTTTAGTTCGGGCGACCGGGCGCAAAGTTACGGCATTTTAAAAGAAATCAGGGGCTGGAAAGGGTATAAATAAAGATTAACGCTCTAAGTAAATGGGTGCGATCATACCAGCACTAATGCACCGGATCCCATCAGAACTCCGCAGTTAAGCGTGCTTGGGCGAGAGTAGTACTAGGATGGGTGACCTCCTGGGAAGTCCTCGTGTTGCACCCCTTTTCCGGCGAATTCGGAATTTATTTTTGTTTTTGGTTATTTTGATTTGAGACGCGTAGATCCCGAAAAACTAACCAATTTGAAAGAAAAAAATGTTTAGTTCGGGCGATATGGCGCAAAGTTACGGCATTTTAAAAGAAATCAGGGGCTGGAAAGGGTATAAATAAAAATTAACGCTCTAAGTAAATGGGTGCGATCATACCAGCACTAATGCACCGGATCCCGTCAGAACTCCGCAGTTAAGCGTGCTTGGGCGAGAGTAGTACTAGGATGGGTGACCTCCTGGGAAGTCCTCGTGTTGCACCCCTTTTTCGGCGAATTCGGAATTTGTTTTTGTTTTTGGTTATTTTGATTTGAGACGCGTAGATCCCGAAAAACTAACCAATTTGAAAGAAAAAAATGTTTAGTTCGGGCGATCGGGCGCAAAGTTACGGCATTTTAAAAGAAATCAGGGGCTGGAAAGGATATAAATAAAAATTAACGCTCTATGTAAATGGGTGCGATCATACCAGCACTAATGCACCGGATCCCGTCAGAACTCCGCAGTTAAGCGTGCTTGGGCGAGAGTAGTACTAGGATGGGTGACCTCTTGGGAAGTCCTCGTGTTGCACCCCTTTTTCGGCGAATTCGGAATTTATTTTTGTTTTTGGTTATTTTGATTTGAGACGCGTAGATCCCGAAAAACTAACCAATTTGAAAGAAAAAAATGTTTAGTTCGGGCGATCGGGCGCAAAGTTACGGCATTTTAAAAGAAATCAGGGGCTGGAAAGGGTATAAATAAAAATTAACGCTCTAAGTAAATGGGTGCGATCATACCAGCACTAATGCACCAGATCCCATCAGAACTCCGCAGTTAAGCGTGCTTGGGCGAGAGTAGTATTAGGATGGGTGACCTCCTGGGAAGTCCTCGTGTTGCACCCCTTTTCCGGCGAATTCGGAATTTATTTTTGTTTTTGGTTATTTTGATTTGAGACGCGTAGATCCCGAAAAACTAACCAATTTGAAAGAAAAAAATGTTTAGTTCGGGCGATCGGGCGCAAAGTTACGGCATTTTAAAAGAAATCAGGGGCTGGAAAGGGTATAAATAAAAATTAACGCTCTAAGTAAATGGGTGCGATCATACCAGCACCAATGCACCGGATCCCGTCAGAACTCCGCAGTTAAGCGTGCTTGGGCGAGAGTAGTACTAGGATGGGTGACCTCCTGGGAAGTCCTCGTGTTGCACCCCTTTTTCGGCGAATTCGGAATTTGTTTTTGTTTTTGGTTATTTTGATTTGAGACGCGTAGATCCCGAAAAACTAACCAATTTGAAAGAAAAAAATGTTTAGTTCGGGCGATCGGGCGCAAAGTTACGGCATTTTAAAAGAAATCAGGGGCTGGAAAGGATATAAATAAAAATTAACGCTCTAAGTAAATGGGTGCGATCATACCAGCACTAATGCACCGGATCCCGTCAGAACTCCGCAGTTAAGCGTGCTTGGGCGAGAGTAGTACTAGGATGGGTGACCTCCTGGGAAGTCCTCGTGTTGCACCCCTTTTTCGGCGAATTCGGAATTTATTTTTGTTTTTGGTTATTTTGATTTGAGACGCGTAGATCCCGAAAAACTAACCAATTTGAAAGAAAAAAATGTTTAGTTCGGGCGATCGGGCGCAAAGTTACGGCATTTTAAAAGAAATCAGGGGCTGGAAAGGGTTTAAATAAAAATTAACGCTCTAAGTAAATGGGTGCGATCATACCAGCACTAATGCACCGGATCCCGTCAGAACTCCGCAGTTAAGCGTGCTTGGGCGAGAGTAGTACTAGGATGGGTGACCTCCTGGGAAGTCCTCGTGTTGCACCCCTTTTTCGGCGAATTCATAATTTATTTTTGTTTTTGGTTATTTTGATTTGAGACGCGTAGATCCCGAAAAACTAACCAATTTGAAAGAAAAAAATGTTTAGTTCGGGCGATCGGGCGCAAAGTTACGGCATTTTAAAAGAAATCAGGGGCTGGAAAGGGTATAAATAAAAATTAACGCTCTAAGTAAATGGGTGCGAACATACCAGCACTAATGCACCGGATCCCGTCAGAACTCCGCAGTTAAGCGTGCTTGGGCGAGAGTAGTACTAGGATGGGTGACCTCCTGGGAAGTCCTCGTGTTGCACTCCTTTTTCGGCGAATTCGGAATTTATTTTTGTTTTTGGTTATTTTGATTTGAGACGCGTAGATCCCGAAAAACTAACCAATTTGAAAGAAAAAAATGTTTAGTTCGGGCGACCGGGCGCAAAGTTACGGCATTTTAAAAGAAATAAGGGGCTGGAAAGGGTATAAATAAAAATTAACGCTCTAAGTAAATGGGTGCGATCATACCAGCACTAATGCACCGGATCCCATCAGTACTCCGCAGTTAAGCGTGCTTGGGCGGGAGTAGTACTAGGATGGGTGACCTCCTGGGAAGTCCTCGTGTTGCACCCCTTTTTCGGCGAATTCGGAATTTATTTTTGTTTTTGGTTATTTTGATTTGAGACGTGTAGATCCCGAAAAACTAACCAATTTGAAAGAAAAAAATGTTTAGTTCGAGCGATCGGGCGCAAAGTTACGGCATTTTAAAAGAAATCAGGGGCTGGAAAGGGTATAAATAAAAATTAACGCTCTAAGTAAATGGGTGCGATCATACCAGCACTAATGCACCGGATCCCATCAGTACTCCGCAGTTAAGCGTGCTTGGGCGGGAGTAGTACTAGGATGGGTGACCTCCTGGGAAGTCCTCGTGTTGCACCCCTTTTTCGGCGAATTCGGAATTTATTTTTGTTTTTGGTTATTTTGATTTGAGACGTGTAGATCCCGAAAAAACTAACCAATTTGAAAGAAAAAAATGTTTAGTTCGGGCGATCGGGCGCAAAGTTACGGCATTTTAAAAGAAATCAGGGGCTGGAAAGGGTATAAATAAAAATTAACGCTCTAAGTAAATGGGTGCGATCATACCAGCACTAATGCACCGGATGCCATCAGAACTCCGCAGTTAAGCGTGCTTGGGCGGGAGTAGTACTAGGATGGGTGACCTCCTGGAAAGTCCTCGTGTTGCACCCCTTTTTCGGCGAATTCGGAATTTACTTTTGTTTTTGGTTATTTTGATTTGAGACGCGTAGATCCCGAAAAACTAACCAATTTGAAAGAAAAAAATGTTTAGTTCGGGCGATCGGGCGCAAAGTTACGGCATTTTAAAATAAATCAGGGGCTGGAAAGGGTATAAATAAAAATTAACGCTCTAAGTAAATGGGTGCGATCATACCAGCACTAATGCACCGGATCCCGTCAGAACTCCGCAGTTAAGCGTGCTTGGGCGAGAGTAGTACTAGGATGGGTGACCTCCTGGGAAGTCCTCGTGTTGCACTCCTTTTTCGGCGAATTCGGAATTTATTTTTGTTTTTGGTTATTTTGATTTGAGACGCGTAGATCCCGAAAAACTAACCAATTTGAAAGAAAAAAATGTTTAGTTCGGGCGACCGGGCGCAAAGTTACGGCATTTTAAAAGAAATCATGGGCTGGAAAGGGTATAAATAAAAATTAACGCTCTAAGTAAATGGGTGCGATCATACCAGCACTAATGCACCGGATCCCATCAGAACTCCGCAGTTAAGCGTGCTTGGGCAAGAGTAGTACTAGGATGGGTGACCTCCTGGGAAGTCCTCGTGTTGCACCCCTTTTTCGGCGAATTCGGAATTTAAATGGGTGCGATCATACCAGCACTAATGCACCGGATCCCGTTAGAACTCCGCAGTTAAGCGTGTTTGGGCGAGAGTAGTACTAGGATGATTACCTCCTGGGAAGTCCTCATGTTGCACCCCTTTTTCTGCGAATTCGGAATTTATTTTTGTTTTTGGTTATTTTGATTTGAGACGCGTAGATCCCGAAAAACTAACCAATTTGAAAGAAAAAAATGTTTCGGGCGATCGGGCGCAAAGTTACGGCATTTTAAAAGAAATCAGGGGCTGGAAAGGGTATAAATAAAAATTAACGCTCTAAGTAAATGGGTGCGATCATACCAGCACTAATGCACCGGATCCCATCAGAACTCTGCAGTTAAGCGTGCTTGGGCGAGAGTAGTACTAGGATGGGTGACCTCCTGGGAAGTCCTCGTGTTGCACCCCTTTTTCGGCGAATTCAGAATTTATTTTTGTTTTTGGTTATTTTGATTTGAGACGCGTAGATCCCGAAAAACTAACCAATTTGAAAGAAAAAAATGTTTAGTTCGAGCGATCGGGCGCAAAGTTACGGCATTTTAAAAGAAATCAGGGGCTGGAAAGGGTATAAATAAAAATTAACGCTCTAAGTAAATGGGTGCGATCATACCAGCACTAATGCACCGGATCCCATCAGAACTCCGCAGTTAAGCGTGCTTCTGCGGGAGTAGTACTAGGATGGGTGACCTCCTGGGAAGTCCTCGTGTTGCACCCCTTTTTCGGCGAATTCGGAATTTATTTTTGTTTTTGGTTATTTTGATTTGAGACGCGTAGATCCCGAAAAACTAACCAATTTGAACGAAAAAAATGTTTAGTTCGGGCGATCGGGCGCAAAGTTACGGCATTTTAAAAGAAATAAGGGGCTGGAAAGGGTATAAATAAAAATTAACGCTCTAAGTAAATGGGTGCGATCATACCAGCACTAATGCACCGGATCCCATCAGTACTCCGCAGTTAAGCGTGCTTGGGCGGGAGTAGTACTAGGATGGGTGACCTCCTGGGAAGTCCTCGTGTTGCACCCCTTTTTCGGCGAATTCGGAATTTATTTTTGTTTTTGGTTATTTTGATTTGAGACGTGTAGATCCCGAAAAACTAACCAATTTGAAAGAAAAAAATGTTTAGTTCGAGCGATCGGGCGCAAAGTTACGGCATTTTAAAAGAAATCAGGGGCTGGAAAGGGTATAAATAAAAATTAACGCTCTAAGTAAATGGGTGCGATCATACCAGCACTAATGCACCGGATGCCATCAGAACTCCGCAGTTAAGCGTGCTTGGGCGGGAGTAGTACTAGGATGGGTGACCTCCTGGAAAGTCCTCGTGTTGCACCCCTTTTTCGGCGAATTCGGAATTTATTTTTGTTTTTGGTTATTTTGATTTGAGACGCGTAGATCCCGAAAAACTAACCAATTTGAAAGAAAAAAATGTTTAGTTCGGGCGATCGGGCGCAAAGTTACGGCATTTTAAAAGAAATTAGGGGCTAGAAAGGGTATAAATAAAAATTAACGCTCTAAGTAAATGGGTGCGATCATACCAGCACTAATGCACCGGATCCCATCAGAACTCCGCAGTTAAGCGTGCTTGGGCGGGAGTAGTACTAGGATGGGTGACCTCCTGGAAAGTCCTCGTGTTGCACCCCTTTTTCGGCGAATTCGGAATTTACTTTTGTTTTTGGTTATTTTGATTTGAGACGCGTAGATCCCGAAAAACTAACCAATTTGAAAGAAAAAAATGTTTAGTTCGGGCGATCGGGCGCAAAGTTACGGCATTTTAAAATAAATCAGGGGCTGGAAAGGGTATAAATAAAAATTAACGCTCTAAGTAAATGGGTGCGATCATACCAGCACTAATGCACCGGATCCCATCAGAACTCCGCAGTTAAGCGTGCTTGGGCGAGAGTAGTACTAGGATGGGTGACCTCCTGAGAAGTCCTCGTGTTGCACCCCTTTTTCGGCGAATTCGGAATTTATTTTTGTTTTTGGTTATTTTGATTTGAGACGCGTAGATCCCGAAAAACTAACCAATTTGAAAGAAAAAAATGTTTAGTTCGGGCGACCGGGCGCAAAGTTACGGCATTTTAAAAGAAATCAGGGGCTGGAAAGGGTATAAATAAAAATTAACGCTCTAAGTAAATGGGTGCGACCATACCAGCACTAATGCACCGGATCCCATCAGAACTCCGCAGTTAAGCGTGCTTGGGCGAGAGTAGTACTAGGATGGGTGACCTCCTGGGAAGTCCTCGTGTTGCACCCCTTTTTCGGCGAATTCGGAATTTATTTTTGTTTTTGGTTATTTTGATTTGAGACGCGTAGATCCCGAAAAACTAACCAATTTGAAAGAAAAAAATGTTTAGTTCGGGCGATCGGGCGCAAAGTTACGGCATTTTAAAAGAAATCAGGGGCTGGAAAGGATATAAATAAAAATTAACGCTCTAAGTAAATGGGTGCGATCATACCAGCACTAATGCACCGGATCCCGTCAGAACTCCGCAGTTAAGCGTGCTTGGGCGAGAGTAGTACTAGGATGGGTGACCTCCTGGGAAGTCCTCGTGTTGCACCCCTTTTTCGGCGAATTCGGAATTTATTTTTGTTTTTGGTTATTTTGATTTGAGACGCGTAGATCCCGAAAAACTAACCAATTTGAAAGAAAAAAATGTTTAGTTCGGGCGATCGGGCGCAAAGTTACGGCATTTTAAAAGAAATCAGGGGCTGGAAAGGGTTTAAATAAAAATTAACGCTCTAAGTAAATGGGTGCGATCATACCAGCACTAACGCACCGGATCCCATCAGAACTCCGCAGTTAAGCGTGCTTGGGCGAGAGTAGTACTAGGATGGGTGACCTCCTGGGAAGTCCTCGTGTTGCACCCCTTTTTCGGCGAATTCAGAATTTATTTTTGTTTTTGGTTATTTTGATTTGAGACGCGTAGATCCCGAAAAACTAACCAATTTGAAAGAAAAAAATGTTTAGTTCGGGCGATCGGGCGCAAAGTTACGGCATTTTAAAAGAAATCAGGGGCTGGAAAGGGTATAAATAAAAATTAACGCTCTAAGTAAATGGGTGCGAACATACCAGCACTAATGCACCGGATCCCGTCAGAACTCCGCAGTTAAGCGTGCTTGGGCGAGAGTAGTACTAGGATGGGTGACCTCCTGGGAAGTCCTCGTGTTGCACTCCTTTTTCGGCGAATTCGGAATTTATTTTTGTTTTTGGTTATTTAGATTTGAGACGCGTAGATCCCGAAAAACTAACCAATTTGAAAGAAAAAAATGTTTAGTTCGGGCGATCGGGCGCAAAGTTACGGCATTTTAAAAGAAATCAGGGGCTGGAAAGGGTATAAATAAAAATTAACGCTCTAAGTAAATGGGTGCGATCATACCAGCACTAATGCACCGGATCCCATCAGAACTCCGCAGTTAAGCGTGCTTGGGCGAGAGCAGTACTAGGATGGGTGACCTCGTGGGAAGTCCTCGTGTTGCACCCCTTTTTCGGCGAATCCGGAATTTATTGTTGTTTTTGGTTATTTTGATTTGAGACGCGTAGATCCCGAAAAACTAACCAATTTGAAAGAAAAAAATATTTAGTTCGGGCGATCGGGCGCAAAGTTACGGCATTTTAAAAGAAATCAGGGGCTGGAAAGGGTATAAATAAAAATTAACGCTCTGAGTAAATGGGTGCGATCATACCAGCACTAATGCACCGGAACCCATCAGAACTCCGCAGTTAAGCGTGCTTGGGTGAGAGTAGTACTAGGATGGGTGACCTCCTGGGAAGTCCTCGTGTTGCACCCCTTTTTCGGCGAATTCGGAATTTATTTTTGTTTTTGGTTATTTTGATTTGAGACGCGTAGATCCCGAAAAACTAACCAATTTGAAAGAAAAAAATGCTTAGTTCAGGCGATCGGGCGCAAAGTTACGGCATTTTAAAAGAAATCAGGGGCTGGAAAGGGTGTAAATAAAAATTAACGCTCTAAGTAAATGGGTGCGATCATACCAGCACTAATGCACCGGATCCCATCAGAACTCCGCAGTTAAGCGTGCTTGGGCGAGAGTAGTACTAGGATGGGTGACCTCCTGGGAAGTCCTCGTGTTGCACCCCTTTTTCGGCGAATTCGGAATTTATTTTTGTTTTTGGTTATTTTGATTTGAGACGCGTAGATCCCGAAAAACTAACCAATTTGAAAGAAAAAAATGTTTAATTCAGGCGATCGGGCGCAAAGTTACGACATTTTAAAAGAAATCATGGGCTGGAAAGGGTATAAATAAAAATTAACGCTCTGAGTAAATGGGTGCGATCATACCAGCACTAATGCACCGGATCCCATCAGAACTCCGCAGTTAAGCGTGCTTGGGCGAGAGTAGTACTAGGATGGGTGACCTCCTGGGAAGTCCTCGTGTTGCACTCCTTTTTCGGCGAATTCGGAATTTATTTTTGTTTTTGGTTATTTTGATTTGAGACGCGTAGATCCCGAAAAACTAACCAATTTGAAAGAAAAAAATGTTTAGTTCGGGCGACCGGGCGCAAAGTTACGGCATTTTAAAAGAAATCATGGGCTGGAAAGGGTATAAATAAAAATTAACGCTCTAAGTAAATGGGTGCGATCATACCAGCACTAATGCACCGGATCCCATCAGAACTCCGCAGTTAAGCGTGCTTGGGCAAGAGTAGTACTAGGATGGGTGACCTCCTGGGAAGTCCTCGTGTTGCACCCCTTTTTCGGCGAATTCGGAATTTAAATGGGTGCGATCATACCAGCACTAATGCACCGGATCCCGTTAGAACTCCGCAGTTAAGCGTGTTTGGGCGAGAGTAGTACTAGGATGATTACCTCCTGGGAAGTCCTCATGTTGCACCCCTTTTTCTGCGAATTCGGAATTTATTTTTGTTTTTGGTTATTTTGATTTGAGACGCGTAGATCCCGAAAAACTAACCAATTTGAAAGAAAAAAATGTTTCGGGCGATCGGGCGCAAAGTTACGGCATTTTAAAAGAAATCAGGGGCTGGAAAGGGTATAAATAAAAATTAACGCTCTAAGTAAATGGGTGCGATCATACCAGCACTAATGCACCGGATCCCATCAGAACTCTGCAGTTAAGCGTGCTTGGGCGAGAGTAGTACTAGGATGGGTGACCTCCTGGGAAGTCCTCGTGTTGCACCCCTTTTTCGGCGAATTCAGAATTTATTTTTGTTTTTGGTTATTTTGATTTGAGACGCGTAGATCCCGAAAAACTAACCAATTTGAAAGAAAAAAATGTTTAGTTCGAGCGATCGGGCGCAAAGTTACGGCATTTTAAAAGAAATCAGGGGCTGGAAAGGGTATAAATAAAAATTAACGCTCTAAGTAAATGGGTGCGATCATACCAGCACTAATGCACCGGATCCCATCAGAACTCCGCAGTTAAGCGTGCTTCTGCGGGAGTAGTACTAGGATGGGTGACCTCCTGGGAAGTCCTCGTGTTGCACCCCTTTTTCGGCGAATTCGGAATTTATTTTTGTTTTTGGTTATTTTGATTTGAGACGCGTAGATCCCGAAAAACTAACCAATTTGAACGAAAAAAATGTTTAGTTCGGGCGATCGGGCGCAAAGTTACGGCATTTTAAAAGAAATAAGGGGCTGGAAAGGGTATAAATAAAAATTAACGCTCTAAGTAAATGGGTGCGATCATACCAGCACTAATGCACCGGATCCCATCAGTACTCCGCAGTTAAGCGTGCTTGGGCGGGAGTAGTACTAGGATGGGTGACCTCCTGGGAAGTCCTCGTGTTGCACCCCTTTTTCGGCGAATTCGGAATTTATTTTTGTTTTTGGTTATTTTGATTTGAGACGTGTAGATCCCGAAAAACTAACCAATTTGAAAGAAAAAAATGTTTAGTTCGAGCGATCGGGCGCAAAGTTACGGCATTTTAAAAGAAATCAGGGGCTGGAAAGGGTATAAATAAAAATTAACGCTCTAAGTAAATGGGTGCGATCATACCAGCACTAATGCACCGGATGCCATCAGAACTCCGCAGTTAAGCGTGCTTGGGCGGGAGTAGTACTAGGATGGGTGACCTCCTGGAAAGTCCTCGTGTTGCACCCCTTTTTCGGCGAATTCGGAATTTATTTTTGTTTTTGGTTATTTTGATTTGAGACGCGTAGATCCCGAAAAACTAACCAATTTGAAAGAAAAAAATGTTTAGTTCGGGCGATCGGGCGCAAAGTTACGGCATTTTAAAAGAAATTAGGGGCTAGAAAGGGTATAAATAAAAATTAACGCTCTAAGTAAATGGGTGCGATCATACCAGCACTAATGCACCGGATCCCATCAGAACTCCGCAGTTAAGCGTGCTTGGGCGGGAGTAGTACTAGGATGGGTGACCTCCTGGAAAGTCCTCGTGTTGCACCCCTTTTTCGGCGAATTCGGAATTTACTTTTGTTTTTGGTTATTTTGATTTGAGACGCGTAGATCCCGAAAAACTAACCAATTTGAAAGAAAAAAATGTTTAGTTCGGGCGATCGGGCGCAAAGTTACGGCATTTTAAAATAAATCAGGGGCTGGAAAGGGTATAAATAAAAATTAACGCTCTAAGTAAATGGGTGCGATCATACCAGCACTAATGCACCGGATCCCATCAGAACTCCGCAGTTAAGCGTGCTTGGGCGAGAGTAGTACTAGGATGGGTGACCTCCTGAGAAGTCCTCGTGTTGCACCCCTTTTTCGGCGAATTCGGAATTTATTTTTGTTTTTGGTTATTTTGATTTGAGACGCGTAGATCCCGAAAAACTAACCAATTTGAAAGAAAAAAATGTTTAGTTCGGGCGACCGGGCGCAAAGTTACGGCATTTTAAAAGAAATCAGGGGCTGGAAAGGGTATAAATAAAAATTAACGCTCTAAGTAAATGGGTGCGACCATACCAGCACTAATGCACCGGATCCCATCAGAACTCCGCAGTTAAGCGTGCTTGGGCGAGAGTAGTACTAGGATGGGTGACCTCCTGGGAAGTCCTCGTGTTGCACCCCTTTTTCGGCGAATTCGGAATTTATTTTTGTTTTTGGTTATTTTGATTTGAGACGCGTAGATCCCGAAAAACTAACCAATTTGAAAGAAAAAAATGTTTAGTTCGGGCGATCGGGCGCAAAGTTACGGCATTTTAAAAGAAATCAGGGGCTGGAAAGGATATAAATAAAAATTAACGCTCTAAGTAAATGGGTGCGATCATACCAGCACTAATGCACCGGATCCCGTCAGAACTCCGCAGTTAAGCGTGCTTGGGCGAGAGTAGTACTAGGATGGGTGACCTCCTGGGAAGTCCTCGTGTTGCACCCCTTTTTCGGCGAATTCGGAATTTATTTTTGTTTTTGGTTATTTTGATTTGAGACGCGTAGATCCCGAAAAACTAACCAATTTGAAAGAAAAAAATGTTTAGTTCGGGCGATCGGGCGCAAAGTTACGGCATTTTAAAAGAAATCAGGGGCTGGAAAGGGTTTAAATAAAAATTAACGCTCTAAGTAAATGGGTGCGATCATACCAGCACTAACGCACCGGATCCCATCAGAACTCCGCAGTTAAGCGTGCTTGGGCGAGAGTAGTACTAGGATGGGTGACCTCCTGGGAAGTCCTCGTGTTGCACCCCTTTTTCGGCGAATTCAGAATTTATTTTTGTTTTTGGTTATTTTGATTTGAGACGCGTAGATCCCGAAAAACTAACCAATTTGAAAGAAAAAAATGTTTAGTTCGGGCGATCGGGCGCAAAGTTACGGCATTTTAAAAGAAATCAGGGGCTGGAAAGGGTATAAATAAAAATTAACGCTCTAAGTAAATGGGTGCGAACATACCAGCACTAATGCACCGGATCCCGTCAGAACTCCGCAGTTAAGCGTGCTTGGGCGAGAGTAGTACTAGGATGGGTGACCTCCTGGGAAGTCCTCGTGTTGCACTCCTTTTTCGGCGAATTCGGAATTTATTTTTGTTTTTGGTTATTTAGATTTGAGACGCGTAGATCCCGAAAAACTAACCAATTTGAAAGAAAAAAATGTTTAGTTCGGGCGATCGGGCGCAAAGTTACGGCATTTTAAAAGAAATCAGGGGCTGGAAAGGGTATAAATAAAAATTAACGCTCTAAGTAAATGGGTGCGATCATACCAGCACTAATGCACCGGATCCCATCAGAACTCCGCAGTTAAGCGTGCTTGGGCGAGAGCAGTACTAGGATGGGTGACCTCGTGGGAAGTCCTCGTGTTGCACCCCTTTTTCGGCGAATCCGGAATTTATTGTTGTTTTTGGTTATTTTGATTTGAGACGCGTAGATCCCGAAAAACTAACCAATTTGAAAGAAAAAAATATTTAGTTCGGGCGATCGGGCGCAAAGTTACGGCATTTTAAAAGAAATCAGGGGCTGGAAAGGGTATAAATAAAAATTAACGCTCTGAGTAAATGGGTGCGATCATACCAGCACTAATGCACCGGATCCCATCAGAACTCCGCAGTTAAGCGTGCTTGGGTGAGAGTAGTACTAGGATGGGTGACCTCCTGGGAAGTCCTCGTGTTGCACCCCTTTTTCGGCGAATTCGGAATTTATTTTTGTTTTTGGTTATTTTGATTTGAGACGCGTAGATCCCGAAAAACTAACCAATTTGAAAGAAAAAAATGCTTAGTTCAGGCGATCGGGCGCAAAGTTACGGCATTTTAAAAGAAATCAGGGGCTGGAAAGGGTGTAAATAAAAATTAACGCTCTAAGTAAATGGGTGCGATCATACCAGCACTAATGCACCGGATCCCATCAGAACTCCGCAGTTAAGCGTGCTTGGGCGAGAGTAGTACTAGGATGGGTGACCTCCTGGGAAGTCCTCGTGTTGCACCCCTTTTTCGGCGAATTCGGAATTTATTTTTGTTTTTGGTTATTTTGATTTGAGACGCGTAGATCCCGAAAAACTAACCAATTTGAAAGAAAAAAATGTTTAATTCAGGCGATCGGGCGCAAAGTTACGACATTTTAAAAGAAATCAGGGGCTGGAAAGGGTATAAATAAAAATTAACGCTCTGAGTAAATGGGTGCGATCATACCAGCACTAATACACCGGATTCCATCAGAACTCCGCAGTTAAGCGTGCTTGGGCGAGAGTAGTACTAGGATGGGTGACCTCCTGGGAAGTCGTCGTGTTGCACTCCTTTTTCTGCGAATTCGGAATTTATTTTTGTTTTTGGTTATTTTGATTTGAGACGCGTAGATCCCGAAAAATTAACCAATTTGAAAGAAAAAAATGTTTAGTTCGGGCGATCGGGCGCAAAGTTACGGCATTTTAAAAGAAATCAGGGGCTGGAAAGGGTATAAATAAAAATTAGCGCTCTAAGTAAATGGGTGCGATCATACCAGCACTAATGCACCGGATCCCATCAGAACTCCGCAGTTAAGCGTGTTTGGGCGAGAGTAGTACTAGGATGGGTGACCTCCTGGGAAGTCCTCGTGTTGCACCCCTTTTTCGGCGAATTCGAAATTTATTTTTGTTTTTGGTTATTTTGATTTGAGACGCGTAGATCCCGAAAAACTAACCAATTTGAAAGAAAAAAATGTTTAGTTCGGGCGATCGGGCGCAAAGTTACGGCATTTTAAAACAAATCAGGGGCTGGAAAGGGTATAAATAAAAATTAACGCTCTGAGTAAATGGGTGCGATCATACCAGCACTAATGCACCGGATCCCATCAGAACTCCGCAGTTAAGCGTGCTTGGGCGAGAGTAGTACTAGGATGGGTGACCTCCTGGGAAGTCCTCGTGTTGCACCCCTTTTTCGGCGAATTCGGAATTTATTTTTGTTTTTGGTTATTTTGATTTGAGACGCGTAGATCCCGAAAAACTAACCAATTTGAAAGAAAAAAATGTTTAGTTCGGGCGACCGGGCGCAAAGTTACGGCATTTTAAAAGAAATCAGGGGCTGGAAAGGGTATAAATAAAAATTAACGCTCTGAGTAAATGGGTGCGATCATACCAGCACTAATGCACCGGATCCCATCAGAACTCCGCAGTTAAGCGTGCTTGGGCGAGAGTAGTATTAGGATGGGTGACCTCCTGGGAAGTCCTTGTGTTGCACCCCTTTTTCGGCGAATTCGGAATTTATTTTTGTTTTTGGTTATTTTGATTTGAGACGCGTAGATCCCGAAAAACTAACCAATTTGAAAGAAAAAAATGTTTAGTTCGGGCGATCGGGCGCAAAGTTACGGCATTTTAAAAGAAATCAGGGGCTGGAAAGGGTATAAATAAATATTAACGCTCAAAGTAAATGGGTGCGATCATACCAGCACTAATGCACCAGATCCCATCAGAACTCCGCAGTTAAGCGTGCTTGGGCGAGAGTAGTACTAGGATGGGTGACCTCCTGGGAAGTCCTCGTGTTGCACCCCTTTTTCGGCGAATTCGGAATTTATTTTTGTTTTTGGTTATTTTGATTTGAGACGCGTAGATCCCGAAAAACTATCAAATTTGAAAGAAAAAAATGTTTAGTTCGGGCGATCGGGCGCAAAGTTTCGGCATTTTAAAAGAAATCAGGGGCTGGAAAGGGTATAAATAAAAATTAACGCTCTGAGTAAATGGGTGCAATCATACCAGCACTAATGCACCGGATCCCATCAGAACTCCGCAGTTAAGCGTGCTTGGGCGAGAGTAGTACTAGGATGCGTGACCTCCTGGAAAGTCCTCGTGTTGCACCCCTTTTTCGGCGAATTCGGAAATTATTTTTGTTTTTGGTTATTTTGATTTGAGACGCGTAGATCCCGAAAAACTAACCAATTTGAAAGAAAAAACTGTTTAGTTCGGGCGATCGGGCGCAAAGTTACGACATTTTAAAAGAAATCAGGGGCTGGAAAGGGTATAAATAAATATTAACGCTCTAAGTAAATGGGTGCGATCATACCAGCACTAATGCACCAGATCCCATCAGAACTCCGCAGTTAAGCGTGCTTGGGCGAGAGTAGTACTAGGATGGGTGACCTCCTGGGAAGTCCTCGTGTTGCACCCCTTTTTTGGCAAATTCGGAATTTATTTTTGTATTTGGTTATTTTAATTTGAGACGCGTAGATCCCGAAAAACTAACCAATTTGAAAGAAAAAAATGTTTAGTTCGGGCGATCGGGCGCAAAGTTATTGCATTTTAAAAGGAATCAGAGGCTGGAAAGGGTATAAATAAAAATTAACGCTCTAAGTAAATGGGTGCGATCATACCAGCACTAATGCACCGGATCCCATAAGAACTCCGCAGTTAAGCGTGCTTGGGCGAGAGTAGTACTAGGATGGGTGACCTCCTGGGAAGTCCTCGTGTTGCACCCCTTTTTCGGCGAATTCGGAATTTATTTTTGTTTTTGGTTATTTTGATTTGAGACGCGTAGATCCCGAAAAACTAACCAATTTGAAAGAAAAAAATGTTTAGTTCCGGCGATCGGGCGCAAAGTTACGGCATTTTAAAAGAAATCAGGGGCTGGAAAGGGTATAAATAAAAATTAGCGCTCTAAGTAAATGGGTGCGATCATACCAGCACTAATGCACCGGATCCCATCAGAACTCCGCAGTTAAGCGTGTTTGGGCGAGAGTAGTACTAGGATGGGTGACCTCCTGGGAAGTCCTCGTGTTGCACCCCTTTTTCGGCGAATTCGAAATTTATTTTTGTTTTTGGTTATTTTGATTTGAGACGCGTAGATCCCGAAAAACTAACCAATTTGAAAGAAAAAAATGTTTAGTTCGGGCGATCGGGCGCAAAGTTACGGCATTTTAAAAGAAATCAGGGGCTGGAAAGGGTATAAATAAAAATTAACGCTCTGAGTAAATGGGTGCGATCATACCAGCACTAATGCACCGGATCCCATCAGAACTCCGCAGTTAAGCGTGCTTGGGCGAGAGTAGTACTAGGATGGGTGACCTCCTGGGAAGTCCTCGTGTTGCACCCCTTTTTCGGCGAATTCGGAATTTATTTTTGTTTTTGGTTATTTTGATTTGAGACGCGTAGATCCCGAAAAACTAACCAATTTGAAAGAAAAAACTGTTTAGTTCGGGCGATCGGTCGCAAAGTTACGACATTTTAAAAGAAATCAGGGGCTGGAAAGGGTATAAATAAATATTAACGCTCTAAGTAAATGGGTGCGATCATACCAGCACTAATGCACCAGATCCCATCAGAACTCCGCAGTTAAGCGTGTTTGGGCGAGAGTAGTACTAGGATAGGTGACCTCCTGGGAAGTCCTCGTGTTGCACCCCTTTTTCGGCGAATTCGGAATTTATTTTTGTATTTGGTTATTTTGATTTGAGACGCGTAGATCCCGAAAAACTAACCAATTTGAAAGAAAAAAATGTTTAGTTCGGGCGATCTGGCGCAAAGTTATTGCATTTTAAAAGGAATCAGAGGCTGGAAAGGGTATAAATAAAAATTAACGCTCTGAGTAAATGGGTGCGATCATACCAGCACTAATGCACCGGATCCCATCAGAACTCCGCAGTTAAGCGTGCTTGGGCGAGAGCAGTACTAGGATGGGTGACCTCGTGGGAAGTCCTCGTGTTGCACCCCTTTTTCGGCGAATCCGGAATTTATTGTTGTTTTTGGTTATTTTGATTTGAGACGCGTAGATCCCGAAAAACTAACCAATTTGAAAGAAAAAAATATTTAGTTCGGGCGATCGGGCGCAAAGTTACGGCATTTTAAAAGAAATCAGGGGCTGGAAAGGGTATAAATAAAAATTAACGCTCTGAGTAAATGGGTGCGATCATACCAGCACTAATGCACCGGATCCCATCAGAACTCCGCAGTTAAGCGTGCTTGGGCGAGAGTAGTATTAGGATGGGTGACCTCCTGGGAAGTCCTTGTGTTGCACCCCTTTTTCGGCGAATTCGGAATTTATTTTTGTTTTTGGTTATTTTGATTTGAGACGCGTAGATCCCGAAAAACTAACCAATTTGAAAGAAAAAAATATTTAGTTCGGGCGATCGGGCGCAAAGTTACGGCATTTTAAAAGAAATCAGGGGCTGGAAAGGGTATAAATAAAAATTAACGCTCTGAGTAAATGGGTGCGATCATACCAGCACTAATGCACCGGATCCCATAAGAACTCCGCAGTTAAGCGTGCTTGGGCGAGAGTAGTATTAGGATGGGTGACCTCCTGGGAAGTCCTTGTGTTGCACCCCTTTTTCGGCGAATTCGGAATTTATTTTTGTTTTTGGTTATTTTGATTTGAGACGCGTAGATCCCGAAAAACTAACCAATTTGAAAGAAAAAAATGTTTAGTTCGGGCGACCGGGCGCAAAGTTACGGCATTTTAAAAGAAATCAGGGGCTGGAAAGGGTATAAATAAAAATTAACGCTCTGAGTAAATGGGTGCGATCATACCAGCACTAATGCACCGGATCCCATCAGAACTCCGCAGTTAAGCGTGCTTGGGCGAGAGTAGTATTAGGATGGGTGACCTCCTGGGAAGTCCTTGTGTTGCACCCCTTTTTCGGCGAATTCGGAATTTATTTTTGTTTTTGGTTATTTTGATTTGAGACGCGTAGATCCCGAAAAACTAACCAATTTGAAAGAAAAAAATGTTTAGTTCGGGCGATCGGGCGCAAAGTTACGGCATTTTAAAAGAAATCAGGGGCTGGAAAGGGTATAAATAAATATTAACGCTCAAAGTAAATGGGTGCGATCATACCAGCACTAATGCACCAGATCCCATCAGAACTCCGCAGTTAAGCGTGCTTGGGCGAGAGTAGTACTAGGATGGGTGACCTCCTGGGAAGTCCTCGTGTTGCACCCCTTTTTCGGCGAATTCGGAATTTATTTTTGTTTTTGGTTATTTTGATTTGAGACGCGTAGATCCCGAAAAACTATCAAATTTGAAAGAAAAAAATGTTTAGTTCGGGCGATCGGGCGCAAAGTTTCGGCATTTTAAAAGAAATCAGGGGCTGGAAAGGGTATAAATAAAAATTAACGCTCTGAGTAAATGGGTGCAATCATACCAGCACTAATGCACCGGATCCCATCAGAACTCCGCAGTTAAGCGTGCTTGGGCGAGAGTAGTACTAGGATGCGTGACCTCCTGGAAAGTCCTCGTGTTGCACCCCTTTTTCGGCGAATTCGGAAATTATTTTTGTTTTTGGTTATTTTGATTTGAGACGCGTAGATCCCGAAAAACTAACCAATTTGAAAGAAAAAACTGTTTAGTTCGGGCGATCGGGCGCAAAGTTACGACATTTTAAAAGAAATCAGGGGCTGGAAAGGGTATAAATAAATATTAACGCTCTAAGTAAATGGGTGCGATCATACCAGCACTAATGCACCAGATCCCATCAGAACTCCGCAGTTAAGCGTGCTTGGGCGAGAGTAGTACTAGGATGGGTGACCTCCTGGGAAGTCCTCGTGTTGCACCCCTTTTTTGGCAAATTCGGAATTTATTTTTGTATTTGGTTATTTTAATTTGAGACGCGTAGATCCCGAAAAACTAACCAATTTGAAAGAAAAAAATGTTTAGTTCGGGCGATCGGGCGCAAAGTTATTGCATTTTAAAAGGAATCAGAGGCTGGAAAGGGTATAAATAAAAATTAACGCTCTAAGTAAATGGGTGCGATCATACCAGCACTAATGCACCGGATCCCATAAGAACTCCGCAGTTAAGCGTGCTTGGGCGAGAGTAGTACTAGGATGGGTGACCTCCTGGGAAGTCCTCGTGTTGCACCCCTTTTTCGGCGAATTCGGAATTTATTTTTGTTTTTGGTTATTTTGATTTGAGACGCGTAGATCCCGAAAAACTAACCAATTTGAAAGAAAAAAATGTTTAGTTCCGGCGATCGGGCGCAAAGTTACGGCATTTTAAAAGAAATCAGGGGCTGGAAAGGGTATAAATAAAAATTAGCGCTCTAAGTAAATGGGTGCGATCATACCAGCACTAATGCACCGGATCCCATCAGAACTCCGCAGTTAAGCGTGTTTGGGCGAGAGTAGTACTAGGATGGGTGACCTCCTGGGAAGTCCTCGTGTTGCACCCCTTTTTCGGCGAATTCGAAATTTATTTTTGTTTTTGGTTATTTTGATTTGAGACGCGTAGATCCCGAAAAACTAACCAATTTGAAAGAAAAAAATGTTTAGTTCGGGCGATCGGGCGCAAAGTTACGGCATTTTAAAAGAAATCAGGGGCTGGAAAGGGTATAAATAAAAATTAACGCTCTGAGTAAATGGGTGCGATCATACCAGCACTAATGCACCGGATCCCATCAGAACTCCGCAGTTAAGCGTGCTTGGGCGAGAGTAGTACTAGGATGGGTGACCTCCTGGGAAGTCCTCGTGTTGCACCCCTTTTTCGGCGAATTCGGAATTTATTTTTGTTTTTGGTTATTTTGATTTGAGACGCGTAGATCCCGAAAAACTAACCAATTTGAAAGAAAAAACTGTTTAGTTCGGGCGATCGGTCGCAAAGTTACGACATTTTAAAAGAAATCAGGGGCTGGAAAGGGTATAAATAAATATTAACGCTCTAAGTAAATGGGTGCGATCATACCAGCACTAATGCACCAGATCCCATCAGAACTCCGCAGTTAAGCGTGTTTGGGCGAGAGTAGTACTAGGATAGGTGACCTCCTGGGAAGTCCTCGTGTTGCACCCCTTTTTCGGCGAATTCGGAATTTATTTTTGTATTTGGTTATTTTGATTTGAGACGCGTAGATCCCGAAAAACTAACCAATTTGAAAGAAAAAAATGTTTAGTTCGGGCGATCTGGCGCAAAGTTATTGCATTTTAAAAGGAATCAGAGGCTGGAAAGGGTATAAATAAATATTAACGCTCTGAGTAAATGGGTGCGATCATACCAGCACTAATGCACCGGATCCCATAAGAACTCCGCAGTTAAGCGTGCTTGGGCGAGAGTAGTATTAGGATGGGTGACCTCCTGGGAAGTCCTTGTGTTGCACCCCTTTTTCGGCGAATTCGGAATTTATTTTTGTTTTTGGTTATTTTGATTTGAGACGCGTAGATCCCGAAAAACTAACCAATTTGAAAGAAAAAAATGTTTAGTTCGGGCGACCGGGCGCAAAGTTACGGCATTTTAAAAGAAATCAGGGGCTGGAAAGGGTATAAATAAAAATTAACGCTCTGAGTAAATGGGTGCGATCATACCAGCACTAATGCACCGGATCCCATCAGAACTCCGCAGTTAAGCGTGCTTGGGCGAGAGTAGTATTAGGATGGGTGACCTCCTGGGAAGTCCTTGTGTTGCACCCCTTTTTCGGCGAATTCGGAATTTATTTTTGTTTTTGGTTATTTTGATTTGAGACGCGTAGATCCCGAAAAACTAACCAATTTGAAAGAAAAAAATGTTTAGTTCGGGCGATCGGGCGCAAAGTTACGGCATTTTAAAAGAAATCAGGGGCTGGAAAGGGTATAAATAAATATTAACGCTCAAAGTAAATGGGTGCGATCATACCAGCACTAATGCACCAGATCCCATCAGAACTCCGCAGTTAAGCGTGCTTGGGCGAGAGTAGTACTAGGATGGGTGACCTCCTGGGAAGTCCTCGTGTTGCACCCCTTTTTCGGCGAATTCGGAATTTATTTTTGTTTTTGGTTATTTTGATTTGAGACGCGTAGATCCCGAAAAACTATCAAATTTGAAAGAAAAAAATGTTTAGTTCGGGCGATCGGGCGCAAAGTTTCGGCATTTTAAAAGAAATCAGGGGCTGGAAAGGGTATAAATAAAAATTAACGCTCTGAGTAAATGGGTGCAATCATACCAGCACTAATGCACCGGATCCCATCAGAACTCCGCAGTTAAGCGTGCTTGGGCGAGAGTAGTACTAGGATGCGTGACCTCCTGGAAAGTCCTCGTGTTGCACCCCTTTTTCGGCGAATTCGGAAATTATTTTTGTTTTTGGTTATTTTGATTTGAGACGCGTAGATCCCGAAAAACTAACCAATTTGAAAGAAAAAACTGTTTAGTTCGGGCGATCGGGCGCAAAGTTACGACATTTTAAAAGAAATCAGGGGCTGGAAAGGGTATAAATAAATATTAACGCTCTAAGTAAATGGGTGCGATCATACCAGCACTAATGCACCAGATCCCATCAGAACTCCGCAGTTAAGCGTGCTTGGGCGAGAGTAGTACTAGGATGGGTGACCTCCTGGGAAGTCCTCGTGTTGCACCCCTTTTTTGGCAAATTCGGAATTTATTTTTGTATTTGGTTATTTTAATTTGAGACGCGTAGATCCCGAAAAACTAACCAATTTGAAAGAAAAAAATGTTTAGTTCGGGCGATCGGGCGCAAAGTTATTGCATTTTAAAAGGAATCAGAGGCTGGAAAGGGTATAAATAAAAATTAACGCTCTAAGTAAATGGGTGCGATCATACCAGCACTAATGCACCGGATCCCATAAGAACTCCGCAGTTAAGCGTGCTTGGGCGAGAGTAGTACTAGGATGGGTGACCTCCTGGGAAGTCCTCGTGTTGCACCCCTTTTTCGGCGAATTCGGAATTTATTTTTGTTTTTGGTTATTTTGATTTGAGACGCGTAGATCCCGAAAAACTAACCAATTTGAAAGAAAAAAATGTTTAGTTCCGGCGATCGGGCGCAAAGTTACGGCATTTTAAAAGAAATCAGGGGCTGGAAAGGGTATAAATAAAAATTAGCGCTCTAAGTAAATGGGTGCGATCATACCAGCACTAATGCACCGGATCCCATCAGAACTCCGCAGTTAAGCGTGTTTGGGCGAGAGTAGTACTAGGATGGGTGACCTCCTGGGAAGTCCTCGTGTTGCACCCCTTTTTCGGCGAATTCGAAATTTATTTTTGTTTTTGGTTATTTTGATTTGAGACGCGTAGATCCCGAAAAACTAACCAATTTGAAAGAAAAAAATGTTTAGTTCGGGCGATCGGGCGCAAAGTTACGGCATTTTAAAAGAAATCAGGGGCTGGAAAGGGTATAAATAAAAATTAACGCTCTGAGTAAATGGGTGCGATCATACCAGCACTAATGCACCGGATCCCATCAGAACTCCGCAGTTAAGCGTGCTTGGGCGAGAGTAGTACTAGGATGGGTGACCTCCTGGGAAGTCCTCGTGTTGCACCCCTTTTTCGGCGAATTCGGAATTTATTTTTGTTTTTGGTTATTTTGATTTGAGACGCGTAGATCCCGAAAAACTAACCAATTTGAAAGAAAAAACTGTTTAGTTCGGGCGATCGGTCGCAAAGTTACGACATTTTAAAAGAAATCAGGGGCTGGAAAGGGTATAAATAAATATTAACGCTCTAAGTAAATGGGTGCGATCATACCAGCACTAATGCACCAGATCCCATCAGAACTCCGCAGTTAAGCGTGCTTGGGCGAGAGTAGTACTAGGATGGGTGACCTCCTGGGAAGTCCTCGTGTTGCACCCCTTTTTTGGCAAATTCGGAATTTATTTTTGTATTTGGTTATTTTGATTTGAGACGCGTAGATCCCGAAAAACTAACCAATTTGAAAGAAAAAAATGTTTAGTTCGGGCGATCTGGCGCAAAGTTATTGCATTTTAAAAGGAATCAGAGGCTGGAAAGGGTATAAATAAACATTAACGCTCTAAGTAAATGGGTGCGATCATACCAGCACTAATGCACCGGATCCCATAAGAACTCCGCAGTTAAGCGTGCTTGGGCGAGAGTAGTATTAGGATGGGTGACCTCCTGGGAAGTCCTTGTGTTGCACCCCTTTTTCGGCGAATTCGGAATTTATTTTTGTTTTTGGTTATTTTGATTTGAGACGCGTAGATCCCGAAAAACTAACCAATTTGAAAGAAAAAAATGTTTAGTTCGGGCGACCGGGCGCAAAGTTACGGCATTTTAAAAGAAATCAGGGGCTGGAAAGGGTATAAATAAAAATTAACGCTCTGAGTAAATGGGTGCGATCATACCAGCACTAATGCACCGGATCCCATCAGAACTCCGCAGTTAAGCGTGCTTGGGCGAGAGTAGTATTAGGATGGGTGACCTCCTGGGAAGTCCTTGTGTTGCACCCCTTTTTCGGCGAATTCGGAATTTATTTTTGTTTTTGGTTATTTTGATTTGAGACGCGTAGATCCCGAAAAACTAACCAATTTGAAAGAAAAAAATGTTTAGTTCGGGCGATCGGGCGCAAAGTTACGGCATTTTAAAAGAAATCAGGGGCTGGAAAGGGTATAAATAAATATTAACGCTCAAAGTAAATGGGTGCGATCATACCAGCACTAATGCACCAGATCCCATCAGAACTCCGCAGTTAAGCGTGCTTGGGCGAGAGTAGTACTAGGATGGGTGACCTCCTGGGAAGTCCTCGTGTTGCACCCCTTTTTCGGCGAATTCGGAATTTATTTTTGTTTTTGGTTATTTTGATTTGAGACGCGTAGATCCCGAAAAACTATCAAATTTGAAAGAAAAAAATGTTTAGTTCGGGCGATCGGGCGCAAAGTTTCGGCATTTTAAAAGAAATCAGGGGCTGGAAAGGGTATAAATAAAAATTAACGCTCTGAGTAAATGGGTGCAATCATACCAGCACTAATGCACCGGATCCCATCAGAACTCCGCAGTTAAGCGTGCTTGGGCGAGAGTAGTACTAGGATGCGTGACCTCCTGGAAAGTCCTCGTGTTGCACCCCTTTTTCGGCGAATTCGGAAATTATTTTTGTTTTTGGTTATTTTGATTTGAGACGCGTAGATCCCGAAAAACTAACCAATTTGAAAGAAAAAACTGTTTAGTTCGGGCGATCGGGCGCAAAGTTACGACATTTTAAAAGAAATCAGGGGCTGGAAAGGGTATAAATAAATATTAACGCTCTAAGTAAATGGGTGCGATCATACCAGCACTAATGCACCAGATCCCATCAGAACTCCGCAGTTAAGCGTGCTTGGGCGAGAGTAGTACTAGGATGGGTGACCTCCTGGGAAGTCCTCGTGTTGCACCCCTTTTTTGGCAAATTCGGAATTTATTTTTGTATTTGGTTATTTTGATTTGAGACGCGTAGATCCCGAAAAACTAACCAATTTGAAAGAAAAAAATGTTTAGTTCGGGCGATCGGGCGCAAAGTTATTGCATTTTAAAAGGAATCAGAGGCTGGAAAGGGTATAAATAAAAATTAACGCTCTAAGTAAATGGGTGCGATCATACCAGCACTAATGCACTGGATCCCATAAGAACTCCGCAGTTAAGCGTGCTTGGGCGAGAGCAGTACTAGGATGGGTGACCACCTGGGAAGTCCTCGTGTTGCGCCCCTTTTTTGGCGAATTCGGAAATTTATTTTTGTTTTTGGTTATTTCAATTTGAGACGCGTAGATCCCGAAAAAGTAATCAATTTGAAAAAAAGTAAATTTTTAATTCGGACGATCGGGCACAAAGTTACGGCATTTTAAAAGAAATCAGGGGCAAGAAAGGGTATAAATAAAAATTAACGCTCTAAGTAAACGGGTGCGATCATACCAGCACTAATGCACCGGATCCCATCAGAACTCCGCAGTTAAGCGTGCTTGGGCGAGAGTAGTACTAGGATGGGTGACCTCCTGGGAAGTCCTCGTGTTGCACCCCTTTTTTGGCGAATTCGGAATTTGTAATTGTTTTTGGTTTTTTTGATTTGAGACGCGTAGATACCGAAAAACTAACCAATTTGAAAGGAAAAAATATTTAGTTCGGACGATCGGGCACAAAGTTACGGCATTTTAAAAGAAATCTAGGGCTGGAAAGGGTATAAATAAAAATTAACACTCTAAGTAAATGGGTGCGATCATACCAGCACTAATGCACTGGATCCTATCAGAACTCCGCAGTTAAGCATGCTTGGGCAAGATTAGTTTTAGGATGGGTGACCTCCTGGGAAGTCCTCGTGTTGCACCCTTTTTTGGGCGAATTCGGAATTTATTTTAGTTTTTGGTTATATTTAGATGGGAAATGGTTTGAGACGCGTAGATCTCGAAAAAATTATCAATTTAAAAAAAACGTTTAATTCGAACTATCGGACACAAAGTTACGATTGTTTATAGGAAATCAGGAGCTGGAAAGGATAAAAGTACATATTAGCGCTATAAGTAAATGGGTGTGATCATACCAGCACTAATGCACAGGATCCCACCAGAACTCCTCAGTTAAGCGTGCTTGGGCGAGAGTAGTACATGGATGGGTGACCTCCTGGGAAGTCCTCGTGTTGCACCCTTTTTTCGGCGAATTCGGAATTTATTTTTGTTTTTGGTTATTTTGACTTGAGACGCGTAGATCCCGAAAAACTAACCAATTCGAAAGAAAAAAATGTTTAGTTCGGGCGATCGGGCGCAAAGTTACGGCATTTTAAAAGAAATCAGGGACAGGAAAGGGTATAAATAAAAATTAACGCTCTAAGCAAATGGGTGCGATCATACTAGCACTAATGCACCGGATCCCATCAGAACTCCGCAGTTAAGCGTGTTTGGGCGAGAGTAGTACTAGGATGGGTGACCTCCTGGGAAATCCTCGTGTTGCACCCCTTTTTTGGCGAATTCGGAATTTATTTCTGTTTTTGGTTATTTTGATTTGAGACGCGTAGATCCCGAAAAACTAACCAATTTGAAAGAAAAAAATGTTTAGTTCGGGCGATCGGGCGCAAAGTTACGGCATTTTAAAAGAAATCAGGGGCTGGAAAGGGTATAAATAAAAATTAACGCTCTAAGTAAATGGGTGCGATCATACCAGCACTAATGCACCGGATCCCATCAGAACTCCGCAGTTAAGCGTGCTTGGGCGAGAGTAGTACTAGGATGGGTGACCTCCTGGGAAGTCCTCGTGTTGCACCCCTTTTTCGGCGAATTCGTAATTTATTTTTGTTTTTGGTTATTTTGATTTGAGACGCTTAGATCCCGAAAAACTAACCAATTTGAAAGAAAAAAATGTTTAGTTCGGGCGATCGGGCGCAAAGTTACGACATTTTAAAAGAAATCAGGGGCTGGAAAGGGTATAAATAAAAATTAACGCTCTAAGTAAATGGGTGCGAACATACCAGCACTAATGCATCGGATCCCATCAGAACTCCGCAGTTAAGCGTGCTTGGGCGAGAGTAGTACTAGGATGGGTGACCTCCTGGAAAGTCCTCGTGTTGCACCCCTTTTTCGGCGAATTCGGAATTTATTTTTGTTTTTGGTTATTTTGATTTGAGACGCGTAGATCCCGAAAAACTAACCAATTTGAAAGAAAAAAATGTTTAGTTCGGGCGATCGGGCGCAAAGTTACAACATTTTAAAAGAAATCAGGGGCTGGAAAGGGTATAAATAAAAATTAACGCTCTAAGTAAATGGGTGCGATCATACCAGCACTAATGCACCGGATCCCATCAGAACTCAGCAGTTAAGCGTTCTTGGGCGAGAGTAGTACTTGGATGGGTGACCTCCTGGGAAGTCCTCGTGTTGCACCCCTTTTTCGGCGAATTCGGAATTTATTTTTGTTTTTGGTTATTTTGACTTGAGACGCGTAGATCCCGAAAAACTAACCAATTCGAAAGAAAAAAATGTTTAGTTCGGGCGATCGGGCGCAAAGTTACGGCATTTTAAAAGAAATCAGGGACAGGAAAGGGTATAAATAAAAATTAACGCTCTAAGCAAATGGGTGCGATCATACTAGCACTAATGCACCGGATCCCATCAGAACTCCGCAGTTAAGCGTGTTTGGGCGAGAGTAGTACTAGGATGGGTGACCTCCTGGGAATTTCTCGTGTTGCACCCCTTTTTTGGCGAATTCGGAATTTATTTTTGTTTTTGGTTATTTTGATTTGAGACGCGTAGATCCCGAAAAACTAACCAATTCTAAAGAAAAAAATGTTTAGTTCGGGCGATCGGGCGCAAAGTTACGACATTTTAAAAGAAATCAGGGGCTGGAAAGGGTATAAATAAAAATTAACGCTCTAAGTGAATGGGTGCGATCATATCAGCACTAATGCACCGGATCCCATTAGAACTCCGCAGTTAAGCGTGCTTGGGCGAGAGTAGTACTAGGATGGGTGAACTCCTGGGAAGTCCTCGTGTTGCACCCCTTTTTTGGCGAATTCGGAATTTATTTTTGTTTTTGGTTATTTTGATTTAAGACGCGTAGATCCCGAAAAACTAACCAATTTGAAAGAAAAAAATGTTTAGTTCGGGCGATCGGGCGCAAAGTTACGGCATTTTAAAAGAAATCAGGAGCTGGAAAGGGTATAAATAAAAATTAACGCTCTAAGTAAATGGGTGCGATCATACCAGCACTAATGCACCGGATCCTATCAGAACTCCGCAGTTAAGCGTGCTTGGGCGAGAGTAGTACTAGGATGGGTTCCTGGGAAGTCCTCGTGTTGCACCCCTTTTTCGGCTAATTCGGAATTTATTTTTGTTTTTGGTTATTTTGACTTGAGACGCGTAGATCCCGAAAAACTAACCAATTCGAAAGAAAAAAATGTTTAGTTCGGGCGATCGGGCGCAAAGTTACGACATTTTAAAAGAAATCAGGGGCTGGAAAGGGTATAAATAAAAATTAACGCTCTAAGCAAATGGGTGCGATCATACTAGAACTAATGCACCGGATCCCATCAGAATTCCGCAGTTAAGCGTGTTTGGGCGAGAGTAGTACTAGGATGGGTGACCTCCTGGGAAGTCCTCGTGTTGCACCCCTTTTTTGGCGAATTCGGAATTTATTTTTGTTTTTGGTTATTTTGATTTGAGACGCGTAGATCCCGAAAAACTAACCAATTTGAAAGAAAAAAAAGTTTAGTTCGGGCGATCGGGCGCAAAGTTACGGCATTTTAAAAGAAATCAGGGGCTGGAAAGGGTATAAATAAAAATTAACGCTCTAAGTAAATGGGTGCGATCATACCAGCACTAATGCACCGGATCCCATCAGAACTCCGCAGTTAAGCGTGCTTGGACGAGAGTAGTACTAGGATGGGTGACCACCTGGGAAGTCCTCGTGTTGCGCCCCTTTTTTGGCGAATTCGGAATTTATTTTTGTTTTTGGTTATTTTGATTTGAGACGCGTAGATCCTGAAAAACTAACCAATTTGAAAGAAAAAAATGTTTAGTTCGGGCGATCGGGCGCAAAGTTACGGCATTTTAAAAGAAATCAGGGGCTGGAAAGGGTATAAATAAAAATTAACGCTCTAAGTGAATGGGTGCAATCATACCAGCACTAATGCACCGGATCCCATCAGAACTCTGCAAATAAGCGTGCTTGGGCGAGAGTAGTACTAGGATGGGTGACCTCCTGGGAAGTCCTCGTGTTGCACCCCTTTTTTGGCGAATTCGGAATTTATTTTTGTTTTTGGTTATTTTGAGATAGGAAATGGTTTGAGACGCGTAGATCCCGAAAAACTAACCAATTTGAAAGGAAAAAATATTTAGTTCGGACGATCGGGCACAAAGTTACGGCATTTTAAAAGAAATCTAGGGCTGGAAAGGGTATAAATAAAAATTAACACTCTAAGTAAATGGGTGCGATCATACCAGCACTAATGCACTGGATCCTATCAGAACTCCGCAGTTAAGCATGCTTGGGCGAGATTAGTTTTAGGATGGGTGACCTCCTGGGAAGTCCTCGTGTTGCACCCTTTTTTGGGCGAATTCGGAATTTATTTTAGTTTTTGGTTATATTTAGATGGGAAATGGTTTGAGACGCGTAGATCTCGAAAAAATTATCAATTTAAAAAAAACGTTTAATTCGAACTATCGGACACAAAGTTACGATTGTTTATAGGAAATCAGGAGCTGGAAAGGATAAAAGTACATATTAGCGCTATAAGTAAATGGGTGTGATCATACCAGCACTAATGCACAGGATCCCACCAGAACTCCTCAGTTAAGCGTGCTTGGGCGAGAGTAGTACATGGATGGGTGACCTCCTGGGAAATCCTCGTGTTGAACCCTTTTTTTGGCGAATTCGGAATTTAATTTTGTTTTTTGATATTTTGGTATGGGAAATGGTTTGAGACGCGTAGATCTCGAAAAAATAACCAATTTGAAAAAAAAATGTTTAATTCGGACGATCGGGCACAAAGTTACGACATTTTGAAGGAAATCAGGGTCTGGAAAGGGCATACATACAAATTAACGCTTTAAGTAAATGTGTGCGATGATACCAGCACTAATGCACTGGATCCCATCAGAACTCCGCAGTTAAGCGTACTTGGGTGAGAGTAGTACTAGGACGGGTGATCTCCTGAGAAGTCCTCGTGTTGCACCCTTTTTTGGTGAATTCAGAATTTTTTTTTTTGGTTATTTTGAGATGGGAAATGGTTTTATACGCGTACATCTCGAAAAAATAACCAATTTGAAAAAAAAATGTTTAATTCGAACGATCGGGCACAAAGTTACGACATTTTGAAGGAAATCAGGGGTTGGAAAGGGTATAAATATAAATTAACTCTTTAAGTAAATGGGTGCGATCATACCAGCACTAATGCACTGGATCCCATCTGAACTCCGAAGTTAAGCGTGGTTGGGCGAGAGTAGTATAAGGATTGGCTATTTCTTGGGAAGTCCTCGTGTTATACCTCTTTTTTGGCGAATTCGGAATTTGTTTATTTTTTTGGTTATTTTGATATGGGAAATGGTTAGAGACGCGTAGACCTCAAAAAAATAACCAATTTGAAAAAAAAAAATTTAATTCAGACGATCGGGCACAAAGTTACGGCATTTTGAAGGAAATTAGGGTCTGGAAAGGGTAGAAATACAAATTAACGCTTTAAATAAATGGGTGCGATCATACCAACACTAATGCACCGGATCCTATCAGAATTCCGCAGTTATGCGTGCTTGGGCGAAAGTAGTACTAGGATGGGAGACCTCCTTGGAAGTCCTCGTGTTGCACCCTTTTTTGGCGAATTCGGAATTTATTTATTTTTTTGGTTATTTTGAGAGGGGAAATGGTTAGAGACGCGTAGATCTCGAAAAAATAACCTATTTGAAAAAAAAATGTTTAATTCGGACGATCGGACACAAAGTTACGGCATTTTGAAGGAAATCAGGTGCTGGAAAGGGTATAAATACAAATTAACGCTTTAAGTAAATGGGTGTGATCATACCAGCACTAATGCACCGAATCCCATTAGAACTCCGCAGTTAAGCGTGCTTGGGCGAAATTAGTACTAGGATGGGTGACCTTCTGGGAAATCCTCGTGTTGCACCCCCTTTTTTGACGAATTCGGAATTTATTTTTGTTTTATGTTATTTTGAGATGGGAAATTGTTTGAGACGCGTAGATCTCGAGAAATTAACCAATTTGAAAAAGTAAAAATGTTTAATTCGGACGATCGGGCGCAAAGTTACGGCATTTTGAAGGAAATCAGGGGCTAGAAAGGGTATAAATACAAATTAGCGCTATAACGAAACGGGTGCGATCATACCAGCACTAATGCACCGGATCCCATCATAACTCCGCGGTTAAGCGTGCTTGGGCGAGTGTAGGAAAGATTTCAAGCATTACCCCAAACTTGATCCCCACTTTGATCATACACTTAAGTGTGGTGGCGTCCAAAGGGAAAGAAAAGAGAGCAAAAGAGTCGCCAACAAGTTTTAGGAACTTGTAAACCGTTCACAGGATGAAGGTTACACCCCTTCACGATGCATGAGATCGTCAACTCCAAAAGCTCTTGAACCAAATAGGGTTCGGGGATGAAGGTACAAATCCAACCTAAAAGAGATTGAACCTACCCTAAAAAGGCCTCTACTTTATTCTTCTCGTATTTATGTGCGCTTTCTGACTAGCATGCAAACATTAGATTAACCCTAAACCTGTTTAACCTATGTTGGTTGAATATTAATGCACGAACAAAACTATTATTGGCGATTACTTGAATTATAATCATATTAGCCTAAACAAGATTATTAATTATCTTATTAAGCGTGATTACAAGTATAAATTCCCTTTAATCCTGCAAGAGAGGGCATGATCAAGCAACAACAATAATAAAATATCAAGCAACATAAGAATCATCATAATAATAACAACAATAATCATAATAACAATCATAATAATCATGATTATCATAATCATGTTAAAGCATAATATTAATAGCAAGATACTAGGCATGATACTAACAAGATTAATAACAAACCCTAGAATGTCACTAAGCAATAAAGATCAAAGCTCTAACCCTAACATGGTACTAACATGATATTAGAAAAGAGTAAAAGGCACCCTAAACATGATACGAGAAAGCAATAATAACATCCTAACATGATACTAGGAATTAATAAATAATAAACATGCTTTCTACAAGAATAGAGCAATAAGATTACATACTTTGATGCCTCGTACCTCTTTCTAATAACAAAATACACACGTTAGTAACTTTAAGGAAAATAATAAATCAAACAATTAAATTAAATAATGGAAATAGAGATTTGGGACCAAACCCTCAGAAAAGTATTAATCTTCCACGTCTAGGGCAAAGGCAACTTCGAACTCGGCTAGGTGTTTCTAGATCTCGTGTATGCGCAATTGTGTTTGTGAAAAGCTAGAGAGATGAGAACTTAGAGAGAATTTAGAGAATAGATCGATTGTAGAATGAGAATTGATGATTGTCGATCCTTAAAAACGGAGGTTCAGGACCCTATTTATAAGAAAACAATCTGGAAATAGGTAGAATTTGATAAGGAATAAAACTCCACGTTGTCGCCAAACTAGCGACAGGACTGTCGTTTGGCGACAGCCTGGATTCCTACGCGCTTTCAAACACCGAGTCCACTTATCAATCAAAATTGACTTGTAAAGTCCGTATGAAAACTTAAATCGTATTTTTCATAAAATAATATTTTATTCCAAGTAAAACTTATCAAAATCTAATTATTAATTCTAATTTATTAGGACTTTAAAGAACCTTCTAGAGAATTCTAGAAGACTATAATTAATTCTAATAACTTTAGGAATAATAATTAACATTAGGCCCTCCCCTATATCATCGGGCCGCATGTAAAGATCAAACTTGGCCCAGTTTAGTATTTTGGCCATAACTTCCTCATTATTCATCGGAATTGGGCTTATAATACATCGTTAGAAAGATCTTTGCAAGCCCCATCCAACTACACTATTATTGGAACCTTGTCGTGGACCAAACTAAACTGGATTGGCTATTTTCATAAAATAGAGTTTTTTTTTCGAAACAGAAAGAAAGAATTTTTAATAAAAACTAACCGCCACACCCGACCTTTCACACTTTCACTTCGTTCGATTATCATTCGACGCAAAAAGGTATTCATAACTGGTTTTGGTTTTGGGGAGACACAAATGGGTGTCTACAGGTGACCTTCTGGGAAGTCCTCGTGTAGCACCCCTTTTTTGGCGAAATCGGTATTTATTTTGTTTTTTGTTATTTTGAGATGGGAAATGGTTTGAGACGCGTAGATCTCAAAAAAATTAATAATTTGAAAAAAAAAATGTTTAATTCGGACGATCGGGCACAAAGTTAAGGCAATTTGAAGGAAATCAGGGGCTGGAAAAGGGTATAAATAAAAATTAGCGCTATAGGTAAATGGGTGCGATCATACCAGCATTATTGCACCAGATCCCATCATAACTCCGCAGTTCAGCGTGCTTGGGCGAGAGTAGTACTTGGATGGGTGACCTCCTGGGAAGTCCTCGTGTTGCACCCCTTTTTTCGCGAATTCGGAATTTATTTTTGTTTTTTTTTTTGTTTTGAGATGGGAAATGGTTTGAGACGCGTAGATCTCGAAAAAATTACTAATTTGAAAAAAAAAATGTTTAATTTGGACGATCGGATAAAATGGTACGACATTTTGAAGGAAATCAGGAGCTGGAAAGGTTATAAATAAAAATCTACGCTATAGGTAAATGGGTGCGATCATAACATCACTAATGCACCGGATCCCATCCGAACTCCGCAGTTAATGGGCTTGGGCGAGAGTAGTATTAGGATGGGAGATCTTCTGGGAAGTCCTCGTGGTACACCCCTTTTTTTGGCGAATTAGAAATTTATTTTTGTTTTATGTTATTTTGAGATGGGAAATAGTTTGAGACGCGTAGATCTCAAAAAAATAACCAATTTGAAAAAAAAATGTTTAATTCGGACGATCGGGCAAAAAGTTACGGCATTTTGAAGAAAATCAGGAGCTGGAAAGGGTATAAATACAAATTAGCGCTATAAGTTAATGGGTGCGATCATACCAGCACTATTGCACTGGATCCCATCAAAACTATGCAGTTAAGCGTGCTTGGGCGAAAGTAATAATAGGATGGGTTACCTCCTGCGAAGTCCTCGTGTTGCACCCTTTTTTGGCGAATTCGGAATTTACTTTTGTTTTAAGTTATATTGAGATGGGAAATGGTTTGAGACGCGTAGATCTCGAAAAATAACCAATTTGAAACAAAAAATGTTTAATTCGGACGATCGGGCACAAAGTTACGGCAGTTTGACGGAAATCAGGGGCTGGAAAGTTTATAATTACAAATTAGCGCTATAATTAAATGGGTGCGATCATACCAGCACTTATTCACCGGATCCCATCAGAACTCCACAATTAAGCGTGCTTGGAGGAGAGTAGTACTAGGATGGGTGACCACCTGGGAAATCCTCGTGTTGCACCCATTTTTTGACGAATTCGGAATTTATTTTTGTTTTATGTTATTTTGAGATGGGAAATGGTTTGAGATGCGTAGATCTCGAAAAATGAACCAATTTAAAAAAGTAAAAATGTTTAATTCGGACGATCGGGCACAAAGTTACGGCATTTAGAAGGAAATCAGGGGCTAAAAAGGGTATAAATACAAATTAGCGCTATAACAAAACGGGTGCGATCATACCAGCACTAATGCACCGGATCCCGTCATAACCCCGAAATTAAGCATGCTTGGGTGAGAGTAGTACTAGGATGGGTGACCTTCTGGGAAGTCCTCGTGTTTCACCCTTTTTTGGCGAAGTCGGAATTTATTTTTGATTTTTTGTTATTTTGAAATGGGAAATGGTTTGGGACGCTTAGATCTCGAAAAAATTACTAGTTTGAAAAAAAAAATGTTTAATTCGGAGGATCGGGCAAAAAGTTACGGCATTTTGAAGAAAATCATGGGCTAGGAAAGGGTATAAATATACATTAGCGCCATAGGTAAATGGGTGCGATCATACCAGCACTAATGCACCGGATCCTATCAAAACTCCGCAATTAAGCGTGCTTGGGCGAGAGTAGTACTAGGATGGGTGACCTCCTCGGAAGTTCTCGTATTGCAGCCCTTTTTCGGCGAATTAGGAATTTATTTTTATTTTTAGTTATTTTGAGATGGGAAATGGCTTGAGACACGTAGATCTCAAAAAAATAACCAATTTGAAAAAAAAATGTTTAATTCGGACGATCGGTGATAAACTTATGGCATTTTGAAGGAAATCAGGGGTTGGAAAGGGTATAAATACAAATTAGCGCTATAAGTTCATGGGTGCGATCATACCAGCATTATTGCACTGGATCCCATCAAAACTACGCAGTTAAGCGTGCTTGGGCGAAAGTAATAATAGGAGGGTTTACCTTCTGGAAAGTCCTTGTGTTGCACTACTTTTTTGGCGTATTCGGAATTTATTTTTGTTTTTATTTATTTTGATATTGAAAATGGTTTGAGACGCGTAGATCTCGAAAAAATAACCAATTTGAAAAAAAATGTTTATTTCGGACGATCGGGCACAAAGTTACGACATTTTGAAGGAAATCAGGGGCTGGAAAGGGTATAAATACAAATTAGCGCAATAAGTAAGTGGGTGCAATCATACCAGCACTAATGCACCGGATCCCATCAGAACCCCGCAGTTAAGCGTTCTTGGGCGAGAGTAGTACTAGGATGGGTGACCGCTTGGGAAGTTCTCGTGTTGCAGCCCTTTTTTGGCGAATTCGGAATTTTTTTTTGTTTTTGGTTATTTTAAGATAGGAAATGGTTTGAGACGCGTAGATCTCGAAAAAATAACCAATTTAAAAAAAAAGTTTAATTCGGACGATCGGGCACAAAGTTAAGGCATTTTGAAGGAAATTTGGGGCATGAATGGGTATAAATACAAATTAGCACTATAAGTAAATGATTGCGGTCATAACAGCACTAATGCACTAGATCCCATCTGAACTCCGCACTTAAGCGTGCTTGGGCGAGAGTAGTACTAGGATGGGTGACCTCTAGGGAAGTCCTCGTGTTGCACCCCTTTTTTGGCGAATTCGGAATTTATTATTTTGAGATGGGAAATGGTTTGAGTCGCGTAGATCATGAAAAAATAACCAATTTGAAAAAAAAATGTTTTATTCAGACGATCTGCCACAAAGTTACGACACTTTGAAGGAAATCAAGGGCTGGAATGGGTATAAATACAAATTAGCGCTATAAGTAAATGGGTGCGAACATACCAGCACTAATGCACCGGATCCCATCAGAACTCCGCAGTTAAGCGTGCTTGGGCGAGAGTAGTACTAGGAAGGGTGATCTCCTGGGAAGTCCTCGTGTTGCACCCCTTTTTTGGCGAATTCGGAATTTTTTTTTGTTTTTGGTTATTTTAAGATAGGAAATGGTTTGAGACGCGTAGATCTCGAAAAATAACCAATTTCAAAAAAAAAAGTTTAATTCAGACGATCGGGCACAAAGTTAAGGCATTTTGAAGGAAATTTGGGGCATGAATGGGTATAAATACAAATTAGCACTATAAGTAAATGATTGCGATCATACCAACACTAATGCACTGGATCTTATCTGAACTCCGCACTTAAGCGTGCTTGGGCGAGAGTAGTACTAGGATGGGTGACCTCTTGGGGAGTCCTCGTGTTGCACCCCTTTTTTGGCGAATTCGGAATTTATTTTTGTTTTTGGTTATTTTGAAATGGGAAATGGTTTGAGACGCATAGATCTCGAAAAAATAAACAATTTGAAAAAAAAAGTTTAATTTTGACGATCGGGCACAAAGTTACGGCATTTTGAAGGAAATCAGGGGCTGGAAAGGGTATAAATACAAATTAGCGCTATAAATAAATGGGTGCGATCATACCATCACTAATGCACCGGATCCCATCTAAACTCCGCAGTTAAGCGTGCTTGGTCGAGAGTAGTACTAGGGTGGGTAACCTCCTGTGAAGTCCTCGTGTTGCACCCCTTTTTTGGCGAATTCGGAATTTACTTTTGTTTTTGGTTATTTTGAGAAGGGAAATGATTTTAGACGCGTAGATCTCGAAAAAATAACCAATTTGAAAAATAAAATGTTTAATTCGTACGATCGGGCACAAAGTTACGGTATTTTTAAGGAAATCAGGGGCTGGAAAGGATATAAATACATATTAGCGCTATATGTAAATGGGTGCAATCATACCACCACTAATGCACCGGATCCCATCAGAACTCCGCAGTGAAGCGTGTTTGGGCGAGAGTAGTACAAGGATTGGTGACCTCCTGGAAAGTTCTCGTGTTGCACCTTTTTTTTGGCGACTTCGGAATTTATTTTAGTTTTTTGTTATTTTGAGATGGGAAATGGTTTGAGACGCGTAGATCTCGAAAAAATAACCAATTTGAAAAAAAAAATGATTAATTCGGACAATAGGGCACAAAGTTACGGCATTTTGAAGGAATTCAAGGGCTGGAAAGGATATAAATACAAATTAGCGCTATAAGTAAGTGGTTGCGATCATACATGCACTAATGATTCCATCAGAACTCTGCAGTTAAGCGTGCTTGGGTGAGAGTAGTACTTGGATGGGTGACCTCCTGGGAAGTCCTCGTGTTGCACCCCTTTTTTGGCGAATTCGGAATTTATTTTTGTTTTTGGTTATTTTGATTTGAGACGCGTAGATCCCGAAAAACTAACCAATTTGAAAGAAAAAAATGTTTAGTTCGGGCGATCGGGCGCAAAGTTACGACATTTTAAAAGAAATCAGGGGCTGGAAAGGGTATAAATAAAAATTAACGCTCTAAGTAAATGGGTTCGATCATACCAGCACTAATGCACCGGATCCCATCAGAACTCCGCAGTTAAGCATGCTTGGGCGAGAGTAGTTCTAGGATGGGTGACCTCCTGGGAAGTCCTCGTGTTGCGCCCCTTTTTTGGCGAATTCGGAATTTATTTTTGTTTTTGGTTATTCTGATTTGAGACGCGTAGATCCCGAAAAACTAACCAATTTGAAAGAAAAAAATGTTTAGTTCGGGCGATCGGGCGCAAAGTTACGGCATTTTAAAAGAAATCAGGGGTGGAAAGGGTATAAATAAAAATTAACGCTCTAAGTAAATGGGTGCGATCATACCAGCACTAATGCACCGGATCCCATCAGAACTCTGCAGTTAAGCGTGCTTGGGCGAGAGTAGTACTAGGATGGGTGAACTCCTGGGAAGTCCTCGTGTTGCACCCCTTTTTTGGCGAATTCGGAATTTATGTTTGTTTTTGGTTATTTTGAGATAGGAAATGGTTTGAGACGCGTAGATCCCGAAAAACTAACCAATTTGAAAGGAAAAAATGTTTAGTTCGGACGATCGGGCACAAAGTTACGGCATTTTAAAAGAAATCAAGGGCTGGAAAGGGTATAAATAAAAATTAACACTCTAAGTAAATGGGTGCGATCATACCAGCACTAATGCACTGGATCCCATCAGAACTCCGCAGTTAAGCATGCTTGGGCGAGATTAGTTTTAGGATGGGTGACCTCCTGGGAAGTCCTCGTGTTGCACCCTTTTTTGGGCGAATTCAAAATTTATTTACTTTTTTGGTTATATTTAGATGGGAAATGGTTTGAGACGCGTAGATCCCGAAAAAATTATCAATTTAAAAAAAAACGTTTAATTCGAACTATCGGACACAAAGTTACGATTGTTTATTGGAAATTAGGAGCTGGAAAGGATAAAAGTACATATTAGCGCTATAAGTAAATGGGTGTGATCATACCAGCACTAATGCACAGGATCCCATCAGAACTCCTCAGTTAAGCGTGCTTGGGCGAGAGTAGTACATGGATGGGTGACCTCCTGGGAAGTCCTCGTGTTGCACCCTTTTTTTGGCGAATTCGGAATTTAATTTTGTTTTTTGAATTTTGGTATGGGAAATGGTTTGAGACGCGTAGATCTCGAAAAAATAACCAATTTGAAAAAAAAAATGTTTAATTCGGACGATCGGGCACAAAGTTACGGCATTTTGAAGGAAATCAGGGTCTGGAAAGGGCATAAATACAAATTAACGCTTTAAGTAAATGTGTGCGATGATACCAGCACTAATGCACTGGATCCCATCAGAACTCCGCAGTTAAGCGTACTTGGGTGAGAGTAGTACTAGGACGGGTGATCTCCTGAGAAGTCCTCGTGTTGCACCCTTTTTTGGTGGATTCAGAATTTTTTTTTTTTGGTTATTTTGAGATGGGAAATGGTTTTATACGCGTACATCTCGAAAAAATAACCAATTTGAAAAAAAAATGTTTAATTCGAACGATCGGGCACAAAGTTACGACATTTTGAAGGAAATTAAGGGTTGGAAAGGGTATAAATACAAATTAACTCTTTAAGTAAATGGGTGCGATCATACCAGCACTAATGCACTGGATCCAATCTGAACTCCGAAGTTAAGTGTGGTTGGGCGAGAGTAGTATAAGGATTGGCTATTTCTTGGGAAGTCCTCGTGTTACACCTCTTTTTTGGCGAATTCGGAATTTGTTTATTTTTTTGGTTATTTTGATATGGGAAATGGTTAGTGACGCGTAGACCTCAAAAAAATAACCAATTTGAAAAAGAAAAATTTTAATTCAGACGATCGGGCACAAAGTTACGGCATTTTGAAGGAAATTAGGGTCTGGAAAGGGTAGAAATACAAATTAACGCTTTAAATAAATGGGTGCGATCATACCAACACTAATGCACTGGATCCTATCAGAATTCCGCAGTTACGCGTGCTTGGGCGAAAGTAGTACTAGGATGGGAGACCTCCTTGGAAGTCCTCGTGTTGCACCCTTTTTTGGCGAATTCGGAATTTATTTTTGTTTTTGGTTATTTTGAGAGGGGAAATGGTTAGAGACGCGTAGATCTCGAAAAAATAACCTATTTGAAAAAAAAATGTTTAATTCGGACGATCGGGCACAAAGTTGCGGCATTTTGAAGGAAATCAGGGGCTGGAAAGGGTATAAGTACAAATTAACGCTTTAAGTAATTGGGTGCGATCATACCAGCACTAATGCACCGAATCCCATTAGAACTCCGCAGTTAAGCGTGCTTGGGCGAAATTAGTACTAGGATGGGTGACCTCCTAGGAAGTCCTCGTGTTGCACCCCTTTTTTGGCGAATTCGGAATTTCTATTTATTTTTGATTATTTTGAGATGGGAAATGGTTTGAGACGCGTAAATCTCAAAAAAATAACCAATTTGAAAAAAAAATGTTTAATTCGGACGATCGGGCACAAAGTTTCGGCATTTTGAAGGAAATCAGGTGCTGGAAAGGGTATAAATACAAATTAACGCTTTAAGTAAATGGGTGTGATAATACCAGCACTAATGCATCGGATCCCATCGGAACTCCGCAGTAAAGCGTGCTTGGACGAGAGTAGTTCTAGGATGGGTGACCTCCTGGAAAATCCTCGTGTTGCACCCCTTTTATTGCGAATTCGGAATTAATTATTGTTTTTTGTTATTTTGAGATGGGAAATGGTTTGAGACGCGTAGATCCAGAAAAAGTAAAGAACTAGAAAAAAAATGTTTAATTCGGACGATCGGGACAAAGTTACGGCATTTTGTAGGAAATCAGGGGCTGGAATGGGTATAAATACAAATTAACGCTTTAAGTAAATGGGTGCGATCATACCAGCACTAATGCATCGGATCCCATCGGAACTCCGCAGTAAAGCGTGCTTGGACGAAAGCAGTACTAGGATTGGTGACCTTCTGGAAACTCCTTGTGTTGCAACTCTTTTCTTGCGTATTCGGAATTTATTATTGTTTTTTGTTATTTTGGGATGGGAATTGGTTTGAGACGCGTAGATCTTGAAAAAATAACCAATTAGAAAAAAAAATGTTTAATTCGGACGATCAGGACAAAGTTACGGCATTTTGAAGGAAATTCAGGGGCTGGAAAGGGTATAAATACAAATTAACGCTTTAAGTAAAACGGTGCGATCATACCAGCACTAATGCACCGGATCCCATCAGAACTCCGCAGTAAAACGAGCATGGGCGAGAGCAGCACTAGGATGGGTAAACTCTTGGGAAATCCTCGTGTTGCATCCCTTTTTTGGCGAATTCGGAATTTATTTTTGTTTTTGGTTATTTTGAGACGGGAAATGTTTTGAAACGCGTAGATCTCGAAAAAATAACCAATTAGAAAAAAAAAATGTTGAATTAGGACGATCGAGCACAAAGTTACGGCATTTTGAAGGAAATCAGGGGTTGGAAAGGATATAAATGCAAATTAACGCTTTAAGTAATTGGTTGCGATCATACCAGCACTAATACACCGGATCCCATCAGAACTCTGCAGTTAAGCGTACTTGGGCGAGATTAGTACTAGGATGGGTGACCTCTTGGGAAGTCCTCGTGTTGATCCCCTTTTTTGGCGAATTCGGAATTTATATTTATTTTTGGTTATTTTGAGATGGGAAATGGTTTGATACGCGTAGATCTCGAAAAAATAACCAATTTGAAAAAAAAATGTTTAATTCGGACGATCGGGCACAAAGTTACGGCATTTTGAAGAAAATCAGGGGATGGAAAGGGTATTAATACAAATTAGCGTTATAAGTAAATGGGTGCGATCATACCAGCACTAATGCATCGAATCCCATCAGAACTCAGCAGTTAAGCGTGTTTGGGCGAGATTAGTACTAGGATGGGTGACCTCCTAGGAAGTCCTCGTGGTGCACCCCTTTTTTGGCGAATTCGGATATTATTTTTGTTTTTGGTTATTTTGAGATGGGAAATGGTTTGAGACGCGTAGATCTCGAAAAAATAACCAATTTGAAAAAAAAATGTTTAATTTGGACAGTCGGGCTCATAGTTACGGCATTTTGAAAGAAATCAGGGGCTGGAAAGGGTATAAATACAAATCAACGCTTTAAGTAAATGGGTGCGATCATACCAGCACTAATGCACTGGATCCCATCGGAACTCCGCAGTATAGCGTGCTTGGACGAGAGTAGTACTAGGATGGGTGACCTCTTGGAAAGTCCTCGTGTTGAACCCCTTTTCTTGCGAATTCGAAATTTATTATTGTTTTTTGTTATTTTTCGGTGGAAAATGGTTTGAGACTTGTAGATCTCGAAAAAATAACCAATTTGAAAACAAACAATGTTTAATTCGGATGATCGAGCACAAAGTTACGGCATTTTGAAGGAAATCAAGGGTTGAAAAGGGTCTAAATACCAATTAACGCTTTAAGTAAATGGGTGCGATCATACCAGCACTAATGCACCGGATCCCATCAGAACTCCGCAGTTAAGCATGCTTGGGCGAGAGCAGTATTAGGATGGGTGACCTCCTGGGAAGTCCTCGTGTTGCACTTTTTTTTGGCGAATTCGGAATTTATTTTTGTTTTTGGTTATTTTGAGATGGGAAATGGTTTGAGGCGCGTAAATCTCGAAAAAATTATCAGTTTAAAAAATTTTTTTAATTCGAACGATCAGACACAAAGTTACGGCAGTTTAAAGGAAATCAGGGGCTGGAAAGGATAATAGTACAAATTATCGCTATAAGTAAATGGGTGTGATCATACCAGCACTAATGCACAGGATCCCATCAGAACTCCTCAGTTAAGCGTGCTTGGGCGAGAGTAGTATTAGGATGGGTGAACTCTTGGGAAGTCCTCGTGTTGCACCCCTTTTTTGGCGAATTCGAAATTTATTTTTTTTTTGGATATTTTTAGATGTGAAATTGTTTGAGACGTGTAGATCTCGAAAAAATAACCAATTTGAAAAAAAAAATGTTTAATTTGGACGATCAGGCACAAAGTTACGGCATTTTGAAGGAAATCAGGGGCTGGAAAGGGTATAAATACAAATTAACGCTTTAAGTAAATGGGTGCGATCATACCAGCTCTAATGCACAGGATCCCATCAGAAATCCGCAGTTGAGCGTGCTTGGGCGAGATTAGTACTAGGATGGGTGACTTCCTGGGAAATCCTCGTGTTGCACCCTTTTTTTGGCGAATTCGGAATTTATTTTTGTTTTTGGATATTTTGAGATGGGAAATGGTTTGAGACGAGTAGATCTCGAAAAAATAACCAATTTGAAAAAAAAATGTTTAATTGATGATCAGGCACAAAGTTACGGAATTTTGAATAAAAGCAGGGGCTGGAAAAGGGTATAAATACAAATTAACGCTTTAAGTAAATGGGTGCGATCATACCAGCACTAATGCACCGAATCAAATCAGAACTCCGCAGTTAAGCATGCTTGGGCGAGAGCAGTACTGGGATAGGTGACCTCCTGGGAAGTCCTCGTGTTGCACCCTTTTTTTGGCGAATTCGGAATTTATTTTTTGTTTTTTTGATATTTTGAGATGGGAAATGGTTTGAGACGCGTAGATCTCGAAAAAATAACCAATTTGAAAAAAAAATGTTTAATTCGGACGATCGGGCACAAAGTTACGGCATTTTGAAGGAAATCAGGGTCTGGAAAGGGCATAAATACAAATTAATGCTTTAAGTAAATGTGTGCGATGATACCAGCACTAATGCACTGGATCCCATCAGAACTCCACAGTTAAGCGTGCTTGGGCGAGAGTAGTACTAGGATAGGTGATCTCTTGAGAAGTCCTCGTGTTGCACCCTTTTTTGGCGAATTCAGAATTTATTTATTTTTTTGGTTATTTTGAGATGGGAAATGGTTTGATACGCGTAGATCTCGAAAAATTAACCAATTTGAAAAAAAAATTGTTTAATTCGGACGATCGGGAACAAAGTTACGGCATTTTGAAGGAAATCAGGGGCTGGAAAGGGTATAAATACAAATTAACGCTTTAAGTAAATGGGTGCGATCATACCAACACTAATGCACCGGATCCCATCAGAACTCTATTGTTAAGTGTGGTTGGGCGAAAGTAGTACTAGGTTGGGCTATTTCTTGGGAAGTCCTCGTGTTACACCTCTTTTTTGGCGAATTCGGAATTTTTTTTTTTGGTTATTTTGATATGGGAAATGGTTAGAGACGCGTAGACCTCAACAAAACTAACCAATTTGAAAAACAAATGTTTAATTCAGACGATTAGGCACAAAGTTACGGCATTTTGAAGGAAATTAGGGCTGGAAAGGGTTTAAATACAAATTAGCGCTATAAGTAAATGGGTGCGATCATACTAGCACTAATGCACCAGATCCCATCAGATGCCTACAGTTAAGCGTGCTTGGGCGATATTAGTACTAGGATGGGTGACCTCCTGGAAAGTCCTCGTGTTGCACCCCTTTTCTTGCGAATTCGGAATTTAATATTGTTTTTTGTTATTTTGAGATGGGAAATGGTTTGTGACGCGTAGATCACGAAAGAATAAACAACTTGAAAAAAAAATGTTTAATTCGGACGATCGGGCACAAAGTTACCGCATTTGAAGGAAAAGAAGGGCTGGAAAGGGTATAAATACAAATTAGCGCTTTAAGTAAATGGGTGCGATCATAGCAGCACTAATGCACTGGATCCCATCAGAACTCCGCAGTTAAGCGTGGTTGGTCGAGAGTAGTACTAGGATGAGCTATTTCTTGGGTAGTCCTCGTATTACACCCCTTTTTTGGCGAATTCGGAATTTATTTTTGTTTTTGGTTATTTTGATATGGGTAATGGTTAGAGACGCGTACACCTCGAAAAAATAACCAATTTGAAAAAAAAATGTTGAATTCGAACGATCGGGCACAAAGTTACGGCATTTTGAAGGAAATTAGGGCCGGAAAGGGTATAAATACAAATTAGTACTATAAGTAAATGGGTGCTATCATACCAGCACTAATGCACCGGATCCCATCAGAACCCTGTTGTTAAGCGTGCTTGGGCGAGAGTAGTACTAGGATGGGTGACCACCTGGGAAGTCCTCGTGTTGCACCCCTTTATTGGCGAATTCGGAATTTATTTTTGTTTTTGGTTATTTTGATTTGAGACGCGTAGATCCCGAAAAACTAACCAATTTGAAAGAAAAAAATGTTTAGTTCGGACGATCGGGCGTAAAGTTACGGCATTTTAAAAGAAATCAGGGGCTGGAAAGGGTATAAATAAAAATTAACGCTCTAAGTAAATGGGTGCGATCATACCAGCACTAATGCACTGGATCCCATCAAAACTCCGCAATTAAGTGTGCTTGGGCGAGAGTAGTACTAGGATGGGTGACCTCCTGGGAAGTCCTCGTGTTGCACCCCTTTTTTGGCGAATTCGGAATTTATTTTTGTTTTAAGGTGGGAAATGGTTTGAGACGCTTAGATCTCGAAAAAATAACCAATTTGAAAAAAAAAATGTTTAATTCGGACGATCGGGCATTAAGTTACGGCATTTTGAAGGAAATAAGGGGCTTGAAAGGGTATAAATACAAATTAACGCTTTAAGTAAATGGCTGCGATCATGCCAGCACTAATGAACCGAATTCCATCGGAACTCCGCAGTTAAGCGTGCTTGGACGAGAGTAGTACTAGGATGGGGACCTCCTGGAAAGTCCTCGTGTTGCACCCCTTTTCTTGCGAATTCGGAATTTATTATTGTTTTTTGTTATTTTGAGATGGGAATTGGTTTGAGACGCGTAGATCTCGAAAAAATAAACAACTTGAAAAAAAAAATGTTTAATTCGGACAATCTAGTACAAAGTTACGGCATTTTGAAGGAAATCAAGAGCTAGAAAGGGTATAAATACAAATTAACGCTTTAAGTAAATGGGTGCGATCATACCAGCACTAATGCATCGGATCCCATCAGAACTCCGCAGCTAAGCCTGCTTGGGTGACAGTAGTACTAGGATGGGTGACCTCCTAGGAAGTCCTCGTTTTGCACCCCTTTTTTGGCGAATTCGGAATTTATTTTTGTTTTTGGATATTATTAGATGTGAAATGGTTTGGGACGCGTAGATTTCGAAAAATTAACCAATTTGAAAAAAAAATGTTTAATTCGGACGATCTGGTACAAAGTTACGGCATTTTGAAGGAAATTAGGATCTGGAAAGGGTATAAATAAAAATTAGCTTTATAAGTAAATGGGTGCGATCATACCAGCACTAATGCACCGGATCCCATCAGAACCCTGCACTTAACCGTGCTTGGGCGAGAGTAGTACTAGGATGGGTGACCGCCGTAGAAATCCTCGTGTTGCACCCCTTTTTTAACGAATTCGGAATTTATTTTTGTTTTCTGTTATTTTAAGATGGGAAATGGTTTGAGACGCGTAGATCTCTAAAAAATTACCAATTTAAAAAAAAAATGTTTAATTCGGACGATCAGGGACAAAGTTACGTCATTTTAAAGGAAATCAGGGCTGGAAAGGGTATAAATACAAATTAGCGCTATAAGTAAATGGGTGCGATCATACCAGCATTGATGCACCGGATCCCAACAGAACCTCGCAGTTAAGCGTGCTTCGGCGAGAGTAATACTAGGATTGGTTACCTCCTGGGAAATCCTCATGTTGCACCCCATTTTTGGCGAATTCAAAATTTATTTTTGTTTTTGGTTATTTTGAGATGGGAAATGCTTTTAAACGTGTAGATCTCGAAAAAAAACCAATTTGAAAAAAAAATGGTTTAATTCGAACGATCGGGAACAAAGTTACGGTATTTTAAAGTAAATCAGGGGCTGGAAAGGGTATAAATACAAATTAGCGATATAAGTAAATAGGTGCTATCATACCAGCACTAATTCTTTGGATCCCATCATAACCCCGCAGTTAAGCGTGCTTGGGCGAGAGTAGCACAAGGATGGGTGACCTCCTGGGAAGTCCTCGTGTTGCACCCATTTTTTGGTGAATTCGGAATTTATTTTTGTTTTTATTTATTTTGAGATCGGAAATGGTTTAAGACGCGTATAACTTGAAAAAATAACCAGTTTGAAAAAAAAATGATTAAATCGGACGATCGGGCACAAAGTTACGGAATTTTGAAGGAAATCAGGAGTTGGAAAGGGTATAAATACAAATTAGCGCTATAAATAAATGGGTGCGATCATACCAGCACTAATGCACCGGATCCCATCAGTACCCCGTAGTTAAGCGTGGTTGGGCGAGAGTTGTACTAGGATGGGTGACCTCCTAGGAAGTCCTCTTGTTGCACCCCTTTTTTGGCGAATTCGGAATTTATTTTTGTTTTTGGTTATTTTGAGATGGTAAATGGTTTGAGAAAAGTAGACCTCGAAATAATAACCAGTTTGAAAAAAAAAAATTTAATTCGGATGATCGGGAACAAAGTTATGGCATTTTGAAGGAAATTAGGGGCTGGAAAGGGTATAAATACAAATTAGCGCTATAATTAAATGGGTGCGATCATACCAGCACTAATGCACCAGATCCCATCAGAACTCCGTAGTTAAGCGTGCTTAGGCGAGATGTGTACTAGGATGGGTGACCTCTTGGAAACTCCTCGTGTTGCACCCCTTTTTTGGCGAATTCAGAATTTATTTCTGTTTTTGGTTATTTTGAGATGGGAAATGGTTTAAGACGCGTATATTTCGAAAAAATAACAATTTGAAAAAAAATGTTTAATTCGGACGATCGGGCACAAAGTTACGGCATTTTGAAAGAAATTAGGGCATGGAAAGGGTATTAATACAAATTAGCGGTATAAGTAAATAGGTGCGATGATACCAGCACTAATGCACCAGATCCCATCAGAACCCCGCAATTAAGCGTGCTTGGGCGAGAGTAGTACTAGGTTGGGTGACCTCTTGGGAAGTCCTCTTGTTGCACCCCTTTTTTAGCGAATTTGGAATTTATTTTTGTATTTTGTTATTTTGAGATAGGAAATAGTTTAAGAAACGTAGATCTCGAAAAAATTACCTATTTGTTGGAAATCAGGTGCTGGAAAGGATATAAACACAAATTAGTGTTATAAGTAAATGGATGAGATTATACCAGCACTAATGCACCAGATCCCATCAGAACCCCGCAGTTAAGCGTGCTTGGGCGAGAGTTGTACTAGGATGGGTGACCTCCTAGGAAGTACTCGTGTTGCACCCCATTTTTGGCGAATTCGGAATTTATTTCTGTTTTTTGTTATTTTGAGATGAGAAATGGTTTGAGACGCGTAGATCTCGAAAAATAACCAATTTGAAACAAAAAATGTTTAATTCGGACGATCGGGCACAAAGTTACGGCATTTTGAAGGAAATCAGGAGCTGGAAAGGGTATAAATACAAATTAGCGCTATAAGAAAATGGGTGCGATCATACCAGCACTAATGCACCAGATCCCATCAGAACTCCGTAGTTAAGCGTGCTTAGGCGAGATGTGTACTAGGATGGGTAACCTCCTGGGAAGTCCTCGTGTTGCACCCCTTTTTTGGCGAATTCGGAATTTACTTTTGTTTTAAGTTATATTGAGATGGGAAATGGTTAAAGACGCGTAGATCTCGAAAAATAACCAATTTGAAACAAAAAATGTTTAATTCGGACGATCGGGCACAAATTTACGGCATTTTGAAGGAAATCAGGGGCTGGAAAGGGTATAAATATAAATTAATGCTTTTAGTAAATGGGAGCGATCATACCAGCACTAATGCACTGTATCCCATCCGAACTCCGCAGTTAAGCGTGCTTTATTGAGAGTAGTACCGGGATGGGTGACCTCCTGGGAAATCCTCGTGTTGCACCCCCTTTTTTGACGAATTCGGAATTTATTTTTGTTTTATGTTATTTTGAGATGGGAAATTGTTTGAGACGCGTAGATCTCGAGAAATTAACCAATTTGAAAAAGTAAAAATGTTTAATTCGGACGATCGGGCGCAAAGTTACGGCATTTTGAAGGAAATCAGGGGCTAGAAAGGGTATAAATACAAATTAGCGCTATAACGAAACGGGTGCGATCATACCAGCACTAATGCACCGGATCCCATCATAACTCCGCGGTTAAGTGTGCTTGGGCGAGTGTAGGAAAGATTTCAAGCATTACCCCAAACTTGAACCCCACTTTGATCATACACTTAAGTGTGGTGGCGTCAAAAGGGAAAGAAAAGAGAGCAAAAGAGTGGCCAACAAGTTTTAGGAACTTGTAAACCGTTCACAGGATGAAGGTTACACCCCTTCACGATGCATGAGATCGTCAACTCCAAAAGCTCTTGAACCAAATAGGGTTCGGGGATGAAGGTACAAATCCAACCTAAAAGAGATTGAACCTACCCTAAAAAGGCCTCTACTTTATTCTTCTCGTATTTATGTGCGCTTTCTGACTAGCATGCAAACATTAGATTAACCCTAAACCTGTTTAACCTATGTTGGTTGAATATTAATGCACGAACAAAACTATTATTGGCGATTACTTGAATTATAATCATATTAGCCTAAACAAGATTATTAATTATCTTATTAAGCGTGATTACAAGTATAAATTCCCTTTAATCCTGCAAGAGAGGGCATGATCAAGCAACAACAATAATAAAATATCAAGCAACATAAGAATCATCATAATAATAACAACAATAATCATAATAACAATCATAATAATCATGATTATCATAATTATCATAATCATGTTAAAGCATAATATTAATAGCAAGATACTAGGCATGATACTAACAAGATTAATAACAAACCCTAGAATGTCACTAAGCAATAAAGATCAAAGCTCTAACCCTAACATGGTACTAACATGATATTAGAAAAGAGTAAAAGGCACCCTAAACATGATACGAGAAAGCAATAATAACATCCTAACATGATACTAGGAATTAATAAATAATAAACATGCTTTCTACAAGAATAGAGCAATAAGATTACATACTTTGATGCCTCGTACCTCTTTCTAATAACAAAATACACACGTTAGTAACTTTAAGGAAAATAATAAATCAAACAATTAAATTAAATAATGGAAATAGAGATTTGGGACCAAACCCTCAGAAAAGTATTAATCTTCCACGTCTAGGGCAAAGGCAACTTCGAACTCGGCTAGGTGTTTCTAGATCTCGTGTATGCGGAATTGTGTTTGTGAAAAGCTAGAGAGATGAGAACTTAGAGAGAATTTAGAGAATAGATCGATTGTAGAATGAGAATTGATGATTGTCGATCCTTAAAAACGGAGGTTCAGGACCCTATTTATAAGAAAACAATCTGGAAATAGGTAGAATTTGATAAGGAATAAAACTCCACGTTGTCGCCAAACTAGCGACAGGACTGTCGTTTGGCGACAGCCTGGATTCCTACGCGCTTTCAAACACCGAGTCCACTTATCAATCAAAATTGACTTGTAAAGTCCGTATGAAAACTTAAATCGTATTTTTCATAAAATAATATTTTATTCCAAGTAAAACTTATCAAAATCTAATTATTAATTCTAATTTATTAGGACTTTAAAGAACCTTCTAGAGAATTCTAGAAGACTATAACTAATTCTAATAACTTTAGGAATAATAATTAACATTAGGCCCTCCCCTATATCATCGGGCCGCATGTAAAGATCAAACTTGGCCCAGTTTAGTATTTTGGCCATAACTTCCTCATTATTCATCGGAATTGGGCTTATAATACATCGTTAGAAAGATCTTTGCAAGCCCCATCCAACTACACTATTATTGGACCCTTGTCGTGGACCAAACTAAACTGGATTGGCTATTTTCATAAAATAGAGTTTTTTTTCGAAACAGAAAGAAAGAATTTTTAATAAAAACTAACCGCCACACCCGACCTTTCACACTTTCACTTCGTTCGATTATCATTCGACGCAAAAAGGTATTCATAACTGGTTTTGGTTTTGGGGAGACACAAATGGGTGTCTACAGGTGACCTTCTGGGAAGTCCTCGTGTAGCACCCCTTTTTTTGGCGAAATCGGTATTTATTTTGTTTTTTGTTATTTTGAGATGGGAAATGGTTTGAGACGCGTAGATCTCAAAAAAATTAATAATTTAAAAAAAAAATGTTTAATTCGGACGATCGGGCACAAAGTTAAGGCAATTTAAGGAAATCAGGGGCTGGAAAAGGGTATAAATAAAAATTAGCGCTATAGGTAAATGGGTGCGATCATACCAGCATTATTGCACCAGATCCCATCATAACTCCGCAGTTCAGCGTGCTTGGGCGAGAGTAGTACTTGGATGGGTGACCTCCTGGGAAGTCCTCGTGTTGCACCCCTTTTTTCGCGAATTCGGAATTTATTTTTGTTTTTTTTTTTTTGAGATGGGAAATGGTTTGAGACGCGTAGATCTCGAAAAAATTACTAATTTGAAAAAAAAAATGTTTAATTTGGACGATCGGATAAAATGGTACGACATTTTGAAGGAAATCAGGAGCTGGAAAGGTTATAAATAAAAATCTACGCTATAGGTAAATGGGTGCGATCATAACATCACTAATGCACCGGATCCCATCCGAACTCCGCAGTTAATGGGCTTGGGCGAGAGTAGTATTAGGATGGGAGATCTTCTGGGAAGTCCTCGTGGTACACCCCTTTTTTTGGCGAATTAGAAATTTATTTTTGTTTTATGTTATTTTGAGATGGGAAATAGTTTGAGACGCGTAGATCTCAAAAAAATAACTAATTTGAAAAAAAATGTTTAATTCGGACGATCGGGCAAAAAGTTACGGCATTTTGAAGAAAATCAGGAGCTGGAAAGGGTATAAATACAAATTAGCGCTATAAGTTAATGGGTGCGATCATGCCAGCACTATTGCATCGGATCCCGTCAAAACTATGCAGTTAAGCGTGCTTGGGCGAAAGTAATAATAGGATGGGTTACCTCCTGCGAAGTCCTCGTGTTGCACCCTTTTTTGGCGAATTCGGAATTTACTTTTGTTTTAAGTTATATTGAGATGGGAAATGGTTTGAGACGCGTAGATCTCGAAAAATAACCAATTTGAAACAAAAAATGTTTAATTCGGACGATCGGGCACAAAGTTACGGCAGTTTGACGGAAATCAGGGGCTGGAAAGTTTATAATTACAAATTAGCGCTATAATTAAATGGGTGCGATCATACCAGCACTTATTCACCGGATCCCATCAGAACTCCACAATTAAGCGTGCTTGGGGGAGAGTAGTACTAGGATGGGTGACCACCTGGGAAATCCTCGTGTTGCACACATTTTTTGACGAATTCGGAATTTATTTTTGTTTTATGTTATTTTGAGATGGGAAATAGTTTGAGACGCGTAGATCTCGAAAAATGAACCAATTTAAAAAAGTAAAAATGTTTAATTCGGACGATCGGGCACAAAGTTACGGCATTTAGAAGGAAATCAGGGGCCAAAAAGGGTATAAATACAAATTAGCGCTATAACAAAACGGGTGCGATCATACCAGCACTAATGCACCGGATCCCGTCATAACCCCGAAATTAAGCGTGCTTGGGTGAGAGTAGTACTAGGATGGGTGACCTTCTGGGAAGTCCTCGTGTTTCACCCTTTTTTGGCGAAGTCGGAATTTATTTTTGATTTTTTGTTATTTTGAAATGGGAAATGGTTTGGGACGCTTAGATCTCGAAAAAATTACTAGTTTGAAAAAAAAAATGTTTAATTCGGAGGATCGGGCAAAAAGTTACGGCATTTTGAATAAAATCATGGGCTTGAAAAGGGTATAAATATACATTAGCGCCATAGGTAAATGGGTGCGATCATACCAGCACTAATGCACCGGATCCTATCAAAACTCCGCAATTAAGCTTGCTTGGGCGAGAGTAGTACTAGGATGGGTGACCTCCTCGGAAGTTCTCGTATTGCAGCCTTTTTTCGGCGAATTAGGAATTTATTTTTGTTTTTAGTTATTTTGAGATGGGAAATGGCTTGAGACACGTAGATCTCAAAAAAATAACCAATTTGAAAAAAATGTTTAATTCGGACGATCGGTGATAAACTTATGGCATTTTGAAGGAAATCAGGAGTTGGAAAGGGTATAAATACAAATTAGCGCTATAAGTTCATGGGTGCGATCATACCAGCATTATTGCACTGGATCCCATCAGAACTACGCAGTTAAGCGTGCTTGGGCGAAAGTAATAATAGGAGGGTTTACCTTCTGGAAAGTCCTTGTGTTGCACCACTTTTTTGGCGTATTCGGAATTTATTTTTGTTTTTATTTATTTTCAGATTGAAAATGGTTTGAGACGCGTAGATCTCGAAAAAATAACCAATTTGAAAAAAAATGTTTATTTCGGACGATCGGGCACAAAGTTACGACATTTTGAAGGAAATCAGGGGCTGGAAAGGGTATCAATACAAATTAGCGCAATAAGTAAGTGGGTGCGATCATACCAGCACTAATGCACCGGATCCCATCAGAACCCCGCAGTTAAGCGTTCTTGGGCGAGAGTAGTACTAGGATGGGTGACCGCTTGGGAAGTTCTCGTGTTGCAGCCCTTTTTTGGCGAATTCGGAATTTTTTTTTGTTTTTGGTTATTTTAAGATAGGAAATGGTTTGAGACGCGTAGATCTCGAAAAAATAACCAATTTAAAAAAAAAGTTTAATTCGGACGATCGAGCACAAAGTTAAGGCATTTTGAAGGAAATTTGGGGCATGAATGGGTATAAATACAAATTAGCACTATAAGTAAATGATTGCGATCATAACAGCACTAATGCACTAGATCCCATCTGAACTCCGCACTTAAGCGTGCTTGGGCGAGAGTAGTACTAGGATGGGTGACCTCTAGGGAAGTCCTCGTGTTGCACCCCTTTTTTGGCGAATTCGGAATTTATTATTTTGAGATGGGAAATGGTTTGAGGCGCGTAGATCTTGAAAAAATAACCAATTTGAAAAAAAAAATGTTTTATTCAGACGATCTGCCACAAAGTTACGACATTTTGAAGGAAATCAAGGGCTGGAATGGGTATAAATACAAATTAGCGCTATAAGTAAATGGGTGCGAACATACCAGCACTAATGCACCGGATCCCATCAGAACTCCGCAGTTAAGCGTGCTTGGGCGAGAGTAGTACTAGGAAGGGTGACCTCCTGGGAAGTCCTCGTGTTGCACCCCTTTTTTGGCGAATTCGGAATTTTTTTTTGTTTTTGGTTATTTTAAGATAGGAAATGGTTTGAGACGCGTAGATCTCGAAAAATAACCAATTTCAAAAAAAAAAGTTTAATTCGGACGATCTGGCACAAAGTTAAGGCATTTTGAAGGAAATTTGGGGCATGAATGGGTATAAATACAAATTAGCACTATAAGTAAATGATTGCGATCATACCAACACTAATGCACTGGATCTTATCTGAACTCCACACTTAAGCGTGCTTGGGCGAGAGTAGTACTAGGATGGGTGACCTCTTGGGAAGTCCTCGTGTTGCACCCCTTTTTTGGCGAATTCGGAATTTATTTATGTTTTTGGTTATTTTGAAATGGGAAATGGTTTGAGACGCATAGATCTCGAAAAAATAAACAATTTGAAAAAAAAAGTTTAATTTTGACGATCGGGCACAAAGTTACGGCATTTTGAAGGAAATCAGGGGCTGGAAAGGGTATAAATACAAATTAGCGCTATAAATAAATGGGTGCGATCATACCATCACTAATGCACCGGATCCCATCTAAACTCCGCAGTTAAGCGTGCTTGGTCGAGAGTAGTACTAGGGTGGGTAACCTCCTGTGAAGTCCTCGTGTTGCACCCCTTTTTTGGCGAATTCGGAATTTACTTTAGTTTTTGGTTATTTTGAGAAGGGAAATGATTTTAAACGCGTAGATCTCGAAAAAATAACCAATTTGAAAAATAAAATGTTTAATTCGTACGATCGGGCACAAAGTTACGGTATTTTTAAGGAAATCAGGGGCTGGAAAGGATATAAATACATATTAGCGCTATATGTAAATGGGTGCAATCATACCACCACTAATGCACCGGATCCCATCAGAACTCCGCAGTGAAGCGTGTTTGGGCGAGAGTAGTACAAGGATAGGTGACCTCCTGGAAAGTTCTCGTGTTGCACCTTTTTTTTGGCGACTTCGGAATTTATTTTAGTTTTTTGTTATTTTGAGATGGGAAATGGTTTGAGACGCGTAGATCTCGAAAAAATAACCAATTTGAAAAACAAAATGTTTAATTCGGACAATAGGGCACAAAGTTACGGCATTTTGAAGGAAATCAAGGGCTGGAAAGGATATAAATACAAATTAGCGCTATAAGTAAGTGGTTGCGATCATACATGCACTAATGATTCCATCAGAACTCTGCAGTTAAGCGTGCTTGGGTGAGAGTAGTACTTGGATGGGTGACCTCCTGGGAAGTCCTCGTGTTTCACCCTTTTTTGGCGAAGTCGGAATTTATTTTTGATTTTTTGTTATTTTGAAATGGGAAATGGTTTGGGACGCTTAGATCTCGAAAAAATTACTAGTTTGAAAAAAAAAATGTTTAATTCGGAGGATCGGGCAAAAAGTTACGGCATTTTGAATAAAATCATGGGCTTGAAAAGGGTATAAATATACATTAGCGCCATAGGTAAATGGGTGCGATCATACCAGCACTAATGCACCGGATCCTATCAAAACTCCGCAATTAAGCGTGCTTGGGCGAGAGTAGTACTAGGATGGGTGACCTCCTCGGAAGTTCTCGTATTGCAGCCCTTTTTCGGCGAATTAGGAATTTATTTTTGTTTTTAGTTATTTTGAGATGGGAAATGGCTTGAGACACGTAGATCTCAAAAAAATAACCAATTTGAAAAAAAATGTTTAATTCGGACGATCGGTGATAAACTTATGGCATTTTGAAGGAAATCAGGGGTTGGAAAGGGTATAAATACAAATTAGCGCTATAAGTTCATGGGTGCGATCATACCAGCATTATTGCACTGGATCCCATCAGAACTACGCAGTTAAGCGTGCTTGGGCGAAAGTAATAATAGGAGGGTTTACCTTCTGGAAAGTCCTTGTGTTGCACCACTTTTTTGGCGTATTCGGAATTTATTTTTGTTTTTATTTATTTTCAGATTGAAAATGGTTTGAGACGCGTAGATCTCGAAAAAATAACCAATTTGAAAAAAACATGTTTATTTCGGACGATCGGGCACAAAGTTACGACATTTTGAAGGAAATCAGGGGCTGGAAAGGGTATAAATACAAATTAGCGCAATAAGTAAGTGGGTGCGATCATACCAGCACTAATGCACCGGATCCCATCAGAACCCCGCAGTTAAGCGTTCTTGGGCGAGAGTAGTACTAGGATGGGTGACCGCTTGGGAAGTTCTCGTGTTGCAGCCCTTTTTTGGCGAATTCAGAATTTTTTTTTGTTTTTGGTTATTTTAAGATAGGAAATGGTTTGAGACGCGTAGATCTCGAAAAAATAACCAATTTAAAAAAAAAGTTTAATTCGGACGATCGAGCACAAAGTTAAGGCATTTTGAAGGAAATTTGGGGCATGAATGGGTATAAATACAAATTAGCACTATAAGTAAATGATTGCGATCATAACAGCACTAATGCACTAGATCCCATCTGAACTCCGCACTTAAGCGTGCTTGGGAGAGAGTAGTACTAGGATGGGTGACCTCTAGGGAAGTCCTCGTGTTGCACCCCTTTTTTGGCGAATTCGGAATTTATTATTTTGAGATGGGAAATGGTTTGAGGCGCGTAGATCTTGAAAAAATAACCAATTTGAAAAAAAAAAGTGTTTTATTCAGACGATCTGCCACAAAGTTACGACATTTTGAAGGAAATCAAGGGCTGGAATGGGTATAAATACAAATTAGCGCTATAAGTAAATGGGTGCGAACATACCAGCACTAATGCACCGGATCCCATCAGAACTCCGCAGTTAAGCGTGCTTGGGCGAGATTAGTACTAGGAAGGGTGACCTCCTGGGAAGTCCTCGTGTTGCACCCCTTTTTTGGCGAATTCGGAATTTTTTTTTGTTTTTGGTTATTTTAAGATAGGAAATGGTTTGAGACGCGTAGATCTCGAAAAATAACCAATTTCAAAAAAAAAAAGTTTAATTCGGACGATCGGGCACAAAGTTAAGGCATTTTGAAGGAAATTTGGGGCATGAATGGGTATAAATACAAATTAGCACTATAAGTAAATGATTGCGATCATACCAACACTAATGCACTGGATCTTATCTGAACTCCACACTTAAGCGTGCTTGGGCGAGAGTAGTACTAGGATGGGTGACCTCTTGGGAAGTCCTCGTGTTGCACCCCTTTTTTGGCGAATTCGGAATTTATTTTTGTTTTTGGTTATTTTGAAATGGGAAATGGTTTGAGACGCGTAGATCTCGAAAAAATAAACAATTTGAAAAAAAAAGTTTAATTTTGACGATCGGGCACAAAGTTACGGCATTTTGAAGGAAATCAGGGGCTGGAAAGGGTATAAATACAAATTAGCGCTATAAATAAATGGGTGCGATCATACCATCACTAATGCACCGGATCCCATCTAAACTCCGCAGTTAAGCGTGCTTGGTCGAGAGTAGTACTAGGGTGGGTAACCTCCTGTGAAGTCCTCGTGTTGCACCCCTTTTTTGGCGAATTCGGAATTTACTTTAGTTTTTGGTTATTTTGAGAAGGGAAATGATTTTAAACGCGTAGATCTCGAAAAAATAACCAATTTGAAAAATAAAATGTTTAATTCGTACGATCGGGCACAAAGTTACGGTATTTTTAAGGAAATCAGGGGCTGGAAAGGATATAAATACATATTAGCGCTATATGTAAATGGGTGCAATCATACCACCACTAATGCACCGGATCCCATCAGAACTCCGCAGTGAAGCGTGTTTGGGCGAGAGTAGTACAAGGATAGGTGACCTCCTGGAAAGTTCTCGTGTTGCACCTTTTTTTTGGCGACTTCGGAATTTATTTTAGTTTTTTGTTATTTTGAGATGGGAAATGGTTTGAGACGCGTAGATCTCGAAAAAATAACCAATTTGAAAAAAAAAATGTTTAATTCGGACAATACGGCACAAAGTTTAGGCATTTTGAAGGAAATCAAGGGCTGGAAAGGATATAAATACAAATTAGCGCTATAAGTAAGTGGTTGCGATCATACATGCACTAATGATTCCATCAGAACTCTGCAGTTAAGCGTGCTTGGGTGAGAGTAGTACTTGGATGGGTGACCTCCTGGGAAGTCCTCGTGTTGCACCCCTTTTTTGGCGAATTCGGAATTTATTTTTGTTTTTGGTTATTTTAATTTGAGACGCGTAGATCCCGAAAAACTAACCAATTTGAAAGAAAAAAATGTTTAGTTCGGGCGATCGGGCGCAAAGTTACGACATTTTAAAAGAAATCAGGGGCTGGAAAGGGTATAAATAAAAATTAACGCTCTAAGTAAATGGGTGCGATCATACCAGCACTAATGCACCGGATCCCATCAGAACTCCGTAGTTAAGCATGCTTGGGCGAGAGTAGTTCTAGGATGGGTGACCTCCTGGGAAGTCCTCGTGTTGCGCCCCTTTTTTGGCGAATTCGGAATTTATTTTTGTTTTTGGTTATTTTGATTTGAGACGCGTAGATCCCGAAAAACTAACCAATTTGAAAGAAAAAAATGTTTAGTTCGGGCGATCGGGCGCAAAGTTACGGCATTTTAAAAGAAATCAGGGGTGGAAAGGGTATAAATAAAAATTAACGCTCTAAGTAAATGGGTGCGATCATACCAGCACTAATGCACCGGATCCCATCAGAACTCTGCAGTTAAGCGTGCTTGGGCGAGAGTAGTACTAGGATGGGTGACCTCCTGGGAAGTCCTCGTGTTGCACCCCTTTTTTGGCGAATTCGGAATTTATTTTTGTTTTTGGTTATTTTGAGATAGGAAATGGTTTGAGACGCGTAGATCCCGAAAAACTAACCAATTTGAAAGGAAAAAATGTTTAGTTCGGACGATCGGGCACAAAGTTACGGCATTTTAAAAGAAATCAAGGGCTGGAAAGGGTATAAATAAAAATTAACACTCTAAGTAAATGGGTGCGATCATACCAGCACTAATGCACTGGATCCCATCAGAACTCCGCAGTTAAGCATGCTTGGGCGAGATTAGTTTTAGGATGGGTGACCTCCTGGGAAGTCCTCGTGTTGCACCCTTTTTTGGGCGAATTCGAAATTTATTTACTTTTTTGGTTATATTTAGATGGGAAATGGTTTGAGACGCGTAGATCCCGAAAAAATTATCAATTTAAAAAAAAACGTTTAATTCGAACTATCGGACACAAAGTTACGATTGTTTATAGGAAATCAGGAGCTGGAAAGGATAAAAGTACATATTAGCGCTATAAGTAAATGGGTGCGATCATACCAGCACTAATGCACAGGATCCCATCAGAACTCCTCAGTTAAGCGTGCTTGGGCGAGAGTAGTACATGGATGGGTGACCTCCTGGGAAGTCCTCGTGTTGCACCCTTTTTTTGGCGAATTCGGAATTTAATTTTGTTTTTTGATATTTTGGTATGGGAAATGGTTTGAGACGCGTAGATCTCGAAAAAATAACCAATTTGAAAAAAAAAATGTTTAATTCGGACGATCGGGCACAAAGTTACGGCATTTTGAAGGAAATCAGGGTCTGGAAAGGGCATAAATACAAATTAACGCTTTAAGTAAATGTGTGCGATGATACCAGCACTAATGCACTGGATCCCATCAGAACTCCGCAGTTAAGCTTACTTGGGTGAGAGTAGTACTAGGACGGGTGATCTCCTGAGAAGTCCTCGTGTTCCACCCTTTTTTGGTGAATTCAGAATTTTTTTTTTTGGTTATTTTGAGATGGGAAATGGTTTTATACGCGTACATCTCAAAAAAATAACCAATTTGAAAAAAAAATGTTTAATTCGAACGATCGGGCACAAAGTTACGACATTTTGAAGGAAATCAGGGGTTGGAAAGGGTATAAATACAAATTAACTCTTTAAGTAAATGGGTGCGATCATACCAGCACTAATGCACTGGATCCCATCTGAACTCCGAAGTTAAGCGTGGTTGGGCGAGAGTAGTATAAGGATTGGCTATTTCTTGGGAAGTCCTCGTGTTACACCTCTTTTTTGGCGAATTCGGAATTTGTTTATTTTTTTGGTTATTTTGATATGGGAAATGGTTAGAGACGCGTAGACCTCAAAAAAATATCCAATTTGAAAAAAAAATGTTTAATTCGAACGATCGGGCGCAAAGTTACGACATTTTAAAAGAAATCAGGGGCTGGAAAGGGTATAAATAAAAATTAACGCTCTAAGTAAATGGGTGCGATCATACCAGCACTAATGCACCGGATCCCATCAGAACTCCGTAGTTAAGCATGCTTGGGCGAGAGTAGTTCTAGGATGGGTGACCTCCTGGGAAGTCCTCGTGTTGCGCCCCTTTTTTGGCGAATTCGGAATTTATTTTTGTTTTTGGTTATTTTGATTTGAGACGCGTAGATCCCGAAAAACTAACCAATTTGAAAGAAAAAAATGTTTAGTTCGGGCGATCGGGCGCAAAGTTACGGCATTTTAAAAGAAATCAGGGGTGGAAAGGGTATAAATAAAAATTAACGCTCTAAGTAAATGGGTGCGATCATACCAGCACTAATGCACCGGATCCCATCAGAACTCCGTAGTTAAGCATGCTTGGGCGAGAGTAGTTCTAGGATGGGTGACCTCCTGGGAAGTCCTCGTGTTGCGCCCCTTTTTTGGCGAATTCGGAATTTATTTTTGTTTTTGGTTATTTTGATTTGAGACGCGTAGATCCCGAAAAACTAACCAATTTGAAAGAAAAAAATGTTTAGTTCGGGCGATCGGGCGCAAAGTTACGGCATTTTAAAAGAAATCAGGGGTGGAAAGGGTATAAATAAAAATTAACGCTCTAAGTAAATGGGTGCGATCATACCAGCACTAATGCACCGGATCCCATCAGAACTCTGCAGTTAAGCGTGCTTGGGCGAGAGTAGTACTAGGATGGGTGACCTCCTGGGAAGTCCTCGTGTTGCACCCCTTTTTTGGCGAATTCGGAATTTATTTTTGTTTTTGGTTATTTTGAGATAGGAAATGGTTTGAGACGCGTAGATCCCGAAAAACTAACCAATTTGAAAGGAAAAAATGTTTAGTTCGGACGATCGGGCACAAAGTTACGGCATTTTAAAAGAAATCAAGGGCTGGAAAGGGTATAAATAAAAATTAACACTCTAAGTAAATGGGTGCGATCATACCAGCACTAATGCACTGGATCCCATCAGAACTCCGCAGTTAAGCATGCTTGGGCGAGATTAGTTTTAGGATGGGTGACCTCCTGGGAAGTCCTCGTGTTGCACCCTTTTTTGGGCGAATTCGAAATTTATTTACTTTTTTGGTTATATTTAGATGGGAAATGGTTTGAGACGCGTAGATCCCGAAAAAATTATCAATTTAAAAAAAAACGTTTAATTCGAACTATCGGACACAAAGTTACGATTGTTTATAGGAAATCAGGAGCTGGAAAGGATAAAAGTACATATTAGCGCTATAAGTAAATGGGTGCGATCATACCAGCACTAATGCACAGGATCCCATCAGAACTCCTCAGTTAAGCGTGCTTGGGCGAGAGTAGTACATGGATGGGTGACCTCCTGGGAAGTCCTCGTGTTGCACCCTTTTTTTGGCGAATTCGGAATTTAATTTTGTTTTTTGATATTTTGGTATGGGAAATGGTTTGAGACGCGTAGATCTCGAAAAAATAACCAATTTGAAAAAAAAAATGTTTAATTCGGACGATCGGGCACAAAGTTACGGCATTTTGAAGGAAATCAGGGTCTGGAAAGGGCATAAATACAAATTAACGCTTTAAGTAAATGTGTGCGATGATACCAGCACTAATGCACTGGATCCCATCAGAACTCCGCAGTTAAGCTTACTTGGGTGAGAGTAGTACTAGGACGGGTGATCTCCTGAGAAGTCCTCGTGTTCCACCCTTTTTTGGTGAATTCAGAATTTTTTTTTTTGGTTATTTTGAGATGGGAAATGGTTTTATACGCGTACATCTCAAAAAAATAACCAATTTGAAAAAAAAATGTTTAATTCGAACGATCGGGCACAAAGTTACGACATTTTGAAGGAAATCAGGGGTTGGAAAGGGTATAAATACAAATTAACTCTTTAAGTAAATGGGTGCGATCATACCAGCACTAATGCACTGGATCCCATCTGAACTCCGAAGTTAAGCGTGGTTGGGCGAGAGTAGTATAAGGATTGGCTATTTCTTGGGAAGTCCTCGTGTTACACCTCTTTTTTGGCGAATTCGGAATTTGTTTATTTTTTTGGTTATTTTGATATGGGAAATGGTTAGAGACGCGTAGACCTCAAAAAAATATCCAATTTGAAAAAAAAAAATTTAATTCAGACGATCGGGCACAAAGTTACGGCATTTTGAAGGAAATTAGGGTCTGGAAAGGGTAGAAATACAAATTAACGCTTTAAATAAATGGGTGCGATCATACCAACACTAATGCACCGGATCCTATCAGAATTCCGCAGTTATGCGTGCTTGGGCGAAAGTAGTACTAGGATGGGAGACCTCCTTGGAAGTCCTCGTGTTGCACCCTTTTTTGGCGAATTCAGAATTTATTTTTGTTTTTGGTTATTTTGAGAGGGGAAATGGTTAGAGACGCGTAGATCTCGAAAAAATAACCTATTTGAAAAAAAAATGTTTAATTCGGACGATCGGGCACAAAGTTGCGGCATTTTGAAGGAAATCAGGGGCTGGAAAGGGTATAAATACAAATTAACGCTTTAAGTAATTGGGTGCGATCATACCAGCACTAATGCACCGAATCCCATTAGAACTCCGCAGTTAAGCGTGCTTGGGCGAAATTAGTACTAGGATGGGTAACCTCCTAGGAAGTCCTCGTGTTGCACCCCTTTTTTGGCGAATTCGGAATTTCTATTTATTTTTGATTATTTTGAGATGGGAAATGGTTTGAGACGCGTAAATCTCGAAAAAATAACCAATTTGAAAAAAAAATGTTTAATTCGGACGATCGGGCACAAAGTTACGGCATTTTGAAGGAAATCAGGTGCTGGAAAGGGTATAAATACAAATTAACGCTTTAAGTAAATGGGTGTGATCATACCAGCACTAATGCATCGGATCCCATCGGAACTCCGCAGTAAAGCGTGCTTGGACGAGAGTAGTTCTAGGACGGGTGACCTCCTGGAAAATCCTCATGTTGCACCCCTTTTATTGCGAATTCGGAATTAATTATTGTTTTTTGTTATTTTGAGATGGGAAATGGTTTGAGACGCGTAGATCCAGAAAAAGTAAACAACTAGAAAAAAAATGTTTAATTCGGACGATCGGGACAAAGTTACGGCATTTTGAAGGAAATCAGGGGCTGGAATGGGTATAAATACAAATTAACGCTTTAAGTAAATGGGTGCGATCATACCAGCACTAATGCACCGGATCCCATCGGAACTCCGCAGTAAAGCGTGCTTGGACGAGAGCAGTACTAGGATTGGTGACCTTCTGGAAACTCCTTGTGTTGCAACTCTTTTCTTGCGTATTCGGAATTTATTATTGTTTTTTGTTATTTTGGGATGGGAATTGGTTTGAGACGCGTAGATCTCGAAAAAATAACCAATTAGAAAAAAAAATGTTTAATTCGGACGATCAGGACAAAGTTACGGCATTTTGAAGGAAATTCAGGGGCTGGAAACAGTATAAATACAAATTAACGCTTTAAGTAAAACGGTGCGATCATACCAGCACTAATGCACCGGATCCCATCAGAACTCCGCAGTAAAACGAGCATGGGCGAGAGCAGTACTAGGATGGGTGAACTCTTGGGAAATCCTCGTGTTGCATCCCTTTTTTGGCGAATTCGGAATTTATTTTTGTTTTTGGTTATTTTGAGACGGGAAATGTTTTGAAACGCGTAGATCTCGAAAAAATAACCAATTAGAAAAAAAAAATGTTGAATTAGGACGATCGAGCACAAAGTTACGGCATTTTGAAGGAAATTAGGGGTTGGAAAGGATATAAATACAAATTAACGCTTTAAGTAACTGGTTGCGATCATACCAGCACTAATGCACCGGATCCCATCAGAACTCTGCAGTTAAGCGTACTTGGGCGAGATTAGTACTAGGATGGGTGACCTCTTGGGAAGTCCTCGTGTTGATCCCCTTTTTTGGCGAATTCGGAATTTATATTTATTTTTGGTTATTTTGAGATGGGAAATGGTTTGAGACGCGTAGATCTCGAAAAAATAACCAATTTGAAAAAAAAATGTTTAATTCGGACGATCGGGCACAAAGTTACGGCATTTTGAAGAAAATCAGGGGATGGAAAGGGTATTAATACAAATTAGCGCTATAAGTAAATGGGTGCGATCATACCAGCACTAATGCATCGGATCCCATCAGAACTCAGCAGTTAAGCGTGTTTGGGCGAGATTAGTACTAGGATGGGTGACCTCCTAGGAAGTCCTCGTGGTGCACCCCTTTTTTGGCGAATTCGGATATTATTTTTGTTTTTGGTTATTTTGAGATGGGAAATGGTTTGAGACGCGTAGATCTCGAAAAAATAACCAATTTGAAAAAAAAATGTTTAATTTGGACAGTCGGGCTCATAGTTACGGCATTTTGAAAGAAATCAGGGGCTGGAAAGGGTATAAATACAAATCAACGCTTTAAGTAAATGGGTGCGATCATACCAGCACTAATGCACTGGATCCCATCGGAACTCCGCAGTATAGCGTGCTTGGACGAGAGTAGTACTAGGATGGGTGACCTCCTGGAAAGTCCTCGTGTTGAACCCCTTTTCTTGCGAATTCGAAATTTATTATTTTTTTTTGTTATTTTTCGGTGGAAAATGGTTTGAGACTTGTAGATCTCGAAAAAATAACCAATGTGAAAAAAAACAATGTTTAATTCGGATGATCGAGCACAAAGTTACGGCATTTTGAAGGAAATCAAGGGTTTAAAAGGGTCTAAATACCAATTAACGCTTTAAGTAAATGGGTGCGATCATACCAGCACTAATGCACCGGATCCCATCAGAACTCCGCAGTTAAGCATGCTTGGGCGAGAGCAGTATTAGGATGGGTGACCTCCTGGGAAGTCCTCGTGTTGCACTTTTTTTTGGCGAATTCGGAATTTATTTTTGTTTTTGGTTATTTTGAGATGGGAAATGGTTTGAGGCGCGTAGATCTCGAAAAAATTATCAGTTTAAAATTTTTTTTTAATTCGAACGATCAGACACAAAGTTACGGCAGTTTAAAGGAAATCAGGGGCTGGAAAGGATAATAGTACAAATTATCGCTATAAGTAAATGGGTGTGATCATACCAGCACTAATGCACAGGATCCCATCAGAACTCCTCAGTTAAGCGTGCTTGGGCGAGAGTAGTATTAGGATGGGTGACCTCTTGGGAAATCCTCGTGTTGCACCCCTTTTTTGGCGAATTCGAAATTTATTTTTTTTTTGGATATTTTTAGATGTGAAATTGTTTGAGACGTGTAGATCTCGAAAAAATAACCAATTTGAAAAAAAAAAATGTTTAATTTGGACGATCAGGCACAAAGTTACGGCATTTTGAAGGAAATCAGGGGCTGGAAAGGGTATAAATACAAATTAACGCTTTAAGTAAATGGGTGCGATCATACCAGCTCTAATGCACAGGATCCCATCAGAAATCCGCAGTTGAGCGTGCTTGGGCGAGATTAGTACTAGGATGGGTGACTTCCTGGGAAATCCTCGTGTTGCACCCTTTTTTTGGCGAATTCGGAATTTATTTTTGTTTTTGGATATTTTGAGATGGGAAATGGTTTGAGACGAGTAGATCTCGAAAAAATAACCAATTTGAAAAAAAAATGTTTAATTGATGATCAGGCACAAAGTTACGGAATTTTGAATGAAAGCAGGGGCTGGAAAAGGGTATAAATACAAATTAACGCTTTAAGTAAATAGGTGCGATCATACCAGCACTAATGCACCGGATCAAATCAGAACTCCGCAGTTAAGCATGCTTGGGCGAGAGCAGTACTGGGATAGGTGACCTCCTGGGAAGTCCTCGTGTTACACCCTTTTTTTGGCGAATTCGGAATTTATTTTTTGTTTTTTTGATATTTTGAGATGGGAAATGGTTTGAGACGCGTAGATCTCGAAAAAATAACCAATTTGAAAAAAAAATGTTTAATTCGGACGATCGGGCACAAAGTTACGGCATTTTGAAGGAAATCAGGGTCTGGAAAGGGCATAAATACAAATTAATGCTTTAAGTAAATGTGTGCGATGATACCAGCACTAATGCACTGGATCCCATCAGAACTCCACAGTTAAGCGTGCTTGGGTGAGAGTAGTACTAGGATAGGTGATCTCTTGAGAAGTCCTCGTGTTGCACCCTTTTTTGGCGAATTCAGAATTTATTTATTTTTTTGGTTATTTTGAGATGGGAAATGGTTTGATACGCGTAGATCTCGAAAAATTAACCAATTTGAAAAAAAAATGTTTAATTCGAACGATCGGGAACAAAGTTACGGCATTTTGAAGGAAATCAGGGGCTGGAAAGGGTATAAATACAAATTAACGCTTTAAGTAAATGGGTGCGATCATACCAACACTAATGCACCGGATCCCATCAGAACTCTATTGTTAAGTGTGGTTGGGCGAAAGTAGTACTAGGATGGGCTATTTCTTGGGAAGTCCTCGTGTTACACCTCTTTTGTAGCGAATTCGGAATTTTTTTTTTGGTTATTTTGATATGGGAAATGGTTAGAGACGCGTAGACCTCAACAAAACTAACCAATTTGAAAAACAAATGTTTAATTCAGACGATCAGGCACAAAGTTACGGCATTTTGAAGGAAATTAGGGCTGGAAAGGGTTTAAATACAAATTAGCGCTATAAGTAAATGGGTGCGATCATACTAGCACTAATGCACCAGATCCCATCAGATGCCTACAGTTAAGCGTGCTTGGGCGATATTAGTACTAGGATGAGTGACCTCCTGGAAAGTCCTCGTGTTGCACCCCTTTTCTTGCGAATTCGGAATTTAATATTGTTTTTTGTTATTTTGAGATGGGAAATGGTTTGTGACGCGTAGATCACGAAAGAATAAACAACTTGAAAAAAAAATGTTTAATTCGGACGATCGGGCACAAAGTTACCGCATTTGAAGGAAAAGAAGGGCTGGAAAGGGTATAAATACAAATTAGCGCTTTAAGTAAATGGGTGCGATCATAGCAGCACTAATGCACTGGATCCCATCAGAACTCCGCAGTTAAGCGTGGTTGGTCGAGAGTAGTACTAGGATGAGCTATTTCTTGGGTAGTCCTCGTATTACACCCCTTTTTTGGCGAATTCGGAATTTATTTTTTTTTTTGGTTATTTTGATATGGGTAATGGTTAGAGACGCGTACACCTCGAAAAAATAACCAATTTGAAAAAAAAATGTTGAATTCGAACGATCGGGCACAAAGTTACGGCATTTTGAAGGAAATTAGGGCCGGAAAGGGTATAAATACAAATTAGTACTATAAGTAAATGGGTGCGATCATACCAGCACTAATGCACCGGATCCCATCAGAACCCTGTTGTTAAGCGTGCTTGGGCGAGAGTAGTACTAGGATGGGTGACCTCCTGGGAAGTCCTCGTGTTGCACCCCTTTATTGGCGAATTCGGAATTTATTTTTGTTTTTGGTTATTTTGATTTCAGACGCGTAGATCCCGAAAAACTAACCAATTTGAAAGAAAAAAATGTTTAGTTCGGACGATCGGGCGCAAAGTTACGGCATTTTAAAAGAAATCAGGGGCTGGAAAGGGTATAAATAAAAATTAACGCTCTAAGTAAATGGGTGCGATCATACCAGCACTAATGCACCGGATCCCATCAGAACTCCGCAATTAAGTGTGCTTGGGCGAGAGTAGTACTAGGATGGGTGACCTCCTGGGAAGTCCTCGTGTTGCACCCCTTTTTTGGCGAATTCGGAATTTATTTTTGTTTTAAGGTGGGAAATGGTTTGAGACGCTTAGATCTCGAAAAAATAACCAATTTGAAAAAAAAAATGTTTAATTCGGACTATCGGGCATTAAGTTACGGCATTTTGAAGGAAATAAGGGGCTGGAAAGGGTATAAATACAAATTAACGCTTTAAGTAAATGGGTGCGATCATGCCAGCACTAATGAACCGAATTCCATCGGAACTCCGCAGTTAAGCGTGCTTGGACGAGAGTAGTACTAGGATGGGGACCTCCTGGAAAGTCCTCGTGTTGCACCCCTTTTCTTGCGAATTCGGAATTTATTATTGTTTTTTGTTATTTTGAGATGGGAATTGGTTTGAGACGCGTAGATCTCGAAAAAATAAACAACTTGAAAAAAAAAATGTTTAATTCGGACAATCTAGTACAAAGTTATGGCATTTTGAAGGAAATCAAGAGCTAGAAAGGGTATAAATACAAATTAACGCTTTAAGTAAATGGGTGTGATCATACCAGCACTAATGCAGCGGATCCCATCAGAACTCCGCAGCTAAGCCTGCTTGGGTGACAGTAGTACTAGGATGGGTGACCTCCTAGGAAGTCCTCGTTTTGCACCCCTTTTTTGGCGAATTCGGAATTTATTTTTGTTTTTGGATATTATTAGATGTGAAATGGTTTGGGACGCGTAGATTTCGAAAAATTAACCAATTTGAAAAAAAAAATGTTTAATTCGGACGATCTGGTACAAAGTTACGGCATTTTGAAGGAAATTAGGATCTGGAAAGGGTATAAATAAAAATTAGCTTTATAAGTAAATGGGTGCGATCATACGAGCACTAATGCACCGGATCCCATCAGAACCCTGCACTTAACCGTGCTTGGGCGAGAGTAGTACTAGGATGGGTGACCGCCGTAGAAATCCTCGTGTTGCACCCCTTTTTTAACGAATTCGGAATTTATTTTTGTTTTCTGTTATTTTAAGATGGGAAATGGTTTGAGACGCGTAGATCTCTAAAAAATTACCAATTTAAAAAAAAAATGTTTAATTCGGACGATCAGGGACAAAGTTACGTCATTTTAAAGGAAATCAGGGCTAGAAAGGGTATAAATACAAATTAGCGCTATAAGTAAATGGGTGCGATCATACCAGCATTGATGCACCGGATCCCAACAGAACCCCGCAGTTAAGCGTGCTTCGGCGAGAGTAATACTAGGATTGGTTACCTCCTGGGAAATCCTCATGTTGCACCCCATTTTTGGCGAATTCAAAATTTATTTTTGTTTTTGGTTATTTTGAGATGGGAAATGCTTTTAAACGTGTAGATCTCGAAAAAAAACCAATTTGAAAAAAAAATGGTTTAATTCGAACGATCGGGAACAAAGTTACGGTATTTTAAAGTAAATCAGGGGCTGGAAAGGGTATAAATACAAATTAGCGATATAAGTAAATGGGTGCTATCATACCAGCACTAATTCTTTGGATCCCATCATAACCCCGCAGTTAAGCGTGCTTGGGCGAGAGTAGCACAAGGATGGGTGACCTCCTGGGAAGTCCTCGTGTTGCACCCATTTTTTGGTGAATTCGGAATTTATTTTTGTTTTTGTTTATTTTGAGATCGGAAATGGTTTAAGACGCGTATAACTTGAAAAAATAACCAGTTTGAAAAAAAAATGTTTAAATCGGACGATCGGGCACAAAGTTACGGAATTTTGAAGGAAATCAGGAGTTGGAAAGGGTATAAATACAAATTAGCGCTATAAAAAAATGGGTGCGATCATACCAGCACTAATGCACCGGATACCATCAGAACCCCGCTGTTATGCGTGCTTGGGCAAAGTAGTACTCGTATGGATGACTTCCTGGGAAGTCCTCGTGTTGCACCCCTTTTTTGGCGAATTCGGAATTTATTTTTGTTTTGGTTTTTTTGAGTTGGGAAATGGTTTGAGACGCGTAGACCTCGAAAAAATAACCATTTGAAAAAAAAAATGTTTAATTCGGACGATCGGGCACAAAGTTACGGCATTTTGAAGAAATTTAGGGGCTGGAAAGGGTATATATACAAATTAGCGCTATAAGTACTTGGGTGCTATCATACCAGTACTAATACAACGGATCCCATCAGAACCCCGCGGTTAAGCGTGCTTGGGCGAGAGTAGTACTAGTATGGGTAACGGCCTGGGAAGTCCTCGTGTTGCGGCCCTTTTTTTGCGAATTAGGAATTTATATTTGTTCTTGGTTATTTTGATATGGGAAATAGTTTGAGACACGTAGATCCCGAAAAATTACCAATTTGAAAAAAGAAATGTTCAATTCGGACGATTGAGCACAAAGTTATGGCATTTTGAAGGAAATCAGGGGTTAGAAAGGGTATAAATACAAATTAGCGCTATCATACCAGTACTAATGCACCGGATCCCATCAGTACCCCGTAGTTAAGCGTGGTTGGGCGAGAGTTGTACTAGGATGGGTGACCTCCTAGGAAGTCCTCTTGTTGCACCCCTTTTTTGGCGAATTCGGAATTTATTTTTGTTTTTGGTTATTTTGAGATGGTAAATGGTTTGAGAAACGTAGACCTCGAAAAAATAACCAGTTTGAAAAAAAAAAATTTAATTCGGATGATCGGGAACAAAGTTATGGCATTTTGAAGGAAATTAGGGGCTGGAAAGGGTATAAATACAAATTAGCGCTATAATTAAATGGGTGCGATCATACCAGCACTAATGCACCAGATCCCATCAGAACTCCGTAGTTAAGCGTGCTTAGGCGAGATGTGTACTAGGATGGGTGACCTCTTGGAAACTCCTCGTGTTGCACCCCTTTTTTGGCGAATTCAGAATTTATTTCTGTTTTTGGTTATTTTGAGATGGGAAATGGTTTAAGACGCGTATATTTCGAAAAAATAACAATTTGAAAAAAAATGTTTAATTTGGACGATCGGGCACAAAGTTACGGCATTTTGAAAGAAATTAGGGCATGGAAAGGGTATTAATACAAATTAGGGGTATAAGTAAATAGGTGCGATGATACCAGCACTAATGCACCAGATCCCATCAGAACCCCGCAATTAAGCGTGCTTGGGCGAGAGTAGTACTAGGTTGGGTGACCTCTTGGGAAGTCCTCTTGTTGCATCCCTTTTTTAGCGAATTTGGAATTTATTTTTGTATTTTGTTATTTTGAGATAGGAAATAGTTTAAGAAACGTAGATCTCGAAAAAATTACCTATTTGTTGGAAATCAGGTGCTGGAAAGGATATAAACACAAATTAGTGTTATAAGTAAATGGATGAGATTATACCAGCACTAATGCACCAGATCCCATCAGAACCCCGCAGTTAAGCGTGCTTGGGCGAGAGTTGTACTAGGATGGGTGACCTCCTAGGAAGTACTCGTGTTGCACCCCATTTTTGGCGAATTCGGAATTTATTTCTGTTTTTTGTTATTTTGAGATGAGAAATGGTTTGAGACGCGTAGATCTCGAAAAATAACCAATTTGAAACAAAAAATGTTTAATTCGGACGATCGGGCACAAAGTTACGGCATTTTGAAGGAAATCAGGAGCTGGAAAGGGTATAAATACAAATTAGCGCTATAAGTAAATGGGTGCGATCATACCAGCACTAATGCACCAGATCCCATCAGAACTCCGTAGTTAAGCGTGCTTAGGCGAGATGTGTACTAGGATGTGTAACCTCCTGGGAAGTCCTCGTGTTGCACCCCTTTTTTGGCGAATTCGGAATTTACTTTTGTTTTAAGTTATATTGAGATGGGAAATGGTTTGAGACGCGTAGATCTCAAAAAATAACCAATTTGAAATAAAAAATGTTTAATTCGGACGATCGGGCACAAATTTACGGCATTTTGAAGGAAATCAGGGGCTGGAAAGGGTATAAATATAAATTAATGCTTTTAGTAAATGGGAGCGATCATACCAGCACTAATGCACTGTATCCCATCCGAACTCCGCAGTTAAGCGTGCTTTATTGAGAGTAGTACCGGGATGGGTGACCTCCTGGGAAATCCTCGTGTTGCACCCCCTTTTTTGACGAATTCGGAATTTATTTTTGTTTTATGTTATTTTGAGATGGGAAATTGTTTGAGACGCGTAGATCTCGAGAAATTAACCAATTTGAAAAAGTAAAAATGTTTAATTCGGACGATCGCGCGCAAATTACGGCATTTTGAAGGAAATCAGGGGCTAGAAAGGGTATAAATACAAATTAGCGCTATAACGAAACGGGTGCGATCATACCAGCACTAATGCACCGGATCCCATCATAACTCCGCGGTTAAGTGTGCTTGGGCGAGTGTAGGAAAGATTTCAAGCATTACCCCAAACTTGAACCCCACTTTGATCATACACTTAAGTGTGGTGGCGTCCAAAGGGAAAGAAAAGAGAGCAAAAGAGTCGCCAACAAGTTTTAGGAACTTGTAAACCGTTCACAGGATGAAGGTTACACCCCTTCACGATGCATGAGATCGTCAACTCCAAAAGCTCTTGAACCAAATAGGGTTCGGGGATGAAGGTACAAATCCAACCTAAAAGAGATTGAACCTACCCTAAAAAGGCCTCTACTTTATTCTTCTCGTATTTATGTGCGCTTTCTGACTAGCATGCAAACATTAGATTAACCCTAAACCTGTTTAACCTATGTTGGTTGAATATTAATGCACGAACAAAACTATTATTGGCGATTACTTGAATTATAATCATATTAGCCTAAACAAGATTATTAATTATCTTATTAAGCGTGATTACAAGTATAGATTCCCTTTAATCCTGCAAGAGAGGGCATGATCAAGCAACAACAATAATAAAATATCAAGCAACATAAGAATCATCATAATAATAACAACAATAATCATAATAACAATCATAATAATCATGATTATCATAATTATCATAATCATGTTAAAGCATAATATTAATAGCAAGATACTAGGCATGATACTAACAAGATTAATAACAAACCCTAGAATGTCACTAAGCAATAAAGATCAAAGCTCTAACCCTAACATGGTACTAACATGATATTAGAAAAGAGTAAAAGGCACCCTAAACATGATACGAGAAAGCAATAATAGCATCCTAACATGATACTAGGAATTAATAAATAATAAACATGCTTTCTACAAGAATAGAGCAATAAGATTACATACTTTGATGCCTCGTACCTCTTTCTAATAACAAAATACACACGTTAGTAACTTTAAGGAAAATAATAAATCAAACAATTAAATTAAATAATGGAAATAGAGATTTGGGACCAAACCCTCAGAAAAGTATTAATCTTCCACGTCTAGGGCAAAGGCAACTTCGAACTCGGCTAGGTGTTTCTAGATCTCGTGTATGCGGAATTGTGTTTGTGAAAAGCTAGAGAGATGAGAACTTAGAGAGAATTTAGAGAATAGATCGATTGTAGAATGAGAATTGATGATTGCCGATCCTTAAAAACGGAGGTTCAGGACCCTATTTATAAGAAAACAATCTGGAAATAGGTAGAATTTGATAAGGAATAAAACTCCACGTTGTTGCCAAACTAGCGACAGGACTATCGTTTGGCGACAGCCTGGATTCCTACGCGCTTTCAAACACCGAGTCCACTTATCAATCAAAATTGACTTGTAAAGTCCGTATGAAAACTTAAATCGTATTTTTCATAAAATAATATTTTATTCCAAGTAAAACTTATCAAAATCTAATTATTAATTCTAATTTATTAGGACTTTAAAGAACCTTCTAGAGAATTCTAGAAGACTATAATTAATTCTAATAACTTTAGGAATAATAATTAACATTAGGCCCTCCCCTATATCATCGGGCCGCATGTAAAGATCAAACCTGGCCCAGTTTAGTATTTTGGCCATAACTTCCTCATTATTCATCGGAATTGGGCTTATAATACATCGTTAGAAAGATCTTTGCAAGCCCCATCCAACTACACTATTATTGGACCCTTGTCGTGGACCAAACTAAACTGGATTGGCTATTTTTATAAAATAGAGTTTTTTTTCGAAACAGAAAGAAAGAATTTTTAATAAAAACTAACCGCCACACCCGACCTTTCACACTTTCACTTCGTTCGATTATCATTCGACGCAAAAAGGTATTCATAACTGGTTTTGGTTTTGGGGAGACACAAATGGGTGTCTACAGGTGACCTTCTGGGAAGTCCTCGTGTAGCACCCCTTTTTTGGCGAAATCGGTATTTATTTTGTTTTTTGTTATTTTGAGATGGGAAATGGTTTGAGACGCGTAGATCTCAAAAAAATTAATAATTAGAAAAAAAAAATGTTTAATTCGGACGATCGGGCACAAAGTTAAGGCAATTTGAAGGAAATCAGGGGCTGGAAAAGGGTATAAATAAAAATTAGCGCTATAGGTAAATGGGTGCGATCATACCAGCATTATTGCACCAGATCCCATCATAACTCCGCAGTTCAGCGTGCTTGGGCGAGAGTAGTACTTGGATGGGTGACCTCCTGGGAAGTCCTCGTGTTGCACCCCTTTTTTCGCGAATTCGGAATTTTTTTTTGTTTTTTTTTTGTTTTGAGATGGGAAATGGTTTGAGACGCGTAGATCTCGAAAAAATTACTAATTTGAAAAAAAAATGTTTAATTTGGACGATCGGAAAAAATGGTACGACATTTTGAAGGAAATCAGGAGCTGGAAAGGTTATAAATAAAAATCTACGCTATAGGTAAATGGGTGCGATCATAACATCACTAATGCACCGGATCCCATCCGAACTCCGCAGTTAATGGGCTTGGGCGAGAGTAGTATTAGGATGGGAGATCTTCTGGGAAGTCCTCGTGGTACACCCCTTTTTTTGGCGAATTAGAAATTTATTTTTGTTTTATGTTATTTTGAGATGGGAAATAGTTTGAGACGCGTAGATCTCAAAAAAATAACCAATTTGAAAAAAAAATGTTTAATTCGGACGATCGGGCACAAAGTTACGGCATTTTGAAGAAAATCAGGAGCTGGAAAGGGTATAAATACAAATTAGCGCTATAAGTTAATGGGTGCGATCATACCAGCACTATTGCACCGGATCCCGTCAGAACTATGCAGTTAAGCGTGCTTGGGCGAAAGTAATAATAGGATGGGTTACCTCTTGCGAAGTCCTCGTGTTGCACCCTTTTTGGCAAATTCGGAATTTATATTTGTTTTTGGTTATTTTGAGATGGGAAATGGTTTGAGATGCGTAGATCTCTAAAAAAATAACCAATTTTAAAAAAAAAAATGTTTAATTCGGACGATCGGGCACAAAGTTACGGCATTTTGACGGAAATCAGGGGCTGGAAAGGTTATAATTACAAATTAGCGCTATAATTAAATGGGTGCGATCATACCAGCACTTATTCACCGGATCCCATCAGAACTCCACAATTAAGCGTGCTTGGGGGAGAGTAGTACTAGGATGGGTGACCACCTGGGAAATCCTCGTGTTGCACCCATTTTTTGACGAATTCGGAATTTATTTTTGTTTTATGTTATTTTGAGATGGGAAATGGTTTGAGACGCGTAGATCTCGAAAAATGAACCAATTTAAAAAAGTAAAAATGTTTAATTCGGACGATCGGGCACAAAGTTACGACATTTAGAAGGAAATCAGGGGCTAAAAAGGGTATAAATACAAATTAGCGCTATAACAAAACGGGTGCGATCATACCAGCACTAATGCACCGGATCCCGTCATAACCCCGCAATTAAGCGTGCTTGGGTGAGAGTAGTACTAGGATGGGTGACCTTCTGGGAAGTCCTCGTGTTTCACCCTTTTTTGGCGAAGTTGGAATTTATTTTTGATTTTTTGTTATTTTGAAATGGGAAATGGTTTGGGACGCTTAGATCTCGAAAAAATTACTAGTTTGAAAAAAAAATGTTTAATTCGGAGGATCGGGTAAAAAGTTACGGCATTTTGAAGAAAATCATGGGCTGGAAAAGGGTATAAATATACATTAGCGCTATAGGTAAATGGGTGCGATCATACCAGCACTAATGCACCGGATCCCATCAAAACTCCGCAATTAAGCGTGCTTGGGCGAGAGTAGTACTAGGATGGGTGACCTCCTCGGAAGTTCTCGTATTGCAGCCCTTTTTCGGCAAATTAGGAATTTATTTTTGTTTTTAGTTATTTTGAGATGGGAAATGGCTTGAGACACGTAGATCTCAAAAAAATAACCAATTTGAAAAAAAAATGTTTAATTCGGACGATCGGTGATAAACTTATGGCATTTTGAAGGAAATCAGGGGTTGGAAAGGGTATAAATACAAATTAGCGCTATAAGTTCATGGGTGCGATCATACCAGCATTATTGCACTGGATCCCATCAGAACTACGCAGTTAAGCGTGCTTGGGCGAAAGTAATAATAGGAGGGTTTACCTTCTGGAAAGTCCTTGTGTTGCACCACTTTTTTGGCGTATTCGGAATTTATTTTTGTTTTTATTTATTTTGAGATTGAAAATGGTTTGAGACGCGTAGATCTCGAAAAAATAACCAGTTTGAAAAAAAATGTTTATTTCGGACGATCGGGCACAAAGTTACGACATTTTGAAGGAAATCAGGAGCTGGAAAGGGTATAAATACAAATTAGCGCAATAAGTAAGTGGGTGCGATCATACCAGCACTAATGCACCGGATCCCATCAGAACCCCGCAGTTAAGCGTTCTTGGGCGAGAGTAGTACTAGGATGGGTGACCGCTTGGGAAGTTCTCGTGTTGCAGCCCTTTTTTGGCGAATTCGGAATTTTTTTTTGTTTTTGGTTATTTTAAGATAGGAAATGGTTTGAGACGCGTAGATCTCGAAAAAATAACCAATTTATAAAAAAAGTTTAATTCGGACGATCGGGCACAAAGTTAAGGCATTTTGAAGGAAATTTGGGGCATGAATGGGTATAAATACAAATTAGCACTATAAGTAAATGATTGCGATCATAACAGCACTAATGAACTAGATCCCATCTGAACTCTGCACTTAAGCGTGCTTGGGCGAGAGTAGTACTAGAATGGGTGACCTCTAGGGAAGTCCTCGTGTTGCACCCCTTTTTTGGCGAATTCGGAATTTATTATTTTGAGATGGGAAATGGTTTGAGGCGCGTAGATCTTGAAAAAATAACTAATTTGAAAAAAAAAATGTTTTATTTAGACGATCTGCCACAAAGTTACGACATTTTGAAGGAAATCAAGGGCTGGAATGGGTATAAATACAAATTAGCGCTATAAGTAAATGGGTGCGAACATACCAGCACTAATGCACCGGATCCCATCAGAACTCCGCAGTTAAGCGTGCTTGGGCGAGAGTAGTACTAGGAAGGGTGACCTCCTGGGAAGTCCTCGTGTTGCACCCCTTTTTTGGCGAATTCGGAATTTTTTTTTGTTTTTGGTTATTTTAAGATAGGAAATGGTTTGAGACGCGTAGATCTCGAAAAATAACCAATTTCAAAAAAAAAAGTTTAATTCGGACGATCGGGCACAAAGTTAAGGCATTTTGAAGGAAATTTGGGGCATGAATGGGTATAAATACAAATTAGCACTATAAGTAAATGATTGCGATCATACCAACACTAATGCACTGGATCTTATCTGAACTCCGCACATAAGCGTGCTTGGGCGAGAGTAGTACTAGGATGGGTGACCTCTTGGGAAGTCCTCGTGTTGCACCCCTTTTTTGGCGAATTCGGAATTTATTTTTGTTTTTGGTTATTTTGAAATGGGAAATGGTTTGAGACGCATAGATCTCGAAAAAATAAATAATTTGAAAAAAAAAGTTTAATTTTGACGATCGGGCACAAAGTTACGGCATTTTGAAGGAAATTAGGGGCTGGAAAGGGTATAAATACAAATTAGCGCTATAAATAAATGGGTGCGATCATACCATCACTAATGCACCGGATCCCATCTAAACTCCGCAGTTAAGCGTGCTTGGTCGAGAGTAGTACTAGGGTGGGTAACCTCCTGTGAAGTCCTCGTGTTGCACCCCTTTTTTGGCGAATTCGGAATTTACTTTTGTTTTTGGTTATTTTGAGAAGGGAAATGATTTTAGACGCGTAGATCTCGAAAAAATAACCAATTTGAAAAATAAAATGTTTAATTCGTACGATCGGGCACAAAGTTACGGTATTTTTAAGGAAATCGGGGGCTGGAAAGGATATAAATACATATTAGCGCTATATGTAAATGGGTGCAATCATACCACCACTAATGCACCGGATCCCATCAGAACTCCGCAGTGAAGCGCGTTTGGGCGAGAGTAGTACAAGGATAGGTGACCTCCTGGAAAGTTCTCGTGTTGCACCTTTTTTTTGGCGACTTCGGAATTTATTTTAGTTTTTTGTTATTTTGAGATGGGAAATGGTTTGAGACGCGTAGATCTCGAAAAAATAACCAATTTGAAAAAAAAAATGTTTAATTCGGACAATAGGGCACAAAGTTACGGCATTTTGAAGGAAATCAAGGGCTGGAAAGGATATAAATACAAATTAGCGCTATAAGTAAGTGGGTGCGATCATACATGCACTAATGATTCCATCAGAACTCTGCAGTTAAGCGTGCTTGGGTGAGAGTAGTACTTGGATGGGTGACCTCCTGGGAAGTCCTCGTGTTGCACCCCTTTTTGGCGAATTCGAAATTTATATTTGTTTTTGGTTATTTTGAGATGGGAAAAAGTTTGAGACGCGTAGATCTAGAAAAAATAACCAATTTGAAAAAAAAAATGTTTAATTCGGACGATCAAGCACTAAGTTACAGCATTTTGAAGGAAATTAGGTGCTAGAAAGGGTATAAATAAAAATCAGCGCTATAAGTAAATGGGTGCGAATATACCAGCAGTAATGATTCCATCAGAGCTCCGCAGTTAAGCGTGCTTGGGCTAGAGTAGTACTAGGATTGGTGACCTCTTGGGAAGTCCTCGCGTTGTACCCCTTTTTTGGCGAATTCGGAATTTATTTTTCTTTTTATTTATTTTGAGATGGGAAATGGTTTCACACGCGTAGATCTCGTAAAAATAACCAATTTGAAACAAAAAATGTTTAAATCGGACGATCGGGCACAAAGTTAAGGCATTTCGAAGGAAATCTGGGCTGGAAAGGGTATAAATACAAATAAGCGCTATAAATAAATGAGTGCGATCATACCAGCACTAATGCACCGGATCCCATCTAAACTCCGCAGTTAAGCGTGCTTGGGCGAGAGTAGTACTAGGGTGGGTAACCTCCTGAGAAGTCCTCGTGTTGCACCCCTTTTTTGGCAAATTCAGAATTTATTTTTGTTTTTTGTTATTTTGAGATGGGAAATTATTTGAGACGCGTAGATCTCGAAAAAATAACCAATTTGAAAAATAAAATGTTTAATTCGGACGATCGGGCACAAAGTTACCGCATTTTGAAGGAAATCAAGGGTTGGAAAGGATATAAATACATATTAGCGCTATAAGTAAATGGGTGCAATCATACCAGCACTAATGCACCGAATCCCATCAGAACTCCGGAATTAAGCGTGCTTGAGCAAGAATAGTACTAGTATGGGTGACCTCTTGTAAAGTTTTCGTGTTGCACCTTTTTTTTGGAGAATTCGGAATTTACTTTTGTTTTTGGTTATTTTGAGATGGAAAATGGTTTGAGACACGTAGATCTCGAAAAAATAACCAATTTGAAAAAAAAATGTTTAATTCGGACGGTCGGGCGCGAAGTTACGACATTTTGAAGGAAATATGGGGCTGGAAAGGGTATAAATACAAATTAACGCTATAAGTAAATGGGTGCGATCATACTAGCACTAATGATTCCCTCAGAACTCTGGAATTAAGCGTGCTTGAGCGAGAGTAGTACTATGATGGGTGACCTCCTGGGAAGTCCTCGTGTTGCACCACTTTTTTGGTGAATTTAGAATTTAGTTTTGTTTTTTGTTATTTTGAGATGGGAAATGGTTTGAGACGCGTAGATCTCGAAAAAATAACCAACTTGAAAAAAAAATGTTTAATTCGTACGATCGGCCACAAACTCCGCTGTTAAGCGTGCTTGGGCGAGAGTAGTAGTAGGATGTGTGATCCCTTGGTAAGTCCTCGTGTTGCATCCCTTTTTTGGCTAATTCGGAATTTTATTTTTTTTGTTTATTTTTAGATGGGAAATGGTTTGAGACACGTTGATCTCGAAAAAATAACCAATTTGAAAAAAAGATGGTTTAATCCGGACGATCGGGCACAAAGTTATGGCATTTTGAAGGAAATCAGGGGAATGAAAGGGTATAAATACAAATTAGCGCTATAAGTAAATGGGTGCGATCATCCAGCACTTATGTATCAGATCCTATCAGACCTACGCAGTAAAGCGTGCTTGGACGAGAGAAGTACTATGACGGGTGACCTCTTGGAAAGTCCTCGTGTTGCCCCCTTTTTTTGGCGAATTCAGATTTTTTTTAATTTTGGTTATTTATAGATGGTAAATGATTTGAAACGCGTGGATCTCGAAAAAGTAACAAATTTGAAAAAAAAAATGTTAAATCCGGACGATCGGGCATAAAGTTACGGCATTTTGAAGGAAATCAGGGGTTGGAAAAAGTATAAATACTAATTAGGGCTATAAGTAAATGGGTGCGATCATACCAGCACTAAAGCACCGAATCCCATTAGGACTCCGCAGTTAAGCGTGCTTGGGCGAGAGTAATACTACGATGGGTGACCTCCTGGGAATTCCTCGTGTTGCATCCCTTTTTTAGCGAATTCGGAATTGTTTTTTTTATCTTTTGGTTATTTTGAGATGGGAAATGGTTTGAGACGCGTAGATCTCGAAAAAATAAACAACTCGAAAAACAAAATTGTTTAATTCGGGCGATCGGGCACAAAGTTACGGCATTTTGAAGGAAATCAAGGGCTGGAAAGGGTATAAATACAGACTAGCGCTATAAGTAAATGGGTGCGATCATACAAGCACTAATGCACAGGATCCCATCAGAACACCACAGTTAAGCGTGCTTGGGTAAGAGTATTACTAGGATGAGTGACCTCCTTGGAAGTCCTCGTGTTGCACCCCTTTTTGGCGAATTCGGAATTTTTTTTTTCTTTTTGGTTATTTTGAGATGGGAAATGGTTTGAGACACGTAGATCTCGAAAAAATAACAAATTTGAAAAAAAAATGTTTAATTCGGACGAACGGACACAAAATTACGGCAATTTGAAGGAAATCAGGGGCTGGAAAGGGTACAAATACAAATTAGCGCTTTAAGTAAGGGGGCGTTTGGTTCAAACAATGGTATGGGTTTGGAATGAGGAATGAAACCAGGGTGGTATGGGGTTGGAACTTGATACTTGATTTCATGTGTTTGGTTTTTATCTAGGAATGATAGTTTTCCTTTTAATATTAAACCTAAAGGTATGGGTATGAGCCATACCCACCTCCCCCCTTGGGTTTCAAAAACCCATACCTTGGTGGTTTGAGGTATGGGTTTGAAAAATGAAATTTCAAGAAACAAACACAAGGTATGGGTTTTGCTCATTCCAAACCCATACCTTATACCTAATATGCTTGAACCAAACACCCCCTAAATGGGTGCAGTCATACAAGATCTAATGCAACGGATCCCAACAGAACTCCACAGTTAAGCGTGCTTGGGCGAGAGAGTAGTACTAGGATGGGTGACCTCCTAGGAAGTCCTTGTATTGCACCCCTTTTTTGGCGAATTTGGAATTTTTTTTTTTGTTTTTAGTTATTTTGGGATGGGAAATAGTTTTAGACGCGTAGATCTCAAAAAATAACTAATTTGAAAAAAAAATGTTTAATTCGGACGATCGGCATTAAGTTACGGCATTTTGAAGAAAATCAGGGGCTGGAATGGGAATAAATACAAATTAGTGATATAAAATAAATGGGTGCGATCATACCAGCACTAATGCACCAGATCCCATCAAAACTCCACAGTTAAGCGTGCTTGGGCGAGAGTAATACTAGGATGGGTGACCTCATGGGAAGTCCCCGTGTTGCAAACGTTTTTTGGCGAATTCGGATTTTTTTTTGTTTTTGGTTATTTTGAGATGGGAAATGGTTTGAGACGCGTAGATCTCGAAAAAATAACCAATTTGAAAAAAAAATAATTAATTCGGACGTTCGGGCACCAAGTTACGACATTTTGCATGAAACCAGGGGCTAAAAAAGGGATAAATAAAAATTAGCTCTATATGTATATGGGTGCAATCATACCAGCACTAATGCACTAGATCCCTTCAGAACTCCGTAGTTAAGCGTGCTTGGGCTATAGTAGTATTAGGATGGGTGACCTCCTGGGAAGTCCTCATGTTGCACTCCTTTTTTTGCGAATTTGGATTTTTTTTTTTTTTTGTTTTTGGTTATTTTGAGATGGGAAATAATTTGAGACGCGTAGGTCTCGAAAAATTAACGAATTTAAAAAAAAAATGTTTAATTTGGACGATCAGGCTCAAAGTTACAGCATTTTGAAGGAAATAAGGAGCTGGAAAGGGTATAAATACACATTTGCGCTATAAGTAAATGGGTGCGATCATACCAGCACTAATGCACCGAATCCCATTAGAACTCTGCAGTTAAGTGTGCTTGGGCGAGAGTAGTACTAGGATAGGTGACCTCCTTAGAAGTCCTCGTGTTGCACCCCTTTATAGGCGAATTCGGATTTTTTTTTTTTGTTTTTGGTTATTTTGAGATGGGAAATGGTTTGAGACGCGTAGTTTTCGAAAAAAATTACCAATTTGAAAAAAAATGTTTAATTCGGATGATCGGGCACTAAGTTATGGCATTTTGAAGAAAATCAGGAGCTGTAAAGGGTATAAATACAAATTAGCGCTATAAGTAAATGGGTGCAATCATACCAGCATGAATGCACCAAATCCTATCAGAACTCCGTTGTTAAGCGTGCTTGGGCGAGAGTACTACTCGGATAGGCGACCTCTTGAGAAGTCCTCGTTTTGCACCCCTTTTTTGGCGAATTCGGATTTTTTTTTTGTTTTTGGTAATTTTTAGATGAGAAATGGTTTGAGACGCGTAGATCTTGAAAAATTAACCAATTTGAAAAAAAAATGTTTAATTCGGACGATTGGCCATAAAGTTACGACATTTTGAAGGAAATCAGAGGCTGAAAAGGGTATAAATACAAATTTGTGCTATAAGTAAATGGGTGCGATCATACCAGCACTAATGCACCGGATCCCATCAGAACTCCGCAGTTAAGCGTGCTTGGGCGAGAGTAGTACTAAGATAGGTGACCTCCTGGGAATTCCTTGTGTTGCACCCCTTTTTTGGCGAATTCGGATTTTTTTTTTAATTTTTTTTTGAGATGGGGAATGGTTTGAAACGCGTAGATCTCGAAAAAAATAACCAATTTGAAGAAAAAAATGTTTAATTCGGACGATCGGGCACAAATTGGCGCTATAAGTAAATGGGTACGATCATACCAGCACTAATGCACCGGATCCCATCAGAACTCTATATTTAAGCGTGCTTGGGTGAGAGTAGTACTAGGATGGGTGATCGCCTGGGAAGTCCTCGTGTTGCACCTGTTTAGGGTAATAATATCCCCTAGACGTGGTCTTATCACGTAGTGACACGTGGCTCAATCAATAGGCGGCACGTGTCCTATGGGAAGATGACGTGTGTCAAGCTCAAGGAGAGCGCCTGAAATTAGAGAAATGGGGCTCCTTACATTAGGAGGCCTAAATCCTGAGAAAGCCTCGAAACGGCGCTTACCCCTAGACACATGTGCAACTTGATTGCGCCGCTAATCAAAATGCGTCATTCTAGGGTAATAACCCTGAAGGGCACCTAAAATGAGAGAAAATGGCCTCCTTACATCAGGAGGCCCAAATCACGAAAAAGCTACAAAACGGCGCTGACCCCTAAGCACGTGTCGCAACTTGATTTTGCCGCCAATTAAATCGCTTCATTCTAGGGTAATAACCCTATAGGGCATAATCCCCCACCCCTATGAATACCTTAATCATTTATTATGGGAGGGGTGGATTGTCATAACATTAAATAGAGCACTAAATAGCGCCAACTTCTCTCTACTTTCTCTCTTTAGCTTTTCCGATTTCAGGTTACTAACTTAACCGTCGGAGGCGAATATTCCGTCATCGTAATATTCGTGTTTTACAAGTGTCCGAGTATCGTTGCCGACAGAAGTGTGACTAGTATAATGAGGGATTCCAAAAAACCCCGAAACATTTAGCGCCGTTTGTGGGGATACTCGTCCGTAATGGCAATAGATGGTCAGACGCCTAATACCGGCCCTGGCCCTTGTCAGGACGGCCATGTACAAGACATAGCCGCAACAATCAATTCTAGTGATCCTCTGATCGCCTCATTCCATGAGGCCGAGGACCCCCTAGTTACTGCTGCTTCCCTGAAGGCCGCTTTGAACAAAATTCGGAAGGAGTTTGAGAGCAAAAGGCCATCTACCTCTAGACGACCGTCTAGAAGGGAGGAAAAAGGCGATCCAAGGAAGAAAAAGGCAACTAATGCTATGGATGCTTGGAATACCCCATTCCGATGGCCGCCTCGAAGGTCTCCTAGGGTGCCACGGACAAACTTGTCCATGCTTCTTGAGAAAACACAATCGGTTGGGGAGCAGACCAAACAGTCTCAAAGGGAAGAACCTGAGCCGTCTAGACACTGGAGGGACGCAAGGTATTACATCCAGCATAGGCAACGGGAACGTACTGCCTATTTGGACACGGCCTCTACTTTCACAATGCCGGATGAATTCTTTAACCACTCTCTTTTTTAACATACCAGCTCGGCCAGGATCAGTGGGAGTCAAACCATTTATACTTAAAATCCTATTCCAGTTCAACCGTTTCAGTTTCAACCCTCTTAAATTTTCACTCCTGTTCAGCCGCCCGGACAGTACGAGTAGTATGGCCAGCCGTTCGGCCTTACAGCTTACTTGGCCGGACCAGCCGCACCACCTCAGCCTATTCACTGGCAAATGCGCTTGTTGAATCTTGGTGACAAGCCGCCTCCGTTTTCTCAAGAGATTCTCAACTCTCCTCAACCAGCGAAGGTGAAAAGTGTAGTTGTGGGCGCCTATGATGGTACGGGCAACCCCGAGGAACACGTCAATTCGTACCGAAATTTGATGTATTTGCAAAGCGTAGATGATGCTTTTAACAACTGGTTTAACAACTGCCGGCCGGGTGAATTAACTGTTTCACTAATCTGAGTTTATTGTTCATTGGAAACTTTTCTTACAACATTCCCCCAAGGAAGACCAACCTTAACTTGGCTACAATCGTCCAAGGGAAGAATGAAGGGTTGTGCTCGTACTTTCAGAGATTTAATCAAGAAAAATCCCAAATTCATAATCTGCCGGATGAAATGGCCTATTCGGAATTTCTCAGGGGATTAAGGCATAATGGTTTCAAGTTTGATTTGGTCAGGAAAAAGGTTCGGACATACGCAGGTGTTCAGTGAGAAGCCAATGCCTATATTGAAGCAGTTGATTTTTGTTCGCTTATCAAATCAGAACAGCCGGCTAAGGGAGCTGAGAAGAAGTCACCTTCTCAGCAGAACTCGGCCGGAAAGAAAAGGGAAGGGCGAAAGGAAGTTTAGGTGGAGGATGATCAGTAGCCAAAGTCAAAGAAGGTCAAGACGTACGAGCCACAGTACGAGTTCACTAAAGATTATTACTCAATCATGATGGAAATTAAGGATAAATTTGAGTTTGAAAACCCCCAACCGATGAGAGGTTCGGCCTAGTACCGCAACAAGAACAAATAGTGTCATTACCACAAGGACGTGGGATATGACATGAATTAATGCATCAACCTGAAAAGATTGTTGGATAAGCTGGCCAAAAAGGGCATGTTGAATTTGTACGTTTTGAAATCAAAATTCACTTACACCCGGACAGACAAGAAGTCCGAAAAGAAAAATTAAAATGACAAGGAAAATGATGGAAATAGCACCGATTCTGGTTTAGTGGCTATAATATCAGGCGGCTTTGCTGTAGGCGGCCCTACCATGAAAGGAATCAAGCAAGATGCTTGAAATCTTGGCAAAGTGATTCAGACTGAAGGGGTGAAGGTTGAACCCTTCCCAGAAGTAACGGTTAGTGAGGCAGACCGAGGTGAGGTCAAAATCCTGCATAATTACCCCATGGTATTTATCATGAAGATAGCCAATTTAAAAGTCGTCCGGATACTAATAGATACAGGTAGTTCGTCTGATATCATTAGGTTGGCCGCCCTGAAAAATTTGCGGTTCCCAGAAGACGCTCTCAAAGACATCACCCACCCTTTGGTTGGGTTCAGGGGGAACATCATTCACCCAGTCGGATAGATAAACTTGCTGGTCCGATTTGGGCAGAAGGGGGAAGGAAGGGATATGGTTGTCCGTTTCCTAGTGGTCAAAGAGCTCAATGGCTATAATGTCATACTCGGCCGCCCCACACTGAATACAGCAAAGGCAGTAGTCGTCCCTAATTTGATTTTGTTAAAGTTTGAGAGGTCGGACGGGAAAATTGGTTCCATCCAAGGAAGTCAAAAAATGGCTAAGGAGTGTAATCAGCTGGCGGTAAAGCCAACAATACGCGGACAAGGAAAGCTGTCCGAGTCAAAGGCCGAAGAAGGGTCACTCCAAGCATAACAGGTCGGCCAGAAGCGAAAGTCGGCCATGACTGACCAAGCATAGCAGTTACTGACCGTCGGCCAGCCAGAAGAGTTAAGGCCCCAACCGGCCGGCGATCACCAAGATATAGTGCTTGACCCTGATCAACTTGATTGAACGGTCAGGGTAGGCACTATAGCTGTGGGTCTGCTTAGAGACGATTTAATCCAGTTTTTGAGAGAATTTAAATATGTGTTTGCATTTGAAGTTAGTGAGATGCCCGATATAAGCCCAGACCTGACCGTGCATAAGCTGGCCGTAAATCCAGTTATTAAACCTGTCCGACAGAAGAAAAGAAATCATGGAGAAGAGCGGAATCAGGCGGCCGCAGCAGAAGTGAAAAAGCTGTTGGACGCTGGTTTCATTCGGTAATGTTACTACCTTGACTGGGTAGCCAATGTAGTTCTTGTAAAAAATCCGAATGGAACTTGGAGAATGTGCGTAGATTACAATGATCTGAACAAGGCATGTCCCAAGGATAGCTTTTCTTTACCCAAGATCGACCGTTTGGTCGATTCTACGGCCGCGCATGCCCTTATGAGCTTCATGGACGCATACTCCGGATTCCATCAGATCCCTTTATGGGAAGAATATCAAGAAAAAATCGCATTTGTGACCGAGTAGGGGCTGTACTGTTACAAAGTCATGCCATTCGGCCTTAAGAACGGCCCTGCTACTTTTCAGAGACTTCTTAATACGGTCTTTAGGGATTAGCTCTGCCGGAACATGGTGGTGTACATTAATGACATGATTATCAAATAAAAAGAGCCAGCCGACCATTTGAAAGATCTCCGAGAAACATTCACCGAACTCAGGCTGCATAAGATGATGTTAAATCCAAAGAAGTCTGTTTTTGGTGTTGAGTCCGGCAAATTTCTCGGATTTTTGATCGATCAGCTTAGAATTGAGGCCAACCCTGAAAAAATTCAAGCCGTCTTGGATATGAAGTCGCCAATAACAATCAAAGAAGTGCAAAGATTGACCGGATATTTAGCCGCACTCGGCCGATTTTTGTCAAGATTAGGGGATAAGTGTCGATATTTCTTTCAGACCATCAAGAAGAAAGCCATGTTTGAGTGGACAGAAGAGGCCGAGTAAGCATTCGTACAGCTAAAAAGCCATCTGCATACATTGCTTCGGCTCGTCAGTCCACTCAAGAATGAGAAGCTATATATGTACCTTGCTATCTCAGAGCATTCTTTGAGTGCCATCTTGCTTGCTGAAAGGGACGTCCACCAGATCCCAATCTATTTCATTAGCCATGTTTTGTATAATGCCGAGCTTAGGTATCCCCCCATTGAAAAGTTTGGCCTAGCATTGTATATGGCGTCAAAGAAGCTACGACCGTATTTTCTGGCGCATTCAAATGTGGTCTATACAGACCAACAACTTAAAAAGCCGTTTGCAACTTTGGAAGCCAGCGGCCGCATGCTTAAATGGGCCTTAGAACTGAGAAGCTTCGACATCACGTTTGAGCCTAGGAAGGCGATCAAGGGGCAAGCCTTTGTTGATTTTTTTGCTGAAATGACTCGGCCGGACTTGCAGCCGACAGGTGACCAGATTTGGAAGGTCTATGTAGATGGTAGTGCAACAGCGACCGGATGCGGCGCTGGGATTATTTGTCAGTCTCCTAAGGGAAATAAATTTGAATATACAATTAGATTTCAGTACCAAGACTCCAATAATAAGGCCGAATATAAAGCCCTTTTGGCTGGCCTTATAATGTGTAAGGCGGCTGGGGCAACAAAAGTTGATGCAAGTTCGGAATCTCAGTTGATAATCAGCCAAGTGAATGGTGACTATGAGCCACGGAACCGGTCATGAAGAAGTATTTGCAGATGGTTAAAAAGGAGGCCGAGAGCCTAGAACATTTTACTCAGCAACAAGTCCCCCGTTCAGAAAATTATCAACGGACGCGCTCTCTAAATTAGCATCCTCGGCATCATGTGACACTCCCACATCAGTGTTTTGGGAGGTAAAGGAAAAGAGAAGTATTGATGCCGAGCCAATTCAAATTCTTGACAGAAGCTCCACTTGGATGAACGATATCATCTCCTACCTAAGGGATGGGATACTCCCGGCCGATCCAAAAGAGAGTTGGCTGATGAAAAAGAAAGCGGCCTGGTTCGAAATGAAGAGGGGAATTGTTCAAGAAAACTTTTGTGAAACCATACTTGAAGTGTATCACTCCGGAAAGAGGGCATAATGTGTTGGACGACCTCCACCAAGGGCATTGTGGATACCATATAGGCGGACGAGCCTTAGCAGAAAATGCTACCCATCTGGGGTATTACTGGCCGAGCATGAACGCGGACTCCATGCAAATGGTGAAAAGATGTGATAAGTGCCAGAGATTTGCAACCTTGATTCACCGTCCGCCCAATAGTTTGTCGGCCATAAGTAGTCCACTACCCTTTGCAAAATGGGGAATGGATATCTTGGGTCCGTATACACCAGCGTCCGGCCAAAGGCGGTATGTGCTTGTAGCTGTTGACTACTTCACAAAATGGGTTGAAGCCGAGGCCGTCCGAGGGATTAAGTGGACGGACGTATCAGCCGTCATCTGGAAAAATATTATTACTCGTTATGGAGTACCTCAGTTCATGGTATTTGACAATGGACCTCATTTCGAAACACGCCAGCTCAAGGAATGGCTAAGTGTGGACACCTAATTGTGTCTCCCCCAAAAACCAAACCCAGTGATGAGTATCTTTCACGTCATTTGATTATCGAACGAAGTGAAAGTGTGAAAAGTCTCGTGATGCAGTTGTTTTAATAAAATATCTTTTTTTTGTTTTCGAAAATGAACTCTATTTATAGAAAATGTCTAGTACAATTTAGTTTGGTACATGATAAGGGTCCAGTAATAGTGTAGTTGTATTGGGCTCGAAAAGAGCTTTCCAACGATATATTATAAGCCCAATTCCGATGAATAATGAGGAAGTTATGACCAAAATACTAAATTGGGCCTGAAATGGTTTTATGGCCCAATGATCTAGTGGAGGGCCCATTAATTAATATTCATAAAGTTATTAGGATTGATTTTAATCTTCTAGAATAATCTAGAAGGTTATTTTGAGTTCTAATAGGATTATGATTAATAATTATATCTTTTATGAAAATAAAGAATTCTATTTGGATTAAAACAAGTGTTTTAAAGAGATTAAATCTGATTTTCAAAGATAAGTACGGACGTTATTAATCGAATTTAATTAGATTAAGGATTCCGTATAATTTTTTAGAAAACGCGTGACTCAACGCGAGACGACAGAACTGGCTCTCCACGACAAGTCTGTCGGCTGTCGCGTCGCGCTGGACCTTGTCGTTCTACGACAGAGTTAGTTTTATTACAGATGGGATTCAGTCTTTTCTGATCGTTTTCGGGCTATTTTTATTATAAATAGGGTAGTATTTCCCGGTTTCTAAACAATCAACAATCATTCACAACAATCAACAATCATCTAATTCTATTCTCTTCTCTTCTCTCTCTTAAGCTAGAAGCTTTTTCTTTCTCCCTCTTTCTAAGCCTTCCCTTTTCAAATAAAAATACCGCGTTCACGAGTCTTAGACACCTAGACAAGTTCGAATTTGCCTTCGCCCAAGACGTGAAATGTTGATAATTTCTGAGGGTTTGGTTGTAATACCCCGTATTTTTATACGTATTTTCCTAATTAATTAATTAATTATTATTTTCTAAAAAGGGTATTTTAGTAATTTAACTTACTATTTAAATCTTGGAGCCAAAACGATATTTGAATTTTGGCGCCAAAAGTATTTTAAAAACAAATTATTATTTTGGATAAGATTTATTATCCATTTATCCTATTTTAAAAACCGGATTATTTATATATTTTGGATATTTTAATTAAGGCAAAAGCTATATTTTATTATTATTTTAATAAGTCCGAAAATCCCATTTATTTGGCTAATAAATTTTGGATTTTCCTAAGAGAAAATCTGATTTTATTAGTTAAATTATTTGGTGAATATTTGGTATTTTATTATTTAATTATTTATTACAATAAATATTATTTACACAATTATTTTAATTCCTTAAAAATAGCAAAATAATTTCCTAAAGTACTAAATAGGAGGGCTGAAAATATGAGCTTAGGAAAGCTCAAAAATTTCGGCCATCCCATGTAGATTTTGGGAAAAATATTTTGGTAATTTGTATTTTTAATTATCTCCTTAAAATCTCCTATTTTCCTTAAATCTAATTCTCCATCTTTTTAGTATCCAATCATTATATTTTCTTGCCATCTATTTTTCTTAATTATTCCCCAAGTAATTCCAATTTCTTTAATATTTTTCATGACAATCATACCTTCCATATTCAATTATACACAATCTCTTCAATATCAAAACTTTCCTTAAATCTTTACTCACTTCTCCAAGTAATCCCTTAAACCCTACTTACCATAATTCTTCCCAAATTCTCTTACCATAATTCTTGCATGAGCTAGCCTATAAATACCCCTCCATACCTCTCACATTCTTCACACCAATTCTCTTCTTTTCTTCTCCTCTTTTTACACAAATCATCCCGTTTATCTTTGAAGCCAATTTTCGGGCACTTCTGGTCAGTTTTTGGGGTATTGCTGTTTCACAGAAGATTGTTCCTCTCGAAAAATCCTTGAGGTTAGGCTCAAGAATCACCCAATTCGGAGTTATATCAAAGGAGTTATAGCCTCTGCAAGTTCTGCCTATTCTTTCCAACGAAAATCCAATTCTTCTCTTTTTCTTGGTTTCTTATCTTTTCTCTTTCTCTTCTCTTATTCAATTATATTATTATTATTATTATTATTATTATTATTATTATTATGGGGTATTTATAAAAATTATTATGAGTAGTTTTAATTATATAAATTAGATTTTTAATGATGTTTATGAAAATTAATTTAAAAGGTTCATGTACATATAGTTGGGGGTTTTTAATTTCATTGTTGTGATTATTTGTTAACCTTATATTAATTAAGGTTATATTTATTTGTAGGGTGTTTTTGATCAAGTTACTTGAGAGTTCTTTTGAAGTGTTTTTGGCTAAGCAAGGATCAAGGTACGTTAGGTGGCTAGATACCTTGAAAGTGATCGATTTGAATGAGCATGTTTGAATCACTACAACAAATCACCACTTATGCCACGTATTATGCCACGGGAATTCTAAATTCGTGGCATAATTTCATCTAGCCACGGGAAAAATGAACTATTATACAAACCTAAATAAGAAGAATAATTTATGCCACGGGTATTTATTTTCCTGTGACAAATATCACACTTGTGCCACGAATAGCGCTTTTCCCGTGGAAAACTTTACATTTGTGTCACGAGTAGTTCTTTTCCCGTGACAAACTTTACAATTGTGTCACGAGTAGTGTTTTTTTCATGGTAAATTTACACTACTATCATATCACAAGTAATAATTTTCTCATTTTTTTTAAGAAATAATTTTCTCTTTACAAGCATACACTTATGCCACGATTTTTGCTACATTATTAAATTTTTGTAGCTAGATATACTCATGCCAGGGAAAAGGAGGAAATCATAACATACAATAAGAATAGATATTTCCTTGACAATTAAATTAGATGTCATGAATTGACCATGTTATTTTGTTTTTCTTTACTTTTAAACTTAAAGATATTTAAAATACTATAGGTACTATATTTTTTTTTAAAGACACCCCATAGGCACTAATTGATACAGAGTAGAATATTAAACATCATACAAATTAGAGGTTGCTCGTATATTTTTCTATATCTAAAATACACTTAAATTAGATATGATTGATTTTTTTTTTCCTGCACAATAACGGCAACAAGTATATATCATACCAAAAGAATGCACTAGTTTTATTAAAACTTCGATGCCTACGTATAATTTTAATAAAATAATTAAAACCCATGATATAATAGGTTGAACATTTTTTTTTACACTTTGCTTTTATATATGATCTATATATACTACACTGAATTTTTCCAAGTAGATCAGTATGCTTAAATATTATCAAATGATTTAATATTGTTACTGTAAATAATTTGTCAAAAAAAATAAAAATTATTTTTTTCCTTAAAAAAAATTAAAAAGAAAAACCACTGAAGCACACACATGCAAGTGACACAACGTTCTTTCATAAAATAAAAAAAAATAATAATAGTGACACTAGGGGTGTTCAAAAAAACCCGACCCGCTGTCCCGGCAACTACCCGATGGGAATTTTTTTTAAAAAAGCCTGTTTTTTCGGGTCGGGTTCCCGACCCGGGAAAACTGCCTTCAATCCGGGTCGGGACATGGGGCGGATTTTTTCAAAAACGGGTACCCGAAAACCCGAATTAAAAATAAAAAAAAATAAAAAATTTACCCCCTCAAACTCCTCACTTTGTCAGACCCCCAAAGCCCAACCTAATTTCACAAAATTAGGGTTCTTTCCCCTCTCTCTCTCACCGCCGTTTCCTCTCTCTCTCTCTTCCTACCTCACTCTCTCTCTTCCTGCAAATCGAAACAACAACCCCAACAAATCGAAGCAAATCAAAGACAATTCTCTCTCTTCGTCCCTCTCCTTCGTCTCCCTTCATCTCTGTATCTCTTTCTCCGTTCGCATTTCTCTCTCTCTCCGTCCAGCAAATCGAAGCAACAACAACAAAAATTCTTAGCAACAATTGGAGTATTCTTATCAACAGAGAATCGGTGATGTGCTTGCTTCGGTAAGGTGCGGTGACTTCTCATGGTTAGATCTACAAGATTACAAGTTTCCAATATATTAATGGAGTATACTTGTTAATTAGGGATGAATATGTTTACCCAATTTAATATGGGTTTTATTGTTTTACAATTCAATTAGCAGTAAATTAATTTTCATTGTGTTTGGATTAGTATACTCAATTATTCATCAATAGATTTGATATTGTTGGGGTTGTATAACTTATTTTTATTCAATTATACTGATAAGAAATTATGGATGAAGATTATTATTGTCTTTGATATGTTTTTCTACTGGATTATTTTCATTTCATGACTTTTTTTATCAAAAAAAAAAAGATCCGGGTACCCTATGTCCCGACCCGAATAATTTGGGTACCCGGAACCCGGGTACCCGAGATATTCAGGTCGGGACATGGGACAAATTGACAAGTACCCGAAACCCCGAAAACCCGAAAACCCGGGTACCCGGATTTGAACACCCCTAAGTGACACAACGTTCTTTCATAAAATAAAAAAAAATAATAACGCCAGCCCTCTATCTGTATTTTTCTCCCTCTTTCTCTTCCAGTTTCCATTGAAGCGCACTCAACATTGTCCATCGAGGTGAAAATTTTCTCCACCTCAATTTCTAAGTAAACTCGTAAAACCCTCAATTTCTCAATCAATTAGGCTTCTCAATCAACCAAAACTCAAAACCCCCAATTGCCATCCAAACTCCGCATAATTCCACCCTAAAATCTCCATCATCTTCCATTATTATGGAGGAATCAGAGAAGAGAAGAGAGAGATTAAGAGCAATGCGATTAGATGCAACAACTGATGTTGTTTTCACCGACGGAGGCAGGGGTGGGGGGTTAGGGCTGGATGGGTTGGGTTCGCAACGGCGTGGGTGGGTCCGGGACTCGGGATTCCGACGCTTCCACAGCAGATGCTTCTCCGCCGCAGCGATTTGATCATCACACCGATCCAATGACTGCTTACTCCACTGATAAATGGCGATCTTTCACTCCTATACCTCAAGTTTCACCCTCTCCTCAAGGTAAATTTTTTCTCATCTTTTTTTTTTAATTAATTTTTCAAAGTGGGTTTACTTGGGTTTTGATGAAATTGGGGATTAGGGATGTGGGAAAGGTCATAAATTGTATTTAATTTAGTATTATTTCTGGGTTTTATATCAAAATGGTGTATATTTGTTTGCAAGTTTGCTATTTTTTTAATGTTACTGAAATTTTTATGTTATTGATGAAATTTGGAATTTGGGTGGGTATGAATTATGAGCTTACTAGTTATTATTATTGGGTTGTTATTTTTTTGTATTGATGTTTTCTACTTGCAAAAAGAACGGATAAATTTCTATTTCTAATTCACAGTAATGGTTTGAGTTATTTGGTTTATCATCTGTTGTAGCTCGCTTTTATTCGATTTTTTTTTTACATTCTTGTTGAATTAGGGTCCTCCTGTAATAGTGATGCATTGTGAATATGCAATTCAAAGGTTGGACTTTGTTGAATTTGTCCACTGTCGTACTCATAGGCCTGAATTGCTTTGAGGTTGACTTGTTTTTCTAGAATATGTGATGGTTTGTGTACACTTTCTTCGAATGTTTCCTCCTAAGTTGCAAATCTTGCAATCAAAGTGATTGTTTTCTGCTTTTTTGGTTTAAGACAGTAAAAAAATTAATGGTATGTAGGGGGTAAAAATTGTTTATCAAGTAAGCTTATCATGGGGTACTTTGTTGCATAAGAAAGGATGTTCTTTCTGGAAAGGTTGTACAATGGACAGTGATATCCTTATGGAAAGGTTGTATGATTTTAAATCTTAACAGGTTGACAAAAAAAAGAACAGGCACTGTTCCAACTCAGTTTGTTTCATTTCATACTGCTTTTTATGATGTATAAAAACTTAATTATTGTGCTACAATTTGAATAACTGTCACTGCAGTATTGCATGCATCTTCTGTATTAAAAAAATAATTCTAAGGACCTTGAATGAGATTAAGAAATCTGTGAAAGTTGAAGGACAACTTGCTTTATAATTTTTTTTTCCTTGTGCTTCAGTCTTGTAATGTTGTTTGACTTTGTTGTGGTATATATTGCAGCTTTATGATTATGCCCCATTGTCTTATAGATTGTCTTCTGAGCTTTGTTGTTGCTGGGTATATTTTGTAGATACATTTATATATCTTGGTCTGTATATATTATTGTTAATTTTGACGAACATTTGCTACCAAATAAGGGAGAGTTTTTGTCCTATGATTAGTAAATTTTAGTTTCACTTGGAGTCTTGGACTGTAATCTAATTCTTTTTCATTTTCTTTTTACCCCTACTGGCTGCTATTGCCTTTCCACCTCCCTTGCCTGCTGCTCTAGTATCTCCCCTCCCCCCCACCCTACCAGCTGCTGCTGCCTTTGCTCCTTCGCTACTTGCTACCCTGCAATCTTCCCCTATTGCTGCTGCTTGAGTCAAACTTATAGTAGTGATTTTATTTCTTCTCAATTTATTATAGAATCAATCATTGCGAATGCATAACATTGTCACTGCTAATGCAGCCATTAGCAGCCAAGCTAGCCACTGCAGTTGATGCTGATGCAACATCTTTTGTTATCGGCCTTCACTATAAAGGCTGCTATCTTTGTTATAAATCCCTTGCATAGTCGTTGTTGGTTGCTTTAAGATACAATTGATATTCAGATGGGCTAACGCTTTTTTTATTTGATGTTATAGGACTTCAATGACGAGTCAGAAGGGCTCAATGTCATCCAGCAGCACATCATGTTTCACTAAAATGCTCACATATGTGAGATCCCCTAGACTGGTTTGACACTCCGCACAGCAGCAACGAATTGATGCGTTCTTGCCTTATCAATTTCAGCACAACAGATTATGTTAAGTTAAAGAGTACATGAACATAGCTGTAGATTGTAATAATCTAGTTTTTAGTGTATTACAAACACGGATTACATATTTTTGTAACTTTTGTGTATATGTATGTGTTATCGTGTTTCTGCACTAATTTACATTAATACAAATTCAATTTTTAAAAAGAATTATTTTTAGCCTTATTGGCCACAATAATATTTATGGCAACAAAGTTCACTACCCACGGTAAAATTTGAGAAAACAATCTTATTAGCTACAATAATATTTGTGGCAACAAAGTTTTTTAGCCATGGTAGAATGTGTAGCGAATAATTTGTTAGCCACATTATACTCGTGGCATAAATATCAAAATTTGCCATGACATCCATTTTCCCGTGGCAAATTTCTAGCCACGGCCTCTTGTGCCATGGGTGTAAATTTTAAAATTTCCAATGGCTAAATTGCATAGCCACGGAAATTTTAAACTTGTGCCACGATTTTACCCGTGGCACAAAGGTCAATTTGTTGTAGTGAATGATTTTATGGTGATTGAATTAAATTGACTTGAATATGGTTTATGAAATAAAAGTATGTTTAAAAGATTGGTTTTAATAATTAAATTGGAGTATTGATTTTTATAACATATTTTGATTAATTAATTTATTATTCATGTTTAAAAAGGATTGGTTTTGAAAGCTTGTTGGATTTTTATAAAAAAAAAGGGAGTTTGAATTATTATTATTATTAAAGGTTGGAATTATTGGATTTAAAGAGGATTTATTTAATCATTGAATTAAATTTATTATTTATGCTTTATAAGCATGTTAGTAATCCCACTATGCGGATTTGGTATTTTGATAAGGCCTTGGACTTTGTATGACCGGGTCTTTCCTCAAGAATAGCCTTGTAACATAAGGAGACTAGCTTGGGGGGTGTGCACACTTGGGAGAGGAATTGGTTAAATTGGTTAATTGGTTTTAAATTAATTGGAATTGGTTTTATTGATTATTGGGATTTGAATATTGAGAATTGGTTTTGAATCATGAGTTTGGAATTATTGGAATAATTATTGGAATTGATTTCAAAAGCATGTTTGCAAATAAATTGAATTTAATTATCTTGCACTTACCGTACTTAGCATATTTGCTAACCCGTACTTCTTATTTGTTTTGGTTCGCCCTATTTACCGTAATGGTAAGCAGTGTTATTTCAGGTGGAGTGAATAAATTGATGCATTGGAGTCCCGGGATTTGGTTTCACTAAGTTAGGAATCGTGGTCTTTGTATCTATTTTTGAGTACTCATAACATTGGTTTCTATTCATAGTTATTATTAATAAAGGAGAGTTTTGAAGTTTCCGCTGCAAAGTATTGTTTTGTTAGTAAGTTAAGTAGCCTTGCGTAATCACGCGGCGGTAATACGCCTAAGTCTATCTCTACGGTATAATTATACGTATTATACTAGTATTTCCGTAGAGGGAGATTTGGGGGTGTTACATTGGTCCCAAATCCCTATTTCAATTATTTATATTAATTGTTTGATTTAATATTTTCCTTGAAGTTACTAACGTGTGTATTGTTTTGATAAAAAGAGATACGAGGCAACAAAGTAAGTTATTCAATTGCTCTATTTCTTTAGGAATCATGCTTAGATTATTTTAATTCCTAGTATCATGTTAGGATGTCTTTATGATTCCTAGTATCATGTTTAGGATAATAACTATTATTTCTAATATCATGTATGTTTCTAATATCATAGGTTTCTTCCTATTTCTTCTATCATGTTAGGGCTAAAGCTTTGATCTTTATGTTTAGTGACATGCTAGGATTGGTTATTAATCTTGTTAGTATCATGCCTAGGATCTTGCTAATGTTATAATGATTTCATGAGATTGAGATTGAATATTATTATGATTATCATTATTATTATGTTGCTTGGTATATTATTGTTATTGCTTGATCACACCCTCTTTTTTAGGATTAAAGGGAATTTGTATTTGTAATCACGCTTAATAAAATAATTAATAATTTTATTTAGGCTAATGTGATTTTAATTCAAGTGATTGCCAATAATAGTTTTGTTTGTGCATTAATATTCAACCAACATAGAATAAACAGGTTTAGGATTAATATATTGATTGTATGTTAGTCAGAAAGCACACATGAATATGAGAAGAATAAAGTAGATGCCTTTTTAGGGCAGGTTCAATCTCTTTTAGGTTGGATTTGTACCTTCATCCCCGAATATCCAGTCATGATTCCAGACTACTATGGAGTTAGCGATCTCATGGATCGTGAAGGGGTGTAACCTTCATCCTATGAACGATTTACAAGTTCCTAAAACTTGTTAGCGACTTTTTTGCTCTAGCTTCCTTCCCTTTGGACTCCACCATACTTAAGTGTATGATCACAGTGGGGTTCAAGTGTGGGATGCTTGAAATAATTCCCTACACTAAGTGACCAGGGCATCACTCATTGTTTTGCCTCGGTCGATCGTCCCCAAGCCAATGACCAAGTTAAGGCCTATAACAAACTGATCTCCAATGGCATTAAGTGAAAGCTTGAGAAAGCAGGCGGCCTATGGGAAGATGAGTTGGTCAACGTTTTGTGGTCAATACGTAGAACAGCGAAGTGTTCAACAGGAGAAACCCCATTTTTCTTAGGTCTATGGTGCTGAAGCTGGGCTCCCAATTGAAATGTACGAGCCCACTCTTCGAGTGATGCTATATGATGAGAATGCCAATTGGAAAGCTATGAAGACAGCCTTGGATTTTCTTCCAGAGGCAAGAGGCAACGCGGCACTTAGACATGAAGTTTACCGCCTTAGAATGACAAGAGCTTATAATCGCCGAGTGTCTAAGCGGCCGCTGAAGATGGGTGATTTGGTCTTAAGAAAAATGGAAGCAGTAGGCCGGGCCAATGAGGATGGAAAGTTAACCTTAAAGTGGGAAGGGCCGTACCGAATTAGAGAAGAAGTCAGAGATAGCACTTACCGTCTCGAAGCCTTAGATGGCCGTGATTCCTCGTACTTGGAACACGGACAATATGAAGAAATACTACATTTAAGTTTTCTTTTACTTAGCCAAAAGCTGTATATACAGTTAGGTCTTGATGACTGAGCAATGTAATTAAGGTTGTACGGCCCCCAACAATGTAATTTTGACAAATTAATGAAAAAGTCAAGCATTTTTATCTTATTTTGTTTGTTTATGTCTTTCCATTATTCAGCAGAAATACTGAGTGAAAACCATAACAATGCTTCTTGCAACATAGCAGCACGACCTCTAAAAGACAGAACAAAACTGCCGAATAAAAACAATAACAAGGTTGCTTGCAACATAGCAGCTCGGTCGCAAAGGGTACAACCGAGCGGCCGTGCAATTGTTTAAGTAAGGGCATCCCAACGTCAAAGAAAGTGTTTGACCACAACCATGACGGACGATTAAGCACAAAGGTAGCCTAAATTTGTCTAAGGCATTTATGCCCAAAATGGGGGCAAAGGCATACCTAGGCGTCCTAGCCCAGCCAAAATCTAGAAATTTCCAAGTTGAGATATTACTTAAAATTAACTGAGCATGTCCGAGCGATAGTTTCAACGGACGACTCCTACAAAGCCAACTAAGCGGTCATATACCTAATGTTGATTCAGCAATTTTCCTAGTCCAAGGGAAATCATTACTATGATTTGATGATCTTACTAGTCGTCATACCTTTCTAGGCATTAAAACTACCAAGTTAATCAAACCACCCAGAGTATAGACTAGACGAACGCCGAATAAAGGGGCATACCCCCAGTGTTTGTACGAAAGAAATAAAAAGCATAACAATATGCGCAAAATTTCTAAGTATGGAAAAACATAAAAACCGCTTAGAAGGCGTCAAAATTGAAATAAAATAAAACCGCTCAGAAGGCGGCAAAATATCTTACGTAGCCGCTCAAAACAGGCAACATTAAAACTGAAAATTGTTCAATGATAGGAAAAATAAACTAAGTACAAAAGGACTGAAGCTTGGCAGCTGCTGATGGAGGACTTGAGCTCTAGTCAGCCAAGTTGTCATCTTTGGCAGGCTCCTCCATGGCCGACTCTTTCTCATCGGCCGCGACAAGGGTGGACGGCTCCTCAGCCGACACCTCTTCACCAGTTGGCTCCACCTCCTTCTCGTCCTCAACTTCGTCCACCACCTCCTCATCATCCTCATCCTCCTCGGATTCGGTCGGGGTGACGACAAGTTCAGGAGAGGGCTGCCTCGCCTTCTTGGCCTCTTCCCTGAGTCAGACGTAGTTGAGGCGCTTGGTGAAGCACTCTTGGTAATAGGCGGCCTCCCCCTCGTCCACCATTAATTCGAAGGCCTCGAAAAAGTGGCTCTTCAGCCTCTTCTCGACGTTGTGCTCAATGCAGATGATTTCGGTTGGGCTAGGCAGTCGAGGTGCCTTCAATTGCTCAGTTAAGTCCGAAATGGAATTTTTCAGAGTTTCCACCTCGGCTTTGAGGGCGTCCGCCTTGTCTAGGGCCGTCTGAAGGTTTTGCTGGGCCAAGGATAGATCTCCCTTCAGCTTTTCGGAGGCTTCAAAACCCTCCTTCCATTGTTAGGCGTTCAGGATCGCCGCATCCCTCTCTTGGTGAAAGGTCTCCCTTGCCAAGGTCTCTTTTTCAAGAGCCTTACCAAGCTTCACCAGATCCTCAGTCTGCCGCGCCGCTTTGTCGGACAACACAATGATATGGGTTTTCAAGTGAACCCTCTAGATGGCGGCCATTCCTATGACGGCGTCCTCTGCCCGCCTTACTTCATCCCAGGCCTGCTTCAGCCGATCGTTCTCCTTCTCCTTCCAATCTAGGAAGGCGTTGAGCCTGAGGAAGAGCTGCACCCGGACGAATAGGAGTTAGCAAAAACAAACTAAGAAATATGTTCTAAGTATGAGATCTAAATTGGCAAAAAGTCATTGTTAGTTAACTCGGCGCTATAATTGATCATGGGGCCGAGGAAGCCCTCATTGATTCCCCTCATCTTGTCCCGCTGCTCCAAGGGGACGGCCCTAGCCATGGCTTCTCTCATGGCCTTCCTGTCCGCGCCAGTAAGTGACTGGCCGGGCAGCTTCATGTTTATCTCCTTCACAATATCTGCGCACGGCCACAAATGGTGTTAAATTAAGCAAAAATAAGCCTTGCAAGAAAACAAAGGGAAATATAAAACAACTTTGACTAACCGTTTGAGAAGTTGGGAGGAGAAAGAAGGTTGAAGTTGAATGGGGGAGGTGGCAGGGGTTCATCCCCTCCTTTGCTTGTGCAACCGGGTTGCTCCTCAACCGACTGACTGGTAGCCACTTGCAAATCAGATTTCTTAACTCTCTGAATGGGCAGAGTCAAGACAGGGCCGGTCGTTTTACTGGGGCTGACTTACTCCCATCGTCCGCTTCTGCGGACGTATCATGGACCGACTTCGTTGTCGGATCCACGGAGTTGGAGACCCTGCTTTGTAACATCCGGGGTAGCTCTCCTTGGGACTGCTTGGAAGCAGTCCGCGACTTCTTCTTAGCCGCTGGGTCGAAAGGGTCTTAGATGCGACAGTTTTCTTGGTCTTAAACGCCTTTCCGTCCTTGGAAGGAGTGGCCGACTGCTTTCGTTTTGACCTTGGAGTAGGAGTGACCAACTGAGAAAAGACAAGTAAAAAGTTAGTTTAACAGAGGAAATGAAAATAAATCTACGTCCGCGTAAAATTAGGAAGGATTCTCTTCCCAATATACCAACACGGAAGCAAGGAAGAGTCCGCGTGAAAAAGGGAAGGAGTCACTTCCCAACATACCAGCTCGGCAAAAAAAAAAAAAAAAAAAATACAAGTCCTAGATCAATGGTCCGTACCTCCTTGGTCTTCTCGTACATCTTTTGTCGAGCCTTGAACCGAGCCAAGTCAATCTCGGACATGTCGACCTCGCCTTTCTGCTCCTTGTCCAGCATATCGTACGCTTCCTCTTCATAAGAAGAAAAGAAAAAGAGTTAGAAATATTTTCAAAAATGGCAAGCGAATGATAAAAGTTGTAAAGCCCCACCTTGGAGAATGTTCCGGTATAGGCCGTATGCCGACATAAATATCGGGTCCTGAAGCCAACCGGCCAAAGGGATCCAGTTCTTTGGCACGACCGCCATTTTGCCGTCCCTCTTCACCTTCTTGACCCTAAATTAGTCAAGTTGATGTTCCTGGCTAGGGTGGACGGGTGGTTTGTATGGCTTGTGATCTCCTCGACAGAGCTGGATCGGCTTAGCATTAAACAGATTTATCCGCAAGTTGAACTCCACGTCCTTTGTCTTGATGCGGTAGAATCGGTTCTTCCAGTCTCGCCACCTTGACACACTGTCCATCACCACCATATATTCCTTAGTGGTGATAAGGATTAACCATCCATCCGTGTGCTTCCCCAACTGAGTCATGGAGTGTATCTCACAGAAAATCGAAAAGTCCGGCTCGAAGCCTTTTCGGATGCACGTCACTAAGTATCCAAAAATATTCAACCATTTGTTCGACATTAGCTGGAAGAGGGTTATGTTGTACTCGTCCAGGATGGTACGAATAAAGGGATGAAGGAGGAAGCGAAGTCTAGCGTCCATAGCGGCTCGATAGACGCTGAAGGATCTGCGGCGCGGCCGCTAATCTTCCCATACGGCCACAAAAAGGGATTTTTTTGGCGCCACCAGCTCAAACCCCTCTCCCAGTTAGAGGAACTCCTTGTACTCATCCAACCCATCGTTTAGGTAGCCCAAGGTAGTGCTACCCACCGTACAGGCGTGCGGATCCTTAAAATTGTCAATATTGGCGACAGCTTCCTCTGCCGCCACCTCACTCCCTACCTCGTTCTCTGATTCCTCTTCATCAGGGCAAGGAGCAGCTCCAAATTCTGAGGACAAGATTCTGTCCAAGTCAGCAGCCTCGGCCAAGCTCCTGCTTCTGGAGCTCTGGCCGCCTCCAGCCATCAGTACGCCCTCAGGCGCCAAAGCACCTTTGCCCATATCTTTGTTTCCGTCCGCCTGATTTCCCGAAGGAGGAGCGCTGCGAGGTGGAAAGTCGGATGGTTCAGCAATCACAATGACTGTCCTAGGCCTGTCCGACCTACTATGTTGGAAATGGGGTTATTCAAGAATTGAGACGGACGGTCCAGCAGCGTCCGCCCGAGAAGAGGAAGGAGACCTCTCTTGAGATAGCAACTCGGCTGGGTCCATGACCGAGTTGGCATATTGGGGGAATCGTAGTTTCGGAGTTTGCCCCGACGTCCCCCTAGTAAAAGAGACGCCTTGTGCTCTTTAGCGTTCTTCGAAAGAAGTGATCACTTCAACCATAGAGCATTCAGTGCTACTAGTTGTGGCCGTATTGGTGGTCGACTTTGTCCCGGCGTTTGTATTGTTTGGGTCGTAGGGGACCCTTGGGTGCACCAAACTGTTGTCCGGGTTTCTAGCGGCGTCTGTATCGTACGTTTGCCTCGTACGGGCAATTTGCGACTGCAGGGACAGAGAAGAATAGGTGGATGAGAGTTGGTACACACTAGAAATGGATCCACTCCCTGAAGGAGACAGCTCGTCTCCGTCCACTCTAGACTCCTCAGTCCTAAGAGAACGGTCGGCCTCATGAGGAGAAACGGACGAAGCAGTGTGTTGAGCCAGATCTAAAATCAAAAAGAGAAGTAAAAAGACTGAGATTCTACTGTACACGACGCATAGTCAGCATGACCGAATTAACCAAGACTGAACAATGGGAAGATGAACCAGTGCTGGATTACATCAGTCGATGGAGAGCTTTAAGTCTTAAATGCAAAGATCGTCTATCAAAAACCTCTGCTGTCGAAATGTGTATCCAAGGGATGAAGTAGGATCTGTTGTACATCCTACAGGGGATAAAACCAAGGTCCTTTTAAGAACTAGCAACTCGAGCCCACGACATGGAGATAAGCATCTCAAGCCGTGGTACAAGCTCTTCAGATTTCGTCAGGAAAGAGAAAAATAATTTCAAGAAGACGGAAAGACCAGCAAGAAATCTACCAAAGAGTCATTGGCAGTCTCCACCACATGTGCTCTAGTAAAAATTTCCGGTAAGCCAAAGAGTGAACAAAATAGAGAGTCATCTTTGAAGGATGCAAATACAAAAAGAGAAGGGCCCACCTTAAAGGAATTACAGGCAAAAAAGTACCCGTTTCCATATTCAGATTTGTCAGGAATGCTAGACGACTTGCTCGAGAAAAAGATCATCGAGCTACCTGAGTCTAAACGTCCCGAGCAAATGGGTAGAACATCTGATCCAAACTATTGTCGATACCATAGATTGGTGAGTCATCCCCTCGAAAAATGCATCACTCTCAAGGACAAAATAATGAGGCTCGCAAAAGAAGGAAGGATTGTGCTAGATTTAGATGAAACAGTAGGATCCAATCATACCACAGTCGCTGTGGATGCTTCACCATGTGAACGGCATGCACAAATTATCCAGTTTGGGATTTTGGAGCCTGTTGTCATACAAGTAATGAAGCCCAGCCCAACATTGCATTCAGATCCTACTCCATTTCCGTATGAAGAGGAAAAGGAAGGGTGGACGTTGGTAACCAAGAGAAAGGAAAGGAAGCCAATTACATCCATTTCACAACCTTCTAAAAAGCACCAGCAAATAAGGAAAGGTCTTGGAAAGGCGGAGGAAATGAAAAGAACAAGGAAGCGGCACGCTCTACTTGTCCCTCGTGAAGAAGTAAAGCCCTGGATGCCAATCACTTTAGACAAATTCTTCCCTCGAAATTATTTCAGTGAAGGTTCTGTTGATGTAGTGTTTTGTTACACGGCAGAAGTAAAAGATGGATCTGAGGAAAGTCAACCATCTACAAATCTCGATCATTCAGGAGATTCCGAAAGAGACTCAAAAATTATTGCGTTGTTAGACACAGTCTCATCTCGTATGGGATGGCGCCAAGCTTTGTCTCTACCAGAAGAAATGCGATTCGCTATGACACGAGCTATAGAAAATCCTACTCATTATACATCAAAGGAAAATATCGAACAAGGCATCTATGAGGACCATCCTGACCAATGTGCAGCATGCAGTGCATCTTTGGCGTTCACTGATGAATATCTTATGCTTGGGTCGAAACCTCATAATAGACCTCTTTTTTTGTGGATACATCCGCAAACAAAAGGTTAATCGCATACTCATAGATGGAGGCTCTACAGTGAATATCATGCCAAAGTCTACTATGAGGAAGTTAGGAATCACCGACGATGAATTGTCTCAAAGCCGCCTCATGATTCAAGGTTTCAACCTCGGGGGGCAACGAGCCATCGGCATGATAAGAGTCAATTTAACCGTTGGAGAGATGACTGCAACAACAATATTTCATGTCATTGATTCAAAAACTTCATACAATTTGTTGTTAGGGCGACCATGGATGCACGAAAACGGAGTAGTAGCATCAACCTTGCATCAATGCTTCAAGTATTACAAGAATGGTGAAAGAAGGGTGAGCGTAGAGGTGAAGCCTTTCTCAGAGGCCGAATCTCATTTCGCTGATGCGAAGTTCTACATTGATCAAGAAGAGCCAGTTAAAGTAATGCCATTGGAGATAGCCTCCACAGGAAAACAAGCTCCGAAGAAGCAACAAACGAAAGAAGACCCTCCTTCAAAGGAGGTCTTGAGTGAGAAGGTTGAGGAAATCAATGAGAAAAAAAGCATAGAAGTGAAGTCTAACTCACATGTTCAAGTGCTACGTTACATTCCTATGTCACATCGCAAGGAGGGACTTACTCCATTCGAAAAATGTGAAGTACGTGTCGCACCTAAGAAAGTCGAAAGTAAGCTATGTTCATTAGATGAAAGCATGACTTTGCCAGTTCGACGAGTAAGCAACCAAAAGATATCTAATCCACCATCTACAAGCCTTGAAAATATATCGGAGATGCCTAGCGCTAGGAAAGAAGGATTTGACCCAGTTGCTTACAAATTGATGAAAAGCTCAGGGTACGATTTTTCTAACCCAAAGCCCATGGGAAAGGTCATCGATGTTGCCTCCTACGGCCTCAACAAATCTCAACAGCAGCTGCAACAACAAGGTGAGCGTGTTTGGGTGAAAAAAGTTGGATTGGGTTTCACGGAACCTCAACCAGTGAAGATCTCGGCTCGAAGAAAGTCGGTACAAGCATCCCAGTATATTTCGGTGGAAGAAGTTGAGGAAAGTGTAGGTGAAAACACTACACCAAAACAAAGGGGCTTTGTCTTCGATAGGATTCAACCATCATCTACTAGACCACATTATTCAGCTTTTAATAGGTTGGAGGGTCCAAGTCTTGACTCATCCTAGTCCATATTTAGTAGATTGGGTGGTCAATCAAGAGGCATGAAGAAGTCTAAGGGCATCTTCAAAAGATTAAGAGTGGTAAAAAACCCATCAACCATCGCCCACAAAACATGCAAGTCAAGAAGCATAGAAGAAATGTCTTCAACCGGCTAGAGAACACTGGAGCCATCTTTAAATCACGATGTCAGCAGAAAAGGAACATGAAGAAATTTGAGTTAGAGAATGATGTCAAGAGCATTATCCCATCTCGCATGAAGTGCCTCGATCTATTGGAGGTAAAGACAAGCGAAACCCTTAGTGTGAAGGGACGTACAGTGATTCTCACTGGCCAAAAAGTTCTGACTAATTGTGAAGATGATGACCGTGAGAATATCCTTGATACTTCCAACCATGTCACTGTCTCGGAAGAAAATATCTTGGATGGAGAGGTGGAGCCAACAGAAGCCCCTAAGACCCTCGAGGACGAGGGCAATCCACTGTTGATGATCTAAAGGAATTGAATCTTGGTACCACGGATGAGCCATGCCCTATCTATGTAAGTGCTCAACTCTCTCCTAATGAGGAAAAAGCTTACTTCGACCTGCTCATGGAGTACAAAGATGTGTTCGCATGGATCTATAAAGAGATGCCGGGGCTTGACCCTAAAATTGCAGTTCATCGTCTGGCGATCAAAAAGGGAATTTCATCAAAGAAACAACCTCAACGATGCTTTCGGCCTGAATTGATCCCTGAAATTGAAGCTGAAGTCAATAAACTCATCGATGCAGGCTTCGTTCGTGTGGTCAAATATCCAACTTGGATTGCAAATATCGTCCCTGTAAGGAAAAAGAATGGACAACTACGTGTTTGTGTAGACTTCAGAGATCTTAACGATGCGTGTCCAAAGGATGATTTCCCTTTTCCTGTCACTGAGATAATGATCGACGCCACAACAGGACACAAGGCTTTATCCTTCATGGACTGCACTGCGGGTTACAATCAAATTCTCATGGCGCCTGAAGACCAAGAAGCAACTGCTTTTCGTACACCAAAGGGAATCTTTTGCTATAAGGTGATGCCTTTTGGCCTGAAAAATGCAGGGGCTACCTATCAAAGGGCGATGCAGAAAATTTTCGAAAACATGATGCACAAAACAGTTGAATGTTATGTTGATGACCTCGTTGTCAAGTTAAAAAAGCGGGAGGACCATTTACTTCATTTGCAAGATGTGTTTGAGAAATTGCGAAGGTATCAACTGAAAATGAATCCTTTGAAGTGTGCATTCGGTGTCAGCTCGGGAAAGTTTCTAGGATTCGTAGTGAGGCATAAAGGGATTGAAATTGATCAGTCAAAGATCGCCGCGATTCAAAACATGCCTGAACCAAAGAATCTCAAAGAGTTGCGTGGTCTCCAAGGACGACTTGCATACATTCGACGCTTCATTTCTAATCTGGCTGGAAGATGTCATCCATTTAGCCATCTTATGAAGAAAGGAGCTATGTTTGAATGGGATGACTTGTGTCAGAAAGCTTTTGACAGTATCAAAAAGTACTTGTCAACTCCACCAATCTTGGGGGCACCAATTCAAGGGAATCCACTCATCTTGTATATTTCGGCTCAAGAAAGATCGCTGGGAGCATTACTCGCCCAGGAAAATGAAGAAGGAAAGGAGAGAGCACTTTACTATCTTAGTCGTACCTTAGTTGGTGCCGAACTAAATTACACTCCAATAGAAAAAGTGTGCTTAGCTATGATTTTTTCCATTCAAAATCTAAGACATTACATGCAAGCATATACAGTACGAGTCATTTCCAGAGCAGATCCAATCAAATACATCTTGTCAAGACTGGTGCTATATGGACGACTCACCAAGTGGGCTATGCTCATAACTCAACACGACATTACGTATGTGCCCCAAAAGGCAGTTAAAGGTCAGGCTCTAGCCGATTTCTTAGCCGATCACCCAATTCCATCACATTGGGAGCTTTCGGACGATCTTCCTGGCGAAGAGGTGTTTAAAATTGACATCCTTCCACCATGGGAGCTATACTTTGACGGAGCTGCACGACGAGATGGTGCCGGAGCTGGTGTTGTCCTTGTGTCACCAGAGAAACATGTCCTCACTTATTCATTCTCCCTAGCAAACTTGTGCTCGAACAACGTTGCTGAATATCAAGCACTTATTATGGGATTGCAAATGGCAAAGGGGATGAACATCCAGGATCTCGATGTATATGGAGATTCCATATTGGTAATCCATCAACTTCTTGATGAATATGAGGTTAAGAAAGAACATTTGAAGCCCTACCACAAGTACGCTTTGCAATTGTTGGAATTATTTGAAAGCGTCAAACTCTAGCACGTTCCAAGAAGTGCCAATAAGATAGCTGACTCTCTTGCAAATCTTGCAGCTACTTTGGCACTAGGGGCAGAGGAGAGCACGACAGTTTCCGTCTGCAACCGGTGGGTAGTGACTTCTCTAGAAGACGAAGAGACAGAAGATGCGTGCATTGTTTCGGTCTACGAAATAAACGCAGTGGATTGGTGTCAACCACTCATTGACTACCTAGAGAATGGAAGATTGCCAAGAGATTTAAAGCAAAAAACAGAGATTCGACGGCGAGCTCCACGCTTCATCTATTACAAGGGGACACTCTACAGGCGCTCTTTCCTTGGAACTTGGTCAAGATGTCTTGGAGATGAAGAAGCTGCTAAAAATATTGAGGAAGCTCATTTAGGAGTTTGTGGAGCACATCAATCTGGTCCGAAACTACATGACCCGTGTCAAAAGAATGGGATACTATTGGCCCACGATTGTACAAGATTGCATGGAATTTGCAAAGAAATGTGAAGCTTGTCAATTTCACGCAAATTTTATTCATACACCTCCAGAGCCGTTACATCCTACTGTGACATCTTGGCCGTTTAAAGCATGGGGTCTTGATGTTGTAGGACCAATTACACCAAAGTCGTCGGCTGGTCATGCATATATCCTTGCTGCTACAGATTACTTTTCAAAATGGACAGAAGCCATCCCTCTACGTGAGGTCAAAAAGGAGAATGTGGTGGATTTCATCAGAAACCATATTATTCATCGATACGGCGTGCCGCGATACATCGTCACAGACAATGGCACTCCATTCGTTAACAGATTGATGACAAGTCTGTGTGAAAAGTTTAAGTTTACACAACATAAGTCTTCGATGTATAATGCTCCTGCAAATGGACTAGCTAAGGCCTTCAAAAAAACTCTCTGTAATTTGCTTATCAAGATAACAAAGAAGCAGAAACAAGATTGGCATGAGCAGCTTGGTGAAGCTCTATGGGCGTATCGAACAACCTACAAAACTCCGACCCAAGCAACTCCTTACGCACTGGTGTACGGTGTCGAAGCTATCGTACCATTGGAAATACAAATCCCGTCGTTGCGTGTAGCCATACAGGAAGAGATTACTAAAGAAGAAAATGCTAAACTCCGATTGGCTGAATTAGAAGCATTGGATGAGAAAAGGCTTGAAGCTCAACAAAGTTTGGAGTGTTATCATGCTCGACTAATACGTGCATTCAATAAGAAAGTGCGTGTACGGCCATTCCAAGTTGGAGATACTGTTCTAGCTGTTAGGAGACCCATCATCACTTCTAGAAAGACGGGGAACAAATTTAGTTCGAAATGGGATGGTCCTTATATCGTCCAAGAAGTATACACCAATGGAGCGTACAAGATCGTTGATGTAGACGGGTTACGTGTAGGCCCTATCAATGGCAAGTTCTTGAAGCGCTACTACCCCTGAAGTACCAATTGATGTAATAAGCTCCTAAGCAAGAGCCTAAACTGCGTAGAAAAAAAAATCAAAAAGAGACTTAATGAACTACGTTGGCTTGATCTTGTAAGGTGGATTTCCCGCTTTACAGGTACGTAGGCAGCTTGAAGTCACAAAAAAACTTCGAGTCCAGTCACATCACCAAAAAAAAAAATCATCATACCCTGCAACGCTCCTGGCCCGCAAGAGCTTAAACTGTGAACGGCTAAATAAATAAATAAAAAATAACCTTGTACGTGCCAACAACTCTACAAGGAAATAAAGACGATATAGTGGTAAAAGGAAAATGGATAATCATTATTCATTTCATGCTACCATGAATCAAGTCAAAGCAAAAGTTCAAAAAAAATTAAAAAAAAATGACTATGGCATCCAATCTAAGGTCTTCAATGCGTCACGTTGAGAATCGTAGATCTTCTCAACCTCAGATAGCTTGGACCGTACTTCCTTGATGGCTGAGACACTCTGCTCAAGAGAAGTATGGGACATCTTCAAGTCATTTACTTTCTTTGTGCACTCCGCAAACTGATGCTCTGAATCTGAAACAAGTGATGCAAGAGTAGCCTCCTTCTCAGTCAAGCTAGCAATTTCCTTCACCAATTAAGCTTTCTTCTGCGCAACTTCCTCAATCTCTTGATGAAAAGTTTCAACTTTCTTCTCATTCTCCTTTTGAAGGATAATTGCCTTGCTCAACTGAGATTCCATCGTCGAAAGTTGTTTCTCGAGCTCTCTTAAAGGCGCCTTCCCTTCACATTTTTCTCGCTGAGCATGGAGTTGTAAAGCAACCTCTACATAGTTTCTAACAGATTGCTCAAAGCTAGAGCTATCGATCTTTTTAGCTCTTATGTACTGGAATGCCTCTATAAGTTCTTGATCAAGCTCGTGAACTTCATCCAAGGGAGTTGCGAGAAGCTTCCCTTTTATCTCTTCAACCATAAGGCGCGCAGCATACTTGTCAATCTTCGATATCGTGTCTCTTACATTGAAAGCAGGGGTCTTTGCCGAACTAGGAGCGGTAGAGGAGGGACCATATCCATCAATCGCCATGCTTGCTACAACACTAACAATGACTGGATCCTGAGACGCATCAATTAAATCTTGGTTTAGTGGAGGATCGAAAGTGTCATTACAAGCTTCCAACTCGTCTGAGAGGTTCATGGGCTCATGATTGACCTAAAAAAAAACGGGGTCATTGAGTTACACAAAAAAAAAATAAAAAAAAAAATACTTGTCCCTTGTCATTCGCGATCTCATCGTAGCTATCGCCAAGGACGTCATAAAGGACAGAAGCCTCGCCTGGAAGAATAACTTTGCTGGGGAAGTTCCTTTTGTCATTCTCTTTCTCCCTCGAGGATGGAGACTTTTCACAAGACTTGTTGAGCTTAACCTTCAATGTGCGCTTGTTGCTTGAATCAACGACTGATTTTACAACTTTGCCTCCCAAATGGTCGCTATCATCCTTCCTCTTCTTAGACTTGCCTTAACTACGAGTTACAGGAGCATCTAGAGGACTTGGTGAACTAGAAGTTGACGAGGTTCGGGGGAAGACCGATGCCCACCAGGTCGCATAAGCAGAAGTAACTCGAGATTGAGGACTAAACGGACGACCCGGGATGAAGAATTCAGACTTCGTGCCTAATTGGGTGCTTGCCTGGAATAATTGGAATACACGCTCTGGGGTAATGGCATCTACCTGTGGCTCAAGTTCACCAGGAACCCCCTGGTAAAAACCAAATTGGCGACCAAACCTATGAGGGTTGTACGGCTCAATCACATAACTATCGTCGTATCTTAGAGTCACATAGCAAGATCTCATGGCGATGAAGTAATCAGAGATGCGGTGAAGACATTGATTGTCATCTACAAATCTTTTATCTTCAGATTCATTTGGGCAAGTTGCAAGCCAGTTGATCGATCTACCAGAACGTATAGTCGATTTAGTATCGGCAGATGACGAGTAAATGACTGCATCAGGGCCTTGAAATCCAATCATATGGGCACCGGCGTACTTGTGAGTAGACATTCGATGGCTTCGAAAATACTTTGCTTTCCATATATGGACATAGTGTGCTGGGAAGAATCCTGGACGTCTCCCGGGCGCTGCGGAAGTCGATAGCTCGTTCAAGCCTCTATAAATGCTAGTCAAAACTGGAATAGCCAAAGATATTTTGCGACCACTTGCAAGTGAAGATGCGGGTTTGAATACTCCTGGACGAATAAAGCCTAAGTCTTTCAAAGGGAGGACGAAAGCGCACAACCAACAAGAAAGAAAGGCGGCAAGATAGGTCTGTTTGCGGTGTGCCTCGGGGATACTTAAGATGGTAAAAGCTTCATGTACATCATCGTTCCATAGGAAAGTCTCATTCACGGCAGCAAAACTGGTCATATGCACGGGAAGTATGTGAGCCTTTCTGTCGTCAGAAGAAGTCGAATATCTCGAAGCACCACGAAACCAAAATTTACACCAACTATCAAATTTGACGTGAGTTCCGCGTGACTTTGCAGCAATGTGTTGATAAGCCGCGAAAAGGTATTTGCAACTATAAGGAAGATACAAAGAGTCGTTCTGGTCATACCCTTCTAACTCCGTGGCGGATGGGACGACCTCGTCGTAGAAAGAACCATTTATTGGGAGTCCGCTGAGATAGTGCAAATCCCACAAACTGATCGAAACTTCGCCCGCTGAAGTAAGTAGTGTGTTAGTCGTTGAGCTCCACATCTCACAAAAAGCTTGCATGTATGGAGTGTTGCGTTCGTAACAGAACATGGAGGCATAAAAAGCGTCAAGGATATTTGTGCTTGTAAGCATGTGTCTGAAGTGTTGCAATATGTCCTCCAACCATTCCCAGTATTGAGGTATGTGTGAGAATTCAGCTCCAATGAGTAACTTCGAACCCCATTTGGCGACTTCCCTGCGAGATATGCGTGCGGAGAGTGTGTCCAATGCCTTAACTTCTGTAGATGACCGATGGTGTGATGACTGGAGTACCTCCTTGGGCGTCTTATTCGACCCTTCGAAGACCTCTTTCCACCAGTGTTTTAGACTTATTGAGGGATGTTCCACTTTCCAATTCTCTGCAAAAGCTCCAGTCATAGGGCGAAAGGTGGGAAAATGAATCCCATCTGGACCCGCAGCTCCATTAGACACACGTAAGAAATAATCCTCGAGTGCTCCTTCAAACTTGAATTGCGCCATGACGTTTCTAAAGCAAAAATGTGACTTTACGTGAGAAATCATGGTGGTATCAAAATATCATCATAATAATAATAAAAATAAAAAGTTTAATACTTTCTCCGTTTTCTTTTACTTGCAACACACCTTTTAGGCACGTAGTTTTAGGAGATGATTAGTGAGGGTAAACGAGCGATTTCATCAATACAATTTTTACACGAAGATTAGAATAGGGTTAAGTATCATTTGTAAAAATTATAATGAATAATTTATCCGTTTACATTACATAAATCTGACCTCAAAACACGTGACACAAGGCTGTGTTGCAAGTAAAAAGAAACGGAGGAAGTATAAAAATAAAACATAAAAATAAAAAATAAAAATAAAATAAAAAGAGAAAGAAGTAAGTCACGTGGCTTGAAAGTTGGTGATTTTAGTTCATGGCATATCATGATTATCATGATATCATTTATAAAAATAAAAAATAAAAAAAAAATGAAAAAAAAAAAGAAAGAGAATAAAAAGTGTGGTGTCAGACATTAATAAAGAAGTGCTTTATGCACCACTTCATCACTCCGTATTTTCTTTCCAACCTCACCACTCCGTATTTTCTGTCCAAAAAGCCATTGAAGCACAAAATTAAGAGCTATTAAAGCAATTCAAGCAAGTCTCGAGGCATACCCAGTATCAAGTCCCTGTACTCTTGTCCGATCAAGATGCGCAAGGCTGAACTTAGCTCCGATGTGCGGCGGTGGTCGAAATTCCGGTGGCGGCTGGGCCCAAATGCAGCTCCGACGTGAGGCGGTCAAGACTCCGATGGTGAACTCCGGCGTGGCGTGGCGTGTCATGTCAAGGACTCAGGCGTCGATACTCTGTAGCGCGGAGTGACGATATGAGACTAGAGGTGGCAGTGTTGTACTTCTGATCTTAATGTCGAACCAATTGCGGGGTCGGATGGGTGTCAATGCTCCAACAATATCGTTGTATGAGGTACGTCTGGCCGATATGTCGAGGCTTCCGAGATTGACGATGCTCAATATGGCTCGGCAATGATGATTTGTGATTCGTCTAACATGTCAGGGGTCATATATATAGCCAATGGTGAAGCTTGCTCTCCAAGAAGATAATTTGCAATCTTAACTGTCTAATTCTATCCTTAATAAAATTGGAATTGGAGATATAATTCTTATTGAATAAAACTCAAATATTACGGTTAGCTCAACGAAGTGATGTTTATCATACTCCGTAGTATTTATCTTCAATCAAGGTGAGCATAAAGTGGCCAAGTTGGTTTGATTTCCTACGAGATAGATTTTTTTTTTTTTTTTGTTGTTCACAAAGTATATCTTAATTAAAAGATATGTTTTGTCTTCCATATTATCATATTGGCAATAAATGGTCCGTATTATCATTTTGGCAAGATTGGAGTTGATAATCACATCATATCCAAGATTGTTAAAAGTGAATTTCATATTAATTATCCACAAAAAAAGATAGAATTCAAAAAAAAAAAAAAAAAAAGGGGGGTTACTCGATAATTATTATCGGGTCAACCAAATTTCGAGCCCGATCACGATCAAACACTTCAAAATCGTGTCCGTGACCAATCTCGAGGGGGCAATTTGTAGGCATGGAAATTTTATCAAGTATCGTTACTTATTGTTTGGGTCAAAGTCAAATTGTTGACTCGGGTATATTGACTAAATAATTAATCTGGGTTACTTTGGCCCGTATTATTTATTTTAGTTAAACTCATTTAATTAATAATAAATTCCAACAAAATGGATTTAATTTAATTTAAATGGGTCATTTATGAAAGGAGGTGGAAATGGATATGAGGCCCATTTAGTGGTCATCTTGAAACCCTAGCTTAGGAGAACTCTATAAATAGAGCTATCCTGCCTCATTTCATACACATGAAAAATCCAGAGAAAAATCTCTCTACAGAAAAACCTCTCTACTCAAAAACCCTCTCTAAACTTCTTTAAAAACCAATCTCAAGAACTAGAAGAAGAACAACAATTCTAGAAGACCAACCTTGATTGAGATCAAGCCTTTTCGGCCCTCTATCAAGGAATTCCAGTTTCAACTACAACAAATCAAGTCGTCTAACAACGTAGCGTGAGAATCGAATCAGTGGATTACGTTAGAGATTGTACTCAAATTTGTTATATTAATAAAAATTATATTTGTTGCATTTATTTTGACTATTTTGCAGACTCAAAATTTGTGTTTACAAAGTTATCGATAAATTTGTGTTTGATTAAATCTAAACAATTTAATGTTTGCTTGCCGGATTCAACTCATCGATGTTTTTATTTCTACTTGTTTCATGAGTTTTGATTTTTTTTTTTTTTTTATTGAGGATCAAGCGTACCTGGGCAACTCTTATATATTTGAGGTTGGCATTGTCTTTATATTGATTTCTGAAACTATTGTTGTCTTGTTTCCTTTGTATCTGCATTATTTTTTACTTGTGAGTGCTCCAATTTGGTGAAGAGTGGCAGGAGAAGTGTAAAATTGATTGCCACCAAGTGAACCTGTTTAGTGATATTATCGGGACCCGAGATACGAACCCCAAAATGGTGGATGAGAGGTTGTTTTCGCCCTTGGCCAGTGTAGCCCAGAAATAACCAACTTTGTAAAATTGAAAGGGGAGATGGGTTTCAAAAGCCAAAGCAGGAGCAATTGGAAAATGGAATGGAGAGAGAAAATAAGGGTTTGGGTTTGTTAGATAAGGAAAAATTAGTGTGTTTATACCCATGTACATCATCTTCTAGTGTTACTCAGAGGAAGATCAAACAACAATATGATTAGCTTGTTAAGTCTCAAGAATCCAAAGGACTAACATTAGGTCAGGTTTTTGAATTTCTCTCTTAATTATTTTTACCCGAATTTTCTTTGAGTTAGTGTTTGACTTATTTTGATGATAATGACTGATGATGATTAATATGACAGTGAATTTAGGGGGTGTTTGGTTCAAGCAAATTAGGTATAAGGTATGGGTTTGGAATGACCAAAACCCATACCTTGTGTTTGTTTCTTGAAATTTCATTTTTCAAACCCATACCTCAAACCCCCAAGGTATGGGTTTTAGAAACCCAAGGGAGGAGGTGGGTATGGCTCATACCCATACCTTTAGGTTTAAAATTAAAGAAAAACTATCATTCCTAGATAAAAGCCAAACACATGAAATCAAGTATCAAGTTCCAATCCCATACCACCTAGGTTTCATTCCTCATTCCAAACCCGTACCATTGTTTGAACCAAACGCCCCCTTATATTTGGATTAGGCATTCCATTGTTGTTCGTGTTTCGATGTTGTTTTAAGTGCGGAGTAGTGGTTAGTGTTCTTGATGTTGATTGTATTGGCTTTGATCATTATCGAAGTCGAAAATTTGTACTTCCTCTGTTTATTAATAGTTGCATAATCTATTCAACTTGACTAGAAACGTTAGCCAATGCACTTCTTTGACGGTTAATATTTCTAACTACTTTTATAAATTTCATAAAAAAAATTCTATCTTGAAAACATATATGGAGATTAACCCAAAAATATTGGAAAAAAGTAATTTTTTGGGACTAAGGCTTTGTATTCAGTATTAATCCAGGTTACATTTCTGGATGAATTGTTATCTTCTATGGCTTTGGTTGAACGGCCATGTGTATTATGTAATTATTTAAGTAATGATCTTGTAGTAGTTGCACCTGCTTTTGTTGAATGGAGAAGGTTTAAATGCTAACACATGTTAGTGATCTTAGGCGATTGATTTACGAGCTAAAAATCAGTCTGATGTTGGGATTTAGATAAAGAGGCTTGTAGCCTTGTAGGTTATTATGATTTGTCTCGCTTTGAATTATTAAGAAGAATCTCAAGCTTTAGATATGCGTTGGCCTTTTACTCTTGCAATCGACTATCATCTGTTAGGCTTCAAGATAATACATCTAATGAATTTAATGGGTGCTAATTAGTTTCTTGCTCGGATTTTTGTTTTTAATTCTCATTGCTGCTATCATCAACTTGGATGAAACTGTCGTTGAGTAGAAAATTTCAGTACAATGTGCTTGAAATAATGCTAATTAGTTATTTGTTACAACATGAAAGAACTGAGCCTACTTGCTTTTCATAGAGTTTGTAGAGTCTTGAAAGAAGAAAATTATACCTACCTAGCTAACTACCTCTTTGACTTTATTTTCAAAAGTCAAAGTTTAACAAAAAGAATTGTTAGGCTTAGAATTGGAGCTGGCAACTTCGGCTTATGAGGTGATTAGTTGTTAGTGCATGGTGATTTTGTTGCAGGTTCCCAAGGCAGCCTCGGAGTTGAAGTCAAAGTTGCAGCTACTCGGAAAAATAGTGGAATATGTAAACTTTTTTTTTTTTTTTTTTTTTTTTGGAAGATGTAAATTATTCAACACTAATTTAGAGGAAAATAATTTAAATCTTAGTTTAGTCTTAGGTAAACTTGTTTTATTATTGAGATTTGCTTTTGCTTTGTTTTAAGTTTCAGTTATTAGGTAATAATGAAAGCAAATTTTTGCTGATTGCATTTGAGTGTATAATATACTTGTATATAATGAAGTATTTATTTTAATTAATTGATTAAATAATTGTGCAAGCTAGCTGTCCTGGATTTTTTTTTTTTTATTTGGATCTCACAGTATATGTAACGGGCAAAATGTGCCCGTTACAAATAATCCCGTTATTCGTAACGAGCAAAACATGTAGCCGTTATGAATAACGAGGTTATTTGTAACGGGCGTTTGGATATCCGTTACAAATAACGGGATTATTTGTAACGGACACTTGTTTTGCCCGTTACGAATAACTACTATTTGTAACGGGCAAGCGCCCGTTACAAATAACATTGGCTATCTGTAACGGCCGCATACGTAACGCCCAGCGCCCGTTACAGATAGGCTATTTTTGCCCGTTACGGATAGCATTTTTTCCACTAGTGTAAGGAGAAGGTATTGGAGGGATATTCGGGGATAAGGCGGTGTGACTTGTTAAGGAGGGAAAGGCTGCTAGCCCCCTTCCAGGATTGATAGTGAGCTTGATTAGCGGATCTTACTTTGATATAATGAATTGCTAAATGGAGGGAGTGGGATGTGAAGAGAGTGCACAACAGCTTTACTGAAGAGGATTGTGCCACAGTTATAGCTATTTCTCTCTCAAACAAGCAACAAGATGATAGAATGTTTTGGAGAATGTCGAAGGAAGGTGATTATATTGTAAGGGTCTTGCTATTGGCTTGCAATGGAAGGTTATCATGCGCATTCTATCATAAACAAGGTAGCTGATGAAGAAGAGCTATGGCATGGTATTTGGAGGATGGAGAGACCACCGAAGCTCGGACACTTACTATGAAGAGCTTGTAAGGGACACTTTTCTATAAAGAGAGCCTATATTATTGCCACATTACTCATGATCAATCTGTCCTATTCGTGGAGGAGAGAATAAGACAATATGCCACATATTTTTTTATTGTAAAGTCGCTGAGACAATATGGCAACAAGGTGATACTAGATTGAGTATAATGGGGGCACCATCATCCTCTTTTGCTAAGATGCTCCTATGGTTTATACGCAAAGTAAATAGGGAGGAGCTCCTTTGTTCTCAACTCTATTCTCACCTCCTGTGCGAGATAAGCTACCTTGTTAGGCTGAGGTGGGCAGCGTGGCCTTGCAAGAACAAGATTTATTTTGAGGATGCTAGGCCTGATGTCGTGAGTGTAGCTATGGGTTATGTGAAGCTAATTGAAGATTTCAAGGTGTTTGCTGCTAGAGTAATAACTAAGGGGAATGTAGGGCTGCTATGAGGTCACTTAATACATGATAAACTCTTGATGTGGGTTAAGTTAAAATAAACACTGATGAACATACTAAGAATGGTGTGCTAGTGAGTCTTGGGGTGGTAGTAAGGGATGCTACAGGAAGGCCTATAGTTTGTGCTCCAAAGAGAATTCAAACTACAATCTCATAAATAGATGAAGTTATGGCAGTGTAGTATGGACTTCAGATTGCAAAGAGATTTGGCTACTCTAACACAGCTATGGAATGTGATGCAATAAATGTCGTACAAGTGGTTAAGAAGAAAATTCGGGGTTTTTCTCCCAATTTTCTAATCTATGAGGATATTTGACATAGCAGTGTTAGTTTTGATCGTTTTGATTTAGTTCATATCAAGAGAAATTGTAATACCGTTGCTCAAAGAGTAGCGACATAGGATACGGGGTTGTAATTCGGAGTATGCTTGTATTGGTTCATTTCCACAAAATCTAATTGTTTTGGTGGAAATGGAATTTCTATAATTAATAAATTTCCCGTGATTTCTTGGTTTAAAAAAAAAAACTATTAATGTAATATCTCATATTTTTTATAATTATTTTCTAATTAATTAATTTTTAATTAATTCATAAACAAGGTATATTGGTAATTTGGATTTTAAAGTCAAAAGAGTATTCAAATTTTAGCTCTAAATCTATTTTTAAACTAAATTATTATTTTGGAATTTTAATAAAATGAATTATGAACTTATTTATTTTACAGAAACGAAAATTATATACATGTTTATAGAAATATAATTTTTAGATATTTTACAAAATATTAAAATCTAATTTTTAATTATTCAATTTGGTCCGATTTTATTAAATATATCCAAAACTAATCATTTTCTTAAAATAGAAAATTGAGTAGTCGGATTTTCAAAGCAAAACAAAATCTGATTTTTATTTCTTAATTAGTCCAAAAATCCTGATAAAATATAACAATTTGGAAGCTTGGATTTTCGTCCATGATGAGTAATTAAAATAGATTTTGTTAGGATTTTCATAAAATAATTCTCTCATTACCTTAAATTAGTTAAGAAAAATTGACTAGAACAATTCCAACTTTACTCGATTCGCCCAAAATAATCCCAACTTTCGGTTATTTTTTAATAATCCGAACTTTCACATAAATTTGCTTTTAATGGTCTCAACCAGTCATAAAACTTATTACAACAAGTCACACAACAAGTCACCTGACACGTGTCAGAATGTGATTGGTAAATAATAATAATGAAATTAAATTTCTAAAAAAATCAACTAAAAAGTTAAAAAAAAAAACAATTAATTAAAAAAACTTTACTATTTTTTGTTGAAAAAAATAACTCTACTAGCCCAGCCACCGCCGCCTGACCCCCACCTCGGCTGCCGCCGCCTAGCTGGCCCAGTCCCCAACTAGCGGATCCCGCCGGCACATTTCCCCCCTTCCCTACCGGCGAAGATCACTTCACTACCCCTCTCCCCTTCCCACGAACAACCCCTTCCCGAATTCCCCAACCCCGACGCACCACCCTCCTCCCATTTCCCCACCTTGATCCGCTGCATAAACGCCCCACCTTCCCAAAATGGCCCCCTGCCCAATTCGTTGGCTCCCAAATCTTAAACCCTACCTAGAAAAACAAATGGGAAGATAGGAGGGGAGGGGTGCATGGGGAAGGCTTCGTCAGCGGGGTCGGGGAGAATTGAGCCGGCAGGATGGGCGTCGACCAACAAAGGAGTGTCTAGTTAAGCGCCGGCAGTCGGTGATAGGGGTTGGGTGTAACACCCCCAAATCTCCCTCTACTGAAATGCCAGTGTAATAGGTATAATTATACCGTAGAGATAGACTTAGGCGTATTGCCGTCGCGTGATTACGCAAGGCTACTCAAAATACATAACTCAAACAAATTTAAACTTGCAGCAGAAAAATCAACTTTTTTTATTAATACTTATAAAATAAGTAACATTGTTATGAGTACTCAAAATAAACATAAAACAAACATTCCTAAACCAGGTAAAGTAAATCCCATGTCTCTCATATGCTTATTCATGACTCCACCTGAAAATAGTCAACACGGCTTACCATTAAGGTAAATAGGGAGAACCAAAACAAAGAGGAAATACAGATTAGCAAAATATACTAACTACAATAAGGAGTTAAGGTAACATTTGGTGATCAAGTTTTCACCAATTTCACCTTTTGGTGATTAAGTTTTTTTTGCTTGCAATTTAGTGATTGAAGACACTTTTCCGGCGAGGAAAATTAAATGCGGGATAAAAACTTAGTCACTTAGGGTTAAAACATAATCACCTAAGGTTAACCTATAGGAAATTAGCTCATTTAATTAATTTTTTTTACTTTAATTATTGAAATGAGTCAATGACGCTCAATTCCACTGCTTTCTCGTTCATGGCTGCTCTTCTTTTCATCATCACAATCATCCATCTTCATCACCATTCATCAGCATCATTGATCATCGTTAGTCATCATCAACAATCATTAGCAAACAATCTTGACGCCCGATATTAATGAGCACCTTTATTCACGTGCAAATCACGTGAAGACAAGCCCACGATGGAGCGGTCGCGTATCCCATTGAAGCACCTGCTCCGAGCTTCATGCCTCGATTCTAAAAATTGAACAAATTGAGAGCGTCCGCTTTGAAATACAGAGCGACCGCCCTAGAAGTTCTATCTTGTTTGACCTCAATAGGAGCATTAATAGCTAATTTCCGCTGCTTGTGAGCCAAAATTGGCGAACTGGGGGTTCGCATATTACTTGCGGGTGACTTGTGGTGCTGCTACTTTGATCGTTGGTCGTTGTTGGTGTTTGCTTGTGTTTGGAAAGGTGCAGGTCGTCGCAGGGGCTGCTGTTGGATACAATTGTATGAATTGGTGATTAAGAGACGCCTGAGATGGCAATATTGGGCAGCTATGGTGAGCAGAGTTGGTGAGTGGCAAGATAATGTAAACTCAATTTATTAGCAAACATGCTTTTAAAACCAATTCCAATAATTAATTCAATCATTCCAAACTCATAATTCAAAACCAATTTCTCAAACTTTTCAAAATAATTCCAATAACTCAAGAATTCAATAATAATGATTTATAAAATCCATTCCTCCTTTTAAATATCCGATTTCTCTCCTTAGTATGCACACTCCCCCCTCCCCCAAAGCCCTCAAAGCTAGTATCTTTATATTGAAAGACTATTCAGCTATTCTTGAGGAAATACTAGGTGTAGACACCTGATTATGTCTCCCCAAAAACCAAACCCACTGATGAGTACATTTCACGTCTTTGATTACGAGTTAGGTGAAGAGTTGAAGAATCTCGTGAATTTCCCTTAATCCTTGACCATTTCTAGCCTTTCCTAAAATGTTTTAATCCAAAATCATTCATTTCGTATCTTTAAATCCAAAATCATTCTTTTTGTGTCTTAAAAATCATTCATTTCGTGTCCTCTTTATAAAAATGTTCAAACCAGTATATTTTGGTCCATAATCGTGGTCCAATAATTGTATAGTTGGATAGAGCTTGAAAAGATATTTCCAACGATATATTATAAACTCAAATCCGACTTATAACGAATAAATTATGACCAAAATACTAAACCAAGCCCAAATACTAGGTCCACTCACTTACGACCCAATGATTATGTGAGGGTCCAAATACCTTAATCCCATTTCTAAACCAATTAGTATTCATTAGGAACTTCTATAAGTCTTTAGAAGGTTCTAATCTATCCTTTCCAAAAGATAAAGATCAAAGAGTTTGATATTGAATAAAACTCCTCTTTTTGAAAATCCTTGTTCAATTCAAATGCAAAGAAGCTCAGATATGATTTTTGCGCCTCATATTTTTATCCAAATATTGGATTTTTGGATAGCCCTTGAAATTATCTTTCCAATGATATATTATAATCTCAATTCCAAGCTATAACGAAAAAGATATGAACGAAATACCAAACTCTATCCAAAATTGACATTGTCCCACTATTTCAACCATATCTTTTATTCCACAAAAGATTTTAATCATATTAAAATTGGGTTCAAAAGTAGACTTCAAGATCTTTCCAAATACATATTATTTATCTAATTTCGATTTCTGGATCAAAAGATATCATAAAAACAAAAACCGCAAAAACTGTTGTCTATATCGTGCCGCGATACTCCTTTCGCGCCGCGATAAATAGTGTTTTATTCCGATTTAAATTTGGACTCTTTTTGATCTTTGACCCTCATTTTTCCTTATAAACAGAGGTCATTTTCCTCCGTTTTCATTCACCAAAAATCATCATCTAAACCCCTCTCTAAGCTAACGCTTATTTTCTCTCTTTCTCTCTCTCTTAATTTCTAGCCGCAGCCAAAACACATCCCAACACATCCAAACACACATTCATTAATACATTTCCAAACAAATACCATACCTCATTCACGAGATTCGAATACTACAAGCCCTTCTCGAAGTTGCCTTCGACCTCGACGTGAAAGATTGATAGTTCTGAGGGTTTGGTCTCAAATCAATATTTCAATTATTATTTGATTTATTTGTTTATTTTAATATTTCTTGAAGTTACTAACGTGTGTATTGTTTTGATGGAAAGAGATACGAGGCATCAAAGTGAGTAATTCAATTACTTAATTATTATTTTGCTATAGAAATCATGCTTAATATAATATTTTAATTTCTAGCATCATGTTAGAATGTTGATTTTAATTCCTAGTATCATGTTAGGGTGTTAATTAATATTTCTAATATCATGTTGATTTCTAGTATCATGTTTAGGGTAAAGCTTTGGTCTTTATTATTTAGTGACATACTAGGGTTTGTTATTAATCTGTTTAGTATCATACCTAGGATCTTGCTATTAATCATGTTGATGTTGTGTTAAATATATATACATTGCTTGATTATTTATGATTTATTGTTATTGCTTGATCACACCCCTTTCTACAAGATTAAAGGGAATTTATACATGAAATCACGCTTAATAAGATAATTAATAATTTAATTTTAGGGCTAATATGATCAAGTGATCACCAGTAATAGATTTATTTATGCATTAATAATCAATCAACATAGATTAAATATGCTTAAGATCAATTTGATATATGTACATTAATTAGAAAGCGCACATGAATATCATAAGAATTAAGTAGAGGCCGATTTAGGGCGGGTTCAATCTCTTTAAGGTTGGATTCGTACCATCATCCCTGAATATCCAGTCATGGTTCTGGACCACTATGGAGTTAGCGATCTCTGTGATCGTGAATGGGGGTGTAACCTTCACATCCATGAACGGTTTACAAGTTCCTAAAACTTCTTGGCGACTCTTTTTCCTTCCCTTTGGACGCCACCATACTTAAATATATGATCATAATGGGGCTCAAAGTTGATGTTTGAAATATTCCCTGCACTAGGTCATATATACAAAGTCCATAGTCTTATCCGCATAGTGGGATTAATATAATCATGCTTGTAAAGCTTTAATAATAATTGGAAAATTTGTCAAAAAAAAAAAAAAAAAAAAAAAAAAAGCCACCACATTCATTTTTTTGCGAGAGGAAACCTATTCCCCTAATTACCCTCTAATCAACTTAATTAAACTCTAATTTCTTCTAATTAACCTCTAACCCACCAAATTACTAAATAATTAGATTTAATTAATATATATAAAAAAACCACCACCCCCTCCTTCCTTCTCCTTTCCTCCCTCCCCTTACTCCTCCTTCCTCCTCCCATGGAATCAACCCCTCCCTCACTGGACTCGCTGTCCGGATCCCCCCACTTTCGGTGACCTCCTCCACCACCAGACGACCCTCCCTTTCCCCCTAATCACAGCCCAACAACCATCTCCTTGATTTTGAAAAACCCTAGAAAATTGATTTGAGGGTTTTTAATTTTGTGCATCCTGCTTGCACTTTATGCTTGTTTTGGCTTTGATTATGTATGTATGTGATGCTAGGGTGATTTAGGAACAAATTTAAATTGATTTGGACTTGATTTGAGCATGTTTAAGCATATAAGATCCAAAAATTCGAAGGGAGGTGGTGGTCGCCAACGGGGATAAGGGGGAAAGGGACGGTCCACCAGCGGTGGAGGTAGGTCACCGGAGGTGGGGGGATGTGGGCGTCGAGTCCAATAGGTGAGGGGGTTGCTTCAAAGGGAGGGGGAAAAGGAGGAAGAAGGGGAAGGGGTGGTTGGTTGGTGATTGGGGTGGTGTTTTTTTATGTATAAATTAAATATAATTATTAAGTAATTGGTGAGTTAGTGGTTAATTAGAAGAAATGGGAGGAAATTAGAGCCTAATTAAATTAATTAGAGGATAATTAAGGAAATAGCTTAGGTTTCCTCTCGCAAAAAAAAAATGAACGTGGTGGTTTTTTTTAACCAAAAAGGTTTTAAAAGTTTTTTTTTCGCAAAATGGTGCTTTTAAAAGGTTTTTTTTGACAAATTTTCCATAATAATTAAATAATGCTCATGAAATTCCTCTTTGAATAAAATCAACCTTTATAATAGGCTAACTAAAAACTCTTTTTTATTCAATCCAACGTGCTTTCAAAATCAACCTTTTAATAAATACTTGAGAGTTAAATCTCATATTAATAACTTTTGAAAAATTAATAACTCTTCCTTTCTATATCAAAACTTTTATTTGTTTCAATAAGCTTTTCAAATCAATTCCTTTATTTAAACATCATAAGTAATTCAAGCCATTCAAAACATATATTAAAGTCAATACCTCCAAACATCCTTTGTTTCAAATCAATTTAATTCAATCACCAATAAAATCATATAAAACATGTTATTCAAACCAATCATTTTCAAAAGTATCAATCCACCTAAACGTACCTTGACTCCGAATCTTAATCAACACTTCGCACTTTCAAAGTTCAATCACAAATACACCTTGCAATTAACATAACCATGAGGTTACACAACATCTTTAGACATTAACCCAAATCTAATGTGTATGGACTATTTATTTTTATTTTTTTTAAATAACACTTTATTATAAAATTATAACTTTGAAATAAGTATTTATATTTTAAAAAACCAACCATGAAGAAATTAAAGGATTAAGATAATTGGATTTGCGTTGGAAAGAATATAATAGGCAGAACTTGCAAAGGCTATAACTCCTTCAATATAATTCTAAAGTAGGTGATTTTTGAGCATGAACTCAAGTATTTTTCGAGGGGAACAATCTTTTGTGAAATAGAAAATTCCTAAAAATGACCAGAAGTGCCCGAAAATTGGCTCCAAAGGTTATACTTGCTGATTTTCTTTTTGAAAAGATAAGAAAAGTAGGAAAATGTTAAGGGAAAAAAAAGAGTAAGAGAGAAGAAGAGAATTGGGTTTTGATGTGAAGAGTATGAGAGATATGAGGGGATATTTATAGGCTCATGAATGAAATAATTAAGGCAAGATTTTGTAAGAATAAATTATGGTAATTTTGGTTTAAGGCATTACTTGGAAAAGTAAGGAGTTTAAGAATTAAGGAAGGTTTAGTTTATGGTGATTAAGAAATAAAAAATTAAGGTAAGTAACTTGATCATGAAATGGAAGATGGCAAGTAAGCTTGCTTGGAGAATAATCAAGGAAGATTTAAGGCAATAAATTCCACGATCAAATCTTTGTGTGATAAGAAAAAGAAATTAAGGAAATAAGGGATTTAAGGAAGATAGTTAAATACAAAACTAACAAAATAATTAACATATGGGGGCTGAAAATATTGAGCCTATGCATGCTCGTATTTTCAAACCTCTTTGATTTTACTAGATTTTAAAAATTAAAAATAATTGTGTAAAAAATATATTTTGTAGAAAATAATAAATTAGAAAATATCAACTTAAAACCAACTTAATTAACTAAGAAAAATCAGATTTTCTACACTTAGAAAATCCAAAATTATTAGCTAATTTAATAGGATTTCGTCTTTTTAAATATAATTAGGAAATACAGTTTTGCTTAATTAATATATCAAAAATATAGTATATCCTTTGGTTTTTATTAAAATAAAATAAATGGATAGTAAATCTTATCCAAAATCCAAAAATATTAATTAAGTTTAAAAATGTTTTTGGCTCCAAAATTCAAATATCATTTTGGCTCTAAATTGAAATAGTAAAATAAATTACTACAATAACCTTTTTAGAAAATACTATTTAATTAATTAAATAAAAAATACGTCTCAAAAATACGGGGTAATACATTGGACATGTGGTGGCAGTATTACATTGGGACCGTTAAAAGCGAATAAACCCCAAAGTTCAGATTATTTAAAAATAATTCAAAATTGGGATTTTTTGAGCGAATGGACAAAAGTTGGGATTATTATTACCAATTTTTCCTAAATTAAAATTAAAATTATACTTATTTTTGACCAATTACGTGATGACACAAGTACATTAAACTTTTTATAAAAAAAAAAAAAGGAAATTTTGATTTTTAACATATCAAAAAAACATGAAAGTGGTTTTTAACACTAAAAAAAAACTTTTATTTAAACATCATTAAAAGTTTTAAAAAATTAATTTTAGCACCACTTAATAGTTGCCGTCCAAAATTCCGTTAAGTGGGGTCCATTGTGCCACGTGTCGACATATTATTAGTTTAGAAAAAAAAAGGAAATTTTTTTTTTTTAAAAAAAAAAAAGGAAAATTTGTCAAAAATAAGCAAACCTTTGCTCGGTCTTCTTATATGTCTATTTTATATAGTGATTTTCCCCCGTCCCTTGGTCATATTTAGGAGTATATTTGGCTCTTTAAAGCCACTTTTATTGCTAATGTGTGCTTTCCAGTGTTTTCATAGTTTTGGTAGCGTTTTGTAGGAAATTGCACCTTTAGAGTATTTTCTCGGGATTATTTGGAGCAACTACGAGCATTGAAGGAGTACAACCACCTTTCGTAGCCCAAGGCCAGTTGGAGTCATCAAACCGTTGATTAAGGGCTCAACTTTGAAGGGGCCGAGTTATTTGAACCTAGTATTCAAGTCCCGAAGTGGAAATCCGGATTGGGCTTAGGATTAAAGCCCAATCAAAGTGCCAACCATAGCCCAAGGCCTCGCCCGTCCGGATAGGCCCTCGCCCGAAGGTGCGCCCGGCCGGGCGGGGTGGAAGAGGAAAAAGGGCATGCTTCGTCCTGTCTCACGCCCAGTCGGGCGCGAGAGATGCACACCTGATGAAAAAGGCGGGCCCGGCCAGGCGAGCTGGCGCCCGATCGGGCGCGTGTCTTGAAGAAGGAATTTGGCGTTTTCTTTACTTAGATTTTAATTAAGATTTTTATGTTTTGTATAAAGACGTTTTAGTTGCTTTTGATACAATGACCTCTCTTTCATTAGTTTAATCTTCTCTTAAGCTTAAACTTCTCTCTTGTTTCTCTCTCTACAACTCTTGATTTAATTCAATTCATTATTTCCGTTAACTTTGGTAACAATTTCTTCCCTTTATATTTCAGTAATTTATTTGCTTTTGTTCATCATGTTTTGCTTAATTGCTTTGATTAGTTTAGATTTAATTATGTGAGAGTGGATTATTTTCTAGGGTTGTGGGGATCCATAAATAATATGAAGGGGTAATTTATTATTGTTGATTGTCAATGCTTGATTAATTTCCTATTGATTGATTTAATGATATGCAATTAGATTAGGCCTGGTTTAATTGTATGAGTTTAGCAATATTGATTCGAGATTCGACAGACGAGAATTGATGTATAGGCTTAGTTTCAACAGGCATGTTAATTTATAAATGGTTAAGTCAAGATTTGACATATGCGATTTAATACCGGTAGATTAATTCTGTGATTGTAATACGTAGCGAAAGCCCTTTATGATCTGATTAATTGATGCATTGATGATTGATTATTGTATTTTACACTGGAATATTATTTATTGGTGAACCTATACCCTAAGCTTTTATTAATTGATTTCTCCTTACTTTCATCTCCCTTAGTTTAATTTATCATATCTATAATATAATTTAGTTATTTAATAATTTAGAATTATATTAATTAATTAGGAATAGAAAGACTTGTTCCCCTGTGGTTCGACCCTTTTTCCTTATCTGCATATTTAGAGGAACTTAGGAATTATTATTAACTACTCCCTCCGTTCCTAAATGTTTTTTACGTTTCCATTTTTAGTGTTCCTTTTTATTCTTTACATTTAGGATTATACTATTTTAAGCCATAAAATATGGACCGAATTGCCCTTGTTCTGCTTATTTAATTCCCATTTTGTCCTTAAAATACCATGTGATACTGTACTTATTTGGTTAATTTAATAGACAAAATAAGCAAAAGTGGTGAGTTGGAGACCCAATTCTCGAGGCCTGCATTTAATCCCATTGCTTACCTTCCTCAGTCTTTAGCCACTTATTTGTTTCTTTCTCTTCTAATCTTGAATCTTCTTCAATTCTCTGTTCTTTCCCTTCATTTCTGGTGCTCTTCGCCTTATCTTTCACTCCTTACATTTATTTATCTCAAAATTTTAATGTTTCTTGCGCGATTATTTTGGGTTTACTTGGTTATTTTGTGTTTTCGTTTGGATCCCACAAAATTTTGGTGCTTTGAATACTCTGTTTTGCTACGAATTTTGGGCAGATCTACGTCGTATCATGTCAAATTTGAAGGTATATTTTCTTAATTTTGCACTATTAATTTATTATCACATTGATTGATTTTCTCTTGTTTTTATCATTTTTTATTCGATGGGGTCTTATGTTTGAGAAATTGATTTTGGTTTGATGTTTGATTGTGTATGTTAATGGATAGACTTGAGAGAGCAAAACTTTGAATTTTGCATTACTTTTAACCTTACAAAAGTTTGTTACAAAAGCTTGATACTGTGAACCTATGATCTACAAAAGTTTGATACTTTTAACCCCCTTGTACAAAAAGTTGTGACAAAAGCTTGTTTTGCATCAAAAGGTTACTATGATCACATGTATCTACTTAGGTCCTGAAGTTGAGGATGTCCCATTTGACCTCTAGTGCTCTGCCCCTTGAATTTCTTCATTTTGTTTTGTTGTTTGTTGTGTTTGGAGATTTGCATTTTCTGGAACTTGGTTTACTGTCTCCTCTTGTTGTTGAGTATTCTCTGGCCCCTGTTGTGTTCCTTGTGAATCTAAGTTTTGGTAATAGTTAGCCAAGTAGTCACTTGCTTCTTGGACTGCCACCTTGGAGCTTCTACTTCATCGGGAAGAATCCCTTGTCTCTCTAAGCTGGCCTTGTTGTTATGTGGTGGAGGAAATTTGTTTGACCCCTTACACTTGAGAATTTCATTCATGCCATATTTATAACTCATCCAAACATTGCTTAGTGTTTTTGGATGTAATTCATTGAATGCTTCACGTACAGCCAGTAGAAGGTTGTCCACATCCTTGGCCATTTTCTTGTTTTGAAGTGTTTAAATACTTCTAAAAAAACCAAGATCCAAAATGTTACAATCTGGACTATTTGCTGGTTGTTGTACTAGGATGAAAGTAAATCCGTCTTGTTGATAATGCTTTTGCCATTCGGGATCATCTTGTTTTATATGAGTCCTAGCATTATCTTGTTGTATGTATATGACCTTTGTTCCCCAATTTGTTGGCCATTTAGCTTTGATAGCAGGTATTATCTGATGTATCAACATGTTTCTGGTCACTTCTTTTGTTATTGACTTAATTAGTTTGGTGACCGGTGCCCCCTTTTCTCTGTACTTTGACTTCCTCTTTGCTGGTTCAGTGTATGTGAATGGAAAAATCCTAATTTTCCCATCGAATGTGTATTCCCCATCATCTCCTTCTCTAGGTCTGCCTACACAAGCAGTGAACATTACTTTTGGTGGGTCTGTACCTGATGGTGCTGCTCTATGTTGGGGTACTTCACCCTTTCCCAAATAATATCTGTATGTTTTTTTAGTGAGCTCAAACCACTTCTCATCTATGTGCACAAAGTCATACAGTGGATAGTAGAATTGTTTTGTCTTGGGTGAATCCCCCCTTATCATGCTCAACACCCACTCTAACCGTGCTGCTTTGTTTGCTTCTGTTAATTTAGGGTGTAAAGCATTTGTATGTGGTTTGATATCCCCTCTTTTGATCATTCTCCATACTATCGTTGAGCCCAAACCCAACATTTGTGCTAAGTCCCTAATGCATGACCTCTGACCCATTTTAAGTAGTTGCACCATTTCTAATGGTGCCACTATTCTCTTTGTACCACAATTATGCATATTGTTATTCATGTTATAGGATTGCAATGCTTGTTTTTGTTTTTGGGCCTTATTCCATAATGAACTTATTGTTTGTCTACTTACTTGAAAAAACTCAGCAGCTTGGTTAATTCCTCCATGCTTCAGCACACCTTCTGCTTGCCTATCCAATAGCCACATAAGGACATTCGCTCTGTCCACATCACTCAGCCTGCGCTGCTTGGGATGAATAGGCTCTCCATCAGCTTCATTTGCATCTTCATGTTGAAGCATCTCTTCTGGGGTTGAATTTAGATTAATATCAGCTTCGTCATGACCCATTTGAACATCACCAGCTTCAATGTCCCCAAAGTCTTCAAAATCATGTGCTGGTGGGAAATTAAGGTCAAGACCATTGTAGCCCCGATCAAAATCATCATGAAGATCAAAGTCGATGAACCAATCGAAAGCATTTGCATCATCATCAGCCATTTTTTGAAGTAAAGCAGGCAATGATGTTTTCTGTAATTGAAGAGAGAGGGAGTAAACTTGTTTTGTGAAAATGGGTTGCCTATTTATTTGAACATGTAAAAGTGTTGGAGGGAAATTCAGATTTTAATCTCAACTTAAATTGGTGTTAATGTGTGCAATCTGTGTGATCTTAGTTGATTAGTTGAAAAAATAAATCAAGCAATGTTATTGGCTGATATCCATTTGCACGGATCATCCCACATGCTTTTTCTTTTTTGTACAACTTTCATTCCACTATCTAAACCCCCCACATGCAACATTCTTGCTTTATTTAAATGTATACATTGCCAATCATTAAACTACTCTCAATTTCTACAATTTCTTAATAACCGCGCAACATTCCAAACGTAAAAAACATTTGGGAACGGAGGGAGTAGGTGATATGACTTTATCCTGTCATCTTCCCAAAATAAGTAAACCTATTAATTAACTCAAAATAAGTTAACTTTTAAAGGGTGTTTTCTTTAAATAAGTCAGATGACCTACAACCTTCTCAACAGGTCACTTTTGTTTGAAAAAAAAAATATTATATCAATCTAGAGTGCCAGCCACCACACAATTGCACATCAGCCAGTCAGCCACCGTCAACTACCTCATCAGCACCCACTCCACCCACCGACGACCTCTTCCCACCACCACCCATTTCTCCTTCACCTTCCCCCAACTTTAATAACATCCACCCAATATCGGCCCACGTTCCTCAACCTGCCACCAATCCCAAATTCACAACACCACCAATAACCACCACCCTCAAATCCACAACCACCAACCGCCTTCTCACTCCACAACGCACAACAAACAGCAGCCCCTAAATCCCACCAATGTCTAGCTAACGATGTAGCAAGTCAGCAACACGCCAACACTGACAACCAATTCAAACCACCTGTGGCTCCTAACTATCTCCCATCAGCCCACAAATCACACCATTCCACCATGCCTAACAACAACAATTGCTTTTATCGCCGCTTCTAAACCACTGGAATCAGCCATTAAATCACACTCCTACAATCAGCAACAAAAACAATTAGAAAACGGCAGCAACAATGTGACTCAATTTATTCACAATTTGAAATCCGGATCGGCGCGAGCATGTGGTTGGGAAAGTGTGTTGGGTGGTCGTGGGAAGTGGTCGCCGGTTGGACGGTGGCTGACTAGCCAGTGAGTAATGGTGTGGTTGCTGGCACTTTGGCGGGGGTGGGGCTGTGAGGGTGACGGGGGCAATTCAGCGGTGGGAGTAAGGTTTTGTTTTTTTTTTTTAAATAATTAATATTAATTAAAAATTTTAAAATAAACCAATCGTGTTGGAAGTTGCAACACGTGGCATTATCATCCAAACAACCGGTTAACCTTCAAGCTAACCAGTCATTACTCATTTTTAGAAAATACCTTTAAAAGTCAACTTATTTTGAGTTAATCAAAAGATTGTCTTATTTTTGAATGACGAGATAAAGGTTTGCTTATTTTTGACAAATTTTAAAACCCTAAAACTATCTCAGCCACCCCCAACCCTACCGCGGGCATCGTGTCGTCACCACAACCCCACCCTTACCCTTCCGTTCCTAGTCCAAAGCCACCGGTATACCCCCTCCTTCCCTTTCCCCCTCCCCAAAACCGACAATCACACCCCCAATCACCATAATTTAAAGCCGTTCGATTTTCAAACAACCAAAAAAGGCCCTAAAACGGCCACTTACGGTAGAAATCGACAGTTTTATGGTCAAAATCGACCACTTCGTCCCTAAATCAACCAATTTCGACCACTTGCATCCGTTTTTAAGGTGTTTGAAAAACGACGGTCATTTTTGGTGGTCGTTGGGGAGGGCTGCCGGTTTTGGGGTGGGGCAAAGGGACGGAGGGGATTTGTCGATGTCTGGGGCTGGGAACAGGGCTGTCAAGGTGAGGGAGTGGTGGCAGCGCGCTGCCAAAGGTGGGGCTGACGGTGGGGGTGGGTAGCTAGGTAGTTTTAGGGTTTTTTTTTTAAAAAAAAAACAATTATTATTTTGGACCAATAATATGCTAACACTTAGGCATTGTAAGCCCCACAAACGAATTTCATCCATGAATCAGTTAAGTGGTGGCGAATGCCAATTTTGTAAAATTTTGTTGGTGTTAAAATTAAACTTTTTTGTAGTGTTAAAAATCAAATTCGTGCTTTTTCTAGTGTTAAAATTCAAATTTCCTACAAAAATTTACCTATTCAATAGGTTACAGGTAATCTGGGACCATGGAAGCAAATTTATATTAAAGTTTTGATTATTTAAAAAATATCAAGAATTAAGATTATTTTGGACGAATAGAGCAAAGTTAAGATTATTCCAGTCAATTTTTCCAATTAATTAAATTCCTAGGTTTTTCTGTTTTCATACAATAAAATCTTAGTTATATTAGATCATATATATTTTGATTCTAAATCTCCTATGCTTATTTTCCAAGTATGCTTTTATTTCATTTATTAATTCACTTTTATGATCATTTGGCAATCCACTAGTTTCTATAATCTAATTCTTACTTGCTAACTGTATTGTCGCTCGAATTGCGCCTACGTGGAGCATGTTGTGAATATGTTTGTCAATCATATGAAGTTGGACTTGACATATAATGAAAATGACGAAAAATAAGGAGTTGCCAACAAGTTTTTTTAAGGAATTTGTAAACCATTCATAGATCATTAAAGCTACCACAAAAAGGGACAAACCGAAGGCAATAATGATTCGATTCATGAAGGTTACACCCCTATTTCATAATCCATGAGATTATTAATTCCATAATGGTCATCAACCATGACTAGATCGATATTTGGAGATGTTGGTATGGATTAAGTCGCTAGTCAATTTCGCTCGTATTAACCTCCACTCGAAATGTATTAATTGCCACCTAAAAGACATATAAACAATAATCAATTTGCTCCAAACTAATTAATAATGTTAGTGGATGATAATATTATAGTAAAAGTAATGCGATGACCATGAAAGTAAAAGTATGTGAGAGAGAGTTGTAGGGGCCATGAGAGAGAGAGAAATGATAAATTGGGTTTAAAGTAAGATAGAGAAATATAAAATATAGTATAATGTTACCATATATAGAAGTAATGCAAATAAAAATAAAAATAAAAAAATAAAAAAAAAAACAACCACAAAAGAAAAGTGATGCAAATAAAAAAAAAACGGAGGGAGTACAAGATTACTCTGACGAATAGTATGCTGCCAATTATATCCTTAAAATATATATATATTTATATATATATATACCCTCATTAATATGTACAAGTTTTGTTAATGAATAGTAATAGGACAATTATACCCTCTAAGATGTTTAGTTACTTATTTACCCTTATTAGTGATAATTACCTTTTTTTGTACTCTTAGGAATATTGCATGGACAATTATACCCCTAATCATATTTGTTTAAATTTTTTCTTCCATTAATGGTGACAAGAAATAAATTTGTAATGTAAAGTCAAACTGAAAGAGTTTCAAATATAGCTAGCTATGGCGCACGCGTTACTTGCCCTAGTTATAGATGACGATAGTCTAATTGCTAACATGACCTATCCATCCATTTTAATTTTTGAATTGAATCATTAGTAATCTAGTAGACTTAGACTCAACGCAAAATCAAATGACTTCAATCGCTATGTGTCTATGTAGGCTTGGATTGTGTAGTTCATAGTCTTCATACACATAATCAAGTAGGCCTGAGTAGATGACAAATTTTTCCAAGTCTAGATCCAAGCTCTAGTCCACAAGTATAAAAGAGATACTAAAGCTTAATTGCTACCTAATTTAGCGAGGATTAGCTAACCTGTTTCTCATAACCATCACCTGCCAGTCGACATTCATTACCAGCAACATACAGTTAGTGTAGTACATGGTGCAGCTGCAGGCATTAATGATATCAAAAAAACCGAAAAAAGGTTCAACAATTATACAGCAAAGGGCCTAAACTGACCGAATTTGTTTAAGTGTACACTTCAAATGAATCATCAAACAATGATTGGGGCATTTTTGCCCCTCATTTCCAATAATGCATCAGTACCTTGGCTATATACTATCTTTTTAATTTAATTCTGCTTGTGATTATAAGCAGACTTCTATTGCCTGTAATATCCGACAGTCTTGTTTACAGAATAGCCATTTTGTTGAGGTTGTGATTCGTGTTGAGGTGGCGGTCTAGGCTCCCTTGGCTTGGCAGGATCGACAAAGATAACCCATCCATCCAAAAACTTAGCGTTCATTGCTTCACGTGCTTTTTCAGCTTCTTCTATAGTGGCATATGTTACAAAACCAAATCCCTTCGACTTTCCTGTAGGTCTATCTACGATGATTTTTGCTGCATTCATCATAAAGAATTGATTAACTGCCAACTACAAAAACACCAAGAACCTGATTGAAATTCAGACAAGCAACTTCAAATGTTCAAGGATACCTTCAACAAGTTGCCCGAAGGGAGCAAATGCTTCTGTGAATTTATCATCTGTAGTCATTCTGCTAAGTCCTGTACCACAAAGTCCAAAGATAAACACTCTCAAAATTGATATAGCCAATAAGCACAATTTTTAGCAGCTGTAACTTTCAATAATTTTATCCTAAATTGGAAACTCCTGAAATTAGTCATTCACTTAAAATAGGTATATCAGATACTGAGAAAAGAAAATTCTTTAAATTTTTTAGTTAACCAACACCTAGTGATTAGTCATTAGTGAATATGAATTCTAAATAATAATTGAAAAAAAAAAAATAAATCCTTAAATAAGTAAATTGTAGATTGGTGTGTGGCACTGGGGACATTGCAAAGAGAAATAGCCACCTTTCCATTATTCTAGTGAGATTAAGTTAATGAACATGTTAATATACTCCATAATTATTTAGCAACTATTGTTGAAAAGAAAAGTGACTCTATGGTCTAACATAAAACTTGGTCAACAACAGTATGGAGGGAGTTGTACAAATTGTTCAATTTCTCTAAATATGATTGCTTATTACATTGGTTCATAATGAGTTGCACACAACAACAGTACAAAGTCCAAGTGATCACATCAACTTAGGAGATCAATATAACAATCAGTTGATCAAGAGCATGTAGCTTTCTGGTTCTGTATTGTGGCACAAGCAGTAACTCTGTAAGAGTGTCAGACAGAAACCTAGCTGCTAGCATATACACATTTAGCACATCGCTGATAATAAAAATGAGTCCTTACGACCAGGCGAGTTAAAATGTTGGTACTAGTATGATCATCATGGAATGGTCAATAAACTTCCTCACTGTTATACATTAACTTCACAATGAAATGTAGAATGAAGACAATTATACGAGCTACCATAGAGTGTATTATAACTAATGACAAGCACGAAATAGGTGTTTTTTTTTTTATTTTTAAAAAAAAAAAAAAAAAAAAAAAAAAAAAAAATATCTTTATGTATTAAGAACAGCTGCAATTTGACAGATATAACATCTTTAACGTCGATGCTGGCTATGCTAAGAAAGGCAACATTCCTTTCAAAGGCTGTCTGAAATACACAAACCAAAAAATAGGCAAGGACTCTTCTTAAATTTTACAACAATAACCTGATAGCCTCAAAATTCCTCAAAGTTGACTACTGCCATGTTCTCTTTTTTCAAAGAAAAAATGTTCGTATAAGTTCATGTGCTAATAAGTGATGGTGTGATTGTAAATATAGAGGAGGAGGAGGAGGAGATAGTGATGGTGTGATTGTAAGGAGTTTTATGTAGTGGTGGTGTGATAATAAGTGAAGAATGGGGAACTATTACACTAGGGGGAGGGTGGGTAACTATTATTCTTATTATGAGGGTTATTTATGAAATTTGCACAAGAACATTATATGATTAATATATATGCATTGACTCACAACTTCACCCTTTTTTTATTGGGGTTGAGAGGATACTTCTTGCTAATGTTCCATGATTGCCAATGTGCCATTTGCTTACAAAAAAGAACATTCCTTACGCTTTTAGAAGAAGAAAAACAAGTGACCGTATAAAATTCACAATAAATATGAAAATTACAAAGACCGTATGTTTGCATATAAAAGCTATGGCACAGAACTTCAGTAATTTCACTAAATAACACAAGTGCAATATTCCCTACCATGTTGATGCAGGAAGGATATTAGGCGATAAAAGAGTGACGCACAAATAATGAAATGAGGCTATAAAGAAAAAAAAAAAAACCCTTTTGAAGTCCAAACCTAATAATTTTTGCACTTCAACTTAACAGTATTCCTTTGTCAAATATCCTAGAGACAATTAACAAGTCCAAAAAAGCACCAAATTTAAAAACATCGTAGTGATATTGCAATCTCTTGCAATCAAGCTTGTTATGTCCATTGCATTTTTACTCATCCCACACCTTTTCCAATTAGAAATTGTGAAATGAAAATGTACAAAAGCGGACAATTAAGAAACCAACTGCACCTGAACTTACCCTTCTTTCTCTCATAACTTCTCAAACACAACTCAAATCCTAAATAACACATATATTCTCCTAATCAAACATATATAACCATAATCTACTCGATTGAAACCGAAATATCTTGAATCTTGCATAGCTCTAAATTTCTCCATTGAAACTGAAAATCCAAATCCAATGTTTAAAAATGTAATTTTGAAATTGTTAACTATTCCTAATCATCAACCAAACTCTAAGCTACACTTGAATTATCTTTTTCTCGCTATCCTTACATTTACCAAGTGCCAACCCAAAATAGCAATTAACTATTCCATTCAAGTGCATCTATAACATATCCATGAGCCACAAAGGTTTCGATATAGACCGGAATCGATACCATGTCTCGATTACTACCCTAAGACTTTAATCAACTAAGCTAGTCGAGTGGTCTCAACATCTACAATCCATCGATTCATAGTAAATGGCAAAGAATAAATTAGTCTACACATAAATAAGTAATGCAATGAACATTAAACAAAAGCAAAGACTAATCATTTACCAAAAAAACAGAGGAATTAATTTATTTTTGAGAAAAAGAAAAAAAAAAAAAAAAGGAGTTTATCATACCGCTGACGAAGAGCTTAGGAGAAGTGAGTGTGGTGTTGAGGCGAATTGAAGATAGCTGCGATAGAATCGGGGAAGCAGAAGAAGAAGCTCTGCTAAAGATTTGACGAAGATTCTGAGCAAACGCCATTATTGATTATGTTAAGATTACAGGACAATTGCTGAGAAATGAATCGTAGAAATTGGATTTTAGGGTTAAGGGTTTATGGCCTGGGACTTTGGAAGAAGGAAATGTCAGTGAGGGTTATTATGGGTTTGAAATTTTGGATTTTGGAAGAAGAAAATTTCAGTCAAGTGTAGAAAAGGACTTGGGTAATATTTGTACGATTTATCAAGCTAAGCTTGGTTTATCGATAAAAATTGTACCTTTCAATCTTTAGACTGGGGGTATAGTTCTCACTGGAGATACTTGGAGAGTAGACCTGGCAATCGGGTCATTCGGGTCGGGTCAAGTTCGGGTCAGCAAATATTCAGGTCGGGTCGGGTCGATTCGGGTTTCGGGTCAGCACTTCGGGTCAAATTTGGGTCGTGTCTATTCGGGTTGGGTCAATTTTTAGGATTAATTTTCGGGTCAATTTCTGGTCGAGTCAATTCGGGTCAAGTTTGTGTCGGGTCACCAAAGTAAATTCACTTAAAAAAAATAGTTGGAAAAATAAAGTAAAGTTAAAAAAATATAAAAAAATCGTGAGTACCTATTACTTAGGAAAGAAAGAAGCTCTAAACTAAGTAATTCACCGTTTCACCCTATTCACTTTAGGATTCGGGTCAATTCGGGTTGGGTCGATTCGGGTCAATTAATTCAGGTTAAAATCGAGTCGGGTCACTTCAGGTTTCGGGTCATTTCGAGTTGAGTCAAATTCGGGTTTCGGGTCAATTTCGGGTCAGGTCATTCGGGTCAACTCCATTTCGAGTCGGGTTCGGGTTGGGTCGGGTTAGTTCGGGTTCGGGTCATTTTTGGGTCAACTTTCGGGTTACGGGTCGGGTCAGGATTGCCAGGTCTATTGGAGAGTGGGGATATCTTCCTTACTCTCAAAGTGTCTGACTCGCAAAAACCAAAACCAAAAAAACTGTGAGGGTTGAGATACGGTCATGATCTTTCTCTTTACCTTATAAAAAAAAATGGTTCATAGGAGTAGAAAAGAGTCATTGTTATTGATACTATAGGAAACTTAGTATTAAAAAATCAAATAATTTAACTATTATATAAAACAAATAAAACATAACATATACCTTTATACTTAATTCAAATGTAAATTATTATGACCTGAGCCCAACGAATCACGTTGTGTCCTTAAGACAATTTTGCTCCCTCTATGATACCCAAGGTTATTAAGCAATTGTCTCCCAGGATAGAACGGATTTCGTTTGTTGTAAAATGGATTGTAATTATAAGAAACCAGCGAACAAACTAGATTAGAGTAACCGCAAATATATGCACGTGTATTTAGATAGATTAATTAAAAACTAATATATTCAATCCCCATAAATCAAAATAACCAACAATTATTTATAGACAAAGAAACATGGATGAAAAGGTGCAAGTAATGAAATGACACAATTATCCATTATAACTACTGAAGAGTCAATGAAATAACAGTACAACTATTCACATTAACAATTATCAATGAAAAGTTACAATTATCCAAATATACAATCCAATAGTCATACAAAGTCATACAACACAACTCTACATTAGATATGTAATTCTTCATTAATACAAAAAATATTTACAAAATAAATATCCAACAACAACCCACATTAATGAAGAATTTCTCATTCACAAACAGTTGAAATTTATCATCACCCACATTAATGAGAAAGACTCATTATGAAACATGATGGTATGTTATGCAATTGCGGTTACTCAACGAAAAATATGTGCATTGGGATTAGTAGTCAAAGACTTTTGAACCACCCCTGGTGAAGTCCGTCGAGCTTACTCTGTCGATCAATAGTATTTTTCAACTTTGAATAGCCAAGTTTGTAAACTAAGACAATAGAAATCACACAATTATTTCTCTAAAATAGTTTGTTCTCATGTTCGTGTCCGTTTTGGCATGGACACTCCTGGTTTCGCAAGTTTCTTAGAGAATTCGACCTCAAAATTCTCATAGAGGCGGCCCGTCCTCACACTCACATAGGTAACTTCTATACCTTCCAATAGAAATCATTAAAAATCTAAGCTTAATATTAAGCTTAAACTTAACCTTTCTCGTATAAGCACCAATGTCACATATAGTAATGGATTATAGTTTTTGTACTCTATTGTGCTTTTACAGTTATCATAACTTGGTTGTCCCTTTGAACCTAGATCTTGGGATCTCCATTCAACTAGGTTGGGTAGCCACTATAATAACTAATTGATAGGTCTTAACCCCATTCCCTTCGATGACTTATCCACTAGCTCTCTAGTTAAACCTTTTTTTTAACGGATTCGCAATATTATCCTTTGACCTTACAAAGTCCATCATGATAATTCCACTAGAGAGTAGTTGTCTAATGGTATCATGTCTACGACATATATGTCTAGACTTTCCATTATACATGACATTTCTTGCCCTTCCGATAGCAGCTTGACTATCACAATATATGCAAATAGCAGGCATAGGTTTTGGCCAATTAGGAATATCTTTTAGAAAATTTCGAAGCCACTCAGCTTCTTCACCAGCTTTATCTAAAGCAATAAATTCAGACTCCATGGTAGATCGAGCAATACAAGTTTTCTTAGATGACTTCCAAGACACCGCCCCTCCACCTAGTGTAAATGAATATCCACTGGTAGATTTCGTATCCTTGGAGTCGGTTATCCAATTCGCATCACTATAACCTTCAAGTACATCAGGATATTTGGTGTAATGCAAACCAAAATTTTGAGTTTGCTTTAGATAACCTAATACACATTTTAGTGCTTTCCAGTGATCTCCATTTGGATTATTCGTAAAACGGCTTAATTTGCTAACAGCAAAAGTTATATCAGGCCTAGTACAATTCATGATGTACATTAAATTGTCTAAAATACGAGAAAATTCTTTTTGAGATACACTTTGGCCATTGTTCTTGGCAAGGTATAAATTAATGTCTATGGGTGTCCTCATAGGATTTATGCCTAAACCCTTGTACTTGCTCAAAACTTTCTCAATGTAATGAGATTGAGAAGAGCTAAACCATCAGATGTCTTATGAATTTTAATCCCTAAAATTATATCTGCAACACCCATATCTTTCATTTCAAATCTATTAGTCAACATGCGCTTAGTGGCATTAATATGACTAATATCACTACCTATTATAAGCATGTCATCAACATACAAGTACACAATAACATATCCATTATGAGTTGTCTTAATATAAACACATTTATCATACTCATTGATTTTAAACCCATTTGAGAACATTACATTAAAATTTTTATGTCATTGTTTCGATGCTTGTTTTAAACCATAAAGAGATTTAACAAGGCAACAAACTTTATTTTCTTGTCCAAGAACAACAAACTCTTCCGGTTGTTGTTTATAAATCTCTTCTTTTAGATCGCCATTCAAAAATGCAGTTTTAACATCCATTTGATGTATTTCAAGGCCACTCAATGCTGCAAAAGCAACTAACATTCTAATGGATGTTATTCGGGTAACTGAAGAATAGGTATCGAAATAATCAAGTCCCTCTCATTGGTTATTACCCCTTATAACTAGTGTTGCCTTGTATTTGTCAATAGATCCATCAACTTTTCTCTTTTTCGTAAAAATCCATTTACAACTCAAGGCTTAACACTAGAGGGAAAATTTGTTAATCCCCAAGTATTATTGTGCATTATGGATTCAATTTCACTATTGACAGCTTCTTTCCAATGAAAAGATTTTGGAGACGACATGGCCTCATTAAAAGTTTTAGGCTCATCTTTTAACATGAAAGTTAGAAAATCTGGACCAAATGACATAGAAGTCCTTTATCCTTTACTACGTCTAGGCTCCTCTATTTCGAGACCCTTAATATCTCGAGATCTTTTATTTTTCCTATTAGACCCATCTTCATGACTATTGTCACCCTTTTCTGATTTATACGAAAAGATGTCTTCAAAGAATACACAGTCTCTTGACTCAATAATTGTATTAGCGTGTATATCTTCTATTTCTGATTTGTATACCAAAAACTGGTATGCACTACTATTTAGTGCATATCCAATAAAACACAATCTATAGTTTTCGGGCCTATTTTTACCTTTTTAGGCTTAGGAACCGAAACTTTAACACCCCCACACTCGAAAATATTTCAAGGATGGCTTCTTTCCTTTCCATAGTTCATAGGGTGTTTTTTGTGTCTTTTTATGAGACACTCTATTAAGTATATAATTTGCACTTAGAATAGCCTCCCCCCACAAATTTTTTAGTAAAAAACTATTAGACATAGCACTCATCATTTCTTTTAATGTCCTATTTTTTCTCTCCGCAACTCCATTAGACTGCAGTGCATAAGGAGCAGTAGATTGATGTATAATACCAAATTTTGAACAAATTTCCTTTTACCACCCCTATTGCTTCTTATTATTTTAATATTCTTACCCAATTGATTTTCAACTTCACTTTTGTAGTTTTTAAAGGCACCAATAACCTCATCTTTTCTACTTAAATAAAAAATAGACATAACAATATCTACTACAATCATCTATAAAGGTTACAAAATAATTTTTACCTCCCCTAGATGACAGTGATTTCATGTCACATAAATCAGTAGGTATTAAATCTAAAGGTTCGGTTTTTTTCCATCAATTGAATGAAATGGTTGTCTAGTAAATTTAGATTCAACACATAATTGACATTTCCTTTTTGAACAATCAAAATATGGTAATATTTCCTTGTTAATTAATTTTATTTTTTTTAAAAAAAAAAATACAAACTTCACCTAACCAATAATAATGGTTGAAGTTTTACGTACAAAAGAATATTAAAAAGTAACAATAAAACTGAACAAAGTAAGAAAATGAAGTTTTACGCTCAATACATACACTTCAAACTCTTTATACTTGAACAATTAATTAATGCAAATCACAAGTTGCATCAAAAATAAAACAGAACAAAGTACACTATATTACTAATTCATCAATGAACTTTAGAAACTATAATATATTGTAATATGAAAAGCAACAAATATATAAAATAAAAAAAATGCAAAAACTGTCTCCCAGGATAGAACGAGATTCGTTTCTTATAAAATGGTATTGTAATTATAAGAAACCGACGAACAAACTAGATTAGAGTAACCACAACTATATGCATGTGTATTTAGATAGATTAATTAAAAACTAATATATTCAATCCCCATAAATCAAAACAACCAACAATTATTTATAGACTTAGAAACATGGATGAAAAGGTGTAAGTAATGAAATGACACAATTATCCATTATAACTACTGAAGAGTTAATGAAATAAAACAACTATTCACCTTAACAATTATCAATGAAAAGTTACAGTTATTCAAATATACAATCCAATAGTCATACAAATTATCATACAACACAACTCTACATTAGATACGTAATCCTTCATTAATACAAAAAATATTTACAGAATAAATATCCAACAGTAAATACCAAAATAAGGTTTTGAACTTTAAAACCTTTCGAGGAAAAATTTTGTGAGATAATAACCTAGTGAAAGAAAAAGAGTAAGTTGGGACAAAGCCATGGTCAAAGAAATAATAGTATAGTGCGCATTTTCTCTCCTTCAAACCACTTGTATTTTTTTTTTTTAAATGGATGAGAAAGACTCTAACCGTATCTTAACTCTCACGGTTTTTGATCTGATATTTGCGAGTCAGATATTTTGATAGTAAAAGGGGAAGAATAACAGATCCTCACCCTTAAATTGTTTCAAGTGAGGATTGAATTCCCAATCTTAAAGTTAAAAGATGTATTTTTTTTTCCCCACTAAACCAAGCTTAGCTTGATGAGCGGAGGAAGTAATTGCATATTTGCATACATATACAATCAAATGGACCAAATTTGAGTCTTTATCAATATAATCAGTGAAACTAATCCGAGACCAAAAGAGTAAGAAGATAATTGGAGCCTTGTGAGCAGCTGTGGCCGCCTATCCATATAAAGGGATATACTTTGACGCGGTGACCCCTTGGTTTTATAAAGCTTTACTGTAAAAAAAAGAGATGAACCTATAAGCTTAAAGACAGATAGATGTGGGCCTTACAATTTGGACGACATTTCATTTCATTCCCTTTCATTCAAAATTGAACGCAACAATAATAAAGTTGGCAGTATCATATCATCACTTCTCACTCATTCACACACTCCTTCACTTTGCAATTATTAATTCATTATTCCACACGGTTACCCAATTCTTGTTTCTGGGTCGGATCCCATTTTCTCTCTCCTCAGGAACACATCTTTTCTGGGTTAGTCTTTTCCTCACTTCATTTTTTTTAAGTACAGTACTAGTTTTGGTTGTTAATTTGTTTAATTTCAGATTTATGCTTGTTTTTGCTAATAATGGTGTTTGTTTTGGTTTATTTTTTCATTTGTGTGTTTGAATGGTCACTGTTTTAATTTGATTTAAAAGTATGTTTTTTTATTGTGGGGTTGAGTAAATAATTTGGGTTTTCTATGCTTTCAATTTTGTCCCCTTTAATTATTTGAATTTGATTAAAGTGATATCATGAATTAGAATTATCTTGAAGTAAGTTGGATAGTAATTATGTTGCATTGTCAAAGTTGTTCATTTGGCTCAACTAGTGAACTAGGTTGTAATTTCTGTTTGTCATGAAATGCCGTTGAGTTATTGATTTTGTTAAAGCTTGTTTTCATAATATCATTATATTATGTCCATAAATTTATGGGTTTTACCAATTTGTTGAACTTGAATGCAACACTTTGAGCCCCTGGGTATTCTATTGCCTATGTTGGATTTTAGGATATGTTCTGGTATGTTTTCGAAGAGATTTGGGTTGATAGGAATAAGTTAAATTCGACCCATTTCGTGTTTTTGTTTACGAGACATGTAAGTAGTTTGTACTTTGTAATTACATATACATTGGCCCTAAAAGTAAAAACACCTGTGGTTGGTATTCTGCAAGACTGTGGGTAGGCATTTGAGTAGTTAGTAAGGGTCATATATTGGCAAAGTGACTGTATTAGGGCATAAATCATGTTTTTTTATGCGTTACCTTCACATTTATGTTGTTGCATACTAAATTCAATTTGTTCTGGGTATGCTTGTGTAGGATGGGGGGTGGAGTGAAAGAGTCCTGGTTTAGTAGTTTATGGGGGATTTCACGAAGAAATGGTTCGCATTCTGAGAAAGCTGTAATGGGAATTCTAGCTTTTGAGGTGTCGACTTTGATGTCTAAGGTTGCTAACTTATGGAATTGTTTGAGTGATAATCATATATCGCAGTTGAGGGGAGATGTTATTAACTCGCCTGGGATTGTAAAACTTATATCAGATGACGAAAACTTTCTCATGAACCTTGCTTTTGCGGAAATTGTTGAGAATTTGTGGTACGCTGCACACTCTCTCACTAGGTTAGGAAAGAAATGCTCTAATCCTGTATATCATCGTTTGGACAAACTTTTAAGCAGCCCTCTTGAGAACTCTACCGAATTGTATGGATGGGAATATAGATGGAAGAAGATGGAGAAGAAAGTTAAGAAACTGGAGAGATTTGTTGCTGCTACATCACAATTGCATCAAGAGATGGAGGTGCTGGTGGAGCTTGAACAAACATTGAGGAGAATGCAGTGCAATCCAGAAACCAGTCGAGTAAAATTGCTTGAATTTCAGCAGAAGGTCATTTGGCAGCGTCAGGAGGTGAAAAACTTACGAGAAATGTCCCCTTGGTCTAGGACATATGATTACATAGTGCAGCTTCTGTCAAGATGTCTAGTTACTATAATTGAGAGGCTTAAATTTCTGCTTGGAATTAATGAAGTGATATATTTGGACAGAAATCACACGGCAGGGCTTCAGCCTACAGCTGGATCCCTGATACGGAGTCGCTCATTTGTACAATCTTCTGTTTATCCCTCTGAAACTCATAGCTCTATCTTTTATTCAGGACCTTTGGTTAGATCGAGCTCTTTACTGGGATTGCCAACTAGAAGTAAGAGAGCTAGCAAAAGGCAACAGAGACAGACTCTTCAGAATGAACATAATCCACATAAAAAGTTCCCATTTTTAAACACAAAACGATTTGCTCAATCAGGACCATTTAAAGGATGCATGGTTGGTGGAAGTAATTCTCCAGTAGTTGAGAGCTGTATGCCAACAAGCAGTGGGCCTTCAAGTTCCGCAGCTATTGTGTTGAGTGATGTGGATGGAAAATTAAACAATTTGGATCCTTCTTCTCATGACAGCACATTTCCCACGAGCAGCTCAGTTTATCTTTCACAGTGTATATTGTCAAATACTCCTCCATGTTCTCTGGGAAGTGCTGCCTTAAGTCTCCATTATGCAAACATTATTATATTAATTGAAAAGCTTGCTTCATCGCCTCACCTGATTTCCCATGATGCAAGGGAGGATCTATACGATATGTTAACAACAAGCATAAGGAGCATGTTGAGGGCTAGACTAAAACTGTACACCAAATCCTTTGCTTCCTCAGCCTATGATTCTGCCCTTGCTACGGAATGGAGTCTGGCAATAGCGAGAATGTTGGAATGGCTTTCTCCTCTTGCGCATAACACAGTTAGATGGCACTCTGAAAGGAATTATGAGAAGCAGCATATTGTTTCCCGTGGGAATCTTCTTCTAGTGCAGACGTTGTATTTTGCAAATCAATCAAAGACTGAAGCTGCAATTATAGAACTTTTGTTGGGTTTGAACTATCTATATAGATTTGGCAGAGACGTGAATGAGATGGTTTTCTTGGAAGCGAGTGGTAACCGAGTTTACGATGAATATGCAATTCAGACAGATACTATTGCTTGCAATGCTTGATAAAATTGGGGCAGACCTTCTTTGTTTATCTAATGATAGTGGTACACATACAGAGAAGTGCTGTATTTTTGGAAGCTTCACTATAAGTTTGGTAAAGGGCCATGCCGGACTCAGTTGTATGGAGAAACCTTTGTTTCACATAGCGAGGAATCCATCGGAGATAGCAGATTAGTTAACCATCTTTTTATACAATAGCTATACATTGTTTTACTGTATCCTAGATTGCATAACTTGTTCTTCTCCCTTCTTCTTGCCAATCTGTAGCCATCATATTAGACTGTTGTAAAGCATTGTTTATATTTTACATGAGATGTGTGATGTGTAACCTCAGAATTTAAGTTTGATGTCTTCTTCCTTTACTCGTGTAAGTATCAGTCTGGCTTCTACTATGCAGATTTTCATCTTTTCTGCTCTAACCTTGTCAAATTCAGTTTATTTCTCATTTGAATATATATAATTTTGTTGGTTGAATGTTTTTAATGTGATGGGTAAAACAGGCTGATTTTTTTGTTGGAAGATGGAGATGGGGAGAAGGCCACATTTCATTTGATAGGAATCGAATGTCTATTTAATTTTCAAACTCGGATGTTGAGTGGCGGTTATTGTTTCTGTTGTAGACCTACATCATATAAGGCTTGTTCCACATGCCATCTCAGTTTTAGCGTTCAGTCCTTTAGTGGTTGTGCTGAAGCAAAAATGCCTTCTGTCTGGTGATGGTATAATGAGTTTTGTAAGCTGCCTTGTAGGTTCACATGTCCCAATTTTTAGTGCTGTTTTTAGTACTATGTTTTTGCTGATGAAGACCATTATGGTTGTCATTAAGAGAAGTGCATTTTTCAGATAGCTACTCATCTTTGTTGTTGGTCTCCTTGTTCTTTGGTTGGTTTAGTTTTGGATTGTCATGGACCTGAGTGTTTCTATAAATACTTTTTTTTTTTTTTTTTTTTGAAGAATGTTTCTACTCATACTTTGTATATTATAATGTCTTTGGATAATTGTGCTTGAAGTGAAAGAAAAAGGAAGTGTATTGACGGATCTAAATTTCTCTATTTGGATATTAATTGGCGAAGAGAAGAGGAAAGAAAATTCAAGGGGAAATACAAACCTACTTCTCCCATCCTTGTCCTCCCTTTCCGTCAATTATTAACCAGACGTACTATTTGTTTATGGACCTTAAGCGTATTAAAGCTTGTTGCAGAGAGTCTGAAGCGGAAATGTCTTACTAAATTACTAGAGTTACTACATGCCCCTAATTTTATCTTTTGAATTGTAAATGCCAATTTTCTTTATCTGCTTGATAATTATGTGAAAGATTACTTTTTTTAAGGGAAAGCTATAAGCCTAAAAGAGCATTATGTTTTTGCCTTTTACTTTCTTTATAAGGAAGAAACCGTAGACATGGTTTTATAGAACAAAGGGAGAGGAGTTGATGCAAACAAAGTTTTATTATGTGGAATGAAAACTAGTAAATGTAGACCATATCAAGGTAGACACGTAATTCTCAATTTTTATTGTTATAACTTGCATCTTCAGCAATGTGTTATGTTTAAATTTGTAGCTTACATAACTCAATTAGATAGGCTCAGCTCTTATCCCCTGTCAAACCTGTGATTGCCTAATTTATTACTCTTTTGGTCCTAAATTGATATTCGCACTTGGAATTGTCATGTGACTTGAAAACCATTGTTAGAAGTAGAATTAAGATTGAAATGGGTAGAGAAAGAAAAGGCAAGAATGTTGGGAAAGGGTGTAAGAAGAAATGAGAAAAGTGTATATTATGCTCTTTTTTGATGTTCCATACTCCTTTTGGGACTCGATGAGAGTTTGATCGTTACAGAAATGACTCATTTCCTGGTGCAATTTAGTTAGACATAATACTTCCTTGGTATCACTTTCAGCTGTACAAGTTTTTACTGTCAACCTGATCTTATCCTCCCAATCAATTGTATCAGGGGTCTTACAACTTTCTAGTTCCAGTCAAAATTGCGCAGTAGAGCACCTGATCTGAGATTTAGCATTATTATGAGCTAGCAGATTCCTTGTACACATTCTTCTCCCTGCTCCAAAGGGTAGTAGTTCATATTGCTGCTCCTTTATTTTATTCTGTCATAATTTTACCCTATAAAACTCTCAGGCTTGAAGCTAATGGATCATCCCAGCTTTTCTGAGTCTCTTTCGATTCTGCATGTATTCACAAAAAACTTGTGTGCTACAGAAACCTCCTTTCTTGGTACAAGCCTACAAGGAATGGGACTAGAGGATGTAAGCAGAGAATTTCCTCGATCACTGCCTGTAAATATGGGAGATCGTTGATGTCAGCCCCTTTGAATTGTCTTTGTTGTTCTACAATATGATAAAATCCCGATTACTTAAAGCATTGAATTGGGGTTTGCAAGGAGCTTTGTCATTTCCTTCTATTGTACTGGATTTCAACTCTACCAGCCATGAAATACACCTGTAAGTCCTGTTTCACCAGTGTATAGTGGAACACTGAAAAAACTGAAGTTATGAAATTACAGTTTATTGAAGGCCTACATGTCTTGTGTAAAAATGTATTTTAAGTTGGTAACCCTCCTAAGCTCCTAGTAATCTTAGATTTTTAGTACATGATTGTGTATAATTTTTTTTTTTTTAACTCAACGTAGGATTTATAATGTTCTATTTATTTAAAGAAATTGTAATGTCATTTTAATATTTTATGGCTCTGAACATAGTGTATATACTTTTTTCAAGGGTTAAAATTATATTGTACTCCGTATATACTTTTTTCAAGGGTAAAAATTATACTTCTGTAGGCGTCGTTTGAACTGCGCCTACGTAATTAAGTATGTTGCGAATATGCTTGGCACTCATAGGAAGTGGGAATTGATATATACGATTAGGGACAAATAAAGTAGGGAGCCGCCAACAAGTTTTTAAGGAACTTGTAAACCGTTCACGGATCATAAAAGGCAACCACGATAAAGGGACAACGATTGACCTGTGAAGGTTACACCCCATTCATAATCCGTTAGATTACTAACTCCATATGGTTCGGAACCACAAAAGGAGGATCACGGATGATGGTACGAAATGAGTCATGGAGTCACATTTGCCCGTATTGGCCTCTACTCGATTCTTATAGTGAAAGTGATTCCTGCGATCTCAAAGGCATGCAAACAAAGATTCAATTCGCTCCAAACTATAATTATGCTAAATTGGTTGAATATTAATGCAACATATAATTCTAAAATATTTGTGATCACTTAATTAAACAACAAGATTAAAAAGGAATCTAAGCCGGTCGTCCAAATTATCTTATTAGGCGTGATTTTCAATTACATATTCCCTTTAAACATGCAATATGGTGATCAACAAATATATAATAGAATAAACATTAATATTGGAAGCAATTTAACAATAAATTGTTAGTCAAATCAAATATAAATTAACCTAATCATGATACTAGCAATATAAAAATAAAATAAGTAATAAAAATAATTAATTACTCACATTTCGCGCGCTCCTTTAAATTGCTACATCATGAATAAACTGTTAGTAACATCAATAAAAATATAAATCAAATGGAAATTAAATTAAATAAAAAGTAGAGTTGATTTGGTCCAAACCCTCAGTTAATTCTACCTTTCACGCCTTGGTTTAAGGACGGAACCTCATGTGTTGTATGGACTCCTCCTTGGAGTGCTTAAGGAAAAAATGATGTAATTAGGAATATAGGTTTAAGACTTGGAGTATGAGAGAGAGAAGAGAATGATTAGGTGTAGAAGAGAGGAAGAGAGAATGATTTGGTGCCCCGAACTGCAAAAAGGAAGGGGGTATTTATAGAGGAAATGAGTAGGGAATCACATGGTACCCTAGAAAAGATAAAAACCCTAATTTGGGGTGCCGTGACACAGTCAGTGTCTGCCGTGACACGGTCAGAGGGTGCCGTGACACGGTACAGATTGCCGTGTCGCGGTGCATTATTTTTCCCTAAAATGATAAGGCGCAGTGTGTACGCGGAGAAAACACGGAAAAATCCCATGTCACGGCGAAGAATGCCGTGACTCGGCAAAGTCCACCGTGGCGTAGCATGTGGCGTCATGTCACGGTGTACAATTTTTCCAAAAGAAATGCGGAAAAGACACGGGAAAGCACCGTCACACGGTGAAGAATACCGTGTCACGGTACTAGGCCTCGTGCCACGTCATCATCCCCCGCAACGCGGCAATTTAGCTAATGCGCGGTAATTCCAATTTTTTACGCGTTTTTAAAACTATGATAACTTTTGATCTGTAACTCGGAATAAGTCATATAATATATCACTGGAAAGAATGTCAAGTCTACTTTCCAACCCAATTAGAATCAGGTCAAAATAATTTGTAGATTTTAAGATATTTCCGTTTTAGTGAAAGGGTGTCGGTTTTGGGCCGAGTTTAGTATTTTGATCATATCCTCTTCGTTTTAAATCGGAATTGGGCTTATGATATATCGTTGGAAAGCTTATTTCAAGAATTATCCAACCAAACAATAAATTGGGTCAAAGTTATAGGGCCACAAAATCAGTTTCTCTCGGTTTTGTGATGTGGACACGAAAACGGAAAGTAAGTTATTGTTTAGGGAAATGAGCTAGGAATTGGATTGGTTTATGAAATGTATTGGGAATGAATATGGATTTAAGCACTGCAAAGATTAAATACTCAACGCGAACAATAATGGCGGGGAAAGGTTGTTCATCATCAGGTTTGATTTTGGGGAGACATTTTTAGGTGTCTACAACTCCGATATATACTTTTCCAAATTGCAAAGGGTCACTTTTTTTTTGGAGGGGTGAGCGTGTAAGAACTTTTTTCTTTTCCAAATCCAAGTGACCCAAATATGGTTATTTACTAGTCCAAAAATGTATCGAATTAGACCATACTGAAGATTTATGAATTGAAATTTAAAAATTCAGAGAATGGACTGATTATGCTAATATTAGCTCTAATTGATTTCGATTTGAAGTAGAAATTCTATTCTGAATCTTTAAAAAAATTACAACAATATGGAAAAACCGAAAAACAAAATAAAGAAAACTAATTGTTCAATACATATTTGAATACTTCATAATATAAAAACTTCCATGCATATTTGAGGATAAATTCACCTATTTTGAAAGATTTGATACATAATTTTAATCAAAAAGATCAAGTCTAAAATTAGTTTTAAAAAGATTTGGTATAGATTGGATGGAAGATAAAATATTATAGTTTCAATTCAAGTACTATACATTTAATTTTCTAACTCCAATCGATTATAGCTCTAATTAATTGGTGAACACCTGCATTGCATTTATGGGAAGTTATTCTTCTGATCGATGAGCATGTTGTGTTATACGAAATACATACCATTTTTTTATAAAAATGGTTGTGAGCCGTGTCTCATGTCGAGCCCACATGCTTTGGGGTTAGTTAGACCTGTCCCCAAAGTTTTAAAAGCTGGGCTCATGCACAACTCAAACTCACATGCCATTGTACTCGGTAATGCTGTGCTTGCATGCCTATGTTGAATTTTATTAATAAAGTTTTCTTTAGCGTATATCTTCTCAAGTAAAGGGGGCACATGCCTAACATAAAAAAACTTAACACATACAATAACATGTCGTGTCGTGCCTACATGGTATGATATTTTTTTTACGATAAAATATGTTATGCTTTGGAGTAGCCTAACCTAGTGCATCTTTGATTTTACACCAATAAATACATTTTTTGTAGGATGGAATCCATTTTTGTCCGATCCATTTTTAGGTTTTCCATTTGAATTGAATTGAATTGAATTTCATTTTATTGTAGTGGACTGGACACACACTCATTCTTTCTCAAAGTTTCCTATATAAATGAAACTTTTCAAATTCCAAATGCACAAACTGCATTTGCCCGAACACATTCTGTCAGAATTCAGAAATCCTCATTTCATTACCGTTAATTTTTCTCACTCCCACACTCAAAATTCAAAAAATTATCGGAGATGAAATCGGCGACGATGATGATGACGAGAGAGAAGGGAAAGTTCATCTATAAATTATACAGAGCAGTAACCTTCTCTCTAACTCCATTAATTCACCTTCATCTCCAATTTCGCAAATTCCGAGGTCTAGAACATTCTCTTCGATGGCCGGAGCGTCTCGGCCGCCCTTCTCTCAACCGCCCTCCTGGCCCACTTCTCTGGTTTCACGCCGTTTCTCTAGGTTTTCTCTCTCCTCTACTGCTGTTCAAAGAAATTGAATTTGATTTTTATTTTTTAATTTGCTGAATGAATGGATAGGAGAAGGAATGGCGGCGATTCCGGTGATTCGACGTTGTTTGACAGAACAACCTGATATTAACATTCTTATGACTACTACTACACTTGCTGCATTGTAAGTTTCATTCAAACCCAATTTATGTTTTGCAATTGCCTGAAAATCTTATTCTGCATAGTGAAATCTGATTTTGGTTATGAATTCAAGATTAATTTTCGGAATTTTGTGTTTTAATATTCATTTTCGGAGTCTAATTGAAATGAATTTGTTGAATTTTTTAAAGTCCTGTAATTAAGAAGGCAACCATTTGGGTTACGGAGTATTAATTTTCTCAACTGATTAGTACTTTTTTTTGTTTTGAGATTTGCTCAATCAACAATAATGCATTACAAACTATAGAAATTGTTTGTAAATATATATACTAATACAACAAATAAAACTTAAAGTCATCATCTTTGCTTGATCCTGAAACCATTTGCCTTCCAATATGTTTCTTGAAATGCAAAATTGACAAAAATATTGGTCGTATTCCAAAGTCCAAAGAACTTGGGATACGATTGGAAGGATGGGGATAAAAAGGTCACGAGTAAGAATAACACGTAAACTATTTAATTTAAACCATTGGTCTAGAACTACAAGCAAAAAGGGGCTGGGTGAAGGTGTGATCTAGGCCTATTAGCATAACAAAAGTCGCCTTTTCATGTGACTTGGTAAACTTAAAATAGGAGAACACTTGTCTCTCTTTGAAGGAAGAGACTAAAGTGAACATGCTATGACCCCCCTACAAGAAATTTTTTCAAATTTGCTCATAGGTGATCAGAATTAGATGATATAAAATGCTACCTCCTCTTCTTCAATATTGTACTCTACAGCATGTAAGGGCTAACTTTAAGGAGTTCGTGTGATAAGGAGAGTTTTAAATGTGTAATGAGAGCTCATATGAGAAAAAAAAGGCGTTGCTATAAACAAGAAACTTCCGCACATAGAAATTTGCTACTACCTCTGTTTTATATTATTTGCAACGATTTGACATAAAGTAGAGAGAAAAAATGTCTAATCATTGCAAATAATATGAGACGGAGGTAATATATTATAAAAATGGAGGAACTGTTACAATCACTTTGGTAATCCCCATATAGCTTGCAAGTATATTTTAAAATTGGTAGAAGTAACATTACCTTTTTTTTTTTTTTTTTTTTTTTTTTTTTAACTTTGAGAATACATGTAACTTTGACTTGGCACAAATTACTTTAGGAAAAATACACTTTTTGGCTTATTTAACTAAACACTAAGATTGAATTTGCTGCTTGCTTGTGTTACAGTGAGGTTTTGAAACACAAGCTCCCTCTAACCGTAATTTATCAGGTATATCTTTTTGTCCATAGTTTCATATGTGCTTTGGTATGATTTAGATGGATGCATTAAATAGATTTTTTTTTTTTTTTTTTTTTTTTTTTTTTTTTTTTTTTTTCAAAATTGGTAAAAGTGTCTTTTAAATACTATGGAAAAGAAACTAGATGTGGAGAAGATATATATTTAACATCATTCATTGTTGTTTGATTTCTTTGATATGGTGCATTACATGAAATGTTCTCACATATCTTAACTCTTGTTTGGTAACTTAATACTAGTAACCTTTACTATGGACAATTGTATGACATTGACAAACTTTAAAAAAAACATTCAATTCCTTGTAGGTTTGAACTTTGGAGTACAATCTAATAAAAAACCTTCATTTTTTTTAAAAACATTTATTCGTTGCTTTATCCTTGGAAGTTTGTAATCGTAGGCAAGCTAGTTTTTGTATCTCTCATAACTAGCGGTCTAGAATCATTATATGTTTATTACCGAGAAATTTAAACCTTGATTAGTTTTTGCGGTCATTGTTATCATATTAGGATGTCTTTGGATAGAATCTTTGGCCAAAATGAGTTGCACTCTTGTGTTATGACAATATAAAAGGCTTTTTTAAGCACAAGAAAAGTTTTTTAGGAGAAAAAGATAGAAGAGGATTGAACAAGTATTATTTAGATGCTTTTTCTCACCAACTTTCCAAAATGCAAAGTGCTAATAGAAAAACTTTGATGGGATTCAAGAGTCAAGACTCTAGTATTCCGTAGTTTTTTTTAAGTAGTACTTCCTCCAATTTTCTTTTAGTTGCAACTGTATAAATGGAAATTTATTAGTGTACTACATTAAACTAATAAACTTATAAGGGTTATTTTCATATCAATTATAATTATTTAGACCCACCCTAATAAATAATTCGAATTAATCAAATATACTTGGTTTATAAAAAAAAAATTAAATTGATCAGGTTAAAAGAAAATCCTAAGTCATAAAATGGGTTGAGCCCAAACCAACTAAGTCTAATCAAGGGGTTCATATTTCCTATAAATACACCCTTTCTTCTTCTGAAGAATCTAGGAATCATTATTCCCGAGAGCTCATAAAACTCTATCGAAATTTTCTTTGAGATGGTCAACAAGCACATTGCAACGGACTAGCGTGTAACAAGATTGTAATAGTCGTAAGGTTGAATATTTGATTGATAGAAAAGCTTAAAGCTTGCGAAAGGTTTCCATGGCTTTAGGCCATGACTCTCCAAAGTTAGCTTACAATTTTCTGGATACTCTTCTCTACTTCACTACTACTCTTTATATTACTACTACAATGCATATATTTGGCAACAAAGCCTTAATTACTAAAGGTACTACTCTTGTCTTCTTCCTCTTTTAGCATAGTGCAAACAAATGACCAAAGCTGCCTTGTCTGCCCTGTTTTAACGGTCCTCTGCCTGGACTTGCCTTGGCCACGGTTTGTTGTTGTTGCTGTTCTGAACCTGTCGCTGCTTCTGTCTTCTCTGATATGTGAGAGTGACGGGTGGTGGTGGTGAGTGTGTTGCACACATCAAATTCTTGCCGACTTCATCGGTTTGAACGGGATTAAGCTTAATACGTCCTCGTTCAGGTGCATTCAAACAAAAACCCCCGAGTACACATTGACATCACCAAACGTCACCCTGCATTCAAATTTAGGTCGACGTCATCAAACGTTATCCTATATTGTAAACTGCTATATAGAGACAGTACCCAATTCAAATATCAATCATAGAATAAAAACTAGCCCGTTACGTTGCGATGCGGCCAATATGTTATGGATTTGAAGGCTGCCTTTACGAGATTTACTGTTTTTTAACGGAGTTTTGAAAAACCTCGCATTTTTTACCGATACGGCCAATACACGGCTGAAACGCCTGAAAAAAAAAACCTTGAAGGCTTGAGTTACTTAGAGTTTTGTGGCAAAATACATTTGTGCCGGCGTGTAGCAAGTCGTAGCAACCACATATAGAGAAATAGAGAGAGAAGAAGAAAGTAAAAGGGGTTGAGAGCTGATAAGAATGAGGTAAATATGTGGTAAGTGGGACAACTGTTATTAGTTAAAAGAAGGTTAGGACAGCTGTATGATGCTCCACTTTATTTTATATTTGACTTTTTACCACTCAACCTCTCTTTTTTACTTTTAATTTTTTGATTTGAAAGAAAATTGTTATGGACTACCGCAGTATTGTAATTATTACTTTCAATGCTTATTAATATTATTATCATTATTTTATGATAAATAAGAAAATATATTTAAAAATTTAAGTTAATTATCTAAAAATATTTTTTAAATTTGTACCGCGATGACTACAACCCGGTTCGCGATCAATGCATCGTTTCTGATACCGCAACACCGCGACCATTCCCGTGATCGCGACCAAAATCGCATTTTTATTCTATGATATTAATAGAAATTCATTTTTTACTTTATTCCCGTCTTTATTTATTTAGACGTGAAATTTGCGTAAACAAATTTTAGCATACTTGGTGGGACTATCTCTGTTTTGTACTTTCATAAAAAAAATAGTGAGAAATGGCCTCAATGAACATTGTCGCTACAAATACGGCAGCTACAGCTAAACAAAGGGCGGGCCACAGAGTTTGCTGAAATGCTCAACAACCATATTGGGGGCACCTCCATTAGAGGGATGAAGAAAGTTGTTGATTCCGCTGCTACAAGCTTACGTGCCGTGTCAATCCCTACTAAAGCACGAAAATGTTGTTCTCCTCCTATACGAGGTTGGTCACATCCTCCACTTATAGGCCGCATTAGAATCTTGTGTTTGCTTCGTTCACTCTTATTGAACGTGGGAAATCAACATTTGCTTTTCTCAAACGTTTTTGACGAGTCAAAGAGGCTTGCCATCCACAAAAACCCACCCTTCGATAACTACTTTGTTGAAGGACATGACGATGAGTTTTATTGAAGGACATAACACTGTGCTTTGTGTGAGCTCACCGGAACTAGCCATTATGGTGATGCATGATGAGTGTCATGGTCCGAATATCCTAGCTCGGGGTTGTGTGGCGCACGCTCGTCTAAAGGCAACAAGGATGCAAGCCAAGTGTCTAGGTGTTGTGAGGTTAGGAGCAACACGATTAAGAAGGCGTCTCTGAGTTCACTCTTGTCTATTGGGGAGCAAGAGTGAGAGCGAGGGTCGGAGCTTGTGAGGACCGATCAAGTCAAAGTGCTCACAAGCGGGTCCGAGGACAAGTGTATGTTTTGGAGGGTCTCTAGGGGGGCGCTTGGAGATCTGCAAGCACTAGTATTAAGTACTTAAACAACAACAAGCTTCAAAGCAGGTTGGAGCCTTTTGCGTTCATTGATCACTCGCTCCTTAAAGAGCTTTAAATAGAATTTACAATGGAAATCTAGTGAACATTAGATCAACACTTTCACAATATTTCTACTTAAAGCCTAGAAAAACTTAAAAAGAGGCCTAAAAAACAATACATAAGCGAAATACAAGTAAAAATGAAGGAAAATACAAAAGAAGAGAGGTGGATTCTAACATCCTCCCCCACTTAAGCCGTCTACGTCCTCGTTGACTTACAAAACATACACTTAAAAGAAAGAAAAGAAATAGCAGCTTCAATCTTCTGTTGTAGGCATGGCTCTTGGATGTTGGCGTAGTTGCTGATGTTGGGGTTGCTGTCTTATGGATCTGGATGATAGGGTTTGAGACGACTAACGTGGAAGACGGGGTGTATCTTCATCCATACAGGCGGTTCAACCTTGTAAGCATTCTTCCTAATCCGTTTTGTGATGCACATGGGGCCTTCGTATTTCCGTATCAATCGGCAATCTCAGATGTTTTGGTAGTACCTTCACCATCACCATCACCATCACCATATCCTGAACTGCGAAGTTCACCGGCCTTCTGTTCTAATCTGCCCATTTCTTCATCTTGTGAGATGTGAGACGTCCGCTCCTGGTGTGCTCTAGCAATTTCAGTGGTTTGCTTCCATTCTCTTGTAAAATCTCTTGAGTGCTTCTCCTACCTTCCAAATCTGCCACAGTGTGAGGGAGAAGCGGTTGTTGACCCATAATCAACTCAAAGGGGCTTTTGTTGGAAGAGGAGCTTCTTTAAGCGTCGAAGCAAAGTTGTGCTACATCCGGAATTCTCGCCCAATCCTCTGGTTGACACTCACAAAATGTCACAAGTATTCTTCAAGCAATCCATTAAATCTCTCCATCTTCCATGAGATGGTGGCTGGATGACAACTTGTTGAGAGCATCATCTCTGAATTTCCTCTTGGGAGCTGCATCCTTTGGTACTTGTTGGAGTGCATCATCCTTTGGTTCTTGGTAGGAGCTACTTCCTGGAGACTGTGGTTGTAAGCTTTGATGGGGTATTCATTCTCTTTGTTATCCCCTGCACGTGACCTCTGTGGTCGTTGTTGGCTCGACCAATGTACTCCCTTTCTTTGGGGAGGTTCCTCTTTTGTGTCTCTAGGCTCGTTGCGCGTCGCTGCTTGCTTCCAGCAGTGTTTCTGATTTTTGTTGTGGCGGGGGTGTATCTTCGATGTTGCTGGCTTATTGGGCTTCATCTTCCGCTTCTCGGTGCGAGTTTGTTTCTTCGATGTTGCCTCCTTCTCTAGCTTCATCACTCGCATTGCCAACAGATATTGGACTTCTAGTTCTTCCTCAGGTGCTATCATTCTCATAGCACTCATTGGTAGATGGAACCCATTTTGTATGTAGGCTCCTCAGCGCTGCTAGTCTCTCTGTTTTTCCCTTTCTCCTTTGGGGCCAACTGCACGGATATGGATGACAATCACTTCTGGAGTTTGTTAATCTTTTCTTTGTGCTTCCTACAATTTGTGTGAGCCTCGACAAAGTATGCAGTGCTTGTGCATAGTCTAACAACCATCTACTCTTGTGCTTGTTCGTAGAGAACTTCACTATGTGTGCTTTTCCATACACACAATGCTCACAAATTTCCATTTGTGGCTTCTTCATGTTCTTCAACAAACTTTGCCCACTAAGCAATGATAGACCCTTTTCCGACATATGTCCATAGCGCATGTGCAATATCCTCGTGCATTCTGTTTGATCTTTGCTTCCACCGATTCCAACTGCTAAATCACCTGTAACAATTTTCCCTTAAGAGGATAAAGATTACCGTGACGAATCCCCTTCATCACTACCAAGGAAGCACAGATAACTTTTAAAACTCCATTCTCTAAGACTATTTTGCAACCATTTTTCTCAAATAACCCAAGAGAAATAAGGTTCTTTCAAGGTTATTACTGTTCCATCATGCATCTTAACTTGGATAGTACCTAACCCGATAGTCTTACAATCATGATCGTTCCCATAAAAAAAGTACCACCATCCAAACTCTACTAAGTTGTAAACCACTTCCTGTTTGGGCACATGTGATGTGATGCACCTGAATCAAGCATCCATTTACTGGATATCTCATTGCATTGTTCTGAAACTGAGTAACAATAGTCTTCCTTGTCATTTGAGACAAAACTAGCCTTTTGTTTTTCATGTTGTTTTCCTCTGGAGTTTGTCATTGTTATTCTTGAATATTACCCTCTTATTTGGGCAATTAGCTTTAAAATGGCCAAGGTCACCACATCTGAAACATGCCCTTTCCGCAAGAAGTCTAGATTTTGATCTAAGCTTTCCTCCCTTGCCTCGCCCTCTTTCATTAGTCCTTTCTGTGTTTGCAAACAATCCTTGAGCTTGTTCGTTGTGTTCTCTTCTATTACTCGACACCTTTCCACTTGTAGCAACCTTTCAAAGGTCATTCGCTAAAAGCGATGTTCTAGTCTTTTCCATGGTTAGAGTATCACCCACAAGCCTCAATGTTTGAACCAGATTTTCATAGGATTTCGGTAATAAAAGCAATGACATGAGTGCTTGGTCTTCCTCATCTACCTTCACATCAATATCCTTCAAGTCTGATATAATCCTATCAAACTTATTAATATACTCCCGGATTGAGGTGCCTTCTTTCATCTTGCATGTATACAATTTGGATTTTAAGTGTGATATAATCCTATCAAACTTATTAATAAACTACTGGTTATGTATTTAAGATACATGGTGCTCCAGTTAGTTCGGGGTCAATGTTACAGGCTACAGTGGCTCTATCTATGACAGAAGCCGAGTATATGGCTATGGCAGAAGGAGTTAAGGAAGCATTATGGTTGCTTTGGGGTTAAAGCAGGATAGTGTGAGGCTACAGTGGCTCTATCTACGACTAGCACTTTGGCAAGAATCAGGTTCATCATGCTCGTACCAAACATATAGATGTAAGGTATCATTTTGTACGGGATGTCATAGAGAAAGGAAGTATATTATTGACCACAAAAATAGTTTTTTCTTGTTTCAACAAAATTAGGATGGAAGGAAGGGAGAATTTTAAGGAGATGGAGAAAATTTAGGATGGAAGATAATGAATGTAAAGAGCAAAAAGAAAAGTGCGTTGTTTATTCCTTTTTTAGCCATTCTATATTTAGTGCCTTAAAAATTATAAAAGGCTTAGTATGCATGTATTATAATTCAATTATTATTCACGTCAAAAGTTTATTAGCATTAAGAAAGTTTATTTTCTTATATTTATTATTTTCTTCATAGTGGTTATTTGTCTATCCTAAAATATTATTTGTCTTTGTAAGGTATCGGTTTCATATTATCTAGTAGAAACCACATTTCCGCTACGAGAGCTCTAACAGTAGTAATCTATTTTTTTAAAACAAAAAATTTTGCCGTTCCAGCCAGCCTCTAGACTTATCTCTTACCAAGGTTACATAATTACACCTCTTCCCACTTACCTAGGATACATAGGCGGGTCGTGGGTTGTTTGTAAGAAAGAGAAGGGGATCGTTGGGGGTTCTAGGTGGCGCTTTGGGGGAGGGAGGTTGCCGTTAAGAGAGGGGGTGGTGGTTTTTTTTTATTAATTATGAATTAATTTAATTAAATGGATAAGTGAGGGTTAGAGGGTAATTAGAATAAATTAGAGGTTAATTGAGTATTATTAGAAGTACTAGGATACAGAGGCGGGTCATGGGTCGTCTGTAAGAAAGGGAAGGGGGGGTCGCTGGGGGTTTGGGGTTCTAGGCAGCGCCCTGGGGGAGGGAGATTGCTATTGAGAAGGGGTGGTGGTTTTTTTTTTTTTTTTTTTTTTTTAAATTAATTATAAATTAATTTAATTAAATGGTTAAGTGAGGGTTAGAGGGTAATTAGAATAAATTAGAGGTTAATAGAGTATTATTAGAAGTACTAGGCTGTCTTCAGCAAAAAAAAAAAAAAAAAAAAAAAATCACAATCAGGTTTTCTTTTACGATAAACCTTTTAAATGGTTTTATTTTGCAAAAAATGGTGCTTTTAAACGGTTGTTTTGACAAATTTTCCTTTGAAAAATTGTACAATTCACGATTTACTATTTGGGTAATTTATAGTCACGTGGGATCTTGTTATATTTGTCTTTTATATTTTTACAACATCAAATTTTTATATGTTTTACTTTTCTGTAATTGGAGATATCAATGGCTAAAATTATGAAATGTCATGTACAAGTCAAACTAAATTGCAACTAAAAGAGAATGAAGAACATTTTTTTGGCATTGTTTTTATTATAAACATAATTAATCAGTATATTGCAATCCTTTTAATATTCTTGGTCAAGTTTTATAATAAGTAATTGTTTGTATTTTTTTTTTTTTTCCATCTTTAGTTTACTTTCTAGAAGTCCAGAGACGAATATCATAATTCATCTTTGTTAATCAACACCTACTCCTTATACCAGTTTGCTCCATTAGATTTACCTGCTGTTGTGGAAGCTTTTCTTGGCTATTGGAAGCCAAATGCTGTTATTCTCATGGAGAGTGAACTGTGGCCAAATGTTGTAATGGTTGCATCTAAAAGTAAGGTTAGTTCATTGTTATTTGGAAAAGTTTGTTTATAATCATTGGTTGGCAATTATCTTTAGATTTACAGTTTTTTTTAGGGCTATTTGTAGTATATTGTATTCTAGTTTTCACATTTTTATTTTTCTTGCATGTTTTTCATAAAGTAAATCCAAGTTCATCTCCTTGATTAACGTAACGCATTGGCCTGCACGAAACTTTAAAGTAATTTCATATATTAGGGTTATGTAGTAATTCTATGTGATAGTTCTTCTGGTCCCTGGCCATGGGAGAGGTCAGAGGAGAGGGGAGATGGGGGTTTAGTTTCTGCTTGTGTTCATTTGCAAAAAAAACAAAGATTAAACACAATCGAGAAACAAATTTAATTGCCCACCTATGGTATCTTAGTTGATCATTATCTGGTGTTTACATGATGTCATTGAAATTTCAATTTTTTATTTTTTTTTCTTCAGATGGCACTAGTTTTGCTAAATGCTCGAATGTCTGAAAGATCTTTCAAACATTGGTCTGCACCCGCAGTTCTTCCGCTAATTGCCTTGATGCTGTCGAAGTTTTCCTTAATCATGCCATTGGTACACCATCAAACTTTATGTTTAAAAACAACTTCCTGCTCTCATTTTATCTCTCAAGTTTAACCTTGTTCACAGAGCACGGCGGAGGCAATTCGCTTTCAGCTACTGCAAGCACCACCTTTTATAGTCAACATATCGGCTGACTTGAAATATTGTAAGAATACTCCTGCCTTGATTTACTGGATTATTTGTCTTATGGTAAATTTTTTGTGTTGATATATATATACGCAAGTCTTGTAATTTTTCTTTAGCATCCTTTGGTGTGCCACTGCTCAAGAGGTATATTGGAAGCTTCCAAATCAATTTACTTAGTCGTGAGTGTTTGTGTTTGTCTTTTTTTTTTTTTTTCCTGTTTGCTTCCTGTTGGCCCCAAAGCTATTGGGTGGGATTGGGGGGGGGGGGGTAACCACAATAATTTTTGCAATATAAAGAAAGTAGCAGACTTCTATGAAGCAGGCACTTAAATATGGGACAGCAGGAGTGGTTATTTTCCTTTTTTGTGACGAATAAAAATGACGCTTTATTTCATCATGTGCTTCTGACTAGAATGGAATAAATATCATAATTTGTAATAGATAAAAGGGGGCTATTTTAAGGCTTTATTAATGTTGATTGTGCATTTGTTAGGTGTTGGAGAAATAGCAACTTCAACTAATGCTTTGAAAGGCGTTGAACAGTTTTTGACACAACTTAATCATAGGGAGGTTTGGATGGCTTCTTCGGTACATAAAGGAGAACATGAAGGTTGGTCAGAATTTTCACTTCATCTCCTATACATTGTTTTTGTGATATTATTCCACCTTTTGGAATGACTTTAAAGTTAGAATCATTTGGAATGACAACTAAAGTCCAACCCCTTCAATCCCCCCAACCAATGGCTAGTGTTCCTAAAACTTAGGCATCCATTAATACTAAGTTGGTTGAGAAGCATGGGGATGAAATGAACGTTTTTATAGTGGGCAAGTAACAAAAAAGAATTAGCTTAAAAAGTTGGTAATTATAGGAGGTGATTTAATTTAAACCTTGGATAAAAAGAAAGGTTTTGTAAAGAATCCAATATTTTTATTTTCTAATATTTCCTTTAAATTAATTTATCACTGTCTATATAAAAAAAAAAAAATCTATACTTTATTGAGTTAGGAAAAAAAAATCTAATGGAGAATATAACCACATATCAATCTAACATGAATCCATCCTAAAATCTAACATGAATCAATCTAACATGGAGAATATGGTTTGAATATTATAAAGATAATTTAGAATAGTACTCCCTCTGTTTATTGAGTTAGGAAAAGTGGAAATGGTAGATCTTGCATGTGACTACTTTGCTTTTAAAGAGGAGAGAGATAGAGAGTAGGGCATTTGTTTAAAATAATAGGGCCCCATAAAGTGGAGTTTTAATTGATAAAAATGAATAAAAGGTTGTCAGAAAAGGAATGAAGTAAAAGTGAGTAGAACTTTTTTTTTTAATAGAAGTGAGTAGAACTTAGGAAAACAGAAGGAGTATAAAAGTAATTTATAATTATAATATGAGCTTCTTGTTTTGTAATGTAGATGAAGTAATTTTAATTATTTAAATTTTGTGTCTTACTTATGAGAAAGAAAATAAGTTAGCAAAAGTGATTGTTGAATGGTCTAGAATATGCTAAAATATTTCGGAAAAGACAAAAAAATAGGACAGTTTTACGGCAAAAAAATAGAAACAAAATTAAAAGGAATCCCAAGAATCGATCTTGGGATTTCCGTTTCATTGTGCATTGTCTTTACCACTAAGCTACCATTGAAGTCCCATATATTTAATATATATCTAATTTGGGGGGTTCCTAATTTTTCAAGCTATGTGGCCGGTCACAGCGCCCATGTTCAATATAATTCAAATGAATGATATTGATTCTACAAGCCAAACTCAAATATTCTCTAACATTCTTTGATGGATGAAACATATATCCTTAGTTATTGTACCTCTTAATCATGTTGTGTGGTTGAATTGTCTTCTTCCATGATAAAAGTTACATGGTCATGTCCTTTAGTGACATACTTGTACAAATACTTCTCCACATTTTTGTAGCAACTCTCCCAATATTATGTGTGGGTTATATATAACACATGTCTTTAAATTATGGAACCACCAAACTATTACCGCATTGATGGAATCCATATTTGGAATCCATATTTTGTGTACGATTATACTACACGGTCAATATTAAGTAGTTCCATTAGAAAGGTTTTTTTTGGAATTCTTTAGAACATTTTTCATCAATTAAACATGGCCACATGATCTATTCTTAGTAGGGATTTCATTGCAAATAAATTCATTAATGTCCCCAACATGTAGGCTTGAATATAGGATCATGATGGTTTGCAGTGCATTTAATCCATCTAATGACTCGCATTTTTGTGTTGCAAATATTGTTTGTATCGACTTACTTGCATCCATGTCCATTTAATGTATACATTCACCATGAGAATAATTAATTAGTGAGTATGTTTTTGTTCTAACAAACACGAAATAAAAGTTATTAAAAATGTATATTAATTTATGTCTTTAATTTCATATCTCTAAATCTGGAGCAACTCATGTACATTTCTGCAAAAAATGTAAGGATAAAAAATTAAAAATTTATGTAGTGTCAAGCATATTATATTGTTGAGCTAAAACATACTCCTAACGAACAATTTTGTGGTGGATCTTCATGACCCTTACATTTATAAAAAGATTTCAGTGGTATTAATGGTGTAAAATCAAAGGATATTCTTGAAAGGCAATGGCCTTTAAGTTTGACCTTAAAAGCAATGATCCGAAAACCTAGTTAACAATTAGTTCAAACCTTAACAAAGTTCTCTTCAAGCAAAAGCTCAACAATCTAATTTTAACTATAGTTGCTAACATTAAGCAATATACAGAGTATGTAGGAAAGATAAATCTAAATTACTTGCTCCACAAGCAAACTTAAAAAAAAAAAAAAAACTAGTTAATTAACTAATGAATTAATATAGCCCTCTAATTAGTTGGCAAAACTTTAGAAGCTCAAGACACCCCAAAACTTAAACTAGACAATACTAATATATATATTTTTTTTTAATAAAAACTCACCTGTAAAATTCCTCACATTAGAGTAAGGAATAAGCAATAAAGATAGTTATAAAAAGGGGTTGTGATTTGCAACAAATATGTTTTGGAATTGATTAATTAGTCTTGGAGGAATTGCATGGGAAATTGATTCAAACATGAGTTGAACTTGAAAGTTAAAATCAATACTCTTTTTAGTGAGCTTTTTTGGTTGGTTTACTTATATTTAAATTTCCTTGACTTCTTTCTACATGCATTTGAATTATATTTCTCCAAAAATGTTTTTGATCATAATTGTTTGTGTTAAGTCTTGTGAATTTTTGTTTTCAGTAATGCTTCGAGTTCATAAAACACTGGTCCAAAGCCACCCAAAATTGTTAACTGTTATCGTGCCTCGACATCCACATCATGGGTTAGACTTTTCCAAGGTGGAGTATTTATCTATCTGTAATTCTCTATCCTCCTATTACTTGTGGTAGTTTTATGTGACTACTTCGATTGGACCATGAATTTCAAGAAGTGCCCAACTCTTATAATTTTCACATGGATAATATAAGACACTTGGCACATTGCATTATGTAAACATTATTTTCTTATATAAATCTAATTCTATATTTTGTAATGCACTGCTCCACTACTTATTTTCCAGCCAAAAGCCTGATTTACATAAGCTTTATTGGGGATCAAACATCATTGACTTTTCATCCAGCATTTTTATGGTTGAGAATGAAAATTTTTCTTATGTCTGTTGTTATTTTTGAATTGCATCCATCACCTATTGTAATCTTTGAATTGCATCCATCACCTATTTAGACTGATTAACATTTTGTTGGGTTTTAAATATAAAGGTTTAATTGTTGAGCTTAGTATTTTTATAGTCTGACTGATTTAATCCTTTGCTTTCTTAAATTGCATACCTATACAGGGTTTCAAATTTTGATCGATATTTGCGGAGTTGATTATCCTTCTGAGGTGTATTTACATCTTTTATCTAATAATATACCGTTGCTTCAATCATGTGCAGGCATCAAAGAAATTAGGGTTAACAGTAGCTTTGAGGTCTGATGGTGGTAAACTTACATCAGCAACAAATATTTATGTGGCTAATACATTAGGTGGACACTTGCTCTCGCTTTTCCTGCTAGTTTTGTCAAAGTGATAGTGCTTCAAACTTACCTAGAAGTTACATTTGCAGCCCCCCCCCCCCCCCCCCCCCCCCCCCCAAAAAAAAAAAAAAAAAAAAAAACTCTGCTCTCAACTTCAAAAGAAAAGATCACATAAACTTACATCAGCAACAAATATTATGTGGCTAATACATTAGGTGAACACTTGCTCTCGCTTTTCCTGCTAGTTTTGTCAAAGATAGTGCTTCAAACTTACCTAGAAGTTACATTTGCAGTCCTCAGACCCCCCCTCCCCCCCCCCCCCCCCCCCAACAACTCTGCTCTCAATTTCAAACGAAAATATCACATTAATACATCTTTTGTTAAGACTTTTGATGCATCTTCACTAGCCAACTGGATCCTGTAAACCTTAGTTATGGACAATGAAGGAAAAAATGCAATCTGTGTGGAGTAAATTTGGAAATTCATAGTCTGTCATGTAAGTTACTTAACAAAATAAAAAAGTAGTACTTAAATTTAAAGTTTTTCCAAGGTTTGTCAAGCCACTATCATCCATATATGTCCTGGACTTGAGTACATGCAACCATCGAACTTTTTTCTTGGAATCACCTAAATCAGGTAATTTATAAGTGAGTTAAGTGTTTGTAAATTTCTTGTGTTGAATTTATTGAAAAAAGGAAAATGATATTCTTTTTATTAGAGTAATTAATCAAAATACAACCATCCACATTTGAGAGGTGGATTCTCTTCCAAGCTACTTTTTACTACAAAAATTTCCAATGCCTTAGCACTAAATTATGCTGTCTTTTTATTTCATTTCCCACACATCCCTCCCTACTCTCAACTTTTGAACTCTCACTCTAGCTCCAATGATATTCCTGATAACATTAACATTATCATAACTAACACTGCTTATGATGTAGGTTCCCTTTGTTTCCGCTGATCACATTATCATAACTAACTCTATTGTGAGTTAGATTCCTTTTTTATCCTTGAGTCTCCTCTTTGCATAAGTGAATTAGATGCTTAGGTTGATCTGTTGCACTTCACCCACAGTATTAGATGACCTCTAACTCCAAAGGATATAAAATCAACTTTTGTTGGAACTTTCTAGCTTAGTTTAGGGTGTTTGCCTCCACTTACCCTTATTCTTAGAAGGCGCCAATATGTTGTCCTTACTCCTTATTTACCAATTACCATGAAATCATGAATAAACTAGCATGTGTTACAATAATTGTGCATGAAATTTATGATTCAATCCTACTTTTATTGATTTATGCTTATTATGTTGTCATATATCTATTTTGTTTGCAAGAAAAGACATATTATGATGTAGCTCAATGGTTAAGTTTCTAATGCTTAAACTTGAGATCAAGAGTTTAATTGTATAAACCATGTTTACCTACTGTAGTAGTTGAGAGCATGGTATAACTATCTTATGTTATTTAAGCCTTTCTCAATCCATTAAGCGTTCTGCCTACATAGAAGTCTTCCCCTTAAAGTGTAATAGTGAGGTCCGTGACTTTTAACCTATCACCCACTCATATTGGGAATTGAAAAGACATCAAGATATATGGCAACAAGTAGCAAGCTAGTTACTTGTATATGCATTGGGCAATGTACAATCATGCAACATAAAAACATATACTACGTCTGTTTTATATCATGTGCAACATTTACAAAAAATGGTTGTTACACATTGTGTACAACAAATGTTTTCTTTCCTTTTTAAGTTGTCATTTCTTTCTATCTTTCTCCTCATCACATGCATCATTATCTTTCTCTCTCCATTCAACACCTACTAGGAATCCGTGCAAGCTCATTTGTTACACATAATATGAAATAGAGTTAGTAAAATGGTATCAAAAGAACATAAAGCACACAAATTTACAAGAGTAGTTGAAAAAACTATTTAATGTAAATTTGCTTGATCCTCCATTAGTCTCACTATGCCACATTTCAGAAACCCCTAAGATCACATCTCCTCCATGCTTATTAAATGGGTCTGAGGAGATTTCTCAGATCTCAGTGTTACTATAAGATGCCCTTTGGGAAACAATAGCAACATCCTCTCAAGCTTCTTTTCTACAACCTTTTTTATTGAATTAGGGGCCTAAGTTGATCCGTTGCACTTTATCCATAGTATAATACCATTTCCCTTCTTCTACATAAATAGAAATGTAACCTCCTAGTCGGGCTATTATACCATTTCCCTCTTTCTCGTAAATGGAAATGTAGCCTGCTGAATTAGCTTTAATTCTTTTTGTACAAAGCATACTTAAGATATTTAATGGTTAACATCTGCTAATTATCTTTCCTCTATTAGTCTATCTTGATTGGTGAATTCCTAGGTCAATTTTGCACCTACAAATTAGAGCTAATGTAACACCGGCAAAACCATGACCGTTGCACACGTGCATGACTTACTTCTTTTGTTCTTCCACTCAAGTTCCTTGACTATGATAGTATTGGACTTTTTCCTTTATGGGGAGTGTAAAACTTTGATGACTTACGGTTGGGATGGGAATGAGTGGGATTGTCCCATTAGTTGAGATGATTCACTTCCTTTATTTGTCCTTACAAATAACAAAAATTTGTAAATGGTAATTTTTATTTGAGAATCACCGGATTCTACTCGAACATCTTTGCTGGTGAGTTGTGATCATGTTCATCGTAAGGTTGTCTTACATTTAAAAATTTCGCTTCTGGGTGATTTTAATCTCCTTTTTTAAATAAGTGAAGCAACTTCTTGCTTATTTTTGTTCTAAACCTAAAATCCCTAAACTTTGCTTCCCATAAGCTAAATTTTTGTCAAACAATTTTCTTTGTTTGAAAATAATGGAATCACAGTAAAATAGAATCAAAGGAATATTTGTCAATCTTCATTGAACTTTCAAGATTCCCTGGTTCCCTCATCAGTTTACAGGTTTGTTTTATATTATGGCAAAGTTATACTTGATTCTTTGATTAGTTAATTCTTACACTGAGGAGAATGATACCCATGCTTGGTAAAGATTAATAATTCTAAGAGCAGAGCATAAGCAATTTAATAGGTGTTTGAAAGATGTAACAAATACTTCTTTTTTTAAAAGTGTTACACTTTGACTGTCACATCATTTTAGGTAGTTTAATTGACCCTAATATAATAAGATCTAAGTGGGTAGTTGGGTGTAATGGATTCAAGCTCATAATCAAGATCTAACAAAGAAAATAAGAAGAGTTAGGAAGGAAAGATTGAGTCTTAAATTAAGCTTAAGCCAAAAGGTTTCTTACAACGGTAGTTTTAGGCTACCACTCTCCAAAAAGTCACTTGAGGTCACAACTCTCCTAGGAGGTAGCTCATAATTGGCTTGCCTATTCCTTACCCTTCTCTCTCTCTCTCTCTCTCTCTCTCTCTCTTTCTCTCTTCATGGTTCAAACCCTAGGATAATTTTAGACTGAGCTTTTGCTTCATGTGCACAAGTGGCCTCTCTTAGTTCATTGCATATTTTCCCTTATTATACTAATGCCCCTCCCCTAGGTCGGTTCATTACATTGGGGTACTAAAAAGTTACAAGAATAAATAGTGGAGGTAGTTTATTTAAAAGTAAGGGATGTGAGGAGAGAAAAAAATTTAGTGGTTGTAGGTATGTATGGCCGTATAGGGACCATGAGAGAAGAGAGATATAATATTATAAGGTAGGAGTTTGCCAAACAAAGAGGAACTGTAACACTTGAAAAAAATGGAGGGGATAGACAGTTTCTCCATAGCTTGCAGTTTTGGCATGTCCTTTGTGAGCTTTCTCTCAAAGCTCTCCCACCTTTCTTGATTTACGCCGACACGAAATCGATTTGCTTTGGCTGATAGCTGTGCCATTTAACCGCACAGCCGCTCCCCACAACTATCTTAAAATATCATAGCAGCACCCTTGCCGTAGGTGCGTACGTGAGAGAGCTTGTGAGAGCTAGTCTAGTTCATGTTTATGGGACTAGGTTGCCCGGCTTGCATAGGTTGTTTGATTCCCAGCTATCCTTCCATCCGCTCTTTATCAAGCTACAAGTCAGTCTGCCCGGTCCTGATTACGATCATGATGTTGACCATTTCACTGTTGAAATTACCTTCCAAAGCTTGTTGATGTAGTCCAATATGTTCTCATAAAAAGGAAAAGTTTCTTTGCTTACAGCTGAGACTAGAGGGCTGTCTCTCTGTCAGTAAATTTATATTTGTTTTCGAAATGATTGATTTTGCAGGTGAACTAAGAGAGCTTTATAGGTTGATGCCCATTTCGGTTATTGGGGGGTCTTTCTTACCAACTTCATCTGGTCATAATATTGCAGAAGCCATGGCAGCTGGATCTGCTGTTCTGACAGGTTGATTCTGCTGTTGGTTACCCTATAGTGTCATGACATGTTTTCACAAATTGCAAAATAATTTGATTAGTATACTTTATTTCCCAAAAAAAGATTGTTTAAGTCGGAATATGTGACTCATGATTCACCGGATTATGCGTCAAATTCTTGAAACAAACAAGGTTTTTGGGACATAGACAGTTTTAGACTTTTAGCTACATCAGAGAAGCTTAAAAGTTCAGAAGCTGAGTATATGGGCCATAACAGTGTCGGTGTAATGTGGGAGACCTTCTAACTATAATAAGTAATTAATTTCATTACTTGAAAAAAATACTTTTATTTCTGTGATTAAAGCATTTGTATTCTAAATCCAGGTCCTCATGTTGGTCACTTCTCACACATGGTATCAGCAATGCAGAGCTTCAATCCTCTGTCCATTCTACAGGTGTGTGTAACAAACTTGTTAGTTGCTCTGTCTCTTGAAAAATTTATGTTTATTGGTTGATGGCTAGAATTTATAATCATTTAAGGTGTGTGCAACATACTTTGCATCACTCTGTTACATTGTTAGTTCTCCAATTAGATCTAAGAGTAGCTAATTGAGGTCAGACATTTGAGCTTTTCATTGGATGAGCTTAATTTTTTTTGTTATTTATTCAGCCTTATGATTGTTGGTTTTTTTGTCTATTAATTGGTTACTATAAGTCTCTCAAATGGTAAAGATCAATGGATTAGAAGATTTATACTGATTTATACTCCCTGTGTACCTTATTGTTTGTCCCGTTGAGTTTGCCCATACTACAACCCACTACATTTTGACTCGCCACTTCTCTCTGTCATCAACTCCTCCGAGCCAAAAATTTAAAAGTAACTTCACCCCAATGGAGCAAATGAAAGGGGCAGAGGAAGTAAAAAGTAACTGGAATGTGTACAGAAATGGGTTAGCCCTTCAATTATACAGGTTTTAGTGACTGACAGCTTTGGGAGAAACAGAGAAAAATTGCAGACATTGGAAGTGTGTTTGTTTCCTAATGTATCCAGTGAGGGTTACATTGTCTTTAAAAATGAATGACTTCCACTTTAGTTATTGTTGATCCAAGTTGGTTGGTCTATTGCGTAAATGTTGGCTTTTATAGGCAAATTATAAGGTGCACCATGGTGCATATAGTTCTATGTGAACCACCAATTAAAATATACTCTCTCTTCTCTTTCCTCCTCTACTTTCCTACTTTCTGATTTTTCTCTCTTTTATTTTCTCTCTCCTCTATTTTTCTCTGTATTTTATTTTTCTTTCTCTTGAATTCATTCATCATTCTTTTAATTGAATTCCTTCATATTGTTGATCACCATAGAGTGAATTCCTTCATTACAATAGATTAAATTCAAATTTTGTTTTCTTCAACCTTCGATTTGAAGCTTTGTTAATGGACTTTTACAATGAAGTAGTGAAGCTAAAAATGGCGTCGTCGAATAGAAGGTGGTTAAGACGATGGTGTGATTATTTTCCGATGAGATTTCATCATCTAAATCACCATGGCTAGGTTTGAGTTTCAAAATATGTAGCTTTCATATTCTTTTGATTTTTTAGTGATAATTGTGTATTTTGTTATGAACAATTCTGTATTTGATTATATTTTAGTATTTTGAACATTTTAAGTTAAAAATATGAACGTATGATACGTTTTCTGTAAATACATAATACGTATTTTTGGAATTTCGAACATCTTTATTATAATTCTGAACATGCGATACATTACTTATGAACTTATTTTTGTTTTAGATCTATGTATTTTTAATTTTATTAAAAAATTTGGCATTCTCTACTTTATAATTTATAAATCTAAACATTTGGCATTCTGAGTAGTGTCTTCAAGTGCAGAAGTTTTTGAAGGGTGTTTAGTGGTTTGTAGTTAGGGTTCAAAAGTTTTTGTAGGGGGTTCAGAGGTTTTTCTAGGGTGTTCAGTGGTTTGTGGTTGAGGTTCAGAAGTTTTTGTAGGGAGTTCAGAGGTTTTTCTAGGGTGTTCAGTGGTTTATGATTGGGGTTCAGAGGTTTTTGTAAGGGTTCAGAAGTTTTTGAAAAGTGTTCAGTGGTTTGTGGTTGGGGTTCAGAAATTTTATAGGGGGTTCAGAGGTTTTTGTAGGGTGTTCAGTGGTTTGTGGTTGGGGTTTAGAAGTTTTTGGGGGTTCAGAGGTTTTTGAAGGGTGTTCAGTGGTTTGTGGTTGGGGTTCAAAAGTTTTGTAGGGTGTTCAAAGGTTTTTCTAGGGCGTTCAGTGGTTTGTAATTGGGGTTTAGAAGTTTTTAACAATTGGTTTTTTCTTAGATACATCATCGAATTCCTTCTTTTTTGGCATTCTAACGTTGAACATTTGACTAATTGTACTGTTCAAAAATTTTAGGGTTCAAGTTAGTATTCAATTCTAAAAATTAACAATTTAAAATCAAATTGCAAATTTAAACAATAAATTACTTACACATCTTCATCCTCTTCAGTAGGAGCAGATAATTTTGATTTTCTACCAAAAAAAAAAAATTAATTTAAAAAAAGTCAAAATAACAATTATATAGTAGAATATAGTTTCAATTTTACAATTTGTTGAATTATATTAGTAAATTTATTTAACATAAATGTAGGAAAATAAAAAAAAGTTTAAATGATGTTTATCCTTTTTGAAGGTGTTTTCATGTGGTTTTTATCTTTTGCCATGGTAGATTGCAGTTTTTAGAGAGAGAAAATACAAAAGAATTAATTGAGGAAGGTTTTTAATTTATGAGAGGAGAGAGAAAATTTTTAAAATGAAATAAAAATAGATATGACATTTTTATTTTTTTTGAACTTAAATAAATATGACAATTGGAGAGAGGAGGAACTATTATTCTTAAAAAAAAAAAAAAAAAAAAACCTAAACTTCGTGGGCTTCTTTCGTCTGGGCTTCCTCTATTGGGCGCGGATTGGGCCACATGCACCTATTTCTAGGTGCACCATGGTGCACATAATACTAATTGGCTTTTATATAAACACTGTTTTTCAAAGAGCAGAACAAGGAAGCATTATTTGGGATTCCACAAGTTGACTATGCTTATCAACCTCAACCACTATATGCAATTATAGAGTTTTCCACAAAACATTTACATTTTGTTCATGAGCAATGAAGGGTGGAAGGAGTAATGAAATGAATCAATATCTATTAGTTGTTTGGTCTATGGCATAAATGAAGGATTTTATAAAAACTGTTTTTCAAAGATCAGATTAAGGAAGCATTATATTGGATTCCATATATTTATTATGCTTATCAACCTCAATCACTAAATGCAATTATTAGAGTTTTCCACTAAAACCTTTACAATTTGTTCATGGACAATGAAGGGTGGAAGGAGTAATGAAATGAATCAATATCTGTTAGTTGTTTCTTGTTTGTGTCTATCATTTTGGATCATACAGCTTAATCTTACTAAAATTGCATTAAGCTATTGGACCTATCTTCCTTAGGACAATTCCTGCACTGCCTCGATCAATTATGCATTGAGAAATCTATACCAATGCATAATGCCCCATCCAATCTCAGATGAAGTATCTAAATTATGCATCGAGAAAAAAAAATGATATCTGCATGATTGATGTAGAAACAGGTTAAATGAGAGCAAATGAAATTTGAAAATACTTATTTTATCTTGTGTATTTCATAGGTTAAATAGCTTGTCTTTCCAGTACATGATTGCATTCTTCTATCATTAGTACTGTCCTGACTCCTTTCTTTTCTCAATATTTTCATTTGGAAGCTCACTAACTGATGTGAAGAAAATTATATCTGAGTTGAACGTTGCCAAGGGAAAATAGATCGGCTTAGGTTATCAAGATATTAGTTTGTTTTGATGTCAATTATATAATTTCAGAAAAATTGATTTCCTCAGACAACATCTCATTCTTTTTAAAGCTTATTATGATGTCCACCTTTTTGAACCTACGATTGTAAAAGCTCGCTCATCTCTCATAGTCTTATGCAGGTTTCTGGAGAAGCAGAGCTAATAAAATCCCTCCATGAACTCCTAAGTGATCCCCTTAAATTGGAAGCTCGGCAGACAGCTGCAAAACAAGTATTTCATGCACTATCTTGTGGGGTCCTCTCACGTGTGTGGATACAACTTGATTGGTTTATTCTTAAAAGGCTTCCTGTTTGAGCAGGAAATCTAAAAAGATATGTAAATATTCAATTCCAAGGAAGTTTCTGCATTCAAAAGAACCAAAGTTTCTGCAGTTAAGTATTTTGTTCTTACTCAATTCAACTTGTTTGGGTTGTTATATTGTTGCTTTTCATAACAATCTATGTTACTCGGACTCTTCATTTCACCTCAAATACCCATGTCGGACTCTTGACACTCGGATATGGTAGGATACTTAGACACTTCATAAGCTATAAAAATCACAATTTTAAAACAACACTTCTATGAGTTTATAGGCTGGTTAAATTAGGTAATCACAAGTGCTGTGAGGTACTGTATAGACCACCTTTGGTGCCTTGTTCCTTAGAACCTCCACCATGGTTACCTCCATTATTACATAGAATCTTAAGCCCTTGCGCCTAGAGACTCTACTGCGCGGAGTGCCCCTATACCCCTCCCCTGCACATGGACACTGGTTACCTTGTGGGCTTTGAGAAATGGCTGGGAGAAGACCTTTTATTACCAATCTAAAAAGAAAGGAAATTGTATTCTTCGTAATTCTAAGAGCTTTCTCTCCTTGGATATGATTTTATTTTTCTTTCTTGCAGTGCATTGGCTTGTTAATTATTAACTAAAATGCTTTCAAGGCATACTATTTTTCATGCACTAGGGAAGATGCAAGATTGGCTCGCCCGTCAGTTTACTTTCTCATTTGATCTGTTTTGCTTTCTGCATTGAATCTCAATTGCTAGTTTACAGAACAGTCCTGTAGTTTTCCATAACATGCGCATTATATGACTGAGATGAATCTATTCATTGGTCTAACCATCTGTGTATACTACAACACTTGGTGCTTACACTACTTAGCATAGATAACGAGTTACATTAACACTTGGTGCTTACACTATTTAGCATAGATAACGAGTTACATTAGGCCAGTTATGTGCAAATTGGAAATGGTAGTCATATCTTTACTGCAATATGTTTATTGTAGTATCTGATTATAAGACTAAGGCTTTGTTTAGTTCACCTTATTTTCACTTATTTCAGAAAAAAAATAAGTTTAGACCACATCAGATTAGAAAATTTCGAGGTTGCCTAATCAGTAGGAACATTCACAACATAAGTTCATATCATATCATCGTTTTATGTGCAATTTTTTATCGCTAATTATCTTTAATTCCGTAATGAAAAAAAAATTATGAAATACACATATTAATAAAATACACATTATTATGAATCTAATAAGATCTTACTTGGTACGAGTATATTTTTTCCTTATAGATTATCGTACACTTAATTTCAAAGTTTGGTTAAATCAGACAATCGGACAATCAAACCAGATCAGATCAGATCAGACTATATCAGATAAGTTCAGATAAGCAAAAATAAGGTGAACCAAACATGGCCTAAGTGACTAACAACCATAATCAAGCCTTAATATGGATTTTTATCCTATAGAATATTTCCTAACTAGAGTAGCAAGTAAATAGATTTAAGCTTTATTTTACCATTTATCATGTTTTTTTATCATAAAATTGTCACTGAACTTATTTTCTACTCCCTCCGTCCCACAATATAGTTCTTGTTTTCCTATTTTGGAGATTCAAAATATTGTTCCTGTTTGAATATTTGGATAGTATGCAAAGTCTATTATACCCTCATTTTTTTAACTTTATTCATTGCACTTCCTAACTTATCCTTGAATTTTGCACATGCTTTGTACTTTTTCCACTTTCTCTCTCTAACTTTAGTATATGATTGTACTTTTCACTTTTATAAATATATACATAATTCACTTTCTCCTCCTATTTCTTAAATACCATGAAAAAACACAAATAAGAACTATATTATGAGACAGAAGGAGTATTATAATTGTGGCATGCACTATTTTTATCACCAAATTGTTGCCTACTTTCATTTTTGATTTTTTTTACCAAGTAGTGTTACGAATGTATAAACAGTTGTGCACTTGAGCAAGATTTAATAGTGAATAATTGAATATATATTATACTACCTTCGGTACACATTATATGCAACTTTGGAGCTCTCACGGAACCCAAGACAAAATTTTATAATTGTTAATTAATGAATTAAAGAGTATGTAATTAAGGGTAGGAGAGAGAATGGAGATAATTAACCACCACCACCAACAGCAGTCAGCCCACTAGGCTACCACCATAGCCATAACCTCCACCACCATCACTACTCACCCAAAACCACCGCAAACCACCACCATTCACCCAGAACCAACGCAGAACCACCACCACCATTCACCCAGAACCACCGCAAAAGCACCCTACTCACCTAGAACCCACCGCAAAACCACCACCACTCACCCAGAATCACCGCAGAACCACCACCACGCACTCACCCTAAACCACTGAAAAACCACCCTACTCACCCAGAACCACCGCAAAACCACCACTATTCACCCAGAACCATCGCAAAACCACCATGCTCACCCAGAACTACCCCTTAACCAATCTGAAATCACCCCCCACTCACCCCAAAACACCGGAAATCATCTCCCACTCACCCCGATCCACCTCGACCCACCCTAAAACACCTTAACCAACCTGAACCCACACCACCATAAACCCGACCTAGTCCCGTCGAACCCACCTCGAAAACCCCAAAACCAGTCCAAACGTTCCACCACTAACCTCGATCTACTCGAACTTACCCTAAAAACCTCTTAAACCACCCAATACAAGCCCAACCACCCCTAGTTCATCAGATCTAAAGATTTGATTAAGAGAAGAAGAGAGAGAGAGAATCTGATTCTTGCGACAAAGAGAGAACGACAGTGCGCGCGATGTTGAAGGTGGTGGTGGTCGGTGACGTTGAAGGTGGTTGTCTGAGGAGTTGTGAAAGATGAATGGATGGAAGTTGAATGGATTTTTTGAGTTTAGGTTGATTGTTGATTGAATTTTATTTTGGGTGAATTGAGTTTAATGAGAAGAATTATGTTAATTAAGTCAAATTATTATTTAATGAATTTTACTTTAGTTGTTTAATTGTGTTTATGAAATGTTGAGTAAGGGTATTTGAGGAATTTCATTAAAAAATGTTACCAAAAAAGGAAAGAATGGGAGAGTTTTATCTAATGTGAAATTTCTGTTTTTGGCAAAAGTTGCATTTAATATGTTTCGGAGGTAGTAAATAGACCTTGTCATTAGATACGAAGTAGTGCAATGAGTATAAGGCTTGGGCTAAGATCACAGGGTTTTTATATGACATGGTCTTTCAAGCTAGTACAAGGCCTTTAGTTTTTTTTTTTTTTTTTTTTTTTTCTAGGTAGGTTAGAAAAAGGCTCTATCGAATTACAACATCTCACAAGTCTACTTAATACTGTAATGAAATAACATATAAGACCAAATTGGGTAGTCGTATTTAATACTCCCTCCATCCTTTAATTAGAGTCCCAGTTCTAACAATTATTACTCACATAATAAAGAGAAATGAGACTCTAATAAAAGGACGGAGGGAGTACTACATAGAAAAAGGAAATAGATAATGAAATATATATGTATTTATTTTTTATTTTTGTTTTTCATTGGCCTGTGACCTGATGGCCCAATCCGTTTTTATCTGATTAAAGATGGTCTTGTTTTGACTTGATCTATTATCGACTCACGGTCTCACGCCAATAATGACTCAGCCTGCCCAATAACCAAGTCTATTTTTTTTTTTTTTTTAAACAATAACCAAGTCTAATTATAAATTGGGCTTAATTGTGCTTTTAATTAGCCCCTCTTATTTTAATTTTTACAAGAACTACCCCTTCTTTTTACCAACATACAACAATGATTCACCCGGGCAAAGATCGAGCATGAAGCATGTAGTAAAATTGGACGCATAGAATTACAGTGATTCTTTTGTCAAGACATGCAATCTTTTTGAACGCCAATCCCGCCTTGAGTGACTCAATTTCAGTGTTTGGTCACAGTAGCAGTAACAATAACAGTCACAGTCACAGTCACAGTTGGCAGATGTTTAAAGATTACAGAGATTCAATATTAATTTGTCTGCTTTTTGTAAAGAAAGAAAAAGCTGATTTATGTCTTCACAATTTTTTAATCATGCTTTTCCCGGCATCTCGTGGAACATTCATCTTATACCATTGGTTCTTGCTTCATTCCTTCGTTATTTTGTCTCTTGCCCTCCTGCCTCCATACAATACTTCATACGAGTACATAGTACACTTATTGGTCTATTGGATAACCAATTATCACTTCTTGAATAAGATTATTGGAGATTTGGAGTACTACATTCGAGTATTAATCGATTAATGTAATACTCTCTTATCTCATATTTCGAGCTTGTTTATTTTACTTTATTTTTGTTATTGAGTATGATCTGAACTTATCTAATTTGATTAATTTTTTGACTTTATGTGTACAATAGTCTATAAAGAAAAACCAGGTCTTATTAGATTCATAATTATTAAAAGACTAATTCTAAGCTAATGGTTAAAGCACTGAATCAATTTATATACACTATCATGCCCCTTCACATGAGAGCCCTTATATGACAACTTTTTATTCTTCCCACTTTTGCTTTATTCCTTATATGACAACTTTTTATTTATTTTTTTTATCATCCATAAACCCACTTTGTGGGGGCCTAATTATATGTAATACTCTCGTCGTATTTTAATAAGTGCTCTATTTCTCCTTAACATGTACTGTGATACAAATCTTTTATAAATAATATCTTTAACTATTAATAAGTATATAATATAACTTAAATTCTTATGTGTGGTTGGGCATACATTGTGGCCAGCTACCATGGAAGTTACTTCGCTAGTGTTATAAGGATTACTCGGTCAATGTTATAAGGGTTATTTCGTCAATGTTATAAGGGTTATTTCGTCAATATTATAGGGGTTACTCGGTCAGTGTTTTAGGGGTTAACACTGATAATATAACAATTGAAAATAAATAATCTATTTTTTGAGACAATTTCAATAAATACCAACAAAACTATTGGTGAGCTAGTTAGGCTCTGTTATTTCCACTTATTTCAGGGTTAATAAGTTTAGATAAGATAAATTCAGGAAAAATAAGTTCAGATAAGTTGTGATAAGGGTTAATCAAGGCTACCAAGTTTAATTTATAACTAAAATAAGTTCTAATAAGGGCTAATAAGTTCAGATAAAATCAGATTAGTTCATATAAGTAAAAATCAGGTGAATAGAACACATCAATGGTAAGAAAGAGTATTTCTCAATTTAATTTAGATTTTTAATTTGTACTCTTTATGTTCGTCAGTGTTACAAGGGTTACTTGATCAGTATTACAGGAGTTACTCAGTCAGTGTTATAGGGGTTACATGTTGATAATATAACAGTAAATGTGAATATAAACAGTGAACAGATCGAAAGAGTATTTATTATTTTGATTTGTGTTTTCAGGGGTTGAAGATAATACAAAGTATATACTCCCTCCGTTACATATTACTCGCAACAAAGGAATATTTTATGTCTCACAAATAATACCCCTCTGTTGCGAGTAATTCGTAACGGAGGAAGTATATTTTAAAATTACAATCCATGTTCTTCAATTTTTGAGAATTTTTTTTTTTTTATTGATTGAAATATATATATGTTCTATTCTACTTTATTTTCATTTGTTCCTTTATAAATGGATTTAATTATGTTCTTTAAATTTAAACTATCTGTTATTTATACTTAATAGAGTATGTTCTTTTTAAATTTTTTATTCTATTTTATTTGCTCTTATGTTTTTGGGGTTCATTTCTTTTGGTTTAGCCTTATGCTAGTTGAATTTTATCCATGTTCTTCGAATCTAGCTTTATATTCTTCCAAGTGCACAATGCTCAATGAATACTTTTGTTTTGATAAAATATGGAGTAGCTAGTAATTTTTATTGATAAAATAGCTAGTAATTTTTGTAATTTAACTAAATTAACCGTCATGACATAAATTATATTTTTGTGGGAAAAAAAAAAACAATTTAGTTTGAATCATTGCTAGTGAACATATAATTATTGATAATTAGTTGACTAGTGGTTGGGTTGTGTTATCAATTAAAGAGTCACATGGCAATGGAAAAAAGGTTTGAGGTGACTAATTATGATTTTGCCATGACTCATGATTCATTATTTTGGTAGTTCATTAAAAAGGCTATGAAACAATTGTTGATCTTCATTGTCTTCATAGTCATATACAGTATAAAAAGCAAAAGCATATTACAGTAGTAAGCTTTTCGTTATTTAACTAATTAATCTCTCTTTCCTCGTTGTTAGAAGTAATATTTAGAGTAGTTTTAGTCTAAATCAGATATATATGCATTATTGGCTTTTTGAAGAGAGAAAAAGGTCCAAAAAGTGTAAAATTAATCATGGCTTTAAAATACGTACGAGTAGTATTTAGGAGCATTGGCCAGCATTTCATTGATAAAATCATAAGACATTATCCATATATATATATATATATATATATATATATATATATATATATATATATAGGAGAGGGATCCGGTGAGAACACCTTTATATGTGAGAATACTATACTTATGTGAGAACACTTTAAAATTTAGAACATTAGAAGAACTTTTTAGAACATATGCAACATCTTTTAGAACATCATACTTAACTTTTTGTAGCATAGCTTTTAGAACAAAATGCCTAAAAATTTAGAACCTAGACTCAAAGATTCTTAACATATGTAATATTTCTTAGAAGAATAAACTTAGCTTTACTGAATATAGTTTTAATTGGAACACGATACTCAAATTTTAAGTCCTTGAACTCAAAAACAAATATGAATATATGCAATATTTTTTAGAACATATACAACATATTTTAGAACATATGTAACAGTTTTTAGAACATACTTAAATTTTCTTGAACATAATTCGTTAACATTGAAGACGAATTGAAATTCGATTTTTACAACGAATTGATTCAAAATCAATTTATTCTTGATTTTTAATGTAACATAAAATTGCTGAATTATTGTTTTGTTTCTTAAATTCAATTAAAATTCCTTGAAATTTCAAACTCTATATAATTTGCCCAATTTGATTGATTTGGATGAAAAAAAAATTTGATTTCACATATTAAACTGTCAATTAAGCTTGATTTACCTTTGATTAAGCTTCACAACTTGAATTCTCGATTGTAATTGTTCAGAAATTGATACAAAACACACGAAATTCTTGAGCATGTGGTGATGGTGGTTGTCGTGGGAGAGGAGAGAGAGTGGTGGCCATGATGGCGGGAAGAAGAGAAAGAGTGCTGGTGGTGGAGGTGGCGGCGTAAAGGCTGTATAACATGTGGTGGGGGTGATGGAGGAGCTAGAGATTGGATAGTGTTGGTGGGGAGAAGAGAGAGAATGTTTGAGGTTGAAGATGGTAGGTTGGGTTTAAAATTGAAACCGCAACATTAACATTTTTTATCACAAATGTGCGTTACGAGAGAGAGTGGTGGCGAAGTTGTGTCGTTGTGAGACATGCGATGGTGGTAGTGGTGGTGTTGGAGAGAGGAGAGAGAATGTTGAGGTTGAGGATGATGGATATAGTTTATTTTCAGAACATCTACCTTAACATATTAGAACATAGATGTGTTCTCATATATAAAGTGTTCTCATATAGAGAGGTGTTCTCACATGTATATATATATAAAATTCTTTTTAGTTGACACATTTCTTTAGTCACGTTTGCCAATACACAACTTAAACCATTCATATATTTAATTATTGATAACCAAAAATTATGAAAAGTTGATATTTTGAAAATATATATCACTACTAGAAAAGGCCTGTTTCCGACGGACCTCATTTTCCGTCGCAAAATTTAAATTCAACGACGGAATTAAGGTTGTCGTAAAAATCGGTCGGAAATATTAGTTTGCGACGGAAATTCCCTCGTAGAATTTCCGACGGAATACATTTCCGTCGGAAAATTTAGTTTCCGACGGAATATTCCGTAGCAAATTTATTTACGACGAAAAATTCCGTCAAAACTACATTTTCCGACAGAATAACTTTCCGTCACAAAAATTCGAAAAACAAAACCTCCCACCCTTGCTTTTCACGACAGAAACAACAAAAAAAAGGGTAAGAGAGAGAAAGAAAGAAAGGGAGAAAGAGAGAGAAAGATCTCGCCGGCACCGGAGCTGAGCGTCGCCAGCCGCCACCGAATTCGCCGTCGCCAGCCCTCCCGTTGTTCTCCCCGGCCGGTAAGTTTTGTTTTGGTTTTTTTTTTTTTTAATTTTTTTTAAAATTAAAAACGCCACCACTAACACCGGTCGGTGTAAACAGCCACCGCCGGTGTAGCAGCCATCGTTCGTTCCCGTCGCCGGCATTCCAAAAAGCCGGCCAGCCGCCGGTGAGTTTTTTTTTTTAATTTCTGTTTAATTTTTTTTTTTAAAACCCTAACCACCACCACCCCTTTTTTCAGGTTCCTCCACCTTCCTTGCTCCGACCAGAACCACCACCACCTTCATCCTTCCGCCGTGTTGCCGCCGGTAAGTGTTCCTTTATTTTTAATTTTTTTTTCATTTTTTTTAAATGTAAAATTGACATTTTACACCCTAAATAAGGTTTAATTGTTATTATTTGTAGGATTTGTATCTTTTCCTTGCTTTGAATCTCAATAAAAAGTGCAGATCTAGAGGTTAGTGACATTATAATTTCTAAAATTGTTAGTTTAGTTTATACTTGGCATGTTAGTGACTTAGATATATGTTAGTTTATTCAAGTATTTATTTTATGTTAGTTTAGTTTGCTTTACTTTATTATAATAAGTAATAATGGTTGATATGTTAGTTTAGTTTGGTTTGGTTTTTTAGAATTGAATAATGTAAGACATGACATGTTAATTTTGTTTGGTTTATTATAATAATGTATGACATGATATGTTAGTTTAGGTTGATATTTTATTATAATAATGTACGGCATGATATGTTAGTTTACATTGGTTTAGTTTATTATAATAATGTATGTTAGTTTAGTTTAATTTATTATAATTTAATAATGTATGTTAGTTTTGTTTAGTTTAATATAATGTATGTTAGTTTTGTTTAGTTTAATATAATGTATGTTAGTTAATTTAGTAAAAAATATTTGTTTTATATAATGTTTAATGTAATGATTAATAATTGCTTATATCAATTTAATTATGAAGACTAGTTGTTTATATATGATTGTTTATATCAATTTAATTATGATTATGATATATTTGGTTTACCTCTAATGATTATTTTAATTTAATTATGAGTGTTCTTTACTGTATAATGGTTGTGTTATTTAATTTGCTTGGCATATTTTTAAATGAGCGTGTTATAATTACTTTATATATTTTTGAATGAATCATTTGCATAATCATTTGCCTAGATACCCGTTCAAGGCATACTCATTAGGAGTATGTCTTGGATAGTCCCCGGTTGGGACTGTCTTTGGATGTTTATTCTCACTTAGGTGGTGAATGTATGCCTTGTTATTGATTCTAGGGAATATCCTGGCTTGTCATTTCTTTACAATGTTCTCTAGGTACATATGACGGGTTATCTAATAGCCTACATCGTGTACTTGGAGAACTCAAGGGAAATGCTGCCGGATTTTCCATAGAATTGATAACCTGGCATACATTTGCTAGTGAGATTAATTGTCCAAGGATGGGTTAGGTTGGAGTGATAAGGACTTTTGGACATCATGTACAATCTTATTTGCATATTCGTAACATTTTGATGGATAATGAATATTCATTACGCATTGTGACTAATGTGATTATACATATTCGTGAGTTATGTAGAAGTTGTAATCATGAAACGAACAGAACGTAGCCGATGTATGAAAGGAAGGTTGGGCATTCTATTAATCCGGAATTTGTGAAAGGGGTAGATGAATTTCTTAAATACGTGGAAGATCATCCCGAGAGCAGCAACCCGAATGAAGTTAGGTGTCCATGTTTTAAATGTAAGAACAAACGGCTTTGGGATGCGGAAACGGCTAAAATTCATTTGTACTGCAAGGGTTTCCAAATTAGGTAAGAACAAGGGTTTCCGGGAGTTCCTGAAGGACCGTCAAATGAATATCGTGAAATGGTTTTCGATGCTTTTGGTTATAATGAAGATCAAGGGCATTCAGAAGAGGCAGAGGAGGAGCCTAATGCACAAGCTAAGCATTTCCTGGATTTGTTAAAGGCTTCCGAACAACCATTATACGAAGGGAGTTCATTGTCTGTGTTAGAGATGGCTGCCTGAATTACTAGTCTTAAGTGCGAGTAGAATTTTCCCCATAGATGTGTTGATGGGTTTGCTTCTTTGGTCAATGAGGCGATTCCTAACAACAACCATATGGTAGACACAATCTATGAGGTGAAGAAGATTGTGAAGGGGTTGGAGTTGCCTCGTGAAAAGATTCATGCATGCCCGAAAGGATGTATGCTGTTTTGGAAGGATGATGTTCAGCTATCTACATGTAGGGTGTGTGGTAGCGACCGTTACAAGAAGACTTCTAAAGGTAGCTTAGTGCCTTTGAATGTTTTAATTTATTTTCCGATCACACCGAGATTGCAAAGGCTCTATGCAACCAAGAACATATCGGAGGAAATGACATGGCATTCAAAAAATCCTCGAGTTCAAGGCACAATGGCGCACCCTAGTGATAGTGAAGCTTGGAAACACCTCGACAATTGCTTTCCAGAATTTTCCAGTGAGCCTCGTAATGTTCGACTTGGCTTGTGTACAGATGGTTTTGCTCCTCATGGTAATTTTGGGGGACAATATTCCTGTTGGCCTGTCATTTTGACCCCTTATAACTTGCCTCCCTCAATGTGTATGAAAAGACAATTCATGTTCCTTTCGTTGCTCGTTCTTGGTCCTAAGAACCCTAAGGGCAATTTGGATGTGTATATGTAACCGTTGGTAGAAGAGTTGAAACAATTATGGGAAGTAGGCGCAAATACTTATGACATTTCGAGGAAAAAAAATTTCAGTCTTCGAGCAGCCATCCTTTGGACCGTTAGTAACTTCCCGGCTTACGGTATGTTGTCTGGTTGGACCACATCGGGTAAGAAGGCTTGTCCTTATTGTATGGATAAAAGCAAAGCATTTTGGCTTGAACACGGTGGCAAAGTTTCTTGGTTTGATTGCCATCACCAATTCCTTCCAACAAATCACCCTTTTCGAAGTAGTAAAACTGCATTTAGCAAAAACAAAGTCAAAAGGGTTCACCGCCACACATCATGCCAGTTGAGGAATTGTGGGAATGTGTGAGACACCTTCCAAAGGCAACTGATGGGCCGGAGGCATTGAAACACCTCAAAAAAGCAGAAAAAGGGTGGTTCAAGCAAACCTCGTTGTGGGAGCTACCTTATTGGAAGCATTTGCTCATCCGTCACAACTTGGATGTCATGCACATTGAAAAGAACTTCTTTGATCAGTTAATCCACACCATAATGGATGTGAAAAAGCATACATGTGACACGCCATCGGCTCGAAATGACATTGCCAAATATTGTAAACGGCCACAACTTCATTTGCAGGAGGACGATAGAGGAAAAGAGTTCATGCTAAAAGCCCCATTCGCTCTTGACAAGGCTCAAAGAAAAGTGTTGTGTGACTGGGTTAAACAGTTGCGTTTTCCTGATGGATATGCCTCCAATTTGAGCAGATGCGTAGATTTACAAGCCTGTAAGCTTCATGGTTTGAAAAGCCACGACTGTCACGTGTTCATGAAGAGGTTGTTGCCCACTGCTTTGAGGGAATTGCTCCTTACCCATGTTTGGAATGCGGTTACAGAGATCAGTCAATTCTTCCGTGATTTGTGTTGTAATTATGAGATGGTTTGAGAAAGAATGAGTTCATAAGTTAAGAAATGAAGAAAATAGGCATGTTAGAAGCCATTTTGGCTTTAAATGGCTTTATTTTGATGATATGGCCCCATAAACTTAGAAATTAGCTTCTTTTATGTCATTTCAAGTCATATTCACTTATAACTATGTAATTATGAGATGGTTTGAGAAAGAATGAGTTCATAAGTTAAGAAATGAAGAAAATAGGCATGTATGACCCGTCACCTGGGTCCGCGACCCGCTGCCACTTGGTGGCTACCAACGTGGCGCGCTTCTATGTGGCATGCTGCCACCTTGGATCGCTGCCACTTGGTGGCTTGCAATGTGGCGCGGTTCCCTAGCCTTCGCGTGGCTAAGGTTTTTACTTGTTACTTGAAGCATTTTCCCATCTCGCCAATTCCTAAATTTTTGGCTTGACTTTTAAGATTCGGTTCTGACGCTCTAAGCTCGGAATCCGACGTCTTTTTTCACAATACTCGAGTGACTCATTAATTACTTTCGGATTAACTCGTCGTGTCGGGTCGTTAGTTTCTTGGGTGTGACCAGAAGGGTTCAGTCAAGATTAAGCTGTAATATTAATTATGCATTAATATTACTGATCGGAAGCGGCCTCCACCTAGGCATTCCGATCACTTGAACTTACTGAATAAATAGCTTTTCAACAGCCCCGAACCCTCTACCAGAATAATACACTTGTTCGAAGGACACCATTCCTATCAGTTAGTAACTTCAATAAAAATATTAAATCAAACAATTAATTTAAATAATTGAAATAGGGATTTGGGACCAAACCCACAGAAATTATCAACCTTTCACGTGTAGGGTGAAGGCAACTTCGAGCTTGGCTAGGCGTGTCTAAGTCTCGTGATGGACGTATGGTGTTTGAAAAGGGAAGGCTTAGTGTAGGGAATATTTCAAGCATTAACCCCAAGCTTGAACCCCATTGTGATCATACACTTAAGCATGGTGGCGTCCAAAGGGAAGGAAGCTAGAGCAAAAAAGTCGCCAACAAGTTTTAGGAACTTGTAAACCGTTCACAAGGTGAAGATTACACCCCTTAACGATCCATGAGACCGTCAACTCCAAAAGGTCTTGAACCAAATAGGGTTCGGGGATGAAGGTACAAATCCAACCTAAAAGAGATTGAACCTGCCCTAAATAGGCCTCTACTTCGTTCTTCTCGTATTCATGTGCGCTTTCTGACTAACATGCAATCAATAGGTTAACCCTAAACCTGTTTATCTATGTTGGTTGAATTTAATGCACAAATAAAACTATTATTGGCGATCACTTGAATTATAACCATATTATCCCTAAACAAGATTATTAATTATCTTATTAAGCGTGATTACAAGTACAAATTCCTTTTAAACATGCATAAAAGGCGTGATTAAGCAATAACAATAAATAAGCATCAAGCAACATGATAATCATAAATCATAATTATAAAAACAATAATTATAACAATAATAATCATGTTAAAGCATAATATTATTAGCAAGATCCTAGGCATGATACTAACAAGATTAATAACAAACCCTAGCATGTCACTAAACAATAAAAATCAAAGCTTTAAACCTAACATGATACTAACATGCTATTAGAAAAGAGTAAAAAGCACCCTAAACATGATACTAGAAAGCAATAATAACATCCTAAGCATGATACTAGGAATTAAACAAATTTAAACATGCTTTCTACAAGAATAGAGCAATAAGACTACATACTTTGATGCCTCGTATCTCTTTCTAATAACCGCGTTAGTAACTTCAAGGAAAATAAAATCAAAAAATCAAATTAAATAATTGAAATAGAGATTAGGGACCAAACCCTCAGAAATTATAACATTTCACGTCTAGGGCGAAGGCAACTTCAAACTTGGCTAGGTGTGTCTAGATCTAATGAATGAGGAATTTTGTGAGAGGGAAGGTTTAGAAAAAGAATAGAGAGAGAAAGCTTCTAGCTTTTAGAGAGAGAAAGAGAGATATGATGATTGTTGATTTTAGATTGTAGATCATTCAAAAAAAGGGAGATATGACCTCTATTTATAGGAAAAAGAGAGTCGAAGAATAAGAAAAGAATCCGAATTCGAATCGAAATAAAACTCGTCGGTCAGCAGTTTTTGCGAATTTTGTTTTTATCATAACTTTTGATCCAGAAGTTCAAATAAGTCATATAATATGTCTTTGGAAAGTTCTTGAAGTCTACTTTCCAATCCAATTAGAATCAGATTAAAATATTTTGTAGATAAAAAGATATGGCCGAAATAGTGGAACGGTGTCAGTTTTGGATAGAATTTCGTATTCCTTTCATATCTTTTTCGTTATAGCTCGGAATTAATATTATAATATATCATTGGAAAGATAATTTCAATATCTATCCAACCATATAAGATTAGGATAAAAATTATGAGGCACGAAAATAATATCTGACTGTCATTGAACATCTTTAAATTCGAATAGAATTAGGACTTAAAAAAGGAAAGTTTTAAAAAAGGAAAGTTTTTATTCAATTTCAAACTCTTTGATTTTATCTTTTCAAAAAGGATAATTAAGATCTTTTAGAATCTTATGAAAGCTTTTAATTAATCCTAACTAGTTTAGGAATAGGATTAAACCTTTGGACCCTCCACATGATCATTGGGCCGTAGGTAAAATTCGATTTGAGCCCAGTTTAGTATTTTGGCCATAACTTCCTCATTATTCATCGGAATTGGGCTTATAATATATCGTTGGAAAGGTCTTTTCAAGCCCCATCCAACTACACTATTATTGGACCCATATCATGGACCAAACTAAACTGGACTGCACATTTTCATAAATAGAGTAAGAAAAGAAATATTTTCTAAAACAGAAAGAAGAGATATTTTAATAAAAACATCCTCATCACTAGACTTTTCACACTTTCACTTTGTTCTATAATCAAATGACGTGAAAGGTATTCATCACTGGGTTTGGTTTTGGGGAGACACATTTGGGTGTCTACACTTAGAAAGAGGGAGAAAGAATAAGTTTCTAGCTTTCAGAGAGAAAGAATAGAAAGATGATTGTTGATTTATTGTTGGTGATTAAAATGGAGGAAATCGACCCTATATATAGAGAAAAACGACCGTAAACGATTAAAAAAGAGTTAGAATTCGACTCGGATTAAAATTCCTTTTGAGGCGGCAAGATTAAAAGTATCGCGGCGCGATAGAATTTTCACGTCGCAATAAAAACAGTTTTTTGTGGATTTTGTTTTTATCATAACTTTTGATCCAGAAGTCCAAATAAGGCATATAATATGTCGTTGGAAATCTCTTGAAGTCTACTTTCCAACCAAGTTAGAATCATATTAAAATATTTTGTAGAATAAAATATATGACCGAATTAGTGGAAAGGTGTCAGTTTTGGATAGAGTTTCGTATTTCTTTCATATCTTTTTCGTTGTAGCTCGGAATTAATATTATAATATATCATTGGAAAGATAATTTCAAGATCTATCCAACCATATAAGATTTGGATAAAAATTATGAGGCACGAAAATAATATCTGAACATATTTCTTTTCGCACAGAACAAGGACTCTCAAAAAGATAAGTTTTATTCAATTTCAAACTCTTTGATCTTTGTTTCATCAAAAAAAAAAAAAGCTCTTTGATCTTTATCTTTCGAAAAGGATAATTAAGATATTTTAAAAACTTATAGAAGCTTCTAATTAATCCTAATTGGTTTAGGAATGGGAGTAAACCTTTGGACCCTCCACATGATCATTGGGTCGTAGCTAAAATCCGGTTTGAGCCCAGTTTAGTATTTTGGCCATAACTTCCTCATTATTCATCGGAATTGGGCTTATAATATATCGTTGGAAATCTCTTTTCAAGCCCTATCCAAATACACCATTATTGGACCTATATCATAGACCAAACTAAACTGAACTGAACGTTTTTCATAAATAGGGTACGAAAAAAAAGATTTTCAAAAACAGAAAGAAATATTTTTATTAAAAACAAAGGAATTCACGAGACTCTTTCACATTTTACCTTGTTCCATAATCAATGACGTGAAATATGTTCATCACTGGGTTTGGTTTTTGAGGAGACACAATCAAGTGTCTACACTTAGCCATAGCACAAAACTCACGAACCAACTGAGAAGCTTCATATTTACCGACCATTAAGAACACCCAAATAGAACGCGAAAAATCATCAACAATGGTAAGAAAATACCGAGCATCACAACTAGATAAAACTTTATTTGGACCCCAAATGTAACAATGAATCAAATCAAATATACCAGATGCTCTATTCGTACTCAATGGAAAAGAGTTGCGGGGTTGCTTCCCCATAAAACTAATATCACAATCAAACGGACAACTAGAAGAACTGCTATGACCATGAGTACTACGAGAAACTCCCAGAATAGAACTAACCACTTTTCGATGGATGACCAAGACGTTTGTGCCATAACAAACTCGCATCTGAACACTACTTTTTTGCCTGAGGATTCCGAGCACGAACCGGACGGAAAATATAGACCCCATCATATTGCTCCCCCGCTCCAATCAGGTTCCTCAAACTGCGGTCCTGAATAATGCATAGCTTGTCAGTAAACATAACAGAGTAGTATTGTTTTTAATAACTGAGACACAGACAACAAGTTGCATTTAAGAGCAGGAACATAAAGAACATTATCAAGAGTTAAACTATCAGATAGAATGACTCTCCCTTTTGTCATAGTAGTAGTACTCTTCCCATTAGGCAAACCAACAGGAGATGAAATGTCAACTAAATTTGTAAATAAATCAATATTACCAGACATATGATTTGAAGCTCCAGTATCAATGAGCCAGTCAACAGAATTATAGGTAACAAGCGTACCACTATACGAAGAACTCGAGCTCCGGACAGCAACTAGAAGATCTTTCCATTACACATTAGTGATAGTAGGAACACCCTTACGATCAGCTACACTAATATGCTCAAAACCACGGTTAGACCTGATCCCCATTGAAGAGATACACTAGGCTAACGATAAAATAACAAAACAGAGCACCAACCAACCACACAAAAAAAAAAAAAAAAAAAAAAAACAAAAACAAAACAAAAACAAAAAAAACAGATCACCAAACTACCTATAGAACCATAAATGTTGTGCAGCACTAATACCGCCAAATTATAGCATCTCCACAATCCACAAACCGAAAAAAAAAAAAAAAAAAAAAATAATTAGAGATACCTAACTTGCTCCCACAAAAGGAATGACAGCAAGTGAAAAATAAGAGTAAGAGCCACCAACTCTTATATCCTCTAATAAAAGGACACAACCACAAAGAAAATACCCAACTTAATTGCAACCCAAAAAACAATAGTGATCGAAAGCAACAAATAATAAAGGCAAGACCACTAACAATGTGTGCCTGTAATGAAATAAAGAGCAAGCACCAACTCCAAATACAGCTTACCCACACACGAAGCAGGCCACAGACTCGCAACAAAGAGCACTACGCACACCGTAGCACACTGTAGACAAAACCGTAACCAAGGAAGTGCAACACCACACTCGAAGCACCACTCCTCACATAACACACACAGCACCACACTCACGCAGTACCGCAACAAGAACAAGAACAACAACACCAAGCGCACACTGCCACACACATGCACAGCAGCTCCAACGCACATCACAAATCAACATGGCAGCACGCACAGAGGCATGCACCACACAATCACAACACAGCACACCAACTGGCGCACCACAACACAACACACACAACAGAGTGAATACGCACCAAACCGAACCACAATTAAGGATGGGAAGCCCTAATTTCGAACAAAACAAAAAAAATTTGGAAAAATAAAAGAAAATCGAATTGAAGCCCTAATCTCACACAGTAATTAATTGCGAAAAATAATAAAAATAGCGAAAGACCTAACCAGGATCGAAAAATTTGTCTATGAAAAATTAAAGAGGCTCTGATACCATGATAAACTCAAGAACAATTGGGGAAAATGGCTTAACTTTGTATTAATAATAACCACATATATACACGAAATACAAGAGAAGACCTAATTTGCCTAAAACTCCTAACAAGATAAACAGAACATAAATACAATATTAACATAAATACATCAACCAACTTCTAATATCTCTCGTCACCTCCATGACTCTACCGTCGTCGTGACCAACTTAATTTGTAAAAACGCTTGAATTTCACCAAATTGAGGCCATGGTGGTCGAATTTGGCTAGCAATTGTAGATTTGAAACCACCATAGCCAATTTCGACCACCAATAAGCTCTCAATTCTGAAAGTTCTGCTCAGGGACGGTGGTTAGTGAAGTGTGGGTATTTTCTCTCTCCTCTCGTTTTTTATTTTTGTGGTGGTATGTACAAGTACGACGATACATATGTGATTTTTGACAAGTTTGAAGAGGGTTTGGTGGTTATGGTGGTGGCGTAGGGGATGTGGTGGTGTGTGGGGCTGTGGTGGTAGCATGTGGGTTGTGGTAGGTGGTAGCGTGTGGGTTGCGGTGGTGGAGTGAGGGGATGTGGTGGTGGAGCGTGGATTATGGTGGTGAGACTGAAAAGGTGAAAAGTCGATGGAGGGGGAATAGTTACTTGGCAGGGGTAGTGGGCAGAAGTATTTTGGTCTTTTAGCTTTCTGCTATACTCTTTCTTAATTTGTGTGCCTATTTGTAATGAGTCAATAAAAATCAGAGAAAGTATCAGCTAGCAAGTAAAATATATCAACCAACCTGCCGTCATAATCTGCGTGCGGCAGTCTGCAACCAACACCTTCTCTTACTTAATTACTCTTAAGTATGGCCTCTTCTATAATAATGTACGTGACTTTGTATCTAAAAACGCTAGCAGATTATACTCTTAAGTAAGCGACATTTGCTTAAATAATGCACGTAGCTCCATGGCCTTCGCTTCTTCCTGTAAACCTTTATTTTTATTTTTTTGAAGGATTCTTGTACTTTTATCAATTTTTTTTAGACGCATTACTTAAAATTTTTAGTGAGAGATATTAATTTTGAGTTTAAAATTTAGTTTTTTCAAAGAGGTTTAGGGAGAGTTTATAAAGGGTATGGGAGACCAAAGAAAAATGATTTAAGAATTTGGAAAGGTCTCGGTAAAAGAAACTTTTTTTTTTTTTTTTTTGAAAAGGTTAGTAAGGCTAAATGGGTAATTTCAATTAAAAGCTTATCTGAAAATTTTTGACCGATTATGTTGTGAACTTGTAGCAATGGTACAATGTTTTGCAAAAAAACTACTCGTAAAGACGTAATGGTTTTACTTAATACTTGCACTTATTTTTTCTCAAAAATCTACAATGCAGTTTTAAATTAATTGGTGATTTAAGGATCTAGTACTAATTCCCCCCATTTCCCCCCCCCCCCCCAAATTATCAATCATGAAGTCAATGCAAACTGCATTTGTCTATCTTGAGTAAGATTTACTCTAAATGATTGCTGACAAAAGTATTAGCATATATCGTATATAATTTTATTAATATTTCCTAACTGTATTTGTGTATAACTAAATTCAAGTTTCAACCAAATTTTGTGTGTGGCCTCGTGTGGAATTGTACGGCAAGCCTTATTCATCAGTATGATATGAGTAATTGAGTACCTCGGTTATTCAACGAGTACCCTTACTTTGTTCATAAGAGTAACCACAAATTGAACATCAATTAATTAAGAAGAAAGCAACCTCATCTGTTCATTTGAGGAACTCTTCTTCTTTAGATATTAATTATTAAAGAATACCTTTGTTTATAAGAGTAACTTCATTTTTACAACATGCATTGCAGTAACCCTTTTATCTGTCAAGGTAACCCATGCAATTTGATCAGTGTCATAACCCTCGTAACCTTGTTATTCAATTAGTAATTAAATGTAAAGAGGTCACACCATTAACTAATGGTGTATGACCATGTATAAGAATTTGTGAAATCTAAAATAATAGAGGAACTAAAGTAATGTAATTACCGCCTTGGTTTGCCATGAGGTAAACATATATTCTAAACTTATACTTCGATCTCTTTGCTTATTTTAAATGACACTTTGACTTTAGCATTTTTGTATACACTAACATTGAATTGATTTTTTTTTTCACTACTCCGTAATATATTACTCTATTTGATCCTACATGTTCTTTCCATTTAGACTCTAGACTCTATTCACAATTTAAAAAAATCTTCTAAACTCTTTACAATATAGGCAAATTTGTCAGAAAAAACCTTTTAAATGCATCATTTTGGGAAAAAAAACCTTTTAAAAGCTTTTCGGCAAAAGAAAACCCGATTTTTAATATTTTAGCAAAAGAAAACCCGATTGTGAAATCTTTTTGTTGAAGACAACTTAATGCCTCTAATTCACTCAATTAAACTCTAATTTCTTCTAATTATCATCTAATTCTCACTTAACCATTTATTAATTAACTTAATTTATAAATTAAAAAAAACCCCAGAAACCACCACCCCCACCACTAGCCAGCCACTCCCCTCCCTTTCCCTCTCCCATGGCAGCAACCCCCTCCCCCCAATTGAGTCGCTGCCTTGAACCCCCAACTCCCGGCGACCCTCCTCGACCAACCTTCCTAGCTTTCCCGCTTACCCCACTGCAACCCTCCCCCTCCCTAAACCCTAAAACCGAGCAATTAATGGGTGTTTTCGGTTTGGTGGTACTCTTCTTCTCCCTCTTCCTTTTCTCTACTTGACTCACACACACTCTCTCTCTCTTTCTCGCTGTCGCCGCCGCGTCGCCGAAATCTCCGAGGATCCTCCACCACTCGATGTTGATTTTCTCATCGTTGTTTAAGGGGGAAGGCGAATGGTCGGGGTTAGGGTTTAGGGAAGGGAGGAGGTGAATGGTCGGGGTTAGGGTTTAGGGTAGGGGGAGAGTTGCAGTGGGGGTAAGGGGAAAGGGACAGAGGTCGGCCGCTGGTTCAAGGTGGTGGCTCGGTTGGGGGGAGGGGGGCTGCTGCCAAGGTGGCTGGCTAGTGGAGTGGTTGTAGGGATGGTGGTTTTTATTTTTATTTTGTTTATAAATTAATTTAATTATAAAATGGCTAAGTGAGAGTTTATGGGTTATTAGGAAAAAATTAGAGCTTAATTTAGTGAATTAGAGGCACGGGTTGTCTTCAACAAAAAAAATTTAACTTTGGGTTTTCTTTTACGAAAAAGCTTTTAAAAGGTTTTTTTTCGCAAAATGGTGCATTTAAAAGGTTTTTTTTTTTTTTTTTTTTTTTTTTTTTTTTTTTTTTTTTTTTTTTTTTTTTTACAAATTTGCCTACAATATATTATATAAAACATGATCAAGGGAGTTTTATACAATTAATCAATTACATATTTTAATGGTCAAAATGTGTCTAATCTACTGGTCACACTACATTAAAATATTCCTTTAATCCTAGAAAAACTTAATTGTATTGAATTTAGGCCCCGTTTACATCATCTTATTTTTGCTGAACTGAAATTATTTTTACTGAAACAAAATTATATTTTCTGAACTTAAATTATTTTTACTGAACTTAAATTAATTTTACTGATTTTCTATTATAATTCTTCTTTAAGAAAATTGAATTTTATTGAACTAAAACTATTTTTACTAAACTTAATTTATTTTTACTGAACTGAAATTATTTTAACTTAATATTATTTTTTTAAGGTGAAGTGAACAAGGTCTTACCCTAGTTGATTATTTCAATTTTCAAACTCAAACTTTACTTAAATAATTAATTCAAAATACTACTAAAACAAAATCTCGAAGAAAAGAGGAAAGGGACCAACTTTAGGATATTGTTTGACAAACCCCAAAAACCAGCTAAGCTATACATACATTTGTTGTAGATGAAGTCAAACCAAACACTTGAAAATTGAGGATAAAAATTACAAAATTTGGAGTAAATTACACAATCAAAGTTGAGCAAGGAAGAAGTAATGAAGATGGTGGCAAACATACGTAGATTCCATGGACCCCAACACACCTCTCTTTTTAACTAAATTTTTCTGAAAGTAATTAGGAAAAAGAGAATGATAGAGAACAACAATAATTCAAATCACCTCCCACACCTTCTTTTACTCTTTCTTTTTGGTAACTCTCATCATTATCACCTCCCTTTTATCAATTCTCACATAGCAAACATAGGTTGTGTGAGAGAATAACAAACAATTCGAGGTCAAAATCAAATAACATCGAGTACCCCCTAACTACCACTAAATATGTGTCAAAAGGTTAAGCATTATTGAATTTAGAGAACTTTCAATTTTTTGTATTAAGGTTTAGTGAAATTTTTTCTCAAGATTTAATCAATCACCTCTAAATTGCTGTTAAACATCACCATAAAATGGCTATAGGAGAACCAAGAGAAACTTACATTAACGAAAAATCTTATTCAGAATTGGAGAATATTTTGTGTATTTATTTATATCGATCCCTGATGTATGTCAAAAAACTCTTATAAACTACTTTATGACACTTCAACCAAAACTTGGTCTATTAGTAAAGATTGAGTCTTTCAACCTTAAGATTAGAGATTTAATCATCTCCACTAGAGACAATTTGAGGGTAGAGATTTCTCTTACTCTTCCCTCCCTACTTTCAAAGTGTCTAGTCAGCAAACTCAACCGGATTGACCTGTGAGAGGTTTCGATCCGATAAGACAGTTCATTTCACCTTATAAAAAAAGTTCTTTAAGACACGAAGTATCTGATATATATGATTTGTTAATTAAAATACTTAAACTCTGAAATTAATTGGTATATTCTCACTAGCTAGAGATAACACTATTGAACAATTAACCTGATGTCAGGTCACCAAATCTAAATAATGCTCTTTCAATTCTAAAATAATTGACATGGTTTGTGTTTTTACATTACTTATTTATAAATTTAATTAATTTGACTATATAATTTTATCCTAATCTATTAAAAATACATGTTATTATATAAATTATATTGTTGGTGAACGAGTATGAATATAAGTTTCATTCTATCAACTTTTTAATAATTTTTATTGTTTAATTATATATATATATATATATATATATATATATATATATATATATATATATATATATATATATATATTGGTCAAATTAGTGTATAGATTTAAATGTGTTACTCCATAGTTAGTTTTAAAAACAAAGAGAATAAAAAGTACAATTTGTTAATAGGTACAAAACTACAAATTGTTAAATATAAACTTGGAATATGTAGTAAAATTGAAGGTTGCCAAATTTGAATTTCTATTGATCCTTTTGGACATTATTTAAACATTATCCTAATTTTAAATTTTAAAATAATTTTAATCTAATTTATTCTTGAATTATGAGAGATCTTTCTAAATCATTATTAGGTCTTGTTTTATGCTCAATTAATCTAGTCACTAATTTTCTTTAAAAAAAAAAAAAAAAAATTCATGACTTGTAATACTCCAATTTAAAAATCCAAAAACACAAATAAAAATAAAAATAAAAATACAAATGGAAATTTAAAGATTTGAAAAGCCTGTCACATCATTCTTTTCCTTTTTACTCCAATTTAATTATTCTTTTACCATTAACAATAATAAAAGTAAATTTGTAAAAATTAAAATTATTTTAAAGCCAACCTATACACTCTTGTCAAACCTCTTTCCCGCCTGCCATCATCATCCTCCTTGTTCCTCTTCCTCCATCAATGGAACTTCTTCTTCTTCTCTTTACTGCAATTTTCTCTCTCCTCCCAAATTCTTCTTCATCCCTCCAAAACGACACCGCTTCACTCCTCCAATTCCGCCATGAATCCGACCCTCACAACCACCTCCTTTCCAACTGGTCTTCCTCCGACGCTTGCGCCGCCAATTGGGTCGGCGTCAATTGTTCTTCCGACGGCCGAGTTTTCTCTCTCTCTCTTCCTTCCCTCAATCTTCGAGGACCCATTTCTTCTCTCTCCTCCCTCGATCAACTCCGTCTTCTAGACCTTTCCAATAATCGCTTAAATGGGTCCATTTCCCCTCTTTCTAATTGCTCCAATTTGAAGCTTGTTTATCTCTCTCATAACGATTTTTCCGGCGAAATTCCGCCGGAATTCGGTGGTTTACAGCGTCTTCTCCGGTTAGATGTGTCCGATAATAACTTACAAGGTCGGTTGCCGGTGGAATTGAAGAATCTCACGCGGTTGCTCACTTTTCGGGTACAAAACAACGCGATTTCTGGGATTATCCCTGATTTTTCGGAAACCCTAACTCAGCTTAAGGAGCTTAATTTATCGAATAATGAACTGTTTGGGAAAGTCCCAAATGGGGTTTTGAAAAAATTTGGGCAAAATAGTTTTCTGGGTAATGCTAAATTATGTGGGTTATCTCCATTACCAACTTGTTCATTTTCTAGTGATGAAGATTCACCTTCTTCTCCTGGTTCAGCTTCACCTGCTACTGCTCAAACAGTTCCTTCAAACCCCAACTCAAATCCTCCTTTTAATGGCGGAAAATTGAAAAAGGGATTAAATCTAAGTAATGGGGGTGCTATTGCCCTTATTGTCACAATTTGTGTTTTGGGTGTGATTGTTCTATCATTTATACTAGCATTTTGTTGTAGGAGATGTTGTTCGTCGACGGAAGATGATGTGGAGGAGCGAGAAATGGGGAAGAGAAGGAGTAGTTATGGCAGTGAGAAGAGGGTTTATGCTAGTAATGGGAGTGCAGGAGGTGGTGGAGGTGGGTTTGAGAGTGATGAGACTAATGGGACTGATAAGAGTAAATTGGTGTTTTTCGATCGAAAGAAGCAATTTGAGCTTGAGGATTTGCTCCGAGCATCGGCTGAGATGCTCGGGAAAGGGAGTCTTGGTACGGTGTATCGGGCTGTGCTCGATGATGGGGCGACCGTGGCGGTGAAGAGGTTGAAGGATGCTAATCCTTGTGCTAGGAAGGAGTTTGAGCAATATATGGATGTGATTGGGAGGTTGAAGCATCCTAATATTGTTAAGCTTAGAGCTTATTATTATGCTAGGGAAGAGAAACTTCTTGTCTATGATTACCTATCTAATGGAAGTTTGCATTCCCTTCTTCATGGTATGCTTGCAAATTTATGTGTTGATTTGCTAATATAGTATATAATATGCCTGGAAATTGTAGATTTGGAATTGGAACCATAGATTTGGCATTATCTATCTGTTAGATTGTTTATTTATTGGTTGAAGCATCTGAAACTCACATAATGCCAAATCTGAACCACATATTTAATTATACACCAATTTTATATCACCAACTTGACTGCATTTAGATTTATTTATTGTGTATGGTCTTGTTTAGATGCATTCATGCATATATGAGCTGCAGATGTGAGTTTTTGCGTGAATGATAAAGTGTGTTCATATTGATTGCTATGTCTGAAAACTCAAGAATGTATTTTTTTTATCTTGTAATGACTTGCTGAGTTTGTGATGGTGAATTTTACAGGGAACAGGGGACCTGGAAGAATTCCGTTAGACTGGACAACAAGAATCAGTCTAGTACTCGGAGCAGCTCGTGGGCTAGCTCGAATTCACGCAGAATACAGTTCCTCGAAAATTCCTCATGGCAATGTTAAATCATCCAATGTTCTCCTAGATAAGAATGGAGTTGCTTGCATCGCGGACTTTGGCCTTTCGCTTCTGTTAAACCCCGCTCATGCTATTGCTAGACTAGGCGGATACAAGGCACCTGAACAATCTGAAACCAAAAGACTCTCTCAGCAAGCTGATGTCTACAGCTTTGGGGTTCTTTTGCTTGAGGTGCTCACTGCCCGAGCCCCGTCTCAATTCCCTTCACCATCCCGACCCAAGCATGTAGAGTTTGAGGATGAAGAAACCGTGGATCTACCCAAATGGGTTAGGTCTGTGGTCCGCGATGAGTGGACTGCTGAGGTGTTTGACCCTGAACTGCTAAGGTACAAGAACATTGAAGAGGAGTTGGTGGCAATGCTTCATGTTGCCATGGCTTGTGTGGTTCCACAGCCCGAGAAGAGACCAACTATGATGGAAGTAGCTAAAATGATTGAAGAGATTCGAGTGGAGCAATCTCCCCTCTGTGATGACTATGATGAATCAAGAAATTCTACGTCTCCTTCGCTCCCCACCACCGAGGAGGCTGTGGGTGTATACTGATCAGTAATTATTTAAGGCTATTACTTGTGGCTTTATGCTTAAGCTATGTTTGATTTGTTATTTGATTGTTATTTCTTTAGTCTTGTTGCAAGTGATATCTATAGTAGGGCTCTTTCAGTGATTTTCCATGGTTCTATAATTTAAAATGGTGTGATTTGCCTGTCCCTTGGTGATTACATTTGATTATGCGTCTCTAATTGTATTTTTAATGATTTATAATAACAAAAATTAACGCAATTTGCTTATAGGAAAAATCTAGTTCAAAATTGAAGCAACTAATTTCTAAAAGGAAAGTTATACATACACTTTTATTATAGGAAATTTGTCAAAAATAAATTAACCTTTGCTTGGTTAGCGCAAAATAATCCAACTTTTAAATTAACTCAAGGTAAAGCATAACACATGTCATTATGCGGTTGGTCTTTTTTTGAAAAAAATAATTTAAATACATTTTCTAATTAATTAATGAAAAAAAAAACTTTTTTCAATTAACAATTTTAAATAAAAATCTTGAATCAAAAATAACAATTAAATATAAAAAATTAAAAAAAAAAGAATCACAGCCACCTCCACTGATTAACACTAGCCCTCCCCCCTGCCAACACCCGGCGTCCGGCAACTGCTTCCTTGCCCTTGCCCTTGCCCTTGCCCCCGTCGCCGACGCCGGGATCGTCGACCCCACCTCCTCCCCCTACCCACCCCACCCCACCCCTTTCACAATGCCCACTTCCCCAACTCGACTTTCCCGTTCATCCCTCCCCCGAGAACCTAATCAACCCCCCTCCCCCAATTCAACAGCCCCCATTCCGGCATATCCCCTCCCCTTTCCCACAATTTCGCAATCCCATCAGCCTATTTCAGTCAAATTTCTCGGGTTTTTCGATAGTAAGGCGGGATTTTCGATGTTGGTGGAAAGTAAGGAAAAGGGTTTCACTGTTTTAGGAATTCAACAGATCTTTCACCATTGTCGCCGGCGCCGAGGGAAGGAGGGGGTAGGCCGGCCACCGGTCCGCTGGCAAGGTGGGGCTGGCAGTGGTGGTGGCATGGGATTTTTTTTTCATATTTGTTTTGTTAATTTAATAAGTATAAATGGATAATTAGAGTTAAGTGTTTAATTAAATTTCATAAATTATTTATAATGAAAACATTACCTGTTTAGTAGGTTGTATCTTGTAAGTCACTTGACATATTTAAAGAAAATACCCTTTAAAGGTCGACTTATTCTGAGTTAATAAAAAAGTTAACTTATTTTGATCTAACCAAGCAAAGGTTGGCTTATTTCTGACAAATTTTCCTTTACTATATGTACATAAACTTTGTTATGGCTTTATAAGTCAAAAATAATACTCTGTATATAAACTAATATAATTGCATTCACTGTTATAACATTTTTATGACGCACTCCAAATTAACCTAATCTAATAACAATTGATAATTGAATAAAAATGAACTCTCTATCTTATATTTACTGATAGTATTTTACAAAGACATTACTAATTTCTTACCAAACAAAAAAATTAAAGAATAAAATTAAATCTATAAATGACTGTTATTATTATCAACGGACATTAATTGATCAAAACTATAACCATGTTAATCATGGCCCAGATGTAGTAGCCTAAATATACCTTAGGTTCAAAATGTGTGAATAGTAACTTAGTAAGGCTAACTTATCCTCTTCAACACTCAATGAAAGTAGGAGCAAATACAAGTTAATCCCCTTGATAAACATTTTTTGTTTATTAAGTGGTATTCTTGTAATAAAATGGCATTGGGAAGCACAAAATAACAGTAAACAATTTGAAACAGCTAAGGTGTTCCACTTTTTCTGAAAAATCACGTGCAAGGTGCTTTTGACAGACCATCAAACGATTTTGCTTGTGTCCGTTAGGAGTTAACCCAAGCTTGAGGCTTTTCCTTTTCTTTTTCAGTTTTAGGCTGCTCTAAATCTTGAACTTTGGCTCTAATCTTCACCATTCGCCATAATCAACCCCAAAAACAGTACTACACTTCCTTCTCTCTCCTCTACAAACCTAGTCGTTTTCTTCCTTTAGATCGACCCCACCGCTACTAGATCTACCCACCGTTCCTACCATATTCAACCCACCTCACAAGTCACAACCACTAGCGGCGAGCCAGTGACCACGATAACGGCGATTAACCACCACCCTCTTTGTCATACCTTCCCCTAAAGGGTTAATATGGCCCCACTTTACATATTTTGCTACTAGGGTGTCTTAATTTTCGGGCGGCCGAAGGTGGTTGTTGTGGCCATGGGAGGTAACTCTACTTAACCATGGTTAACTCACTTTTGAGTAACGTCGTTTGTAGGAAGTTAAAAGGAAATATTCCCGGTCTGTATTAAATTACAGATATACCAAGTTTTCGCTAGCCAATTTGACGAAATTGACCCTTGATAAACGCCGCAGGTTTATCTGCGAGATCAACCTGGGTGTGCTCTAAAAGTAGAGGCAATTTAAGTTTGATACTACATTAAGCTACATAAAGCTAAAACAGGAGAAAACGAATATCATGACAGACTAAGAAAATGAAAGAAAAGCCCTTGCATTTGTCATTCACACCAGCCACTACTTTGCTTGCATCAACCTCAACTTGAATAGTCTTAGCATAGCCCATTCTCTTTGCTAATCGAAGGCCAAATAAGCAAGCCTTGGCTTCTGCCATCTCAGGACTCCAACTTCTAACCCCTCTTCTAATTGCTTCAGCAATAAGCTTTCCCTCCTCATTTCTAATCACCACGCCTAGACCGCAATCAGTCCCGACAAAAGCATCACAATTTACTTTGAGCATTCCTGCAGGCTGTAGGTGGACAAGACCATGAGGGATTTGACTTAGCATTCATCCCAACAACATGCCCAAAAACTCTTTTAGCATATCCTCTGAATTCATGTACCATTTTGGCGAAGCATGTTGCAATAAACACCGGGTTAATGGAAGCATGTTCAAAAATAATTTTATCCCTGCAAGACCATGCTGCCTACGCTAGAGTAGCCACCAGAACTAGGTCATCTTTTTGGAGTTTATTTGCCAGCCAGCTGAATTTTTCGGCAAAAGACACATCAGGCATCTCAGCAATAGTCTCCAAAGTCACGGTGAGCCCAGATTTCTTTAGCATACCAGCAGTCAAAAAGAGTATGAGAAATCGTGTCTTCCACTATTCACAAATTGGGCACGGCTTAATATCAGTTATATGACGATATGCTAGAAGCTCAGAAACCCCTTGCAAGCTCTCCACAAAAAATGCAGAAGCTTAGGAGCCTAGGAGGTCCAGAGAGCCTCTAAATCGTACTCCATAGTTTCTCATCACTCGTAGCAGCAGCCAAATGACCACGTCTTCCCAACCAATAACCAGACTTCACAGTATATATACTCACCATTGCAGGAAGGCCACCAGAACATTCTATCATTCGGCCATCAGTATATTATAGTTTATACTTCGTATTATGGTTTCATCATCATATTATTACCGTATACTTATTTGATCATCTTATAAATCGTGTCACAACCATAATTTAGTTGTTGGATTACATATGAATCATCATCGATTTCATGTCATGCTAATTGATAATTACGAATATACACCTTGCCGTTAGTCAACAAGTTGACTGATAGATATTATAGGATTATTATAATATTTGTCGTAGAGTAGGATATATTTGTATATATTTGTGATATAGTTTGTATTCTTATCGTACTAGGTTTCCTAACATGATTAGGACTAGTATTGTAACACTATATATATTATTCAATGGTACACACTCCAACCAAAAGGAGTTTTCCCGAAATCTAACATGGTATCACAGCCTAGAATTTTTTAGGGTTCCACAAAATTTTTTTTATATATTTGTATATATTTGTGATATAGTTTGTATTCTTATCGTACTAGGTTTCCTAACATGATTAGGACTAGTATTGTAACACTATATATATTATTCAATGGTACACACTCCAACCAAAAGGAGTTTTCCCGAAATCTAACATTGACAAATGTGATAAAGTATGAAATGTTTATCATTATAAATTAATATAAGATTATTAAATAAGATATTAGTTAGATTTATATACTTTTTTTTTTTTTGAACGGGAAGTAATAATATCATTAAATAATAGTCATACGGCATGTACAATAATAAAGATCTATAAACCACATATTCAGATAAAATATCATAACTTTTATAATTAAAATCATAACTAATTTGCATATTTGGCATAGCTCATACTCCACCACTTCAAGGTTGACGCGAACAATGATTTTCGATGTCTTTGCATCTTTCCAAGTTGAGACCTCCGCAATCTGCGCTGATGTTTTGATCGACCAGTTGATGACAAATTCCAAACCCATAGGAATCCAAATCACCTTCCCAATTATTATAAGAACCCTAAAAATAAAATTACCATCTATGGATGAGAATCAAAATCCCAGAAAATTGGGAAAAAACCCAGAAAATTGGAACAGATTCTCACAGATGGAGAGAACAAGACAAAACAAACAAACCAAACAAAAAACTAAATTGAATTATAGAAAAAGGGTCGGAAATAGTCTAATTTCTAAAAAAAAATTAGACTATTTCCGATCTAAACGGCCAAGAAAATTAAAACCCTAGAAGAAAGAAGAAAGGAAAAAAAAAAAAAAAAAAAAAAAGGGGGGGGGGGTTTTATATTTTTAGCAATTTCGGTGAAAAGTTCTTAAGAAAAGGTCAGTTAGATTTATATACATAGTTAAATTACAAGCTACTCAAAAGCTTGTGCTTAGTATATATCCATCAAGTGATCAAGCAATAAAATTGTTCTGATTTAGCAACAAAGTGGGCTACCGTGTTCCCGAACCCCTAACGTGAGAGCAAGAGAAATAAGAAAAGTCACTACACATTTGCAGCACATCATCAAAGAGAAGTAAAATAGGAGCAGCTCCAATCTTCTTGTTCTGGATTGCTTGGACAGCAGCAAGAGCATCACATTCTAAGTGCACTTTCATAAACCCCAACCTTCTAGCACCAAACCTAGCAGCACAAGCTTCTGCAAGATCAGCCCTCAACACGCATTTACACGCCTCACAGCAGCAGCAAGCAACCAACTTCCCTCGAGCATCCCGGCATACAACTCCCCCTTCCCCCCCAACCCCCCCCCCCCCCCCCCTCGCATTGTACGTGCAGTAATCAGTTATGCTAATTCATACAATACTACCCCTTTAAAGAATTTTATAACTTATCAAGAAAGAGACAACTTCATAATTTAATAAGGAACAAACATAAAATCACTTATTGCATTACAAGGAAATGAAGAGCAATGAGTAATGATAGGAACAACATCAGTAAATTAACTCATTGAACTTTTTGATCAATTAATCTAAACTAAACTTGATCATAAACAAATTCAAAATAGAGAACTACAAAGTATGTAGGAGAGGAAAACATAACATAAAAAGGATCCATTCATTTCAACAGTTTAAACAAACTCTAACAGAATACATGCTTGATCAGCTTCCCGACGAATCGTGCTAATCAAATTGACACCTGTATGAATTCATTTGAAACTATGACAAAATCTAGAAACAAGACTTAATAACCAAATTACGACACAAACAGAGATAGGTACTAGAACTCGATTTAGAAAGGATTACTAGAATGGACTTGGCGTCTAACTTTTTCAGCAATAATGTCGTCAACTTTGATGCTAACCAATTTAGACCATGTTTGTTTAACACCATACTCTTTCATGATCCATATCTCCGTTATATGTAAAACTGACCGAAACATGATAGGAATGGTGTCCTTCAAACAAGTATATTATTTCGATAGAGGGTTCGGAGCTATTGAAAAGCTATTTATTCAGTAAGTTCAAGTGATCGGAATGCCTAGGTGGAGGCTGCTTCCGATCAGTAATATTAATGTATAATTAATATTACAGCTTAATCTTGACTGAACCCTTCGGGTCACACCCAAGCAACTAACGATCCGACACGACGAATTAATCCGAGAGGAATTAATGAGTCACTCGAGTGTTGTGAAGAAAGACATCGGATTCCGAGCTTAGAGTGTCAGAACCGAATCTTAAAAGTCGAGCCAAAATTTAGGAATTGGCGAGACGGGAGAATGCTTCAAGTAACAAGTAAAAACCCTAGCCGCGCGAAAGGCTAGGGAAGCGCGCCAAATATAATTGTGCCACGTGGCAGCACGCCATGTGGCAGCACATGTGGCAGCGCCATGTGGCAAGGGCCGCGGACCTGGGTGACGAGTCATGGACGCGAGCCGAAAGGTGGCGGCCCAACCGAACCCAACTTGGGGCTCAAGGTTGGGTGCCACATGGTTAGCTCACAATGGATGTGAGTTGCCTTGGGGAGCAAGTGAGGAAGTGGTCCTCACCTAACCATGTGACACTTGTTACTTAATTATTCCTTGGTTTATTTAACTAGGAATTGAATTCAACATTCTTTTCATGTGGAATCTTTTTGTAAAAAAGTCCCACATTGAAAGATAAGAGAAATTCACAAGGAAACACTCCTTATAAATAGTCAAGACATACCTTGGGATTGTTCACTTGAGTAAGAGCTCAATTAGGCATCTAAACTTGAGAGAAAACTTATAAGCTCATTAATTACTCGGGTAGTCCTTTTTGGTCGGACTTGGCTAACCTCCAAGTAGTAGACCGGTCGGGTTGAGTTGTAGGTGGACTTCGTTGGAGGTCCTTTCCATTTGTGAGGCTCGGCTTTTCTCAAGTAAGAGCTCCATCCGGTTGAGCTAACCACGCTATAAGGGTAATTTAGTCTTTTCTCTATTCTTGTTATTTATGCATTTTGTTATATTAATTATGAGTTTGTTCTTGGGCTCGGGTTTTATTTCCGCGGTGAGTCGGACTCATCGAAACCCAACAAAACATACAATATTTTACCAAATGCAAGTAACCCTTTAAATTAGCCAACTCTGATAAAATACCCCATCATCATTATCATCATTAGGGAGCGGTAATTCATGATATTCTTCCGTTCCTAGATCAAAACACGTTATGATTTTCGACATTATAAAACCAGCCGTCGTATTGTTACGAGGCTTATATTCTATCCAATGCAACACATTATTAGAGAGAATCATACGGTTTGAATAAGTCGACAAATAAATCATCAAAGGTTTTTAGACGACTTTCCATGAATTGTTCCTCAAGTTATAAACATGAGATTCAACCTATTTCGGGTGACCATTCGAACGCACACGATTGACTGTTTCACTTTGTAAAATCTTATAATCGTCACTCGTGCAATCGTAACCAAATCCCATCCTATACTTAGTACCAAAGGGCGATACACTATAAGTCTTACACGCTTCGATAGCCGGGTTGTAAATCAAAAACCATCCTGTTAATTTGAAACAAAGCAAGCCATTACACAAACCAACAAATCGAGTGTCATACTCAAAAGAATGAGATAATCGAGTTACCTTCTTGACGTTTTCTAGAGAATGGTAATCAAGGGAGTATAATTTAGCCGAGGAACGACTGAATAAGATCACATAACCTCTTGAATTTGTGGGGTTGAAATTGACGACTTGGGATGTGTGAGACTTGATGAAGTTAGGGTTTTTGATTTCGTCACGCCAACGCTTGCAAACACATTGGTAACGAAAAAGATCTTTAATTGGTAGTCTTGAAAGGATATTAGATTCAATCTCTAATGGAAAACGCTTAGAAGTTGGCGTAGGAGGAGAGGGATTCATTGTATTTTCCATTGTTGCTCTGCGAATACTATAGGGAACTATGAAGTGGTGGCAATTGGTGAGATATTTTAACATTCACCGTCGAGAGGAAATACAAGTCAATCAGGCTGATTTACAGCTTGTGTTAATCAGGGTTCAATTTCGTCTTTTCAGTCATATTAGTAAGGGTAGTCTGGTCAGCTTGTGCAAACGTTGATGTTCAATGTCGTTACCTTCCGTTATGAGGAATCATTCAGAGAACTTCATCACTTTCCCTGATTCGAAACCCTAATCTAAAACCCAAACCTAGAAACTACTTCTTCCTCCATGGCACCACCACCTATGGTAGTTCAAAATGTCGCCGCAAATGAAAGGCTTTCCCTAAAGGGTTGATATGGCCCTAATTTACACTCAATTCAAGTAGGGTGTCTTTTAGTTTCGCCGCGAAGCGGCCATTGTTGGGGAAGAAGAGGAGGACGACGGGAAGGAGAAGAGGACGACGGGAAGAATAGGAGGACGACAAGAAGAACTGAAGAATAGGACGAAGAGGAAGGCTTTGTGTAATACTCCGTATTTTTATTATATTGATATATATATAAATTAATTATTTTATTTATTAAAATGATTTAATTCATTTTAAAAAGAAATTATTCATTTATAAGTGTGTGTAAATAAAATGGATCATGAATTGAGGCAACAAAATGATTTTTAATTGGGTCAATCCTATTTAAAAGGGTGGACCAACTTATTGGGAAATTAGGGGCCCAATAAGTTGGCCTAAAGGGAGAATTTGAAAGGAATTAGGAATAAGTAATGGTCACGTCAAAAAAAAAAAAAAAAAAAAAAGTAATGACAAAGTTGTAAATATGAGTTTTAATTTTAAAAGAAGAGTATAAATACCTTAAAACCTCAAGATTTTTCCACACAAGTTCATAATTGTCAGATTTCACAAAAATATTCAAAGGTTTTCTCTTTATTTTCTCTCTCTCCTTTTTCCTTTATTTTTCTTTCTTTTATTTTTTTCCCCTAAAACCCACGCACTCTCTCTCCTTCTCCCTCCTTTTTGCACGACCATCCACCGGCACCAACACCACCACCGGCGGCCACCAACAGCGGCAGCAGCGCCGGCAGCTCAGTCGGCCGGCGCCACCCTTCTCTCTCTTTCTTTTTTTTTCGGTTTGTACATGTGTGTGTGTGTGTGTGTGTGTGTGTGTATATATATATATAAAACCTTTCTTTAATCCTAAAATTTATTCTATTAATTTATTATTTAAAGGCATGATTTTTATTATGTTTTGGTGTTGATTTTAGGATTTTGATGTTGCTAATTTATTGTTATAAATTTCAGATTTTTATTTAATTAAAAACCCCAAATTATAAACCATAGCAATTGGGGATTTTGAATAATTGGTTAGGGATTGAGGCTAGGTTATTGTTCTTGATTAATTCATGTTCTAATCATGTTTTTGATGTGTTTAAAGCCTTCAATTAATGCTGGAAATTATTTACACACACTACCTTTTAATTATTGAGTTAGGGTTTGATTACCAATAAAAGGGAAAAAGGTTTTAATGGTTTATATATAATTTCCTAGTCTAAAAGTGATGTTTTATACTAAATAAGTATGCTGGAATTTTATTTAAGTCATAAAAATCAAGTGTTTATGAAAGGATTTGAAGTACCCACTTAAAGAAAAGGCTTTATGGCTTTCATGTCATTAAAAGGGATTAATTAGTATGGTTTACATAGTATTATAGTTGCTGGAAATTTGTGAGAATAGTGGATTAATTATAGTTACGTATTTTTAATTGTAGGAAGTTTCGAGCTAGGTGATTTCTAGCAAGTGTGGCCGAGTTTAGGCGTTATTCAAGGTACGTATGTGCACAAGAATATTTGTGTATGCGTTGTATCATGCTAGGATTGTGAATTGTGATTGAAGTGATGAATTAGTAACATGTTTGGTTGATTATATGATTGGAATTGATGTTAGTTGAACATGAATCATTATGCAAGCATGTGAATATAATATTTGGAGCATGATACAAGTTGAATATATGTGAATCATGGAAGTATGATTTATTTTTGAGTATCAAGGAATCATGAAATTAATAAGCAAGGCTTATGTATGTTTAAAAGAATTATAATTAGAATTATTGAACATGATTCATGAATTTTATTCTCACCCATTATTTATTGGTGTTGAGTCAAGGAAGTTAGTTTATTTATTTGCTCACTCAAGTAAGTTGAGATCGAGTCAAGAAAGTTTATTGCTGCATTCTATGCACCAAAGTAGTAATCGTGCAATTTTGTGCACAAAACTAGGCAAGGAACCTTAATTAAAATAAATAGTATGTGCTCACTAATTAATTCAAGAATTAATTGGAAGTATGTGTTGATGATTATTATGGTTATTCTTGATTGTTTGGTTGGAGTCTTCACATGTTAAATTGATAACTCGCTTAAAGTGTAAGAGGATACGCACCAAAACTCTTGGACCGTATACATCTTGAGTATGAACATATGGGAGGAGTTATGGGGTTTTATATTTAACCATATCTTCTACAGGGCTATAGGACGTTGTACTTTCTTTTATTATTATTATTTATACACTGGAATTCCGTCACCAAGGTGTGTCATAGTAGGTGCCAATTGGGGTAGCTCCCTGGTTGGAAGCTCCATTTTAATGGGCTATGTTTTTAAGGAAGGAAACTTGTTTGATGCGTAATCCAAAAACTACTAATTAATAATTGATATTGCTAGTTATGAGTCAAAGGTAAGTTGACTGTGATTGTATGGCAAGCATGTTTTATTTCTATCCTTATTGATAGGATATTCATGTTAGTGTGGTGCATATATGTTCTGTACTTTTGTGTTTGTGTTTGGCTTTCTTTTGGTTGGCCCTACTATGACCCATTTATATAGTGAGTATAAGGTTGAAATAAAGGGGAAGTGACAGGTACTTGAAGCATGAAGAGCATGATGGGAATGATTTCCGAGATTTTCTTGTTATGCTTTCCTAGCTTTATGTTTTGAATTATTTTATTATGGACTAACCTTATGTGTTGATTAAAGTTGGATTTTAAAAGGGTCATGTTTGGAATAGTTCCAACTTGTGATTTAATTACTTTTATTTATGTTTTGAGGTTGTGAACTCAAGTTTTATTTTAAAAATTGGTTTTAATTTTAGACTTCCGCTGTGTTACTTTAGCCGTTATCACGATGACGGTAATATTTTGGTTATTTCCTTAAAATAGTTTTAATTTAAATAAAAAGGGCAATTTAAAATAAGGGAATTTCCAAGGTATTACAAAGTGGTATCTGGGAGCTTTGGTTTGATTTTATTATCACTAAAGCCATAATATTTTTTTTAGGTACCTTTTTTTTTAAAAGCTTGGCCAAGTGCTTATTTTAACAAGTTTGAAATTATTTTATAAAGTTCAAAAAAATAATTTAATTAAGGGGGTCTGAAATTATTTATTTTTTTTTTTAGAGGAGGGCCGAAATTTATTTTTTTTATTTTCAAGAGGTCCGAATTTTTTATTTTTTTATTTTCTCAAATAAATATTTTCGAAAATATTTTCTAATTTAAATTAAATTATGTGTGCAGGTATGCGAAGGATTCAAGGTATGTAATTATGTGTTAATCGCTTTTAAACATGTGGTGAGATTTGGGTAGGAAAGAATGGGCATATAGGCTAGAATTGTATGTCTTCCTATATGCATATTTCATTTATATGAGGTGTTCAAGCATGTTGAATGATAATATGTATTTATGTGAAAGCATGTCTATGTGTGGTGACAGAAATTGTATGATTGAACACCAAACTTAAATTTTTGCAAAGAACTGTATACTTGATTAAATAAAGAATTTTCTTTATTGAGTCATAACCTAAAATACCTTGTAATATGTTTGATTTGCCTAGTAGATTTTCCTCCATGGGTACTCTGGTCAAGAAAGAATATGAGCATGTTTTGGATTATATTCGCAGAATTCGATTTTATTGTACTTATAGATCTGATGTGTTTGGGGAGCGTCACCTAGACCAACCTGATTATGTCTCAGCCATGATTGTTCACTGTTTACCTAATTATCCACCTTATGAGGCTATTAAGAATCGATTTTGTGATTTCCACTTGCCTAATGGTGTAGCTAACTATACCAAGTATAAGGATTCTAATGGTCAGTGGAGAACAGATTGGAGATATTTATACCGTTACATTTCTCACAAGGAATTTATCCATCTTAACCCTCAATATGCTTCTCAACCTCCTCCTTGCCATAACTTTGGTGATCCAATTCCACACCAATATGTGCCTTCTTACTCTTCAGAAAATGATGATCCCATGTCCGAGTCAGAACCTGAGCAAGGTTATGAGAACCAAGGTGAAGCTATGGAGTAGGATAGTGAGTATGGAGATTCTTCTTGTCAAGTTATTTTTGATCCAAATCCTCCAATTCCTCTAGTGATTGTCAACTTAGAAACCGATGAGTATGAGGAAGACCCTGAGGAAGATGATGATGATGATGGCAATGATGGTGACAATGGGAGTGATCCTGAGTATAATCCAAAGCAGTACAGAGAGATCAAAGACAAGATTGACAATGTCAATATTTGAGGATTATAGATTAACTTTTCTTTAGCATTTTGAGATTTATTCTTTATTCATAGTTATAGTTTAATAAAGTTGTGTGAGTAATAAGTAGCAAAGCTACAATTGGGATGTTTCAAACATTTATTTTCCTATTTCAATAAAAGCATTATGATTTCTTTTCAATCAATCCTTTCTCTTTATATAAGCTTATCAAATATTAATTTTTATTTATTGCTTTCTGTAAATGGTACTAAGGGAAATGACTCAAAAATATTTTGTGGTGTGCTTATTTAAGTGATATGGTTGCATGAAAACCAATAAAATGTGTTGAATTATTAGTAGGAGAATAGAGCAGTTGCTTCTACTATAATTCAAAATGACTGCTTGTATGCTTGAATTCAAGTAGTATATATAGTAATTGCTTAGTTGCAAGAAAGTTGTGACCTACCTAATAGTAGTCATTTCTTTATTCAGGAGATCTAGAATGGCAGGAAGAAACAACAATAACAATGATCTAAATGAAGTAGTAAGGCAATTAGCTGTTATAGCTCAACAGTTAGTTGAGAGGAACAATAATAATCCAGACCCTGCTAGAGAGTTATTTAACAAGATAGCCCAAAGCAAACCTCCTACCTATCAAAAAGAACCTGACCCAACTGTCCTTGAGAACTGGTTAAGAGAGTTTGATAAGTTGTTTATGGCAGTAGCATGTCCTAATTAGTCCAAAGTGAGTAGTGCAGCTTACTACCTAAGGGGTGAGGCAGATTTATGGTGGCAACATAATGAGCAAACTGTGAGAGCTTTACCTAAATTTGGATGAAATGTGTTCAAGGAGCAAGTGAGGGATAAGTTTTACCCTATGTTCTTGCAGAAGCAGAAAGCTGATGAGTTCTTGGAATGTGTTTAAGGAGCAAGTGAGGGATAAGTTTTATCCTATGTTCTTGCAGAAGCAGAAAGCTGATGAATTCTTGGAACTTAAGATGGGGAATATGTCGGTGACTGAGTATTACACTAAGTTTATCGAGTTGTCTAGATTTGCTGAGGATACTGTGGCTACTGACAGGCAAAAATCTAGAAGGTTTGAGAGAGGATTGCCTCTTTTTCTCCTAGGGAAGTTGTCAGGACAAGTGTTTGACAACATGGATGAGTTGTATGGTAGGGCAGCACATTTACATGGATTAGAGTTGAAGGAGAAATCTGAAAAGCATGAGTTAAAAGCTAGGGAGAAAAGAAAGGAGCCTGTGACTAGTTCTGGACCATCCGGGAACCAGAATAACTTTAAGAGGCAGAAGTTTAACAACCACCAAGGTAATAACTTCTTGAATAATAGGAATAATCAAGGTGGGCGAAATTTTCCTACGGGAAATAGGAACCAACCTGGAGATCGTAACCAAAGAGTATACTACTGTAAGAGATATTCCAACCACCACCCAGGGAAAGACTGTGAGGGTAACCTGGTCACTTGTAACCTATGCAACAAGCAAGGGCACAGGGCATATGAGTGTTTTTCTAAGAACAAGGGAAATCAGGGAAACAATCAACCTAAGGGTAATGGACAAAACTGGAATCAATAGAAAGGTGGTCAGGGTAACAACGGGAATCAGATGAAGGGAGCACGATTTCAGAATGGGAATAAGAACACTAATGGAGGTAGCACAAAAGTTAAGGGTGGAACACCAGGAAAGCTTAATGTGATGGGTTTGCGAAAGGCCGAGGCGGCAAAAGATGTTATCACTGGTACATTTTCTATAAACTCAGTTCCTGTTAAAGTTTTGTTTGATTCTGGTGCAACATACTCTTTCATTTCTAAAGCTATACTTTCAAAACTATCAAACTGTCTGAAAATTGTAGATGACATAGATATTCCTATAGAACTTCCAACTGGGGGTGTAGTTCATTGTACTAGGGTCTATAAAGATGTGCCTATAAAGATTAAGGGTAGGGAATTCTTGTCCAACCTGATTGAATTTGAATTAGGAGACCTTGACATAATTTTAGGAATGGATTAGTTATGTCTCTATAATGCTGAAATACGATGTCAGTCACAAAAAATCCATTTGAAAACGACTTAGGAAGAGCTCGTAACTCATTGGAGACATGGTAAGCCTAGATCTACTAAGATCATTTCTGTGTTAAAACTGGCCAAGTTAATGAAGAAGGGTAACCTAAATAGTGTGAGAAACTTGGAATATGAGGAACCGTCTAAACCTGAGGATATTGAGGTAGTAAAGGAGTTTTTAAATGTGTTTACAGAAGATATCCCAGGGATGCCTGTAATCCCTCGTATTTTTAAATATTTTATAAATGAAATTTTATTTTATTTATAATATTTAATTGTATTTTTCTGGAATTTTATTTCAAGTTTCAGATTATTTTTGGGTTGATAAACGATTTTATTACAAAGAAATTTTTATGAACCATCATTCTACAATTTATGTCCAAATAAACATTGCCTAGTCCATTTTATTTCTTAATTGGCCCATTATTTTATGAGCTCAATCTTCCTACTTACCCTACAACTCTCTCTTCTATAAATACCCCACAAATCCCCAAAATTTTCTCCACACAAAAGGTTAGTCTTATTTTTCCTTCTCTTTATTTTCTTTTTCCCTTTATTTTCTTTTTTTATTTTTTATTTTTTTTCCTCTTACGTGAGAACTCCTCACAGTGGCCCTCACTACCGCCAAGCCACCTCCGGCGCACACCCGCCTCCCTGCCACCGCCCCTCTGCTCGCCGGCGGCCCACCATGGCTGCCCCCTTTCCTCCTCCTTTGTTTTCTTATTTTTGCTTTTATAATTAGTTTTGGGTTTTGATTTTATAGTATAAAGATTATATTTTTAGTATCAAATTCATGTTTTTGGTAGCTTAAACTTATAATTTCAGATTTTATTTATGTTATAAATTTTCAGATTTTAATTGTGTATATTTTAGGGTTTAAATTGTGAAGTTTGAAGATTTGATTAAGTTCTTATGAAACTAATTGAATTCCAATTATATATTTCAAGTTTAAATTGTTGTATTTATACATTCTATTACTTAATCGAATTTTTAGATTTTAGGTTATTGTTTTTGAAGCCTCTAAATGCATTGAATTGGTGAATTTTTGGGTTTAAAGCCTACTAACTTAACATATAATGTAAGTAGTTTCAAAGATTACTATAATTTTGAGGTTTCATGTATAAAATTAATTTTCAGATTTTTATTAAACTTTGAACTTGCTGTAATTTCATGTATAAGAGTGTATTTTAAGGTATTTTGAAGAAAATTTAAAGAACTATATATAAGCTTTTGATTTTAATTAAAGGGAAGGTTTTAAAGTGTTGTTTGATTTGAATTTTGAAGGTTTTAAAGTAAGTTAGTATTGCTGTAAATTTAAATGATTGGGTATTGATTGAGATGTTATTGTTTGGTTTAGGAGAGGACTTTATTGAAGGTGATTTCTAGTTAGTAAAGTGGCATACCAACTTGCTTACTCAAGGTACATAGGGATGTGTCGAGAACCTAGTATCATGTATAGAGAATACTGGGCTAAATTTTTTGGTTATATATTGTGATTTCCGTATGTTGTGCACTATTCTACATTGCAAGTATTATTTATGCATTAATTTTGCGAGATATGCTTAGGGGCAAAGGTATGTGATTTGGTGAAATGATTTATTTATTACTCGTTCATGATTATTGAAAAGAATGAGTAAAGGAAAAATTTAAGTCTTATAAGACGAGGTTAAGATTGTGGAGTGCTTTATGCACTCAAAGTGTTTATACACCGAGGTAGTTAAAGGAATCAATTATAAACATTGCTTGTCACTAATAAATCAAGAATTGAAATTGGAAACTTGCTTTTCTTGATTGAATTGATATTGGATTGATTGTATTATTTTGCATATGAGTCATCACCAATTTTAAACTTGTAAATCACGTAAAGTACAAGATGGATGAGCAATAAAACTCTGGATTTGTGCACATCTGAAGTAATGACAATCAAGGGTTGGGGTACACGGGGTATTAGCCGTGCACTTTTCTAGAGGCCTCTGATCTACGAGTCTCTTATTTCAAATACTTTTCAAAAACTAAGAGTTAGATGAGATCTCATACTAGCTAAGGTCACGGAGTCGCACCCGTGGTCGTTGGATGTTTTATTGATGTTTCCGAAAGGAGGCATGGGGTTTTTCTTTTATTGATGTTCCAAATGGAGCATGGGATGGACAACCTTGTCTATTGCTTAATCCAATGAATAAAATGAAATGATTTAATTATTATTAACTAATGAAGTCTTGTGAAGTTGCCAAACGAGTCGTGTGTTGAGTCTATACTTTAATTGTGTGCGATGATTGAATGTTAGTAGCATGCTAGGGATTTCTTATTATATTTCGTAGCTTGAATGTACTCAGCTTTGCTGATTGCGTGCTTTTGTGTGTCTTTTTTTGGTCATGGTCTTCGCCTTTCAATGACCCTGTAATGATCTAATTTTTACACTTGTAACATTGGGGAGCAGATTAACCACAAGTTTTTATATATTCAGAACTTGCATCAAAGGTGGTGGGATTTTTGAGTGGAGTGTTGGTTACTTTTCACAACTTATTTTGCTACTTACTTTTGAATTCATTAAACTCGGTTTCATTTTATACTACTTTTACTAATATGGGTTTGAATAAGGGCCTTAATGGTTCCAAGTTGTAAGACTTAATTTGGTTTTGTTTATTGGTTTTGAAACTTATTTATAACTGAATTAGTTTTTCCGCTGCTAATTTCTGATATAGCCTTAACGTTTGAACTCGTGGCGGTAGCACGTCAGTAATTCTCTTGGATATTGTTCAGGGTACTCACAGGTTTAAACAGAGAATTATTGGGGTGTTACAATTCCACCCAAGATAACTATAGACTTTACCATCGACTTAGTGCCTGGAACAACATCTATCTCTAAAGCACCATACAGGATGGCACCTGCAGAGATGAATGAACTGAAGAACCAACTGCAAGATTTGTTGGAAAAAGGATATATTCATCCAAGTGCATCACCATGGGGAGCGCCTTTATTGTTTGTGAAGAAGAAAGATGGTAGCATGAGGCTATGCATCGATTATAGGGAGTTGAACAAAGTAACCATCAAGAACAAATACCCTTTGCCTAGGATAGATGACTTGTTTGACCAACTGAAAGGTGCAGCAGTATTTTCTAACATTGAACTAAGATCAGGGTATCATCAACTGCGAATTGCGGAAGAGGACATTCCGAAAACGGCATTTAGGACAAGATATGGACACTATAAGTTTATAGTAATGCATTTTGGGTTAACAAATGCACCCGCTATTTTTATGGACTTGATGAATCGAGTGTTTCAACCATTCTTGGACCAATTTGTGGTAGTGTTTATTGATGATATTTTGGTTTATTCCAAAAACAAAGAGGACCATGCAAAGCATCTAAAGTCGGTATTAGCTACTTTAAGGACAAACCAGTTGTATGCCAAATTCTCGAAGTGTGAGTTTTGGTTAGAGAAGGTAGCATTTTTGGGACATTTTATATCCAAAGATGGAGTAGAGGTAGATCCTGCAAAGATTGAAGCAGTAAAAGAGTGGCCTACACCTAAAAATGTGTCGGATGTTCGAAGTTTTCTTGGTTTAGCAAGATATTATAGGCGATTCGTGAAGGATTTCTCGAAAATAGCTAAACCTATGACTTCGTTGATGAAGAAAGAATCTAAATTCATTTGGTGTGATAAGTGTGAGGAAGCGTTTCAAGCTTTGAAAAAGAGTTTGACAATGGCACCTGTGTTGACCTTATCTAAATATGATGTATATAGTGATGCATCGAAGAATGGGCTTGGATGTGTTATGATGCAACATGGGAAGGTGATTGCATATGCATCAAGATAATTGAAGAAACATGAGGTTAATTACCCTACTCATGATTTAGAACTTGTTACTGTAGTGTTTGCATTGAAGATATGGAGACACTATTTATATGGAGTGAAATGTAGAATATTTACAGACCATAAAAGTTTGAAATACCTTTTCACACAATCAACCTTGAACATGAGACAACGTAGGTGGATAGAATTTTTCAAAGATTATGAACTAGATATCCAATACCACGAGGGTAAAGCAAATGTAGTTGCAGATGCTTTAAGTCGCAAAGCAACACACGGACTGAATGCTTTGGTTGTGGCAGACGCATTGTGTAGAGAAATGTGTAAGTTAAACCTCAAGGTAGTGCCACATGGAACGTTGGAAGGGATGCCTAATAATTTGAGTATCAAACCAACGATATTGGATGAGATTAAGGATAATCAAGTAGGGAATATGAAAATAGATCGCATAAGGGAAAAGATTAAGCAAGGAAAAGCGACTGATTTCAAAATCCATGATAATGGAAGTATTAGATTTAAAGGGAGGTGGTGTGTACCACAGAAATGTGAAGAGTTGAAGAAAAAGTTGATAGGAGAGGGACATAATACACCATATTCAACACATCCAGGAGGGGATAAGCTTAACAAAGACTTGAAAAAGGTGTATTGGTGGCCCAAGATGAAGAAAAAAGTAGCAGAATTTATAGCTAAGTGCGTAACTTGTCAAAAAGTTAAGATAGAGCATAAGAGACCTCAGGGAACAGTGCAACCACCGGAGACCCCGGCTTGGAAGTGGGATTGTATCTCGATGGATTTTGTCACTAGTTTACCTAAATCTAGGAATGGGAATGATACCATCTGGGTTGTAGTGGACAAACTTACCAAATCAGCAGTGTTTATACAGATGAAGGAGACCTGGAAAATGGAATAACTTGTGAAGGCTTACATTAAGAATGTTGTGAGTCTACTTGGAGTTCCTAAGGATATCGTTTCTAATAGGGATTCTAGGTTTCTTTCGAAATTCTGGAAAAGCGTCCAAGAAAATTTTGGTACGACATTGAAGATGAGTACAGCATTTCACCCTGCAACGGATGGGCAATCTGAGAGAACTATCCAAACCTTAGAGGATATGTTACGATCCTGTGTGTTAGACTACCAAGGTGGATGGGAAGATAGCTTAGACTTGGTAAAATTCTCTTACATAATAATTACCATGCAAGTATTGGCATGGCACCATTTGAGGCCTTGTATGGACAAAAGTGTAGAAGTCCACTGTGTTGGAGTGACATTAGTGAGACAATAATTCTAGGTCCTCAATTAATAGAAGAAACAATAAAACAAGTGAGAGAAATTCAAGCTAAGATCCAAGCTGCCCAGGATCGACAGAAGAGTTACGCAGATTTAAAGCGTAGAGAAGAAGAGTTCCAAATTGGGGGTAAAGTTTTGCTTAAAGTATCACCAATGAAAGGAGTTATAAGACTTGGAAAGAAAGGGAAGTTTAAGTCCAAACTATGTTGGACCATATGAGATTTTGCAACGAATAGGAAACGTTGCCTATAGGTTAGCATACTTATGGACCTTAGCAAAGTGCACGATGTGTTCCATGTTTCTCAATTGAGAAGGTATATCCCGGACAAGTCGCATGTCCTTCAACCTGAGACTATATAACCAGACCAAAGCCTAACCTATGAAGAAAGACCTGTAAAGATCCTTGACAGTAAAGTGCGTAGTACACGCAAGAAAGATGTCAAGATATTAAAGGTTTTGTGGTCAAACCAAGAGACTGAAGAAGCGACTTGGGAAGCCGAGGATGAAATGAGAAAGAAATACCCTAAATTGTTTGAGGTTAGTTGAGTTACGAGGACATAACTCATTTTCTTTAAGGGGGGGTAGAATGCGGTAGAATTTCGCGCTTTTTACCTTATTTTCAAGCATTTTTGCGCATTTTTAGTATATTTTGCACAATTTTATGCAAAGTTTAGAAAGAAAAAGTTCAAGAAAGGTTACAAAAAGTACAACAACTATAAGTATTAAGAAAAGTTTTTATTAAGTGGGTAAAAAGTATGATTTTAAATAAGTTTCGAACAAAGTTTTATGGTTTTCGTGCTCAAGTTTTGAGGATGAAACTTCTTTTAAGAGGGGTAGACTGTAATACTCCGTATTTTTATTAAATTTTTATATATATAAATTATTTATTTTATTTATTAAAATGATTTAATTCATTTTAAAAAGAAATTATTCATTTATAAGTGTGTGTAAATAAAATGGATCATGAATTGAGGCAATAAAAGCATTTTTAATTGGGTCAATCCTATTTAAAAGGGTGGACCAACTTATTGGGAAATTAGGGGCCCAATAAGTTGGTCCAACGGGAGAATTTGTAAGGGATTAGAAATTAGTAATGGCAAAGTTGTAAATATGAGTTTTAATTTTAAAAGGAGAGTATAAATACCTTAAAACTTCAAGATTTTTCTACACAAGTTCATAATTGTCAGATTTCACAAAAAAAATTCAAAGGTTTTCTCTTTAGTTTCTCTCTCTCCTTTTTCCTTTATTTTTCTTTCTTTTTTTTCCCCTAAAACCCACGCACTCTCTTTCTTCTCCCTCCTTTTTGCACGGCTGTCCACCGGCACCACCACCACCACAACCACAACCACAACCACCACCGGCGACAACCGCCGGCAGCCCAGCCAGCCGGCGCCACCCTTCTCTCTCTTTCTTTTTTTTCGATTTGTGCATATATATTTAAAAATAAAAAATAAAAATAAAAAAAATAAATAAAAATAAATAAAAACTTCTTTAATCCTAAGCTTTATTCTATTGATTTATTGTTTTAAAGGCATGATTTTTATTATATTTTGGTGTTGATTTTGGGATTTTAATGTTGCTAATTTATTGTTATAAATTTCAGATTTTTATTTAATTAAAAACCCCAAATTATAAACCCTAGAAATTGGGGATTTTGTATAATTGGTTAAGGATTGAGGCTAGGTTATTGTTCTTGATTATTTCATGGTCTAATCATGTTTTGACGTGTTTAAAGCCTTCAATTAATGCTGGAAATTATTTACACACACTACCTTTTAATTATTGAGTTAGGGTTTGATTACCCATAAAAGGGAAAAAGGCTTTAATGGTTTATATATGATTTCCTAGTCTAAAAGTGATGCTTTATACTAAATAAGTATGCTGGAATTTTATTTAAGTCATAAAAATCAAGTTTTTTTGTAGAGAATATTTCAAGCATCCTACACTTGAGCCCCACTGTGATCATACACTTAAGCATGGTGGTGTCCAAAGGGAAGGAAGTTAGAGCAAAAGAGTCGCCAACAAGTTTTAGGAACTTGTAAACCGTTCACAGGGTGAAGGTTACACCCCTTCACGATCCAAGAGATCGCTAACTCCATAGTGGTCCTGAACCATGACTGGATATTCGGGGATGAAGGTATAAATCCAACCTAAAAGAGATTGAACCCGCGCTAAAAATAGGTCTCTACTTTATTCTTCTCATATTCATGTGCGCTTTCTGACTAACATATAATCAATATATTTACCCTAAGCCTGTTTAATCTATGTTAGTTGATTATTAATGCACAAACAAATCTATTATTGGCGATCACTTGAATTAAAATTATATTAGACTAAATAAAACTATTAATTATCTTACTAAGCGTGATTCCAAGTACAAATTCCCTTTAAACCTGCAAGAGAGGGCGTGATCAAGCAATAACAATAATATCAAGCAACATAATAATATTGACACAACAAATCATCATCATCATCATAATAATATCATCAAATCATAATATTGATAGCAAGATCCTAGGCATGATACTAACAAGATTAATAACAAATCCTAGCATGTCACTAAATAATAAAGATTAAAGCTTTAGCCCTAACATGATAGAAGAAAATAGGAAGCAACCTACACATGATACTAGAAAGCAATAAAGACGTCCTAACATTATACTAGGAATTAAAATAATCTAAGCATGCTTTCTAAAGATATAGAGCAATAAAATTACTCACTTTGTTGCCTCGTATCTCTTTCTATCAAAACAATACACACGTTAGTAACTTCAATAAAAATATTAAAACAGATAATTAATTTAAATAATTGAAATAGGGATTTGGGACTAAACCCTCAGAAATTATCAACCTTTCACATCTAGGGCGAAGGCAACTTTGAGCTTTGTTAGGTGCATCTAAGTCTCGTGATGGATGAATGGTGTTTTGAAAAGGCTAGGTTTAGAAAGCATGAGAGAGAAAGAATAAGCTTTTCTTAAGAGATATGAGAGTTGTTGGTGATTGAAAATGGGGAAATAACGCCCTTATTTATATAGAAAAACATCTGGAACGATAGAAAAGAGTTTGAAATTGACTCGAAGTAAAACTGCTCCTATCGCGATGTGATAGACTCCTCGCAGTGCGATGGCGCGGATATGACAAAAAAGCTATACATAGTCCTTTTTTCCAATATAATTAGGTAATTAGACTCTGTAATTATCATAATTAAAATCAGTTTTATCATTAAAACACTTGTTTTATCCCAAATGAAATTCATTATCTTTTCTAAAAGTATAATTATTAATCCTAATTCCACTAGAACTTAAAAGAACCTTCTAGATTACTCTAGAAGATTAAAGTAATGAATTTAGGAATGATAATTAATGGGCCCTCCACTTGATCATTGGGCCATATATAAAATCATTTTGGGCCTGTTTAGTATTTTGGCCATAACTTCCTCATTATTCATCAGAATTGGGCTTATAATATGTCGTTGGAAAGCTCTTTTTGAGCCCATCCAACTACACTATTATTGGACCCATATCATGGACCAAACTAAATGGGACTGGATATCTTTCATAAATAAGGTATTTTAAAAATAGAAAGAAGTATTTTTTTATTAAAAACAAGTGCATCACGAGACTCTTCCACATTTCACCTCGTTCGATAGTTAATGACGTGAAAGATATTCATCCCTGGGTTTGGCTTTTGGGGAGACACAATCAGGTGTCTACAATTTTTGAAAGGATTTGAAGTACCCACCTAAAGAAAAGGTTTTATGGCTTTCATGTCATTAAAAGGGATTAATTAGTATGGTTTGCATAGTATTATAGTTGCTGGAAATTTGTGAGAATAGTAGATTAATTATAGTTATGTATTTTTAATTGTAAGAAGTTTCGAGTTAGGTGATTTTTAGCAAGTGTGGCCGAGTTTAGGCGTTATTCAAGGTACGTATGTGCACAAGAATATTTGTGTATGCGTAGTATCATGCTAGGATTGTAAATTGTGATTGAAGTGATGAATTAGTAGCATATTTGGTTGATTATATGATTGGAATTGATGTTGGTTGAACGTGAATTATTATGCAAGCATGTGAATATAATACTTGGAGCATGATACAAGTTGAATATATGTGAATCATGAAAGTATGATTTATTTTTGAGTATCAAGGAATCATGAAATTAATAAGCAAGGCTTATGTATGTTTAAAAGAATTATAATTAGAATTATTGAACATGATTCATGAATTTTATTCTCACCCATTATTTATTGGTGTTGAGTCAAAGAAGTTAGTTTATTTATTTGCTCACTCAAGTAAGTTGAGATCGAGTCAAGAAAGTTTATTGCTGCATTTTATGCACCAAAGTAGTAATCGTGCAATTTTGTGCACAAAACTAGGCAAGGAACCTTAATTAAAATAAATAGTATGTGCTCACTAATTAATTCAAGAATTAATTGGAAGTATGTGTTGATGATTATTATGGTTATTCTTGATTGTTTGGTTGGAGTCTTCACATGTTAAATTGATAACTCGCTTAAAGTGTAAGAGGATACGCACCAAAACTCTTGGACCGTATATATCTTGAGTATGAACATATGGGAGGAGTTATGGGGTTTTATATTTAACCATATCTTCTACAGGGCTAGGACGCTGTACTTTCTTTTATTATTATTATTATTTATACACTGGAATTCTGTCACCAAGGTGTGACATAGTAGGTGCCAATTGGGGTAGCTCCCTGGTTGGAAGCTCCATTTTTAATGGGCTATGTTTTTAAGGATTGAAACCCGTTCGATGCGTAATCCAAAAAATATTAATTAATATTGCTAGTTATGAGTCAAAGGTATGTTGAATGTGACTGTATGGCAAGCATGTTTTATTTCTATTCTTATTGATAGGATATTCATGTTAGTGTGGTGCATATATACTCAGCTTTTGCTAATCCGTACTTTTGTGTTTGTGTTTGGCTTTTCTTTGGTTGGCCCTATCATGACCCATTTATATGGTGAGTATAGGGTTGAAATAAAGGGGAAGCGACAGGTACTTGAAGCATGCAGAGCATGATGGGAATGATTTCCGAGAGTTTCTTGTTATGCTTTCCTAGTTTTATGTTTTGAATTATTTTATTATGGACTAACCTTATGTGTTTATTAAAGTTGGATTTTAAAAGGGCCATGTTTGGAATGGTTTCAACTTGTGATTTAATTACTTTTATTTATGTTTTGAGGTTGTGAACTCAAGTTTTATTTTAAAAGTTGATTTTATTTTAGCCTTCCGCTGTCTGACTTTGAAAAATAGCCTTAGCCGTTATCACAGTGGCGGTAATATTTTAGTTATTTCCTAAAAATAGTTTTAATTAAAATAAAAAGGGTAATTTAAAATAAGGGAATTTCCAGGGTATTACACTTTATGGGTTTGTTCGTCGAAAGGCATAAAGATGGTGGTGGCTATGGTGGCTGTGATGGGTTTCGGATGGTGGTCGGTGTGATGGTGACTATAGCGATGTTGCCGGTGGAAGATTGAAGAAGATGGTTAAAAAATAAAAATAAATGAAATTTTAAAACAAAAACAAACGTTAGTAACTCTAACGTCTTCAAAACCAAACAGTAATATAAAATTAATTTATTTGGCAAGGGGGGCCCACAAAAGCAACTGATTGACGAAAATTCATCAATCAGGCTGATTGCCTAGGTCTGCCTCCACCGTCAGTCCCTCGAGAAATCATGAGAAAGCCTTTTTATGATAGAACTACTAGTATAAGATATTCATTGAATTTTATAATTTTTTTTTAACAGGATATTTATTTTATACATATGAAATGTTAGAATTTTATCAAAACTAAAAGTATAAAATAATTTCTCTTTATTTTATACATACAACGGGTTGGAATTTTATCAAAAAGGAAATTTTGCAAAAAAATCACCTTTTAAATCTTGTTTTTTGCATATAACTACCTTTTTAAAAAAAATGTTGCAAGAGATCACCAATTTTAAAATTTTTGTTACAAATTACCACCAATTCAATGTAAAATAATTGATAAATTTGTAGAATAGTGTACTTTTTGTACATTTGTAAGTAAATAGATATATATGTTATTATTGACTAGAAATTATTGTTATTTAACTCAAATTAATTTTATTGAACTGAAAGTATTTTTACCAAACCAAAATTATTTATACCGATTAAAACTTATTTTTAATTACTGATACTCTATTTTTTTTTAAGTCAATTAAATATATTGTAAATGGATCTTATTTTAAAGAATTTTTTGAAACAAATTTTTTGAGGGAAACATAATCGAGTTATAGGATATTTATTAAAAGTTATGATTAATTTTGTATATATAAATTATTAGAAGTATAATGAAAAAAAAAAGAGGGAGTATTTGGCACAAACGTTCATAATTCCGTTGTCCATAGTCCCATGTCAAACCTAGCATCAAACTTGGGCTGAAAGAAAGAGACTCAAGAGGCTTCATAGGTGGTCCGAAAAGGGGGGATTCAACATTTGGAGGAAGAGTAGGAAAGGGGCATGGGAGTTTGCTTCAAAGGCTCTTTCGGACCCGGATATGGCTCGGGAAATGGGGGTTGAGATAGATGAGGATATTCAAAAAAGGGCAAAGAACAAAAGGCAACAAGACTTCTCTTCTTCATCATCGGAATCTTTCAAAAGGCAAAAGAGCAAAGAGGTGACATCGGCTCTAAGGGTAGTAATGGATGACATGGACATCAATTTGCAGATTTCCATCTTTGAATCAGTGAAGATCTCTTCAAATGGTGAGGCGGCTGACCCAAAACAGCCTTCAAGTGGAATATGAGAGTGGTGGCTTGGAATTGTAGGAGCTTAAATGACCCACACTCCCTTGCAATTCCGTATCTAGTGTGGCTCTATCGTTCTAAATTACCTATGTTTATGTTTATTTCGGAAACTAAAATGGATCTTGACAATGCGGCTAGTAAGTTATGTATGTTAAACCCCACTTCTGTTTTTGGTTGTAACTCAGAAGGAAGTAGTGGTGGTCTTCTAGTGTTAGGATGGTCTAGTCATGTAGTAGATTGCTTGTATGCTACCAAAAACTTCATCTTTTGTAAAAGCTATGAAGCTAATGGAAGTTTTAAGTACGTCTTGTTTCTTTATGGTGAACCTCTTGTAGATAATAGGAAACTTGTTTGGGAACAACTTCAATGGATATTGAAGGAGTTCAAGAATGTGTTGGTTATTGGGGACTTCAACCAAGTGGAGAGTGGAAGTGACAAGATGGGGGAATCAAACAACATTAGAGGGATTAATTCATTTCTTGATTGGAGGTTCAGTAGTAATGTCACGGAAGTGCCCTTTGCAGGACCAAGGTTCACTTGGAGCAACAAAAGGGAAGGGAGCGAACTTATTTTAGAAAGGCTGGATAGAGCCTACATCACGGAGGATTGGTTTCATCACTCCCCGGATGGGATTGTTATACATGAACCTATTATTTGTTCCGATCATGCTGCTATCACGTACAATTCAGAGAGAAGCAGCAAGGCTTCTAATAGACCGTACCAAATCGAGAATTGGTGTCTTCGCTTCGCTGAGATAAAGGAAATTGTGGAAAGGGAATGGAAGATGAACATCAATGGCTCCTCCATGTTCAAGCTGGCAAGGAAACTTTCAAGGGTAAGAACTAGGATGCAATACTGGTGTATTGAGAATAAAAAGCTTTGGGGGGATTAATTGGAGAAAAGTCACAAAGGATCTCCATGACACAGGAATGAATATCAGTTCAGTACAAGAAGGAGAAGGGTACATTCAACTAATCAATCAGCTTATCCCAGAAAATCAACTGGCATTTGGTTTCTGGAAACAACAGATGAAAACAAGCTGGATCAAGTATGGTGATTGTGATACTCCTACCATGTATAGGAAAGTGAAACAGCGTCAACTCCACAATGAGATTGTGACTCTAAGAAAAGAGGATGATACATGGGTAGAAGGGCAAAAGGAGGTGGAGGAAGTGATTCTTGCCTCAGTTCAAAGGATTTACAAGCCGGTTATTCAGAGCAATCATGGGGAGAACATCGACTTACTCCTTAGGGAACTAGATATTCCTAGTATTTCAGGCCCTGATAAGGAATGGCTTGACAAACCCTTCACAGACCAAGAAATAAAAAAAGGCCATGTTTAATATTCACAGCTCCAAATCCCCTGGGCCAGACGGGTTCACTGCTGATTTTTTCCAGGTTTACTGGAAGGAGGTTGGACAACTAGTGTTGGATAGCGTTCATCAGTTTCTGAGAACAGGGAATATGCTCAAAGAATGGAATCAATCACTCTTGGTCCTTATTCCAAAGGTAAAGACGCCAGAATTAGCTAATCAATTCAGACCGATTAGCTTATGCAACACAGTCTACAAATGCATTTCAAAATTCCTGGTAAACAGGCTAAAGGTTGTTCTCCCAAGTTTGATAACGGAGAATCAGAATGCTTTTATCCCAGGAAGATACATGGAGGATAATATTCTCTTGAGCCATGAACTAATGCATCTTATCAATTCTAAGAAGGGGTCGAACTTCACAGCAGTCAAGATTGATATGTCAAAAGCTTATGACAGGGTAGACTGGCTTTTCCTACTCAGGGTTCTTCAAGCCTATGGGTTCTCAGGGCATTGGATTAAGATGATCTCGCAATGCATTTCAACAGTAAGTTACAAAGCCATCATAAACAGGAAAGTCACAGATCATTTCTTACCAGACTGTGGCTTAAGGCAAGGGGACCCTCTTTCCCCTTACCTATTCATTTTTTGTATGGACATCCTATCTAGAATGTTACAGCTGGCAGAGGATATAAACCAGTTCAAAGGATTGAAAGTCTCAAGGAGATCACCTTCCATTTCACACCTCTTCTTCGCAGATGATGCAATGCTCTTCTTTAAAGCCAATGATGAGGCTTGTATGTGTGTTAGGGATATTCTTCAGAGGTTTGGTGCTGCGTCGGGTCAGCAACTGAACCTGCAGAAATCATTCATCAAATTCTCCCCGGGGGTGAATGATAGCAAAAAACAAGAGGTGAGAAGGATTCTAGCAATGGCTGAAACAGAGAATATGGGGATTCATTTGGGAGCTCCGATTGATATCCGAGGAAGGAAAAGTCATTCCTTCCAGTTCTTGGTAGATAAAGTCTCCGATAGGATTGTTTCGTGGGCTTCCCTTAGGCTTTCACAAGCAGCCAAACTAATCCTAATCAACATAGTTCTGGTTAGTATATCAGCCCATGTTATGAAATGCCTCAAAATACCACAGAGCATCGCCAATAAAATTGATTCTCTAATCTCAAGGTTCTGGTGGGCTAATAATGGGAATACTGGCATGCACTGGGTAAGAAGAGCAGTCACTCATCTTCCAAAAAGCATGGGAGGCATCGCAAATAGGGGGTATCGAGCTTAAATGACGCCCTTCTTTTCAAACAAGCAACAAGAATGCACCTAAATCCGCAGCTACTGTTGTCCAGGGTATATACAGGTATGAAGCCCTGTGGTATTTGCTCAATGGCCATCACCTATGTCAGGAGAGGAAATCCTTCAATGGGGAGGATTGGGATTCAAAAGGCCATAGACACTTTCAAAAAAGGTTTTGCGTGGAAAGTTGGTAATGGAAGTAGTGTTAAAGCAATCAGTATGCCGTGGGTCAATGGAGAGGTTCCAGCTGTTAACTCAAACCAAACTCTAAGGGCAGCTTTAAATTGGAAGGTTGATGATTTTATAGATAAGGAAACTTGCACTTGGAAAGTGAGAAAGGTAAGAGAATGCTTTGAATGGGGAAGTGCGAGGGATATTCTTTCTGTGGAGCTGCCATCCACAAATAAGGATGATTTTATATACTGGAAATTCCATCCATCCGGAAGATATACAATCAAAACAGGCTACTACTTTCTCATGAAAGATGAGGATCCGGGGAATAAGGTCATCTTCAATGATAAGGATCAAGAGTTCGTGAAACTCATATGGAGAATGGATATTCAGCCTAAATGGAAGATTTTTTTGTGGAAGCTTTACCACGATGGGATTGCAGTCAAGGCAAACCTAGCCAAAAGGGGCATACAGTGAAACCTGTGGCAAATGTGGGTTAGGCTCGGAGGATAGTCAACATCTTTTCAGATTCTGTACTCTAGCGAAAGAGGCCTGGGAAAACAGTGGCCTGACAATTCGCTCTGACTCTGTGGGATACAATTCTTTAAGGGATTGGATCCAATCATATATCCTGCTGTTCAACAGCGAGGATGGAAAACATAGTAACCGTATAGCCCTATTTATTGCAACGTTATGGGGGCTATGGAGAACGAGGAATGCAAGGTGTTTCAATGGTAGTGGAGGAGGAGCAAGCTTGGTAACTGAATTCACCAGCCAAGCAATGAAGGATCATGAGACCTTCAAGCTTAATGAAGAGAGACACAATTGTATTGACGGCAATGAAAGAGGGTGCCCTACCCATCCACCGGGATTTAATTATGTCCATTTGGGGCAAGAAAGGGAAGGCTTTGGAAACTTCCTAATTGAGGTTGATGGGTCATGGGACAAAAGGACTAAGAGGGCAGGAATTGGATGGTCGGTAAGGGAATAGGGGATCAACATAGGCAAAGGAGGAAAGCATGGAACATCAAACTCAGCTCTACAATGCGAGGCTTGGGCATGTTTGGAAGCTATGAAATGGGCCCACTCAGAGGATAGACATGATCTCCTAATCTTATCAGACTCTTCTAACCTTCTCGCCAATCTCCGGGGTAGCACAGGTAAGGATATTGAGATTTCGTGGACGGTAAATGAGATAAGGAAGGTAGGCGCCTCTTTCACAAAATGCACCATCATGAAGGTCTCAAGAGACCAAGTACAAGGGGCACACGACATTGCTAAGGAATACCGGGCTACTACTATTAATTTGTTTTAGTTTGTTTTGCCTTTGCTCTTGTCAAAAAAAAAAAAAAAAAAAAAAAACCTCTTTCTATTAAAAAAATAAATGCCCCTAACTCAAAATTTATCTGCTTGTAAACATATTTTATATTGTCTTAGGTTTCACTCAAATTGCTAATGTGAACTACATCTGTAAGATAATCATTATGTGTATTTCATGTACTTAAAACTTCATATTGCAAGAAAAAAGAATGGCTATATAATCAAATACTTTGATTTCGATAGCCTTTAATCATCTTTCTGATCAATAATCAACGGAAAGGAGCATAAACATAAAACATATTTCTACTAGTTCTGCCAAACACCATCTGAATAATACTAGTAATAATGTTTCTACTTTTTAATTAGGAGCCAAAAATGAAAATTATTTTTTTAATGGAAAAAGAAATTACTTTATATATATTTCATTGGAAGTTTATAACAATTTTTCTACTATTAGATCATAGTACAAATCATAAATTATATGCCTATCTAATATGAACAGCAGAACAGCATTTGTGCAAAAATAATTTGATACAAAAAATGTCAATATCGTCCTTTACAATTGAATCTTGAAAAAGGTCATAAACAGATCTTTAATTCTTAGACCCGTAAAATATACTGAGTACTTCCATTTCCTATCCACCACCCACAAATCAACTGTATTGTTGCCATTAACAGGAAAACTGTGAAGTTTTATTAGTTACAAAATTTTGACTTATACATCGCCGCAACTACAACATTACGAGTCCCCCACAATACACCTATACTAAGTATAATTGATAAATACAATACGCCACAAAATTACAGGTCAGGGGGAAGGAAATATTCTACAGGAGTTAATATACCTTGCAGCTCAGCCTGCCGTAAATGAAGCACTAGTAACCATGATTTATGGTTCAAAAATTAGTAGGCAGCAGCCTCCCAAGCTCGAGCCTCCAAAGTTGTTTGTCAAGGATGATAAGTTATTGGTACAGCAACTAAAAATTTGCTTCATCCATAAATACAGCACTCATCTTCTGTAGCTTCAAGCATTTTACGGAACCAAGATCACCCCACCATTATAGATAGAGAGTGACCAGGGGCTTGTGGTTTAATTTCCGTCTATATATATACTTACAAAAGGAAGCTGCAACAAGTTATGAGGTAAAATACATATGTTATAGATGTTAGCTAATCATTCCCGTCTGATCAATTAATGTGCCAATTTGTTCACCACAAAGGGCCCTCGATATGTTACCAGGTTCAAGAAAGTTGAAAATCACAACTGCACAGAACAACACAATTTGTTCATGGTCACAGACTAGCCAATTCACATTATATTAGGATAACAAAATAGACAGATCGAGTGGAAGATGTAAGCACAAAAATGTGGCAAAAGCTCCGCATGTGTAGCAGAAAAGAAAGTTTTCTTATATGATTCTTATATGTGCTATACTTTCACGAGATGAATTTGAAACAACTAATTTTCTTTGAATCATGAGGTTAACCTTAGTCACATCAAGCTTCCCGGACAATTCAATGAAATATCGAGAGCTACTACTGTTCCACAAATGAACAAACACGCATTACTTATAATTGCTGAAATCGAAATATACTGTGACAACATTAAAACCATTTGTTTGGAAATAAACCTCCCTTGGTCGTTTTAATCTATCCTTTCCAAACTTCCCCATCCTTTCTCGCTTCAGTCATCACCACCACACAACATCAGATGATCATCATCCACCAGCAGTTGTAAATCAAAGAAAACAACCCCAGAGCTCCAAACTTGTCAATTCCTCACTACCAACACCCAAAGTTTCCAACCATCTTTTTAGTATTTTGTCTGCACAACACAAATCCATTCATATTATCATCTCCATTTTAACCTTGTATTATCTACAACCTAACAAAAAGCAACCATTGCATTGCCAAAAAAAGTTCACAGCCCATTATCCAGTTTCAAAACCTTCCTTTTCCCACCATAATCTCCATAACTCCCACCAAAAACCTGTCACTCCTTGGCTCTCGAAGTCAATGCAAATAAAGTTCTAGTTTTGACATCAAAAATTAATCTTCGACTGTTTTTCACTCCAAACCTAGGTTCAAACCAAGAGAGATATGAAGAAGAAAGAGGAAGAGGATGGGTATGGCGACTGTTACATTGTCAAAAAGACCTTTAATTTTAATGTCATCAACAAACTATTAGATTAAGGCACTATGAGGATATCTAAGTTCAGTTCTATGATAACCCTTTCTATGCCATGATTTGGCACACAGGCACACCAATTTGTCAGATTGACCTTTGATCAGGCCGGTCCACCCCTGCTGAACCCAAGCCAACCGAGTTGGGCCTTTTAACCAGCTTACTTGGTCCCAGCATCCCAATCGATAATCCATGTGCCAATCAGGCAAGTCAAACCCATCAACTTTCCTTAAAAGTGCCATGTGGACTACTTAAGAAAGATGTACTAAACTTGAGACACTGAATAACTACCAGCATAGGCATTGCCCACCAAATGTTGGCCTTTTTTTCCAGAAAAATGCAGTTATCACAAGATGATGACTATCTAAACTCATTGGAAAAACAGATAGCACAGATATAACCCAATGAGAAGTTAACCAGCAGTAAAAGAAAGTGCTAATAAAGAAGTTAAAGATAAGAAGCAGAATTACGAAATCATATAATATGTAAGCAGTAAAAGCAAACAAATTTAAGTAATACTAACACCTAGATGCTGAATGAAGTTTGTCACCTTAATAATACTTTTATATGAGGAAATGAATAGAACTTATGGGCTTATGGCTTCCCATTTATAGCAAATGGGCAAAGTTTGTCACCTTAATGATAGTTATAGCATATTCTCTTTGTTCCTTAGCTATTGCAACGTCTACAATCCTGACACTATCTATACACTCCTCTTTAATCACATATTGTAATTAATGCGTAAGAGTAAATATAGTCATGTAGGCTCTTGTAAGATTTGAATCTTGCTTTGGGAAGCAACTCCTCTATGTTGCAATATTAAAGGAACAGAGGAAGATTAAAATGAATCAGCTTGTTGAATAGTAAATATTTAGGCTGAGTATACTAACCAGGAATAGCATTCTCTTCACAGAATGTCATTGCCATCACGTCCATAGAAGAGGGGCCTCGGGAAGCAGCTTCTCTGAAGGATATGTGCTCAAATGTAACGCCACTTGAATTACAGTCATAAACAACATCAACATTGGTGCCTTTGAGAACTGCCTGGGCATTAACTGTAAGAAAGGGAACAAAATACCACTTAAGACATGAACCAAGTTGTAATAGCTACAGTGAACCATACACACCAACCCCAAAAGGCAATGACCAAAACATAACTTTCAGATACAATATTTTTTAGCAAAATCACAGGAGAGGATCAAGTCATACGGTCAGTTGCTCGTAGAGCTGCTGTTGTATCAGTTGAAAAGAGAGGATTTCCTGAACCACCACCAACTCCACCAAAGATCACCACTCTGCCTTTTTCTAGGTGTCTGATTGCCTTTTGTCTATTATATGGCTCACCCACCTCTGACATTGCAAAAGCAGTTTGTAAACGTGTCTGAACACCCATCTTCTCTAAGGCTGACTGGAGCAACACTGAGTTCATCACAGTTGCCATCATACTGAAAAGGGTGAGCAATTGATGTGAGACAAAATAATTCATAACCATATAGCATTTCAAGCAGCTACTCAGATTCAAACTACAAGCCTGACTACAACATTAAAGTATGTATAGTTCAACCCGAAAAATTCACAACTTTAGTAACAGCAAACTAGAATCTTGCCACGACCAGAAGATTCCACTTGGACGGTATACTCGGAAGTACTCCTGAATAAACTGGTGAAGTGAGGTCAATGCAATAAATAACTCCCCCAATTGCGGTGCCCTTAATTATAGAACACCACTTCAAGAAATCTGCCCCAGGGAGGGGAGGGGAGGGGACAGTGCAGGATTCCTCTCCTGATATCCTTTCATGACTAAAGCACAATCGCGTCTTTAATTTTGAGCACCTTGAGTCGTTATTCTTCCTTGAATAACCACAATTGATCAAAGCACATCACAACAATATGAGCTTTTCACCTCCTTTTGAGCCAAAAAAATTAAAGATAAACCTAAATCTAATAGTTAGCTAAATCCAATGTAAAAAAATAAATAAATAAAAATATATATATAATCCTAATAATACCCTTTTCATGATAAATCTTTCAGGGAGACTAACAACATCCAAAAGGGAACTTAGAGGGTTAGGTCTCAAGGTTGTTTGCGCGTAATATGCAAATGAACGATAACATGCATGACCTATGGGAAGACTAAAGGAAGCAGCCACATCAGTCTATCAGACAAATGACAACTATAATACACCAAATATCAAAAGTGTTTTATACAGATCATCTTCACTTTAAGCATTCAACATACACAAACACACCCAGAGACAAACAAGGCAGAGAGCCAGAGAGTGAGAAAGTAAAATACAACCAGCAGACTAGTACACTCCAATTGTCAGGAACCAGGTAAAGAAGAAAATGAAGAAAATATTACAGCATACAAGAATAAATTAAATGTTCATCAGGTCAATAGAATACCCAATATGATATGTGGTAGGTCTGTCAGCACCGGTCGCAGTTATCCAGGTATCCCCGCAGAAAAAGTTACGCCCACCAATAACAATTGCTACCTATGACACAACAGCCATTTTCAGTCTGTAAGAACTAAAAATGCTTACGACAATAGTAGGGAGGGGTGGTAGAAAAAGAGATATTAAATCACCAAGATATATACCTGAACTCCAAGGCGACAAGCCACTGTAACCTCTCTAGCAATTAGCATTACTACCTAAAATTTTCAACAGTCATTCAGATGCTGAAATGAAATAATGCTACCAAATACACGGCAAAATATTCAAAGACCAACAAATTATAAATATACTATTCACATCACCCTCTTCTCCAATCTATGAATTTCCCCTTCATCAGCTATTCACTTGCACCATTTAAGAAATGCCGTTGCAAATCAGATATGTACATTGCACAGATAATTGAAAATCATGTAACTACAAGATATAACTAGAAAATTAAGTCAAAGGGGAAAAAATACAAAGGAACTAGCTGAGGCAGCGGAGGAAAAACATTGCTGAAATTTGCAGTGGTTGAGACTTGGTCAAAGGAGCCGTTAAAAGGAGATGCCGAAGTTCTAGTTTGTGCCCTACGAAAGAGTGTCCATAACAGGCGGCTAAACTCAACTGCTCCTGCTCTATTTATTCCTTATCGGTTGTTTAATTTTCAATCTGATTTCAAGAACGTAATAAATGTAATTCATCATCTGGCTCGTTAGGCTATGTCAAGCTTTTATGATGAGATGTCACTAAGTAGAGGTCCGACTTGAATTGGACCTTCCAATTTAAGTTGATTAGTAGTCTCCAAGGTTTCAGAATTTCCAGCAGTAGAACCAACAAGTTTAAACAATGATCTGGGTTTTACGATGCCAAAAGGCAGCAATTTTTAAAATCATTAGGCCTTTTTTGTTTGTAGGGGAAGTAGGGGCAGTACATATATGGAAGTGCCCAGATCCACAGTTTTAGTAGATGTTCTATTTAACTTATTCAAGCAAATATTTGCTAATTACAGAACTGGTCAGACCATATCTTTTAATTTGAGCTTGCTATTGTTAAATATCGTTGATACATGTCAGAAAAAATAACTATGAAATTTTTTGGAAAATGCATATTGATACATATCTAACGAAATTTCATTTGAAAACTTTTTTCCCTTAAGGATGGGTATAAAAATAAGGCCCACATTTAGTTATAATAGACCAATTCAAATCAAAGAAACTCAAATTAGATGAACTTAACACAACCTGAACCCCTAGTCACCACACTAAATACTCAACAAATTAAAATAAGACATGAAAAATATTAATGAGTAATAAGAGAAGGTAAACAAACAAATTAGCTAGAAAGACCAGTGTCAATCCAATAGAGAGTTAGAGACTATGAAAGTACCAATTCACTCCACTACAAGCTAACAAGGAAATGATTGTCATTGCTTAAACATGACAGGGAAACTAAATATAGCTGTATAAACAGGCTCTCCATCTTCTCTATATTATACACTAATATTAACATTTGTTGGGTTATTTCAGCATTAAGCAGTTTGTGAGGTCAGCAAGGATAAATATAGATCTTGAAACAAACCTTAGGGTCAATGTTATGAGGACCATTGCCAGCTAAAGCAGCACCACTGATCTTAAAAACAACTCTCTGCCATTTCAAGTTAGGTATTGATTTTGACTTCATGTTATTGATCTGACCAAGCGAGCCTGGTGTTCCCACAGAATATCTGCCCACGTCGAAATATATTTAGTTAAAAACCGAATCCAACAATTATTACCTCATAAAAAACTCAAAATATGAATGAAACAAAAGACAATTATACATGTTCTAGATTTCAGGGAAGAAGAAAGAGGTCCAGGGTATATTTCAAAGGCGTACATTGTACATACAAATTGGTGATACCTGAGAGAATAAGCATTTTAATATTTTACAGAAGGGATTATCAACAACCAGTACCCTGACCCCTCCACCCCCAAAAGAAAATACTAATGACACCCTTCCTAAACTTCACATAACATAATCAAGAAATTGAAAGTTCCAATGCTGTAGGACAACATTTTGTCAACTCTGAATCTCTGATCCTCGTCCATGAGCTAACTATCAGATAATGTCCGTCAGAAAATTTTACATGGTGCCAATGCATTGAGACCTCCATTGGTGAATAGTTTTTTCTAAAATCCATTGTGTTTCTATGGCCTCTAGCCCACCATGATTATCAAATTCACAAAATTTTAACTTGAATACACTGACCCCCTTCTAGTAACTACTGGCATTCCAAGAGATTCAAAAGGTTCAACTGGTCGATTCAATCTTTGCTCCCCTAACATATCTCTTCTCAATTCTCAACATCGGAGATGGGCTATGATGCTCTATGTAAAAGAATAACATCTATCTGTTCTTCCACTATGATTGATTTGCTAGTTTCAAAGGAAAATATATTACTTAAATACAGTTGTGGTGATGGTAGACCCATAAAACTCTCTAGTATGTAATCTATCTATACCTCTTTTACTTTCAGTCTTTCAAGCAAATGAACACTATAAACCCCACCATGTTAAAAACCTGATTCAAGTGAGAGAATACACAAAACTAAACCTTTCTCTCTTTTTTAATATTTGACTGAAGATTCTCTTTACAATCACCAAACAACATTGTATTTCCTTCAACTATTTCCTCTACTTCAACTCTCTATTCATTTAAGCTGATGTCACATACAAGTAATTTCTGAAAACAAATACAAGTACTACATCCGTTTCATATTACTCCGCATTAGCAATAATTGGAAACTTTTCACTCACGCTTTATCTCAAATCATTGCAAATAATATAAAATAGAGGCAGTATAAAAAATTCCAAGATTCAAAAATTGCTATGAAAAAAATGTATACCTCTTCGGCTGCCTAGTAGCACTCCCACTAGAGCCACTAACCTTATCATCATCCGAAACCGACTTAGACGAAACCGAATTCCCCACAATCGCCTCCATCTTCTTAAACCACGGCCAATGGCTAACCGCGACACCAGCACTACTCATCCTATGCCTCTCCAACTTATACCTCTTCTTCAAATTATCGACTTTGTTCTTACACTGCTCAACACTCTTATGCTGATTCTCACACCTCTCACTCACAATCACCGCCACTTCCTCCCAATCTCTCCCCCTCAAATTTCCCCTATTCAGCTGCGTATACTTCTCCGTATACGCATCTAACAAACACTCTATCGCCGTATCACTCCACTCTTCTCGATCTTTCCTATACTCGCCGGCGCCGGAAATCCCTCCTCCGGCGCCGGCGATCACAGCCGACTTCGATTTTTTATAACTCCCTTCGCTGACGTCATCTCTATCAATTTCCTTCCTCTTCTCCGTTGATTCGGTCATAATATTAATCGTCGGATTCGGATCCGACTCAAGATCCGGAACCGGGTCAAACTCCGACGGTTCATAGGTGACCTCATAAACGACGCCGTTGTCGGAGGTTCCATCGGCGCCGGAGATCTTAACGACGTCGTTTGAGACCTCCGATGCGGCGGCGGCGGTGGTGGAGGGTAATTTCGGGTGTAAATAATGGTGATGGGAGTTGAACTGGTGGTGGTCGTCGGCGGCGGCGGTGAGGAGAGAGAAATCGTCAGCCATTTTTAGAGAGAGAAAGGAATTTTTGTAGAGAGAGAAAAAAAAAAGTAAAGGTGGGGATGGGAATGTGACGACGTGAGACGACGTTAGTTTTGGGGTGAGGAAAATTGGGAATCCGTTTTTTTTTAAGGGTAAATGAAAGTGTAACGGTGGGAGGGGTGGAAATGTAACCGTTACGGTTTATTACGGTTACCGTTAATGATGAGGGTAGTAAATGGTGAGATGGTGAAAGTCATGAGTGTGGGTGTTGGTGATTCGAGGTGGAGAGAGATTGTTGTTACTGAGGTTCGCCTCATTTCTCGGGTTGTTTTGTTTATTTGTTTTTTTAAGTTGAACTTGACAGATTTGAAACTGGTTACAATTACTTTGACTTTTAGAGTTTAGAGTTGATGTTGTCTTTTTCATTGGGCTTAATCTTTGTTACGAGTAAGGACTAAGGAGTAACACATTTTGCATAGTTATTAAGTTGGGCCTTGTGGAGTTGTGGGTAACATATGAGTTGGTTCGATAAGATTGGGAGTTCCTTTTTTTTCTTTTTTTTTTTTATTCAGTTTCATGTTTGGTGTTGGATTTTTATTAGGAAAATTTATGACTTACTACCTCTAAAAAAAGTCATCAGTGACTTATTACTCTTAAAAAATAAATTGTTATTACTATTTACTATCCCTAAAATTTATCTATACTTCTATATATATATACTAAAATAACAACCGCTGATGTCATTATTGTCTACTTGTCACTTTTTTATTTAATTTTTTCCCTCCAAAATGCAATGATGATTTCATTTCTTTTTTTTCCTTTATAAGCTACCCTATTTAATATAACTATGAAAATATGTTCCATTTGGATTTTTAAATTTTAAATTTTGGGTTTTCTACACATATTATGCTATTTAGTTATTTACGAGTTGTTAACAATAGTTAATAATGCACTAACCGTCTTTCAAAAAAAAAAAGTTATTTACAAGTTGTTAACAATAGTTCATAATATAATTAAATTGAAATTTCTTAATTAAATATGAAAATTATGCATTTTCGGGAATTGTATATATATCCATATTTAATTAAAAATTAGTTAGGAAAAATGAGGAAGTTATTTTCTTTCAGTACGCGTTAAAAGTTTATAATTCAATTCTTATTTTAACATGCATCGCATGGGGTTAATCTAGTAGTATTTAAAAACTATTATCAAGGTTTCTTCAAAAAAAAAAAAAAAAAAAAAAAAAAAAAAAAAAAAAAAAAAAAACCTATAACCAAGGAAAACACATGTCTCCATCCTATTACACTTCAATATCCTTTTCTCTAACCTAAATGCCACATGTCTTCTTACATTATTAATTAATTTTTTATTACACTATATTTCTTTAATTCTGATAAGTCGTATTTTGTGCGTGTTCTTAGAGTCTATTTAGGTAGTTTTCGAGTCTAGATTAGTTGTTCATAGCTAATTTTGGCTTCATTTGGTTTAGTTGTGATCATATGATACTTTTATGGGTAGATTCGTTGTTTTTGATATATTTCAGGATTTAACGAGGCTATATAAAGGTTTTATGAAGTTGCGGATCTTGATCATAGCTTGCAATTCACTTTGAAGGCCAATGTTTGATGTTGAAGCGAAAAGAAGCCAAATCCCAACCAGACATGCCCATGTCACGCAGGGCATGGGCATGTCAATGTGTTTTAAAGAGGCAGAAAGTTGGATTTTGATGTTTTACCTGAGGCATGCCCATGTCTAACTGAGGCATTCCCATGCCTCGTTGAGTGAAGTTGGCTTAGCGAGACATGTCCATGCCAATATGAGACACGCCCGTGTCTTTACGAGTGACATAGCTGCTGTGAGTGCCATTCCAGCAGACACGCCCATGCAGAATTGACATGCCCGTGTCTCGCTGGAAATTGAAGAATAAATGATTCTGACTTTGGACATGGGCATGTCCTGTGTGACACGGCCATGCCTGGTCGATTTTAGGTCGGTTTAGTCCGATTTCTTTCCTTATTCTATCATATCTTTTGGCTTTATTATAAATACCCTTTAGCATTATAATTTCATTATTTATCATCTTAGAACCCTAGTTTTCTCTCTAGACTTTATTTTCATTGTAATTCAAGATTATGCACTCAAAATTCTTCGTTTATCTCTCGTACTTCAAGATTTGGTATTTTCTTATTCTCTTTAATTCCTTTTATTATTAATTATGTTTTCTTAAATTCTTGTTATTGTTTTTATTAATATGAGTGAGTAGTTCCTTATTCCAAGATCTAGCGGAACCCGAATATGATTAATGCATGATTTAATTCTTTAAATTCTCTAATGATAATTGCAATTGATATGCTTAATTGATTATGCTCATGCCAATACTAGATTAGAGATAATTAGTATTGTTATTAATCCATTGTTTTAATCGCAACATGAGTTGGGCTTTGACGGGTTTGAATAAATCAATTAAGGGTTTGAAGTTCATCACGGGAGTAGTTGAATGGATGATTAGGAAGTTAGAGTAATGTTCTCAAAGTCTTTAATTTACATGATTCCACGGAAGTAGACTTGATTGTGATTAGGGAAGTCATTGATAACTAGGGGAGAGACCATTGGTACTATTGAAGGATTACTTTTCCTCATTAATCAATTGAATTATACGTTAGGGGTAGAACGACTATTGCATTAATTGTATTTGTAGTGATGCTTGATCTTGATTTTTTTTAGCATTTGATTTGTCATATTACTTAGATTTAATCATTTCAATTATTTTTAGTTATTAATTCTCATTTAATTGATTTAGTTACTTGCTTAGTAGTTTCTTGAGTCTATTTTATTAGTTGAACCATAGTCTCTTGGGATCCGACCCTTAGTTGCATGTCTACATAGTAGTAGTCTTGTTAGGTTATTTTTGTTAGGTACGCGACACACCTATCAAATTCTTTCATTAAACTTATATGCTTCATCTTCCATGTACACTTCATCTTCATCATCTTCCCTCTTCAATTCAACCTTTTGCTTTTCTCTCTTTAATTTTAACCCCTCACCCTCTTTATTTAATCCCCATTTTCAATTACAATTCCAATAATTAAATTTCTTTAATCATATTTTTGATCACACATTATAACCATAATGGCTTATTGATATTTCCTAATTCATCTTTCAATGCAATTTTTTATGAATGCACGGGTTAGAAGGCTAGTTAATTTTAATAACTAATACATTTTTCTTTAATCAGCCTACTTAACCACTTAATGACATCATTATTCAACCAAATTGTAATTAGTGGCTTTTAAATCTTGATTAATTAACTAAACCCTCTCACCACCTCTAACCACCATTGCACCACCTCCGGCACCCCCCTACCCCCCTCTCATGATTGCTTTAAAAAAATTTAATATACTACTCATACCAACAAGATGCATCTTCCTTTTAGGAAACTCATATGCTAAGATACTCTTCGGTTAAACGTGCTTGGGTGGGAGTAGTTTTAGGATGGGTGACCTCCTGAGAAGTTTTCTCGGGATATGCATGAGTGAGGAAAAAATTCATTAGAAGGACTTGTGTTGGTTTGTGAGGACGGTTGTTAGCCCTTGATGTGCATTTCGTGACAATATGCCCCTCTCTATTATGTTTGGGGTCGGGGTGTTACAAATGGTATCAAAGCAACCCTGCCTAACGGGGGAGAATTCTGGGGCCAAATGGTCATATCCAGATTGGATGTAACACTTTGCCTACCCAGTTTCATTAGGTGTAATACTGGAGTCCCCAGGATTTCAGTTCTCAAGTGGGGGTGTATGAATTACTAATACCCATCATGATTGTTTTAAAGGGATTAACATACTACTCATGCCAACAAAATAGATGCATCTTTCTTTTGGGGATTTGGGAGTAGTTTTAGGATGAGTGACCTCTTAAGAAATTTTCTCAAGGTGCGCATGAGTGAAGACAAAATGCGTCAGAAGGACTTGTGTTGGTCTATGAGGACAGTTGTTGGCCCTTGATGAGCATCTCGTGACAATAGGCCCCTCCCTAATTTGTTTGGGGTCGGGGTGTTACAAATTAGAAATCCATCCCAAATAATCGGACCCATTATCTTAGTGTTGGTAATTCGTGAGTGTTAGGGTGGTGGTGGTTCGTGGGTTCGTTGGGTGTCGGTGGTGGTGGTTTGTGGGTATTGGTGGTGGTTCCGAGTTTGTCGGGTTCGTGGGTAGGTTTCGTGGGTTTGTGAGTGAGTTTGATAGTTCGTGGGTGGTGGTTTGGTGATTCATGGCCTCGTGGTCTAGATTGGGTTCATGGGTGTTGGTTTGGTCGTGGTTCGTGGGTGTTGGTGATGGTAGTTCGTGGGTGTTCGTTTGGTGGTTCGTGGCCTCATGGGTCTAAATCTGGGTTCGTGGGTGTTGGTTTGGTAGTTCGTGGGTGTTGGTTTTGTTGGCCTCGTGGGGTCTAGATCTAGGTTCATGGGTGGCAGTTTCGGTGGCATTGTGGATCAAGATCTGGGTTCTTGGGTGGCGATTTCGGTGGCCTCGTGGGTCAAGATATGGGTTCGTGGGTGTTGGTTTGGTGGCCTCACGGGTTTAGATCTATGTTCGTCGGTGGTGGCGCTTGACTTTAGGTTGTTCAAAGATTTTTTAAGTTAAATTAATTATTCACCTTTTTTCCTCCTTAATTACATCATTTACATTTACATGCCCTTGATTTTCAATAATTATGCTTAAAAAGTTTTGACTTGAGATTAGTACTCCCCCCTTTGTTGCAACAAATAAAGAAGGAGGGAAGTATTTTTTTATTTAATTTGCAACATTTTCATTTTCGTGTATGTCAATGTATTACTTTGGTCATTAATGTCCTTAATTATATATTTATAAAATTTTAAATTGTTCATATTATGAGTATTTCACATTGACGTACAAATTTTAAAATGACTTATGTTATATGCAGATGTAGACAGTATGTAGGGACATATTGGTTAAATTAACATATCTATCAACATTTTAAAAGGAAATTGCTCATGAATTAGAACAACTTAATTAATAGAAATAAGAGTAGCTTCAATGGTTGTAGATAGGGATTTTCAAAGGTGTTTAGCTTGGCCAAGCAATTAAGTTAGTTAGCCCTAAAATAATTTGCTTGTGAACAAAATTTTCAAATGATAGGAGGTTGCTAATTAATAAAATTAAATTCAAAAACTAATTAAGAAAGTGAGCCTTATTTTGAATAACAGGCCACAGTAGTAGGTAACCATGAGGGTACAAAGTTACAAACTAGGCATAAAGAGAGCTAGCTTGAAATATTATGTGTGACATGAATAACTCATTTGACAATTATCTTGCCATTCGAGATAATAATACACAATATGACACTTAATTTGGAATATTTGTACATTTTTAATAATATCAACCTCAATGAAATACTACCAAGCTAACTTCTTTTATTTTATCAAAGTTACTTAACTTCCCAACATTAAATAACACACTAATTATTAAAACTATGATGTATAAATCAAGTTAACATTTTCTAGTAGATTGCTAAACACCGCTATAAGAAAATGATCACCACCACCAACATTTGGTGTGAATGGATAACCATGCCCTTACTAATTCGCCATCCCTTATCCTCCTCGGTGACCCAACACCCCTTCTGATCGATGACCCACCACATCCCCCTCAATGACGACCCACCACCTTCCCTCGTCGGTGGGAAGGCGGTGGTTTTTTTTTTAATTTTTTTTTCGGCAATCGCGGTAACTAGAGCCCAAAATCGGTTACCGAGCACGATAATCAGTTTCCGTGCTCAGTAACCGACAATTTCAGTTATTACGGTAACCAGAGTCTAAAATTGGTTTCTACCATTATGAGACCAATTTTACAACATTGAATTAGGGGTGGCAATTCGGGTTAGCAAGTTGGATCCAGGTCAGATTTCTGATTATGTTTAGAAAGTAGCAAAAATAGTGTAAAACTTAATATTATTACGAAATATGAAATTTGGGTCAATTCGGGTTGTTCGGGTTCGATTCTGTTTTGGGTAAAAATACCCATGCCACGTGGAGGTGACACATGTCACCCTAAGAGAGGTTTCAAGTGGACCAATCTCCCTTTGACACGTCTCCCTCCCAGTTGTTGGGAAAAAAGACGACCTTCCTGGCCCAAATCTCGAGAACGTCGCAAAACGGCGTAGCCCATCAGTCCTAGGTTTCTGTAACCTAGGCAGGGGCACAATTCTCGATGACCCTATAAATAGGGATATTTCCCCCATTTTTGAGACACGTTAATTTATTACAGCATACTTAAATTCTCTTACATCAGAGAAATCACCTGATCTCGAAATCTGAGAAAATCTCACTTTTACCTTTTCCGCACCTTTTACTTCTCTCCAAACACATTTTTACTTGATCGTTGGAGGCGGAGCTCCTACCAAACGGAGTCTCCGTTATTTTGCAAGTACAGACAGAATACTCCATGCTTAGTGACGTAACTCTCCCGAGGGACTAGAAAAACCCCAAAACAGATTCGGGTCGGGTTCGAGTTTCTCTCAATAACTTCGAGTCGGGTATTGAGTTGGGTCAGGGATTGCCAGCCCTACGTAAATAACGCAAGATTTATTATAAAAACTAATCTAAAAAAATAAAAATCAACCCATTTCAAGTAAAGCGAAACAAATAAAGTTAAATTGACAAATGATAAGGAGTAATGGGAAGTGAGAACATAGTTACATAGGAATATAGGATGGAATGTACGTTATGTACCATGAAAAGTTTGGAAGTTGGAATTTCTTAAAGTTTGATTTTAAGGCCCATACATATTTGATTGTTCGTAAATGAAAAAAATCTAGCAGTAAAATCAAAAGAAGTTGTTTGAATTGGACAAATGGCTAGTTGGGGCTTTTGAAGGTCTCGAAGCTTTCTGACTTTTCTTAGAGCTCGTCTGAAGCAAACCCGTACTTTCATGCCAAAAGGGTCATTTTTAAAAGAAACAATGGAATGTTACTTGCTGTGGGTAAAACGACAGCAGTTAAAACGACAGCCCACCGTGTTTGACCACTTGCAAAGTTGTACATACTCGAAGTCTCGAACACGACCAGTAAAAACTGGAATGTTACAATTTCAACAATTTTTAACTAAGAACAATAGAAGCCAATTGTTTACTACGGTCTCTGTGTGTCGGATTAAGTGTATTGGTTTGATTAGTGAGATTTTGTGCACTATAATTACTCCGTAATATTTACTGTGTGTTGATAACCTTTTTTTCTTGAAAAAATTACTCGAAATAATCCTATCTTTGAAACTTCCGTCCAAAATAATCCCACCTTTGGATTATTTTTAAATAATCCGACCTTTATACTCAATCCGTTTAAAATGGTCCCAAGTGACCAGTAATCAGTTGAATATGTAATTTTTTTTTATTAAGTTTAATACACGTGTCACCACATGATTGGTCAAAAAATAAGTTTTAATTTAATTTTAATTAATTAGTGTATATTTTAATTAATTATTATAAAAATTTCTTTCAAAAAAAAATTAATTATTATAAAACTAACAACCACCAGCCCCAGCCACCGCCCCACCGCTACCATCAGCCGCGCCCAGAACCTTCGCTACGCCCAGACCTAGCGTCAATCGCCGTTCCTCCCCCAACCCCCTTCCGTCGCAACTAAATCACCCCCAACCCCCTCTCGTCTCCACTAAACCACCACAACCAATCAATCATTACCGGATTTTCACCCTAACCAACCCCAAAACCCCTTCGAAACCCTGCCAACCCTAAGCCTTTTCGAAACCCCACCAACCCAGATCCCAAGAAACAAGGTAGTTGAAGATAAGAGGGGTCGGAATTGGGACGGAAGAAGGGTAAGGGGGTGGGGATTGAGACGGAGAAGGAGTTTCAAGGGTGGAGGGATGGTTTTTCTGGGTTTTCGTGGGAAATGGAAAGGGGTTGGTGGTCCGATTCGTGGGGTAGGGAGGGGTAGGGGGCACCGCGCTGGGGGAGGGGGAGTTTGGGCAGCTGGAGCTGCGGCGCAACTAGGGCAATCAGGGCGTCAAGCAGAAAGCCAGCGGAGATGGGTTGGCGTGGGCTGGTGGGTTTTTCTTTACAAAAATTTAACATTTATTTTATTTTATTTTATTTTCATTTTATTTTTTTAGACCAATCACAGGCCGCCACGTGTCAGGTAACTTGTTATTACAAGTATTGTGACCGGTTAGGACCATTTTGAGCGGATTGGGTATAAAGGTTGGATTATTTAAAAATAATCCAAAGGTGGGATAATTTTTAGCGGATGCTCCAAAGGTGTGATTATTTCGGACAGTTTTTCCTTTTTTCTTTTCTTCTTATACTTGTTGAACTTAACTTGTTTTTGTTTAAATTAATTTATTCCTATTGTTCTACGTCCATATATAATTGGCACATTGGAATAGTTAACAATATTAGAGTCATCTTTATTTAGTTAGTACTTCCTCCGCTTTTTTTTTACTTAATCCGTTTTGACTTTTACACTATTTAACGCCCCTTCTTTGATTTTTTTTTGTAAATAATATGTAAGGAAAAACATATTCATGAGGGATATTTTTGAATTCGTCCCAAATCATAAAATATAACTTTTACGAAGTATAATTTTTGCTTATGAAAAATTAGAGTTATTAATAGTTAAAGTTTTGCATTGACAAGCGTGATAAAAGAAACAAATCAAGTAAAAAAAGATTAGAGGAAGTATATTTTTCTTATATAGTCATTTCTATTTAGTTTACACACTTTTTTCTGTAGACACTCGTTTTTTTCCTACAAAGATAAATGGTCCTATCAAGTTTGCATTATTTCTCTCTCACATGTTATGAAGCCAAAAAAATTTCCCCAACTTATATGAAAACAATTGTAAAAAAGATCAACCTCGCCATCCCACCAACACAATTAATAGTCCCCACAATCCACTAATTATATTAGGAAAACTACTCCGCTATTAATTGTCATACAATAAAATTTTAAATTCAATATGCTAGGAACTTGAGTCAGGTCTAATCATGTCGTCGATCAATGTAAGCAATGTTTTATTTCATCTATTATTTTTTCATACTACTTCCTATATGCAACCTTACATATCATTTTCGACTATATTCAATCTCTAAAGACCAACAAATGCGTAGATAAGGAGTAAAAATTGCTAATAAATCAAAGTTAAATTTATACGGGGTAATAATCAACCAAGTTTCAAACTCGCGGATTTAAATGTGCCTTAATCAATTAAAACTAATTGTTACAAGCATGCTTGATAATTATACAAATATTAAGTTTTAAAGACGGTCAATTTAAGGGCAACTTTAATCCCTTAAAGGGTAACTTTAAATTGTAATGATTTGATTGATTGTAATTTCTAATGGATACATGATATGAAAGCTAATATGATTCATCTAATATATTATACACAAATTTTTAAAAAAATCGGGTGTACAATAATTATTATACATCCATTATAAAGATAGTTTAAAGTGGTCAAAAGTTACCCCTGAAATAAATAAAAGTTATCCCAATATGCATAAAAGTAACTCAATACAAATAAAAATTATCTACGTTTTATTAGTAAAAAATCACATTTTAAAGGACTAAAAATCAATTATTAGTGATTAAATATAATTAAATTACCTTTATAAAACTTTTCTTGTTGTCTATTTATACAAAAATTGTATTAGAGCAAGTTTAGCCCCATTTTACCTGAGTCTTGAGTCTTAAGACTTATATTTAAGACTTCTCCCATTTTTCTTCTTAAATGTCAAGCAAGTCTCAAGTTGAGTTTTGAAATTCCAAGACTCAACTTAAGACTTGAGATTGAGACCCACCTCAATTTTATTTTTATTATCCTTTTTTTTTTTTTTTTACACTTTTCTAAATATAATTACACTTTTCTAAATATAAAGAGATAAAAATAATAATAATAATAATAATAATAATATGTCATATATTTGAATCTTAGGGCAAAAGTGATAAATTTGGACAAGTCTTAGTGAGTCTTAGCAAGAATTTGATGACATCATTTTCAATAGGGACCACCAAAAATGATGTCACATCCAAGTCTTAAGACTTGAGGCTAAACTTGCTCTTATGTTTACAGTTACAGAAAAAAAAAAAAAGACAAAAATTTACCCTAAAATTAGCTAAAATTACCATTGTACCGCTCATGTACACTAATATTAGTATAAACTGGGTGTATATAAAAGTTTTTCTATATTATAATTATTTTTATTGGTAACATTTATATTAAAAAAATAATAACTTTTGTAGTATATAGAGATAACTTTAAATACTTTTAAGGTAACATTAGCCCATCTTACAGTTACAAAGTAACCAAATAGGTTTGTGGTGATTTTTCACTTGCAAAAAGCCTAAAGTCAACTAGACCATTTATAAAACATGACCATGATTTTAATAGTAGCCTGACTATCCTCACCCAACAAACATTAGCCATTGATCTAATGGATTTCAGTTTGAATCTCCTACACATCATATAATAACAAATACGCCGTACAATCTAAACTTAGGCCTGTTCCGATTTATCGAGCTGAACTAAATTGTTTATGAGAGAAGGAAATTTAAAACTAAAGTAAAGTGAAATTAAGTTGAAGAGAACAAATCCTTAATAAATCAATTTAAAATTTAAATCAAGTAATTAGGTACGAGTTAATTTTATGGGATCTACAACAAGGGTACTTTGTATGGTTAATCGTATGAAGAAAGCTTTACCGGACCTAATCTCTTTGTCCCAGCACGCTTTTATTTCAGGGAGACAAATGATAGACAATATTCTTCTGAGCCATGAGGTTTTGGATAAAATAAACAAGAGGACTGCAGGGTATGACTACTTGGCAGCGGTCAAGATTGACATGAGTAAGGCGTATGACAGGGTTAATTGGGGGTTTCTGAATCGGGTTCTGCAGTGGTACGGTTTTCCTACAACTTGGTTACAGATGATCGGTCAGTGCATTTCGACGGTGTCGTACAAAGTTTTACTGGATGGGGAGACGAGTGAACAGTTTATACCTACTTGTGGGTTACATCAGGGAGACCCGTTATCCCCTTACCTCTTCCTGTTTTGTATGGATGTTCTGTTAAGGATGTTTCAACAAGGGTGTGACATGAGGCACTTTGATGGTATTAAGCTAGGGCTTAGAGGCCCTTCTCTTTCTCATCTTTCTTTGCAGACGACGCCTTGTTGTTCTACAAGGCCAATGTTCACACTACCCATGCCATTGCGGCCGTTATTCACAAGTTCAGCAACATTTCGGGCTAACAAATTAATCTTGCCAAATCTCACTTTAAAGTCAACCTTAATACCCCGCTTTCCTTGCAAACATCGTTCAAGGAAATTCTGGGCATGGCCAAGGTTGACCAGTTTGCGTCACACCTTGGAGTCCCTATTAACTTGGGGTGCCGCAAATCTGCCTCCTTTTAGTTCATCGTCAATAACATTGGTAAAAGACTGACGAGTTGGAATGCGATCAGTCTTTCTCAGCCACAGAAATTGATTTTAATCAACTCTGTTCTCATTGCAATTGCCTCGCTGCTTTGAGCTGCCGAGTGGTATTGCTAATAAGGTGGACTCTCTTCTTGCTGCCTTCTTTTGGTCAAATAGGGAGAATAATGGTATGCACTGGGCGAGTAGAGACAAGGTTTGCATGCCTAAGGGTATGGGTGGTTTAGGGATTCGAAGTCTAGCTGCGTTTAACTCAGCTTTGCTTATGAAACAGGCTTGCGCGGTTATTTCACAACCCACAACTCTTGCTCGCCAAGGTGTGTGCGGCTTGGTTTCACAGCCCATTGGCAAAAGGGGTGGAGGTTCGGTATCGCAACAAGAATTTCTCTTGGGGCTTGAGAGGCCTAATAAGGGCGGGGAATACTCTCACCAAAGGTTGTGGGTGGAAGGTGGGGAATGGAAAGTCTATAGTAACAAGGAAGAATATATGGATGGTTGGCAGAGTGCCAGAATATAATTCTACGATTACTTTGTGCCAAGCTAAGGACTGGAAGGTAAGTCACTTCATTTGCCCTTCTAGGTCTGAATGGAACCTTGGCCGACTTAACTCAGCTTTTGTTCACTCTGATGCTTCAATCATTGCAAGTATGGAGTTACCTGGTGGCGACTCGGAGGATTATTTGTATTGGCGTTACCATAAGTCGGGTCGTTTTACCGTTAAGATAGGGTACGCTTTCCTCAAACTAACTAGTCTCTCAGATTCCTCAGAAGACATTTCAGGTTTGTACAAGATTTTCTGGTCCCTTAATGTAATGCCCAAGTGGAAACTGTTTATGTGGAAGCTACTTCGGAATGGAATCGCTACAAAGACCAATTTGGGAAGACGTGGACTGGCTGTAAGTATACACTGTGATCTCTGTGGGACTCAGGTGGAAGACTTACAACACTTGTTTGGGTTTTGCAGTTCTGCACGAGATGCATGGGTGGGATTTTACGTATCCACTCAGAAGCTAATGCAGGCCAATCCTTCAATGATTGGATTTTGTACTATATCCGGCTGTTTCTAAGCCAGGATGGGTTTGATGGTCACAGAACGACCTTTTTCATCGCAACTCTTTGGGGGTTGTGGATTTCGCGTAATCATAGGGTTTTCAACACACCGAGAACTGATCCTTTGTCGACACCGGCGATTATATCAGAAGGTCTTCGCCAACAGGATATTTTTGCTACTAAGAAGTTAGGGGGTCTTTGCGCTTTACACCCTTTTGAATTGGTAAGTGAGTACCCTCCGGGGTTTTTACGTGCTGTTTTGCAGGACTCAGATTCTGGATTGTTGCTGCGTCAGACGGTAATCTTGGTGGATGGCTCGTGGAATAAACATACTCACAGATTTGGGATGGGTTGGTGTCCAGAGATTGGGGAGTTTGGGGAGCAGTGCTGGCTAGGAGGGGCTTCTTTTGGGCTAGCTCAGTCTGCTCTGCATGTGGAGTTGAATGCCTGTTTGAAAGGGCTACAATGGGCAGTCACAAGGTCCCTTTGTGCGATTACAATTTATACATACTCTACTACAGTTGTTCATTGCCTCCGGGGTGATCAAGACTCGGATATTTCTATCCGTTGGACTATTGCTCGTATTCGCCAATTAAGTAGCAGTTTTGAGTGGTGTGCCGTTCTCAAGGTTGATCGGGTTGTAGTGGACAGGGCTCACGTTCTGGCTACGACTGCGAACTCTAGTTTATCCTTTTTTAACTTTGTCCTTTAGTTTCTTGTTTAAGCTTTTGTCCAAAAAAAAGAGTAGGGGTGAGCAAACCGGGTACCCGGTCAAAATTTTAGGACCCGGACTTGGAATTGGTTGGAACCGGGTCCTAAAATTCGGAACCGGAATCGGAATTGGTTTAACCGGGTCCTAAAATTTAGGAATTGGAATTGGTACCACCGGGTACCGGTTCCGGTTCCGGGTACCCACTTATGTATGTAATTTTTAAAATATAATACAAAATTATAATTCTTATTTTAGTTAGTATCATTATTAGTGTTTAATACTTATATTTATATATGCATTAAGCTATTTGTATTCATGTTAGGTATTAATAATAATTTTTTATTTTACAAATTAGATACATTTCATACATATTTTTATTATCTAAAATTTATTTAGTTTAGGATATATTGGGTAACCGGGTACCCAACCGGTTCCGGTTCCAAAAAGTTGAGAATTGGAATTGGAATTGGAATTGGTTATAACCGGGTCCTTAATTTATTACCCGGAATTGGAACCACCGGATCCAATCTCGGTTCTGGACCCGCCGGTTCCTAACCAGTTCCGGTTCCAATTCCGGGTACCCGAAATTTTTGCTCACCCCTACTCGCGAGGAACGTGCTCATTGACGTGTAGGTAGAGGGGGTGGCGGGTAGCACTGAGTGCCCCACAAAACCAAAGTGGTCACTTGTACTATACAAAAATCACAAAATATTCCATCCCCAAATTCTAGTAGGTTTATTAAATTCAACATTTTCAACAAAAAAAAAAAAACCTCATTAAAACCGGCCCCTTGAATTACCAAAAAAGAAAGGAAAAAAAAGGATATTTCTTGAGCAGCAGGGAATCAAATATCTCTCCATTTTACCTCCACCCTCCCTCTGTGCTGTCAAACGTCACAAACCCTCGCCTTTTTCTCTCTCCTCCCTTTCACTTTCTCTCTCCTCCATTGAAGAGTTCTTCTTCAACTGCTTAAGAACTTCTTCAATTCATCAATCAAATCTAATCAAAGCAATCAATCAATCATGCCTTCCACTAATTTGCTCCTTGAGGAACCAATTCGTATGGCTTCAATTCTCGAGCCATCTAAATCTGTAAGTTTTTCCTCAATCTATAATCAAATTAATTGAATTTTCGGAGTTTCATTTGTTCATCTGAATCTCTGATTTTGATCGATTTTTGCAGTCGTTTTTCCCTGCAATGACGAAGATCGTTGGAACTCTCGGTCCTCGCTCTGAATCCGTTGAAGTTATTTCCAGTTTGCTTAAAGCTGGAATGTCAGGTGATTTTTCTGCGCATTTTTTGGAATATTATCAGCGATTTTGATTCATTTCTTCGATTTTTTGATAATTTACGGTGTTTTTGGGGGGTTTTGGTTTGATGTAGTTGCTAGATTTGATTTTTCGTGGGGAGACGCTGATACTCATCGCCAAACTCTGGAGAATTTGAAGGCTGCTGTTAAGAGTACAAAGAAACTCTGCGCTGTATGTTACTTTTAATTATCGCGATTTCGATTTTCGTTATTTGGTTGATTTTTTTGTAGCTAAGTGTGCTACATATGCTACTTGTATGATTTGAGTTAAAAATCTGGTTTTGAGTGTGTGTGAGTTTATAATTATATAGGATGTACCTTTGCTTTTTCATCAAGCTGATAAATAGAAGCCGGTTTTTCGCCGAAAAATGACTATAAACTGTCTTATTCAATTAAAAGTTAGGTTGTTGCACTGCAGTTGGTACTTTAGTGTTGAGTACAATATTGGTGAGGATGTTAATGTAACGTAAAAAAACCTGAAAATATTTTGGATCTTTGTTTTTTCTGTTTTGAAGATATTCTGAGTGTAAAAGTTGCCTGAAGATATTATGTATTTGTGTGTAAATTTACATTGATGTTGATCAAAATTATTGGATTTTTGTTTTTTAATTTGGGAATTGTGATGTTCTTGTATTCCGTATGAAGTCATGATATTCAGAAATTTTGTTGCAATTAAAAGTGTCTGCCTTTCTGGTTGCCTAATGGTTTTGCCAGTATGAAGTAACTATCTGTTTTGATGTAGAGCCAGGTTTTATCTTTCCTAAAAGTGAAATAGAATTCTGTGGTATTTATTTGTGCTATAATTTGTTGCTGAAATAAAATTTAGATGCTTTAGATATCCACTTATGTTTGAAAAAGTTTACAATAAATACAACCAATCAATGCTTTCTTAATCCCATAAGTACACACAAGAAAAATTATCTTTTACATTTGGTTTGGTTTGGTTTTGTATTCTGTAGGATGGTAATCGGGTGGTTTAAGATTTATGTTCTATTTGAGTACAATAGTATTTTGATTATAAATACTACGTCTTGGTGATATGTTTTCAAATATTATTCTTTGTCACAATTTAATTGTTCAGCAACAAGTGAAATAGATGAAAACATCTTTCTTATGTAGGTCATGCTCGACACAGTTGGGCCTGAGTTGCAAGTTGTTAATAAGACTGGGAAAGAAATCGCTCTCAAGGAAAATGAATTTGTTACTCTCACACCTGACCTGGAAAAAGATGCCTCCTCAGATCTATTGCCCATCAATTTCAACGGACTTGCAAAGGTTAGTAATTTATTTTATCCTTACTTGTTATAGGCAGAGTGATTGTATTTTTCTCAGGGAACTGGTAACATGGTTCTGGTCTTTTGCCTCCATTCCTATTTCTGGGTTTTGAAAATGATTGGAACTTGGAAGGTTCCAATGTTTTTCAATAACATCTGTTAGTGTATGAATTTGTCGGATTAAAAAAATAACACAGCATTACATAAGATGTGAACTATTATGCTATAGGTTGCTTTAAACCACTGAGATTAAGTGTAATTTTCCTTTCTGCAGCTTTCCTGCAAATGAGAATATACTCTTTACATTTCATATTTAAACTCTTTTCTATTTCTCGCTTTACACACTATTTTTTTTTTCCAACATTTATTTAATCAATTATCTTGCTATGCTCTTTTTCTGTCACGGACGGTTCCTTATGACGATTCATGTTAGCCGACCCCAAATCATTTTGGGATTAAGGTTTTGTTGTTGTTGTTGGAAGAAATCCTTGTCTTTTCCTTCAATTCTTCCTGCTGTCTCCATTTAAAGTGTTCAAATCCCTTTTTATCTATATAACTTTACATATATATTTTGAAGATTTTTGGGAGTCCCCCCCCCCCCCCCCCCCCCCCCCCCCCTCAATTTGCCAGATTCATATTTGCAAACATGATTTATGCCTTTTATTTGGATTATGAAATGGTTTATGTCCATGGGTGTGTTGTGTATTTGTTAATGTATCTAATTATTTTCACCAATTAGGAGGCTTTTATACCCATGTCTGTATTTTAGACTGGGTAATTCATTTCATACTAATAGATTTTATGACGGACTATTATTTTCCTTAATTTCACCTAAAAGCTGACAGTCTGACACTGTAAGGTTTTTTATGCTTTGTATATTTATGGAACATTCAAGCAAATTTGGTTTATAATGTGCTACACTAAGTGCATATTGAATGTTTTACAGGCTGTGAAGAAGGGAGATATGATCTTTATGGGTAAATATTTGTTCACTGGAAGTGAAACTACATCTGTTTGGCTGGAGGTGAGAATAAGCTTGTTAACTATCTTACTGTAATTTATTTGCGTTTGTTTTGGCTTATATATATGAGGTTTGGGGTGCTCTATTTATTACATGCATACAGGTCTCTCAATTAAAAAACTACGGAATTGCAACTTTAAATTTTAAGTTTGATAAATTTTACCGCCAATTGTTTAAATTGCTAGTGTTTTTTGCTTCTGAGTTACAATGGTCTGCATTATTTGAGTAGGTTTCTGAGGTGAAAGGGGATGATGTGGTTTGTGTGATCAACAATTCCGCAACATTGGATGGCACACTTTTCACTTTGCATGCTTCACAAGTTCGTATAGATATGCCTACTCTGTCAGAGAAGGATAAGGAGGTCTGTAATCTTTCTGTTAATGCAGTTCTTTAAGTGTATTTATTTTTATATTTATATTTTTTTTTAATCTTTACTCTTTA